>NC_141876.1:30137500-31387500 GCF_056163025.1 Triticum urartu
AGAAAGTTGTATTTCCAAAGAAGTGAGTGGGAGCACTATAGAATTTCTGATGAGTATATGTTGTTGACATATTATGGATCAGAAATGATGTAGAATTTCTGGAAAGCATATAGGGTTATTTGGAAAGTGTTTTTCAATGGAAAGCCTGGATTAAGATGCTCCCCCTTCAGTTGGGGGAGACAAAAAAGGAAGGCCGCCCCAACCGGGGGGGGGGGGGCTGAAGGGTCCAAGAAGGGAAGGACTCTCCTTCCGGACTATTCCACCACCGCCGCCGAAGGCGAAGATGAGTAGCTGCTCAGGTCCAAGCCCCTGGTGAAGTTGTAAGTATTCGGATGCCAGAATAACTCATAGCATACCTTTGTCGCACTGCCTCTCCTAACGCCGAATTATGACTATGCAAACCACTGCGAGCCCGTATCGACGTATCGTCGGACGGCTCCCTGGGCTCATCGGATATGGATAGCGATCCACTTTCGACCGCCACCTCCCCTTGCCCTACGGACAACGCCGAGGTATTGTCTCAAGAGGCACCCGGTCGAGGGGAGACAGTCCCGGAGGCGCCTCAAGGCGACCTTCCGGACTCTGGGAGCAGAGGGAGCAAGACCCCAGAGGGCTCCGAGTTCGGCCCTCAGCCGAACACCGCACCGGAACCCCTAGTGGTTCCGGACTCGGGCAGGTGGCCTCCTTCTAAAACGGGCAAGACGACTGTGCCGGTGACCTCTGTCCATCCAGAGGCACCCTACAGTCTGCTGGGAGCGCTTCACAGCGCTTCCATCGACGAAGAGCACCGCACTATTATGAGTGCGGTGGTCCAGAAGGTTCAGTCTGCCAAGAGCAGACTGACTGAAGCCTGTGCCAGCCTTCTAACATGCTTTGAGGTAAGTTTATAGGAAAAATATTACCGCATAGACAGTAGTCCCTGATGCTCTGTTTGGTGTTCACAAAGAAAAGCCGAACAGAGGATCAAACAACATCGCAGGAGTCTAATATAAGTATGTCTATATGCGTATGCAGGCTTCGCTGCTGGCCTCAGCCACACTGACTGCGGAGGTCGCTACACTAAAGCACGACCTCGAAGGGTCCAAGAAAGAACTCGGCCTTGCCAAGAGGCAGCTCGAGGAGAACAAAGGTAAGTAGTACCTAGTCTATGGATATATATAAAAATAATGCGATTGCAAAATGACGGGATCATCATAAATTTGCCAGGGGCCACGACCGAGGTGGCGACCCTGAAGCAAGCGCTATCCAAGGCCGAAAACGAAGCGGCCAAGGAGCGCACCGAGCAGGAAAGGCATGAGGCACGGGTGGGCGAGGTGCAGCAAGAGCTCCACGCTCTCGTGACGAAGCACGAGGCGTTGGAGCTTGACTTGAAGATGCGAGAGTCCGAGCTTGCCACCGCCCGTGAAAGTGCAAAGAGTGCCAAGGCCGAAGCACAGAAGGCCCTCCAAGAGATTGATGCGATGAAGAAGATAGTGGCGGGTAAGGCATTCTATATGCAAAGCAAGCATGTGAAAGTAAATTACCTATTACTTACCCGAATCCGGAGCTCTCTAGGAGCATTCGCAGATTTGCCCCGCAGCGTGTCGGATGCCGCACGGTTTTGCCAGGCCGAGGAGGGAAGTGTTGGAAATATGCCCTAGAGGCAATAATAAATTAGTTATTATTATATTTCCTTGTTCATGATAATCGTTTATTATCCATGCTAGAATTGTATTGATAGGAAACTCAGATACATGTGTGGATACATAGACAACACCATGTCCCTAGTAAGCCTCTAGTTGACTAGCTCGTTGATCAATAGATGGTTACGGTTTCCTGACCATGGACATTGGATGTCATTGATAACGGGATCACATCATTGGGAGAATGATGTGATGGACAAAGACCCAATCCTAAGCCTAGCACAAGATCATGTAGTTCGTATGCTAAAGCTTTTCTAATGTCAAGTATCATTTCCTTAGACCATGAGATTGTGCAACTCCCGGATACCGTAGGAGTGCTTTGGGTGTGCCAAACGTCACAACGTAACTGGGTGGCTATAAAGGTACACTACAGGTATCTCCGAAAGTGTCTGTTGGGTTGGCACGAATCGAGACTGGGATTTGTCACTCCGTGTAAACGGAGAGGTATCTCTGGGCCCACTCGGTAGGACATCATCATAATGTGCACAATGTGATCAAGGAGTTGATCACGGGATGATGTGTTACGAAACGAGTAAAGAGACTTGCCGGTAACGAGATTGAACAAGGTATCGGGATACCGACGATCGAATCTCGGGCAAGTATCGTACCGCTAGACAAAGGGAATTGTATACGGGATTGATTAAGTCCTTGACATCATGGTCATTGTGGAACATGTGGGAGCCAACATGGGTATCCAGATCCCGCTGTTGGTTATTGACCTGAGAGTCATCTCGGTCATGTCTGCATGTCTCCCGAACCCGTAGGGTCTACACACTTAAGGTTCGGTGACGCTAGGGTTATAGAGATATTAGTATGCGGTAACCCAAAAGTTGTTCGGAGTCCCGGATGAGATCCCGGACGTCACGAGGAGTTCCGGAATGGTCCGGAGGTAAATATTTATATATGGGAAGTCTTGTTTTGGTCGCCGGAAAAGTTTCGCGCATTATCGGTATTGTACCGGGAGTGCCGAAAGGGGTCCGGGGGTCCACCAAGGGGGTCCACCTGCCCCGGGGGGCCACATGGGCTGTAGGGGTGTGCGCCTTGGCCTATATGGGCCAAGGGCACCAGCCCCAAGAGGCCCATGCGCCAAGAGATAAGGGAAGAAAGAGTCCTAAAGGGGGAAGGCACCTCCTAGGTGCCTTGGGGAGGATGGACTCCTCCCTGGCCGCACCCTTCCTTGGAGGAAGGGCCAAGGCTGCGCCCCCCCTCTCCCTTGGCCCTATATATAGTGGGGGGAAGGGAGGGCAGCCGAACCTAAGCCCTGGCGCCTCCCTCTCCCTCCCATGACACATCTCCCTCCTCCCGCAGCGCTTGGCGAAGCCCTGTTGGAATCCCGCTACTTCCACCACCACGCCGTCGTGCTGCTGGATCTCCATCAACCTCTCCTCCCCCTTGCTGGATCAAGAAGGAGGAGACGTCTCTGCTCCGTACGTGTGTTGAACGTGGAGGTGCCGTCTGTTCGGCGCTAGGATCATCGGTAATTTGGATCACGACGAGTACGACTCCATCAACCCCGTTCTCTTGAACGCTTCCACGCGCGATCTACAAGGGTATGTAGATCCACTCCTCCATCGTTGCTAGATGACTCCATAGATAGATCTTGGTGACACGTAGGAAAATTTTGAATTTATGCTACGTTCCCCTACAGGAAGCTCAACAGAGAAGTTGTTCTGGTCTCGGTATACTGGGACCGAACACCCGATGCCTCTGAGCGACCAGCTGAAGCAACTGGTTGAGCTGCACAAGGCGGCCGAATAGGCCATGAAGGGCTTTATAGTCCGGATGTGGCCTGGCGATGCCCTTCCCAACAGCTACTTCGCCCTGGTGAGGCGGCTTGTGGATGCCTGCCCATGGCTTGAAGTCATCAAGCGGTCCGTCTGCATCGAAGGTGCACGCCGGGCTTTCGCCTGTGTGAAGGTGGAATGGGCCAAGATGGACGCCGTGAAGCTGGTGAAGGAAGGGCCGCCGCAGGGCAAGGAGCATCACCACCCCGAGATGTAATTTGAAGGTGTCCTGAAGGGCGCTCGTCTCGTAGCGGACGAGTGTACGAAAGATATAAAATTCGAGTAAACTCGCTCGTGCAATCATGTATTTATGAAAACTTGTTCATATGCGCTATGCAACGCTTGTTTCAATTTAAAATATTACCTTTTGTTCAACTGTTTATCAAATCTGAGAGATGGCTAGTCGTCGGCTTCTGCCCCCACGCCACGAGTGCTCGGGTGTTCAGGATAAACCTGAGCACTCTTGTTCCCATTGTTGGGTCCTTCGAGGGAGGTGCTCAGCACAATGAACAAGGCAATCGGACTACAATGCGTTATCACTCTAACTTAGCCATAGAATTCTATAATTTTAAATTTCGGCAAAGCCCCTAGTATTCGGAAGGCCAAATTGTTGGAAATATGCCCTAGAGGCAATAATAAATTGGTTATTTCCTTCTTCATGATTATCGTTTATTATCCATGCTAGAATTGTATTGATAGGAAACTCAGATACATGTGTGGATACATAGACAACAACTTGTCCCTAGTAAGCCTCTAGTTGACTAGCTCGTTGATCAATAGATGGTTACGGTTTCCTGACCATGGACATTGGATGTCGTTGATAATGGGATCACATCATTAGGAGAATGATGTGATGGACAAGACCCAATCCTAAGCCTAGCACAAAGATCGTGTAGTTCGTATGCTAAAGCTTTTCTAATGTCAAGTATCATTTCCTTAGACCATGAGATTGTGCAACTCCCGGATACCGTAGGAGTGCTTTGGGTGTGCCAAACGTCACAACGTAACTGGGTGGCTATAAAGGTACACTACAGGTATCTCCGAAAGTGTCTGTTGGGTTGGCACGAATCGAGACTGGGATTTGTCACTCCGTGTAAACGGAGAGGTATCTCTGGGCCCACTCGGCAGGACATCATCATAATGTGCACAATGTGATCAAGGAGTTGATCATGGGATGATGTGTTACGGAACGAGTAAAGAGACTTGCCGGTAACGAGATTGAACAAGGTATCGGGATACCGACGATCGAATCTCGGGCAAGTATCGTACCGTTAGACAAAGGGAATTGTATACGGGATTGATTAAGTCCTTGACATCGTGGTTCATCCGATGAGATCATCGTGGAGCATGTGGGAGCCAACATGGGTATCCAGATCCCGTTGTTGGTTATTGACCGGAGAGTTGTCTCGGCCATGTCTGCATGACTCCCGAACCCATAGGGTCTACACACTTAAGGTTCGATGACACTAGGGTTATTAGGAAGACTTGTATGTGATAACCGAATGTTGTTCGGAGTCCCGGATGAGATCTCAGACGTCAGGAGGAGTTCCGGAATGGTCCGGAGGTAAAGACTTATATATGGAAAGTTGTTGTTCGGGTTCCGGGAAAAGTTCGGTTTTTTCCGATATTGTACCGGGAAGCTTCGGGAAGGTTCCGGAGGATTCCGGAGGGGTCCGGAGGTCCGGAAAAAGTTTCACCACGTCCAATACAGCAGCATGGGATGTAAGGGGGCGCCCTAACCTTAATGGGCCATGGGCACCAGCCCCCCCAAGGCCCATGCGCATGGGAGAGGGGAAACCCTAAGGGGGAGGGCCTCCACTTGGCTTGGGAGGCACTCCTCCCCCCCTTGGCTGCCGCCCCAACCCTAGATGGGATCTAGGGGGCCGGCCCCCCTCTCCCCCACCTATAAATAGTGGAGGGGTAGGAGGGCGGCCACACCCTTGAACCTGGCGTAGCCCTCCCTCCTCCTACCTTCTCCTCCTCCTCCATGGTGCTTGGCGAAGCCCTGCCGGAGAATCAAAAGCTCCTCCACCACCACGCTGTCGTGCTGTTGGACTTCTTCCTCAACCTCTGCCTCCTCCTTGCTGGATCAAGGCGTGGGAGACGTCTCTGTTCCGTACGTGTGTTGAACGCAGAGGTGTCGTCCGTTCGGCACTAGGATCATCGGTGATTTGGATCACGACGAGTACGACTCCATCAACCCCGTTCACTTGAACGCTTCCGCTTAGCGATCTACAAGGGTATGTAGATGCACTCTCCTTCCCCTCGTTGCTAGATTACTCCATAGATTGATCTTGGTGATGCGTAGAAAATTTTAAATTTCTGCTACGATCCCCAACAGTGGCATCATGAGCTAGGTCTATGCGTAGTTTCTATGCACGAGTAGAACACAAAGTAGTTGTGGGCGTCGATTTTGTCAATTTACTTGCCGTTACTAGTCTTATCTTGATTCGGCGGCATTGTGGGATGAAGCGGCCCGGACCAACCTTACACGTACGCTTACGTGAGACCGGTTCCACCGACTGACATGCACTAGTTGCATAAGGTGGCTGGCGGGTGTCTGTCTCTCCCACTTTAGTCGAATCAGATTCGATGAACAGGGTCCTTATGAAGGGTAAATAGAAATTGGCAATTCACGTTGTGGTTTTGGTGTAGGTAAGAAACGTTCTTGCTAGCAACCTATAGCAGCCACGTAAAAAAACCTGCAACAACAATTAGAGGACGTCTAACTTGTTTTTGCAGCAAGTGTTTTGTGATGTGATGTGGCCAAAGGATGTGATGAATGATATATGTGATGTATGAGATGATCATGTTCTTGTAATAGGAATCACGACTTGCATGTCGATGAGTATGACAACCGGCAGGAGCCATAGGAGTTGTCTTAATTTATTTATGACCTGCGTGTCAACATAAACGTCATGTAATTACTTTACTTTATTGCTAACCGTTAGTTGTAGTAGTAGAAGTAATAGTTGGTGAGACAACTTCATGAAGACACGATGATGGAGATCATGATGATGGAGATCATGGTGTCATGCCGGTGACGATGATGATCATGGAGCCCCGAAGATGGAGATCAAAAGGAGCAAAGTGATGATGGCCATATCATGTCACTATTTGATTGCATGTGATGTTTATCATGTTTTTACATCTTATTTGCTTAGAACGACGGTAGCTTAAATAAGATGATCCCTCACTAAAATTTCAAGAAAAGTGTTCTCCCTAACTGTGCACCGTTGCGAAGGTTCATCGTTTCGAAGCACCATGTGATGATCGGGTGTGATAGATTCTTACGTTCGAATACAACGGGTGTTGACGAGCCTAGCATGTACAGACATGGCCTCGGAACACATGCGAAACACTTAGGTTAACTTGACGAGCCTAGCATGTACAGACATGACCTCGGAACACGGAGGACCGAAAGGTCGAACATGAGTCGTATAGAAGATGCGATCAACATGAGATGTTCACCGATGATGACTAGTCTGTCTCACATGATGACCGGACATGGCCTAGTCGATTCGGATCATGTATCACTTAGATGACTAGAGGGATGTCTATCTGAGTGGGAGTTCATGAAATAATCAGATGAACTCAATTATCATGAACATAGTCAAAAGGACTTTGCAAATTATGTCGTAGCTCACGCTTTAGTTCTACTGTTTTAGATATGTTCCTAGAGAAAATTTAGTTGAAAGTTGATAGTAGCAATTATGCGGACTGGATCCGTAAACAGAGGATTGTCCTCATTGCTGCGCAGAAGGATTATGTCCTTAATGCACCGCTCAGTGAGCTGACCCGCGAATGTCGGTTGTGGATGTTGCGAACATCTGACATACACATTTTGATGACTACATGATAGTTCAGTGCGTAATGCTAAATGGTTTAGAATTGAGGCACCAAAGATGTTCTTGAAACATCGCAGAATATATGAGATGTTCCAAGGACTGAAATTGGGATTTCAGGCTAGTGCCCACGTCAAGAGGTATGAGACCTTTGACAAGTTTCTTAAGCCTGCAAACTAAGGAGAAAAGCTCAACCATTGAGCATGTGCTCAGATTGTATGAGTACAACAATCGCTTGAATCGAGTGGGAGTTAATCTTCCAGATGAGATAGTGATGGTTCTCCAAAGTCACTGTCACCAAGCTACTAGAGCTTCGTGATGAACTATAACATATCAGGGATAGATATGATCCTTGAGCTATTCGCGACACCGCGAAAGTAGAAATCAAAAGGGAGCATCAATTGTTGATGGTTAGTAAAACCACTAGTTTCAATAAGGGCAAGGGCAAGAAAGGGATACTTCATGAAACAACAAATCAGTTGCTTCTCTAGTGAAGAAACCCAAAGTTGAACCCAAGCCCGAGACTAAGTGCTTCTGTAATAAGGGGAACGGTCACTGAAGCAGAACCACCCTAGATACTTGGTAGATGAGAAGGCTGACAAGGTTGACAGAAGTATGTATTGGACATATATTAAATGTGTACTTTACTAGTACTCCTAGTAGCAGCAGGGTATTAGATACCAGTTCGGTTGCTAAGTGTTAGTAACTCAAAATAAAAGGCTACAGAATAAACGGAGACTAGCCAAAGGTGAGACGGCGATAGGTGTTGGAAGAGTTTCCAAGGTTGATGTGATCAAACATCGCACGCTCCGTCTACCATCGGGGTTGGTGTTAAACCTAAATAATTGTTATTTGGTGTTTGCGTTGAGCATGGACATGGTTAGATTATGTTCATCGCAATGCGGTTATTCATTTAAGGAGAATAATGGTTACTCTGTTTATTTGAATAATACCTTCAATGGTCTTACACCTAAAATGAATGGTTTATTGAATCCCGATCGTAGTGATGCACATGTTCAAGCCAAAAGATATAAGATAGTATTGATAGTACCACATACTTGTGGCACTGCAATTTTAGTCACAATGGTATAAAACACATGAAGAAGCTCCATGTTGATGGATCTTTGGACTCGCTTGATTTTGAATCACTTGAGACATGCAAATCATACCACCTGAGCAAGATGACTGAAAGGCCTCGTTTTCAGTAAGATGGAACAAGAAAGCAACTTGTTGGAAGTAATACATCTTGATGTGTGCAGTCCAATGAGTGCTGAGGCATGTAGTGGATATCGTTATATTCTTACTTCACAGATGATTTGAGCAGATGCTGAGTATATATACTTGATGAATCACGAGTCTGAATTATTGAAAGGTTCAAGTAATTTCAGGGTGAAGTTGAAGATCGTCGTGACAAGAGGATAAAATATCTATGATATGATCATAGAGATGAATATCTGAATTACGAGTTTGGCACAGAATTAAGACATTGTGGAAATTGTTTCACAACTAATACAGCCTGGAACACCATAGTGTGATGGTGTGTCCGAACATCATAACTGCACCCTATTGGATATGATGCATACCATGATGTCTCTTATCGAATTACCACGATAGTTTATGGGTTAGGCATTAGAGACAACCACATTCACTTTAAATAGGGCACCACGTAATTCCGATGAGATGACACCGTATAAACTATGGTTTAGAGAAACCTAAGCTGTCATTTCTTAAAAGTTTGGGGCTGCAGGCTGATAAGCTCGAACCCAAAGCGGATAAAGGCATCTTCATAGGACACCCAAAACAGTTGGGTATACCTCCTGTCTCAGATCCGAAAGCAATAGGGATTGTTTCTCGAGTCGGGTCCTTTCTCGAGGAAAAGTTTCTCTCGAAAGAATTGAGTGGGAGGAAGATAGAACTAGATAAGGTTGTTGAACCTTTACTTCAACCAGAGAGTAGCGCAACACAAGAAAAATGTTTTTGTGGCACCTGCCTCAGTTGAAGAGAAAGCTAATGATGATGATCATGGAGCTTCATATCAAGTTACTATCGAACCTCATGGGTTGACAAGGGTGTGTACAACTTCTAAGTGGTAACCCTGTCTTAAAGGTCACGTTGTTGGACAACGATGAACCTATGAGCTATGGAGAAGCGATGGTGGGCCCTGATTCCGAAAATTGGCTCGAGGCCATAAAATCCGAGAGAGGATCCATGTATGAAAACAAAGTGTAGACTTTGGAAGAACTACTTGATGGTCGTAAGGCTGTTAGGTACATGTGGATTTTAAGAAGAAGACGGACGTGGACAGTAATGTCATCGTCTATGAAGCTCGACTTGTGGCAAAGAGTTTTTCACAAGTTCAAGCAGTTTACTACGATGAGATTTTCTCACCCGTAGCGATGCTTAAGTCCGTCGGAATCATGTTAGCATAAGCTGCAATCTGGCAGATGGATGTCAAAACAAGTTTCCTTACCAGTTTTCGTAAGGAAAGGTTGTATGTGATACAATCAGAAAGGTTTTGTCGATCCTAAGGATGCTAAGAGGTATGCTAGCTCCAGCGATCCTTCCATGGACTAGAGCAAGCATCTTGGAGTCGGAATATATACTTTGATGGAGTAATCAAAGTTTATGGGTTTATACAAAGTTTGTCAGAAACTTGTATTTACAATAAAGTGAGTGGGAGCACTACAACATTTCTGATAAGTATATGTGGATGACATATTGTTGATCCGAAATGATGTAGAATTTCTGGAAAGCATATAGGGTTATTTGAAAGGTGTTTTTCAATGGAAAACCTGGATTAAGCTACTTGAACATTGAGCATCAAGATCTATAAGGATAGATAAAAAACGCTAAATGGTACTTTCAAATGAGCACATACCTTGACATGATCTTGAAGGTGTTCAAGATGGATCAGCCAAAGAAGGAGTTCTTGCCTGAGTTGTAAAGTATGAAGTTAAGACTTAAAGCTCGACCACTGCAGAAGAAAGAGGAAGGACGAAGGTCGTCCCCTATGCTTTTGTCATAGGCTCTATACGGTATGCCATGTTGAGTACCGCACCTGATGTGTGCCTTGCCACATGTCTGGCAAGAGGGTACAAAGGTGATCTAGGAGTAGATCACCAGATAGCGGTCAAAATTATCCTTAGAGGAATAAGGATATGTTTCTCGGTTATGGAGGTGATAAAGAGTTTGACATAAAGAGTTACGTCGATGCAAGCTTAACACCTATCAGGATAGCTCTGAGTAGAGATACCGGATATGTATAATGGAGCAACAATTTAGAATAGCTCCAAGTAGAACCGTTATTTGAAATGGATCCAAATATAACGTAGAGATTTGCAAAGTACATACGGATCTGAATGTGACAGACCCGTAGACTACAACCTCTCTCACAAGTAACATGATTAAACCCAGAACTCATTGAGTGTTAATCACATAGTGATGTGAACTAGATTATTGAACTCTAGTAAACTCTTTGGATGTTGGTCACATGGCGATGTGACTTGTGAATGTTAATCACATGGCGATGTGAACTAGATTATTAACTCTAGTGCAAGTGGGAGACTGTTGGAAATATGCCCTAGAGGCAATAATAAATTGGTTATTTCCTTGTTCATGATAATCGTTTATTATCCATGCTAGAATTGTATTGATAGGAAACTCAGATACATGTGTGGATACATAGACAACAACTTGTCCCTAGTAAGCCTCTAGTTGACTAGCTCGTTGATCAATAGATGGTTACGGTTTCCTGACCATGGACATTGGATGTCGTTGATAACGGGATCACATCATTAGGAGAATGATGTGATGGACAAGACCCAATCCTAAGCCTAGCACAAAGATCGTGTAGTTCGTATGCTAAAGCTTTTCTAATGTCAAGTATCATTTCCTTAGACCATGAGATTGTGCAACTCCCGGATACCGTAGGAGTGCTTTGGGTGTGCCAAACGTCACAACGTAACTGGGTGGCTATAAAGGTACACTACAGGTATCTCCGAAAGTGTCTATTGGGTTGGCACGAATCGAGACTGGGATTTGTCACTCCGTGTAAACGGAGAGGTATCTCTGGGCCCACTCGGCAGGACATCATCATAATGTGCACAATGTGATCAAGGAGTTGATCACGGGATGATGTGTTACGGAATGAGTAAAGAGACTTGCCGGTAACGAGATTGAACAAGGTATCGGGATACCGACGATCGAATCTCGGGCAAGTATCGTACCGCTAGACAAAGAGAATTGTATACGGGATTGATTAAGTCCTTGACATCGTGGTTCATCCGATGAGATCATCGTGGAGCATGTGGGAGCCAACATGGGTATCCAGATCCCGTTGTTGGTTATTGACCGTAGAGTTGTCTCGGCCATGTCTGCATGACTCCCGAACCCGTAGGGTCTACACACTTAGAGCTCCTTTGATTCATGGGATTTTTGTAAGATTTTCATAGGATTCTAATCCTATGGATTTTTTCTTCTGGTAATCGTTTGATTTACAGGAATAGAAACCTTGGGAATCAATCCTATGGATTTTCCCCTTCTCTATTTCACAGGAAAGTTTCCAAGAGGTCGAAGCTCTCGGAAAGAATCCTGGCGGGAAAAAAAGCGCGCGCGCTCGCTCACCGCGCGCTTAGTTTTTGCCGTAAATAAACGCTCGCGTAACTTCTCACAAGACACATCGCAAACAGAAGCACCGCCCTCCCTGTTCCTTCAGCATCGACCTAGTCGTGCTGTGCCGCCACGGCCGGCCGGCCGCCCGGCCTTCTGCCCAGGTCCTCGGCCTGCTGCCTGGCCTTCTGCTCAGCTGGTCAGCTCCTCGGCCGGCCTCCTTGCTTCTATTCCTCCGTATAGGAAGTCCAGCAACAAGGTACGAGGCAACTCCAAAAGCCAGATCCGGTCCTCCTTTGCTTCCGATGATTTCCCATGAATTTGTAGGTATTATACACATAGATTAGATTGATTTGCTTAGTATTAGTTTGCAACCTGCTGTAGATTCTCTCTGATTTTTTAGATCGAGCTTGTTATTTCAGGATTTGGGGATTTTCTTTGCAGCTATTAGGTAAAAAAATAAGAGGTCTCAGATTTGACTAAATTCTCAATTCACTATGTATTTGCTAATGTGTAGCTCGTTTATTTAGCAATTGAGTTGCACGACTGTGTCCTGATGGTACCCATATTTTTACTTTTCCTCTGGTTCTTTGGCACTGTATGAGCAGCATGAGCTTATTTTCTTCATAGCTATTGGATCATCACGTGGTAATTTTTTTGTCTGCACAAGGCACTAAAAATTTGTTTGGTCACCGAGTAATGTGAAGCCACTCTCAATATCGGAAATCTCATTTTTAGTATACCAATAATCCTCTCGATATGATTTCGGAGTTGTGCATGTCGTAGGTTGAATAATTCCTTGTAATTTCTTGGCCTTTGGCGAGCTCTTCCTTGTTCTTGTAAGTGGTACCTAGTACCACGATATGGAGCCAAAAATTGTGGTGTGTTTGCATAACCAGCATCTACAAGGTAAAATTTTCCGGGGGGTACTTGAAAACCATGGTTAAATGCATCCTGTAGGACTCTTGCATCCGAAGCCGATCCCTCCCAACCAGCATGCACATGCACAAACTTCAGATCAAAATCACATGCTACCATAACATTTTGCGACAATGTTTGCTTCCTATTGCGATATGGTTCTTGCTCATCAGCAGGTAGTTTCAATGGAATATGTGTACCATCTATAGCGCCGATGCAATCCTGCATAAATACAAGTACATAAGCCATATAATCTTCTCTGTAAAATTTTGAAATTATGTTACTCTAACTTGATCATAAGCATTTATACATACCATAAAGAAAGGGTAGAACTTTTCTTTACTCAAGATTGGATGTGGGTGTAGGGAAGGTGGACGTATGTATACAGAATAGAGTTCAGTAATTGCACTGAGCACTTCACCAAAATAGTAACTGATTGTTTGTCCACTATGCTGAAACCAATCTGCCAAAGTATCATTTGTTGCATTCTTAGATAATGCATACAAAAATATAGCCACTTGTTCTTCTACTGAGACATCTCTTCCATCAACAAGGCGATCATTCTCGCGCAATTTCTGAAACAAAGCTTGAAATATATCAGTCTCCATTCTGAAGTGCCTTTTGCATAGGTCTTCATGTCCATTTAAAATTTCATTTACACGCCATGCGCTTGTGAGTATTGAAGTGTGCATAGGTCTCCTTGAGGAATATGAGTGTTCTCCTAAAGGAGGAAGAACAAAAAGAGCAAACTCATCCTCACTCTTTGATCTGCGACAGTAGCTAGGATCCATTGGACGCTATGAAAACAAGCCTGTGGAAAATTACCGAGTTATCATGACTTCACAAGTTTAAATGTAAACTACTTAATTTGTCTAGTCAAAACTTGTACTAGTAATTTATTGGTCGATCAACAAGGACTAATTCTGGCATGCTAGTCACTTAGTGTTACTCTGGATTTTTTTGGCAGATAACTGATACAGCTTAGTGCAGATCATTGAACTGGGTGATGATATTAGGACACCTGATTTGATTCTTTCTTGCATTTTACCTCTACGTATATGTTTGAATAAGTTACAGCATGCAGAAACCAAAAAAGAATATAGCTTCTGATGGTGATGGTTGTTGCTGACATGATGCTATGGGGTGGCCGCGTGGGTTGAAAATTATAACCACGAAACTAAAATAGACATGGCGCTGTCGATTTTCTAGATTTCGGATGGCCAGCGACAGCAAAGGAAACATGTACAGTAGGTGAACTAAGTTGAGATTTGAGAGACAACCAAGCAAGTGCAGCAAAGGGAATATGTACATTAGAAGAACTAACCTCAAATTTCAGAGACGGTCAAGCAAGTACGAGGAAAACTTCAGCAAAACTTCAGCTATAGCAAAGACTTGCTTGTAACGTTCTGGTGCATATGAATCGAAACTTGGTCTTAGAGCTATATGAAGTGCAGAGCTTGTATATGTACTGCTGCAACCTAACGGCTAGTTTAGTGACCAACGGCTACTTGTTTGAATGCACAGCCTTCAAAATAGTAATATTATAATGCCTTGAGTTCCTATGTTTTTCCTATGCTCCCATCAAACACGCACTTGTGCCAAATCCTGTGTTTTCCATTCCCATAGGATTCATGTGGACAGGGCATGCCAATCCTCCATTATTCCTATTCCTCCACTTTTCCTATCCTATGAATCAAAGGAGCCCTTAAGGTACGATGATGCTAGGGTTATTAGGAAGACTTGTATGTGATTACCGAATGTTGTTCGGAGTTCCGGATGAGATCCCGGACGTCGCGAGGAGTTCCGGAATGGTCTGGAGGTAAAGATTTATATATGGAAAGTTGTTGTTCGGGTTCCGGGAAAAGTTCGGTTTTTTCTGGTATTGTACCGGGAAGCTTCCGGAGGATTCCGGAGGGGTCCGGAGGTCCGGAAAAAGTTCCACCACGTCCAATACAGCAGCATGGGTTGTAAGGGGGCGCCCTAACCTTAATGGGCCAAGGGCACCAGCCCCCCCAAGGCCCATGCGCATGGGAGAGGGGAAACCCTAAGGGGGAGGGCCTCCACTTGGCTTGGGAGGCACTCCTCCCCCCCTTGGCCACCGCCCCAACCCTAGATGGGATCTAGGGGGCCGGCCCCCCTCTCACCCACCTATAAATAGTGGAGGGGCAGGAGGGCGGCCACACCCTTGAACCTGGCGCAGCCCTCCCTCCTCCTACCTTCTCATCCTCCTCCATGGTGCTTGGCGAAGCCCTGCCGGAGAATCACAAGCTCCTCCACCACCACGTCGTCGTGCTGTTGGACTTCTTCCTCAACCTCTCCCTCCTCCTTGCTGGATCAAGGCGTGACGTCTCCGTTCCGTACGTGTGTTGAATGCGGAGGTGCCGTCCGTTCGGCACTAGGATCATCGGTGATTTGGATCACGACGAGTACAACTCCATCAACCCCGTTCACTTGAACGCTTCCGCTTAGCGATCTACAAGGGTATGTAGATGCACTCTCCTTCCCCTCATTGCTAGATTACTCCATAGATTGATCTTGGTGATGCGTAGAAAATTTTAAATTTCTGCTATGATCCCCAACACGAATTAGGGGTGCGATACACGCCTTAAGCCAGACAGGGCCGACTCCTCGCTCTAAGCGGCGTAAGTATTTAGGGACTCAAAAACCTCTCGAACAGCGACCAGTCTCTCGCCTTATCATTACAGTCAGTTTTAGCTTTCTCTACTGAGGTGCTTAGCCCAGCAGAACCGGGGCACAATCGCAGTAGTTCTCTCAGTGCTACCTTAGCCGATATAGCGGAATATAAGGTACCAAAACATGGGAGCCGGGCAAACCCAACTATTGACCCAAGACATGATTCGGAGCTGATGCATATAATGCTATAAGTTCGGGGTGCCGCACTGTCGAAAGTGTTCGGACTTCGCACGCCGTATTATGGGGTATGCTTAAGCCCCTAGCGTATTGGCCGTACTAGAGTGTACGGGTGCTGGATGTCATGAATGAACATATATATATAAGGAATGCAATAATAGTCTTAATGCTATGCATTTTTTATTCAAAAAGGTGCGTTAAAGTAGAATGATACAAGTAGTGCGATAAGCAAAAAGTAGGACTGTTTGACATGTCCCTTCCAAGGGCAAGCTGAGGAATAGTATTAAAACAAATATTTCACTCGTTATCATAATCCACCTGGGAGTTCCGTGGTGTGACGTGGCTTTCTGCCTTCTTGGTTGCTGCATCATGTGTTCGGCAATCACGCTGTCGGACAGGGTGTCCAGAGATTAAAGTCCTGAAAGAGAAAAATAACAAAGCGGGAAGCCCCTAGTGTGGTTTAGGCCGTGACTTGGGGCATGCCGCCATCCTGCCCCCCTCCCCGCCTGTGCCCATGGTATTTTTAGTGCGTAATTATGTACGCGTGGCATGGATTTTGCCGTTTGGCTGGGGCCGGGGTGGGGACCGCATTGCTATGAGAGCTCGGGACGTGCCAGGCGGTCCAGTTGCCGATTACGCCGGGCGCACTTGAAGTTGTCCGGGTCCTTAATCACCGAACTAGTGGATTGCCTTAAGAGGCTGCTTTGCGCTTCTGCTGCGAGGGCCGCAGTGTGCTCCTCCGTGTGAAGAGAGCGCTCTGTGTTTCCATTGACCGTGATGACCCCCCGAGACCCTGGCATCTTGAGCTTAAGATATGCATAATGCGGTACCGCATTGAATCTTGCGAATGCGGTTCGCCCGAGCAGTGCATGGTAGCCACTGCGGAACGGGACTATGTCGAAGATTAACTCCTCGCTTCGGAAGTTATCCGGAGATCCGAAGACCACTTCCAGTGTGACTAAGCCTGTGCAATGGGCCTCTACACCTGGTATGACGCCTTTGAAGGTCGTTTTAGTGGGTTTGATCCTTGAGGGGTCTATATCCATTTTGCGCACTGTGTCCTGATAAAGCAGGTTCAGGCTGCTGCCGCCGTCCATTAGGACTCGAGTGAGGTGAAATCCGTCAATGATTGGGTATAGAACCAGTGCGGTGAATCCGCCATGACGGATGCTAGTGGGGTGGTCCCTGCGATCGAAGGTGATCGGACAGGAGGACCATGGGTTGAACTTGGGGGCGACTGGCTCTAACGCATATACGTCCCTGAGCGCACGCTTCCGCTCCCTCTTGGGGATGTGGGTTGCGTATATCATGTTCACCGTCCGCACTTGTGGGGGGAACCTCTTCTGTCTTCCGGTGTTCGGCTGCCGGGGCTCCTCCTCATCATCGCTATGTGACCCCTTATCTTTGTTTTCGGCATTTAACTTGCCGGCCTGCTTGAACACCCAACAGTCCCTGTTGGTGTGGTTGGCTGACTTGTCGGGGGTGCCGTCTATTTGAGACGAGCGATCGAGTATACGGTCCAAACTGGACGGGCCCAGAGTGCTTCTTTTGAATGGCTTTTTCCGCTGACCGGGTTTAGAGCCTTTGAATCCGGCATTGACTGTCGTATCCTCGGTATTGTCGCTGTTAATGCGGCGCTTATGTTTGTTGCGACGTGACCTACGCTTGTCGTCCTTGGTATCCGAAGTACCATGGTTCTTTGATATGTTATTACTGCGAGCCAGCCAGCTGTCTTCTCCCGCACAAAAGCGTGTCATGAGTGTTGTGAGGGCTGCCATAGATTTCGGCTTTTCCTGACCAAGGTGCCGGGCTAGCCACTTGTCGCGGATGTTGTGCTTGAAAGCTGCTAGGGCCTCTGCATCCGGACAATCGACAATTTGATTTTTCTTTGTTAGGAACTGTGTTCAGAATTGCCTGGCCGATTCCTCTGGCTGCTGAATAATGTGGCTCAAGTCATCGGCATTTGGTGGTCGTACATAAGTGCCCTGAAAGTTGTCAAGGAATGCGGCTTTCAGATCTTCCCAACAGCCAATGGACTCTGCTGGCAAGCTGTTGAGCCAATGTCGAGCTGGACCTTTGAGTTTCAGTGGGAGGTATTTGATGGCGTGTAGGTCATCACCGCGGGCCATGTGAATGTGCCGGAGGAAATCCTCGATCCACACCGCAGGATCTGTTGTGCTGTTGTATGATTCTATATTTACGGGTTTGCAACCCTCTGGGATTTGATGATCCATTACTTCGTCTGTGAAGCATAAGGGGTGTGCGGCGCCTCTGTACTGGGCTATATCGCGACGCAGCTCGAATGAGGCTTGCCCACTGTGTTCGGCCCGGCTGGACTTACTTTTACTATATCGAGTGTGACGATTATCGTCTCACATAGTGGCACGCCCTCGTGATCCGTAGATCGATCTTGCATGTTTTACTTTGTCCTCCAATATGTCTCGCAGGTCTGGCGTATTTCCCCTACCTTTTTATTTGAATGGCGTCGGGGTGCGGGCTGAGCTTTTGGCTGGAATGTCTCTCTGTCGCGGCCACGAGGTGGCCGGTCAGCCACGTCATACGCCGGAGATGTAGGTTTTGGTGCTTCCTCCTCCAGTTGGGGTAGCAACCTGCATTTTGGGTAACTCCTGGAGGGGCGTTCGAGTTTATACTCTTCGTCTGCCAGGACTTCATTCCATCTGTCAGCTAGCAAATCTTGATCAGCTTGAAGCTGTTGCTGCTTTTTCTTAAGGCTATTTGCCGTGGCTATAAGCCTGCGCTTGAAGCGCTCTTGTTCGATGGGATCCTCTGGCACGGCGAATTCGTCATCGCCGAGGCTTGCCTCGTCTTCGGAGGGGGCATGTAATTATCATCCTTCGCCTCTCCATCTGCCGCTCTTTCAGGAGGGCTGGGTCCTCCATCCTCCTGCTCTAAATCTTGCTGGAGGGGATTGTTGTTGTCTTCGGCACTGTCCGGAGTGCTATTATCTCCGGTGCCGGTATCACCACTTTTTCCTTGGCGAGACTTAGAGCGGTGCCGCTGACGTCGGCGCTTGGATTGCTTCTTGGAGGGGTCATCCTCTGTTGTCTCATCGCCATTGCCTTCTTTGGGTGTGTCCACCATGTATATATCATATGATGAGGTGGCTGTCCAGTGCCCTGTGGGCAGTGGTTCCTCTTCGACTCCCGCTTCGTCGTCCATACCGTCGATGTCTTCGGATTCGAAGTCGAGCATGTCGGTTAAGTCATCAACAGTGGCTACTAATTGGGTGGTGGGTGGGCGGCGAAAATCTTCGTCATCCGCATCCCAATCCTGCCGGACGTAGTTCGCCCAGGATCCTCCTGACAAGGAGAGAGATCTTAATGAGTTCAGTATGTCGCCGAAGGGCGAGTGCTAAAAAATATCAGCGGAGGTAAACTCCATGATCGGCACCCAATCGGATTCAGTAGGGACGGGCGCAGGCGGTTCGGAGTCCGTGGCCGGAGGAGAATCCGGCAGTTTGGCAACACGGCTCTCGTGAAGGGTAAGGTCGATATTCGGCTCGATCGCCGCAGAGGGTACGGCCTCCATGACGGGGTCTATCCCCCGCCCTCGGATGAAACTGGCTCCGAATTGAGGGTCGGAGCGGCTGCCAGTGCGATCTCTTGAATACGGTCCGATGGTAGAGCTAAATCGTACTCATCGTGGTCGCGTGGCGCACAAGGCAGGGGCTCGAATCCGTCAAAAATCAAGTCTCCGCGGATATCGGCCGTGTAGTTTAAGTTTCCAAACCTGACCTGGTAGCCAGGGGCGTAACTTTCGATCTGCTCCAGATGGCCAAGCGAGTTGGCCCGCAGTGCGAAGCCGCCGAACACAAAGATCTGTCCGGGAAGAAAAGTCTCACCCTGGACTGCATTGCTATCGATGATCATAGGAGCCATCAAGCCTAACGGCGACGACACAGAGGAACTCTCAATGAAAGCACGAATGTTAGTGTCAAAACCGGCGGATCTCGGGTAGGGGGTCCCGAACTGTGCGTCTAAGGCGGATGGTAACAGGAGGCAGGGGACACGATGTTTTACCCAGGTTCGGGCCCTCTTGATGGAGGTAAAAACCCTACATCCTGCTTGATTTATTCTTGATGATATGAGTATTACAAGAGTTGATCTACCACGAGATCGGAGAGGCTAAACCCTAGAAGCTAGCCTATGGTATGATTGTATGTTGTCCTACAGAGTAAAACCCTCCGGTTTATATAGACACCGGAAAGGGCTAGGGTTACACAAGGTCGGTTACAAAGGAGGAGATATCCATATCCGTACTGCCTAGCTTGCCTTCCACGCCAAGTAGAGTCCTATCCGGACACGAGACGAAGTCTTCAATCTTGTATCTTCATAGTCCAACAGTCCGGCCAAAGGATATAGTCCGGCTGTCCGGAGACCCCCTAATCCAGGACTCCCTCAATAAGCATTGCGAGTATGGTGTTGAGCGTGCCATGGCGGATCTGAAGGTGCAAACCGGACAAAGGATACTCGCAACCAAGACAAGAAATCACAGTAAAGCAGCGGCGATCTATTTTCTTGCTGCGATAAATAAGTTGAGCAGATACAAAAGAGTACCGCCTCTGGTGCGGCGCCGTGTACGCATCTGCTGAGAATTTGACGGTGTTGCGGTAGCGATGGCTGTCGGCGGCGTGGAAGAAGATCTAGGAGGGTAGACATTGGCGGCGGGGCGCGGTGGATGAGACGATCGTAGGAGCGGCGCCGGCAAGGTGGACGACGGCGGGGATGAAGCGAGAGGACGGGATGCAAGGATCCCTGTTCGAAGCCATGGATGAGAGAGGTTGATCTCTTGTAATGGACGGCGGCGTCGGGGTATCAGCTCCGTCATGGTGGAGGAGGACAGCGGTGGATGGGGTGGCGGACGGAGAAGGGTGGGGTGGAGAGGGTGTTTTGGCGCCCACAGAGTATGAATGGGGAAAGGGATGTAGAGAGGAAGGGGGAACCATGTATTCAGGGCGCGCTTGTCTCAAATGCGAGGAAATTTACAAACTTAGCCCCCGTTTCAAATTTCTACTACATCACAGCAACACTAGTCGGTTGGGGATAGGACGGTAATCTCGCATACACCGAATATTTGCCGACGAGAGTTTGTTTTTGGCGCCCACCGTATATGAATATGAATCGGAGAGGGAGTCGATTTCGGCTGAGGACACACTGTGTTTTGGCGCCCACCGTGTATGAATCCGGGTGAGAGACGGTTACGTCACGTTTGGGTGAAATTACAAACCTGCCCCTATCAAAACCTATAGAAATCCATCATATAGGCTCTGCGTGGAAGGGATAGGCAGTAGTGATTTCCATCTCACAAATTTTGTTTCGGGCGGTTACTGCGACTTTTCCCGCTTCATTCAAATTTTGCAGAGTGCACGTTTACCGTGTCAACTCAATTCGAATCCCGTTTGTATTCTTTTTTAGGCGGGTTCCATTTTCAATTGGAATTACATTCTATATACATCATTTTTATATATACTTTAAAAAGCACAACAAAGAATTCTGCTCCTTTATATGTATAATATGATTTACAAATACAACGATCTCGAAATCTTAAGGTTGAAATTCGAAAAAATTAACCAAATTATGTTCTACTAAAATGTATGGATCAGTAATATCTACATATTAAATAACATAGATGTGCGTGAATTCATATGAGTATGCATGTTTGATAGATCAATTTTGGTTCGAGTATGGATTACCTGTATCATCATCTTGAATTCAAATATTTGAATCCCTTTTTTGTTCACTCCTTTCACGCCCATCTCTCTCGCATGCATGCTCCTTCAGGTAGCTATCACTCTCTTTTCTCCAGCTCACCCGCACGCTCACTTCATGTTGCTCCTATCCTCGCAAACATGGTCTCTCTACGTCTCCCCTGAGAAGTGTCACACTCTCCCTATCATTATAAATTACACGGTTTTCATTATCTCTCACGTCTCTACTGTTCTCTGGTATCACTTGGTACCTAAGCTTTCTTTTTCACCACCAAACACACAGTCTCCACTCGTCTTTCACTTTGTCTTTCTCTCTATGGGATTCTCTCACACACCTATATGTCTCTACATATGACTCATACCACTTAAATTACTCTCTCTATCCCTCCTGTAGACACAACATTTGTTGCGGTCTCCTTTTTGTCTCCATCCCAGACTGACATTATTCATTTGTTTACCGATCAGACAACCCTGACTACCGTCTCCTCTCTCGCTCACACACACAGACACACACACACACGCACAACTCCTATCACTAAAATGTGAATGGAAAACGAGATTTTGTTATACCCAAACAAAAAAGGACTGGAGGGAGTGATTGCTCTGACACGGACGCGATCTCTCATAGCGCAGGCATTGAACCGGCGCGCCGGCCAAGAGGGCTGCACTCGCTGCAGGCCCGGCTGAGCACGCCTCCTCGCCGCGTGCAACCAGCTTAAGACTGCCCCGCCTGCCTTCATTGAATCCGCGTGTGTGCCGGCAAAAAGTCCTTCCACGAGCTGGCATGCATTTTAGAACACAAAAACTGACTAAAATATAATTAATTTACGCATGGTCTTGACTTGTTGTGCTCGCACTGGTAGCAGGAACTAGTAGAGGATTTTCTTTATTTATAACTCTCCTCACATTTTTTTTGCTTTGAAGTGAATCATGGTTGTGGACATTATGTATGAATGTGCAGATATCCGTGAACATGAGTTTGATGTGGAAGTTGAACTTGGAATGTTGGGCTTGCGCGTGAACTATACCATGTCCAATGCTTCGTCTGTTATTGTTTGGCAAGTAATTGCTGTTATTACATGACCCGAAAAAAACATTTTGTGCCACATCAGTAGATGCACGGACATCACAACAGGCATGCTAACTGGATAAACATTTGAACCTAGCTATTATGAAGGAAATATTGTATTGACAACAGTTTTAGATAGCAGGAGATGCCTAGCCTGCTCTGCCTCCGCTAGCTTATTTCTAGCTTCTTCCATCTCTTCTTTGGCTTGGGTGAAGAAAGCATCTGATTGCTCTTTTCGCTTCTTCAGGAACTCAGCTACATTCTCAAGGGCTGCTGCACGCTTTCTTTCAGCCTTCACTAATGCCACGAGGACACGAACAGCTGACGACTCCACCTGGCTTGTGTGTAATCCAGCATCATCTGGGAATTTGCACCTTGTGTCTAATCCAGCATCATTAGGGAACTGGCACCTTGTGTGTAATCTAGCCTCATTTTGGAAACATGATCTCGAGGTTGACCATACTTCCCTCCTCGCAAGAACTGCATCCTGACATGAAGTTACTTCTTTTTTAGATCAATATTCAGAGCAACCTAGATCCATTTAGTAGAAGCCACATAAACAGAACTCGGAGAAGTGAATTCAGAAGGAAAAAATAAATAAATAACAGACTACAAGGTGAGAACACCCACTTCCTACATCAAGCTAAAAACGAAAGCATTAGGACGATTAAGACTCTTCTTATTACACATCGAAGAACACCACGCTTAAGAGAAACAGAAACTACAACATATACACATCGAAGAACACGAGGCTACACGAAAGTAATTGAAAGGGTGTTACTTACCAAAGCTCGTTTTACAGGTTCGGTGCAGCTCCTCTTTAACTTGCCACGCTCCTTGAAGATGTCCCGAATATCCCGTGTTTGGTCTTCATTGCTCCTCTGCATGTTCGCACTCGTGGTTTTAAAATCTCAACATGGCAAGAAAAATATACTACTAGTAATACTCGCGCATCTTGTGGGCAACATTAAAGCACTCGTCTGCCATGTTAGAGCATCTCCAACAAGATAATCTACTCATACAAATGCATCTTGATGCGTGCAACGCATGGGCATTTTGCTAGTTCTAAAAACCTTTCCATCATTTGCCACACTACTGGTTGTAGATGAAAAACCTACCCAAGCACAGCGCGATATAGGAGCGACGCACAATTACAAGCTGATATTCTGTTGGACAATGGAGGCTATAACCAATTACTTTTATGGGAACAATAGCACCCAGGAAATTTGAAGGGTAGGTATGAACAAAATTGGAACTGCACATGTACTGCTAATTGATTCAATACACACATTACCAATCGAGGAGGAGAACGATGGTTGCGGCGGCCTCTATGAGTCATGGTCGGCAACGGGAGTCAATTCATTGTCCACGACGGTGGTACTTCTGCGCTTGGCGTCGGCTTCCGGGAAGCAGATCCGAGACCGTGGAAGACGATGCCGGGGAAGAGGCTCCGTGTACGACGACGACGGTGGACCGGCTCTAGTGCGGCGTACGAGGTCGTCGATGAGGCAGATGCGCTGCGGTGGACGAGTGCACCGATGTAAAGGGGAGGAGCACGAAGGCTGCGGTGCCGTGGAGAAGTTTATTTTGCGGTGGGGATAGAAATTGGGGAGTATTCAGGTGTACTACTCTGGGTGCCGGGGTGGGGTTGGCTGGGTAGGGTGAACCTGAAGTTACAAAAACAACCCCTACCAAGCGTCATCTGTAGGCCTGTTCCAAAGGCTATGATGGTAACTTCCCACTGCTCGAATCAAGGTCGCGGGAGATTTTCCCGCCGACCTCAAAATTTTGTGACACTGGACTCCCCGTGTGGCGTGTTGAGTGATTCGGCTAAGCAACTAGCGAGTAGTAGTAGTAAACTCTGCATATTAGGTTTGACCGAAGTCAAACTTCCTAAAGTTTGACCAAGTTTATAGAAAAATATAAACATTTACCATAACAAATATGTATGATGTGAAAGTACATTCAATAATGAATCTAATGGTATTTATTTGTTATTGTATATGTTAATATTTTTTTGTTATAAGCTTTCTGAGAGTTTACAAAACTTGACTTTGACCAGTGCTAATACGCGGACTTAAATAAAAACGAAGGGAGTACACATTTGTTTTCTTAGTTTGTAGTGAACTAATCATTTGTTGAAATTGTGAAATGAATATATTAGGCTATTGACTTCGAATGTAATGGTCTATACAATGCAATTGTTACAATCATTGTCGAATCCCAAGATGTATACAAGGTCTATAGTACTTCACAACATGCTCAAACTCACATAATCCCAGTCAAATGAGAATCTAAATGCATTTTATAGTTATTACTTTGTAGGATGCAACAAGAACAACCATAACTCTACATCATCCATTATAGAAGCAACATTTTGACATATCCCAATGTGTGAATGAAACGTGCAGAGAGAGCTTTTGAAGATGGAGCAGATAGGGCGGGAAAGATTGTATGTATGTGGACGAGAGAGTAGGAGACAAACCTAACGAGACAGAGAGAGATAGAGAGAGAAAGAGAGAGGAAGAAGTTAGGTCTGTGAGAAAGATGCATACATGTAATATACATGAGATGCGGGTGCATCTGGATTCTATATACGTGGAAGGAGAAGAGAAAACATGTTTGATGAGAGAGCAGGAAAAACATGGACGAGAGGGGAAGGATCTCGTGGGTTTAGGGATTGATAATTTTGTGTGGGGGAGAGAGGGATTGGTAATTTTGTGCAAGGGAGAGAGAGGGTGGGGGAGGAGTCAGTCAGTCGTCGTCACATCACCCTGCTTCCAAATGACCCCGCATTCTCTAGCGCGGTGTGGTCGCTGTCTTTGATCTGCTCGTTGCCCTCTTTGAAGATTAAGGTGTTGTGCATGTTGGGGTGCAAAGAAGCACAAGCGAGAGTGGTCGCCGTATAACCTTGGATGGGGATGAATTGTGTGCTCGGGGGAGTGTGTGTGTGTGTGTGTTGTGCTGCGTGTATCTCTCTCTGTGTGTGTGTGTCAAATATTGAGAGAAAACAAACCTACGGAGAGAAATGGGTATTCACAAAGAGATTGTGCGGACCTTGAGGTGGGCAGGGGCCGGGTGAGGGTGTCAAAATGTGCGCGTTGATGCATGTGTTGCATGCGACCGTGCGAGGGATGGACGAATCGAGAGAGATGGTTGTTGTGTTACGGATGCTCCTCTCTCTGTCTCTCTCTCTCCCTCTCTCTCACACACACACAGACACACACAAATAAACTAGAAGACCATTCTCTCATGTATACACAACGTATCGGCATCTGTCTATGTCTCACTCATGCACGATCATTTGCACATTCACACCTCTCTATGTCTGTATCACACGCGCATCGTCTCCACATTGCCCTTTTGCCACAACACACATATGGACACATACACACGTTCTCTCTCAGTCACACACACAAAATCAGTATTAAAAAAAACTAGGGCGCACCTAAAACGTCCAAATCCAAATAAACACGAGCTGGAGGTAAATTCAAATATATGAAAATATTGCAACGTCAAGAACTTTCACAAGAAAAAAAATTGAGTAATATTCGAGGATTGCTTTCGCACACAAAAAAAGGTTCGGTGGATGTCCGAGCGCGACACGGTGATGCACCGTTCAATCGACCGCGCGGCCGCGGTTCACGCGCTTGCACATGATTCCGTATCGTGGCCGTGGTACTAAGGCTGGTCACAATGGGCAAGAACATAAGCTAGTAACTAATAAAAGCGCTGCCTAAGTCTAATGTTTACGTGTACTAGTACGGTTTTCTTTTAAGTTTGACCAACCTTATATATAAAACTAAAGTAAGCTCCCACACGCGCACTCATCATTATGCCGCCGCCACCGTTGCGCATGCCGGCGCCCGCCTGCTCCGGCCAACAATTTCTCGCGCATCACCGCCGTGTCGCCGCCATCCCTGTGCCATGAAGCCGAAGGCCCGCCCGCTCACATCGTCTGCAGTCCCTCCTCGCGATGCTGCCGCGTTGCCAAGCATGCGAGCAGCTGGTGGAGCCGCGTCTATGCACGCAGCGTACGAAGAGGAGGACGAGCGCGTGCTCCAGCACGTCGTCGAGGAGGAACTAGCGTGTCATTGTCGTCTCCGCCCGCGCGGAGGAGGCACGCATGGTGGCTGTCGCGGCGAAAGCCGGTCGCGCGCGCGTCGAGCCCGCAAACCGGGTGCGTACGCGGAATCTACCTTCGAGACCTTGAATGCCACGTGGATCCTGCAATCTGAAGGAGCAATTTGGGTTAGTCAACTCATGTGAGCTGTTTGATGCAACATGGATGGCTAGAAGGGCTTCTTCCACCTCTTCTGCCGTCTTCTTCCTTCGCTCCGTCGAACTTCTTTCACAAACCGACTGACCCAAATTATACTACTAGTACGAACGTATTAAGTACAGTAGGAACACGAAGATACGAGCAGTAGTACCAACTGCAAGAAGAACAGTAGTAAGACATAGTACTAGTACTACTGTACGTACTAAAGAGTTCAAATAACGAGAAAGAATATAAACATAGTTCTGCTAGGGCCTCAGCACAACACACCCTTGAAAATAAACTAATAAGCAACTAGTCCGCTTGATACTGCAGTAGAACCAGCATGAGCGACGACACTGCCACCTACTTGGAGTCCGAGTCCACGTCCTCGACTTCGTCCTCGTCCCTCTTCCTCTTCCTCTTCGCCGACGCTTCTTTGCTTGAACCGGACACTGCGCTCTGCTTCTTCATCCAACCCTTGTAGATATTTAAACAAAGGTAGGCATCCATTGCTGCGTACAGGATGTGATCTTCATCTAATGTCTTCGACTCCCATGCATGATGAAACTCGTGATGAGGTTTCTTCAGTTTAGCGTAAGAAGGATCAATCATGGCTGCTGCGAGGGTCAGCATTGAAGGTTAAGAGGAGGACACTAGGCTTGCCTTCTGGAGATCAAAGGGCTGGCCTACAACGAGACCTATCCGACACAGGACGTCACTGTCGTTCTTAAAGCCTACAGTAACGAATTTCACTCTTTTGTCCTTGAGGAAGTTCTTAAAATCCTGGCACTCAACGTCGACATGGCATATGTGGTAGACCAAGCAAACGTTATGTACGCAAACCTGGATCACGACGGGCTTCTTCCTCTCTTCGTCCTTTAGATCCTTCTCTCATCCCAGGACTGTGGTGTACTCAACATCTAGCCCAGCGACCCACTCATCCGTTGAACTGTTGAACATGCGTAGGAAGTGAGCAAGCCATGCTTTCACCTTCTCGGATCCACGTGTGTAGATGATGATGAACTGATCACCGGTGATGGCTCTAACCTGGTACTCAGCGGCGACCATGGAGATTTGGGAGGCCATGGATTTTGGAGGGTTAGGAGAAGTTGAACTGTTGTACCCCGCAAAAAAACTGGGAGCGAACTAATGTGAAAAGACGGGACGACTGGGAGCGAACTGTTCTAAGGTAGAAGACGGGGACGAGTAGGGCGTGCGAACGGCGTGGGGTTGCTGGCTTGCCCGGTGGATAAACGGCTGCAAGCCCCCAAAGAGTTCTCGAGAACTATGCTGGACCCACTAGATGTCATGTCTACTAGACCCATATCGTAGGCCTGACGGTATAGCTTCTGCCTGTTCGCACGCCATGCCGGCGCGTGGATGTAACTTCACTTAATTCCGTCAAACGTCGCGCCTCCCATGACCTTCGCCTCCCTCGCGCGGTCGCGCCCTTTGAGACTTCAACCGGCTATAAATGAGCAATTTTTTGCCTTTTTTTAGACAAGCAATTTTTTTTGCCTACTCCGCATGCATGATACTCCCTCTGGTCCTTTTTACTCCCGTCAACCGTTTGCAAAGTGTTTGACCAAATTTATACTTTTTTGAACACCACCTTATATTAATTAACCAGCCACACCAGTACACTCATTCGATACAATATTCACCACACAGGGCGGTATGTTATTTATAAGAATACCATCTAATCTATTGTCAAAGCTATACTTAGTGATTAAGTGTGCCACCTTATTGGCCGAACGGCTAATCTTTGACAATTGAAGATTGTTGATCAACTTCGAGATGCTCAACGCTTTCATCTTTAGGTCACGCATAGCAGACCTGTCAACGCTTTGACAGGCATCAATGAAATCCCACGACCAAATTTATACTAAAAATATCAATATCTATAATACTCCCAAAACACTTAGGCACGGTGCATTAACTTCTACCTCGTTTCTTGTTTCTTGACATATCAACCAATAGGAGATGTGGGTGTGCATGCTTTTAATGACTTGAGACTACCAAACATGACATGCAGTGGTTAGTTCATTGCATGCAATGCTATTAATTAGCAAATAAACATTAAGATCTCTCGTTTTCCCCTCCTCCTTGGTCACAGTGCACAATCTAAGATGACTTGCTCACCTAGACGGAGGGAGTACTGATTATAATGAGTATAAGAACTATGTTTTATAATGAGTGTAAAAATATTGATTTGACATTGTGAATGTTGACACATTGTGAAATAGTTTTTGAAGTCTGTAAAAGTACTCAACTAGTGATGTTGTTCTCCACAAAAAAATGTGCTTACCAATGCATGCATGAACACTAGTTACTCTAACCCCCCTCTCTTGTTTAATTCTTTGCCACATCAGCATGTTTGCTATTCCCGTGTGCATGATACCAGCTAAGATACCACCATTATGACCAGCCTTAATCATCACATGCAATAATTTAGTGCACCTTGAAATATGAACATGTGTGGGGCGTGTTTGTTTTTAATGACTTGAGACTATACCTAGCCCGGCATGCAAGATGACTTATTATGCACCGTTCCCCATACATGCAGGAAGCCCGTTCGTCTCCAAATCTTTTCCTCTCCATGTGTGGAAACAATATGCCTGCCAAACTCTCCTTCTCCCTCCGGCGGTCCCACCACTCCGCCCCGTGTGAAAAAATCTGCATGCATGACTCTCCTCCCCCCACGCTCGTCCAATCCGTTGTGACCAGCAATATTTTCACCCCTTCGATCCCCCGTAATTTACTCCAACAAATATGCCCACGTAGCTGTTACTTAACTGCAGGTGCATTCGGTCACTAACATATGGGCCCAATAGGGGTCTGGCCCACATGTCAGTGACGCAACTGGACCGGCAGTTAAGTCAATGCAGCTCAGTCCATATCTTACGTAGGTGTGCCATTGCTCGCTATAAATATTGCGCCTCCCACGACATCACTATCTCCTCCCCCTCACGTTCACGTTCATCGCTATCTCCTCGCCCTCCCTCTCACGTCGACCATCATGCCATCGCCCCTCCCAAGCCCTAGGAGCCCCTCGCTGCACCGCGCGGACGGTCACGCATCGCCATTCCGTTCCTCGCGGCCACTAGTCGAGGAGGACACGTCGGTGTTCTGCTCCTCGCCGCTACGCGACGTGTCGCCGTTCCGTTCCTCGCCGCCACTAGTCGAGGAGGACGCGTCGGCGTTCCGCTCCTCGCCGCGACGCGTCGGTGTTCCAATCTCGCCAGCATGCGCCCCGGAGGACGCGTCAGCTCCCCGCTACGAGGAGAACGCCACGCCGCCCGCCGAGCCCCCCAGCCTTGAGGAGCTTTGGAAAGAAATGGATGTCGCCTTGTGGGAGGCTCTGCCTCCAGCAGAGCGCGCCAAAATAGAGGCGGAGAAGAAGGCCGAGGAAGAGAAGCGCACCGCGGAACAAGCTGCCTGGGAGGCCTATGTCACGTCCGAGAGAGTCAGGCAATTGGCTCTTTGGCAGAAGGCTCGTGCGAGGGCCGTGAGGGTGGCGGAGGATGCCCGTGCCGACGCCCTGAGTGCAGTCGGGCCCAAGCGCCTCATCTACGCTTGGCGGTACGTGGACCGGGTGCACGCTTCCAGCAAGGAGGAGTACCTGTTGGCGCCGGATCACCACACCGGTGAGATCGCGCTCGCCCGCCGGCAAGCCGCCAATCAGCACCTCGCGAGTTGCGAGGCTGAGGAAGAGGCGTTGTGTCGGCGCGCTGGGAAACAGCCGCGCACCACGGCACTCGTGGCGCGCCGCAAGCGCTCCTGCGAGTGTCGTGGCTTTTAGGAGGAGTATAATTTTTGTTTCGTAACGCGATCTCATTAGTTTTGGGACGCAAATGATAAATCCCGAACGTTCAGGAATTTTTAGCGTCCTTAATTAAGTATGTAAAAGGGAAAGTTTGGAAACCTTGTGTATTCGTACGCATTTTGCAAGTACGTGCATATAGCACAAACTTTACTATATACTATCGCACTACACGTCTCTCTCGATATATGCTTGCAGACTGTGCTACTCCCTCCGTCCAGGTCAATAAGTCATCTTCGGTTGTGCATCGTGACCAAGAAGGAGGGAAGACTTATACACCTAGACAAAGGGAGTACTACTATTACTTATGTACGTGCAAATGCACGTTTTAACATTACAATGCGGTTTTTGTAAAAGTAGAAAAACAGCACCAGTCAAGCTTGTGAAACGATTCAATGCAAAACAAATGCAAAAATGCTCGTTTGATTGTTTACTTTTAGCTTCCTTCTCTATGGTTATTTCTCTGTCGTACTTTGTACGGAGTACCTCACTGGTTGGAAAGGCATGCAAATTCCCAAACCGTTTCCTACACCCTGTATCTCACTGGTTGCCGGTGTTGACATTGTCGCCCAAGTCAAGGATGAGGTTGCCGAGGTCGGGGAAGAAGTCGTCGTTCGTGAAGTCGTCGCTGCCATCAGTCGCGCGAGTGCGCTCCCCAAAAACCTGATCGCCCCTCTCCCGATCACGAGAGGCGGGGTTCCGGAGGCCTGCTGTCCCTTCTCCCGGTGCACACCGAAAAGAGGGATGGAGAAGACTTGCTTGGCGGCGCAATGATCTGGAACAGTGGTGAGAAAATATATAGTGCGGTCCGGGTAGGTCGTGGGAGTATAGCTCTGTCCTCGGCTCGGCTCAATCCCGCAACCCGCGGCGCGTCGTGACGAGGCGTGGCGTGGCGAGGCGAGCGAGGAGGAGGAGCGCGCGTGTAGGTCTCCTCTTCTCATGCTCATACAAGTGGTAAAAGAGCTCACCTTATAAAGGCCTACTAGCAAAATTCCAACATCAACCAGGCCATCCATGAAACGGGAGTGGCTATAGGGGACGCTGCGCCAGTTGAATATATGAGCAAGTTACTACGAGATTTAATCTGAATAAGCACAAAATAAATCATGACGGTTATAACAGAGATGAAACTAATCATGTGGACTAGCATAGTAGTAGGATACAGAGTAGAAACATGAATTCTACCACGATTTCGAACAGGAAGGATAGAAACACATACGGTGCAACGGGAGCAGCACCGTTGGCGTTGAGGTTGTCGCCCATGTCCAAACACCACGTAGACACGGTCTTTGAGCATGGTTCGTAGTCGTTCCACGCTCACGCATTGAAGTTTGCAACTATTTTAGATTAGAATATACTACTACTCCGGTGCTAGTAGTAGAGCAGAGTCCTACTCTACTACTCTACTCAAGTAAGTTAGGGCATAGCATTGTAGGGAGTACCAGTACTGTGATCACTCAAGCAAGTTGTCTGGCATCGACATGACCCTACGCTGCTGGTATGTCTCTTGTAAGTCAAGCGACGTGCTATAGTCATCATCACCTGTTCACTTCCCGCAGCACATATTTGCTTCTCCATCTTTGTCCGCACATAATCTCATCCAATCTTCCATCCCCGCTAAGGCGCCTCCCCCCTCGTCCGAAACCCAAGCACTAACAATGGTAGAACCGAGCAGCGTCCGCTGAAAGAATGGCTGGAATTCACTCCCCACAGAGGTAATCAAGCTCATTGTTTCGCGTGTGGACAATCTCAGTACCATGCCGCTCGCCGCATGCTCGTCGGGGTTGTACCGTTTACTCAAAGCCCTCAGGACGGAGCTTTTTAAGCCAGCTCCTTGCTTGCTGATGCCGCCTGATCTTCAGAAACGACGTGTCACGCAGCATAACGATCATAGGGTGGCGAGCATCAACCCCCTTGACTGCGATCCGATCCCCGTCAGCCTCAACTACATTAACGATATGTACTGGGTCGGCATGAACACGTCTTGGATGGTGCTCGTCGACGGTCGCGGTAGCTGGATGCTCGTGGAGGTCTACACCCGGTGATTGATCCCCCTTCCTTCGATTAACACTGCACTGCTTTGGCACCGCGGCCCAGAATACTCGAAATCTTACAGTAGCCAACATGATACCAAGTTTGATTTGCTCAAGGTTGTAATCTGCCAAGTGCCCACAATACCTGCGAATTATAAAGACTTCAGGCTAATTGCGTTCTTCAACCACGGTCTCGCCTATCTGACAGGTCACTGCGGTAAGTGGATAAATCTGCACGTCCATCGTAGGATCATACATCCTCCATGGTTCTCTGATGCCATTGAACACAAGGTCTTCATTTACGCTGTCGACTCCTTCTATGACTGGACGTATTGCTGGCCTACTCCAGTCATCGCTACAAACGGCTGTTACAGCAGTATGTTACTTTCCTATGATATCATGATGGCTTGCTTATATTACTGTCTGAAAGAACATGCGGTGCCCCCATGTTTGGTTTTGGTAATTGATGACAATCTCTATGGACTAATGATTGCCTTGAGTTATATTTGAAGGTTTTGTCCATAGGCTTTTCGTGGAGTACATGTGTTGGTTTCAAGGAGAGTTTGTGTCGACCAAGGTGCTATTCAAGGAATTACCTAAAGATTGGTCTTGTGAGAGGTTGATCAAGACTAAGTTAAAGAGTGAATCAAGTTGATCAACCCACAAAGCATAGAAGATGTACCGAGAGGGGTCAAGTGATCCCATGGTATGGTAAGCATTGTCAATTACGCTTTGTGTACTAACCCATGGTCTTCGTGAGGGTTCTTTGTGGGGTTAGGTTACGGTGTGCAAGTTCAAGTGGAGCACCACGAAGAGATCAAATGCTTGAAGCTTGTTGTCCTTTGTGGTGACAATGGACCTGTGAAGATGTGCGGAAGAGTAGCTCACCCATAGTAGAGTATGGGGGAGCAATCAACTAGTCTTCATCGAGTCAACACAATCAAGAAAGGTTGCGGTGTGCAAGTTCAAGTGTAGCATCACAAAGAGATCAAATGCTTGAAGCTTGCCGTCCTTTGTGGTGACAATGGACTTGTGAAGATGTGCGGAAGAAAGGCTCACCCATAGTGGAGTATGGGGAGCAATCAACTAGTCTTGATCGAGCCAACACATTCAAGAAAGGTGGTCCAACTTGAGGGAGTCAAGATCGTCATCATCTAGCTCAAGTGGACCATGTGCAAGGCAAAGGTTTGCCCTTGATAGGTTTTCTATTTTACCGGTCTCATGTTGGTAGTTGGGAGACCGGGTTATAGGATCAATTGCCATACTATCAAGGGGGCTCTCGATGAGTAGCTTGACCGTATCGTTCATTGAGAGCTCAAACCATTGCATCCTTGCATCATCTTTCTTGGTTCTTGTTTGGTTTTCTTTGTGAGTCTTAGAGCTTACGGTCATCTTGTTGACAAGCTTGAGTATATCGAAAACGGAGTTCGCTTGCATCTTCTATGATGTTTTCGATGTTGGAGGTTTTGCCGGTTCTTCTCGGTTTGATGCTACTCGTCGTCTTGTTTCCAACAAGCTTGAGTTTGCTCAATTCGGAGCTCATATGCAGAAGTTGTGCCAGTTCTGATTTTCTTGAGTGTGGTTTTTGTCAGGGTCCCAGCGGTAGTACCGTGGTACCCAGCGGTAGTACCGCTGAGGAGTCACAAGCGGCAGTACCGCTCCGCAGCGGTAGTACCGGCGGTGACTCCGCAGCAGTACTACCGTTGGCTTACCAGGTCCCTACCGCGTCGATTCGAGGGGTCTTTTTCTGTGTTGGATTGTGTGGTACCTCGCTGCGGCAGTAGTGCGGCCGTACCGCTCCTTAGCGGCAGTACCGCCCTTCCTCCGCGGTAGTACCGCCCGATTCCCTCTTTCCCTTTACCCTTCGTTCTGCGCGGCAGTACCGCCGAAGGGTGCGGTAGTACCGCCTAACCCACCGGTAGTACCGCCGTCTCCTACGGTACTACCACCCCAAGGTTCATGTTTTGTTGCTCGTTTTCCCTGTTTCTTCCGCCTGAGCGGTAGTACCGCTCATGGAGCGGTACTACCGTGTGCGAGCTGAGCACATAACGGTTGGATTTTCCCCCTCCTATAAAAGGGGGTCTTCTTCCCCAATGAACCTTATCCTTTGAGCTCGTGTTCTTCCCCCATTGTTGACCTTCTTCAAGCTTGCTAACTCTCAATTCCTCCATGGATTCTTGCTAGTTTTTGAGGGAAAAGAGAGAGGAGATCTAGATCCACATTTCCACCAATCACTTTCTCCTCTATGTGAGGGGAACCCCTTGGATCTAGATCTTGGAGTTCTTGGTGTTCTCCTTCTTGTTCTTCCTCTCATTTTCCTCCCTAACATTAGTTGCTTCGGTAGGATTTGAGAGAGAAGGACTTGGGCACTCTGTGTGCCCTTGCCATTGCATTTGGTGCAGCGGTTTGAGTTCTCCACGGTGATACGTGGAAGTGAAGGTTGAGAAGCTTATTACTCTTGGGTGTTTGGGCACCCTAGAGCTTGTTCCTATTGGGTGCCTTGGCGCCCTAGATGGTTGGTGTTGTTCGGAGCTCAATCATTGTGGTGAAAAGCTTTGGATAAGCATCGGGGTCTCCAATTAGGTTGTGGAGATCGCCTCGAGCAATTTGACGGGTACCGGTGACCGCCCCCAAGGGTTGCCAAAGTGTACGGGTTCGGTGACCGCCCCAAGGGTTGCCATTTGTATGGGTTCGGTGACCGCCCTCAAGGGTCCCTTAGTGGAATCACGGCATCTTGCATTGTGCGAGGGCGTGAGGATATTACGGTGGCCCTAGTGGCTTCTTGGGGAGCATTGTGCCTCCACACCGCTCCAAACGGAGATTAGCATCCGCAAGGGTGTGAACTTTGGGATACATCATCGTCTCCGCGTGCCTCGGTTATCTCTTACCCAAGCCCTTTACTTATGCACTTTACTTTGTGATAGCCATATTGTTCTTTGTCATATATCTTGCTATCTCATAGTCGCTTATCTTGCTTAGCATAAGTTGTTGGTGCACATAGGTGAGCCTAGTTGTTTTAGGTTTTATGCTTGGCAAATTAACCGCTAGGTTTATTCCGCATTTGTTCAAGCCTAAACCGTAATTATTTTAAAGCGCCTATTCACCCCCCCTCTAGGCGACATCCACGATCTTTCACTGTCAACATTTGCTGAAAAAATATTCATGCTCATAACATGCTGTTCTTAAGATTGACTAAACCAAGAGCCCTTTTTTATTTGACTCCAACTTGATATGATTAGAAAGGTGGTTCCTGGCTCGATCAGACGACGGCAAAAGATTGATGATCGTTCGCACGTATCGGACGTGTTGTTTCGCGGAATACAATCACAGTCACTGCAAGGTCTTTGAGCAGGATCCCAGCTTCTCCGGGCCTTCAGGAATTTTTGACTGGAGGCTGGTAAGTAGCCTTGGTACATGCTCTCTGTTTGTCGGACTAAATTATCCGATTAATCAGGAGATAACCGACGGCAAGGATCATGATGGCAGCGCGGTTTCATTCATCAGGCAAAACTGTGTGTACACAGCGTACCATGCGTCTCTGCATGCACCATACCCTGATATGTGCCGCCATGCTCTACAGCCCAAAGTAGGAGAGAGGGTCGCAAGTATTAGACTTCGACCTGCTGGCTGGAGTTTCCCCCGTCAGGCACCCATCTGGTTCAAGCCGTCAGCCAATCTCCATAGCTTAATAAATAGTAACATCTTACTGAGCCAGTTAGTTAGATGCGTACACTTGGTGTAGTAGGATCTTTATTTAGTTTGATGCATACACTTGTTCTTTCTTGGTAGCCCTTTTGTAATGTGGTTGATGTTTGGTTTGGAAGAGAGAGCTGCGTCTTCACTCTTCTAGCCTGCTTACTGCTTCTGTTGCACCCCCAGCCCTGGTTGTTGCTGCTGCTGTTTTTAATGTACAATCAGTAGTATATTTCGTTTGTTGGTTGAATAAATGTGTTGTTAGAACGACAAACACAATGTTTTGGAAGTCGTTGCATGGTTCGATCCTTTAGTGCCCCGTACCGTACGTAGCGCATACTATTTATCGTACGGAACACATTTTTTTGAAACTCGGAACACATTTTTCACTTGTTGATAACATGCAGCCCACTGATGAAGGCCCAATAGAGAAGCCCATAATTAACTGGAAGGGAGGCTCTCACATGAATCCGGCCCAGGTACATGCCCATGGTCCCCTAAACATAAATAAGTAAATAAATAAATAAATAAAGCTAAATGCTCATGCACCAGTTCTTTGGAAAAATAGATAGCCCAGTATTTCTTTTTGAAGAATACCCAATCTAGGCCTATTTGTTTTCTCCGAATTACTGGGCTGCAAATCTTTCAAGACGAGGAGGGATGCATTCCGGCCTGGCTTAAGAGTATGGTCAATGTCTGTTAAAAGTAATATCAAAAGGGGTTGAAAATTCCAAAAAAGTTATAGCAAATGGGATATAAATTTCTTTTTTTGTTTTTGTTCTTCACTGATATCTTATACATATTTCATTGGATTTAACATGACATAGTACTAATTTATTTTTAAATTTGTTTTAGTATGACTATTAATTTTTGGATTAAGAATATTTCATTCCCCAGCAAAAATTTGTGAATTTTCAAAATTTCCCACATATTTAGTTAATTTTTTGACCCTAGTACTGATCAGAAAATGGCCAATAATTCTAAAAATGGAAAACGGGCTGCAATAAATTCCATATGAATTAGAAAATGAGTAAAAATTATAAAAATAATAGCAAATGGGCTGTACACGCCACATATTTTGAGGTTGACTTGTTTACGCAAGCCTTTGTCAGTGAACACACGATTCTAGCAGCAGTTAGTGTTGGATGTCCATCCAACGGCCGACGTGCTTCTTCAATCTCTGATCTTCCTGCTCCAGCCGCCTAAACTAGCGCCGACGGGACTGCCTACTCCCTCCTCTTGTGGCCCGCTGTGATGCCGCACAGGCTTCCCCGGCCCACCCTACTCCCTCCGTTGGCCTGGCCGCACGCAATCAACTGCCTCCTTATTACGCGAAAAAAATGATTCCTCCCACTGACATCTGGGGCGCACCAGTTGGGAGGCTGACCTGTGGGCCTACTAAGTTGACGCGTACGCAGGGCTTGTCAACTTAGTCAACAAATGATTCTAGCAGCAGTAACCGTTGGATTTGAATCGAACGGTCCTGCTGCTTTTTCAATCGCTGCTCTTCTTGCACCAGCCGCCCAAACCAGCGCCGGGTAGACCGCCTGCTCCTGCCTCCAGTGGCCGGATGTGCAGCAGATGAGGCCTCATCGCCCCCCTACTACTCCCACCGCTAGCTAGGCCCTGCGGCGACGGCAGCCTCACACCGCAGCCGAACCAGTGAACCCTCGTACTCCTCTCCCCGTGGGCATCCACTGTCGCGTCTTCCCCGGCTCCGCGTCGTCCACCGCCTTGGTGCTCTCGGCGCGGCGTGGTCAACGTGGTCAACGACATTCCATCGGAAGAGTACTATACGTGGAGAGGCTGACAGCTGGATCCACGACCACAGCGCAGTTTTTTTGTGATTTGTCAAGTAAGTCGCTTTGTCAGGCCTGTTGGGCTGCAAATCTTTCAAGACGAGGAGAGCTTTCATTTGGCTGGCCGAGAAAATGGCCCATCAGTAATGAGAAATGGGCTGTACATTTTTAAAACACATCAAACCGGCAATTAGTTTCAAATATCTTTTTTTTCATTTCAAGATTTGAAATTACATTAATTTTTATGCGTGGAGAATTTGTTGGATTTTATATTGATATACATTTATTTTTAAAATCAGTTTGAATGTGAGTCGAAATTTCGGGATTAAAAACAGTTCGGACCGCACCGAAATATGCAAAATTTCGTATAATTTTTTTAACCGTGGCCACAATATGGGATGTAATGCTAACAAAAAGAATATGGGCTCCAAAAAAACCTTAATAATTAGCAAATGGGCTGTAAATTATTAGAAATAATGGCAGATGGGCTATATGCTGTTTTCCACAGATTTGAGGCTTTTCTAAAAAAAGGTTGACGCACAAGCAGTGACCGTTGGATGGCCATTCAACGGCCGTCATGCTTCTTCAATCTCTGCTCTTCCTACTCCAGCCGCTCAAACAGGCGCCGGCGGGACTGCGTGCTCCCTCCTTCCCGCGGCCGGCTCTGTTGCTGCGCAGGCCTCACCGCCCCACCGTACTCCCATCGCTGGCCTAGCCATCCCATTACTCACCCACACCTGCTGTTATTCTCCGGCGACGGCAGACGAACCAGTAAACCCTCGTACAGTCATACTCCCCTCCGCGTGTGAAACAACTGCCGAGTCTTCCCTGCCTCCGCGTTGTTCCCTTCCTAGGCCTCGCCGTCGTCCACCGCCCTGGTGCTCTCGGCGCGGCCTGGTCAACGTGGTCAACGACTGACATGCATCTGAAGTGGACTTTACGTGGAGAGGCCGACAGCTGGGTCCACGGCCGCACGCAAGGAAATGCTTCCTTATTACACGCAAAATAATGATTCCTCCACCTGATATCAGGGACCCACCGAAAAGGGCCTCTGTATTTCGCGAAAAAAACGTTACAGCCGCTGACAGCTCGGACCCACCAGCTATATCTTCGCACGCAAGGAAGTGTCTCCTTATTACGCACAAAAAAAATGAATACTCCCCTGTTAGCTGGGACCCAGTATAGTGGCAGGCTGACTTGTGGGCCTACTAAGTTGACGGGGACGGAGGGCTTTGTCAACTTAGTCAATATGCACGATTCTAGCTCCAGTGACCGTACGATGTCCATCCAACGGCCGTAGTGCTTCTTCAACCTCTGGTCTTCTTGCTCCAGCCACCCAAACTAGCACCGGTCGTGCCTCATGCTCCTGCCTCCCGTGGCCGGCTGCGATGCAGCGGAGGCCTCACCGCCCCCTACTACTCCCACCGCTGGCCAGGCCATCCCTCTACTCACCCACACCCCCTGTTATTCTGCGGCGACGGGAGCCTCACACCGCAGCGAACCAGTGAACCCTCGTACTCCTCTACGAGTGGGCATTCACTGCCGCGTCTTCCCCGGCTCCGCGTCGTCCCCTTCCTAGGCCTCGCCATCGTCCACCGCGCAGCAAGGAAGTGCCTCCTTATTACGTGCAAAATAATTATTCCTCCACCTGACAGCGGGGACCCACCGGACGGGCCACCGTATTTCGCCCCCCTGACTGCTGGGACCCACCAGCTACATCTTCGCACGCAAGGAAGTGCCTGACAGTCGGGACCCACCTGGTCGAAGCGTACGTAGCATTGTCATTCTGGTCGCGAACGTGTACGTACATATATACTGGTTGATGTAGAGGCGCGCACGTGTCGTAGTAGAGGCGCGCATGTAGCATGTATACGTACGTACATCGGTCAGGGTGCAAGAAAGAAAATACGGCCACATATGTGTACATACGGGCGGGGTCTCGAACGCCTACTCGCGCATACGTACGGCCAGGGCTCGTGTACATGGCTGAGTCGGAACGGAGAAACAACGTCGTCGTTGTGTTCATGGGGAGGCAACGAAATGCGTCGTGTTCATGGGGAGGCAACGAAATGCGTCATGTTCATCGGGAGGGCTTGGACGGAACAGGCGATGGAAACGAGGTCTAACATACCGCAGAACGGAGGAAACGGCCTTGTGTTCGACCGGCCACGTTCGAAACGGGATCCTGTTCATCAGGAGGGGTGTGGCGTACCGTAAAATGGAGGAAATGGATCTCCTACGGTCGAAACGGGGGTCCTGTTGATCGGGAGGGATGTGGTGTACCGCAAAACGAAGGAAACGGACTTGTGTTGGAGCGCTACGGTCGAAACAGGGGTCCTGTTCATCGGGAGGGGTGTGGCGTACCGCAAAACGGGACTCCACGGGATACTGTTCATCTCCACCGTCGACCCCCTCCAGCCTCCACGAGCTACTGTTCATCCACCATCGACCTCCACCAGCCTCCACCTGCGACTGTTCATCCACGGGCTCCTGTTCATCCAGCCTCCACCGCGCGCTACTCCACCGGCTACTGTTCAACCAGCCCTCTCCATGGGCTCCTGTTCAACCACCCCTCCACGGGCTACTGTTCATCCTGCCCTCCACCGTCTACTGTTCATCCTGCCCTCCATAGGGTGGTCCTGTTCATCCAGCCCTCCACGGGGTCCTGTTCATCCAGCCCCAACCGGCTCGATCGATCGGGGTCCTGTTCATCCAGAGGCAACACCACGGGGTCCTGTTCATCCACCCCCATCGGGAACTGTTCATCCAAACCCCCCGCAACGCTCACTGTTCATCCAGAGGCAGCATCGATCGGCTTCAGTTAGCAGCAGTAGCGAAGGAATCGCTCGATCGGTTCAGTTAACAGCCATCGATTGATCGCTCGGGTTCAGTAACGCGTAGCCTGCAGTGCAATCGCTCGGGTTCAGTTAGAGCCCAACGCCTCGCTCGGGTTCAATTAGAGCCAACGTCTCGCACACACGTGCGTACGTGTACGAGAGAAACGCGCATCGCTCGGCCCCCGACCTCCCACCGTAATCGGGAACTCCCCGAAATTTTCCTCGCCCTCGCTTCTACCACGGTTTTTTCCGTCATGGACGGCCCAAAGAATGTCATGCAGCTGCGTCTCCGGCCCGCCCAGGACAAAAAACCCATTTTCTGTCATGAGTTTTTGTCATAGAAGTAGGAGCCCACCACATCTATGATGATACCGGGGTTTGTCACAATTATCGTCATAGAAGTGTCATATGTATGACAGAAAAAAATTTCGTTCGGCCCAAAATGTCATGGATGTGTCTTTTTTTTTGTAGTGTTGGCTGGCTTCACAAGATGTGCATTTTTTTCTTGCCCTTTCTGGATTCTTGTTGCAACCAGACTTGTTGTGGCCTGCAGTGCCACACATTGAACAAACAATAACAGTGCCATGTTTGCTCATTTTTTTCCCAACTGGTTTCTCATGGTCTTCCCTCCTCCTAGCATTTTTCTTGGGCCTGCCTCGCATTCTAACTTTAACATAATCAGGAGCTTCTGGCCTAGGTTTTTCAGAAATAGGCCACATCTCCTCACCTTCCACAGGTTCCAAGCAATGCTCATAAATGCTCGTGAATGTGTCAATGCTATAGCAAGGATCAATGTAATCTTCCACTTGTTTCCCACACTTGTATATTGCTGTTATGGCATGAGAACAAGGAAGACCTGAAAGTTGGAAATAACCACAAGAACAAGTTCTTTTTTCAAGACTTACAGTGTATTGCCTTCTTCTCCCAGTTACCAATCTCACTTCAAACCCATCTTTGCCATTCCAAAGGACCTCCATGAACTATGTTCTTGCTATGCTGGCTTTCAACTTTCTGAATATGCTAGGGCATATTTTTCCATGAAATTTCACACCTTTGGCCCTCTGTTCTTGAATTCTAGCAAATATTTTCTCCCTTATTTTCTCTAGCATGGAAATTATTGGATAAAACCTTGCATCCACAATTGCATGATTGAATGATTCACACAAGTCGTTATCCACTGACTCACAGTTGGAACCAACTGCAAAATATGCCCTTGCCCAGTGCACTGGTTTTGTTCTCATGATATCTTTTGCACCCTCTGGTGTTTCTTGTGCAAGCTTGGCTTTATAGTAATTGAAATCTTGGGTGTTTGCTGCTTTGGCAACAGCCCAGAATTTCTTCTGCCACTCATGTGCCCTGTGTTTCTTCCTCCAGTTGGCATAGATGTGCCTAGCACACATCCTGTGCTCTGCTTTTGGAAGATAGTCATTCATGGCATTGATAATTCCCTTTTGCTGGTCAGATATGAACACCCATCCATCTCCATTGTTGTTAATGTTCAAATCTTTAATGAGCAAACCAATGAACCATTTCCATGTCTCATTTGTTTCCTGCTCAACTACTACCCAAGCCACTGGATACATTTGATTGTTTGCATCCCTAGCTATAGCACACATCAGCTCCCCCTTCACAGCCCCTTTAAAGAAACAACCATCTAATCCTATCACTTTTCTGCAGCCGGCTTTGAATCCTAGCTTCAATGCATTAAAGCAAACATAAAAGCTCTGAAATATATTATTGATCTTGTCAGTTGGATCCAAGCAAACTGCCACTGTACTTCCAGGATTACTTCTAAGAAGCTCAGGCTGGTAATCAAACACTCTAGTATATTCATTCTTCATGCCACATAGCAATTTATCCATCACAAGCTTCTTTGCATGCTTGCACTTTGAGGTGGACACATCTGCAAACATATCTTGCAATACTGTTGCTTTCATACTCTCTATCTTCCACATTGGATTTTCAAGAATGAAGTGCTCATACCTCTGTGCAATAACCTTTGCAGTCACTAGCCTATTATCTCTGTTTTGGGCACAGTGATGTTCATCATTATATGTGATGACTTGGAATCTGCTAGTCTTGCTGGTTTTTGCTGCATATATCATCCAAGGGCATCCAGGCCATCCACACTTGGCTCTAACTCTATTTATCTCTGACTTTTGGAACACAATGCTTCTTTTTGTCACTAGCCCATATCTCTTCAAAGCTTTGACTAGCTGGTTCTTACTCCTGAAGACCATTGACAACTGGAAGTTTGGAATTTCACTGTCATTGTTGAATCTAGGAAACTGGCTCTTCATTCTCTCTGGCTCTCCATCAGAATCCTCACCATAGGAGTAATCCTCATCAGATGAATCAAAGTTCCACTCCTTCTCCTCTCCTTCTAGCTGCTCCTCCATATTTGCAATCAAATTTATTGGAACTGCTTCACTTGTATCTCTTCCAATCTAGCTTTTTGTTTCTCTCATCCCTTTCCTGCATGCCTTCTAAGCTCTACCACTTCTGAATCTTCACCACTGTCCTCACTGTGTGGCATATATTCAGTGTCAGTGTCATCATCTGAACCTTCACTGTCAACATCTGGATTTGTTTGTGGAGGTGCAACAATTGCTTGTGAATTACCAGCCACATGTTGTGAAGTAGTTGTCATATGTTGTGAAGTAGCAGGACCAGCTTGACTTGGATTGCAAATTTGTGACACTGCAAATTCATCTTCAACTAGCTCACTGTCAACTACATTAGTTCTTCCCCTTCTCTGCTTCACTAGACTGACAATGATTTGGGAGATGACCCCTGTGTCATCAGGAACCATGATATTCTGAACAACTGCCCCTTCTTCACTGTCAATAGCTTCAGCAGTGACATTCTCAACAACTTGCACTTCTTCCTCACTGTAAGTAGCTTCAGCAGTGACAATGGCAGGTGGAGCATCACTTACCTGCACAAGTTCATCCTCAAAATCATTGCAACTGCTGCTGTCTGCACTGTCCTGTTCCCCATGGTACTCAACATAAATATGTGCAACAACACCAACACAAATATAATCCCCCATCTTCACACATTTACTGTCATCATCCAAGAACACCAAACCATGAACCAATTCAGTCCCAGGAATATGAAAGTAGAATTTCATTGATTCGTTCAGTTCCATATGATCTTTCAAAAACCCTTTGACCTCCTGCAAAGAGAGCTTGTCTCTCTCAATCTCTGACACCCCCTCATCACCCCCAACATAGTCCAATTGTCGACCAATTCGGATGAAATCCCCTCCAAAATGAAACCTAACATTTAGTATCTCTGTTGGGTCCATGTTGTAACTGAAAAAGAAGAAAAAAAGAACACACAGATCACTACCTTGTGCTAGTACGAACTAAAATCAGAAACTAATCTAAACAGCAGAACCTACTTTTTCCCACTTAAAAGATGATCCTTTTCACCCTAAAACCCTAACGCATCCATGTTCAGAGAGGTCAAAATGCGGCGCCATAGGAGGAGGTCTTTGGGGACATACCTTAACCCGTTGCGCGCAACAGCGCGCCGGCCAGATCGTCGTCGCTGGAGCAGATCAGCCGCCTGTCGCCATTACCATTGCTAGAGCAGAGAGGAAGACAGGGGGCGGCTCCTCGACTCCTACGGTGGATGGGCTGGACTCCTCCTCTCTCAACTGATAAAGTGCTCGATCTGGCGCATTGGGCCGTCCCAACTTGATCGGACCCAAGCGCCAACTCTCTCTGTTTCTCCAAAAAAAATGAAATCCCGGCCAGTCTATTTGGAACGGTCTCAGGGTTTAATTTAGACCGGGATTAGTGAGTTGAGTATGCTGATTTCAGGGATTAGGAGTTCAGGGTTCCATTTAGCTTTTCTCCACGAGTTCAGGGTTTGTTTTAGATTTTTTCCTTTGTAATTTGATATTGGGGTGTCTGTTTTTCTTCAAATACTGCATCACCAGTGAGGACGAACAATAGTCGCAATGAAGTGCAAAGTTTGAGAAACTTAGAACTTCTTCGCACACCTAGACGTATTAAGTGCCTCCTTCGTGTAACGTATACAGTATATACATATTCCATGGGGCTGTTTGATTTGAGACTAAATTTGCCTAAGGTTGTTACATCTAAGAATAGGCAAGTTTGACCAACTTAGACCATCTACAGCCTGGAGCCTCAAAGCCGCCTCATACGCTCGGGCGGGCCATCCAATCACCGCCTGGTCATGAAATTTTGACCCAGACGGGCACTTCAAACATGCCTCAAACGTCCGGGCTAAAATGCTTCTTTAGGATTTGATGTAAAGCGGCGAAATCAATAATTGAGGAGTACTCATTGCAAAAGATCACTCCCACCTTCCCAGGTAGTGACAAGTGGCGCTCTGCATGTGCGCCACTTGTCACAACCTGAAGTTTTCCCCTTTTTTCGTAGATCCATTTATTCAACACATTTTATTTCTTAAACCGTGCGTCCAAATCTCGAACCGTTTTCATCGTTGGATTCCTCGCGTCGAGATTTTCAACACTAGATCCCATGTTGATAGGTTTTGATGAACTTTTTTTCACAAAAAAATCGAACGAAAAAACCGAACCAGGAGCACGGGTTTCTCCCTTTCCGAAAAAGGCATGTCCGTGCCTCTCGCAGAAGCCAAACCGTGCCTCTCATGAAAGGAAAAAAAAGAAAGAGAAAACGCGTTTTTTTCCTTTTCCGACGAGGCATGGCCGTGTCTCTCGCGAAAACACAATCGTGACTCTCATGAAAGGAAAAAAAGAAGAGAAAACATGTTTTTTTCCTTTTCCAACGAAGCATGGCCGTCTCTCGCGAAAACACAACCGTGACTCTCACGAAGCAAAACCATGCCCTCTGTGGAAGGAAAGAAATAGAAAACGTGTTTTTTCGTTTACGAGAGGCACGGCTGTGACTCTCGCGAAAGCACAACCGTGCCTCTCGCGGAAACAAAACCGTGCCCCTCGCGGAAGGAGAAAAAACAAAAAAACGTGTTTTTTCGTTTTCGAGAGGCACAGCCGTAACTCTCGCTAAAGCACAACCGTGCCTCTCGTGAAAGCAAAATCGTGACTTTTGCGAAAGAAAAAAAACATAAAATGCATTTTTTTCGTTTCTGAGAGGCACAACCGTGACTCCCGCGAAAGCAAAACAGTGCCTCTCGCGGAAGCAAAACCGTGACCCTCGCAGAAGAAAAAAAACGTGTTTTTTCGCATGAAGACAAAAATTGGTTTTTTTTCCAAAATCTAAGGAAGACTGGCGGAAAACTGAAACGTCGAAAAAAACTGAAAAAAAACCATTTAAAAGGCCGAAAACGCGTGCAAATTTAGAAACAAAATCTGAAGGGATCGCCCAGAACGCGACACGTGGCGAACAGCTGAGAGCTCGTCAAATGGCGCTGATCCTTGTGAGACTCCGGAAGAAAGGCTCGTTAGTTTTTTTTTTGAGACAGGCTCGTTAGTTAGTTGCTCACCTAAAGCGGACGCGTGCGGTGTGCTGGCCTCGATTTCATGGGCCATAGCAGCAACTGGGCCAGGAGCGGGGAGGCCCAGCTATGACACACTTCCTACATTTTTACGAGGCAATTTTCTCAAGAGAAAAACATTGTTCGAGAGTACTTAAGAGAGAAGGTTGTTGACGAGGCGGGAAGAAAAGGGCGTGGCAGAGAGGTCGTGTAGCTAGTTTTTTTTTGATAAACTTCTTCTCATTTATTTATTTATAAATAAAGTAGCATCGTTTACAAGTAAAGGATAACCTTCTTAGGGGCGTTATCCATCCAAACACTCGGAGAAGAAAACCTAACTAATAGTAGGTGCGTAGGGGTACGCGCTTGGAGTTGGAGCCCTGGCTGGCGGCTGCGTACTAACGCGGTGCAGTGTTTACGGCTAAGTTTCGTCCATAAGATGCGCATATTCTGAGGCCAAGCTTCCGATTCTACGCAGAAAATGTAGTTAATATGCCAATTAACTAATGTAGGACGCGTCTCCGGCAAGATAAAATTAACTAATGATCTAAAAAATTAACTAATGTGTACCTTGTTTTTCCCCAAGACAAATAGTACTACTCCAAGCGCGTACGTGTGCCCTTGAAGGAAATTACAGCCCGATCAATTTCTTGCGTCCTAAGGACCCTCTTCGACCTATAAAAAATAACCCCTTTCTGGTGCTACAGCCTACAGCTCCAAACCTCCAACCCGTTGCTTCCTCGCCGCAAAAACACGGCTGACCGCGCCCAACTGATTTCTCATCAGAGCTTCAGACCAGCTTACACCGTATCCCTCTCCTGTAGAGTTCATAAGTTCAGATCCGAATGGGGGTCTCTGGCTGCGGTAACAACAACGGCAAGACGCTGGTGCTCCTGGCCTGCTTCCTCCTCCTGGTGGCTTCCCCGTTCCTGCATGGAGTCGGGCGCTTCGCCGTCGCGGAAGCGACGAGTCCAGAGGAAGCGGCCGAGCAGAAGCTGATGGCGGGGAGCACGCGAACGCTGGAGACGGCGGCGCCGCAGCAGCATCGGCATGGCCCGGGCTCGGCCGCGTCTGCCATGTCGAGCAATGCTGCTGGCCGTCTCTGGTCGGCCGAGCCTAAGCCGGCCGTGGCTCGCAGGTTGCTGCCGGAAGGAGCTGTAGACGGGGCCGGCCATTCGTGCGGCTCCAACGGTGGCCAGGGCTGCATCCCGTAAGACTAAGATTTATGCATGCCACTCTGCACTCTGCCGATACTACTGTACCTTTGTTCGTCGTGGCTAAACACAAGTACTAATACTAGTAGTATGTTTGTTCCTTAACTAGCTAGCTAGGGTTTGGTCGTTGTTTGCCAAGTATACTAGCCATCATTCAGCTAAGAATAGATGTCTGCATGTACTGTATATATATGAATTGTAAAGTGGTTTAAACAGCTCTATATATCTTGTACATATACTCCACGGGTGCTCTAATTAATAATCTGCGACTGGCCTTGAAAATGCCACGAACATGACGTGCTTTTTCTTTCTCCTTTCATGAGTCGTGGCATTGTCTTGAAATGCATGCACGCACGCACGCAGGGATAACACCGACCGTAGTGGCAACTGGCAAGGAAGTCAAGACGGAGGAAACTTTCCACGTACTTGGACCGAGGGGCAAATCACCAGTGGAAAACGAAGGTAGGTGCCGTCTCATGGCAGCAAACTGATCACTTGGGCCGAAGCGGGGCTTGGGAACACTCGTGCTCAAAACACCTTTTATGTACTTGAGTTAATTTGTTTTCCCAAACTGAAAATCTTGATTTTTTTTCATTTTTTGAAAGAACAAGGATCCCTATTTTCTAGACGGGATAATTTTCAAAACTTGTCATGTGCATTTTATTATAGGTAGCATCGCAATTTATTATTTATATTAAAACCTTGAAATATTTTGGTCTTCCAAAATATGACATTTTTATTATTAAGAGCATGACATTTCAATAATTAATAACATGGCATATTTAATATTAAGAGCAAGGAACTTTAATAATTAATAACATGACATTTTTACAAATAAAAGGATGGCAGTTTTATTATTAAGAGCTTGCCATTTTAATATCAATAACATGGCATTTTTTATTAGTATAGTAGTAGGATGACAAGTTTATTATCAAGAGCATGACAATTTAATATTAATAACATGGAAAAAATAGTATAGTAGGAGGATGGCATTTTTATTATTATCATAGTAAATTTAATTAGAGAAATGGCGGTTTTATGAAGTATCGTGGCAATTTCAATATTTTTAGAGCATGGCATTTTTAAATTTATGTTTTTCAGCATTGTATTTTTATTATTATTGGCATGACATTTTTATTATCAAGAGAATGACGGATTTATTATTACTGGCATGACATTTTTTATTTTCATGGTAAATTTATAAATTAGAGAAATGGCAATTTTATAAAGTAGCATGGAAATTTCCATTTTATTATTTTTCATGGCATTTTATCTAGAGGATACTAGTTTTAAACTTTAGCATGGCAATTTAGGTTTTCTAGATCACAAGTCATTCTTTTTTTATCGTACTCAATGTAAATTTATAAATTAGAGAAATGGCAGATTTATAAAGTAGCATGGTGTTTTCATAATTCAGAGCATGTCAGTTCAAAATTTCACGTTTCCTTTGTATTTTTATAAGAAATGTATTTCTGTCATGGCATATTTTTTAATTAAAAACAGTTAAGTTGGCCTTTTGGGCCAATCGGGCTTCGCCGTGGCCTGCCCCCTAGCGAACGATCAGAAATGATCGTTGTGAGCTGCTCAGTGGTGTTTAGTCGCCAGATATTCAGGTCTGTTATGAAAGTTCACCGACAGTACAAAAGAACCTCAAATGTAATCAAAGTTACGTTGAAATTATGAGACCATTGAACGACCGTTACAGTCGGGAGAACGAGTCGCCAATGCACCATTGTCGTCACTCCCTCAGCGAAGTTGGCTTGACCTTGTCGATGACAGTGGGAAAGTCTTCGTGCACGTGCCCTAAGGATCAGCTTGTCAATCGTTGAACCATTGAATAGATTTGAAACACCTGACACTAAATCTCACCACATGATAAGAAATTCTAACCTCACCTTAGATGAATTTGAATTTGTCTGCACATCAATCTATATTTCCGTGTGTTTCGTAATTTGATATCAGGGTGTCTGTTTTCTTCAAATACTACATCACTAGTGAGGTCGAATGTTTGTAGAAGTGAAGTACAAAGTTTGAGAAACTGAGAACATTTCCGCATGCCTGGACGTGTCAGGTGTGTCCTCCGTGTAATGTATACAGTGTATACAAGTCGTGGGGTTGTTTGGTTTAAGACTAAGTTTGTCTAAGGTTGCCACACCTAAAATTAAGTAAGTTTGACCAACATAGGTTGATGTTTGATTCAAGCCATACTTTAGACAAGCCACACTAGGATCCCACATCATATACACTCAAAGAGTGTGGCAAGATTCCTTTAGACTTGTTAATTGTGACTTTCATTTTGAAAACTAATCTTAGCCAAGTCTGACAACATTGTATGACAAAAGTGTGGCATTGCTAGGCATGCATCAACCATTGGTTTTATCGGCTCCTGACAAGAAGAAAGAAGTCTTGATTCTTTTGGATTTTTTTTTTGACTTCTGCAGCAACTAGTTGATGAGCGCTCCTTCGGGAGCCTCACAACGATCAGCATCACTTAGCACGCTATCAGCCACCCATCACGTGTCGCATCTTGGATGCTCCCTTTTGGATTTTTTTTAAATCGCACGCATTTTCGGCTTTTTAAACTGTTTTTCTGGGGTTTTTTCGACGTTTTGGTTTTTCACCGGTCTTCCTTAGCTTTTGGAAAAAAATTGCGTGAAAAAACTTATTTTTTTTCTTCCGCCAGTGGCACGGTTTTGATTTCGCAAGAAGCACGGTTTTGCTTTTCGTCTGGTTTTTTTGTGAAAAAGTTCATTAAAATGTATCAACATAGGATCTAGTTTTAAAGATCTCGACGCGAGGAATTCAATAGTGAAAATGGTTTGAGATTTGGACGCACGGTTTAAGAGATAAAATATTTTGAATAAACAGATCTACGGAAAAAGAAAAATTACGAGGCACGAGAGCTCCTATTGGGCGCTTTAAGCGCCGCTCAGGCAAACCGGCGCCCGCTACAGTCTGTAGTGGGCCGGCCCACGAAAGGAATGGGCAGCGAACAGTCAAGCGAAAAAACCCAGCAAAAAATTGATAGTAAAGGGGTTCGAACTCGCGCCGCAATAATGCAAGATTTGTGTAGCTAACCACCACGCCTTCATAATGCAAGTGGTTAGTAAAAACGCATACATTTTAAGAAACATCGTAAGCACGCTATTTATCTATTACGTAGTACACACTAGCACCTAGATTTTTGAATTATTTTGGAGAATTTGATTTTTTTTATTAAAAAAGTACATCAATTTTCCAAATAAGTTCATTAATTTGACAAAAGTTCATCAATTTTGAAAACAAACTGATCGAATTTAAAAAAAGTTCATCGAATTCGAAAAAAATTCATCGGTTTTGAAAAAGGTTCACTGAATTAGAAAAAAAGTTCACCAAGTTTGAAAAAAAGTTCACTGATTTGAAAAAGTTCATCGAATTTGAAAAAAAATCATCATTTTTGAAAAAAATCACCGAATTAGAAAAAAAGTTCACCGAGTTTGAAAAAAGTTCAATAAATTTTAAAACAATTCATCAAATTTGAAAAAAAGTTCACCGATTTGAAAAAGTTCATCAAATTTGAAAAAGTTCACCAAATTCGAAGAAAATCCTCAAACTGAAAAATTCATCAATACGGAAAAAGTTCGCGCATTTAAGAAAAGGAAGAAAGGAAAAAGTATAGAGTAAAAGAACAAGAAAAAGGAACGTCAACTCAAGGGAATAAAAAGGGTAAAGGAATTAGGTTGACCTATTCTAGAGGTGGCGTAGTGGTTACATTTATGCCTATAACGGGTGCCAAATAGGAACCTGCACAATTTTCTTTCAAGAAAAGAAAGAGAACGTTGTTCGAGAGTACTTAAAAGAGAAGATTGTTGGCGACGCGGGAAAAAAAGGACGTGGCAGGTCGTGTAGCTAGCAGGTACTCCCTCCGTTTCTTTTTAGTTTGCATATAAGATTTGGTCAAAGTCAAACTTTGTTAACTTTGACTAAGTTTATAGAAAAAATTATTGAGATTCACAATATGAAATCCATATTACCAGATGCATCATGAAATGTATTTTCATACTTTATAGTTTTAGTATTGTAGATGTTCATATTTTTTGATATAAATTTGGTCAAACATTGTGTAGTTTGACTTTGACCAAATCTTATACGCGGAGTAAAAAGAAACGGAGGGAGTATGTAGGACGTAGGGGTACGCGCTTGGAGTTGGAGCCTTGGCTGGCGGCTGCCTACTGATGCGGTGCAGTGTTTACGGCTAAGCTTCGTCCATAAGAGAGTAAATTGCACAAAAGCATCACTTTGAAGGCAAGGTTTGCGAAAACCACTACAATACATTTTTTTTGCAGATAACACCATGTCTTACGTAATCATTTTGCAGAAAGCACTGATCGGCGGATCGGGGTCAGTTAAGCTTGTTTATGACAGGTGGGGCCCTTTTTTTGCGTACGTGTCACCGTCGGCCGTCCCGACAGCCGTTAGACGGTGTTTGACGGCGACGTATGCCTTTGTTTGATGGACCGGTCAAAAGACCGGTCGGTGCTACCCCCACTCCCCACTCCCCACTCTGTCTCGCTGCTCTCTCGCTCACTCCTCCTCTGTCTTGCTCCTCTGCTTTGCTCGCCGCACCCGCACCCGCAGCCGCGTCGCCGCACCCGCCGCCGCGCCCCCGCCGCGTCGCAATGGTGTCCTAGAGCGATGGGTCCGATAGCAGCGAGCACACCGTGGAGTACGTCAGCTCAGGTTCTGACGACGGCAGAATTAAGGTAAGTTCAGATTTTTAGGGTTAGGGTTTGTGATTTGGGGGATTTCTTGAATGAGCTTGTTTGCTGACATGTGGATCAAATCTCTGGTATTCCTATGCACTACAGATCCCTGCTACCACTGAAGACTCCGATTTCGAGGGACCTGAAATGGAGTTGCTTGTTCTCTGCAATGAACATGGGAAGGCTGCAGAAAGGCGTGTTGCTTTCGAAGGAATCCACATTGGCAGGAGGTTTCTTTGTTGTGCTAAGAAGGTATATCGTGATTTGTTTTCTCTGGATCTGCCTTTGTTTGTGCTCTGCCTTTGTTTTCTCTAGATCTGTACTGTGGAGGCAGGCATTGCAGTTTAGTGTGAAGTTTAGTTGTATTGTTTAGTTAGGAAAGTGGATCAGAAGCAGTTGCTTACTCTGGCAGCATCTTTTCCCCTTGGTCTGGCAACATTGTTAAGTTAGGTCACTTTGTTTAGTGTAGCATGCTATTAATAATTTAAGACAGAATATGCATGGGTTACTGGAGCAGGACAAAGGATGCAACTTGTTTAGTATGACATGTTAGGTCATTTGATTGATTGTGTTTACTTTATAGCAGGACAACATTTTTTAAGTAGCATGAGGACATGTTTAAGTAGTCCTCTCTTTAGCTAGCAAGCTCAAGCTCTGAATTTGAGGATAGTAATTAAATAGTGTTGCTTGGAAGCATTCTAATGTTTTTGTTTATATTAATTCTGATTTTGTTCAGGAAGGTAGAAACTGTGGATTAGTTGAATGGATTGATCCAGCTTGGCCCAACACCCTTGAGAATGCATTAGCCAAGTTATGGTTTATGTATGAACAAAGTAGGAGAGACAGGACCGAGGAAAATCTTTTGCATTCATTTGTTGTTCATGACTTGACACAAGAGAAGAAGAAGCTGGAGGAGAGCTATGAGAAGTTGGTTGAAGATGTGAATGGACTTTTGGATGCTCATGAAAGGAGGGTAGAGGTAGAAAGGAAAGATCTTGAAACCAACAAGCTTCAGGAGAAGTATGACATGGTTAAGAACCTAGCAGCTGCTCAAGCAAATGTCATTAGGAACATGAAGCTCAAGCTAGCTGAAGAGAGGAAGAACATGCAGAACCACATTGATGAGTTGAAGAAGACAGATGAAGAGAGCAATGTGATGTTGCAGGGAGTCAAGGCCATCATAAATGGATAAGCAGGTGGTTCTGGAAGAGAAGAATGGGCAATATCATTTGGCATTTGCTGACCTTTTGCAGAGTGTGGTTTGGCATTTGCTGTAATGATGGTAGTTTAAATTCTCTGAACTATGAGTACTTTTGAACTATGGTGATGTAATGTAGTAATCTTCAACTATGATTATGTATGGATTTGAACTAATGCGAAATGTGGTGGTATTTGGAGGTGCTGAATGTGATCTTAAGTAAGATGCTTGCAAATTGATGATTGTGATCTTAAGTATGTTTTTGTGCAACTGGTGTTTTTTATCTTAGTAAGCTACTTATAGTTGTTGAATTTGATCTTAAGTGTGTTTATGCTCAACTGGTGATTGTGAGGCATCAAGTAGGCTCAACTATGGTTTTTTTGGCTTTTTATCGACGAGGAGGCATCAAGTAGGCTCACTTATGGTTTTTTGGCTTTTTATCGACCCTGAGGAATCAAGTAGGCTCAACTAGGGTTTTCGGCTTTATATCGACACCGACGCATCAGGTAGGCTCATTTAGGTTTTTTTGGCTTTTTATCGACCCCGAGGCATCAAGTAGGATCAACTATGGTTTTTGGCTTTATATCGACGCCGAGGCATCAAATAGGCTCAATTAGGTTTTTTTTTGGCTTTTTATCGACCCCGAGGCATCAAGTAGGCTCAACTAGGGTTTTTGGCTTTTTATCGACCCCGAGGCATCAAGTAGGCTCAATTAGGTTTTCTTTTTGGCTTTTTATCGACCTCGAGGCATCAAGTAGGCTCAATTAGGATTTTTTGCTTTTTATCGACCCCGAGGCATCAAGTAGGCTCAACTATGGTTTTTGTCTTTATATCGACGCCGAGGCATCAAGTAGGCTCAATTAGGTTTTTTTGACTTTTTATCGACCCCGAGGCATCAAGTAGGCTCAACTAGGGTTTTTGGCTTTTTATCGACCCCGAGGCATCAAGTAGGCTCAATTAGGTTTTTTTGGCTTTTATCGACCCCGAGGCATCAAGTAGGCTCACTTAGGGTTTTTTTGGCTTTTTATCGACCCCGAGGCATCCAGTAGGCTTTTTTGGCTTTTTATCGACGCCAAGGCATCAAGTAGGCTCAACTATGGTTTTTGGCTTTATATCGACGCCGAGGCATCAAGTAGGCTTTTTTGGCTTTTTATCGACCCCGAGGCATCAAGTAAGCTTTTTTTGGGCTTTTTATCAACGTTGAGGCATCAAGACTAGCATCACAAGGGTAAGTTATGGGTTTCTGGCTTCTTGGTGATTGCCACAACATTATCATCACAAGAGTAGCACCATCATCATAACTAGAGTAGCACTAGATTAGTTGATCATCCCAGTTGATCATCACAGGACTACTAGAATGCCATAGTTTGACAGAAGGATCATAACTGGAGTAGCACTACATTAATTGATCATCACTTGATCATTACAGTACCAGAACCTAAGTTGGTCATTATAGTACCAGAACATAACTTGATGATCACTTGGTCATCAAAATAGAAGCAGTGTCACAACATGATAAATCATATTTTGGATCACAACATCAATCCCATGCTGCACCAGAAGCAGTCAGGTAGTCCTTTATCTTCTGGGTTGGCTTTCTGACTCTCTAGGAACCACTGTTTGGTCTTGGAGGCAAGAAGGCTGCCCTTGCTCCCTTTGCAGCAGTTGAAGCCCTAGTTTGTGGAGCCTTACCCTTTGCAGCAGCAGTAGCAGTTCTTGTTGATGGTGCAGTGGCAGTAGATGGAGTCCTTGCTGGTGCTGGTGCAGTGGCAGTAGATGGAGTCCTCCTTGCTGGTGCTGGTGCAGTGGCAGAAGATGGAGTTCTTCTTGCTGGTGCTGGTGCAATGGCAGTAGATGCAGCCCTTCTTGCTGGTGCTGGTGCAGGTGCAGTGGCAGCAGATGCAGCCCTTCTTGCTGGTGCTGGTGCAGTGGCAGCAGATGCAGCCCTTCTTACTGGTGCAGCAGAGGAGGCAGCAGTAGCAGCATCAGGTGGGTAAGAAGAGCTGCTTGGCTGCAAAAATAACACAAGTAATTCAACATTTTTGTTACATGCATAGAGAACACAAGGAATTTAGCATGTTTTGCATTGTTTGTACCTCATGCCTGTTCTTTCTCATGGCTAGTGCAGGCTTCAAAGCAACATGGCAGTTGGTGTACCTATGGCCAACTTTGCTGGAATTAGAACAAGTGATTGAGGCCATCCTTGAAATGTCTTTTGGAGATGGCTTCTCATGCCTGCCCTTTCTTCTCTTAGTTTGTGCTCTACCTTTGTGTTCTTTGAAGACTGGAGGGTCAATGTCCCTACTGTCTGTCTTTGGCCACATGTCAGTGAAGGAAATATGCCCTAGAGGCAATAATAAAGTTATTATTTATTTCCTTATATCATGATAAATGTTTATTATTCATGCTAGAATTGTATTAACCGGAAACATAATACATGTGTGAATACATAGACAAAACAGAGTGTCACTAGTATGCCTCTACTTGACTAGCTCGTTGATCAAAGATGGTTATGTTTCCTAACCATAGACATGAGTTGTCATTTGATTAATGGGATCACATCATTAGGAGAATGATGTGATTGACTTGACCCATTCTGTTAGCTTAACACTTGATCGTTTAGTTTGTTGCTATTGCTTTCTTCATAACTTATACATGTTCCTATGACTATGAGATTATGCAACTCCCGTTTACCGGAGGAACACTTTGTGTGCTACCAAACGTCACAATGTAACCGGGTGATTATAAAGGTGCTCTACAGGTGTCTCCGAAGGTACTTGTTGGGTTGGCGTATTTCGAGATTAGGATTTGTCACTCCGATTGTCGGAGAGGTATCTCTGGGCCCTCTCGGTAATGCACATCACTCAAGCCTTGCAAGCATTGCAACTAATAAGTTAGTTGCGGGATGATGTATTACGGAACGAGTAAAGGGACTTGCCGGTAACGAGATTGAACTAGGTATTGAGATACCAACGATCGAATCTCGGGCAAGTAACATACCGATGACAAAGGGAACAACGTATGTTGTTATGCGGTCTGACCGATAAAGATCTTTGTAGAATATGTAGGAGCCAATATGAGCATCCAGGTTCCGCTATTGGTTATTGACCGGAGATGTGTCTCGGTCATGTCTACATAGTTCTCGAACCCGTAGGGTCCGCACGCTTAAAGTTCGGTGACGATCGTAATTAGGGTTTTTGTGTTTTGATGTACCGAAGGTTGTTCGGAGTCCCAGATGTGATCACGGACATGACGAGGAGTCTCGAAATGGTCGATACATAAAGATTGATATATTGGAAGCCTATATTTGGATATCGGAAATGTTCTGGGTGAAATCGGGATTTTACCGGAGTACCGGGGGGTTACCGGAACCCCCCCGGGGGTTATTGGGCCTACATGGGCCATAAGGGAGAAGAGGAGGGCAGGCCGCGCGCCCCCTCCCCCTAGTCCGAATAGGACAAGGAAGGAGGGGTGGCGCCCCCCTTTCCTCTTTCTCCCTTCTTCCTTCCTTTTCCAACAAGGCAAGAGGGGGGGGGGGGGGGGGTCCTACTCCCGGTTGGAGTAGGACTCCTCCAGGCGCACCCATAGGGCCGGCCGCACCTCCCCCTCTCCCTCCTTTATATACTGAGGCAAGGGGGCACCCCATGACACACAAGTTGATCCACGTGATCGTTCCTTAGCCGTGTGCGGTGCCCCCTTCCACCATATTCCACCTCGGTCATATCGTAGCGGTGCTTAGGCGAAGCCCTGCGTCGGTAGAACATCATCACCGTCATCACGCCGTCGTGTTGACGAAACTCTCCCTCAACGTTTTGCTGGATCGGAGCTCGAGGGACGTCACCGAGTTGAACGTGTGCAGAACTCAGAGGTGTCGTATGTTTGGTACTTGGATCGGTCGGATCGGGAAGACGTACGACTACTTCCTCTACGTTGTGTCAACGCTTCCGTTGCTGGTCTACGAGGGTACGTAGACAACACTCTCCCCTCTCCTTGCTATGCATCACCATGATCTTGCGTGTGCGTAGGAATTTTTTTGAAATTACTACGTTCCCCAACAGTGGCATCCGAGCCTAGGTTTTATGCGTTGATGTTGTGCACGAGTAGAACACAAGTGAGTTGTGGGCGATATAAGTCATATTGCTTACCAGCATGTCATACTTTGGTTCGGCAGTATTGTTGGATGAAGCGGCCCGGACCAACATTACGCGTACGCTTACGCGAGACTGGTTCTACCAACGTACTTTGCACACAGGTGGCGGGCGGGTGTCAGTTTCTCCAACTTTAGTTGAACCAAGTGTGGCTACGCCCGGTCCTTGCGAAGGTTAAAACATCAACAACTTGACAAACCATCGTTGTGGTTTTGATGCGTAGGTAAGAACGGTTCTTGCTAAAGCCCGTAGCAGCCACGTAAAACTTGCAACAACAAAGTAGAGGACGTCTAACTTGTTTTTGCAGGGCATGTTGTGATGTGATATGGTCAAGACATGATGCTAAATTTTATTGTATGAGATGATCATGTTTTGTAACCGAGTTATTGGCAACTGGCAGAGGAGCCATATGGTTGTCGCTTTATTGTATGCAATGCAATTGCGCTGTAATGCTTTACTTTATCACTAAGCGGTAGCGATAGTCGTGGAAGCATAAGATTGGCGAGACGACAACGATGCTACGATGGTGATCAAGGTGTCACGCCGGTGACGATGGTGATCATGACGGTGCTTCGGAGATGGAGATCACAAGCACAAGATGATGATGGCCATATCATATCACTTATATTGATTGCATGTGATGTTTATCTTTTATGCATCTTATCTTGCTTTGATTGACGGTAGCATTATAAGATGATCCCTCACTAAATTATCAAAGTATAAGTGTTCTCCCTGAGTATGCACCGTTGCGAAAGTTCTTCGTGATGAGACACCACGTGATGATCGGGTGTGATAGGCTCTATGTTCAAATACAACGGGTGCAAAACAGTTGCACATGCGGAATACTCAGGTTTAACTTGACGAGCCTAGCATATAACAGATATGGCCTCGGAACACGGAGATCGAAAGGTCGAGCGTGAATCAATTATAGTAGATATGATCAACATATTGAAGTTCACCGTTGATACTACTCCATCTCATGTGATGATCGGACATGGTTTAGTTGATTTGGATCACATGATCACTTAGAGGATTAGAGGGATATCTTTCTAAGTGGGAGTTCTTAAGTAATATGATTAATTGAACTTAAATTTATCATGAACTTAGTACCTGATAGTATCTTGCTTGTCTATTTTTGATTGTAGATAGATGGCTCGTGCTATTGTTCCGTTGAATTTTAATGTGTTCCTTGAGAAAGCAAAGTTGAAAGATGATGGTAGTAATTACACGGACTGGGTCCGTAACTTGAGGATTATCCTCATTGCTGCACTGTAGAATTACGTCCTGGAAGCACCGCTAAGTGCCAAGACTGCTGCAGGAGCAACACCAGATGTTATGAACGTTTGGCAGAGCAAAGCTGATGACTACTCGATAGTTCAGTGTGCCATGCTTTACGGCTTAGAACCGGGTCTTCAACGACGTTTTGAACGTCATGGAGCATATGAGATGTTCCAAGAGTTAAAGTTAATATTTCAAACAAATGCCCGGATTGAGAGATATGAAGTCTTCAATAAGTTCTATAGCTGCAAGATGGAGGAGAATAGTTCTGTCAGTGAACATATACTCAAAATGTCTGGGTATCATAATCACTTGACTCAACTGGGGGTTAATCTTCCTGTTGATAGTGTCATTGACAGAGTTCTTCAATCACTGCCACCAAGCTACAAAAGCTTCATGATGAACTATAATATGCAAGGGATGAATAAAACTATTCCTGAGCTCTTCGCAATGCTAAAAGCCGCGGAGGTAGAAATCAAGAAGGAGCATCAAGTGTTGATGGTCAATAAGACCACCCGTTTCAAGAAAAAGGGCAAAGGGAAGAAGAAAGGGAACTTCGAGAAGAACAACAAACAAGTTGCTGCTCAGGAGAAGAAACCCAAGTCTGGACCTAAGCCTGAGACTGAGTGCTTCTACTGCAAACAGACTGGTCACTGGAAGTGGAACTGCCCCAAGTATTTGGCGGATAAGAAGGATGGCAAAGTGAACAAAGGTATATGTGATATACATGTTATTGATGTGTACCTTACTAATGCTCGCAGTAGCACCTGGGTATTTGATACTGGTTCTGTTGCTAACATTTGCAACTCGAAATAGGGGCTACAAATTAAGCGAAGATTTGCTAAGTACGAGGTGACGATGCGCGTGGGAAATGGTTCCAAAGTCGATGTGATCGCGGTCGAGACGCTACCTCTACATCTACCTTTGGGATTAGTATTAGACCTAAATAATTGTTATTTGGTGCCAGCGTTGAGCATGAACATTATATCTGGATCTTGTTTGATGCGAGACGGTTATTCATTTAAATCAGAGAATAATGGTTGTTCTATTTATATGAGTAATATCTTTTATGGTCATGCACCCTTGAAGAGTGGTCTATTTTTGATGAATCTCGATAGTAGTGATACACATATTCATAATGTTGAAATCAAAAGATGCAGAGTTGATAATGATAGTGCAACTTATTTGTGGCACTGTCGTTTAGGTCATATTGGTGTAAAGCGCATGAAGAAACTCCATACCGATGGACTTTTGGAACCACTTGATTATGAATCACTTGGTACTTGCGAACCGTGCCTCATGGTTAAGATGACTAAAACGCCGTTCTCCGGTACTATGGAGAGAGCAACAGATTTGTTGGAAATCATACATACAGATGTATGTGGTCCAATGAATGTTGAGGCTCATGGCGGATATTGTTATTTTCTCACCTTCACATATGATTTAAGCAGATATGGGTATATCTACTTAATGAAACATAAGTCTGAAACATTTGAAAAGTTCAAAGAATTTCAAAGTGAAGTTGAAAATCATCGTAACAAGAAAATAAAGTTTCTATGATCTGATCGTGGAGGATAATATTTGAGTTACGAGTTTGGTCTAGATTTGAAACAATGCGGAATAGTTTCGCAACTCACGCCACCCGGAACACCACAGCGTAATGGTGTGTCCGAACATCGTAATCGTACTTTGTTAGATATGGTGCGATCTATGATATCTCTTACTGATTTACCGTTATCGTTTTGGGGTTATGCTTTAGAGACGGCTGCATTCACGTTAAATAGGACACCATCGAAATCCGTTGAGACGACGCCTTATGAACTGTGGTTTGGTAAGAAACCAAAGTTGTCGTTTCTGAAAGTTTGGGGCTGCGTGCTTATGTTAAAAAGCTTCAACCTGATAAGCTCAAACCCAAATCGGAGAAATGTGTCTTCATAGGATACCCAAAGGAGACTGTTGGGTACACCTTCTATCATAGATCCGAAGGCAAGACTTTTGTTGCTAAATTTGAAGTTTTTCTAGAGAAGGAGTTTCTCTTGAAAGAAGTGAGTGGGAGAAAAGTAGAACTTGATGAGGTAACTGTACCTGCTCCCTTATTGGAAAGTAGTACATCACAGAAACCGGTTTCTGTGACACCTACACCAATTAGTGAGGAAGCTAATGATAATGATCATGAAACTTCATATCAAGTTACTACCGAACCTCGTAGATCAACCAGAGTAAGATCCGCACCAGAGTGGTACGGTAATCCTGTTCTGGAAGTCATGCTACTAGATCATGATGAACCTACTAACTATGAAGAAGCGATGGTGAGCCCAGATTCCGCAAAATGGCTAGAAGCCATGAAATCTGAGATGGGATCCATGTATGAGAACAAAGTGTGGACTTTGGTTGACTTGCCCATTGATCGGCAAGCAATTGATAATAAATGGATCTTCAAGAAGAAGACTGACGCTGACGGTAATGTTACTGTCTACAAAGCTCGACTTGTTGCAAAAGGTTTTCTACAAGTTCAAGGGATTTCTGGAAGAAGAGTTGTATATGATGCAAACAGAAGGTTTTGTCGATCCAAAGGGAGCTAACAAAGTGTACAAGCTCCAGCGATCCATTTATGGACTGGTGCAAGCCTCTCAGAGTTGGAATAAACGCTTTGATAGTGTGATCAAAGCATTTGGTTTTGTACAGACTTTTGGAGAAGCCTGTATTTACAAGAAAGTGAGTGGGAGCTCTGTAGCATTTCTGATATTATATGTGGATGACATATTATTGATTGGAAATGATATAGAATTTCTGGATAGCATAAAGGGATACTTGAATAAGAGTTTCTCAATGAAAGACCTCGGTGAAGCTGCTTACATATTGGGCATTAAGATCTATAGAGATAGATCAAGACGCTTAATTGGACTTTCACAAAGCACATACCTTGACAAAGTTTTGAAGAAGTTCAAATGGATCAAGCAAAGAAAGGGTTCTTGCCTGTGTTACAAGGTGTGAAGTTGAGTAAGACTCAATGTCCGACCACCACAGAAGATAGAGAGAAAATGAAAGATGTTCCCTATGCTTCAGCCATAGGCTCTATCATGTATGCAATGCTGTGTACCAGACCTGATGTGTGCCTTGCTATAAGTCTAGCAGGGAGGTACCAAAGTAATCCAGGAGTAGATCACTGGACAGCGGCCAAGAATATCCTGAAATACCTGAAAAGGACTAAGGATATGTTTCTCGTATATGTAGGTGACAAAGAGCTCATCATAAATGGTTACGTTGATGCAAGCTTTGACACTGATCCGGAACATTCTAAATCACAAACCGGATACGTGTTTATACTGAATGGTGGAGCTGTCAGTTGGTGTAGTTCTAAACAAAGCATCGTGGCGGGATCTACATGTGAAGCGGAGTACATAGCTGCTTCGGAAGCATCAAATGAAGGAGTCTGGATGAAGGAGTTCATATCCGATCTATGTGTCATACCTAGTGCATCGGGTCCAATGAAAATCTTTTGTGAAAATACTGGTGCAATTGCCTTGCGAAGGAATCCAGATTTCACAAGAGAACCAAGCACATCAAGAGACACTTCAATTCCATTCGGGATTGAGTCCAAGTGGGAGACATAGAAGTTTGCAAGATACATACGGATCTGAATGTTGCAGATCCGCTGACTAAGCCTCTTCCACGAGCAAAACATGATCAGCACCAAAGCTCCATGGGAGTTAGAATCATTACTGTGTAATCTAGATTATTGACTCTAGTGCAAGTGGGAGACTGAAGGAAATATGCCCTAGAGGCAATAATAAAGTTATTATTTATTTCCTTATATCATGATAAATGTTTATTATTCATGCTAGAATTGTATTAACCGGAAACATAATACATGTGTGAATACATAGGCAAAACAGAGTGTCACTAGTATGCCTCTACTTGACTAGCTCGTTGATCAAAGATGGTTATGTTTCCTAACCATAGACATGAGTTGTCATTTGATTAATGGGATCACATCATTAGGAGAATGATGTGATTGACTTGACCCATTCTGTTAGCTTAACACTTGATCGTTTAGTTTGTTGCTATTGCTTTCTTCATAACTTATACATGTTCCTATGACTATGAGATTATGCAACTCCCGTTTACCGGAGGAACACTTTGTGTGCTACCAAACGTCACAATGTAACCGGGTGATTATAAAGGTGCTCTACAGGTGTCTCCGAAGGTACTTGTTGGGTTGGCGTATTTCGAGATTAGGATTTGTCACTCCGATTGTCGGAGAGGTATCTCTGGGCCCTCTCGGTAATGCACATCACTCAAGCCTTGCAAGCATTGCAACTAATAAGTTAGTTGCGGGATGATGTATTACGGAACGAGTAAAGAGACTTGCCGGTAACGAGATTGAACTAGGTATTGAGATACCGACGATCGAATCTCGGGTAAGTAACATACCGATGACAAAGGGAACAACGTATGTTGTTATGCGGTCTGACCGATAAAGATATTCATAGAATATGTAGGAGCCAATATGAGCATCCAGGTTCCGCTATTGGTTATTGACCGGAGACGTGTCTCGGTCATGTCTACATAGTTCTCGAACCCGTAGGGTCCGCACACTTAAAGTTCGGTGACGATCGTAATTAGGGTTTTTGTGTTTTGATGTACCGAAGGTTGTTCGGAGTCCCGTATGTGATCACGAACATGACGAGGAGTCTCGAAATGGTCGAGACATAAAGATTGATATATTGGAATCCTATATTTGGATATCGGAAACGTTCCGAGTGCAATCGGGATTTTACCGGAGTACCGGGGGGTTACCGGAACCCCCCCCGGGGGTTATTGGGCCTACATGGGCTATAAGGGAGAAGAGGAGGGCCGGCCAGGGCAGGCCGCGCGCCCCCTCCCCCCTAGTCCGAATAGGACAAGGAAGGAGGGGTGGCGCCCCCCTTTCCTCTTTCTCCCTTCTTCCTTCCTTTTCCAACAAGGCAAGAGGGGGGGGGTCCTACTCCCGGTTGGAGTAGGACTCCTCCAGGCGCACCCATAGGGCCGGCCGCACCTCCCCCTCTCCCTCCTTTATATACTGAGGCAAGGGGGCACCCCATGACACACAAGTTGATCCACGTGATCGTTCCTTAGCCGTGTGCGGTGCCCCCTTCCACCATATTCCACCTCGGTCATATCGTAGCGGTGCTTAGGCGAAGCCCTGCGTCGGTAGAACATCATCACCGTCATCACCCCGTCGTGTTGACGAAACTCTCCCTCAACGTTTTGCTGGATCGGAGCTCGAGGGACGTCACCGAGTTGAACGTGTGCAGAACTCAGAGGTGTCGTATGTTTGGTACTTGGATCGGTCGGATCGGGAAGACGTACGACTACTTCCTCTACGTTGTGTCAACGCTTCCGTTGCTGGTCTACGAGGGTACGTAGACAACACTCTCCCCTCTCCTTGCTATGCATCACCATGATCTTGCGTGTGCGTAGGAATTTTTTTGAAATTACTACGTTCCCCAACAGTCAGGGCCAGGTACTGGATAGATTATGGGACTATATGCAGCCTTGTACATTGGTTTTTTGAAAAAATCATGAAGAAAGTCCTCTGGCTGTAGCTTAGCTTTGTGAATGACAGAGACAACATGATGGCAAGGCACTGCTGTCATATTCCACTTCCTGCACCCACAAGTGTTTCTCTACAGGTTAACAGCATATGTTTTCTCTGCAGTTGACACTTGGTAAAGATGTGGTCCAACCATCAAGGATTGGCAGTTCCTAGACCACTTCTTTGCTTCTTCTAGTTTCTCTGCATATGTAGGACAAATCTCCCATTTGGAAGTATCAACTTTTGTTCTATTTGCATTGAACTTGACCATCAACTTTGTCCTAATTCCATCAACCATGGTCCTTATTGGCTTAGCCCTAACATCTAGGACCTGATGTCTACTACACAACCTTCTTCTTGTAGACGTTGTTGGGCCTCCAAGTGTAGAGGTTTGTAGGACAGTAGCAAATTTCCCTCAAGTGGATGACCTAAGGTTTATCAATCCGTAGGAGGCGTAGGATGAAGATGGTCTCTCTCAAGCAACCCTGCAACCAAATAACAAAGAGTCTCTTGTGTCCCCAACACACCCAATACAATGATAAATTGTATAGGTGCACTAGTTCGGCGAAGAGATGGCGATACAAGTGCAATATGGATAGTAGATATGGGTATTTGTAATATGAAAGTATAAAAACAGCAAGGTAACTAATGATAAAAGTGAGCGTAAACGCTATTGCAATGCTAGGAAACAAGGCCTAGGGTTCATACTTTCGCTAGTGTAAGTTCCCTCAACAATAATAACATAATTGGATCACATAACTATCCCTCAACATGCAACAAAGAGTCACTCCAAAGTCACTAATAGCGGAGAACAAACAAAGAGATTATGGTAGGGTACGAAACCACCTCAAAGTTATTCTTTCCAATCAATCCGTTGGGCTATTCCTATAAGTGTCACAAACAGCCCTAGAGTTCGTACTAGAATAACACCTTAAGACACAAATCAACGAAAACCCTAATGTCACCTAGATACTCCAATGTCACCTCAAGTATCCGTGGGTATGATTATACGATATGCATCACACAATCTCAGATTCATCTATTCAACCAACACATAGAACCTCAACGAGTGCCCCAAAGTTTCTACCGGAGAATCACGACGAAAACGTGTGCCAATCCCTATGCATAGGTTCATGGGCGGAACCCGCAAGTTGATCACCAAAACATACATCAAGTGAATCACGTGATATCCCATTGTCACCACAGATATCCACGGCAAGACATACATCAAGTGTTCTCAAATCTTTAAAGACTCAATCCGATAAGATTGCTTCAAAGGGGAAACTCAATTCATTACAAGAAAGAAGAGGGGGAGGAGAAACATAAGATCCAACTATAATAGCAAAGCTCGCGATACATCAAGATCATGCCAAATCAAGAACACGAGAGAGAGACAGAGATCAAACACATAGCTACTGGTACATACCCTCAGCCCCGAGGGAGAACTACTCCCTCCTCGTCATGGAGAGCACCGGGATGATGAAGATGGCCACCGGAGAGGGATTGCCCCCTCCGGCAGGGTGCCGGAACGGGTCTAGATTGGTTTTTGGTGGCCACGGAGGCTTCTGGCGGCGGAACTCCCGATCTAATCTCTGTTCTGGAAGTTTTACGATGCGTAGGTATATATGGGTGCAGGGGGTACGTCGAAGGAGCTACAGGGGCCCCACGAGGCAGGGGGCGCGCCCTAGGGGGGGCGTCCCCACCCTCGTGAGCACCTCCCGTATCTCCTGACGTGGAGTCCAAGTCTAACCGGTGGCTTTCGTTCCAAAAATAACTTCTCCAATTGATTTCATTCCGTTTCGACTCCGTTTGATATTCCTTTTCTTCGAAACACTGAAATAGACATAAAACAGCAAATCTGGGCTGGGCCTCCGGTTAATAGGTTAGTCCCAAAAATAATGTAAAAGTGGAAAATAAAGTCCAATATTGCCCAAAACAGTAGATAATATAGCATGGAGCAATCAAAAATTATAGATACGTTGGATACGTATCAGGACCCACCTATTGAAAACCTCACTTAGATTGTTAACAACTAAGCCTGTCTTGCAGTTCACATCCATGGCATGTCTGGCCCAAGTGTGTTTGGATATTTTGCTAAGCCACACCCAAGCTGCTTCACACTCTGTCTTTAACTCATCCATTGCAACTTGAAAACCATGTTCAGTATATGAGTAACTTGCTGCATCCATGTATTTTTTTAATTCTGGCCCTCTAAACCCAACAATCTAAAAGTTCTGGTAGATATGCCTAAGGCAAAACCTTTGTGGGCAATTGGGGAAGACTCTATTTATGGCTTTCAAAAGACCCTGTATGAAACAAGTACAACTAAGTAACTACAACTGCATGAAAGTAACTACAACTGCATGAAAGTAACTACAACTACATGAAAGTAACTACAACTACATGAAAGTAACTACAACTAAATATATTACCTTTTGCCTATCTGAAATGATTGTGTACTATCCGAACTGACCAGATTGCCCACCTATTGCCTCCCTCAGCTGGTATAGAAACCAGGTCCAGGAATTAGTGTCCTCCTTGTCTACAATTCCAAAAGCAATGGGAAAAATATTGTTGTTCCCATCTCTTCCAGTAGCAGCTAGGATTTGTTGACCAGTAGTGAGCTTTATGAAGCATCCATCCAAACCTACAAGTTAAGCACAAATGATTAGTACTTCAAAGAACATACAAGTGTCATAAACAACAATACAAGGAAATTACCTATGAATGGTCTGCAGCCATTGAGGAACCCTTCTTTGCATCTATTCAGGCAGATGAAAAGTCCATGAAACTTAGGGTTCTTGCTAGGATGCTCCCTAATATGTCTTGTTGTCACAATACATCTAGAACCTAGATTGGTGTCTAGGACAGCCTCTAAATAATCCCTAATCCTGGTGTATTGGGCCTTTTGATCTCCTAAAACAACATTCTTTGCTGCCTTCCTAGCCCTATAGGCCATGTGGGTTGAAATATCCACTCCATACTTGCTCTTTGAAGTGTTTATTATTGTTTTTATTGTTGTGTTAGGGTCATTCCTCACTGCCTCCTCACAATGTTTTGCAACCTACTTGGCAGTGACTTTGGTGCTCTCTGACACAGAAGGGCATGTGTGCACCAAATACAACTTTCTAATGGTAAATGTCTTCTCATTTGCAATCTGAGAAGCTGCTATATAAAAAGGGCATTGCTCATCTATGCACTGTGCTATAACCCTGTCACTGTAGTTTTTGTGGTACTCATAGTTCCTGTTCTGTGATATGTGCAGGGTTTGGAGTGCAGTTCTGAACTGGTACACATCAATGAAGCAAAGATGCTTCACAAATTGGTCTTATGGGTCAGCTTTGTCCTCAGCATACCATAACCTTGGCTTCATCTTCTTTGCTCTACTCTTCCTACCATTGGGCAACACATAAGCCATTGCCTCAGCACCACATCATCTTCCAAACCCAGGTCTAATGGTTTTTTGTCCTCATATCTGATGGTATCCAGTTATCCTCAAACATTTGCTCTACACTTCCATGTGATCTGCTTGTTGGCCATTTTCTGTCTCTCTTGGCCTTATTCTTCTTCTCAATATGTTGACTACTCTCTTGCTCCTCTTCATTGTGTTGCACCACTTCCTCCAATTCCTCCAATTCCTCCTCCTCTTGATCATCATCATCCTCTTCTTCACCTGATGGATCATACAGTTCCTCCTCCTCATATGTATCCCACATCTCCTCAACATCTGTGTCCCCTTCATAATGCAGTAATGGATCATCCCTCTGTTTTTCCATTTCCTCAAGCCTAGCAAGGATATCCCCATATTCTGACAAATTATCATCATCACTATCCTCTTCATTGTCCATAACTGCAGCTTTCCTTTTCAAAGGAGTGGCCTTCTCTTTTTCTTTCTCATTCTTCCTAAACATTACAATTTCCTTTCTCCTTCTCTCCTCCATAACTTTTTCTATTTGCAGTTGCTCCTCTGAATTGTTTGTGCTCTGCTGTGTTTGAAACTGTATTGGTCTTGGTTCTTCTACTGGTACTACTGCTGCTGTGTTTGAAACTGAACTAGGATGTGCATTGAACAACACTCCTTCTTCATCTACCTGATACATCTGGGGCTCTCCAATTTCCTGCAGAGGGATCTGCTGCTCAATAACATTAGCACTGCAATTTATATGTGCAGGTTTGGGGGAACTGGCCCTAACAACTGTCACATTGAAAATCTTCTGCTTCTGCTATACTATGTGGTCTAGAATTTCCTCCATCATGTCATCATCCTCTATTTCTTGCATTCCTTCTATCCCTAGGCCAGAATCCTTCACATAGTACATGTAATCCCTCACCCCATATCCTTCAATCTCTATCAGTGCAACTAGATTGTAAAGAGTGATGTCTGACAACATCATAGTTCTCTCAAGATTATCTCTGTCATGAAAATGCATCCTCAATTCCCAAACCTCATCATCCAGACTGCAAATTTATAAAGAAACATAGTGTTGTATAAGTGTTCAATTATAACACTTATGAAAAAGCAGGACAACATCAATACATAGCTTTGGGTTGCTTAAGTAATCAATGTAGTACAAAGCAAAAAACTGCAATAACCCTAGCTTTGGTTCATTAAGATCTACTGCAATACAGATCAACACATCAAATAATTCCAACTATATAACCATAGCTCATTTCAACTAAATAAGACACACAAAACAACTAATTTAAACATAATGAGTTAATTTTAGAAAGAAATCATCGCAATAACAATCATAGGGCCAACAATATGCAATGGAGATGGGGAAGGGGATATCACCACACGCTAACCCTAGCCCTAGCCCTAGAAACGGATCAGATAAGTTCACAGAATAATGGATAAGGGAAGGGGATCTCACTATACACCACCGAAGGATGAGGCGATGTGGTGGCTCCATTGGGATTCGCCTTCACCGCCGGGGCGAAAGATCTAGCCGCCACGTATTCCACCGAATACTGCACCTCCGCATCTCGTGTCGCCTTGCTAGGGTTCGAGCTCCCGCAGAGCTCACCGCCTGGGTCGGGATCCGCGTCGCCTGTGCCACTGCCGGGAGGACCGCCGCCGCCAACACCGCCTGCTTTCGCCGGAGTAGCCATCTGCCTACGCGACGAGAGGAGGGGAGAGAGCGGCGGCACGAGAAGAGGGGGAGAAACGAACGGATGGGGGATGGAGTCATACGGCGCCGTCTAACGGCTGTCGGGAAGGCCGACGGTGCCACGTACGCAAAAAAAGGGCCCCACCTGTCATAAATAAGCTTAACTGACCCCGATCCGCAGTGCTTTCTGCAAAAAGATTACGGAAGACATGGTGTTTTCTGCAAAAAAAATAATATATTGTAGTGGTTTTCGCAAATCTTGCCTTCAAAGTGGTGGTTTTGTGCAATTTACTCTCCATAAGATGAGCTTATTCTGAGGCTGAGCTTCCGATTCTAGGCAGAAAAAGTACAAGCAGGAAGGACCAGAGTCGCTGCGAATGTGCGATAGACCGATAGTCAACAGCTTTGCCTGATACTTTCTCCGTCACGTAATATAAGAGCGTTTTTGACACTACACTCCCAGCTTAGTGTACGTGGTTTGCACCGACATCGAAAGTTTGGGGCAAGTTCCTTGCCACTAATCTACGGTTTACCATATGGACTCCCGTACCACATCGATAGCCAAGGGAGCATCATTTCTTGCTAGTGATTAATATGCCAATTAACTAACAGATGTACGCGTCTCCAGCGGGCAAGATAAAATTAACTAACGTGTACCTTGTTTTTCCCCAAGACAAATACGACGGAAGTGGGTATATTCTGTCGCACAAGTTGGAGGAAATTAAATTACAGCTCGATATAGGTTTCTTGCGTCCGAAGGGTCTCTTCGATTGCCACTTGGTAGCCAATTGGTCACCGGCTCACCGCGTAAACTCTTTGAGGACTCCTCCCGTGCTAAATTCCTGCGAAACTAATGGCATATGGGTGGTTTCTTCTTCGAGCTATAAAAGCCGCCCTTCCGTTGCTACAGCTCCAAGCCTCCAACCCATTGCTCCCTCACCGCAAAAAACAGCTAATCTCGCTCAATTGATTTCACAGAGCTTGACCCAGCTTATACCGTATGGGGGTCTCTGGCTGCAGCAACAACAACGGCAAGACGCTGGTGCTCCTGGCCTGCTTCCTCCTCCTGCTGGCGTTTTCCCCGTTTCTGCATGGAGTCGGGTACTTCGCCGCCGCGGAAGCGACGAGTCCGGAGGAAGCCGCCGAGCAGACGCTGATGGTTGGGAGCACGCCGGCGCTGGAGACGGCGGCGCCGCAGCAGCATCGGCATGGCCAGGGTTCGGGCGCGTCTGCCATCTCGAGCAATGCTGCCGGTGGTCTCTGGTCGGCCGAGCTCAAGCCGGCCGTGGCTCGCAGGTTGCTGCCGGAAGGAGCTGTGGATGGAGCCGGCCATTCGTGCGGCTCCAGCGGTCGCCAGGGCTGCACCCCGTCCCCCTAAGATATATCCATGGCACTCTGCACTCTGCACTCTGCCGATACTACTACTGTATTCCTACCTTAGTTCGTCGTGGCTAAACACAAGTGCTGCTCCTACTATGTTGGTTCCTTAACTAGCTAGCTAGGGTTTGGTTGTTGTTTGCCAAGTACGTAGCCATCATTCAGCAAAAAAATGGATGCCTACATGTACTTTGTATGAATTGTAAAGTGTTTAAACAGTTGTATATATCTTGTAAATATACTCCACTGGTGCTGTAACTAATAATCCGCGACGTACTGGTCTTGAAAATGCCACGAACATGGCGTGCCTTTTCTTTCTCCTTTCATGAGTCGTGGCATTGTCTTGAAATGCATGCACGCACGCACGCAGGGATCGCGCTAGCGCAGGACAGGACAATAACACCGACCGTAGTGGCAAGGAAGTCAAGGCTGAGGAATCTTTGAACGTACTTGGACCGAGGGGCAAATCACCCGTGGAAACGAAGCTAGGTGCCGTGTCATGGCAGCAAACTAAGATTTTCTTTCTTTCTAGAAATACAGTATAATCTCAAGCGCTCACAGACACTCATGCACGCTCATCTCTATGAAGACATATACATACACACATCTTTGAGCGACCAAACCAACAGACCTTAAGATAAACGAAATCGTTACAGATGCCTCGTAATTGACGGACATGCCATACTACCCAAATAATAACACCGCAAAGACTGGAATAAATCCAAAAACACATGCGCAACTAAACCTAATATCTAAGTTATGCTTAGCTCGCACCGATCGAACAGACATGCATCGAACGTCAATTAGAAACTGGAATCATGGAATGGCACGGAGGATGCATCGCACCCACGGCCCGCTCCATCGCTCATCGCAGGCGTTGCCGAAAGCTAGGTGGCGGCTATTGGCCGGCCACGTTTGATCCGGCCTTCAGAGGGGCTCCACTCCTTGCTGGTTGCACCGTCAGTGAAAGTTACTATGTATACTTACTTTTCGTCCGTATTGTTGCCAGACACGGTGCTTCGACTGCGGGAGGGGGATACGTACGTGTACTAGGTGTAGTTCTCCCGCTTGTTTTCCAAGTCTAATCTGTAGTTAGGATCATAACTGTGGACGGAACTATCCCTGTACGTGCTATTTATGGACACCCTACGAAGTCAATACAATTGTGTCTTTTTTTTTAAAAAAAAGGAGGATGATCCCCGGCCTCTGCATCTGGACGATGCATACGGCCACTTTATTAATTATTCTCATAAGACCTTATAAAATCATACAACAGTAAAGCTAAAGCCGTCTAAGCAATAAACTGTCGCTACACCTATCCAGTTGATGAAGGGGCGCAAATAGCCTGGGCCTAATACCAAATAGACATCGCAGCCAAGCCTAACATTTAAGACCTGAGACCCCAACCTAGCCACTTGCCGAGTCTGGGGCACACACTGGTCCGGCGTGCTTTCAGAGGCCGCCGCCGCCAACTGCCACCGCTCCATCTTCAGAACTGTACTGATGCATCAACCTTGCTCGGTCTAGCTATTGTCGACGCCACCATGGCGCCCAACGGCACCTCCCTGCGCGCAAACAGCTGAGCACGTCACGGTCGCCACTGATACACCTCAGCGCCATGCTGCCAAGTACCACCAGCCGACACAGCTTGAAGCCTTGGAAGATTTGTCGTGCGTAGCACCTGCCGACCAGGCATGACAAAGCGTAGCACCTGTCGGCCAGGCATGACTTGACATCTCCACCGAAACTCCGTGCAAGACGAAGCCGCTCCACCTCCTGCCTCTGATTTCCAGCGCTGCTCCACAAACGATGCTCCCAAGAGAGAAACGACACCACAGTGTCGCCATTGTCCGATCTGAAACACCAGATCCTAGGGTTTCCCCCGGAGCAGCACGAGTGGGTCGACAGTAGTTACATGACGATGCCTTCATCAAGGTAACGGCGTAGAACGCCGCCATCGCCTGCCGTGGGCTCAGTTTTCACCGGCAACCATGTCTCCCCAACTCGCAGCCGAGACTAGATGATGGATCTCGAGATCCGATCACCAAGCTTCTGGCCAGCCACCGCTGACGAAGAAGATGACCACCACCACTGGCTACCCCGGCCAGAACAGATCTGCCATGGGTGCCGCCAAGCAGTCCACCAGGCCCTCGACGCCGCCGCCGATCTAAAGCCAGATGACATGCAGCCGAAGACCGCATCGCGCCGCCGCCCGATCCAGGCCAGCCGCCGCAGCAGCCGCCCGTGGCCCGAGGCAGGGCCGACCGCCGCTGCCGTCGAAGCCAACGCCGTCGCTTCTAGATCGGCCGCACCTCCACGCATGTTGGAAGAATAATTTTAGAAGAATAATTTGATGCAAGACACAATTGTATAACTTTCACAGCTTTAGAAGAATAATTTGATTCAAGACACAATTGTATACAACTGACAAGTTGGAGAGTTCCCAGTAGGCCCCCGCGTCGCCCCCCGCTCGGGTGACTCGGGTGGCTCCCCAACCCTAGCCGCCGCCAGGGTCTAGCCCATCTTCCTCCCCTCCTCCCGCCGCCGCTGAAGGACGCCGCCGGCTTGCGTCCGGAGGCCGACGGCGGTGGCGGGGGCTCTTCCTCCCTCCCGCATCAAATTATTCTTCTAAAGCTGTGAAAATTATTCTTCTAAAGCTGTGAAAGTTATACAATTGTGTCTTGCATCAAATTATTCTTCTAAAATTATTCTTCCAGCATGCGTGGAGGTGCGGCCGATCTAGAAGCGACGGCGTTGGCTTCGACGGCAGCGGCGGTCGGCCCTGCCTCGGACCACGGGCGGCTGCTGCGGCGGCTGGCCTGGATCGGGCGGCGGCGCGATGCGGTCTTCGGCTGCATGTCATCTGGCTTTAGATCGGCGGCTGCGTTGAGGGCCTGGTGGACTGCTTGGCGGCACCCATGTCATCGGTACTAGCTGAGGTGCTTCCGTGTAAAGGATCCATCAGGCATATACACGCAGATGCTCCCTTGCATGGTCGGTCTTTGCTCCAGCCACACGATACACCAGTTTCCGAGAACATACCAGCTCGGCGTGCATTTTAATTGGCAGCTAGCTAGTACTCCTACCAGTCCCGAAACTCACTACCCGCTGTTCCGTCAGCGGTGACGATATCTAGCAGTATATACTCGTATACTTTGCGGTAGCGTGCGGGTGCACATAGTCAGACATGGCCGTGCGCGACATGCGACCTCAGTTTACCTACCATATGATTATATAGTCTAATTTACTCTCAGGTGTGAACCGAAGAAGCTTGTGTGCTCCTGTGCAATGCCCCCGAGTCCCCGACCACCAGCCCAGTGCCCATTGTATATACTTACTTTGCAAGCTAGTAGCCTACTAGTAGGAGATGCATCACTTTTACAGCTCAGCGAATCCTTGATACTCCTATTCTACTGTAGAGTGTACTACTTGTATACTCCTCGCAAAAAGGTCCACGTGTTACGAGTAGTATGGAGAGTACAGAACCATGCACCGACAGGTGGTGCGTGCATGTTTGTCATGCCGAACGGACACGGCCGGCCGGAGGAGACACGCGTAGTTTCCAGCCAGACTTTGCTGCTCTATGCTCAAGACGATGATACTACTATGCTCATGTGCTTCGTCACATGCTCGGTGAAAACTGTGTACGTGGGGCGCTTTCCTCGCCATTGCCCAGTCATTTCGGTCTATCTTCTTTACGTACACGTCCGGACACCCTCTATAAGTAGATCCCGTTTGCCTGTGCATCTCCGCATTGCAAGCATTGCAGTAACAGTTCTATTCCTAGTCTTGTCACTCGTGTGGTAAAAGAGCCAAACAAAGCTCGCACCTAGCTACGTACGTAGTGCCTTCGCCGAAACCCTTACCTAACCAATGGCACGGTACTCACACGCCTGGCTCCCGCTTCTTCTTCTCGCATGTGCCCTTGTGCAGAGCTCTTACGGCTCGAGACCATCTCCCCGGGAGCCGCAGATGGCCGGGGTCCCGTCTCCGACGATGGTTCACGGCGCCGCCGAACCACGCTCCCGCGAAGACAGGGCGACCAAAGTCCGGCCCCCGACGGAGAAGGGTGCGACTGGTCATGATGGAGCAAACGCTGATGGTGGTGGTGATGGTGTTGTGTCGTCGGAGCAGAGGAAGGGTTCAGGGCCGCCGGTGCTGCAGACGGCATTGGGAAGGATGCTGGGTTCGAAGCTGGCGCGGCGAGTGCTGGGAGGGGAGATGGAGGACTCTGCGGCCGGGCCGTCGTGCCACTCCAACAACGCGCACATCACCTGTGCACCGCCGGCACAGCACTGACCGGGCCGGGTGCTTCTTCTTGCTGTAGTCTGGCAGCACGAGCTAGCTAGTCCCAGCTGATTCCTTCGTCCCTTGATGATGCTTCCCTGTAAATTAACAGTAGCTCTTTCGATCTTGTTCTTCAAAAAATGTGAACCTTTCGTTATTGCTTCACTCCTAACGCGCCTGTCAAGACAGTCCCTATATAGTCTCTGATTCCATTTGACCCTAAAGTATTTATAACTTGGAAAGGTGGTCGATCCTCATGCAGATGCATGGAGCACGTCATTGTTGTCTTTTTTAGAAGCCGTCGCTTTCCATGATTGCGTGTGAAGAGAAAGTCTGCAGATTATTGTGGGGGTGATGCAAACTAAGCACACCTTCCACTCCAGCTGAGTCCAAAGTCCAGTTGCACGAATGCGCGCACACGTACGTGTGGGTAGGTGAAGGCAGCAATGATGCCAGGCAAAGTCCAACCTACGTACGGAGCAATTCCGAAAGAACAAACGGCCGACAAAGCCGCAAGTTTGACTGTCTATCTGTCTTGATCTTGTCTTTGATTTCCAGCGCCTCAGTGCGTGATGTGAACAGGGCGAAAAGGTTCCTCCCTTTCGTACGTTTCAGGCTACGATTCCGAATCCATCACACGTGGATAATTTTTTTAATACTCCTTCCGTTTTTATTAACTCCACATATTAATTTTGACTGAAGTCAAACTTCATAAGATTTGACCAAGTTTACAGAAAAATAATATAAATATTTATCATTACAAATCTATATGATGTGAAAATACAATCAACAATGAATCTATTGATATTGATTTGTTATTGTATATATGTTAATAATTTTATCAACAAACTTTGTCAAAGTTTGCAAAGCTTGATTTTTACCAAAGCTTACATGCGAAGTAAATAAAAAAGGAGGCAGTATAGTATAATCGCAGACATGTTGTGGAGCTAGCAGGTACACACGCTTGGAGTTGGAGCCCTGGCCGGTGGCGGAGAGCTTGCATCAAGATTGGCGCGGGAATAGCTTTTGAGTACGGAGTTCATCCATATCCCGTAGGGCCCTAGCAAGCGGCCATCTGTCCGTCCGTCCGTTCTGAAGCCATTCCATCATGTTTTCTCTCGTGGCTGACTGATTTGGCATGCGCATTCCTTTTGACAGATAACTTCAGCGCCTGCTCTTACATAAGCTTGACTATCGATCGATGTGGTGCAGTGCTTACCGCTAGCTTCGTCCCTACGATACGCGTATTCTGAGCCTGCACTGTAGCTTCCGATTCTATGTCAAAAAGTCCCGTAAAAATACAAAGCATGCAGGAAGCAGCGAGTCGGTGCGACTGTCGGCAGCCGACACACAAAGAAAGTTTGCTGCAAGTTCCTTGCTGCTAATCTACAGTTTACCAGTTGATTAACTGGCGGTCAAGCGCGCATCATTTCTTGTTAAGATGCCGATTAACTAACATGTCACCGGCACAAAAGAATAACTAATATGGCAAGTCAAGTGTTACGGTCTTCCTTGTGTTTTTTCAGAGACAAATATAGAGGGAGGTGGTTAATATGCTGTCGCACAAGTTGCATGTGCAAACGTGTGCTCTTGATGGAAATTACACCTCGGTTTCTTGCTAGCCAATGGTCAGTGGGTAAACTCTCTGAGAACTTTCCCACTGTACGTACTGCTAAATTCCTGCGAAATGGCATACAGATGGTTTCTTCTTCGAGCTATAAAAGTCCCCTCTCTAGTGCTACAGCTCAACCCATCCCCCCTCTCCGCAAAAAAACAGCTAATCTCGCCGAACTGATTTCTCTCTCATAGTAGTCACCAGAGTTCATAACTTCAGGTCCAAATGGGGGTCTCTCGCAGCAACAACAACAACAGCAAGACGCTGGTGCTCCTGGTCTGCTTCCTCCTCCTTGTGGCCTCCCCGTTCCTGCATGGAGTCGAGTGCTTCGCCGTTGCTTCCGCGACGAGTCCGGAGGAAGCCACTGAGAAGACGCTGATGGCGGGGAGCACACGGGCGCTGGAGACGGTGGCGCCGAAGCATCATCAGCATGGCCGGGGCTCGGGCGCGTCTGCCATGTCGAGCAACGCTGGTGGTGGTCTCTGGTCGTCCAAGTCCAAGCCGGCCGTGGCTCGCAGGTTGCTGCCGGCAGGAGCTGGCCATTCGTGCGGCTCCAGCGGTGGCCAGGGCTGCTCCCCGTAAGAAGAAGATGGCGCTCTGCATGCACTAGTAGTACTATGTTGGTTCGTCGTCATTCGTTCGTCGTGGCAAAGACAAGTAGTAGTAAGTAGTAGTAGTACGACGTACTGATATGTTGGTTCCTTGACTAAGTGTTCAGCAACAAATAGATGTCTATATGTACTAGTATATGAACTGTAAAGTGTTGAAACTGCTTAAATACAGCTCGATCTATCCTGTAAATATACTCCACTGTGTTGTAATAATCCGGAAATGGTCTTGAAAATGCAACGAACATGCATGCCTTTTCTTTTCTCCAAGAGATGGATGGATGGATGGATCTGTTTGCGCCTGTTTGTATTTCTTGCACGAATCGTGGCATTGTCTCAGGATGACGCGGCTCACCAGTGGAAAACAAAGCTAGGTGCATGCCGTTGTGAAAATATTGGATGGATGAATATTTGTGTTGTGTTGATCTGACCCTCATATGAGGTATATATACAATACATGAGGGGGTAAAGGCTTGAAGTAGTACAAGACAAGTAATACATAGTTTAAACCTATTTCATCTTTACTCCTTATCTCTATATTTAAACCTAACTTATATTCTCACAGCCGTCTCTCTCCCTCGTAAGAAATTGTGTTCGCGCTGATGATCGAACGGACATGCATGCCTGCATCAAACCTCGATTGGAAATTGGAGTTGGAGAGAGACCACGGCCCGTTGCACTTCCGGCGCTCGTTCGGAGGGGCTCTACCCCTTGCTCGTTCATAGTTTCATAGTTTCCTTCTACTACTTTCAGCCTGCATATTTTGACCATTTTGCATCCCACTTTCCGTGTAATTCGGTTATCGAGGTGCTTCCGTGTAAAGGATCAAGCAGACATAGATGCTCTCTCGGTCGGTCTCTGCTCCCAGGGCTGGTCCTGACATTTTGAGAGCCCGGAGCGAAACTAAAATTAAAGTCCTTTTAATATAATGATGACATAATAGCCAATATCACTAGTAGAAAAATGGCCTTTAGTCCCGGTTCTGGAACCGGGACTAAAAGGTCGGTACTAAAGCCTCCCCCTTTAGTCCCAGTTCTAACTGGAACCGGGACTAAAGGCCCTCCACGTGGCTGTTGCCTCGAGGTCCACCTTTAGTCCCGGTTGGTAACACCAACCGGTACTAAAGGATATTTTATTATTTTTATTGAAATTTTTTTTGAATTTCAAATTTCTGAATTATTTTAACCTCTAATCTCTAATCACCTCTCATCACTGTTTAATTTAACTTTTAATCTCTAATCACGCCTCATCATTCCAAATCATCTAACTTCTCGAACGGTCACCCATCCTCTCACTACTCCAGCCTAAGCACGCTTAACTTCCGGGTTCTAATCTCCCTCGTTTCCAAGTTTGCACTTGTTGTTTTCCTGACAATAGTAAGATGGCAATCCTATTAACCCTCAGGAATTTAGCTTGAGCATGAAGTCACACATTTCACTGTTTGAGTTTGAAACTATTGTTCTAAAAATCAATAATTATTTAGTAACACTAATATTTCTTGAATAAGTAGTTTGACCACAATTTGACCATAGTTGACCAAAATTTAAAAAAACTGAAATAATTATTTAGTAACACTAATATTCTTGAATAATTATTTAGTAACACTAATACTTCTTGAATAATTATTTAGTAACACTAATACTTCTTGAATAAGTAGTTTGACCAGATTTAACAAAAATTCAAAAAAAACTGAAATTTGAGCATAATATTTTTTTCCTTTTAGAATTTGAGGATTCTAAAAATTTGCAAACAGGCCGTAGGCGGTCTCCATCGGATGCGGATTTTCGTTCTGAACATTTTGATATATTATACGTTTTTTTCCGACATCGTATGCAAAAGTTATAACCGTTTTACATTTTCCCTACATTTTTTGCAAAACATGTCCAAATTTAAGTTTTTAAATTTTCCCAACTAGTAGATGTAGTAACATAACTACCTCTCGAAGGATTTTAAATTTTGAAGTTTCTATCATTTTCTTTTGCTTTTTACAAAACTAAAAAAGCGATGCACCGAGGGGGGGGGGGGGGTAGGATTTGAAAATTGCACCATTAGTACCGGTTCGTGGCACGAATCGGTACTAAAGGTCTCAACCCCATTAGTACCGGTTCGTGGCACGAACCGGTACTAAAGGTCTAACCTTTAGTAACTTTAGTACCGGTTCGTCCCACGAACCGGTACTAATGGGCATCGCACCCTTTAGTACCGGTTCGTGCCACGAACCGTGACTAAAGATCCCATTTGAACCGGGAGTAATGCATGTATGGTGCCCTCGCCGCTTGAACCGGGACTAATGCTCACATTAGTCCCGGTTCGTAATGCAACCGGGATTAATGCTCTTTTCTGGCTGGACCAAAGCCCCTTTTTCTACTAGTGTATGCTAATATATTACCAAAAACATTTCAAATGCATCAATATTGCATTGAACAATTTATACATATTACCTTAAAATCATAACATTCTGAGATGCATCATTATTAATTAATCCACATCCAGCAATTTCTTCTCAATGAACAAAATTGCAGGATGTATACTTTATAGATTAGATGAACATGCTAAAATTTAAAGAAACAAGTTGTAATTTGAAACTAGTAAAAAACTACAAAAGTACTCAATCAACAAAACATAGTCTAACCATTTGGCATGAGTGGTGAGCTATCTCAAAAAAATCTCACCGAATATAAAGTTGAAGTTGCAAGATGCAAATGCACCAAGCTGAATAATAGTATCACTCAACAGTGTCCGTTCAGTACATCATCATTGTCTTGTCGCTATAAAAAAGACACAATGTCGATGTCATCTATGAATTTATGTATATCATCAAGGCACTTATAGGCTATTAGGCTAACCTTCTCTGCCATTCGTAACGTGGCCGCGCGGACAGCGAAAGACTGTCAACTGCCACCGGGCGTCCCCGTGGCCTCATGGATCCCGTTTGCCTAGCCTGTTCCTGACGACCGTTGTGGATGCATCCGCAGCAAGGAGGTGAACTGATCCGGCAAGGCGACGGCGTCGTAAGGCGATGAAGCGATTAGGCAAAATAGCAATTAGACCGTCCCGCGCCGGGTGTAGATCCGTGCAATTCGTCGGCGCGAGCGCGTGATTGGCGGCCAGTGATGCGTCGCTCTAGATTTCAGGAGTCCTCCTCATTGGGCGCTGAGGCTGGCCATAGTGAGGGTAATATAAAAAGTAGTATCATGTATTTGAGACTCGTAAACATGCTTATGTGGTATGCAATTAAAAAAAAAGAGATGATTATAGTAACATAGGTAGATACCGTATCATAATAAATATGGTGCTACTACGTGCCATGCATGACAATAAATAAGACCACCTATGATACTATGCACTGTAGAGGTAGTAACATAAACTAGTAACATATACATGTTACTCTCTCCGTTTTTATTTAGTCTGCATATTAGGTTTGACCGAAGTCAAACTTTGCAAAGTTTGACCAAGTTTATAGAAAAATATATAAACATTTACCATAACAAATCTATATGATGTGAAAGTACATTCAATAATGAATCTTGTGGTATTGATTTTTTATTGTATATGTTAATATTTTTGTTTATAAACTTAGTCAAAGTTTACAAAGCTTGACTTTGACCAAAGCTAATATGCGGACTAAATAAAAATAGAGGGAGTACTAATCTAATAAGTTACTCCCCACTATGGCAGGCCACGCACGACAGAACATGCAACATCATTTTTTTTACTTTATAACTGCAGGTTGGATTTAAAGAAGCACACTTACCTTCCGTCTCGCCCCCCTCCAGCCACACGCTACACCAGTTTCCAAGAACATACGAGTTCGTCGTGCATTTTGGCACCTAGTACTAACTGATTATATGAATATAATCCAACTAGTACTACTGATTAAGGGCATGTACAATGCATAGCCTCAAAATGATGCCTCGTATGAGTAGGTTCAGATAGTGAAGCGGGATCCTCTTCAGGAGGTGGGTGCTTGAAAAGAAAAAGTGTAGTCCGATGACAAAAGCTAAAAAAGTTGGAGTGAAAAGTAGAGATGCATGTGTATAAAAGTCTTTATTTTCTATTTCTTAATAAGACCCACTAGTGATAGCTTGCATTGAAGAGAAAAAATAATGTAAATGCCTTAAATTACTTTTTGTCATGCAGTATATGTATCCATATGCCATCGTTGTACATGCCCTAATGCTCTCATGTACCGGAGTAGTAGTGGTACTCACTGCTCGGTGCTCCGTCAGCTGTGACGACATCTGGTACTATACTCATATTTTATTTTATTTTTCGATAAAAGGGCCACATGGCCCCATTTTCATTAAGAAAATAGAAGTCTAGATACAACCACCACACCACTTTTTCCATCAGACCTTATGCATCACCTCATCAACTGATAAGCAACCTACATCCTAGACATATAACCATATCTATAGGATGCCAAATCACCCACTACCGGAGAGAGAACAGACTTTTAAACATCTTTTACAATTTGCACACTAGCCAAAACAATAGACAAAACATACTACAGAATCGCCCAATTTCAGGTAGACACAGAACCCAGTCTTAGAGCAGAAGGATTCCACCCATATGTTCTTCTGTAGACTTCATTTGCTACCGAGATAGCCTCTTGGAAACCTCCCTAAGCATTTTTTGCACACCTTTTCTCTGTAGAATCATCCATGAATCCAACAAAGAACACAGCGTAAATATTACATTGATAGGATTTGAAAGGAAAACACGTTGAAAACAGGATTTGTTCCTTGTTTTCCAAATTGTCCATATCAAAGCAGCAGCACCAATAGAAACAATAGCCCTATCCTTTCCAGAATAGGATGGTATCCAGTTTTGACAAAGATTAAAGAAAGATAAAGGTAATTTCGGGTTACCTAGTGTACCGCATATCACATTCCATAAAAACCTAGCACAAGAGCATGAAAAGAATAGATGATCAATGCTCTCAGAAACGCCACAAAACTCACAGAAATTTGGTCCTTTCCACCCTCGTCTAGATAAGTTATCCTTGGTTAGGATCCTCCCTTTGATCACTAACCATATAAACGCTTTTACTTTTAGAGGTATTCTCAACCTCCAAAGAAGTTTAAAAAGGAAAAGCAACAACTCTAGCTATAAGGTAATGATAAAGCGACTTAACCGAGAAGGATCGAGATTTAGTTAAAAGCCATTTAACTCTGTCAGGCTCCTCCGACAGAGTAACCTGACTGCACATATCAAGTAATTCATTCCACATTGTAAGAGTTTCTCCATAAAGACATCTCCTAAATCTAATACAGTCAAAATCCTGGTTAAAGACTTTAGCAACAGTAACATGTTGACAGAAAGTTAAATTATACAAGCGGGGGAAAAGTTGACAAAGTGGCTTTCTCCCCAGCCATGTGTCCTCCCAAAATCTCGTCTTACAACCATCACCCACCACCCTTTGACAGCAAGAATGGAAGATATCCTTTATACTCAACAACCCATTCCAAAAATGGGAATTAACCCGAGATGCTTCACATTGAACCAGAGTTTTCCTACTCAAATATTTGGCTCTAATCATTTCCTGCCAATCCCCTTCCTCATTCTCCAATCTCCATAACCACTTACATAAGAGGCTGATGTTTTTAATCTCCAAATTAGTAATCCCCAGACCCCCCTGGTCTCTAGGTTGGCATACGTCCACCCACTTGACTAAGTGATACTTTCTCACTCCATCCCTTTCTTGCCAAACCATACGAGCACGAAGAAAGTCCATTCTCTTGCCTACACCTTTAGGTAGTTTAAAAAAAGAAAGCAAATGGCTAGGAACATTACTCATACAAGTCTCAGCGAGGGTAATCCTATCACCCATTGAAAGCAAACCCCCTTGCCAGGTTGCTGCCTTCTTCTCAATTTTCTCTTCAGCTGGTTTCCAATGCGCATTATGCAACTTTTTAAAATGTAAAGGAAGGCCTAAATAAGTAAAGGGGAAGTTCCCGACCGCACAAGTGAAAATCTGAGCATATTCTTCTTGTTTCAATAAAGCGGCACCAAAGCAATGGATTTCACTTTTTAAGAAATTGATTTTCAAACCCGTCAAGTGCTCAAACACGCATAGAATGACTTTAAGGTTTCTAGCCCCTTCTAAGTCATCTTCAAAGCAGAAAATCGTATCATCAGCGTATTGTAAGACAGTAAGACCACCCTCGTACAATCTAGGCAGAAGTCCTTTAATAAATACTTGTTCTTGCGCCCTTTGAACCAGGGTAGCAAGAACATCAGCAGCAAGGTTAAACAATAGGGGGGAGAACGGGTCCCCCTGCCTCAATCCTTTCCTAGTAACAAAATAGGGGCCAATCAAGTCATTTAAAGTAATAGCTTCTTTACCATTATGAATAACTGCTTTTGTCCAACGAATAAATTTATCAGGAAACCCCTTCATTTTCAGCGTACTAAGCATAAAGTCCCAATTAATTTTATCATAAGCTTTCTCAAAATCAACCTTAAAAATAACAGCAGCGCATTTAGACTTATGTAGTGAGTGAAGCGTCTCATGGAGAACAGCGACATTATCTAAAATATAACGCCCTTTGATAAACGCAGATTGTACCTTAGAAATCGTCTTGTGAGCAGTAGCCATAGCTCTATTGTTTAAGACTTTGGTAAAGATTTTAAACGGGACATTGAGCATGCATATAGGTCTATACATCTGAATCCTATCCGCCCCTTGACCCTTAGCTAACAAAGTAACTACCCCATAGTTTAGCCTAGAAATATCAATCATATCATCATAAAAATCTTGAAAGAGACTCAACAAATCATTGCAAATGAGGTGCCAAAAGGTTTGTAAGAATTCAATAGGCATACCATCAGGACCGGCTGCTCTATTATGCCTCATAGAAAAAACAGCCATTTTTATCTCATCCAAAGTAAATTTACTAGCCAATTTACCTTTGTCCACATCGGAAAGCATATCAGTTAGAGGAATGTTTAAGGAGACGGGAAGTAATTCAACAGGCCCAAAGAGCTTCTTATAAAAATCAGTCGCATATTTAAGGAGCTGCTCATCCCCTTGGATGATCCCCTCATCCTGGATGAATCTAAAATTTTTACTCCTACACTTCCTACCGCTAGCCTTAATCATGAAGTATTTCGTATTACCATCACCCTCCTTAATATCTTTTTCTTTAGACCTCTGGTACCACTTAATCTCCTCTTCCCTAAGGATCTTATTCAAATCATTCTGCAACTTATTTCTCAAAACATAGTCAGCTTCTGAAACTCTAGAGAGCTCACTTTTCTTATCCAAAAAGTCAAGCTTATTGGCAATCTCATCTCTATCTCTCCTATATCTACCCTCTACATTAAGGTTCCACCCTTTAAGGGTTCTTCTTAATTTCCGCATGAAATCCTGCCACCAATCAAGACTACTACCTCTACGAACAGTGGAACTCCAGACTTTATTAACAATATCAGGGAGCTCTTCTCTAGACAGCCAGCATAGCTCAAATTTAAAAGGCTTGCGATTAATAGTAGACTTAATCCCTGTATGTAATAGAAGCGCTGCATGGTCAGAAACCCCTCCCACCAAGGTTCTGACAGTTACTAAAGGAAATTGCTGCTCCCAAAGAGAGCTTACTAAAATTCTGTCCAACTTAGCAAAAAGCGGATCCTCCTGATTATTCGACCAAGTATAGCTCCACCCCGAAAAATCTAATTCTTTTAAGCCCCAATGCTCAATAATAGAATTAAAATAAAAAGACCATTTTGGAAGTTTTTTAATTTTGTTTCTCTCGTTAATTCTCCTAATTAAGTTAAAATCGCCCCCAAAAACACAGGGCAATTTATTGTACCCCCAGAGCTTGCACTAGCTCCATCAGGAACTCCTCCTTATTCATCACATGAGCAGCTCCATAGACATTGATTAGATTCCACTTGAATCCTGATCTTTTATCCATAATAACCATTCTGGTCATGTATGTATCTGCAATACAGACGTCAACCTCAAATAGATCTTCCCGAACCCCCATAAGCAGCCCTCCAGAAGCACCTTCAGAGGGCTGCCATAGCCAAATATAAGTAAATCTACCACTTATTCGAGCCAACCAAGAGTCATCAAAGTTCTTCTTTTTTTATGGTAGCGTGTGCGTGCACATAGTCAAACATGGGCGTGCGCGACATACGACTTCTGAATAAATAACTATGGATGAAAGGGGTGACAAGCCAGTGTGAACCTGGAGAAGCATGTGTGCTCCTATGCAATTCCCCCGACCAACAGACCATTGCATATTTGTATATACACTTTTACACCTCAGCGAATCCTTGATACTCCTATACTAGTACTAGTACTAGTACTGTAGAGTGTAGTAGTAGTATATTCCTCGCACAAAAGATCCACGTGAGTATAGAGTAGTAGTACAAAACCATGCACCGACAGGCGCTGCATGCATGTTTGTCATGAGACACGTATAGTTTTCAGGCAGACTCTCGCTCCGTTTCAGCTTCAAACTTTACTGCTATAGGCTCACGAATCAAGATGATGTGTAGTGTATTCTTCACCCGCAAGCTAACAAGCAAGGCCTCATCACATGCTCGGTGAAAACTGTACGTGGGGCGCCTTTCCTCGCCATTGCCTAGTCATTTCGGTCTATCTCTTCTCCATGTACTACGTCCCAAAACCCCTATAAGTATGTCCTGTTTGCCTGTGCATCTCTGCATTGCGAGCATTGCAGTAACAGTTCTTTTCCTAGTCTCGTGACTCCTGTGGTAGAAGAGCCACTGCTCAGTAGTATCTTCGAAACAAAGCTCACCTAGCTACGTACGTAGTGCCTTCGCGGAAACCCTCACCAAAATGGCACGGTGCTCGCGCGCTTGGCTCGCACTGCTTCTTCTCGTGTGTGCCCTTGTGAAGAGCTCCTACGGCTCGAGACCAGCCCCCCCGGGAGCCGCAGAACCCCTGGCTCCTGTCTCTGACGATGGTTCACGGCGCCGTCGAGGTGGAACCACTCCGCCGTGATGACGGAGGGACCGAAGTCCGACCCTCGACGGAGGAGGGCCCGACCGGTCACCGTGGAGCAAACGCTGATGATAGCGGTGCCTTTGCAACTTCAGCAATGGGCGAGGGTGGCGTTGTGTCGTCGGAGAAGAGGAAGGGTTCAGGGCTGCCGGTGCTGCAGACGGCACTGGGAAGGATGCTGGGTTCGAAGCTGGCGCGGCGGGTGCTGGGAGGGGAGGTGGAGGACTCTGCGGCCGGGCCTTCGTGCCACTCCAACAACGCGCACATCACCTGTGCCCCGCCAGCGCAGCACTGGCCCGGCCGGGTGCTTCTTGCACTAGCCCGGGAGCTAGCTAGTCCCGGCTGATTCCTTCGTCCCTTGATGCTTCCCTGTAAATTAACAGTAGCTCTTTCCATCTTGTTCTTCCAAAAATGTGAACCTTTCCTTATTGATGACATATGATACTAATACGTACACCTACTTCATTCGTAAATCGCCGGTCAAGAATTGATACCGTTTGAGCCTGAAGTATTAATAACTAGCTCCTGATCTAGATGTAGATGCATGGAGCACGTATATTGTTGTCTTTTTTGAAGCCGTCACTTTCCATGATTGCGTGTGACGAGAGACTCAGAATGCGGGCATGATGCAGTTTCAGCACATCTTCCACTCGAGTCCAAAGTCCAGTTGCACGAATGCGCGCACACGTACGTGTGGGTAGGGTCGGTGAAGGCGGACATGATGACAGGCAAAGTTCCAAAGTCCAAACCTACACACAGAGCAATTCCGAAAGAACAAACAACCGACAAAGCCGCAAGTTCGATGGAGTTTTACGGACTGGTTTCACCACAAGAAAACCTAACCCTCTGAACTATGCTCAGACCTGAAAGTGCATGCATGGCCAGCCAGCCGGGGTGGGGATATGTATCTGGAATTCTAGATATATATCATATATCCGCATCACTTTTAGGTCCTTTAATTTTCACAATGGTGGTATCTTTGGGGAAAATGGGCGTCCTTTTTCTCCTCGTTGTTACATTTTGGTTTCACTATGCAAATCCCTCGATATGACGGTTCCATACATGACAGTGTGGCAAAGCCAAGAGTTCGAAATCGTGACGTCAAAATGTCAAATACATGTGTTTAGATGAATTTTGCAATACATTTTTAGGCGATTTCTACTGGTTTTGCCAAAGTCATGTGTAGGAAACCGACTATATAGAACATCCACACATTGCCAGTATTAATTTGGAGATGGTGTGGCGGTTTCCGGCAAGGCAGGGCATAGTTTACCTTAACTATGGCACTATGCATGGAAGGGGTGGCGAACCAACTGCATGCATGCATGAGAAACTTGTGTGCTCCCATGCAATTGCTCCCGACCACCAGCCCATTGTATATACTATTCCTCCGTTTCTAAATATTTGTCTTTCTGAAGATTTTAATAAGTAACTACATACAGAGTAAATGAATGAATCTATATTTTAAAATATGTTTATATACATCTATATGTGATAATCCATTTAAAATATTTAAAAAGACAAATATTTGGGAACGGAGGAAGTACCCAACTTTGCAAACTACTGAGACATGCAACACTTTTACAGCTCAGCGAATCCTTGATACTCCTATACTACTGTAGGGTGTACTAGTTGTATACCAGGGTTCAAGTCCTGGTGCTCGCATTATTTCCTGAATTTATTTTAGGATTTTCAGTGATGCGTTTTCAGTGGGAGGAGACGTTTCCTTTAACGGCGAGGCGCCTACGGTAACTTCGTAAATCTAAGATGATATGCCGACCCAGTCTCGCTTGCGTCCGTACTGTGTTAAAAAAGAGGGGGGGGGGAGCAGGGAGGGAGTGGATCAGCTAGGGAGCAATGAAGGACAGAGGAGACAGTATTTTCCCGGGAAGGCAGCGAAAATTGCTAGGCGTTGACGAGCTCGCGCGATCCCGGTATCGTCACGCGTTTGTTCTCCTAGAGATGCGGAACTGACGTGGTATTTCAGGTGGTAGACGAGGTGTCAATTAATGTGTTTACGCAATGTTGGCGACAGACGTCAAAGGGCGGTGACGGTGTTTTTTGCCGTCTCGTTAGGCTGGTCATAGTAGGGAGTAACCTAGACTAGTGTCATGTATATGACACTAGCTTAAGTTACTACCTTCATAATGCAAAGTAACATAATAGTAGTATCTTAGATAGCTTCATTTATTAGGGGGTGTTTGTTTCAGAAGTCCTAGAACTTTTTCTAGTCCCAGGGACTAGTCAAAAAAGACTCTCCAATAGAGTCTTTTTTTAGTCCATGTAGAAAAAGTCCCTCCCGTTTGATTCCTAGGGACTTTTTAGGGACTTTTTCTAGTCTCTGGGACTAAAAAGTCCCTGAACCAAACACCCCCTTAGCTTGTAGACTCATCTTGTCTTGGAAAGCGCTATGTTACAGTAACATATTATGTTACCACCTCTCATTAATTACTTGCCACATAAGCAATAATTTCTTGAAGTGCGCTATGTTACTAAGTTACTCCCACTATGACTAGCCTTAGTTCCCTGGTTTCGCCCCACTGCATCCCTCGCATGCAGCACGGAGGCATGCATTGACTATTCCTATGCTCAGGGCCACCACTCGAACGGCTAATGTCGTGCTTAATGTGCTTCGACAACATCTTTCCTTAATTTGTTTTGGGTGAAGTGCAAATACTGGGCTGAACTACTGCTGGTGAATTAGCTGCCATGTTTTATCATTTACCCCAGCAAAATTGTTTTTAGCAACTTCAGTATGCATTCACGCCTAGGCTTGCAATTGTTTTTGTAGTAGTGAAAAATTCACGGTATTATGCACCGTGCGAACATTTTAATTACGGTCTTTTTGGCACCGAGAGCGGAAAGGCAAGTGTAAATAGTGGAAACAATGTAGCTTATACTAAAAAACACGTCACTTGATGTAAATGCTAGTGTTAGTGGAAAGAGCGTACATGAAATTTTTAAAGAGAAATGGAGCAGGCATATATTGCTGGTGAAAAAACAAATTAGGAGATATTTTTTCCTGGTAACAGTTGGTGTTTGAATTCATTTTATTTTTCGCATGTGGAAATGTCACGTATTTTTTCATCCTGAATGTTTGTATGTAGCAGTTGGATGTGCCAAACAACGCAAAGCTTTTTTTTTGCCATTATTTCAACATTGGAAAGAAACACCAAGGAAAAATCAGCAAATGTACATACAGGGATGGTTATTATGTGCGTGTTTGATGTGTTTATGGGACTTGTTAGCGTTGTTATGACCAAAAATACAAGGTTGTCCAGGCAAACAAGGTCCATAATTTAATGAACAGCCATATGCTTTTATCATGAACAATTCAACTTAAAATCCGAGTAAGGCGGAACCTAAATTTATTTTCCCATACAAACCTACTAGCATACCACTCTTAGCACAAGCATTTCTATCCTAATGCGCGCAAAACATAGCCTATTTTTATTATTTCAAACAAACCTACTAGCGCACTAATGGTTTTTTCTTCTTGAGACGGCCTTATCTTCATCTTAGGGCATCTTCAATGGTTGTAAGATAGTTGTTGGTAGACTTTGCCACATAGGATTTTTGATAATGTGTCATACAATAAATGAAGAAAGAGAGGAAGGTTGTATGTACATGAACCAACACCCATTGCACAAGCTCCAATGTAGAATGAGAGAGCACCCCATTTATTATCTCACACCCTATTGGGCAAACTAGATACAACCCATTAGAGTTGTTGTATGTTAAGGTGTTGGTTGATGACATGGCATAATTTACCAACAAGCTAACATTCCAATGGTTGTAAGATAGTTGTTGGTAGACTTTGCCACATAGAATTTTTGATGATGTGTCATACAATAAATGAAGGAAGAGAGGAAGGTTATATGTACATGAACCAACACCCCTTGCACAAGCTCCAATGTAGAATGAGAGAGCACCCCATTTATTATCTCACACCCTATTGGGCAAACTAGATACAACCCATTAGAGTTGTTGTATGTTAAGGTGTTGGTTGATGACATGGCATAATTTACCAACAAGCTAACATTCCAATGGTTGTAAGATAGTTGTTGGTAGACTTTGCCACATAGGATTTTTGATGATGTGTCATACAATAAATGAAGGAAGAGAGGAAGGTTATATGTACATGAACCAACACCCCTTGCACAAGCTCCAATGTAGAATGAGAGAGCACCTTATTTATTATCTCACACCCTATTGGGCAAACTAGATACAACCCATTAGAGTTGTTGTATGTTAAGGTGTTGGTTGATGACATGGCATAATTTATCAACAAGCTAACATTCCAATGGTTGTAAGATAGTTGTTGGTAGACTTTGCCACATAGGATTTTTGATGATGTGTCATACAATAAATGAAGGAAGAGAGGAAGGTTATATGTACATGAACCAACACCCCTTGCACAAGCTCCAATGTAGAATGAGAGAGCACCTTATTTATTATCTCACATCCTATTGGGCAAACTAGATACAACCTATTGGAGTTGTTGTATGTTAAGGTGTTGGTTGATGACATGGCATATTTTATCAACAAGCTAACATACAGACTGTTGGAGATGCCCTTATCAACTCTAATCACCGACAGCAGATTTTTTATGCATGAAGCCTTGCCTGCTTAGCTGGGTTGGTGTGGATCCATGGGTGCAGCAGCTGCCCGTCCGAGTGCAGTCATCATCGTCGGCAAACCTATGATATCCGGGATCATATGTAGTTCCCTCTTCCACAGCTGAGAGACGGGATTGAACTTCAAGTTCTTCTTCGAGATTTCCATCCGCCATTGACACGCCATCAGCCCTAGCGTGAACTGAAGCTTGCATGCGGAGTCAGCATTTTTAGATCTGCATTTTCACTACTAGAAGATGACAAGGGGGGAGAACACCAGTCCAAAGATGATATGTACATACCGCGATCAAATAACCTCTATGGGAGAAACTTTCATGCTCTGGATTACTGCTCGTGTGGTGCTCCTGCTGATTGGCGCCTCCAAGGGCATCCGTAGCAGAGCTGGAAGAGACATGCCTGGTAGACCGGTCGAAGGAGGTGCAGACATCTCTGAACTCGTACGCACACACACCTCTGCTCTCTCCTTTCATCGTGTCCTGTGGTCGCGATCTCCATAGCCATGTGCTTCTCGCCTTAGACGGCGCCCCAAGGAAGACGATAGATTTGCTTTTACTTTTCAGCGTCGGTCGGGTGACCATGGTCCCATAATCTGGTATACACTTATCCATTTCGCACACGGCGTCTGCCTGACAGATGCACAAGGCGGACGTTGTTACAGTGCCAACATATACCCGTACCAATGGAACATCATAATCCTAGTCCGGCATTTACCCGTTATTTTACACAGTTTCGTCTTCGCACGTTACTACTGGACGTATGCAGTCGGCCTGTCTCCATACGTTCGCATTGAATATAGTACGCGACGCGTCATCGCTTCGTTCGTCCAGCTAGCGCGCGGGCCCGTCCACGCCATCGCCACTCTCGGCAAGGCAGGGCATAGTTTACCTTAACTATGTATGGAAGGGGTGACGCACAAACTCTGCATGCATGCATGCATGCATGCAGTGTGAACCTGGAGAAACTTGTGTGCTCCGGTGCTCCCATGCAATTGCCCCCGACCATTGTATATACTCTAGGAGATCGATGCAGCACTTTTACAGCTCAGCGAATCCTTGATACACCTGTACTACTGTAGAGTGTACTAGTTGTATACTCCTCGCCAAAAAGGTCCAAGTGCTACGCGCATGGAGTAAAAAACCACCGACAGGTGGTGCATGCATGTTTGTCATGGCGGACACGGCCAGCCGGAGGAGACACGCGTAGTTTCCAGGCAGACTTTGCTGCTCTGTGCTCAAGGCGATGATACTATGCTCATGTGTTCTTCACCCGCACCACGCAAATTAGCAACCTCATCACATCACATGCTCGGTGAAAACTGCGTACGTGGGGCGCCTTCCTCGACATTGCCTAGTCATTTCGGTCTACCTTCTCCACGTATGTCCGAAGACCCCTATAAGTACGCCCTGTTTGCCTGTGCATCTCAGCATCGCAAGCATCGCAGTAACAGTTCTATTCCTAGTCTTGTCACTGTGGTAAAAGAGCCAGTATCTTCGAAACAAAGCTCACACCTAGCTACGTACGTCGTGCCTTCGCCGAAACGCCCTGACCCACCCAATGGCTCCCGTTTGGCTCCCGGTGATTCTTCTCGCGTGTTGTGCCCTTGTGCATAGCTCTTACGGCTCGAGACCATCTCCATTGGGGTCGCAGAAGCCCGGGGTCCTGTCTCCGACGATGGTTCACGGCGCCGTCGAGGTGGAACCACTCCGCCACGACGACGGAGCGACCGAAGTCCGACCCTCGACGGAGGAGGGCCGGACCGGTCACCATGGAGCAAACGCTGATGATGGCGGTTCCTTTGCAACTTCGGCGATGGGAGGGGCTGGTGTTGTGTCGTCGGAGCAGAGGAAGGGTACAAGGGCGCCGGTGTTGCCGCGGGCGCTGGGCTCGAAGCTGGTGCGGCGGGTCCTGGGAGGGGAGGCGGAGGACTCAGCGGCCGGGCCGTCGTGCCACTCCAACAACGCGCACATCACTTGTGCCCCGCCGGCGCAGCACTGACAGTGACCGGGCCGGGTGCTTCTTGCAGTAGTTTGGCAGCAGGAGCTAGCTAATCCCAGCTGATTCCTTCGTCCCTTGATGCTTCCCTGTAAATTAACAGTAGCTCTTTCGAACTTGTTCTTCCAAAAATGTGAACCTTTCGTTATTGATGATATATGATACTAGTGCGTGCTTCATTCGTAAGGCGCCGGTCAAGACTTGATCCCATTTGAGCCTGAAGTATTTATAACCTGCAAAGGTGGTCGACCCTCATGCAGATGCATGGAGAACGTACTGTATATTGTTGTCTTTAGAAGCCGTCACTTTCCATGATTGCGTGCGAAGAGAGAGTCAGAGTGCGGGCGTGATGCGATCTCAGCACACCTTCAATTCCACTCCAGCTGAGTGCACGTCCAGTTGCCCGAATGCGCGCACGTACGTGTGTGGGTAGGATAGGTGAAGGCGGACATGATGCCAGGCAAAGTCCAAACCTACGTGCGGAGCAACTCCGAAAGAACAAACGGCCGACAACGCCGCAAGTTTGACAGTCTGTCTGTCTTGATCTGTGATCTTGTCTTTGATTTCCAGTACCTCAGTGCGTGATGTGAACAGGGCGAAAAGGTTCCTCCCTTTCGTACGTTTCATGCTACGATTCCGAGACCATCACACGTGGAAGATTGTTTTTTAATACAGTATAATTAATTGCTGATGCTCATGTATAGTCACCTTTATAAACACGCACACATACACCATATTCCTATGAGCATATCCGGGCCGACACAAGATTGATGAAATAACCACCGACGTCTCGTATCGATAAGAATGTCACCTCCCACTAAAGGATATTGCCGAAAAGCCTAAAATAAATTTAGAAAAATCCAAGCATCAATGGTCTAGGACTCAAACCACCGGTAGAAAAAGGGCCTGTTGTCCCGGTTCTGAAACCGGGACTAAAGGGTCGGTACTAATGCCCTGTCCCTTTAATCCCGGTTCAATCCAGAACCGGGACAGATGGGCCTGCATGTGGCCTGTGCGCGGAGCACAGGCAGGAGACCCTTTGGTCCCGGTTGGTGGCACCAACCGGGACCAATAGGCATCCACGCGTCAGTATTTCTGTGGCTGGGGTTTTTGTTTTTTTCTTTTGAAAGGAGGGGGTGGGGGTTTTGGGGGGTTAATTTAGGTGTTTCATATATTGTGTTAGCTAGCTATAATTAATAGAGAGAAGTGTCCTCTCTTATGTCCGTGCTTGGTCGATGCTACGTACTATACATACGTATAGAGAGGACTAGACACGCTAGCTAGCTAGTAAGCAAACGAAGGAAACAGAAGATCGTCATGAACATATATGCATACAGAGAGAAGTGATATCGACCACCTCTCCTTCTCCGAGAGATTGGTCGAACAACAAGTTCTCGTATATCTATCCGACACTACCGGCTACATATATACAATAATTATCTCTTACAAATATAATCATACGGACTCAGGGTCCACATAGAATTCTCCGTCTTCAGGGATCACGTGGTCAAGAAAGAATGCCGCCAATTCCTCTTGAATTGCTCGCATGCGAGCTGGTGCTAGGAGTTCATCCCGCTTCCGAAACATCTAATTTAAAGAAGGGGGTCAATACATATATATATATATGAATGAATGAAACTCAACACAAATGATGGTAATAAAATAAAATTGTGAATGTTGTTATTTACGTACTTCATATTGTTCGTCAGTGTAGTCCCGCTCACAGGTCGTGTGGCGGATGGACTCGCAAATGTAGTATCCACAGAAATCATTCCCTTGTTCCTGCCACAACCACTTTACAAGAAATAGAGGTCAATCAAACTGATAAGCAAGAATGCCAAATGGTATTTATGAAACTAGCGCTTGAATGACTAGTAGATGCGCGGAACATGCTACTATAGTACTTACTTTCGGGTATCTAAATTGCAGCTCCTTCGGCAGTCCTGAAGCTTTTCTGGTGAATTTTCTCCAAACCCTGCCGGACAAAGAAAACAATTACTTGTTATACCAGGAAATGAACAAAGTTGCTGATATGGTGGATAATGATCGATTTAACTTACTTCTCGAGTATTTGAGTCATGTCTGCATAGTCCTGGGGATCTTTTCGTCTTGAGTCTAAGACGGTTACTAGCCCCTGCTCAAGCTTAATCTCTAGGAGAATATAGTGAAAACTGCACACGCATGCATAACTCATCAATTACATTACTATAACCTTGACTAATATATAAGGGAAAACCGAATACGCACAAGACAGTAACACTCACTTGAAGTTGTAAGGAAAGAGTATTATATCTTTGTTTTCATTTATTACGAACGATCGTAGCAAGTTGGTCTCGGTAGCTGCGGCATGAAATTTAACCTGAGTTGCATCTATGAGATATGTGTTAATGAACCCAATATCACCGACTTGTCTTTTCTTCAATTTGGCGATCTTCAATCTGCATAATATAGTGAGGATGATTATAAATACATGCAATGAAAGAGCTGAGCTATATAGAGAGACTTAATGATAGAAGTAGTACTACTTACAGACAATAGCAGGCGACCGTTGTTTTATCGAGGGCCAATTAATTGAAAAACTGATAGAACTCCTCAAATGGAACATGCAATAGTTCAATTCCAACGAGGTCATGCTCCTTTTTAACTTTCACATACAAAGTACTCCTCCCCCCAGAGTCTCTGCAGATTTTCAAGTACCAATCATGCAATCTTCGCATCATCGTTGATGGAGATCTTTCATCTTTGACGAGAGGCTTCTCGTACTCGTATCTTTGTATCTGCACGTCCATGGGTTCATAATGTACATCGTCGGGCAGGTAATCTGCAAGATTGCTATAACCGGGCACCATCCTCGGATCATTAGCGACGTTGTGGCTAGGCACCTTGAGCGGGGGGCATGATTGCTTCGCTTGTTCGCCGAGCTGGGCAATTTGTTTCCCAGCTCGTCATTCTTTCAGCCTTTGATCACTGACAGTACTTCCCGACCGCTCCGCTTCGGCAAATTTCTTTCCAATTATGCGCTCATAGTTTCCTTTCGGCGGAGACTTTGGTGGTTTTGTCAGGGCAGCCAGAATGCGCTTCGCTTTCACCGGATCTACCTTCTCCTCTGGAAGTGGATGTCTCTTTGCTTTCTACCCTTGAAACCAGTCATCCACTTCGGTTCGTGCGATCTCGGCGTTCTCCTCCGGGGTCCTCTCGTATGGTAACTTCTCTGGAGTCTTTAGAGAAGGACCGAATCTGTATGTCCTCCCGCCTCTGGTTGTACTGCTAGACGCCGACCGAGCAGACGGAGCGGTTGTCTTCTTTACTTGCTTACGAGGCGGAGGAGAAGGACTACGACGTGCCGGAGCAGCCCGAGCGGCGGCAGGTCTCTTCCGCCCTTGCTGACGAGGCGGAGAAGGAGGAGGCTGGCTGCTCGGGCGCGTCGGCGCAGGCGGAGAAGGAGGCGGAGTGCCGCCACGCGCTGGAGAAGGAGCCGGTCAAGTGCCCTGATCATCACTCGCCGGAGGAGGAGGCGGTGGAGGAGGCGGAGTGCCCTGACTCGCCGGAGGAGGAGGCGGTGGAGGAGGCGGAGTGCCCTCACTTGCTGGAGGAGGAGGAGGAGGCGGAGGCGTCCAGTTCGGAAGGTTGATGAGCTCCTTCCGCCATAGGCATGGAGTCTTCAGAGCAGACCCCAGCCTAGTCTCCCCTTCACCGGTAGGGTGGTCAAGCTGGAGGTCCTCAAATCCCACCGTTATTTTATCCACCATCACCCTAGCATATCCTTCTGGAATCGGCCGGCAGTGAAAAGTTGCGCTGGGTTCAGTAGGATAAACAGAGCCAAAAGCCGCCTTGACCTTCAAATTCATCCATTGCGTCATAAGGTGGCAATTTTGAGACTCCGTGATAGCATCCACGGGATAGCTGGCAGGAGCCGTCAAGGCATGCTCCGGCTGAAGCAGCTCGGTGGAAGCCACGCTGCTTCTGCGCTGAGATGGCGGGGTAGCTTCGGGGGAAGCTTCGGCAGTACGTTTGCTGCGATTTGCTTCTCGTTCCTCTATCGCGTCTACCCTTGCTTGCAGCGCCTGCATTTGGGTCTGCTGCAATTTTTTCCTCCTCTCATGGGATTTGTAACCGCCTGCGTCCGGAAACCCAACCTTCCACGAAATGTAGCCTGGCATGCCTCGTGTCCGTCCAGGGTGCTCAGGATTCCCGAGGGCCATTGTGAGCTCGTCGTTCTCTCTGTCTGGAAAGAACGTCCCTTGCTGCGCTGCTTCGATATACTGCTTAAGCTTCCTAACTGGTATGTCCATTTGATCGTTCGTCCAAATGCACTTCCCTGTTACAGGGTCCAAGGTTCCGCCAGCCCCGAAGAACCAAGTCCGGCAACGTTCTGGCCAGTTAATTGTCTCTGGTTCGATCCCTTTATCAACGAGATCATTCTCAGTCTTGGCCCACTTAGGCCGGGCTATGAGGTAGCCACCTGACCCCGTGCGATGGTGATGCTTCTTCTTCGCAGCATTTTGCTTGTTTGTCGCCGACATCTTCTTACTCTTTTCCAATGTCTTGTGGGCCACAAATGCGGGCCAGTGATCTCTGATATTCTCATATCTGCCCTTGAATTCTGGTGTCTCATCATTTTCGACAAACTTATTCAGCTCTTTCTTCCACCTCCTGAATAGTTCTGCCATCCTCTTAAGAGCAAAAGACTTGATTAATTGCTCTTTAACTGGGTTTTCTGGATTATCCTCTGGCGGTAGGGTGAAATTTGACTTCAGCTCAGTCCAAAGATCATTTTTCTGCATATCATTGACATAAGACACCTTAGGGTCTTCTGTAGCCGGCTTAAACCATTGCTGGATGCTGATCGGGATCTTGTCCCTAACCAGAACCCCGCACTGAGAAACAAATGCATTCTTTGTTCGGATGGGTTCAATCGGTTGGCCGTCGGGCGCGATTGCTATGATCTCAAACCTTTCATCCGAGCTTAACTTTTTCTTCGGGCCTCGTCTCTTTACCGAAGTTGTGCTCGATCCGGAGGGCTAGAAAAAAGAACAAAGACTTAATTAATATGTGTACATACCAAAACAATGAATGCATCAATTAGCTAGTCAGCACAGGCTTAACTAATATATATACCTGGCCGGACTCGGTTCGGTCACCGGAGCCGTCATCACGGTCTCCTTCTTGCACCGGCATTGGGTCACCAGAGCCGTCCTCATGTACTTCTTCTTGCACCGGCATTAGGTCACCGTAGCCAGCTTCTTCACCCTCTCCTTCCAGACCATCGGTGTCATTGAGAAACAACGAGACGGCATCACTTCCTTCTACGATTATGTCCCTCAACAACGTTTCTTTTGCTTCATCTCGGGCGGTGTCCATAGTTTCTACAAATATTTACAACATGGAAATTATTATTCAAACATGACAGATGGATATATTAGTGGCAAACGTAGAACTAGCTACCTAATCATAGTAAGGAATCATATATATTAATTAGTGGCCTCGACGCTGCTTCTCTAGGGTTTGGGGTGGCCTCGACAACGCTTCAAGGGTTTGGGGTGGCCTCGAGAACGCTTCAAGGAGGGGGTAATATCGACCCCCCCCCCCACGTGTTGAAGCTATCGGGAGGGGGTATATATCTACAATGACGACACTACATCTATGTCCCTCGACGACCCTCATTCCCGATAAAAAAAAGAGGAAGAAGAAGGAAAAAAGAAGAGAACTCCTCTATTCTTTCTTCTCCTCTTTTTTTCTTCTTCCTATTCTTTTTTTATCCTCTTCTTCCTCTCATGTTCGAGAGGATCGCCGAGGGGTCGGGAGGTTGCCTAGTGTCAAAGGATTCAACAAAACCATGTCTTCATCATTAGGCGAAAGTAACAGGTGCATGATGGTACGAAGCTCTCCAAAGTTATTTTGGAACGGAGTCCTAGATAGGATAATTCGCTTTTTGGTACAAAGTTCAGCAAGAACCTTCCAAATATCGTTATTTAGAAGGCCTTTGCTGAAATTCATACAAAAAGGCAAATTATCCTATCCGGGACACCATTCCAAAATAACTTTGGAGGACTTCGTCATGCCCTGGTTACTTCTGGCTAATGATGAAGCCATGGATTTCTTCAATACTTTGACACTAGGAAACCTCTCTCTCGACCCCTCGGCGATCCTCGACCCCTTGAACCCTCGACGACCCTGGAACCCTCGACCCCTCGGCGATCCTCTTCTTCCTCTCATGTTCGAGAGGATCGCCGAGGGGTCGGGAGGTTGCCTAGTGTCAAAGGATTCAACAAAACCATGTCTTCATCATTAGGCGAAAGTAACAGGTGCATGATGGTACGAAGCTCTCCAAAGTTATTTTGGAACGGAGTCCTAGATAGGATAATTCGCTTTTTGGTACAAAGTTTAGCAAGAACCTTCCAAATATCGTTATTTGGAAGGCCTTTGCTGAAATTCATACAAAAAGGCAAATTATCCTATCCGGGACACCATTCCAAAATAACTTTGGAGGACTTCGTCATGCCCTGGTTACTTCTGGCTAATGATGAAGCCATGGATTTTTTCAATACCTTGACACTAGGAAACCTCTCTCTCGACCCCTCGGCGATCCTCGACCCCTCGAACCCTCGACGACCCTGGAACCCTCGACCCCTCGGCGATCCTCTTCTTCCTCTCATGTTCGAGAGGATCGCCGAGGGGTCGGGAGGTTGCCTAGTGTCAAAGGATTCAACAAAATCATGTCTTCATCATTAGGTGAAAGTAACAGGTGCATGATGGTACGAAGCTCTCCAAAGTTATTTTGGAACGGAGTCCTAGATAGGATAATTCGCTTTTTGGTACAAAGTTCAGCAAGAACCTTCCAAATATCGTTATTTGGAAGGCCTTTGCTGAAATTCATACAAAAAGGCAAATTATCCTATCCGGGACACCATTCCAAAATAACTTTGGAGGACTTCGTCATGCCCTGGTTACTTCCGGCTAATGATGAAGCCATGGATTTCTTCAATACTTTGACACTAGGAAACCTCTCATATATATCCATCTATAGCCTCATACATATATAAATGGAAAAAATGCTATGAACAAAAATACATATATATCAATGCATACATCCATGGATCATCGTTGCTCATATATCCATAGTCATATATAAAAAATTTCTGCCTATGAACAAAAAACTTTCTATGAACAAAAAACTTTGTATGAACAAAAAAACATTTTTGACATATTTAGCACATTCTAAATTTCCCTAACTCTTTTACAACCACAAAATTTACTCCAACTTCATGACAGTACCCACAGTCCATTTCACCAAAAACCTTCTGATCCATAGTTTAAATTTTTTAAATTTCATTCAAATGAAATTTGAACCAGATTCAAATTCCTTGCTGAAAACCTATTCTAAACCAATCAAAAAATTCTGAAATTTTGCCATATACACAGAGAACATACATACATATATACATTTTTATAAAAATGCAAACAACAAAAAATCTAAAAAAGGACGTATACACGCTCCTTCTTTTCCTTCTTCTTCCTTCTTCCTCTTTTCTTCTCCAACACAACACTTTTTTCTTAAATGTTACATATGAACATATAAAGAGCATTATACAGCATATACAGAGCATTATATATACAGTTAACATACATACATACATACATACATACATACATCTTAACAAAAAAATGAAAAATAGGCCGCGGTGGTCGGCGACGGCGACGATGGTTGGCGGTGGAGCTTACAGATGGCATGCGGGGATGGCAATGAGAAGGAAAGGGGAGGAGGCAGGGGCTCACAGCGCGGGGAGAGGTCGAGGTCGCCGGCCGGAATCGGTGTGGCGGCGGACGAACGGCCTCGGGGATGACCAGGTCGCGGGAGCCGGCGTGGTGCTTCCCCGGAGCGACGGCGACAACGGGCATGGGGAGGGGTCGGGGCCGGCCTGAGGCAGAGGCGGTGGCGCGTGGGGCAGGGACGGCGTCAGGGCGACGCGGGGCAGCGGTGGCGTCGAGGCGGCGAGGTCGGGGCAGCGACGGCGTCGGGGCGGCGCGGTGAGGCAGACGGCGACGGCGCGGGGTGGCGCGCGGCGACGGGGGCGGCGACGATGGGCGCGGGTGACGACAGCGGCGGCGACGGGCACGGGCGACGGGCACGGGCGACGGGGCAGAGGGCGGCGGGGCAGCGGGAGAATGAGGAACTGAATGAAAATTTCACAAGTGTTTTCTTATATACTGAGACCATTGGTCCCGGTTCGTGGAACCAACCGTGACCAATGGTCCCCTTTAGTCCCGGTTGGTGGCACCAACCGGGACCAAAGGTCTCTTTTCAGCAGCCCAAAGGGCGGGAAGCGGAGGCCTTTGGTCCCGGTTGGTGGCACCAACCGGGACTAAAGGGGGGCATTAGTCACGGTTGGTGCCACGAACCATGACCAATGCCCCCTTTAGTCCCGGTTGGTGCCACTAACCGGGACCAATGGCCTTGTGCTGCCCCACGTCAAAAGTTTAGAACCACCTCGCTAGCTGAGAGAGCTCGAGAGTGGTTTATAAGCGCTGCTGCGCCCATGAAGGAAATATGCCCTAGAGGCAATAATAAAGTTATTATTTATTTCCTTATATCATGATAAAAGTTTATTATTCATGCTAGAATTTTATTAACCGGAAACATAATACATGTGTGAATACATAGACAAACAGAGTGTCACTAGTATGCCTCTACTTGACTAGCTCGTTAATCAAAGATGGTTATGTTTCCTAACCATGGACAAAGAGTTGTCATTTGATTAACGGGGTCACATCATTAGTTGAATGATCTGATTGACATGACCCATTCCATTAGCTTAGCAGCCAATCGTTTAGTATGTTGCTATTGCTTTCTTCATGACTTATACATGTTCCTATAACTATGAGATTATGTAACTCCCGTGTGCCGGAGGAACACTTTGTGTGCTACCAAACGTCACAACGTAACTGAGTGATTATAAAGGTGCTCTACAGGTGTCTCCAAAGGTACATGTTGGGTTGACGTATTTCGAGATTAGGATTTGTCACTCCGATCGTCGGAGAGGTATCTCTGGGCCCTCTCGGTAATACACATCACTTAAGCCTTGCAAGCATTGCAACTAATGAGTTAGTTGCAGAATGATGTATTACGGAACGAGTAAAGAGACTTGACAGTAACGAGATTGAACTAGGTATTGGATACCGACGATCGAATCTCGGGCAAGTAACATACCGATGACAAAGGGAACAACGTATGTTGTTATGCGGTCTGACCGATAAAAGATCTTCGTAGAATATGTAGGAACCAATATGGGCATCCAGGTCCCGCTATTGGTTATTGACCGGAGACGTGTCTCGGTCATGTCTACATTGTTCTCGAACCCGTAGGGTCAGCACGCTTAAGGTTTCTATGACAGTTATATTATGAGTTTATATGTTTTGATGTACCGAAGGTTGTTCAGAGTCCCGGATGAGATCACGGACATGACGAGGAGTCTCAAAATGGTCGAGACATAAAGATTGATATATTGGAAGTCTATGTTTGGATATCGGAAGTGTTCCGGGTGAAATCGGGATTTTACCTGAGTACCGGAACCCCCCGGGAGCTATATGGGTCTTAGTGGGCCTTAGTGGAAGAAGAGGAGAGGTGGCCAGGGCTGGGCCGCGCGCCCCTCCCCCTAGTCCGAATAGGACAAGGAGAGAGGGGGCCGGCGCCCCCTCCTACTCTCTCTCTCTTTTCCCACCTCGCGAATCCTATTCCAACTAGGAAAGGGGGGAGTCCTACTCCCGGAGGGAGTAGGACTCCTCCTGGCGCGCCCTATGATGGCCGGCCGGCCTCCCCCACTTGAACCTTTATATACGGAGGCAGGGGCACCCCATAGAGACACAAGTTGATCCACGTGATCATATTCTTAGCCGTGTGCGGTGCCTCCTTCCATCATAGTCCTCGATAATATTGTAGCAGTGCATAGGCGAAGCCCTGCGACATTAGTACATCAAGATCGTCACCACGCCGTCGTGCTGACGGAACTCTTCCCCGACACTTTGCTGGATCGGAGTTCGGGGATCGTCATCGAGCTGAACGTGTGCTAGAACTCAGAGGTGCCGTAGTTTCGGTGCTTGATCGGTCGGGCCATGAAGACGTACGACTACATCAACCGCGTTGTCATAACGCATCCGCTGTCGGTCTACAAGGGTACGTAGATCACACTCTCCCCTCTCGTTGCTATGCATCACCATGATCTTGCGTGTGCGTAGGAATTTTTTTGAATTTACTACGTTCCCAACAGTGGTATCAGAGCCTAGGTTTTATGTGTTGATGTTATATGCATGAGTAGAACACAGATGAGTTGTGGGCGATATAAGTCATACTGCTTACCAGCATGTCATACTTTGGTTCGGCGGTATTGTTGGACGAAGCGGCCCGGACCGACATTACGCGTACACTTACGCGAGACCGGTTCTCCCGACATGCTTTGCACATAGGTGGCTTGCGGGTGACAGTTTCTCCAACTTTAGTTGATCCGAGTGTGGCTACGCCGGTCCTTGCGAAGGTTAAAACAGCACCAACTTGACAAACTATCGTTGTGGTTTTGATGCGTAGGTAAGATTGGTTCTTGCTTAAGCCCGTAGCAGCCACGTAAAACTTGCAACAACAAAGTAGAGGACGTCTAACTTGTTTTTGCAGGGCATATTGTGATGTGATATGGTCAAAACATGATGCTAAATTTTATTGTATGAGATGATCACGTTTTGTAACCGGGTTATCGGCAACTGGCAGGAGCCATATGGTTGTCGCTTTATTGTATGCAATGCAATCGCGCTGTAATGCTTTACTTTATCACTAAGCGGTAGCGATAGTCGTGGAAGCATAAGATTGGCGAGACGACAATGATGCTACGATGGAGATCAAGGTGTCGCGCCGGTGACGATGGTGATCACAACGGTGCTTCGGAGATGGAGATCACAAGCACAAGATGATGATGGCCATATCATATCACTTATATTGATTGCGTGTGATGTTTATCTTTTATGCATCTTATCTTGCTTTGATTGACGGTAGCATTATAAGATGATCTCTCACTAAATTATCAGGAAGTGTTCTCCCTGAGTATGCACCGTTGCGAAAGTTCTTCATGCTGAGACACCACGTGATGATCGGGTGTGATAGGCTCTACGTTTAAATACAACGGGTGCAAAACAGTTGCACACACGGAATACTCAGGTTATACTTGACGAGCCAAGCATATACAGATATGGCCTCGGAATACAGACACCGAAAGGTCGAGCTGTTGGGGAACGTAGTAATTTCAAAAAATTTCCTACACACACGCAAGATCATGGTGATTCATAGCAATGAGAGGGGAGAGTGTGATCTATGTACCCTTGTAGATCGACAATACAAGCGTTTGGTTGATGTAGTCGTACGTCTCCACGGCCCGACCGATCAAGCACCGAAACTACGGCACCTTCGAGTTCTAGCACACGTTCAGCTCGATGACGCTCCCCGGACTCCGATCCAGCAAAGTGTCAGGGAAGAGTTCCGTCAGCACGACGGCATCCTGACGATCTTGATGTACTACTGTCGCAGGGCTTCGCCTAAGCACCGCTACAATATTACCGATGACTATGGTGGAAGGGGGCACCACACACGGCTAAGAATATGATCACGTGGATCAACTTGTGTCTCTAGGGGGCGCTCCTACCTCTGTATATAAAGGTTCAAGGGGGGGGGGGTGCGGCCGGCCTAGAGGTGGCGCGCCAGGAGGAGTCCTACTCCCTCCGGGAGTAGGACTTCCCCCCAATCCTAGTTGGAATAGGATTCGCGAGGTGGGAAAAGAGGGAGAGAGAAGGAGGGGGCGCCGACCCCCTCTCTCCTTGTCCTATTCGGACAAGGGGGGAGGGGCGCGCGGCCCAGCCCTGGCCGCCTCTCCTCTTGTTCCACTACGGCCCACTAAGGCCCATATAGCTCCCGGGGGGTTCCGGTAACCTCCCGGTACTCCGGTAAAATCCCGATTTCACCCGGAACACTTCCGATATCCAAATATAGGCTTCCAATATATCAATCTTTATGTCTCGACCATTTCGAGACTCCTCGTCATGTCCGTGATCTCATCCAGAACTCCGAACAACCTTCGGTACATCAAAATGCATAAGCTCATAATATAACTGTCATCGTAACCTTAAGCATGCAGACCCTACGGGTTCGAGAACAATGTAGACGTGACCGAGACATGTCTCCGGTCAATAACCAATAGCGGAACCTGGATGCTCATATTGGTTCCTACATATTCTACGAAGATCTTTTACCGGTCAGACCGCATAACAACATACGTTGTTCCCTTTGTCATCGGTATGTTACTTGCCCGAGATTCAATCGTCGGTATCCAATACTTAGTTCAATCTCGTTACCGGAAAGTCTCTTTACTCGTTCCGTAATACATCATCCCGCAACTAACTCATTAGTTGCAATGCTTGCAAGGCTTAAGTGATGTGTATTACCGAGAGGGCCCAGAGATACCTCTCCGACGATCGGAGTGGCAAATCCTAATCTCGAAATACGTCAACCCAACATGTACCTTTGGAGACACCTGTAGAGCACCTTTATAATCACTCAGTTACGTTGTGACGTTTGGTAGCACACAAAGTGTTCCTCCGGCACACGGGAGTTACATAATCTCATAGTTATAGGAACATGTATAAGTCATGAAGAAAGCAATAGCAACATACTAAACGATTGGATGCTAAGCTAATGGAATGGGTCATGTCAATCAGATCATTCAACTAATGATGTGACCCCGTTAATCAAATGACAACTCTTTGTCCATGGTTAGGAAACATAACCATCTTTGATTAACGAGCTAGTCAAGTAGAGGCATACTAGTGACACTCTGTTTGTCTATGTATTCACACATGTATTATGTTTCCGGTTAATAAAATTCTAGCATGAATAATAAACTTTTATCATGATATAAGGAAATAAATAATAACTTTATTATTGCCTCTAGGGCATATTTCCTTCAGTCTCCCACTTGCACTAGAGTCAATAATCTAGATTACACAGTAATGATTCTAACACCCATGGAGCTTTGGTGCTGATCATGTTTTGCTCGTGGAAGAGGCTTAGTCAACGGGTCTGCTACATTCAGCTCCATATGTATCTTGCAAATCTCTATGTCTCCCACCTGGACTAGATCCCGGATGGAATTGAAGCGTCTTTTGATGTGCTTGGTTCTTTTGTGAAATCTGGATTCCTTTGCCAAGGCAATTGCACCAGTATTGTCACAAAAGATTTTCATTGGACCCGATGCACTAGGTATGACACCTAGATCGGATATGAACTCCTTCATCCAGACTCCTTCGTTTGCTGCTTCCGAAGCAGCTATGTATTCCGCTTCACATGTAGATCCCGCCACGACGCTTTGTTCAGAATTGCACCAACTGACAGCTCCACCGTTTAATGTAAACACGTATCCGGTTTGCGATTTAGAATCATCCGGATCAGTGTCAAAGCTTGCATCAACGTAACCGTTTACGATGAGCTCTTTGTCACCTCCATATACGAGAAACATATCCTTAGTCCTTTTCAGGTATTTCAGGATGTTCTTGACCGCTGTCTAGTGATCCACTCCTGGATTACTTTGGTACCTCCCTGCTAAACTTATAGCAAGGCACACATCAGGTCTGGTACACAGCATTGCATACATGATAGAGCCTATGGCTGAAGCATAGGGATCATCTTTCATTTTCTCTCTATCTTCTGCAGTGGTCGGGCATTGAGTCTGACTCAACTTCACACCTTGTAGCACAGGCAAGAACCCTTTCTTTGCTTGATCCATTTTGAACTTCTTCAAAATCTTGTCAAGGTATGTGCTTTGTGAAAGTCCAATTAAGCGTCTTGATCTATCTCTATAGATCTTTATGCCTAATATGTAAGCAGCTTCACCGAGGTCTTTCATTGAAAAACTCTTATTCAAGTATCCCTTTATGCTATCCAGAAATTCTATATCATTTCCAATCAGTAATATGTCATCCACATATAATATCAGAAATGCTACAGAGCTCCCACTCACTTTCTTGAAATACATGCTTCTCCGAAAGTCTGTATAAAACCAAATGCTTTGATCACACTATCAAAGCGTTTATTCGAACTCCGAGAGGCTTGCACCAGTCCATAAATGGATCGCTGGAGCTTGCACACTTTGTTAGCTCCCTTTGGATCGACAAAACCTTCCGGTTGCATCATATACAACTCTTCTTCCAGAAATCCATTCAGGAATGCAGTTTTGACATCCATCTGCCAAATTTCATAATCATAAAATGCGGCAATTGCTAACATGATTCCGACAGACTTAAGCATCGCTACGGGTGAGAAGGTCTCATCGTAGTCAACCCCTTGAACTTGTCGAAAACCTTTTGCGACAAGTCAAGCTTTGTAGACAGTAATATTACCGTCAGCGTCAGTCTTCTTCTTAAAGATCCATTTATTTTCAATTGCTTGCCGATCAACGGGCAAGTCAACCAAAGTCCATACTTTGTTCTCATACATGGATCCCATCTCAGATTTCATGGCTTCAAGCCATTTTGCGGAATCTGGGCTCACCATCGCTTCTTCATAGTTCGTAGGTTCATCATGATCTAGTAGCATGATTTCCAGAACAGGATTACCGTACCACTCTGGCGCAGACCTTACTCTGGTTGATCTACGAGGTTCAGTAATATCTTGTTCTGAAGTTTCATGATCATTATCATTAGCTTCCTCACTAATTGGTGTAGGTGTCGCAGAAACAGGTTTCTGTGATGTACTACTTTCCAATAAGGGAGCAGGTACAGTTACCTCGTCAAGTTCTACTTTCCTCCCACTCACTTCTTTCGAGAGAAACTCCTTCTCTAGAAAGGATCCATTCTTAGCAATGAATGTCTTGCCTTCGGATCTGTGATAGAAGGTGTACCCAACAGTCTCCTTTGGGTATCCTATGAAGACACATTTCTCCAATTTGGGCTCGAGCTTATCAGGTTGAAGCTTTTTCACATAAGCATCGCAGCCCCAAACTTTAAGAAACGACAACTTTGGTTTCTTGCCAAACCATAGTTCATAAGGCGTCGTCTCAATGGATTTTGATGGTGCCCTATTTAACGTGAATGCGGCCGTCTCTAAAGCATAACCCCAAAACGATAGCGGTAAATCAGTAAGAGACATCATAGGTCGCACCATATCTAGTAAAGTACGATTACGACGTTTGGACACACCATTACGCTGTGGTGTTCCGGGTGGCGTGAGTTGCGAAACTATTCCGCATTGTTTCAAATGCATACCAAACTCGTAACTTAAATATTCTCCTCCACGATCAGATCGTAGAAACTTTCTTTTCTTGTTACGATGATTTTCAACTTCACTCTGAAATTCTTTGAACTTTTCAAATGTTTCAGACTTATGTTTCATTAAGTAGATATACCCATATCTACTTAAGTCATTTGTGAAGGTGAGAAAATAACGATATCCGCCACGAGCCTCAATATTCATCGGACCACATACATCTGTATGTATGATTTCCAACAAAGCTGTTGCTCTCTCCATAGTACCGGAGAACGGTGTTTTAGTCATCTTGCCAATGAGGCACGGTTCGCAAGTACCAAGTGAGTCATAATCAAGTGGTTCCAAAAGTCCATCAGTATGGAGTTTCTTCATGCGCTTTATACCGATATGACCTAAACGGCAGTGCCACAAATAAGTTGCACTATCATTATCAACTCTGCATCTTTTGGCTTCAACATTATGAATATGTGTGTTACTACTATTGAGATTCATCAAAAATAGACCACTCTTCAAAGGTGCATGACCATAAAAGATATTACTCATATAAATGGAACAACCATTATTCTCTGATTTAAATGAATAACCGTCTCGCATTAAAAAAGATCCAGATATAATGTTCATGCTCAACGCTGGCACCAAATAACAATTATTTAGGTCTAATACTAATCCCGAAGGTAGATGTAGAGGTAGCGTGCCGACCGCGATCACATCGACTTTGGAACCATTTCCCACGCGCATCGTCACCTCGTCCTTTGCCAGTGTTCGCTTAATCCGTAGTCCCTGTTTCGAGTTGCAAATATTAGCAACAGAACCAGTATCAAATACCCAGGTGCTACTGCGAGCTCTAGTAAGGTACACATCAATAACATGTATATCACATATACCTTTGTTCACCTTGCCATCCTTCTTATCCGCCAAATACTTGGGGCAGTTCCGCTTCCAGTGACCAGTCTGTTTGCAGTAGAAGCACTCAGTTTCAGGCTTAGGTCCAGACTTAGGTTTCTTCTCTTGAGCAGCAACTTGCTTGTTGTTCTTCTTGAAGTTCCCCTTCTTCTTCCCTTTGCCCTTTTTCTTGAAACTAGTGGTCTTGTTGACCATCAACACTTGATGCTCCTTTTTGATTTCTACCTCCGCAGCTTTCAGCATTGCGAAGAGCTCGGGAATAGTCTTATTCATCCCTTGCATATTATAGTTCATCACGAAGCTCTTGTAGCTTGGTGGCAGTGATTGGAGAATTCTGTCAAGGACGCAATCATCTGGAAGATTAACTCCCATCTGAATCAAGTGATTATTATACCCAGACATTTTGAGTATATGCTCACTGACAGAACTGTTCTCCTCCATCTTGCAGCTATAGAACTTATTGGAGACTTCATATCTCTCCATCCGGGAATTTGCTTGAAATATTAACTTCAACTCCTGGAACATCTCATATGCTCCATGACGTTCAAAACGTCGTTGAAGTACCGATTCTAAGCCGTAAAGCATGGCACACTGAACTATCGAGTATTCATCAGCTTTGCTCTGCCAGACGTTCATAACATCTGGTGTTACTCCAGCAGCAGGCCTGGCACCCAGCGGTGCTTCCAGGACGTAATTCTTCTGTGCAGCAATAAGGATAATCCTCAAGTTACGGACCCAGTCCGTGTAATTGCTACCATCATCTTTCAACTTTGCTTTCTCAAGGAACGCATTAAAATTCAACGGAACAACAACACGGGCCATCTATCTACAATCAAACATACATAAGCAAGATACTATCAGGTACTAAGTTCATGATAAATTTAAGTTCAATTAATCAAATTACTTAAAGAACTCCCACTTAGATAAGTGATCACGTGATCCAAATCAACTAAACCATAACCGATCATCACGTGAAATGGAGTAGTTTTCAATGGTGAACATCGCTATGTTGATCATATCTACTATATGATTCACGCTCGATCTTTCGATCTCAGTGTTCCGAGGCCATATCTGCATATGCTAGGCTCGTCAAGTTTAACCTGAGTATTCTGCGTGTGCAAAACTGGCTTGCACCCATTGTAGATGGACGTAGAGCTTATCACACCCGATCATCACGTGGTGTCTGGGCATGACGAACTTTGGCAACGGTGCATACTCAGGGAGAACACTTTTATCTTGATAATTTAGTGAGAGATCATCTTATAATGCTACCGTCAATCAAAGCAAGATAAGATGCATAAAAGATAAACATCACATGCAATCAATATTAGTGATATGATATGGCCATCATCATCTTGTGCTTGTGATCTCCATCTCCGAAGCACCGTCGTGATCACCCTCGTCACCGGCGCGACACCTTGATCTCCATCGTAGCATCGTTGTCGTCTCGCCAATCTTATGCTTCCACGACTATCGCTACCGCTTAGTGATAAAGTAAAGCATTACATCGCGATTGCATTGCATACAATAAAGTGACAACCATATGGCTCCTGCCAGTTGCCGATAACGCGGTTACAAAACATGATCATCTCATACAATAAAATTTAGCATCATGTCTTGACCATATCACATCACAACATGCCCTGCAAAAACAAGTTAGACGTCCTCTACTTTGTTGTTGCAAGTTTTACGTGGCTGCTACGGGCTTAAGCAAGAACCAATCTTACCTACGCATCAAAACCACAACGATAGTTTGTCAAGTTGGTGCTGTTTTAACCTTCGCAAGGACCGGCGTAACCACACTCGGTTCAACTAAAGTTGGAGAAACTGTCACCCGCAAGCCACCTATGTGCAAAGCATGTCGGGAGAACCGGTCTCGCGTAAGCGTATGCGTAATGTCGGTCCGGGCCACTTCGTCCAACAATACCACCGAACCAAAGTATGACATGCTGGTAAGCAGTATGACTTATATCGCCCACAACTCACTTGTGTTCTACTCGTGCATATAACATCAACACATAAAACCTAGGCTCGGATGCCAATGTTGGGGAATGTAGTAATTTCAAAAAATTTCCTACGCACATGCAAGATCATGGTGATGCATAGCAACGAGAGGGGAGAGTGTGATCTACGTACCCTTTTAGATCGACAACGGAAGCGTTTGGTTGATGTAGTCGTACGTCTCCACGGCCCGACCGATCAAGCACCGAAACTACGGCACCTCCGAGTTCTAGCACACGTTCAGCTCGATGACGATCCCCGGACTCCGATCTAGCAAAGTGTCGGGGAAGAGTTCCGTCAGCATGACGGCATGGTGACGATCTTGATGTACTACTGTCGCAGGGCTTCGCCTAAGCACCGCTACAATATTATCGAGGACTATGGTGGAAGGGGGCACCGCACACGGCTAAGAATATGATCACGTGGATCAACTTGTGTCTCTAGGGGGTGCCCCTGCCTCCGTATATAAAGGTTCAAGGGGGGGTGCGGCCGGCCTAGAGGTGGCGCACCAGGAGGAGTTCTACTCCCTCCGGGAGTAGGACTTCCCCCCAATCCAAGTTGGAATAGGATTCGCGAGGTGGGAAAAGGGGGAGAGAGAAGGAGGGGGCGCCGGCCCCCTCTCTCCTTGTCCTATTCGGACTAGGGGGGAGGGGCGCGCGGCCCAGCCCTGGCCGCCTCTCATCTTCTTCCACTATGGCCCACTAAGGCCCATATAGCTCCCGGGGGGTTCCGGTAACCTCCCGGTACTCCGGTAAAATCCCGATTTCACCCGGAACACTTCCGATATCCAAATATAGGCTTCCAATATATCAATCTTTATGTCTCGACCATTTCAAGACTCCTCATCATGTCCGTGATCTCATCCGGGACTCCGAACAACCTTCGGTACATCAAAATTCATAAACTCATAATATAACTGTCATCGTAACCTTAAGCGTGCGGACCCTACGGGTTCGAGAACAATGTAGACATGACCGAGACATTTCTCCGGTCAATAACCAATAGTGGAACCTGGATGCTCATATTGGTTCCTACATATTCTACGAAGATCTTTTATCGGTCAGACCGCATAACAACATACGTTGTTCCCTTTGTCATCGGTATGTTACTTACCCGAGATTCGATCGTCGGTATCCAATACCTAGTTCAATCTCGGTACCGACAAGTCTCTTTACTCGTTCCATAATACATCATCCCGCAACTAAATCATTAGTTGCAATGCTTGCAAGGCTTAAGTGATGTGTATTACCGAGAGGGCCCAGAGATACCTCTTCGACGATCGGAGTGACAAATCCTAATCTCGAAATACGTCAACCCAACATGTACCTTTGGAGACACCTGTACAGCACCTTTATAATCACTCAGTTACGTTGTGACGTTTGGTAGCACGCAAAGTGTTCCTCAGGCACACGGGAGTTACATAATCTCATAGTTATAGGAACATGTATAAGTCATGAAGAAAGCAATATCAACATACTAAATGATCGGATGCTAAGCTAATGGAATGGGTCATGTCAATCAGATCATTCAACTAATGATGTGACCCCGTTAATCAAATGACAACTCTTTGTCCATGGTTAGGAAACATAACCATCTTTGATTAACGAGCTAGTTAAGTAGAGGCATACTAGTGACACTCTGTTTGTCTATGTATTCACACATGTATTATGTTTCCAGTTAATACAATTCTAGCATGAATAATAAACTTTTATCATGATATAAGGAAATAAATAATAACTTTATTATTGCCTCTAGGGCATATTTCCTTCACGAGCGTGAATCATATAGTAGATATGATCAACATAGTGATGTTCACCAATGAAACTACTCCATCTCACGTGATGATCGGACATGGTTTAGTTGATTTGGATCACGTAATCACTTATAGGATTAGAGGGATGTCTATCTAAGTGGGTGTAACGCCCTCGATGCGGCTATAGCTCCGACGTGTCGAGGCACGACTTAGAGACATAACCGCACTGAAAGCAATGTCGCAAGTTAGGCAATCATCACAAACATCCCATGTAATATAAGTAAAAGGGGAAGATACATAGCTGGCTTACACTCGCCACGTCACATCAAAGTACATAAATAACATCCATCATTCAAACACTCATGGCCCGACTACGGCGCCAAAATAGAAAAGAACCCAACATGTGACAAGGCCCTGAATCGAACCCCAACTAGGCACCACTACTGATCATCAGGAAAAGACACGTAGTAACGCTGAGAGTCCTCGTCGAACTCCCACTTCAGCTCGTACTCGTCACCTGGAGCGGAAACACATGGACCTGCATCTGGAGTTATAGTATCTGTGAGCCACAGGGACTCAGCAATCTCGCACCCTCGCGATCAAAACTATTTAAGCTTATAGGGAGGGTAGGCAAATATATGTGGAGCTGCAGCAAGCGACTAGCATATATGGTGGCTAACTTATACGCAAAAGAGAGCGAGAAGAGGAGGCGAAGCGCGAGCGGGAATCTAAAGGAACAACCTGCACAAGCATAACTCCAACACCGTGTCCACTTCCCGGACTCCGCCGAGAAGGGGCCATCACGGTAACACACACGGTTGATTCGTTTTAAATAAGTTTAGTTCAAGTTATCTACAACCGGACATTAACAAATTCCCATCCGCCCATAACCGCGGGCACGGCTTTCGAAAGTTCAATCCCTGCAGGGGAGTCCCAACTTAGCCCATGAGAAGCTCTCACGGTCAACGAAGGAATAGACCTCCACCCGAGACACACCGATCAGACTCGGTATCCCGGTACAACAAGACGATTCGACATGTTAAAACAAGACCAGCAACACCGCCCGAATGTGCCGACAAATCCTGATAGGAGCTGCACATATCTCGTTCTCAGGGCACACTCAGATGAGCCAGACATTGGGTAAGCCAGCCCAGAGTTGCCCCTGGTAGCCTCGGACATCGCTCAGTGGGACCAACACTCAGAGGAGCACTGGCCCGGGGGGGTTAAAATAAGATGGCCCTTGAGTCTGCAGAATCCAAGGGAAAGAAAAGGGGCTAGGTGGCAAATGGTAAAACCAATGCTGGGCATTGCTGGAAAAGCTTTAATCAAGGCGAACTATCAGGGGGTTCCCATTATAACCCAACCGCGTGAGGAACGCAAAATCCGGGAACATAACACCGATATGACGGAAACTAGGGCGGCAAGAGTGGAAGAAAACACTAGGCGAGAGGCCGAGCCTTCCACCCTTTACCAAGTATATAGATGCATTAAGATAACATAGCAATATAATGATATCCCAACAAGTAAATAAATGTGCCAACAAGGAACGGCTCCAATCTTCACCTGCAACTAGCAACGCTATAAGAGGGGCTGAGCAAAGCGGTAACATAGCCAATCAACGGTTTGCTAGGACATGGTGGGTTAGAGGTTCAACATGGCAATTGGGAGGCTGACAAGCAAAAGGTAGGCATCGTGGCATTGGCATAGCAAAGAGCGAGCAAACTAGCATAGCAAAGATAGTAGTGATTTCGAGGGTATGATCATCTCGCCTGCAAAGCTGTCAGAGTTGACTGGATCCTCAAAAGCAAACTCAACGGGCTCCTCATTAGCGAACTCGTCTCCCGGCTCTACCCAAACAAGACAAACAAGTAACAAGGATACAATCAACCACGGGCAAACTCAAACAATAAGGTGCAATGATGGTATGCTATGCGGGATGCGATGCGGGATGCAAAATGCAAGATATGAAAGGAAATGCATGAACCTGGCGTCAACTTGGAAAACCAAGTGTGCCACTGGAAAGATGGGATGAAATCGCTTGAAAACGATATAAAGATCATTGGAATCGGAGTTACGGTTTGGAAATGGCAAGCGTTTTAAGAATGACACCGGTCTGCGATTTACAGCAAGTAGGCATCTAAATGCAATGAAATGAACATGCTATAGCCACCAAACATGACAAAAAAATACATGGCAGGGATGCACACAAGATGCTTAACAAAAGACTAGCACTGAGCCACGGCCAAATCATCCATTATGAGGTTCAAACAAGCATGGCAAAAACGCAAATGCAAAACAGATTTCAGACTTAACAAAAGTCCTGATTATGACAAAGAAGAACATGGCATGGAGCTACTCAACAAGCTTAACAAAAGTCCCAAAGTGACCTAGGGCCAAAAGGGATCACAAAATATACTAACAAGCACACGAACATAGCTCAAACACAATCAGTTTTTCAGACTTAGTGAAAACTGAGACATGCTGAAATTTAACTCACGAAGGCATGTAAACGAGCTCGATGCACTCACTACGTTGCAAGTCATGGCAAGGCAAGCATACATACATTAAGAAGGCACAAAATGCTAGCTAGACATGGCAAGAACAATGGCATAGCATGCACGGATCAACTACAATAACTCCGGCAAAATCGCAAACGAGTTGACGATCTGCCCAGCTTCACAATGAAGCAAAAGTAGAGCTCGATTGACTCAAGCTAGGGTGCTCCATAATTTCAAGTAAAGAAATGGATGGATAGATCATAACATGATTAACAAAAGTCCTTTACTGATCATCCTCAAAAGAGGCACGGATCACAAGGAAACAAGCTGAACATATGGCATCATGAACTAAATAATCCCAGACTTAGTGAAAACAACTAAGTCCCTGAAAACAGATTTACCGGGTGCCTCACTTTGCAAGCTTGCACAAGTCACCACACACATCCTAAAAATGCATGGGTTGCACCTCTGGAAAGATAACAAAATGCTTAACAAAACATATGAAGGACTCACAGGCATATCATGCACACAACAATCATGGCAAAAATGACAAAAGTCTAAGATGAACTAGCAGATCTGACAATTAACTCATGAAGCCTCCTTCTAGCAGCATCTCGGGCATCAAGATGAACTCAAATGAAAATGATGCAATGGAATGAAATGATGTACTCGTCGAGACAAACATTTTGATATACTATATGTCCAAATCGGAGATACGGATGCAGAGATATGGCAGGTCAAAGTTTGCTCGAAAATTAGGGTTAGGGACGAAAAAGTCAACCCCGAGATGACCCAGATCCAGATCTGGCCCGATCTGCACGCGGTTCGAGGAGTTCGCCGGAGTTGGACTTGAAGCTCGCCGGAGTGGAAGGAGAGGTCGCCGGAGATGCGGGATCCGGCCGGGTCGGCGTAGAGGACGATGGGGCGGCGGACGTGGTGCGGTTCCCGAGGCCGGCGGCGGTGGCGCGGGGCCGGCTCGGGCGGCGGCGCGCGCCGGTGGGTGGAGTTTGACGGAGTTCAGCGAGGTACGCGGCGGCGCCAGCCGGTGAGTAGAAGCGTCGGGCGCGGGGACGAAGCGGTCGCGGGCGGCGGCGCGCCTCTGGGCCACGGGGGCCGGTTGCGGGCTCCCGCGGGCCGGCGGCGGAGGCGAGTGGCGCAGGCCACGTGGCGGGAGGCGGCTGGCTGGGCGCGGCGGCGGACGCGTCCGGCCTGGCGCGGACACGTCCGGCGGCGGCGGGATGCGTTTTTTTAAGACTAGGGTTTCGTGGGGAAGCGAGATCCGAAAACGAAGGGGTTCTATTTATAGGCATAAGTGGAGCTAGGAGAGTCCAAATGAGGTGCGGTTTTCGGTCACGCGATCGTGATCGAACGCTCTAGGTGATGGAGCAGAGTTTGGTGGGTTTTGGGCCAAATTGGAGGGGTGTTGGGCTGCAACACACACGAGGCCTTTTCGGTCCCTCGGTTAACCGTTGGAGTATCAAACGAAGTCCAAATGGCACGAAACTTGACAGGCGGTCTACCGGTAGTAAACCAAGGCCGCTTGGCAAGTCTCGGTCCAATCCGGAAATGTTTCATCCCCACACACGAAAGAAAGCTAGAAATGACCACTGGAGAAGAACGGAGCGCCGGAATGCAAAACGGACAACGGGGAAAATGCTCGAATGCATGAGATGAACACGTATGCGAATGCAATGCACATGATGACATGATATGAGATGCATGAAAACGAAAACAACACACGGAGACAAAGACCCGAACCCGAGAAATAAATATAACTTAACGCCGGAAACGGCAAGAGTTGGAGTACAAATTGGGAAAGTTATATCTGGGGCGTTACAGTGGGAGTTCTAAAGTAATATGATTAATTGAACTTAAATTTATCATGAACTTAGTCCTGGTAGTATTTTGCAAATCATGTTGTAGATCAATAACTCGCGTTGTTGCTTCCCTGTGTTTATTTTGATATGTTCCAAGAGAAAATTGTGTTGAAAGATGTTAGTAGCAATGATACGGATTGGATTCGTGATCTAATGTTTATCCTCATTGCTGCATAGAGGAATTATGTCTTTGATGCACCGCTAGGTGACGGACCTATTGCAGGAGCAGATGCAGACGTTATGAACGTTTGGCTAGCTCAATAGGATGACTACTTGATAGTGAAGTGCACCATGCTTAACAGCTTAGAATCGGGACTTCAAAGACGTTTTGAACGTCATGGACCATATGATATGTTCCAGGAGTTGAAGTTAATATTTCAAGCAAATACCCGAGTTGAGAGATATGAAGTCTCCAACAAGTTCTATAGCTAAAAGATGGAGGAGAATCGCTCAACTAGTGAGCAAATTGTCTGGGTACTACAATCGCTTGAATCAAGTGGGAGTTAATCTTCCAGATAAGATAGTGATTGACAGAATTCTCTAGTCACCATCACCAAGTTAGTAGAACTTCGTGATGAACTATAGTATGCAAGGGATGACAAAAACGAATCCCGAGCTTTTCATGATGATGAAATCAATGAAGGTAGAAATCGAGAAAGAGCATCAAGTGTTGATGGTTGACAAGATCACTAGTTTCAAGAAAAGGGCAAAGGGAAAAAGGGGAACTTCAAGAAAAACAGCAAGCAAGTTGCTGCTCAAGTGAAGAAGCCCAAGTCTGGTCCTAAGCCTGAGACTAAGTGATTCTACTGCAAAGGGACTGGTCATTGGAAGTGGAACTACCCCAAGTGATTGGCGGATAAGAAGGATGGCAAAGTGAACATAAGTATATTTGATATACATTTTATTGATGTGTACTTTACTAGTGTTTATAGCAAACCCTCAGTATTTGATACTAGTTCAGTTGCTAAGAGTAGTAACTCGAAATGGGGGCTGTAGAATGAACAGAGACTAGTTAAGGGTGAAGTGACGATGTGTGTTGGAAGTGGTTCCAAGATTGATATGATCATCATCGCACACTCCCTATACTTTCGGGATTAGTGTTGAACCTAAATAAGTGTTATTTGGTGTTTGCGTTGAGCATAAATATGATTTGATCATGCTTATTGCAATATGGTTATTCATTTAAGTAAGAGAATAAATTGTTGTTCTATTTACATGAATAAAACCTTATATGGTTACATACCCAATGAAAATGGTTCGTTGGATCTCGATCGTAGTGATACACATATTCATGATATTGAAGCCAAAAGATGCAAAGTTAATAATGATAGTGCAACTTATTTGTGGCACTGCCGTTTAGGTCATATTGGTGTAAAGCGCATGAAGAAACTCCATGCTGATGGGATTTTGGAATCACTTGATTATGAATCAATTGATGCTTGCGAACCATGCCTCATGGGCAAAGATGACTAAGACTCCGTTCTCCGGAACAATGGAGCGAGCGACAGATTTGTTGGAAATCATACATACTGATGTATGTGGTCCGATGAATATTAAGGCTCGTGGCAGGTATCATTATTTTCTGATCTTCACAGATGATTTGAGCAGATATGGGTATATCTACTTAATGAAACACAAGTCTAAAACAGTTGAAAAATTCAAAGAATTTCAGAGTGAAGTGGAGAATCGTCGTAACAAAAATGAAAGTTTCTACGATATGATTGCAGAAGTAAAATATTTGAGTTACGAGTTTGGCCTTCAGTTAAAAACAATGTGAAATAGCTTCACTACTCACGCCACCTGGAACACCACAGCATAATGGTGTGTCCGAACGTCATAACCATACTTTATTAAATATGGTGCGATCTATGATGTCTCTTACCGATCTACCACTATCGTTTTGGGGTTATGCATTAGAGACAGCTGCATTCACGTTAAAAGGGCACCATCTAAATTTGTTGAGACGACACCGTATGAACTGTGGTTTGGCAAGAAACCAAAGTTGTCGTTTCTCAAAGTTTGGGGTTGCAATGCTTATGTGCAAAAGTTTCATCCTGATAAGCTCAAACCCAAATCGGAAAAGTGTGTCTTCATAGGATACCCAAAAAGTTACTGTTGGGTACACCTTCTATCACAGATCCAAAGGCAAGACTTTTGTTGCTAAATTCAGAAAGTTTCTGGAGAAGGAGTTTCTCTCGAAAGAAGTGAGTGGGAGGAAAGTAGAACTTGATGAGGTAACTGTACCTGCTCCCTTATTGGAAAGTAGTTCATCACAGAAATCTGTTCCCGTGACTACTACACCAATTAGTGAGGAAGCTAATGATGATGATCATGTAACTTCAGATCAAGTTACTATCGAATCTCGTAGGTAAACCAGAGTGAGATCCGCACCAGAGTGGTACGGTAATCCTATTCTGAAAGTCATGTTACTAGACCATGACGAACTTGTGAACTATGAGGAAGCGATGATGAGCCCAGATTCCGCGAAATGGTTTGAGGCCATGAAATCTGAGATATGATCCATGTATGAGAACAAAGTATGGACTTTGATGGATTTGCCCGATGATCGGCAAGCCATAGAAAATAAATGGATCTTCAAGAGAAAGACGGACGCTGATAGTAGTGGTACTATCTACAAAGCTCTAATTGTCGCAAAAGGTTTTCGACAAGTTCAAGGTGTTGACTACGATGAGATTTTCTCACACGTATCTATGCTTAAGTCTGTCCGAATCATGTTAGCAATTGCCGCATTTTATGAAATCTGGCAAATGGATAAACAAAACTGCACTACTTAATGGATTTATTAAAGAAGAGTTGTATATGATGCAACCAGAAGGTTTTGTCAATCCTAAAGGTACTAACAAAATATGCAAGCTCCAACGATCCATCTATGGACTGGTGCAAACATCTCGGAGTTGGAATATACGCTTTGATAAGTTGATCAAAGCATATAGTTTTATACAGACTTGCGGTGAAGCCTGTATTTACAAGAAAGTGAGTGGGAGCACTACAACATTTCTGATAAGTATATGTGAAAGACATATTGTTGATCGGAGATAATGTAGAATTATTCTGCAAAGCATAAAGGAATGTTTGAAAGGAGTTTTTCAAAGAAAGACCTCGGTGAAGCTGCTTACATATTGAGCATCAATATCTATAGAGATAGATCAAGATGCTTGATAAGTTTTTCAATGAGTATATACCTTGACAAGATTTTGAAGTAGTTCAAAATGGAACAGTCAAAGAAGGAGTTCTTGCCTGTGTTACAAAGGTGTGAAGTTGAGTAAGACTCAAAACCCGACCATGGCAGAAGATAGAGACAGAATGAAAGTCATTCCCTACGACTCAGCCATAGGTTCTATAAAGTATGCCATGCTATGTACCAGACCTATTGTATACCCTGCCCTGAGTTTGGCAAGGGAGTACAATAGTGATCTAGGAGTAGATCACTGGACATTGGTCAAAATTATCCTTAGTGGAATAAGGATATGTTTCTTGATTATGGAGGTGACAAAAGGTTCGTCGTAAAGGGTTACGTCGATGCAAGTTTTGACACTGATCCAGATGACTCTAAGTCTCAATCTGGATACATATTGAAAGTGGGAGCAATTAGCTAGAGTAGCTCCATGCAGAGCATTGTTGACATAGAAATTTGCGAAATACTTACAGATCTGAATGTGGCAGACCCGTTGACTAAACTTCTCTCACAAGCAAAACATGATCACACCTCAGTACTCTTTGGGTGTTAATCACATAGTGATGTGAACTAGATTATTGACTCTAGTAAACCCTTTGGGTGTTGGTCACAAGTCGATGTGAACTATGGGTGTTAATCACATGGTGATGTGAACTATTGATGTCAAATCACATGGCGATGTGAACTAGATTATTGACTCTAGTGCAAGTGGGAGACTGGAGGAAATATGCCCTAGAGGCAATAATAAAGTTATTATTTATTTCCTTATATCATGATAAATGTTTATTATTCATGCTAGAATTGTATTAACCGGAAACATAATACATGTGTGAATACATAGACAAACAGAGTGTCACTAGTATGCCTCTACTTGACTAGCTCGTTAATCAAAGATGGTTATGTTTCCTAACCATGGACAAAGAGTTGTTATTTGATTAACGGGATCACATCATTAGGTGAATGATCTGATTGACATGACCCATTCCATTAGCTTAGCACCCGATCGTTTAGTATGTTGCTATTGCTTTCTTCATGACTTATACATGTTCCTATGACTATGAGATTATGCAACTCCCGTTTGCTGGAGGAACACTTTGTGTGCTACCAAACGTCACAACGTAACTGGGTGATTATAAAGGTGCTCTACAGGTGTCTCCAAAGATACATGTTGGGTTGGCGTATTTCGAGATTAGGATTTGTCACTCCGATTGTCGGAGAGGTATCTCTGGGCCCTCTCAGTAATGCACATCACTTAAGCCTTGCAAGCATTGCAACTAATGAGTTAGTTGCGGGATGATGTATTACGGAACGAGTAAAGAGACTTGTCGATAACGAGATTGAACTAGGTATTGGATACCGACGATCGAATCTCGGGCAAGTAACATACCGATGACAAAGGGAACAACGTATGTTGTTATGCGGTCTGACCGATAAAAGATCTTCGTAGAATATGTAGGAACCAATATGGGCATCCAGGTCCCGCTATTGGTTATTGACCGGAGACGTGTCTCGGTCATGTCTACATTGTTCTCGAACCCGTAGGGTCCGCACGCTTAAGGTTTCGATGATAGTTATATTATGAGTTTATAAGTTTTGATGTACCGAAGGTTGTTCGGAGTCCCGGATGAGATCACGGACATGACGAGGAGTCTCGAAATGGTCGAGACATAAAGATTGATATATTGGAAGCCTATGTTTGGATATCGGAAGTGTTCCGGGTGAAATCGGGATTTTATCCGAGTACCGGGAGGTTACCGGAACCCCCCGGGAGCTATATGGGCCTTAGTGGGCCTTAGTGGAAGAAGAGGAGAGGCGGCTAGGGCTGGGCCGCACGCCCCTCCCCCTAGTCCAAATAGGACAAGGAGAGAGGGGGCCGGCGCCCCCTCCTTCTCTCTCTCTTTTCCCACCTCGCGAATCCTATTCCAACTAGGAAAGGGGGGAGTCCTACTCCCGGAGGGAGTAGGACTCCTCCTGGCGCGCCCTATGATGGCCGGCCGGCCTCCCCCTCTTGAACCTTTATATACGGAGGCAGGGGCACCCCATAGAGACACAAGTTGATCCACGTGATCATATTCTTAGCCGTGTGCGGTGCCCCCTTCCACCATAGTCCTCGATAATATTGTAGCAGTGCTTAGGCGAAGCCCTGCGACATTAGTACATCAAGATCGTCACCACGCCGTCGTGCTGACGGAACTCTTCCCCGACACTTTGCTGGATCGGAGTTCGGGGATCGTCATCGAGCTGAACGTGTGCTAGAACTCGGAGGTGCCGTAGTTTCGGTGCTTGATCGGTCGGGCCGTGAAGACGTACGACTACATCAACCGCGTTGTCATAACGCTTCCACTGTCGGTCTACAAGGGTACGTAGATCACACTCTCCCCTCTCGTTGCTATGCATCACCATGATCTTGCGTGTGCGTAGGAATTTTTTTGAAATTACTACGTTCCCAACAGCCCACCCTCCCGAGCTCCTCTCAACTGCAGGCTTTCGGGCCTAATCTGTCACTGCAATGCCTGTGGGCCTACTCGGCCTGCTGCGGGCCTGAATCCTGGCCCATGGTAGGGTTTCTAGTCGTATTCAGGCCGTGGTGGCCCAGTAGGTGGCATTTTTTTTGTTTTTTGTTGCTTTATTTTTTCTTTTGTTTTTTGCTTTATTTTTTAATTCTTTATGCTTTTAGTTTTAGAAAAATTATAAACTTTTTGTTAATGCCATTAGTTTTCAAATTTGAAAACTCATTTTTAGTTTTTTTGTTTTCTTTGTTGCTTTATTTATTTTATTTTTTGATTAACTTTACTATAAAAATAGTTTTTTCCTGTTTTTTTATTTGTTTTTTGCATTATTTATTTTCTTTTGTTTTTTTCTTTAATTTTTAATTCTGTTTGCTTTTAGGTTAGCAAAATTATAAAAACTTTCTGTTAGTGCCATTAGTTTTAGAAAAATTATAAACTTTCTGTTAGTGCCATTAGTTTTCAAATTTGAAAACATTTTTTTAGTTTTTTTGTTTTCTTTGTTGCTTTATTTATTTTATTTTGTGATTAACTTTACTATAAAAATAGTTTTTTCCTTTTTTGATTTGTTTTTTGCATTATTTATTTTCTTTTTTTTTTGCTTTAATTTTTAATTCTGTTTGCTTTTAGGTTTGCAAAATTATAAACTTTCTAGTGCCATTAGTTTTAGCAAAATTATAAACTTTCTGTTAGTGCCATTAGTTTTCAAATTTGAATAGTTAAAATTTGAATTCTTTGAAAATTGTTTGAATCACAAGTTTGTGATTAACTTACTAAAAAAATGAGAATAGATGGGCTTACAGAGAAAATTCAACCTAAATTCCTAGTAAATTTCTATGAATTTCAGAGAAATTCACTATGAATTTAGGTTAAACTTTTTCTCTATTAGGGCATCTATTTTCACTTCGAGAGGAGCTCAACAAGGCAGAGAGGGAAGGGCTTATAAACCGGTGTGAGCCCCCTTCGGTTGGCGAGGTGGGACTAAACTCTGCCCGCAACGAGGACCAACCCTTTAGTCCCGGTTTGTGGCACAAACCGGGACTAATGGTCATGGGCCAGAGGCGAGGAGCAAAATTATAAACTTTCTATTAGTGCCATTAGTTTTACAAAGTTGAAAGTTGAAAGTTGGCATGGGCCAGGGACTAATGGTCATGGTATTACGAGGGCTGAACCATAAGACATGAAATCATTTCAAATGAACTCTGTAAAAGTTGAAAGTTGGGATGGTATCATAATTTCACCCAAATAGCATGTGCATGTACAAAACGGACAATGGTAGCATGTTCGTGTGTTACAAAGTTGGCATGGTATCATCATAATAGTTGCGGGAGAAAGTCTTCACTTTTTCTTTGCTTGTGTCATTTGCTTATTGCGCTGTAACCATGGATAATCTTCATTGTTTATCAGGATGCTTGGGTCAGCCTTGACATTGAAGGGAGAAATTTCATGAAACTTTTCATAATCTTCAGACATGTCTGTCTTGCCGTCCACTCCCAGGATGTCCCTTTTTCCTGAAAGAACTATGTGGCGTTTTGGCTCATCGTATGATGTATTCGCTTCCTTATCTTTTCTTTTTCTCGGTTTGGTAGACATGTCCTTCACATAGATAACCTGTGCCACATCATTGGCTAGGACAAATGGTTCGTCAGTGTACCCAAGATTTTTCAGATCCACTGTTGTCATTCCATACTGTGGGTCTACCTGTACCCCGCCGCCTAATAGATTGACCCATTTGCATTTAAACAAAGGGACCTTAAAATCAGGTCCGTAGTCAAGTTCCCATATGTCCACTATGTAACCATAATATGTGTCCTTTCCTCTCTCGGTTGCTGCATCAAAGCGGACACCGCTGTTTTGGTTGGTGCTCTTTTGATCTTGGGCGATCGTGTAAAATGTATTCCCATTTATCTCGTATCCTTTGTAAGTCAATACAGTCAAAGATGGTCCCCTGGACAACAAGTACAACTCATCACAAACAGTGTTGTCACCTCTGAGACGTGTTTCCAACCAATTGCTGAAAGTCCTGATGTGTTCACATGTTGTCACCTCTCAGAAGGATGGTGGGAACACCAGCTCGAAACTGACAAGACATTGCGTCACATCACTCCTTAGCCTTGGTACGATTTCTAGATCGATCACCTTCTGAGAGATTGCATTGAGGAATGCACATAGCTTCACAATGGCTAATCAGACGTTTTCCGGTAGAAGCCCCCTCAATGCAATCGGAAGCAGTTGCGTCATAATAACGTGGCAGTCATGAGACTTTAGGTTCTAAAACTTTTTCTCTGGCATATTTATTATTCCCTTTATATTCGACGAGAAGCCAGTTATGACCTTCATACTGAGCAGGCATTCAAAGAAGATTTCTTTCTCTTCTTTCGTAAGAGCGTAGCTGGCAGGACCTTTATACTGCTTCGGAGGCATGCCGTCTTTTTCGTGCAAACGTTGCAGGTCCTCCCGTGCCTCAGATGTATCTTTTGTCTTCCCATACACGCCCAAGAAGCCTAGCAGGTTCACGCAAAGGTTCTTCGTCATGTGCATCACGTCGATTGAGGAGCGGACCTCTAGGTCTTTCCAGTAGGGTAGGTCCCAAAATATAGATTTCTTCTTCCACATGGGTGCGTGTCCCTCAGCGTCATTCGGAATAGCTAGTCCACCGGGACCCTTTCCAAAGATTACGTAGTGTAAATCATTGACCATAGCAAGCACGTGATCACCGGTGCGCATGTCGGGCTTCTTCCGGTGATCTGCCTCGCCTTTGAAATGCTTGCCTTTATTTCGACATTGATGGTTGGTCGGAAGAAATTGACGATGGCCCAGGTACACACTCTTCCTGCATTTGTCCAGGTATATACTTTCAGTGTCATCTAAACAGTACGTGCATGCGTGGTATCCTTTGTTTGTCTGTCCTGAAAGGTTACTGAGAGCGGGCCAATCGTTGATGGTCACGAACAGCAACGCCTTAAGGTTAAATTCCTCCTATCTGTGCTCATCCCACGTACGTACACAGTTTCCATTCCACAGCTGTAAAAGTTCTTCAACTAATGGCCCTAGGTACACATCAATTTCGTTGCCGGGTTGCTTAGGGCCTTGGATGAGAACTGGCATCATAATGAACTTCCGCTTCATGCACATCCAAGGAGGAAGGTTATACATACATAGAGTCACGGGCCAGGTGCTGTGATTGCTGCTCTGCTCCCCAAAAGGATTAATGCCATCCGCGCTTAAAGCAAACCATACATTCCTTGGGTCCTTTGCAAACTCATCCTGGTACTTTCTCTCGATTTTTCTCCACTGCGACCCGTCAGCGGGTGCTCTCAACTTCTCATCTTTCTTTCGGTTCTCACTGTGCCATCGCATCAACTTGGCATGCTCTTCGTTTCTGAACAGACGTTTCAACCGTGGTATTATAGGAGCATACCACATCACCTTCGCAGGAACCCTCTTCCCGAGGGGCTCGCCGTCAACATCACCAGGGTCATCGCGTCTGATCTTATACCGCAATGCACCGCATACCGGGCATGTGTTCAGATCCTAGTATGCACCGCGGTAGAGGATGCAGTCATTAGGGCATGCATGTATCTTCTCCACCTCCAATCCTAGAGGGCATACGACCTTCTTTGCTGCATATGTACTGTCGGGCAATTCGTTATCCTTTGGAAGCTTCTTCTTCTTCTTCTTCACCAGCTCCCCCCGTTGCAGCATCACCGTATTCAGGGGGCACATAGTTGTCATCGCACTCTTCTTCTTCGCCGTCTTCCATCATAACCCCTATTTCTCCGTGCCTTGTCCAAACATTATAGTGTGGCATGAAACCCTTGTAAAGCAGGTGGGAGTGAAGGATTTTCCGGTTAGAGTAAGACCTCGTATTCCCATATTGAGTGCATGAAAAACACATAAAACCATTCTGCTTGTTTGCCTCAGCCGCATCGAGAAACTCATGCCGCCCTTAATGTACTCGCGGGTGTGTCTGTCACCGTACATCCATTGCCAGTTCATCTGCGTGCATTATATATAATTAAGTGTCCAAATTAATAGAAGTTCATCATCACATTAAAACCAAAGTGCATACATAGTTCTCATCTAACAACATATAGCTCTCCAGAGCATCTAATTAATTAAACCATACATTGAAACTATGTAAAACATTTCAATGCGAAAACAAATGCGATCATAATCGCAACCAAGGTAACAATTGATCCAACGGCATAATGATACCAAGCCTCGGTATGAATGGCATATTTTCTAATCTTTCTAATCTTCAAGCGCATTGCATCCATCTTGATCTTGTGATCATCGACGACATCCGCAACATGCAACTCCAATATCATCTTCTCCTCCTCAATTTTTTTATTTTTTACTTCAACAAATTGTTTTCTTCTTCAACTAAATTTAACCTCTCGACAATAGGGTCGGTTGGCATTTCCGATTCACATACATCCTACATAAATAAAATCTATGTCACGTTGGTCGGCATAATTTTCATAAACAATAAATGAACCAATAGTTATAAAGATAATATATATACCACATCCGAATCATAGACAGGACGAGGACCGACGGGGGCGGATACCAAAACCATCGCACTATATAAGATGTAATAATAAAAGTAAGAAAATAATACAAGTATCTATGTAAACATACAAGTAAGAATATTTTTCCTTTCAGAAAGAAGATAAGAACAAGAGGCTCACCATGATGGTACCGGCGATGAGCTCAGCGCGGGTGATCGACGGCGGTGAAGACGGGAACGGGACGTGACGGACCGCTAAACCTAGACAAATATTATGGAAAATGAAGCTTGAAGATCGAGCTTGGAGAGGAGAAAGCTTAAGTAGTGTGGCTCGGGCATTCCATCGAATACCTTGTGTGCATAGGAGGTGAGCTAGAGCACCACCAAGCCCTCTCCCCCTCGGCCAGAGAAAAACAGAGCACTGGGGTGCTCTGCTCGCGAGCGAGGGGTATATATACGCACCTTATTGGTCCCGGTTGGTGACATGAGCCGGGACTAAAGAGGAGCCTTTGGTCCCGGTTCAAGCCACCAACCGGGACCAATGATGGTGGGCCAAAAGCGAGGCCCATTAGTCCCGGTTCAACCCACCAACCGGAACCAAAAGGTCCAGCTGAATCGGGACCAATGGCCCACGTGGCCCGGCCGGCCCTCTGAGCTCACGCCCACATTGATCCCGGTTCTGGACTGAACCGGGACTAATGGGCTGACCCGACCTAGACCAAGGCCATGTTTTCTACTAGTGAACCATGGATTTGGGTTCACACAAGAAACTTACCGAACCAAAGTTCATGCATGGCTAGCCGGCCGGGGTGGGCGTATGTATATGGAACTCTGGATATTTTATTTCCACAACACTTTTAGCTCCTTTAAATTTCACGATGGGGTCTCCTTTGGGAAAATGGGCGTCATTTGTCACCTCATCGTTACATTTTGGTTTCACTATGTAAATCCCTCGATAAGATGATCGGTTTCATATATTACTGTGGCGAAGCCAAGAGTTTGAAATTGTGATATCAAAATGTTAAATACGGATGTGTTTGGTTTCTGCCACGAAGTAGAATGGCACGGATCGGTTCCGTTCGCAAGACCCATTCACGTGTTTGGATTGTCAAAGGACCGGAATCCACTGATTCCAGGAAATGGCATATTCCTCGTTTATGCGGAACCGAGCAATTCCTCTGAATCGAGCGGACCGGAATAAGTCAGCGCCTCGCGTATCTCCCTCACAACTGGCAGGCACCGGCCGGCGGCCGGCGGCGCCTGAAGGAGACACTCGCCGCTCCCAGCCTCACCGCCGGCACACTCGCCGCTGACGACGGCGGCGACGGCCAGATCGTGGCCGTTCCCTCCCCTTCTCGTCAGATCCATCAAGGTCCGACGGCAGCGGCAGCCAAGCCGGTAGGTCCTCCGCTCACCTTCCCCCACTGCCCCCTCATGGCCGGCCTCGCGTGTGTCCTGCTCGTGGCCGCCCTTTGCTGCTATTGTTGTTGTGTCCCGTGCTGCTACTGCTATCGCTAGCCAGCCCTTGCGTGCGTCCTGCTCGTGGCCGGCCCTTGCTGCTCATGGCCTGAACTTGTTCCTATTGTTGTGTGTCGTCCTGGTGCTTGTTGTGCTCCCACTGAATTTTATGTTTTGTACGCAGATGACAGAAAAGACATGAAGTTCTACGGCTAAGTGTTGTTGATAGCTGACAGGGCAATATATGTCACTTGTTTTGGGCATTTACAATTGAATGTTTTGCTGTGTGTTGATGGTCTTTTTTACCTCTATATGTGTCTTGTTTGTGTTTGGTGCCAAAGAACAATATATTGTACATAATCACAAGAAAACAAGTGGAGATATGAACAAACCCATTCCGTTCCATCTATAAAACCAAACACACAAATGTAACCATTCCATTCTTTTGAATTGCCCCTACCAAACACAAGGATGAAACTGACCCATTCTAGTGAAATAAAACCATGACATTCCATTCCACTTCATTCCGAAACCAAACACACCCTACATGTGTTTAGATGAATTTTGTGATATTTTTTAGGTGAGTTCTACTGGTTTCGCCAAAGTCATGTGTAGTAAACCGACTCAAGGTTTTGGGGACCGGGCGGTAAATTTGGTTACCGCCCTGTAACCGTGTTTCCCGCTCCCCCACAATAATTATGTGTACCAAGCAGAAAATTCTGAACCTTTTGGAATTTTTAATTTAAACTCCTAACGCCTAGTTAAATAAGGTATGTCTCTAAGTGAAACACATGCATGCATACTCACGTCCTAGTGGTAAGGATTTTCAACCAGCAACTGTTAGTCATCTGTTCCAGGACAGCCTGCGGCACGACCTGCATGTGCGTGGCAGTGGAGCAGGCCTGTTACTGCTGCGGTAGTACTAGTCCAGACAATGTTTTGTGTTAAAAACTTATGTATTCGTGTCTTAGAAAATTTGAATTCAAATTTTAAATTTAAATTTTGCTCTTTTTTTCGGTAGTTAGTGGTTACCGTGGTTATCGAGTTTACCGCCCCCCTTGAGAAAAATGTTTCATTCGGAATTCAAAACCTTGAACTGGCTACATAGAACATCCACACATTGCCAATCTTCCACGGTATTAATTAATTTGGAGATTGTGTGGCAGTTTCCGGCAAGGCAGTGCATAGTTTACCTAAACTATGCATGGAAGGGGTGAAGAAACAACTCTGCATGCAGTGTGATCCACTTGTGTGCTCCTATGCAACTCCCCACGACCACCAGCTCATTGTGTATACTCTACTCTGCAAGCCAGATATGCAGTACTTTTACAGCTCAGCGAATCCTTGATACTCTCCTATCCTACTGTGCGAGTGTAGCAGTAGTATATTCCTCGCAGAAAGGTCCACGTGTTACGTACAAAACCACGCGCCGACGGGCTGCATGCATGTTTGTCATGTTTGTCATGACTATCTCTCCGTTTCTACTTCAAACTTTGCTGCTCCATGCTCAAGAATCAAGATGATATTATGTGCTGATGTGTAGTGTATTCTTCACCAGCACGCTAATTAGCAAGGCGTCGTCACATGCTCGGTGAAAACTGTGTACGTGGGGCGCCTTTCCTCGTCATTTCGGTCTATCTTCTCCACGTACGTCCGAAAGCCTCTATAAGTAGGTCATGTTTGCCTGTGAATCTCTGCATTGCAAGCACTGCAGTAACAGTTCTATTCCTAGTTTGTCCCTCGCTTGGTACACAGTACTCCTACACCTCTTCGAAAGAAAGCTCACCTACACCTACCTACGTACGTAGTGCCTCCCCAAAACCGTGACCAAAAATGGCACGGTGCTCCCGCGCCTGTCTCACGCTGCTTCTTCTTGCGTGTTGTGCCCTTGTCCAGAGCTCCTACGGGTCGAGACCGTCTCCCCGGGTGCCGCAGAACCCCGGGGTCCTGTCTCCGGCGATGGTTCACGGCGCCGTCTCCACGGAGGGTGCGACCGATCATCATGGAGCAAACGCTGATGATGGTGGTGGTGCTCCTGCAACTTTGGCGATGGGCGAGGCTGGCGTTGTATCGTCGGAGCAGAGGAAGGGTTCAGGGGCGCCGGTGCTGCAGCAGGCGCTGGGAAGGATGCTGGGCTCAAAGCTGGCGCAGCGGGTGCTGGGAGGGGAGGCAGAGGACTCAGGCGGCCGGCCCGTCGTGCCACTCCAACAACGCACACAATACCTGTGCCCCGCCGGCGCAACACTGACCGGGGCGCTTCTTCTTGCACTAGTCTCCCAGACTCCCAGTTGATTCATTCATCGTTGATGCTTTCATGACACTAGAACTTTCGATCTTGTTCTTTCAAAGCATGTGTCTGGGAGCTAGCTAGTCCGAGTTGATTCATGAGATTTTTTTTTAAAATGGAGGCAAAGATTGCCTCATCTGTTAATTAAGCCGAAAAGAATTGTCTAGTTAATTACGAAAAACTAGATGAAAACTGGAACAACAAGGGCCAACCCACCTCAAAGACTAACACACAGGGCAAAGCCCACCCACGACCAACACCGATGACAATCATGTCGCCCACACGATACAAGGTCCACGCCTTCGAAGCTGCAAATCTCTCAAGGCCGCCACCTCGACATCCACTGCTCCGCTGCGCCCTACGCACTCAACCGACACCGCCTTCCGGGGCCGCCACCCCGACATGCCACCGCTCATTTTCAAGCAGCAATGCCGCACGATGCAGCTACCCGCCGCCCACGCTGCTTAGGGCAGCCGCACGCAGACCACGAACGCCGCACCACATTCGGGGCTGCCGCCCTGACATACCTCCACTCGCCCTCGAGCATCAACGCCGCACAAGACAGCTACCCGCAGCCCATGCTGCGCAGAACAACTACATGCAGACCACGAATGTCGTACCACATCCGGGGCCGCCGTCCCGACGTAAAGTTAGGCCGCCCTATCTGAGACGCATCGACCGGGCCGACACCCTCACCGCCCAAACGGGACAAGAATGCCACCCAACCAATGTCGAGCAAGAGCCCCACCTCATAGAGCTGCAACTCACATTGTTCCCGAGATCGCCATCTCGACGCACAAACAGAAACCACCCGGAGTCCCCGCCCCAACGCCCACTGTTCCCGACGACAAAGAGATTCATGAGACCTCTTTGATTCACTCGTCCTTGACGCTTTCATGTAAATCAACAGTAGCAGCTCTTTCCAATCTTGCTCTTCGAAAAATGTGAACCCTTTCATTGTTATGGTGTCCCTGGAGGGCGCCTCAGGTGTATATATATGCCTCTACGAATACATATATAGGTTCTCTTGGATTCATTTGGACGACCTGGTGGATCTCATCTACGAGTTCAGTCCCTGCGGAACCCGGTGCAGCTGTCGGAGCTGTGCGAGCGGCTGGGGCAGGTGGGTGGGGCGCCCGTCCTGGCAGCCGGTGCCGGGGCTGGCCATCAAGGTCCTGCTGGCTGCTGGGAGAAGGCGCGACGGTGGTGCTGGACGGCCAGAAGGTGCTCCCGGCCAGGGCCACCCAGCTCGGCTTCTCCTACCGCTACCCCTACGTCCGAGATCGATGCGCTCAAGGCCATCGCCAAACAACTCTAGCTAGCCACCTCTTCTATAACTGCATGCTACTGTATTGAGTATTTTTTCTTTCTTTCTATCTAGTCTTTTCCTTTTCTCTCTTGTATAATAATATACTCATATACTAAGATGATAGCACAAAAACAACATCGCATCGAAATGTTTTCTTCTGGAGTACATGGATGCATGCCCTTCTTCAAATGAATGAGTGATCGAGCTGGAGCCAGAGCTAGATGGACGATCGACCGCTTATTTTTTGGCCCACCTTTAATTAGCTATAGCTACTAGTACTAAATTTAGTCAAAAATAGCTAGATGCATCGACGGATCGGCCAGACATACATATATAGACATGCATGCATGTTATTAGCTAGAGGTATATAGGTACGAACTAGAGGAGAATCGAATTGAATCGAATCGAATTAGATGGCGATGAAGAGGAGAAGCTGGGAGACGACGGTGACGTTGTGCCTGTTGTTGTCGTTGCTGCTGCTGGCGGCGGTGACTCGTACGGTGATGGCGAATATCAGAGAGGATGTGTACACGAAGGACGACGAGAGACGGCAGGAGGCCCTTCGCCACAACGGCGCCACCGCCCCCTTCGGCTCACACTTGATGGTTGCTCCTCCACCCGACTGGTGATAATGATGATTTTTAATCTACTCACTATATATACTACTCTGGAGGAGTACGTACTAGTTAATTATTAATTGTAAGTAAGCATCTAGATTCTATAATTTATCCTTTTACAATCTAACTAGGTACTATTTTTAATTCAACAAACCCATTTTAAACTGATCAGGTAAAGTTGGTTTCTTATGCTTCACCTGTCAGAAGCAATATGTATATTCAATTATAAAAACAAGGCATTTATAATCAAAATAATTGACAAATGTACATTATGTCTAGAGCTTGACCACTCGAAAAGCCACCAAAAGGTCCTGCGGTACATGCAAGGCAGTGAAGTTGACATGCATTGTGTGGGGTGTGCAGATATTAAGATTTACACGCCAATGCTGCATCTACACCCTCATACGTGAAACTATATATTGTGGAAAATATCCAAAGTAACACTGATGACATCTACAAGCACTACTGCAGAATGGTCCTAACGCGACACATGTATAAGAGACTAATCGATCAAATTGTGTGCAATGCATGAATTATAAACGGCATCGTAACAAAACCGTCACCAGTTAACGAACTTTGTGCGATGGCAGAGATATCAAGCATAATTCAGATTAGAGCCACGTGTGTGATACTTGGCATACAATTGATCCATATAAACTGTTTGTAATTAGTCAAAACGATAAAAACGGTCAGCCAAATCAATGTGTGTGCGATATATAACATACAATTCACTCGGATGAAATGTTTGCGATGAGACAAAACAATAGAAACGGTTAGTCAGTTCAAGGTTTGTGCGATATACGACATACAGTTCACACACATAAACTATTTGCAATGAGCAAAAACAAACACCAATGATTCAGCTTAGCAAAATGTGTATGATACACGACAAGCATATTAGTAATTAGAATTGTATGGGAAGACCAATAATTACACAGACGCTTACTGCTAATAAGCCGTGTGTATTGTAGGCAAACACTTGCTGATATACAATTGTCAGTGATTGATGAAATCATCACCGACTTGTTCCGTAGTTTAGTCTGTGTGCGATGTGATTTGCTCTGTCTGCACGACATATATGCTCTGCCTACAGAACAACAATATATATACTAATAAGAACATGATTGCACAACCAAATTATACATCCAATTACATAAGTGACTATTCACACACGAACACGTCACCGTGTACCCTCGGCGTCGAGCGCGATACGTAAGACACGTCGTCAAAGGAGGCTCACCGGAATTGCGATACGCAAGACAATCCGGTGAGCCCTTTTGAAGACCCGAAACCCCACGTGGCAGGGAGAGACCCCTTCTAGACGCACGGCGGTAATGTGCTACCCTACGTTGGTTTGACCGCCCCAAGGACTTCGTAGATCGAAGCTCTCCAAAGCGAAGAACGCCGATGAACGAGAAGCAGAAAATTAGGGTAGGAGATGAAATTTTGTAGATAAATTTTGCGATTGTGTGTTGTTTTCAATCGGCCGTTACCCCTCATGTATATAAGAGGTGGATGGACTTCCATACAAGGAAATGTTAGAATTCACGTTCAAAATCCTAGTTTGGTTCCAACTAGGAATCCGAACTTTCCAAAACTGTTTGGTTTATAACCTGGAGCACCTTGTGGCTCACTTTTGAGGCAGTAAACGGCCTTCGATGAAAATGTGCCTAAAAGCATATTTACTCGTTTTGATGAGACGAACAACTTTCCTGTTGAACATTTTTTGATTCGATGCCATCTTTAGGGCTAAATCGCTCGCGCAAAACAGGTAATTATTCACGTAACTCATTAGACATAGTCCCATGTGTGTCTGGCCCTGGGCATCATATTTTGCTCACTGTAGGGTCACGCTATGTGGGCTCTAGCTTTTTCATACGACCTCAGATTGGGACAATTTTTATATTAAAATCAATCATTTTGATGATACGAAGACAATTCGTGTAGATCAGTTTTCCATATGAGGCCGTCTTGGAGGCATTATGAGCCAACAATATTCTTGATACAAAATCTCAGTAGTTCGAACACAACTTCGGTCTTAGAGATGAGATCAGATGGATATGGCCCAAATATCAAAATTTCTCCTTTTGACGATATGGAACTTTCTCACTTTGAGCACTTTTTCATTTGAGGTCTTCTTAATTATGTTTTTGAACCATGCCATAATCTGGTGTCAACACATGCCTCCCTATTTTTTGACAAAACTTACGTGCCGAAAAGTTACTATTTGCAATGTATTTTTCCTAAGGATGATTTCAACACTTCATCGACCATTTATATTTCTCAGGGCAATAATTATGTATCGGCCATGTTTATGCTAAGGGCGATAGTTATTTATCGGCCATGTCTTTGCTTAAGACGATAGTCATATATCGGCCGTTGCCTATCTAGGCTTCTTGCCACACACTTGGGTGATACTTTTTTAAAGTATTTGCCATTGAGAGCTTGAGGTAACAATGTGCCTTGTATGGATTCCACCAAATATGTTCATCTTCTATTTTTTACCTTGCACACTCACAAACTCTTCTACTCATTTTAGAAAACTGTATGAACTATCAAACAGCTCTCTTCTCTACCTTCTAGCTACAACTAAACCTTACTAGTAAACGTACACGTGCAACACACGTCTCGAGGAAAGCAACCTATACAATTCATATGGGTATTGAATATCCAAATTCATATGAAAATTAATTAATTTTCATGTAACAGAAGCTCTCTTGGGTGAAATGAAGCTCACTATATATATATGTATTGTTCCCGAGGACAAGGGAGAAGTCTTGCTATTAGTAGTCGTGTGAGTTTGGTATTCGTTCGATATTTTGATAAGATGTATGTTGTCTAGCCTCTAGTGGTGTTATGTGAACGTCGACTACATAACACTTCACCATTATTTGGGCCTAGAGGAAGGGAAGTAATAAGTAGATGATGGGTCGCTAGAGTGACGAAAGCTTAAACCTTAGTTTATGCGTTGCTTCGTAAGGGGCTGATTTGGATCCATATGTTTCATGCTATGGTTAGGTTTACCTTAATACTTTTGTTGTAGTTGCGGATGCTTGCAATAGAGGTTAATCATAAGTGGGATGCTTGTTCAAGTAAGAACAGCACCCTAGCACCGGTCCACCCACATGTCAAATTATCAAAGTACCGAACGCGAATCATATGAACGTGATGAAAACTAGCTTGACGATATTCCCATGTGTCCTCGGGGGCGTTTTTCCTTATATAAGAGTTTGTCCAGGCTTGTCCTTTGCTACAAAAAGTGTTGGGCCACCTTCCTGCGCTTTATTTACTTTTGTTACTCGTTGTTCGTTACAAATTATCTTATCACAAAACTATCTGTTATCACTTATTTCAGTACTTGCAGAGAATACCTTGCTGAAAACCGCTTATCGTTTCCTTCTGCTCCTCGTTGGGTTCGACACTCTTACTTATCGAAAGGACTACGATAGATCCCCTATACTTGTGGGTCATCAAGACTCTTTTCTGGCGCCGTTGCCGGGGAGTGAAGCACCTTTGGTAGGTGGAATTTGGTAAGGAAAAATTTATATAGTGTGCTGAAATTTATTGTCACTTGTTACTATGGAAAGTAATCCTCTGAGGGGCTTGTTTGGGGTATCTTCACCCCGACCAGTAGAGCAAATAGTTGCTCCTCAACCTAATAAACCTATTGAAAATGAAATTCCTTATGAGTATCCTTCGGGTATGATAGAAAAACTGCTAGCTAATCCTTTTACAGGAGATGGAACAAAGCATCCTGATGAACACCTAATATATGTGGATAAAGTTTGTGGATTATTTAAGCTTGCAGGTATACCCGATGATGTTTCTAAGAAGAAGGTCTTCCCTTTATCTTTGAAGGGAGACGCATTGACATGGTATAGGCTATGTGATGATACGAGATCATGGAACTATAGAAGATTGAAATTGGAATTTCATCAAAAGTATTACCCTATGCATCTTGTTCATCGTGATCGCAATTATATATATAATTTTTGGCCTCGTGAAGGAGAAAGCATCGCTCAAGCTTGGGGGAGGCTTAAATCAATGTTATATTTATGCCCCAATCATGAGCTCCCAAGAGAAACAATTCTTCAAAAAATTTATGCTCGGCTTTCTGAAAATAATCGCACCATGCTCGATACTTCTTGTGCTGGCTCTTTCATGATGAAGACTATTGGATTTAGATGGGATTTATTGGATGGAATTAAACGCAACTCTGAAGATTGGGATCTCGACAAAGGTAAGGAGTCAGGTATGACACCTAAGTTTGATTGTGTTAAATATTTTATGGATACCGATATTTTCCGTAAGTTTAGCACTAAATATGGACTTGATTCTGAGATAGTAGCTTCTTTCTGTGAATCTTTTGCTACTTATGTTGATCTCCCTAAGGAGAAGTGGTTTAAATATTATCATCCCATAGAAGTAAAAGTAGCTGCCCCTATTAAAGTTCAAGAAAAGACTGTCACTTATAATGATCCTATTGTTCCTACTTGTTATGTTGAGAAACCACCTTTTCCTGTTAGGATAAAGGATCATGTTAAAGCTTCAACTGTGGTTCGTAAAAGCAATATTAAAACATATACACCTCCTGAGAAAGTTAAAGTAGAACCTAATATTGCTATTGTTAAAGATCTCTTGTCTGATAATATTGATGGGCATGTTATTCAGTTCTGCGGTGAAACTGCTAGAATTGCTAAACCTTGTGCTAATGCTAAACATAGACCTGTGGTAGGTGTGCCTGTTATTTCTGTTAAAATAGGAGAACATTGTTATCATGGCTTATGTGATATGGGTGCTAGTGCTAGTGTTATACCTTATGACTTGTATAAAGAAATCAAGCATGAAATTGCACCTGCTGAGTTAGAAGATATTAATGTCACAATTAAACTTGCTAACAGAGATACATTTTAGCAGTGGGAATTGTTAGAGATGTTAAAGTTTTGTGCGGGAAAACTAAATATCATGCTGATTTTCTTGTTCTTAGTTCCCCACAAGATAGCTTTTGTCCCATTATATTTGGTAGACCCTTCTTGAACACTGTTAATGCTAAGATAGACTGCGAAAAGAATGTTGTTACTATTGGCTTGGATGATACGACTCATGAATTTAATTTCTCTAAATTTAGTAAACAACACTGAGGGAGTCCTGGATTAGGGGGTGTCCGGATAGCCGGACTATACCTTCGACCGGACTCCTGGATTATGAAGATACAAGATTGAAGGCTTCGTCCCGTGTCCGGAAGGGACTTTCCTTGGCGTGGAAGGCAAGCTTGGCGATACGGATATGTAGATCTCCTACCATTGTACCGACTCTGTGTAACCCTAGCCCTCTCCGGTGTCTATATAAACCGAAGGGTTTTAGTCCGTAGGAACAACAATCATACCATATGCTAGCTTCTAGGGTTTAGCCTCTTTGATCTCGTGGTAGATCTACTCTTGTACTACCCATATCATCAATATCAATCAAGTAGGACATAGGGTTTTACCTCCATCAAGAGGGCCCGAACCTGGGTAAAACATTGTGTCCCCTGCCTCCTGTTACCATCCGGCCTAGACGCACAGTTGGGACCCCCTACCCGAGATCCGCCGGTTTTGACACCGGCATTGGTGCTTTCATTGAGAGTTCCTCTGTGCCGTCGCCATCAGGAAGGATGCCTCATCCCGTCTTTAAAGACGGCACCGTTGCTAAGGGAGCTTTGGTTGTCGGCCAAACTCTCCGTCTAGGTGGTTTCCTTATGACCGCCTGTTCGGCTGCTGCGCCGACGATGACCTCTCGGGTCATCGAAACCAATCTTCACGTCAGCTCGGAATTCGCCGAGCAGCTAGATCCAATGGAGCTCTCTTCCCTAAACGAGCTCTTGGATCGCATCGCCGTCCTGGGAGTCGCTACGGATTACGACCAGATTGGGCCTAAACCCGATCTGAGAGAGATTAACTCTCCCCAGGTCACCCATCATGTTGCCGTGGTAGAGGGACAGTGCGGCGACCCTTCATCTATCTTAAGGACTAGCTATGTCCGGATTCCCGATCCCTCCCAGCCGGATACCCGCAGAGGGGAGGACACCACTCAAGACCTGAACTTAAAGTCAGGCGATGGGCTAGATTCATTGGACATCATCCAAGAATCCAAACTTCTGAGTTCGGAAACTCCTTGGCCTCTGGGTCTCAGATTGGGCGAGGTTTCGGATTTGATTCCACCCACCCACCCGTACATAAGCGATCTATCCCAAATCAGGCAAGAGCCCGAAGAAACAGTACATCATTACTGGGCCAGATTCCTCCTGGTTATGAACAGGATAAAGGACTGCTGTGAGGAAGACGCAATTTCATTCTTCTGCAATAATTGCACGGACAAGGGAATCCTCAACGCCATAAGTCGCCGTGATATTACACGCTTCTCTGACTTGGCGTCCATAGTACGAAAGTACTGTGCGATGGAAAGCGCATGGAAAACCGAAATAAAATTTTGGGACAATCCGGCCCTGAATACAAACCCGGTCCGAAATAAAAGGGTGCATCATCGCTGGACACCCGGGTTCAATACCAAAAAGCAAAAGCCCTCTACAGGGCACGGAACCGTACTGGAAGGATGGCTTAATGGACCCTGTAAAATTCACAGTGCAGAGGGCGCCACACCAACTCACAGCCTTAGAGCATGTTGGATACTCCGGCAAGTGGCAAAAATTGGCGAAGATCTTCTAATTCCAGAAGCCACAGAAAGCCACCCCAGAGACACCAGTACGGTATTAACAGTCTTCGAGACTTTCGCATCAAATAATATGCGAAAAAGAACACTCCGCAGCCTTGCCGAAGTCTACCAAGTAGCAACAATAAACCCATGGAGTGACACGGCTATTACTTTTAACGCCAGTGATGAACCTAAATTCCGAATAGCCCGAGCACCAGCCGCATTGGTCCTCGGTCCAATAGTGGACGGCTTTTGTATTACCAAGGTACTCATGGATGGCGGCAGCGGATTGAACCTCATTTATGAGGAAACCCTTCAAAAAATGGAAATAGACAAGAACCGCATTGAGCGAAGCAGCACAACCTATAGAGGAATAATCCCCAGTCGGGAAGCGTGTTGTACAGGAAAAATCACACTAGATGTGGTGTTCGGCACGCGGATAATTACAGGTCCGAAGAGGTCACGTTCCAAGTGGCCCCGTTCAGTAGCGGATATCACGCTCTGCTAGGGCGGGAAGCGTTTACAATCTTCCAAACAATACCCCATTACGGGTACATGAAGCTCAAGATGCCCGGGCCTAACGGAATCATCACTCTCACTAGTGATCCGGACATAGCACTCCGCGCCGAAAACAAGACAGCCGCACTGGCCCTCGAGGCGCTATCCAAAGCCCTAGCGGCTGAGGAACTGACTGCGCTGTGCTCCATGGTGAATAGGGACGATGTGATACTCGATAAAAGATCCAAGTCCACCTCCTTTAAACCGGTGGACGAAATAGTCAAATTCCAGGTCCATCCAACGGACCCCAATAAAACAGCTTCCATCGGGGCACAGTTAAACCCTGATGTAGACGCCGCACTGTGAGGGTTCCTACGAGAGAACTGGGACATTTTCGCCTGGCACCCTTCAGACATGCCAGGAATCCCACGCAGGGTGGCCGAACACAGCTTAAATATCCTAAAAGGATTCAAGCCAGTCAAACAGGCTCTTCGGCGTTTTTTCGAACCTAAGAGATAGGCCATGGGAGAGGAACTAGCCAAGCTATTGGAGGCCGGATTCATCAAAGATATAAAACACCCGGACTGGCTAGCAAACCTGGTGATGGTACCAAAGAAGGACAAATCCTGGCGCCTGTGCGTTGATTTTAAAGACCTTAACAAGGCTTGCCCAAAGGATCCCTTCCCTCTCCCCCGCATCGATCAAATTATCGACGCTACCGCAGGACACGATTCGTTGTGTTTCCTCGACGCATACTCCGGCTACCATCAAATAAAGATGGCAGAGTCAGACCAAGCCGCAACGGCATTCATCACACCATATACGGCCCATTCTGCTTCAACACAATGCCCTTCGGGCTCAAAAACACCGGTGCAACATATCATCGCATGATTCAGACATGTCTGGCAAACCAGATCGGCAAAACAGTGGAGGCATATGTAGATGATGTGATCGTTAAAACAAGACATGTCGAATCTCTAGTAGACGACTTGAGGCTAACATTCGATAACCTCCGAACATACGACATCAAGCTCAACCCGGAAAAATGCGTTTTCGGCATTCTAGCCGGAAAGCTCTTGGGCTTCATTGTATCCGGTAGAGGAACTGAAGCAAATCCAGCCAAGATCTGAGCTCTGTCACAATTGGATATCCCGAAGGACCTCAAATAAATACAAAAATTAACCGGATGCGTGGCGGCTCTAAGCCGCTTTATCTCCCGCTTGGGAGAAAAGGCCCTACCCCTTTACCGCCTCCTTCGGCGCACCGAACACTTCGAGTGGACGGATGCAGCCACGGCCGGACTCGACGAAATAAAAGCCATCTTGGCAACAAACCCAGTCCTGGCCGCGCCAAACATTGGCGAACCAATGCTATTATACATTGCAGCAACCCATCAGGTCGTAAGCACAGTGCTCGTCGTCGAACGAGAAACGGACGGACACAAATTCCCCCTTCAAAAGCCGGTCTACTATGTGTCCACTGTCCTTACTCCGTGCAAGTCACGGTACCCGCATTATCAAAAGATTGCGTACGCGGTATTTATGGCATCCTGGAAGCTGCGACACTACTTTCAAGAGTGTTCAATAATAGTAGCCTCGGAAGTGCCACTTAACGATATTATAAACAACTGCGACACGACGGGCCGGATTGCAAAATGGGCCATTGAGCTCGTCCCGTTCGACATAACTTACAAGCCACGGCGAGCTATCAAGTCGCAAGTTTTGGCCGACTTCGTCACAGAATGGACGGAGGCCGAACTCCCTAAAGAGTACGACACATATTCAAACCGGGTCATGCACTTCGACGGCTCCAAAATGTTGGCCGGTCTAGGGGCTGGCGTCGTTTTGACGTCCTCCACAGGAGACACAGTTCAATATGTACTCCAGATAATGTACACAGACTCCAACAATGCAGCCGAATATGAGGCCCTTTTACATGGTCTCCGGATGGCAGTATCCATGGACATTCAACGCCTAGAGGTGCGCGGGGACTCAAACCTCGCAATATCCCAAATAAATGGAGATTTTGATGCCAAGGATCCAAAAATGGCAGCTTATCGCAACGCCGTCCTAAAAATGTCAGCTCGGTTCGAAGGGCTCGAATTTCACCATATAGCCCGGGAAAATAATCAGGCGGCAGATGTCCTGGCATGCATCAGCGCAAAACGCGATGTAGTCCCCCCCCAACATCTTCTTGGAAAGGCTGTTCAAGCCATCCGTAGTATGGGAAGGGGAACTCGACAATAATAGCCCGGAACCAACCGCAGTGCCCGACACCGAACACTCTGACATAATTGGAGGCTCTGCAATGAAATAACACCTTCAGCCCACGTAATATTGGCCGTCATCGCCCCGTGGACAGAACCATTCCTCGCCTACCTTACTAGGCAGGAACTCCCCGAGGACCAAAATGAGGCACGCTGCATAGTGCGGCGATCTAAAGCCTATAAAGTCCATGAGGGAGAGCTTTATAAGAAAAGCACTACCGGAGTCCTTCAAAGGTGCATCTCCGAAGAGGAAGGGCGGAACCTCCTGGCTGAAATTCATGCCAGACTTGGCGGTCATCACGCTGCAGCTCGGTCCCTTGTAAGCAAGGCCTTCCGTACAGGCTTTTATTGGCCGACGGCCTGGGCAGACGCCTAGGACTTGGTCCAACGATGCGTCGGTTGCCAGCTTTTTGCAAACCAAAGCCATATGCCACCCACCGCCCTCCAAACTATCCCCATCACTTGGCCCTTCGCGGTCTGGGGGCTTGACATGGTTGGACCCCTTAAAGGCGGAACCCACAAGAAAAAATACTTACTGGTCATGGTGGATAAGTTCACCAAATGGATAGAAGCCAAGCCTGTTAAGACGGCCGAATCCGGACCGGTGATAGACTTTATATCCGGGGTTGTACACCATTACGGCATCCCCCACAGCATCATCACTGATTACGGCACGAACTTTACAATCGACGAGGTAAAACTCTGGTGCAAAAACATGGGCATCAATCTCGATTATGCTTCCATCTATCACCCACAAACTAACGGCCAGGTCGAACGTGCAAATGGTCTTATCATGAGCAACATCAAACCCAGATTAGTGTGGTCCCTTAAGGAATCTAATACGCACTGGGTAGAGGAGCTCGACTCCGTACTCTAGGGGCTGCGGACCACGCCGAATCGCACCACCGGATACACACCATTCTTCATGGTGTATGGTGCAGAGGCAGTTTTGCCCTGCGGCATAATTCATGACTCACCTCGAGTGCGCGTGTACGAAGAAAGAGAAGCCGCACTCGATCGGCAGGACAGTTTGGATGCCTTGGAGGAAGAGCGTGACGTGGCAAAAGCCCGTCCTGCATTCTATCAACAGCGGTCTCGAAGATACCAAAGCAGGGAAGTACGGGCCAAAAATTACAACGTTGGCGAATTAGTTCTACGCCTACCGGACAAGAAAAAGGACAAACTCAAGCCCAAGTGGGAAGGTCCCTTCATAATTGACCAAGTCCTGACTGGTGGAGCGTACCGCCTACGAGATGCATCGGATAACCGACTCGAGCCGAACCCATGGAACGCAGCCCGTCTCCGAAGATTCTATGCCTAGCGCCGGACTCTGTGTTCGTCTCCTTCCTTTGTCCATTTTTTTATATACTGTCTGTCTTACATTTCTCTCCTTCTCCTCTCTCTCTCTCTCTCTCTTATAGCCTTTAAAGGCTCATAAAGTGATGCGCTATCCGCGCTCATTAAACCTGGGGGCTTCTTTAAACAGAAGCTTATTTATACGGGCTTCATGCCCAACACATGTGTCACACTTCCGCATGTACCTTTTATTCACCATTATATGCATCGATATGACTTAAGTTTTGGCCAAGCTGGGTTGCTTGGCTCCTGTGCTTACCCCTACGTTCCCAATTGTTCGGCTAGGTGGTAAAGGGAGCACCTCTGTGATTGTTACTGCCGGGTCAGCCGGATGTGTACCTCAGACTGGGTGAAGCCGAAAGCTAGCGTTCTTAAGGGAATATTCGGTCGGTGAACTAAAGATGATCTTTTTTCCACTTATTTATCTATACGCCCCCAGATGTTTTTCCTGTGTCTCTTTTCGCAGAATGGACATGCACTTTAGGGCATGCCTCCCAGGGAAAGGAACCCCTAACGGAACTATTCTCCCTGGAAGATGTTTCTTACTAACCATGTAATATAACATAACTAGTTGGGCACTTGTCTGTTCAAGCACTAATGACCCCTACGCCTGGTCTCCATGCATACCCCGGTTCTTATATAACTGCGAGGGTATTCGGACACACTCCGAACCGTCAGGTCCCGAGGTTGAAGCGAAAAGGTCGGCCATGACAAACGATCTACAATCCGGCTAGAAGGCATTACACATGTCAATTAAAATTACATAGTCAATCTGACTGATTGTATTCCTCTTCAATACCATCTAACAGGCTGTCTAGCTTATAGTCCTGTTGGGAATACTTTGCGGCCAATTCTACTTGGCCGTATACTAAGCTCACAGGGATCTCCTTCCCATCGGGCCCCACGGGTCCAACCTCGGCCATGTGGTTTGGATCAGCCTTCGTGTATCGCGTCTTCACCATGGCCCAGGCCTCCCTGGCGCCTTGACGGCAGGCCGACATCTTCCACAATCGGAAGCGCCGCCGCGCTCCCTTCAGCTTCTCTACAAGCTCTCCAAGGCCTTCGGGCATGGAGACGGATGGCCACAAGGCCTGGGCGACGCCTTGCATCACCTGCCGAACTCGCTAGTGCAGTTGTAAGAGCTCAGGAAGAAGGTCACCCGTAGAACCGGGCATTTCCTCTGCAGGACGACCTGTTAGCATACCTACAGACATTACTCTGTTAGTCAACTTCCTCTCCGAACTCTTTTTTCAAAGTTTGTTTAAATCACTTACTAAATATGCCGTGTCGAAGCCGCTGATTCTCCTTAACGGAGTCCAACAGCTGGGCACGAACATCCTTCAGTTCAACGCCCAGCTTGGTGTTGGCATCTTGGAGATCGTTCTTCTTCCGCCTCACCTTTGTCAGCACGCTCTCACCAGCCTTCAGCTGGCGTCAGAGTTGTTGCTCTTCCAGATTTAATCCGGCGCCATCTGCAATTTCATTTGTTAGATTTGCACCCACGCTGCACTTCGCAAGATACTTATCTTTCGAAGCGTATATTACCAGAGGGGGTCTCCTTGGGCTCCCCTGCCGCGGCTAGTGCGGCCTCAAGTTGGGCTTTGCACTCTTCCAGCTCCTGGGACAGTAGGGTATTCTTTTCTGTAAGAACCTGCATAACAAATGATCCTTAAATCAGTTATTCTAACTGTTTCAAGTCTCGGGGGCTACTGGTATATATATAATCACCAAAATTTTCTTACCCATATGTCTTTTACATATTGCTCCATGGCTCTGGCTAGACCATTTTGAGCAGCACGGAGGTACGCATCTCCCGAATTGAAGGCATCCAATGCCTCTTGGGAGAAACAAGCGTCGTGAAGAACTGTCCGGCGACGCCTGTGGTTCATGGCACTCTCCACCTCGGAATTGGTGGCACACAGCCTGTCCGCATCCTCTGTCGGAGGAGCATCCGGTGCGCGCCTTGTGTTCGCCTCCGCTTCCGGACTAGGCTTGGGAGCCTGGCTGGTGGAGGCGCGATTGGCAACCTCTCCGGATATAGTCCGGCGAGGTCTCTTCGTCCTGAAGAGATCACGAGCGTTAATATGCCTTGAAGGAATAACACCTGGGAATAAGATGGCGCGCTATACCTTTGCGCCGGCGTCTCAGTCCGGAAAGCACTTCTTTTCAGCCCGCGGGGCCTTGCCGCCCCTCGTTGGCTAGACGCCGCAGGCTCGGCCTCCCGTCTCAAGGACCTCCCCTACAAAACACGGTTGTCATACGGCAATCGAAAACACGCGAGGATAGATCCCTTTTCAAAGTGCTGGGACTTCGGTCTCAGTTACCTGTGAGGCTGGGAGTAGCCCTGGGTAATCGGCCGTAATGACCACCAAGGCGTTGTCCTTGCTCAATTGATGAAACACCCCATCAATCAGCTCCACAGATAAGTCCGGATCCTCTTGAGAGGCCGGGTCGAGGGACCATCCCGGATCCTCGGGTTGTGGAGGAGGGTTGTTTATTTCTTTAACATCCTGGCGCAGTTCCTATGTTGAAGTCGTTAGACTGAATATTTAACAATGGGAATATAAAACGGATGAGCAAGTAGAAGTGTCCACTTACCCAACTTGGGGGATTGTACATAGAAAATCCACCCTGTGGGTTGACGCGGAGAAATTCCTCCTCTTCTCCCTTGTACAAAGCGGACAAGGTCTTTATTAGAGCGGCAGCCGAATCCGGCCCCTTACGGCCGTGGCGGGTGGCGTCGTCCTCCCCGTTGAAGTCCCACATGAGGTGGCCTCTATACTGAAGCGGCTGCACCCCTCGCATGATGCATGCGGCCATGACCCCGATCATGGTCAGTCCGGAATGAGCTAACAATCTTATTCGGCCCATCAGGTAAAGAACGTCCTTGTCACTTTCCCTCTGAGGGCTCCGTGGATGCCAGCTTAGGCGCTTCTTTAGGGGAGCACTGTCGAACTCAGGGAGGCCGATCCGGACAGGATCCGGCAGCGGGACGTCCTCTATATAAAACCATTCCGAAGGCCAGTCCTCGGACGCCTTCTTTTGGCTTTCGGATAGATATCCGGTCCCGGCGATGCGCCACACTTCGGCTCCGCCCACTTGATATATTGACCCCTTCTAAGAACGGGGCACAAGGCAGAATAGCCTTTTCCACAGCGCGAAATGAGCCTCGCAGCCCAAAAACAGCTCGCAAAGGGCTATGAAGCCCGCGATATGCAATATGGAGGCAGGCGTGAGGTTGTGCAGCTGGAGGCCATAGAACTCCAGGAGCCCCCGAAGAAACGGATGAATTGGAAATCCGAGCCCTCTTATTAAGTAAGGGACAAGGCATACCCGCTCTCCTTTGGAGGGATTGGCGGCGCTCTCCGCTTGCTCTCCGCCATTATAGGTGGCAAGTCCGGCTCGAACCGGGACCATATAGGCCGGGGGGAGAAATCCATTGGTCTGGAGCGTCACTAGCTCGCTGTGCAGGACAGAGCATCTCCCCCAATCTCCAGGCTGAGGGCTGGAAGGGCGAGAGGAGGAGCTGCAGCGGCCGGCCATGATAGAATGGACCTCTGTCGGATACGCTCTCATGAATACTCGCGGAGGGGAGAAGGTGTGGTTTGGATCTAAATCCTCGTCCCGTTAAATAGGCGGCTCATTCACGCGGCTAGGGGTGTAAATGTAAAAACACCCTGACTTTTCGTATTCATTTGACACGTGGAAGACGGCCATTATTGGGCGTAGAAGCCAAGGAGCGCTACATTTACAAGAAACCGGACATTATTCAATAGGTACACGGAATTTGGAGGAGAACCCGCCTTGCAATGCCGAAGACAATCTGCGCGCCGGACTTGTCGTCATTGAAGCCTGGTTCGGGGGCTACTGAGGGAGTCCTGGATTAGGGGGTGTCCGGATAGCCGGACTATACCTTCGGCCGGACTCCTGGACTATGAAGATACAAGATTGAAGGCTTCGTCCCGTGTCCGGAAGGGACTTTCCTTGGCGTGGAAGGCAAGCTTGGCGATACGGATATGTAGATCTCCTACCATTGTAACCGACTCTGTGTAACCCTAGCCCTCTCCAGTGTCTATATAAACCGGAGGGTTTTAGTCCGTAGGAACAACAATCATACCATAGGCTACCTTCTAGGGTTTAGCCTCTTTGATCTCGTGGTAGATCTACTCTTGTACTACCCATATCATCAATATCAATCAAGCAGGACGTAGGGTTTTACCTCCATCAAGAGGGCCCGAACCTGGGTAAAACATTGTGACCCCTGCCTCCTGTTACCATCCGGCCTAGACGCACAGTTCGGGACCCCCTACCCGAGATCCGCCGGTTTTGACACCGACAAACACCGTGAAGAAGAATTGCCTAGTAAGGATGAAATTATTGGTCTTGCTTCTATTGCCGTACCTCCTAGTGATCCTTTAGAACAATATTTGCTAGACCATGAGAATGATATGTTTATGAATGAAAGAAGGGAAATAGATGAAGTATTATTTAAACGGGAACCTATTCTAAAACACAATTTGCCTGTTGAAATCCTAAGGGATCCCCCTCCACCTAAGGGTGATCCCGTGTTTGAGCTTAAACCGTTGCCTGATAATCTTAAATATGCTTATCTTGATGAAAAGAAGATATATCTTGTTATTATTAGTGCTAACCTTTCAAAGCATGAAGAAAAAAGATTATTGAAAACTCTGAAGAAGCACCGTGCTGCTATTGGATATACTCTTGATGATCTTAAGGGCATTAGTCCCACTCTATGTCAACATAAAATAAATTTGGAAGCAGATGCCAAACCAGTTCATGATCCTCGACGACGTCTGAATCCTAAAATGAAAGAAGTGGTAAGAAAAGAAATACTAAAGCTTCTGGAGGCAGGTATAAATTATCCCGTTGCTGATAGTCAGTGGGTAAGTCCTGTTCATTGTGTCCCTAAGAAGGGAGGTATTACTGTTGTTTCTAATGATAAATATGAATTGATTCCATAAAGAATTATTACAGGTTATAGGATGGTAATTGATTTCCGCAAATTAGATAAGGCTACTAAGAAAGATCATTACCCCTTACCTTTTATCGATCAAATGCTAGAAAGATTATGCAAACATACACATTACTGCTTTCTAGATGGTTATTCTGGTTTCTCTCAAATACCTGTGTCGGCTAAAGATCAATCAAAGACTACTTTTACATGCCCTTTTGGTACTTTTGCTTATAGACGTATGCCTTTTGGTTTATGTAATGCACCTGCTACCTTTCAAAGATGCATGATGGCTATATTCTCTGACTTTTGTGAAAAGATTTGTGAGGTTTTCATGGACGACTTTTCCGTCTATGGATCTTCTTTTGATGATTGCTTGAGCAATCTTGATCGAGTTTTGCAGAGATGTGAAGAAACTAATCTTGTCTTGAATTGGGAAAAGTGCCACTTTATGGTTAATGAAGGTATTGTCTTGGGGCATAAAGTTTCTGAAAGAGGTATTGAAGTTGATAATGCCAAGGTTGATGCTATTTAAAAGATGCCATGTCCCAAGGACATCAAAGGTATAAGAAGTTTCCTTGGTCACCCCGGATTTTATAGGAGGTTCATTAAGGACTTCTCAAAAATTTCTCGGCCTCTGACTAACTTATTACAAAAAGATATACCATTTGTCTTTGATGATGATTGTGTAGAAGCATTTGAAATACTTAGGAAAGCATTAGTCTCTGCACCTATTGTTCAGCCACCTGATTGGAATTTACCCTTTGAAATTATGTGTGATGCTAGCGATTATGTTGTAGGTGTTGTTTTAGGGCAAAGAGTTGATAAGAAATTAAATGTTATCCATTATGCTAGTAAGACCCCAGACAATGCTCAAAGAAATTATGCTACTACTGAAAAAGAACTTTTAGCAGTTGTATTTGCTTGTGATAAGTTCAGACCTTATATTGTTGATTCTAAAGTAACTATCCACACTAATCATGCTACTATTAAATATCTTATGGAGAAGAAAGATGCTAAACCTAGACTTATTAGATGGGTTCTCTTGCTACAAGAATTTGATTTGCATATTGTTGATAGAAAAGGAGCTGAGAACCCCGTTGCAGACAACTTATCTAGGTTAGAGAATGTTCTTGATGACCCACTACCTATTGAAGATAGCTTTCCTGATGAACAATTAAATGTCATAAGTACTTCTCGTAGTACCCCTTGGTATGCTGATTATGCTAATTACATAGTTGCTAAATTTATACCACCTAGCTTCACATACCAACAAAAGAAAAAGTTCTTCTATGATTTGAGACATTACTTTTGGGATGACCCACATCTATATAAAGAAGGAGTAGATGGTGTTATTAAACGTTGTGTACCTGAGCATGAACAGGAACAGATCCTATGGAAGTGCCACTCCGAAACTTATGGAGGACACCACGCGGGAGATAGAACTGCACATAAGGTATTGCAATCCGGTTTTTATTGGCCTACTCTCTTCAAGGATGCCCGTAAGTTTGTCCTATCTTGTGATGAATGTCAAAGAATTGGTAATATTAGTAGACGTCAAGAAATGCCTATGAATTATTCACTTGTTATTGAACCGTTTGATGTTTGGGGCTTTGATTATATGGGACCTTTTCCTGCCTCTAATGGATATACACATATCTTAGTTGCTGTTGATTACGTTACTAAGTGGGTAGAAGCTATTCCAACTAGTAGTGCTGATCATAACACTTCTATTAAAATGCTTAAAGAATTTATTTTTCCGAGGTTTGGAGTCCCTAGATATTTAATGACCGATGGTGGTTCACATTTTATTCATGGTGCTTTCCGTAAAATGCTTGCTAAATATGACGTCAATCATAGAATTGCATCTTCGTATCACCCACAGTCTAGTGGTCAAGTAGAATTGAGTAATAGAGAACTCAAATTAATTTTGCAAAAGACTGTCAATAGGTCTAGAAAGAATTGGTCCAAGAAACTTGATGATGCATTATGGTCCTATAGAACTGCATATAAAAATCCTATGGGTATGTCTCCGTATAAAATGGTATATGGAAAAGCATGTCACTTACCTCTTGAACTAGAACATAAGGCATATTGGGCTATTAAAGAGATCAACTATGATTTCAAACTTGCCGGTGAAAAGAGGTTATTTGATATTAGCTCACTTGATGAATGGAGAACCCAAGCTTATGAAAATGCCAAGTTGTTTAAAGAAAAGGTTAAAAGATGGCATGCCAAAAGGATACAAAAGCGTGAGTTTAATGTAGGTGATCATGTATTGCTATACAACTCTCTTTTAAGATTTTTTGCAGGTAAACTTCTCTCTAAATGGGAAGGCCCCTATGTTATCGAGGAGGTCTATCGTTCTGGTGCCATAAAAATCAACAACTTCGAAGGCACAAATCCGAAGGTGGTAAACGGTCAAAGAATCAAACATTATATCTCAGGTAATCCCATAAATGTTGAAACCAATATTATTGAAATCGTAACCCTGGAGGAATACATAAGGGACACTTTCCAGAATGTTTCAGACTCTGAAAAGGAATAGGTATGTGGTATGGTAAGTAAACCGATTCCAAAACAGTTTTTAAGGCAATATTTCTCCGTTTTGGAATATTTAGAAAAATAGAAAATTAAGTAGCAGTCCGGGAAGGACACGAGGGCCCCATGAGGGTGGAGGGCGCGCCCTACCCCCCTGGGCGCGCCCCCCTACCTCGTGAGCACCTCGTGTGCCTTCCGGACTCCGTTTTCTTGCACGATGCGTATTTTGGTCGGTAAAAATTCGTTATATATTCTCCCGAAGGTTTTGACTCCCGTATCACGCAATTATCCTCTGTTTTTGTTTCGAGCTGTCCCGCTGCAGATTAGATCAACATGTCTTCCCAGGATTCGGAAGGAGAAAGCTATGTGGATGATTACTTAGCTAATCCTAAAGTCTATGGAGATGTGGAGCACGATGGTTGGACCATGGAGGAAGAAGAGGACTATGAACCCAATGGGAAGGAGGAGACGAGCTCAGATGAAGATGAAGCCCCATTACCTCAACCTGGGGATATGTACGTGGAGTTCAAAAAGTCAAGTCTCCCTGATAGGGTAAACAAACCAAAATTCGAGTTTATCCCTTTTCGTCTCTTGCAGGAAAATAAGCAGGACCTATGCAAAAAGATATTAACCCTGGAGTGGGAGATTGATGATCTGAGGGATCAAAATGCCGTCCTCAAGCGTAAATTAAGGGAGAAGTCTATGCCATCAACTAAGTCAACATCACCTCCATCTTCACCAACCAAGGAGATATAATAACATGGGTATGGGCACTCCCCTTGGCAACCGCCAAGCTTGGGGGAGGTGCCCCGGTATCGTATCACAATCACAACTCTTATCTTTACCGTTTTCCTTAGTTCGATCATATAGTAGTATTTTGATCTAGTAGAATAAAGTTTATGGAATGATCTAGTTTTGAGTTTTGCCTTATGATCTCTCTATGTAATCGAGTCCGTGAGCTATATAATAAAGATTAGTGTTGAGTCAAGGGATTGATTTTCTTGCTATGATCTTGGGTGAATAAAAGAAAACAGAAAAAGATTAAGAAGAAACAAAAGTTCATATTGATCTTATTGATAGTAATGACTTCACATAGAAAGAGTGTGATGATTAAAAGTTGTTGGGAGTTGGCAGACATAGCTTTGGTCATTGTTGCAATTAATAGGAAGTAATAAGGAAAGAGAGGTTTCACATATAAATATACTATTATTGACATCTTTTATGATTGGGAGCACTCATCAAAATATGACATGCTAAAGAGTTGATGTTGGACAAGGAAGACAACGTAATGGGTTATGTTTTCTTATATCTGAGATAAAGTATGTTGTCATGGATCATCCAACATGTTGAGCTTGACTTTCCCCCTCTTGCTAGCCAAATTCTCAGCACCAAGTAGAGATACTACTTGTGCTTCCAAATACCCTTAAACCAGTTTTGCCATGAGAGTCCACCATATCTACCTATGGATTGAGTAAGATCCTTCAAGTAAGTTTTCATCGGTGCAAAGAAATAAGAATTGCTCTAAATATGTATGATTAGTGTGTGAGAAATAAGCTTTATACGATCTTGTGATGTGGAAATAATAAAAGTGACGGACTGCATAATAAAGGTTCATATCACAAGGGGCAATATAAAGTGACGTTCTTTCGCATTAAGATTTTGTGCATCCAACCATAAAAGTGCACAGCAACCTCTGCTTCCCTCTGCGAAGGGCCTATCTTTTATTATTATCTTCTACCTTATGCAAGTGTCATGGTGATCTTCATCTCTCCCTTTTTCATTTTATCCTTTGGCAAGCCCAGCATGTTGGAAAGATCTTGATAGATATATCTAATTGGATGTAGGGGGGCATGAGTTATTATTGTTGACATTACCCTCGAGGTAAAAGGTTGTGGGGTGAAACTATAAGTCCCTATCTTTCTCTGTGTCCGATTAAAACTCCGTAACCACAAGTATTGCGTGAGTGTTAGCAATTATGAAGGACTAGATGATAGTTGAGTATGTGGACTTGCTTTTTAGCTCTGACATAGACTCTTTCTGATGTTATGATAAATTGCAATTGCTTCAATGACTGAGGTTATAGTTTGTTGGTTCTCAATAAGGTTTCTGATTCATACTTTTGCATTGTGAATAGATCATCACTTGAACATAAGTAATCATATGACAATATCTATATATGTTGCTGTTATGAGAATAATCATGATTCCTTCATGTCCGTATTTTATTTTTATCGACACCTCTACCTCTAAACATGGGGACATATTTATTGTTATCGGCTTTCGCTTGAGGACAAGCGAGGTCTAAGCTTGGGGGAGTTGATACGTCCATTTTACATCATGCTTTTATATCGATATTTGTTGCATTATGGGCTGTTATTTCACATTATGTCACAATACTTATGGCTATTCTCTCTTATTTTACAAGGTTTACATAAGGAGGGAGAATGCCGGCAGCTGGAATTCTGGGCTGGAAAAGGAGCAAATATTAGAGACCTATTCTGCACAACTCCAAAAGTCCTGAAACTCCACGGAATACCTTATAATAAATAATGAAAAATCCTCGCCAAAGATGAAGACCAGGGGGCCCACACCCTGTCCACGAGGGTGGGGGCGCCCCTCCCCTAGGGCGCGCCCCCTACCTCGTCGGCCCCCTGGTGGTTCTCCGATGACCATCTTCTGCTATATGAAGTCTTTCATTGAGAAAAAAACTAGAAGCAACCTTTCGGGAGGAAACTCCGCCGCCACAAGGCGGAACCTTGGCGGAACCAATCTAGGGCTCCGGCAGAGCTATTCTGCCGGGGAAACCTCCCTCCCGGAGGGGGAAATCATCTCCATCGTCATCACCAACGCTCCTCTCATCGGGAGAGGGCAATCTCCATCAACATCTTCATCAGCACCATCTCATCTCAAAACCCTAGTTCATCTCTTGTATCCAATTCTTGTCTCCAAGTCCGGGATTGGTGCTAGTAGGTTGCTAGTAGTGTTAATTACTCCTTGTAGTTGATGCTAGTTGGTTTAATTGGTGGAAGATCATATGTTCAGATCCTTTATGCATATTATTACCCCTCTGATTATGAACATGAATATGCTTTGTGAGTAGTTATGTTTGTTCCCGAGGACAAGGGAGAAGTCTTGCTATTAATAGTCATGTGAATTTGGTATTCGTTCGATATTTTGATGAGATGTATGTTGTCTAAACTCTAGTGGTGTTATGTGAACGTCAACTACATAACACTTCACCATTATTTGGGCCTAGAGGAAGGCATTGGGAAGTAATAAGTAGATGATGGGTTGCTAGAGTGACAGAAGCTTAAACCCTAGTTTATGCGTTGCTTCGTAAGGGGCTGATTTGGATCCATATGTTTCATGCTATGGTTAGGTTTACCTTAATACTTTTGTTGTAGTTGTGGATGCTTGCAATACAGGTTAATCACAAGTGGGATGCTTGTTAAAGTAAGAACAGCACCCAAGCACCAGTCCACCCACATGTCAAATTATCAAAGTACCGAACGTGAATCATATGAACCTGATGAAAACTAGCTTGACGATATTCCCATGTGTCCTCGGGAGCGTTTTTCCTTATATAAGAGTTTGTCCAGGCTTGTCCTTTGCTACAAAAAGGATTGGGCCACCTTGCTGCACTTTATTTACTTTTGTTACTCGTTGCTCGTTACAAATTATCTTATCACAAAACTATCTGTTACCACTTATTTCAGTACTTGCAGAGAATACCTTGCTGAAAACCGCTTATCATTTCCTTCTGCTCCTCGTTGGGCTCGACACTCTTACTTATCGAAAGGACTACGATAGATCCCCTATACTTGTGGGTCATCACTAAACACTATGTGCAGACATGGTGAGAGATGCCACTACATGTCACGGTTGTAGACCAGCAATTGTATAGGAGCACATCTAACAATAAAACTTAATGTATTTCTTGATTCAACTTTATGCAAAAGTTAAGGAACCAATAAAAGAAGAGTGTTTACACGGTTGCATATCAATCTGATTAATTCAAGATGCACATCAAGGAGACAGCATGCAAAAGAAAAATTACATCATGTACACTGGGATTCAGCGTCATGAAGAAACATAAGACTACTTATTTTACAGGGTTCATAAATCTATATATGAAATGTTAGTTTGAAGTTAACTGCAATGCAAATAGATCTACATGGAGAGAGGTAATTCTCCTGGACAGTGCTACCTCTTGAGCTTGCGTTGGTTTTCCCCGAAGAGGAAGGGATGATGCAGCAAAGTAGCGTAAGTATTTCCCTCAGTTTTGAGAACCAAGGTATCAATCCAGTAGGAGGCCATGCTCAAGTCCCTCGTACCTGCACAAAATGATAGCTACTCGCAACCGACGTGATTAGGGGTTGTCAATCCCTTCACGGTCACTTACGAGAGTGAGATCTGATAGATATAATATTTTTGGTATTTTTGGTATAGAGATGCAAAGTAAAAAAGTAAAGGAAAAGTAAAAAAGCAAAACAAGATTAAAGTGATGGAGATTGATATGATGAGAATAGACCCGGGGGCCATAGGTTTCACTAGTGGCTTCTCTCAAGAGCATAAGTATTCTACGGTGGGTGAACAAATTGCTGTTGAGCAATTGACATAATTGAGCATAGTTATGAGAATATCTAGGCATGATCATGTATATAGGCATCACGTCCGTGACAAGTAGACCGAAACAATTCTGCATCTACTACTATTACTCCACTCATCGACCGCTATCCAGCATGCATCTAGAGTATTAAGTTAAAACAGAGTAACGCCTTAAGCAAGATGACATGATGTAGAGAGATAAATTCATGCAATATGAAATAAACCCCATCTTGTTATCCTCGATGGCAACGATGCAATACGTGCCTTGCTGCCCCTTCTGTCACTGGGAAAGGACACCGCAAGATCGAACCCAAAGCTAAGCACTTCTCCCATGGCAAGAACTACCAATCTAGTTGGCCAAACCAAACAGATAATTCGAAGAGACTTGCAAAGATAACCAATCATACATAAAAGAATTCAGAGAAGATTCAAATATTATTCATAGATAGACTTGATCATAAACCCGCAATTCATCGGTCTCAACAAACACACTGCAAAAAGAAGATTGCATCGAATAGATCTCCACAAGAGAGGGGGAGAACTTTGTATTGAGATCCAAAAAGAGAGAAGAAGCCATCTAGCTACTAACTATGGACCCACAGGTCTGAGGTAAACTACTCACACTTCATCGGAGAGGCTATGGTGATGTAGAAGCCCTCCGTGATGACGACCCTCCCCGGCGGAGCTCCAGAACAGGCCCTAAGATGGGATCTCGTGGATACAGAAAGTTGCGGCGGTGGAATTAGGTTTTGGCTCCTATTCTGATCATTTGGGGGTACTTAGGTAGATATAGGAGGAAGGAGTACGTCGGTGGAGCTCCGAGGGGCCCACGAGGCAGGGGGGCACGCCCCCACCCTCGTGACCGCCTCTCTGATGCCTTGGCGTAGGGTCCAAGTCTCCTGGATCACGTTCGGTGAGAAAATCACGTTCCCGAAGGTTTCATTCCGTTTGGACTCCGTTTGATATTCCGTTTCTTCAAAACACTGAAATAGGCAAAAAACAGCAATTCTGGGCTGGGCCTCCAGTTAATAGGTTAGTCCCAAAAATAATATAAAAGTATAAAATAAAGCCCAATATAGTCCAAAACAGTAGATAATATAGCATGGAGCAATCAAAAATTATAGATACGTTGGAGACGTATCAGACAGCTGCATCATAGGCTCATAGTAAATCACAACATTGTTACTTGACTAAAGTGAAACACCATTTGTAGGCATTAAAGGAATGATACATGAATTTGTAGGCATTAAAGGAATGAGACCTGAAGCTAAAACACCATCATACGCTCATACTAAATCACAACATTGTTACTTGACTGAAGTGAAACATCATTGAAGAGGTTTCAGCTTCTTACTTTGTGGAGTGAAGAAGACAATCGTCAAGTCTTGATTTAAGAGAAAAATTAAATTGATAACATGAGGATTCCACTATTGTTTGAAAAAGGTCACAAGCTTCGCACTTGTTACATTTCTTCTTCAACTCTGTAGTCTTGACCTTTAGCTGCAGCCCCTTGTTGTTGGGATTCCTCCCTTTGCTTCTTCCGTTGGGTCTTCTTATATGTATCCACAATGCCTTTATATCCTCCTTCTCTCTCTACAAGAAAATATATTGCCGTGATTTAATCAGAATCATGTGCCATTTGACAAAAAATGATTTGCAGTTAACTTATAGCCAACAAATCCTCACTTAGTCCAACCAACCACTGCAATCGTACCATAAGAGTAAGAAAAATGAAAATAAAGAATATTAGGAATCCCATATCCTAGGGTGACCGTTGTTGGTATCGAGGATAATTGTGTCAATTGCATCTCAGGGAATCAACTCGAATGAAGTCATAGAGGTCGAGCATAATCCATATTAGCCTTCTAATACCCGATCCCGTAGGTTGAAACATTCAGCAAGATTTCATTGGATGTAAGTACCATGATCTGACAGTTTACAAAATTCAGCAATATTTCATAGATTGAAATGGTAGGCTATTCATCTACAAAATTAGCAGAGGAGGATATAGTAGAGGAGTTGCTGATGAAGCTATGTACCTAGGGTAGGGTCATGGACCTGTCCCAGCTGCCCTACCCAAGGACATCTCAAGAAGAAATCACCTTTCAATCGACTTGGAGGTGTTCCACTCGACAGACTCGAAGACACTCGACCAAGAAGCAATCACTCGACCAAGATCCAACCACTCGACGGCCAGGAGACCTAAAAGCACTCCGCACGCTAACGGTCGGTTATTAAGTAGCTTTTATGGTCATCATAACACTTTATTAGAGGCGTTACCAGTAACGCCCGACCTTAATGTATTTAAAACCCTGCACAACTGAGGGCCGGAGGGGTCCGGCGAACTCTATATAAGCCACCCCCTCCTCAGTGTAAAGGGTTCGCACCCCTGTAATTCATACACGCATAATCCAGTCGACCGCCTCCGGGCTCCGAGACGTAGGGCTATTACTTCCTCCGAGAAGGGCCTGAACTCGTAAACCTCGTGTGCTTACAACTTCTCCATACCTAAGATCTTGCCTCTCCATACCTACCCCCCTACATTACTGTCAGACTTAGAACCATGACAGTTGGCGCCCACCGTGGGGCCGGTGTTTTAGCGATTTGTTGGAGGAGTTGTGATCTTTTCCGATCCAAATCATCATGGTTTCTGGCGGAGTTTTGGTGGAGGGCCGCGAGATCCGTCTCGGCGCGCTCACGTTCATCGCCGACGACTCCGCTTGGCTTCAGGAGGCTCCGCTCGACGTGGACGCACTCCCTATCCGTGGGGCAACGCACTTTCGCGCATGCGTCCGCGGCGTCCTCTTGCGGCAACCGTCGACCCACTATCGGTCGGCTCCTGTGCTGTCCTCCCTTCCTGTTTCCCGCCGGCGCAAGCGCTCCGGTCGGTCGAGACTTCAGCGGTGGGTGAGACACGCGGTGGCACGCCAGTCGGCCACCCCTCAAGTCGCGGCGATCGAGCCCGACGAATCCCTCTACGGCCTGTTCGACCTGTCGACTGGCTCCGCAGAGACCGCATCCGAGTGCGACAGCAGTGATTCGGCGACGGAGGTTCTGATGGTCGATGGACCGCCCAGTCCTCCTGGTTTTCCCCGCACCGACAGAGGCGCAGGTGGAGGTGACCCGTCGCGTCCCCATGAGGAATATCTCCCCGAGCCTCTCACGTCGCTGCAGAGAGAATAACTTCGTCGCCGGAACATGGATGCACTGCACACTCCTATCGTTGGAGAAACCCCCGAGGCTCGTGCCTTGGAGGACGCGCGCCTGGAAAACTTGGCCGAGCGCACTCGACTGGAGAACCTCCAGCGAGCACTCGACGAGCGTGCGCGACAACGGGTTCCAGAATCCAGTCAACGTCAGCTCTTTCCGCCCCCGCAGGTATATCGAACTCCGATTCAGAATTTAGCAGCTGCAGCCCGTATAGCAGAGTCGATTCAGCCTTCCCAGTCGGAGGCTGGCAGAGGCTTGCTGCAGATTAGAGCGTTACTCCGGGCAGCAGGAGACCATAATTCCGCTGTTTCTCAGTCACGAAACAGGATTCATAGCAGATCCGTTGCTGCAGACACAGTCCAGTCGGCTCATAGCCCAAGATCGCCCCTGAGGCGTGAGGGACGTGGGGACCGGCGTAATCAGTACGGGAACCGTGAGCAGTATGATCACCGATCCGATCGTGACGATCGACGTCGAGTGCCCACCCCTCCCTCGAGGAGCGGGTCGTATGTGCCTCGACAGCAGGATGACAGGCGCCCTCATAGTGTTGGGCGAAGGATTCCAGTCGACCCCAGGGAACCAGGCTTTGATGCGAGATCCATTCTCGTTCAAGGTTTGGTCGACAGGAACAGAGCTCACCGAGAAGGTCACGACAGAGATGCACCTACCAGCAGCAGAGTACATGTTTCGGGGCCAGAGTGCTTTAGTAGGGCCATCAGGGCCGCTGTGATTCCTCCCAACTTCAGGTTGGCGACTGGAGTCAGTAAGTTCACTGGTGAGTCCAAGCCCGATACTTGGCTTGAAGACTACCGAGTGGCCATCCAGATTGGCGGTGGCAATGATGAAGTGGCCATGAAGCACCTGCCTCTCATGTTGGAGGGCTCGGCCAGAGCGTGGCTGAATCAGTTAGCACCCAGCAGCATTTACACTTGGGAAGATCTCGCCCGAGTGTTTGTCACCACATTTGAAGGAACATGCAAGCGACCGGCAGGGCTGACGGAACTGCGGTCTTGCGTGCAGAAGCCGAATGAAACTTTGAGGGATTACATCCAGAGATGGATCACGTTACATCACACGGTAGAGAATGTGCCTGACCACCAAGCAGTCTGTGCCTTCAAAGAAGGCGTCAAGTACAGAGAACTGAATCTGAAATTTGGTCGAACCGGAGATATGTCTCTGAATCGGATGATGGAGATTGCCACCAAGTACGCTAATGGTGAAGATGAGGATTGACTCAGGAGTGGCAAGCTCAAGTCAGTCGCTCAAGAAACCGGAGGGAATTCCAATCGGAAACAGAAGCGGAAAGCCGAGCCAGCTGCTCCTGGGGAAGCCTTGGCTGTAACTCAAGGAAAGTTTAAGGGGAAACCCAAAGGACCTTGGAACCCCAAGAAAGTTAAAGACCAAGATGGAAATGATGTGTTGGATTTGCCATGTCACATCCACACCAAGAAAGATGAAGAGGGTAATTTCATTTACCCGAAACATACCACTCGACAGTGTCGGCTCTTGATCCAGCAGTTCCAGGGCAAGCAGCCCAAAGATAAGGAAAAGGAGTCGGACAAAGTTGAGGACAAGGAAGACAGTGACGATGGATATCCCCGGGTCAATTCCACCCTGATGATTTTTGCTGATGTTGAAAGCAAAAGTCGACTGAAAGTTATCAACCGTGAGGTGAATATGGTTGCTCCGGCAACACCCAGTTATCTGAAGTGGTCTTAGACTGCCATCACATTCGACCAGTCCGATCACCCAACGCACATTGCCACCCCTGGGAGGCAAGCTTTGGTGGTCGACCCAGTTGTTGAAGGCACTCGACTGACCAAAGCCTTGATGGATGGTGGCAGTGGTTTGAACATACTGTATGCTGAGACGTTGAAAGGGATGGGCATTCCGATGTCCAGACTCAGTACCAGCAACATGAGTTTCCATGGAGTCATTCCTGGAAAGAAGGCTGAGTCACTCGGCCAGATTGCTCTTGATGTGGTTTTTGGTGATTCCAAGAATTACCGCAAAGAGAAGTTGACGTTCGAAGTTGTAGATTTCCAGAGTGCTTATCACGCTATTTTGGGCAGTCCGGCTTATGCACGCTTCATGGCTCGACCATGTTATGTGTATCTCAAATTGAAGATGCCTGGTCCCAAAGGTGTGATCACTGTTACGGGCAATCGGAAGAAAGCAGAAGAGTGTTTTCAGAAAGGTTCAAAGATCGCTGATGCTCAGATGGCAGTGGTGGAGCTACAGGAATACCAGAAGACTGCAGACCCGAGTGATTTATTGCGAGCCAAGAAGCCCGCTACAGAATCAGCTTTTCAGTCGTCTGGCGAAACGAAGCCGACTCACATTCACCGGCCGATCCCAGTGCTGCTCCGACTCATATCTCAACAACACTCGACTCCAAATAGGAAGAACCGCTCATCCAGTTCCTCCATGAGAACTGGGACATTTTGCATGGAAGCCTTCTGACATGCCGGGTGTTCCCAGGGGGCTGGCTGAGCACCGCCTACGAGTCGACTCAAAAGTAAAACATGTCAAAGAACATCTCCAACGGTCTGCCGTCTAGAAGAGAAAGGCTATTGGCGAGGAGGTGGCTCGGCTCTTAGCAGCGGAGTTCATACGAGAGATCTACCACTCCGAGTGGCTCGCCAACGTTGTCATGGTCCCGAAGAAGGACAAGTCACTTCGCATGTGCATTGACTTTAAACATATCAATCGGGCCTGCCCGAAAGATCATTTTCCTCTCCCCCGCATCGACCAGATAGTCGACTCGACTGCGGGATGTGAGCGACTGTCTTTTTTAGACGCCTATTCCGGGTACCATCAGATCCGTCTGTATGGACCTGACGAGATCAAAACAGCTTTCATCACTCCATTCGGGTGCTTCTGTTATGTTACCATGCCATTCGGCCTCAAGAACGCCGGAGCCACATTCATGATGATGATTCAGAAGTGTCTGCTCACTCAAATCAGTCGGAATATGGAAGCGTACATGGATGATATTGTGGTCAAGTCACGGAAGGGTTCCGACATGCTGACTGACCTTGCTGAAACCTTTGCAAACCTCAGGAGGTATGATATCAAGCTTAATCCATCAAAGTGCACATTCGGAGTTCCTAGCGGAAAGCTACTCGGTTTTCTAACGGGGAATCGACGCCAATCCAGAAAAAGTCGATACTATACTCCGAATGAAAAGTCCTGTGCGAGTGCACGACGTCTAGAAGCTTACTGGTTGCTTGGCCGCTTTAAGTCGATTCATCTCTCGTCTCAGTGAAAAGGCATTGCCTCTTTACCGATTGATGAAGAAGTCCACAAGTTCGAGTGGACTCCTAAAGCTGATGCAGCGTTTGCAGAGCTCAAAGCTCCGCTCTCCACCCAGCCGGTGCTTGCTGCCCCAATCAGCAAAGAGCCTTTGCTGCTTTACATCGCAGCCACGGGACAAGTCGTCAGTACGGTACTTACGGTCGAGCGGGAAGAAGGAAAAGCCTTCAAAATTCAGCGCCCAGTATATTATATTTCTGAAGTTTTGAACCCGTCGAAGCAAAGATATCCTCATTATCAGAAGCTTGTATATGGGATTTATAAGACCACAAAGAAGGTTTCTCACTACTTCTCTGATCATTCCATTACAGTCGTCAGCGACGCTCCATTGTCAGAGATCCTGCATAACAGAGATGCAACTGGTCGAGTGGAAAAATGGGCGATTGAACTCCTTCCTTTAGATATCAAATTTGAGGCAAAGAAAGCTATCAAGTCCCAGGCAATAGCAGATTTCGTCGCCGAGTGGATTGAACAGCAACTATCGACTCAGGTTCACTCGGAGCATTGGACCATGTTCTTCGATGGTTCCAAAATGCTGAATGGTTCCGGTGCCGGGGTGGTATTGGTCTCCCCCCGAGGAGATAAGCTCAGATATGTTCTTCAAATCCACTTTGATTCCTCCAATAACGAGGCGGAATATGAAGCACTTTTATATGGGTTGCGCATGGCCATTTCACTCGGCGTCCGTCGCCTCATGGTCTATGGCGACTCAGATTTGGTGGTTAATCAGGTGATGAAGGAGTGGGACGTCAGAAGTCCAGCCATGACTGGTTATTGCAATGCAGTGAGAAAGCTGGAGAAGAAATTCGAGGGGTTAGAACTTCATCACATACCCCGACTGAAAAATCAAGCAGCCGATGATTTGGCGAAAATAGGTTCCAAAAGAGAAGCCATTCCCAGCAATGTGTTTTTGGAACACATCCACACACCATCAGTTCAGGAGGATCCCTTCACTGAAGAAGCCCCGCAGCCAAAAAGTGCCACGGATCCGACTGAAGTTGAAGTTCCAGCTGTGGTCGACCTGGTCATGGAAGTTTTGGTCATCACTCCTGACTGGACAATACCGTACATCGCGTACATCCTAAGTAAAGAACTCCCAGAGGACGAAGAAGAGGCTCGACAGATCGTCCGTCGATCCAAGGCCTTTACAGTCATAAAGGGACAACTGTATAGAGAAAGCGCGACTGGAGTCAGTCAGAAGTGTATAACACCAGAAGAAGGTCAGATGATCCTTGATGATATCCACTCGGGGACCTGTGGTCATCATGCGCCCTCTCGGACCATTGTGGCTAAAGCATACCGAGCGGGATTCTACTGGCCAAGAGCAAATGAAATGGCGAAAGAGATAGTTGACAAGTGTGAAGGATGTCAATTTTACTCCAATGTGTCGCACAAGCCCGCGTCATCCCTGAAAACCATTCCACTCGTCTGGCCCTTCGCCGTTTGGGGACTGGACATGGTTGGACCACTGAGAACGGGCAGGAGCGGCTTCACTCATGTGCTAGTAGCAGTCGACAAGTTCACCAAATGGATTGAAGCTAAGCCTATCAAGAATCTTGATGCTTGCACTGCTATCAGTTTCATCAGAGAGTTGATATTCATATATGGAGTTCCGCACAGCATCATCACTGACAATGGGTCAAACTTCGATTCCGACAAGTTCAGAGCCTTTTGCGCCTCTCAGGGCACACGAGTCGACTACGCTTCGGTCGCTCACCCCCAGTCGAATGGACAAGCGAAAAGAGCAAATGGCTTAATTCTCAAAGGACTGAAACCCCGATTGATGCGCGATCGCAAGCACGCAGCAGGCGCATGGGTCGACGAGCTTCCGTCAGTTCTTTGGGGATTGAGGACAACCCCGAACCAATCGACCGGGAGAACCCCATTCTTTCTGGTCTACGGTGCCGAAGCAGTTTTGCCGAGTGACCTGCTCCACAATGCACCCCGAGTCGAGCTTTACTCTGAAGATGAAGCAGAACAAGCCCGGCAGGATGCAGTCGACCTCCTGGAAGAAGAAAGAGAAATGGCCATGATCCGATCGACCATCTATCAGCAAGACTTGCGTCGATTCCATGCCAGGAATGTGAAGAGTCGAGCCTTCCAAGAAGGAGACTTGGTCCTCCGAGTGGATCAACAGAAGCCACACAAATTCGCTCCTACTTGAGAAGGCCCCTTCATAGTCACCAGAGTCCTCCACAATGGACTGTACCACCTTTATAATGTCGATCGCCAGATTGATGAGCCACGAGCCTGGAATGCGGAGCTGCTCCGCCCCTTTTATACTTGAATTCTCACTCGGATGAGATGTAATAAGAAAAACTCCTGTAGTTTATTTATCAAAGACAAGAGCGTTATAATTTTCCCAGTGATTGTTATTGTTTTTGTTTGCGGGAGAAATCCCCCAGCGGGTGGCTTAGCTGTGAATCCGTTTCGCCTAAGTTTGTAAAAATAATTTCCTACCGAGTGTTGAGCCAGCCTCCCACTCGGGGGCTTAGCTGCGAACCCGTTTCGCCTAAGTATTTCAAAATCCTACCGAGTGGTGAGCGACCCTCCCACTCGGGGGCTTAGCTGCAGTCCAGTAGCCTAAGTATTTGAAAATCCTACCGAGTGGTGAGCGACCCTCCCACTCGGGGGCTTAGCTGCAGTCCAGTACTTGCCTAAGTATTTGAAAATCCTACCGAGTGGTGAGCGACCCTCCTACTCGGGGGCTTAGCTACAGTCCAGTACTCGCCTAAGTATTTGAAAATCCTACCGAGTGGTGAGCCACCCTCCCACTCGGGGGCTTAGCTGCAGTCCAGTACTCGCCTAAGTATTTGAAAATCCTACCGAGTGGTGAGCGACCCTCCCACTCGGGGGGCTTAGCTGCAGTCCAGCACTCGCCTAAGTATTTGAAAATCCTACCGAGTGGTGAGCGACCCTCCCACTCGGGGGCTTAGCTGCAGTCCAGTACTCGCCTAAGTATTTGAAAATCCTACCGAGTGGTGAGCCACCCTCCCACTCGGGGGCTTAGCTGCAGTCCAGTACTCGCCTAAGTATTTAAAAATCCTACCGAGTGGTGAGCGACCCTCCCACTCGGGGGCTTAGCTGCAGTCCAGTACTCGCCTAAGTATTTGAAAATCCTACCGAGTGGTGAGCGACCCTCCCACTCGGGGGCTTAACTGCAGTCCAGTACTCGCCTAAGTATTTGAAAATCCTACCGAGTGGTGAGCCAGCCTCCCACTCGGGGGCTTAGCTGCAGTCCAGTACTCGCCTAAGTACGAAACACATCTCAATCCTCAAGGACGGCGAGGTGCAGGTCGACTGCCACCTTCTCCTTGGGAGCTGCGCCACAAATACAACGTGCGCTCCATCCCACTCTGCAAGGATGACGAGGTGCAGGTCGACTGCAACCTTCTCCTTCGGAGCTGCGCCACAAATACAACGTGCACTCCATCCCTATCCGCAAGGACGACGAGGTGCAGGTCGACTGCCACCTTCTCCTTGGGAGCTTCGCCACAAATACAACGTGCGCTCCATCACCGACCCGCAAGGACGACGAGGTGCAGGTCGACTGCTACCTTCTCCTTCGGAGCTGCGCCACAAATACAAAAGTTGTCTCGAGTGAAGAACGAGTTCCACTCGACGGAGGATTCATGAAGATATTCAACGATAAACCAAGTTCAGATAAATCCTAAAGGTTCCAGACCACAGATCGAAGTGCTCGGGCATTCGGCCTGAAAGAGTTTAACGGTTACAAAAACCACTCGGCATTCCGAGGCAAATTTAAGGTGAGGCATAAAAGTTTGTTCACTCCGCAGGAGGAAGACTGGCAGGCTCGACGAACTCGTCCAGGTCGACGCCGTCGGCGATTCGAGTGGCTGCAGCGATGAAAGTCTCCATAAAAGATCGGAAGTCATGCTTCTGGGTGTTGGCGACCTTGATTGCTGCCAGCTTATCTTGTCGCACCTCCTTGCAGTGGACACGAACCAAAGACAGAGCCACATCAGCACCGCACCGGGCAGAAGATTTCTTCCACTCCTGCACTCGATCAAGGATCTCGTTAAGTCGAGTCATCAAGGACTCAAGATCATTCTAGAGCATGGCCTCTGGCCAAAGTGCCGGGTCGATCCGTGATGTGGCGACCTTCAGTCGAGCCAAGTAGTCCACAACACCGTCAATGCGGGATTCCAGTCGGAGCAGATTCATGGCAGTTTCATCTTTCACGGGAGAATTGATTGGGTCCAAACCTGGCTCAATCCGCCCAGTCTCCTCCTCGAAGTTCTAACAAAGCTCTGCATTCACGATCCAGGGATAAGTCAATTTTCGTACGCTGAGTCGACAAAAAAAATCAGTCGGAACAAAATGTGTACCTTCAAGCTTGATGAACAACTTCTTGGCAAGGCTCCTCAGATAGCTCTCCAGATCGTCCCTCCTGCGAGCGATGCCTTCCATCTTCCCGTACAGGTTGAGATTGTCCTTCTTCAAGCGCGTGCACTCCTTGTTGGCTTCGTTCGGGGCAGATTTCATCTTGGTGTTCTCTTCTTCCAACTGGCCGACCGAAGCCAGTTTCTGTTCAGCTAGAGCGGTTCTGTCGTCAGCTTCCTTTTTAGCAGCAGCCAAATCCCGATCCTTCTTCGCCAGAGCTTCTCTTAGTTTTTCTGCAAAGAAATGGTGCTTGATTCAGAAAGAGCGGAAGGGTACTCTAGCCTAAGACAAACCAGTCGACAAGCTCGTCTTACCATTGGCGTCGTCCTTGGCCTTTTGCAGCTCTGTCTTGGCCAATTCCAAGTCAAGGTTCAGCTGGATCTGCTGTTTCTCCAAGTCAGCAAAGCGAGCTCCAAGATCACAAGATTTCTGCAATCAGGGAGGAGAAGTTATTTTACAGCGAAAAACGACAAAGAAAATAAATACTAAGACTACGGTCGACTGCCCGCAGTCCACCATAGTCTCGGGGACTACACCCAGTGGGCGCACTTTGCGTGCCCCCACCGGTTATGATCCCACTCGACCGGCCCGCCGGAGTCGAGTGCAGGGAGTAAAAAAAGGAAAGAAAGAAGAACTCGGACCATAGAACTCGGACCATAGAACTCAGACCACAGTCGACTGCTAGCAGTCGACCGCGGTCTCGGGGACTACACCCAGTGGGTGCATTTGGCGTGCCCCCACCGGTTCTAATCCCACTCGCCCAGACCGAGTAGAAGAGACAAACTACCAGTTTGGGTTACACTCGACGCGGCCAGACCACATCGAGCGAAAGAATCAAAATACAAAGACTACAGTCGACTGCCAGCAGTCCACCATAGTCTCGGGGACTACACCCAGTGGGTGCACTCAGCGTGCCCCCACTAGTTCAAAAATTCAATTGACGCACCCAGTGGGTGTACAGATGCAAAGGTTTTTGGAAAGAGAGTCTTCAGATAACATATCCTAACAGAACAAGCGGTGACCAACTAACCTAAACGTTGCTTTGGAGAGCTGAGCTGGCGCCGTAGGCGGCCTGACTGGCGTCCCGCACCGTCTTCATCTTCTCCATCATAATACCCGCCTGGCGTATGGCTTCCTTGGCAGCATTCACTTCGTCCTCTGGGACATGATGGGTCGCAAAAACTGAAGGTGGGTCGACAGGGGCCTGAGCAGTCGACGAAGAAGGCAAGGCACTCGACAATGGCACGACGAAGGTAACAGAACCCCGATTGGCATCGCCAGCGTCCTGAACGACTTGTTCCGCCCTCGGCGTCGACTGTGGCACCTTGCTTGCAGGAGCTTGCCTATTTTTCCTTGTCAAAGGCCTCTCAGGCTCTTCATCATCATCGGGGAGGTCGATAATGTTGGGAGCTGTACAAAGTTCAATCGCCAAAATCACATCACCCAATGGTGCACATTGCAGTTGAGTCGACCAAATAAAGACAGAATGGCAGAAATCATACCCAGATTGGAAGTGACCGCATCCTCCATTACCTCATCCTCGTCCCTGTAAGCTGAGGTCCCGGGAGTAGCAGCGCTGCCAGTTCCAAAATTCGTCTGGTTAAATCAAGAAAAAACAAACAGCACGGGGTGTCGAGTGAATACAAAGGGAGACACTCACGCAGAAGCGACGGGGATGTTAATCTTAATCTTCGGCAACGCCTTCCGAGGCTTCGGCTCTGCAACTTTGGGATGCTTTGACACTTTTTCGGTCGGGGTTGGTGAAGAGGTCCGAGGACGCTTTGAAGACTGACCAGCCTGAGCAGTCACCTTTTCACGGGCGCTCGGTCATTCTTGGTCAAGCTTGGATCGCCTCTCCCTGCGGGGAGGCGACTCGACATCTTCTTCGTCACTTGAGTCGTCGCTTTCTTCGTCCCCTTCACCGTCAGAAGTCCATTCGCCACTGTCGCCGCCGCTCGCCTCTCCTTCCATATCTTGCTCTTGCTCTCCGTTGGGCATTGAATACATTTCGATAAGGGCCTGAAAGAAAGCAGGAAGAATAAAGTCAGTCGACGCAGTATAGACAGCTGCGCGAGTGAATTCAGATTACAATCAAAGCTCGGAATCGGACCTTCTCTGGTACATGGGACTAGTCGAATGGAGGAACTCTCCTGGCTCCCCTGGGGTTGTCCTTGTTTCCGGTCATGCCCGACAGCCACTTCTCCAGTGTGTCGTCATCGACCTCCTCCGGATCTGAGTGGAGTTGTCAAGACCCGAATACATCCACATCGGATGGTCTCGGGCTTGAAGAGGCTGGATGCGCCGCTGAAGGAAAACCTCCAAGAGATCCATACCGGTGACCCCATCATGGATAAGCTGGACCACTCGTTCGACCAGCACCCTAACCTGCGCCTTCTCCTTCGGGAGCACCTTCAAAGAGGAGGGTTTCCTCACTCGGTCCATGGTAAAAGGAGGGAGGCCAGTCGACTGTCCTGGCGTCGACTGGTCTTTGCAGTAAAACCAGGTCGACTGCCATCCGCGAACCGAGTCGGGAAGAATCATGGATGGGAAGGAACTTTTCCCTCTCATTTGAACACCAAGACCCCCACACATCTGAATCACTTGTGTTCTCTCGTCACTCGGATTGGCCTTTTTCACCGTCTGAGAACGACAGGTGAAAATGTGCTTGAAAAGACCCCAGTGAGGCCGACAACCCAGGAAATTCTCACACAAAGACACGAAAGCAGCGAGATACACGATTGTGTTGGGAGTGAAGTGGTGGAGTTGTGCCCCAAAGAAATTCAGAAATCCCCAAAAGAAAGGGTAAGGAGGCAAGGAAAATCCACGGTCGACGTGGGTGGCAAGGAGAACGCGCTCACCCTCCCGAGGTTGCGGCTCGGATTCCTTCCCCGGAAGCCGCGCCGATCCATGGGGGATCAGCCCTCCTTTGGCTAGGTCGTCAAGGTCTTCTTGGGTGATCATCGAGCGGATCCAGTCGCCCTGGATCCAGCCCTTCGGCAGGCCGGCTCGCGAGTAAGATCCACCCCGACTGGTCGCCTTCCCCTTTGCCTTTGCCGTCGCCTTCTTCGCTTGCTCCAGAGCCGCCGTCTTCTCCTTCCCCATCGTCGCCGGCGAGACGTGTATGGAGCGGTGGCGCTGGGGCGAGAGCGAGCGCGACAAAGAAGCCTGAAGAGGAGAAGAGAGAATGGGAACGCACTGTTCAAGAGACCCCAGTCCGACGCCTTATATGAGGTCGCTTCCGAGTGGCTGACTGGTAGGCCCGGGCGGTCCTGTCAAATCCCGTAACAATCGCACGCGTGATACATGGCGAAAAAGGTGGCGCGGGGATCGAGGTGGCTCCGCCCTATCCCATCCGATTACTGCGGCCTCCCCCGTCCCGTGCGCTTCCCGAAATTCGGATCCCGTGAAATCTGCGGGTAGCAGAACAACTTGTCAGACCGGAGATCTCCTCCACGCCGTCACTCGGAACCTTTCAAGTAAAGAAACTCACTCGACAAAAAACTAAGAATGGATCAAGGCGACTGAAAAGGAAGTTGCTGTCATCACTCAGGTTCATTGGTCCGAAACAAGATATGCTCATGGCATGAAAAATGAGTCAGAGAAGTTCTCAACTCCTTCCCCACTCAAATCTCGATCCATTCGGGGGCTAATGATGAAGCTATGTATCTAGGGTAGGGTCATGGACCTGTCCCAGCTGCCCTACCCAAGGACATCTCAAGAAGAAATCACCTTTCAATCGACTTGGAGGTGTTCCACTCGACAGACTCGAAGACACTCGACCAAGAAGCAATCACTCGACCAAGATCCAACCACTCGACGGCCAGGAGACCTAAAAGCACTCTGCACGCTAACGGTCGGTTATTAAGTAGCTTTTATGGTCATCATAGCACTTTATTAGAGGCGTTACCAGTAACGCCCGACCTTAATGTATTTAAAACCCTGCACAACTGAGGGCCGGAGGGGTCCGGCGAACTCTATATAAGCCACCCCCTCCTCAGTGTAAAGGGTTCGCACCCCTGTAATTCATACACGCATAATCCAGTCGACCGCCTCCGGGCTCCGAGACGTAGGGCTATTACTTCCTCCGAGAAGGGCCTGAACTCGTAAACCTCGTGTGCTTACAACTTCTCCATACCTAAGATCTTGCCTCTCCATACCTACCCCCCTACATTACTGTCAGACTTAGAACCACGATAGTTGCCGATGCGGAGGTCGGAGTGGTGAGAGCCGGCTAGCAGCGTGCCATGGGTCGGGAACAAACTCCAGCAAGATATATACAGTGCACCCAATCTCAAATCATAGAAAATAGATCAAGCAACTACAGGCTAGAAGTTACATAAAAAATCTGATATGTAATCAGTAGTATTTCATCTACTCACTGCAATATTGGGGTGCAAAAGATTCTCGAGGAGCTGCACTTCTTCCTTGAGTTATCTTATATGCGCCTAATTGTAGAAACAGAAGCCACAAATCACCTCATATGAAGAAAAATCTCGACAGCTAAATTTGTAACCAGATCGGTTGGGGAAGTGGTACTCACTTGGGCTTTCTCCCGGGTCGTGTTGGTGCTTCCAGTCAAAGCTGGAACAAAAAATCAAACAAAGGAGAGAGAGTTAGTGTAACAAATGACTTCAAGTCTGCAGAAAGTGCAAACCAGATCACCAAATCGCAAAATCCAGCACCTGCTTTACTGCGAGGAGCTCGACAGTGTCCAGATTCATCCCGAGGTACACATGCCCGAACCCACCAGAGCCAATCATCTCACCCCTCCGACCACCATGCGACGGGACGGCGAAGGGCGCGGTGGCTCCCGCGGCGAACGGGGTGGGAGGAACGGCTGGGCAGCGAAGGGAGTGGTGGCTCCCGCGGCGAATAGAGCGGGAGGAACGGCTGGGCGGCGAAGGGCGTGGCGGCTCCCACGGCGAACGGAGCGGGAGGAACGACACGGCGGCGAACGACACGGCGGCTCCCGCGGCAAATGGAGCGGAGGAATGGCGAGGCGGCGAACGGCTATGGGAGGAACAGCTCCTGCGGCGAACGGCTGCGGGAGGCACGGCGGGGCGGCGAACGGAGCGAAGGAACGACGAGGCGGCGAACGGCTATGGGAGGAACGGCTCCCGCGGCGAACGGCTGCGGGGGGAACGGTGGGGCGGCGAACGGTCCGGGAGGATCGGCGTGCGGAGGCCCCCGCCCGTGTTGCGGCGTCCGTTGGGGGGGAGGAGGGGCAGGAGGGGGCGAGAGGTCGAGAGGTCGAGGTCGTGGGTCGTGCGGGCAGCGGTTTTTCTTTTACGGCGGGGCAGATTAGCGATGGATGGATTGCGGTGGCTTAACGCGTGGTTGCAGTGTTAAACACAGGAGAATTATTGACCATTAGATATTGATGATGAATGGGTGTGATTGTTTGGATCTGCTCCTCTTTTTCTTTTATAGTGGTAGCAGATAAAGAAAACAAACCATCTGATCTCTACCTTTTCTCTTTGAATGATCACTATCTCCTACACTAAAATTTGAAGTACGTAAACCAATTAACGGGTGCAATGATTCAGGTATTATTAGTGTGAGAAACTAATAAATAATCACAACAAATGAAGCCACAATATTTCATCTTGTTAGCACAAGCATTTTTTTGCTGAAAAGGTTAGAACACGCATATCGAATGGAATGCAAAGTATCAAATTAATGCTATCTTGATAAACACACTATTCATGAGAAAAAAATGACAAAAATAAGGTCCTGTTTGGTTCGGCTGTGGATTTCTAAAAGCAGCTGTGAAAAATCTATTGTGAAAAAATAGTTGTAGAAAATCTGATGTGAAAAAGATATAGGTCATTTGGCAAACCAGCTGATACAACTTTTTCAGATTTTGGCTCGCAGCGGAATCAGATTTTGAAAAGCACGTCCTGGGCTGCTTCCGTTTTTGGTTCAAATTTTGACGGCGGATTTCTGGAATCAGATTCTGCTGGATTCGCCCTTTGGTTCAGATTCTGCTGCGCAGTAGCAAAATCTGTCGATAAAATCTGAACCAAACAGGGCCTAACAGATCTTAACCTGCAATAAAGGCATTTTAAACACCTTACATATATATGAAGTACTTTTTGCATTATCATATAGTGATTCGTAGACCTTCCACGGAGGACGTTGCGACCGGTAGCGGCCATCATGGAGCAAACGCTGATGATGGTGGCACGGTGCACACCCCTCATCACGTCTGGGTCGGCCTATTTTTCTGTTTCTAAGAAGAAAAAAAGAGCGTACTTTTTGCATTATCATATAGTGATTCGTAGACCTTCCACGGAGGACGTTGCGACCGGTAGCGGCCATCATGGAGCAAACGCTGATGATGGTGGCACGGTGCACACCCCTCATCACGTCTGGGTCGGCCTATTTTTCTGTTTCTAAGAAGAAAAAAAGAGCGCGATATCTGGGATTCAAACCCGCGACAAGCTGGCTTGTGTAAGTCGCGACAACCACCAGACCACTTCACATGTTGTGATTATGTGCATGTTTTGCTTCTTTTCTTCTTCTCCTTTCTTTTTTTCTTCTTTCTGCTCTTTTTCCTTTCTTTTTCTAATTTGAAAAACTTTCTTTCTTCATGGTTTTTTTCTACAAAATTGATGAATGGTTTTCAATTTTTGATGAACTTTTTAAAATTCAATGAGTTAGCTTGTCAAATTCGGTGAACTATTTTTCAAATTTTGATGAACTTTTTTGAAATTCTATGAACTTTTTTCCAATTTCGATGCACTTTTTTAAAATTCAATAAACTGTTTTCCAAATTCGGTGGACTATTTTTCATATTTTGATGGTTTTTATTCAAATTTTGATGAACCTTTTCAAATTCCATGAACTTTTATTGAAATTCGGTGACCTTTTTTCAAAATCAATGAAGTTTTCGCAAAATTGATGAACTTTTTTCAAATTTGATGAACTTTTTTCAAAGTCGATGAACTTTTTTTCAAAAACGATGAACTTTTTCAAAAGTCGATGAATGTTTTTTTCAAAATCGATGAACTTTTTCAAAATTTGTGATTTTTTTGAAAATCGATGAACTTTTTCCAATTTTTATGAACTTTTTGAATTCGTCAATGTTTTTTGAATACATGATTTTTTTTCTAATTCGTGAAGTTTTTTAAAATCTGTGGGCATTCAAAATTTGTTCAGGTTTCTTTTCAAAAGAAATCCCATTTTTCTAAAGAGCGCGGCTAAAATGTAGTTGTTAGACATTTAGCGTTGCAATCTTTTCGGAAGGGCTGTATTGGTGTAGTGGTTCGCCAACCATGTGCAGGAGCATGATGGTGCTTGTTCGAATCCTCACCGCAGCTGCATTTGCGTTTGTTTTTTCCTGACATGAATACATTTTTGCACTGCCCTGCTGTTCATGGGCCGGCCCAGTCTCGAAGCAGGCGCGTCGGGTGCTGGGAGGGGAGGCGGAGGACTCAGCTGCCGGGCCGTCGTGCCACTCCAACGACGCGCACAATACCCGTGCCCCGCCGGCGCAGCACTGACCGGGGTGCTTCTTCTTGCACTAGTCTGGGAGCTTGTCCCAGACTCCCAGTTGATTCATTCATCATTGACGCTTTCATGTAAATTAACACTCGAACTTTCGATCTTGTTCTTTCAGGATATGTAGTCTGGGCGTGCTAGCTAGTCCGAGTTGATTCATGAGACCTCTTTGACTCACTCATGCATCTTTGATGCTTTCATCATGTAAATCAACAGTAGCAACTCTTCCAATGTTGTTGTTCGAAAAACATGACCCCCTTTTGTTGTTGATGCTACTTATATGGTACTTATATATACTCCCTCAGTTAGAAATACTTCTAGATTACTAAAATAATGATCTAAAAGGTTTTATATTTGTTTACCGCAGGAGCACTCACTTCATTTGTAAGGCATCAAGACAGTTTCTAGTCTGATTCCATTTGAGCCGATAGGGATAACTTGCAAGGGTGGGTGGTCGATGTTCATGAGAGATGCAACCATGCATGCAGGAAAGCAAAAAGAAACTCTTTCTAGAAGCTGTCACCTTCAAGGTGGATACTTTTTCCGAGACTGCGTGTGGCGGGTGTGATGCAATCTCGGCTCAGCTTCCAATCCCATGGGCCATGGTCACTCCTGTCGCATCACTCCAGTTGCACGGACGGATGCGGGCGTACGTGCGGGTAGGTGAAGGCGGACATGCCAGGAAAAGTCCGAAAGAACAAGAGAACAAACCGCTGACAAATTAAGTCGCGTCCATCTGACCTCATGAACGGAAGTTGCATGCATGGCCAACCTGGGGGGTGGTGGGTATATGCATGATCTTGGATTTCTCTTTAGATGATTATTCTTGTTTCTTAAAATTTATAGCCTATTTATTTTTATTTCTTTTTTTTGCCTCCTTCTCATTTTTATTTCTTTCTTACCTTTTTATTACTTCTAAATAGTTACGACAATTATTCAGGGCATGTTTACAGTGGTTGATAAGGCGGTATTTTCTTATGTATTCCACGTCTTTTAGAGAAGGCAATGAAACATGTTAGATCGTCACTAGCATAATCCATTGTATAACATGTTTTCTTCCCTTGTGTCAATGACATGCAATATATGAGAGAACACCGTGTTATCAATCATTGTAGATGTCATTTTACAACAAATTGCCTTTCTAGTGTCATATCTAGCATTTATTGTCATGAGATTACCTTTTATTTATACTATTTTATTTGTTTCTTTCTGTTCCTGTATTTTTTGTTTACTTTTTCTATATTTTTTCATTTTGTGTATTTTTATTTTGTTTCAGAATATACATGAATACCTTTTAGATTACGTGAACATATATTCACACACGCATGAAAATATATTCCGAATTTTTATCAAAATATGAATATTTTTTTGTATGCGAAAACATTTTGTAAATATGAGATATATGGTGAGCATTTCTAAAATATATAAAAACTTATATTTAGTTTAATAAATAAAATTTAAAATATAGGAACATTTACCTTCGATTCTATGGGCATTTATGTTTTTATATTACTAAACCTATTTTCTTACAACATTTTCAAAATAATTCAAGAAATTCCTTTTTTAGATTTCTTGAGTGGTTTTTAATTTTTTAGATACAAATGAAATATGTGCTAGTGGGCCGTGCCAGAGGCCGGCTCATTAAAGCCCACCGTTGAGGCGGCAATCAATATGGGCTATGTGAGCTGTCAGCGCTAGAATCTCTCTTCCCTCCACGCCGCCACTCCCGCTGTGTGCCTGCCGCCGACAGGCACGCCACCCACCCCGACAACCGTCGCGCCGGCCGCACTCCCCGCCGCCCCCCTCCCCCTCGCCTTCCCTCCGAAGCCCACCCCGCAGCTCGGCGACCTCCCCAGCGTACACCAGCCAGTCTGCGATGACCCTCGTCGGGATTTTCCTCGCAGCCCTCATCTGGTGCGCCGCCTACGTCGCCGCCGCCATCTCCTCAGTCTTCTAGTCCCCCCTTTCTCCGGCAACCCACCCCCCCCCCCACAAGCCCTCTCTCTAACCCCTACCCCCCCCCCCCCCCCCTCCCCAATCCTTCGGTAGCCCGACGCCGACCATGGGTTTCGCGCAGCTCGTCATCGGCCCCGCCGGCAGCGGCAAGGTGATTGTCTCCGATTCCCGCCCGCTTCCTCTTTCTCTCCATGCTTAATGCAGTCTCCAGAGCTAATTTGATTGGGGACGAATTGGTTCGTCACTCTGACCAGTGCTAATTTCGCATGGTTGTGTGCTCCTGCTTTGTTTCAATGCTAAATTTGTGCTGTTTTTATGAGGTTTGGTCCCTGTTTATACGTGATTTCATTTCAGACGAAGTAATGTACTCATCTGCTTTGTGACTATACCTGTATGTATGTTAGTATGTATTCCAAAGAATTTGACTGATCGAAGTGGGTTGTACGGGAGGTTAGAATATGGTTGTGGAGAAGCTGAGAAATAGTGTTTTCTGACCGTTGTTAATCATATGCAGTCGACCTACTGCTCTGGTCTGTATCAACATTGCGAGACGGTGGGCAGGAGGATTCATATGGTCAACCTGGATCCAGCTGCAGAGCACTTCAGCTATCCTGTATCTACTGGTAAGAATGCCTGCACGCTGTTGTGCACTTTTTTTTTAATCTTACATAGGGCTCTTACTCACATCTGTTTGGTATTTTTGTAGACATTAGAGAGCTCATATCGCTGGACGATGTCATGGAGGAGCTTGGGATGGGACCAAATGGCGGCCTCATCTATTGCATGGAGTATCCTGTTGTTTGAAAGCATGTTGATTTGTTGTTGATTGCTGTCTTCCAAGCTATTTAGTTATGAAGTGACCCCTTATGGTATATAATCTGCAATGTATTTCTGTTCTGTATTGGTACTTATAAGCGGGTTGGAGGTGCAACGTTACGCTGCTGGAGTGGATTTGGTCTTATAGCACATCCCGCAATTCTTCATTGTTTCTAGAATTAAACTGCCTTCTATTTTGTTTTCAATAGCAAAAGGTGCACGTAGATGTTCCAAGAGCAAATAGTATTGCTATACTTGCATTGCATGATTTATTATCTGGACAGTAGATACTATGGCATCCCATTATACTTTGAATTTGCCGGTCCATTTGGTAAAGTCATTTGCATGGATGCTACTTGTACACTTTTGTACACTTTGGATACTATGGCGTTGCTATGATGTGAATTTTATAAGAGGCTTCTCTGTTGATATATATACTCTGTAGTCCAATTAATAGCTCCATTTGTAATCAAGGATCTGATTGAACTTATTATAATTATACAATTCCAAGAGGATGTGAACACTCTTTATTGGCATAAAGTTAATGTTTTAGGATCTTAATGCTGGCAGTTGTTGTTTCCTTAAGAAACCTTAGGCACCTTGAAGACAATTTGGATGATTGGTTGGATGAACAATTAGAGAACTACTTGGATGATGACTATCTTGTGTTTGATTGCCCAGGTAATATGCTTAATGAATGTTTGCATGCTCTAATTGTGTCTTGTTTGTTAGTTGGACTATTTACTATTCGTACCACCTGCATGGGCCTATCGTTATGAGTTTCCTTATTAAACTTATGCGCTACCATGTTCATGTTGCCATCTTTATCTATTTCTCGTGTGGTTCTGTAGCATGTCTTATTTTATGAAAAATCAGAGATATCTAGATTGCTTAACATTACATGAAAACAATTAACCCAAGGTTCCACATCTTGTTTTGGCAGGCCAGATTGAACTCTTCACTCATGTTCCAGTTCTGCGTAACTTTGTTGAGTATCTGAAAAGGAAAAATTTCACTGTTTGCGCTGTGTACCTTCTGGACTCACAGGTTTGAATCACTAATGTAGCTTTCCTTTACGACAGCACTAACTCAGACCCCAGACTGATGACTGTTTGTTTTTCTTGGTACAGTTTGTCAGTGATGTCACAAAATACATTAGCGGTTGCATGGCTTCTCTTTCTGCTATGATTCAACTCGAGCTTCCTCATATCAACATCCTTTCTAAGATGGACCTTGTTTCCAATAAAAAGGATGTAGAAGAGTATGTTCCCTTTTCTCTCTCTTATATTAGTTGTAACATTTTAAAGTTGCCATTTTTTACATTAATAATGTTTTTGTACTTTTAGCTACCTGAACCCTGAGGCACAGGTTCTTCTGTCACAGCTGAATCGACAGATGGCGCCTCGGTTTCACAAGTTAAACAAGGCTTTAGCTGAACTGGTATTCCTTCCATGAATCTGTAAATTCTGTAAAATCTCATGTGTTCTGAAGCCCGATAACCGTCAATATATTGCCTCTCAAAAAAAATGCTAACGTTGTTTTGTCATAAATCCATAATTGCTGGACGTGTATCTCTTGCTTTGAACTGTTATGTTTCTGATGAAAATTGTCTGCATGGTTAAGATTTGCTCTGACAGCACATGGCTTAAGTTTTAGTTTACGATGAGACATCAGTGCATCACCTTATTCTGTGCTTATGTTCTGGAATCTGAATTCTGGCTAGGCACTAGCTATTCTGTACTGCAGAATAAACTTGTGTAAAAATTATATTTCGAGTTCCATGATGCATTTCCTTTGTGATGATTCTATAAACCATGGCCAACTCACATTTGCTTTATTTGAAGTTAGGCTAGGAAGTAGAACTGTTCTAGCATGATAGCTTGTGCTGATTTATATTCCAAGTAGACAACCATCTCTTATAATAGATGGATGTGCTGATGTAGTACTCCCCCCTGCCCCTTTTTTCTCATAGTGCATATTATCTTTGAGATGATACTTGTCTCCACGTGCTTCATTTCTTCCCTTTTTTTCTGTATATCCTCTTTTGGTAGGTAATTTGCTCTGATATTTATCGTGTCTCTGCCTCCAATATTGATGTCAGTACTAATATCATGTAGGTTGATGATTACAACATGGTGAATTTCATACCACTTGATTTGAGGAAGGAGAGCAGGTATTGCTGTTTGATTTCTTGGTTTAATTAAAATAACCCTTTTTTTCATACCTAAGCTTTTCCTACTTTTCTGATCAAGCGATCGAAGGAACCCTTTGCCACTTGAGTTTCTGATCCTTAAACATGCTACTTCTACTAGTACGCTTGTGGATGCAACTTTAATATCGATTTGGAAGACACATTCCCTCCTTGCCAGATTCAAATTTCTGGTGGGGTGGTGGTATAATAGCACACTTAACAATTTTCTCTACTAATTTCGTGTTGTTGTTCCATTCTTTTGCTATCATATGCTGGTCTGGTCTTTTTGGAAAATAATAACAATTATGGGATCATCACTATACTGGGCGGGACAATTTCCAACTTGAATGATTGTTCAGTTGAAATTTGGTTTTATTTGAAGTATAGTGCTGCAGTGAAACAAAACGTTCCAGCAATGTTGAAGTGTGGCACTTCCATTTGCCATGCTGATACTAAATTTCCAGTTATTTCCATGGCATGTATGGACCAGTTAGCCTAGAGTCTTGGCAGATTTATCTATCGGGTTCTGTTTTTTCGTATCCATGACCATGTTGCAGTGAAACAAAACGTTCCAGCAATGTTGAAGTGTGGCACTTCCATTTGCCATGCTGATATTAAATTTCCAGTTATTTCCATGGCATGTATGGACCAGTTAGCCTAGGGTCTTGGCAGATTTATCTATCTGGTTCTGTTTTTTTCGTATCCCTGACCATCCTTCCTTTTGCAGCATTCAGTATGTGCTGTCCAACATCGACAACTGCATCCAGTACGGAGAAGACGCCGATGTGAAGGTCAGGGACTTCATTCCTGAGGAGGATGATTAACCATTTGATCAAGCAGAAGCAACAAATTAGTCAGTATCATGTAGTGTGGGTCCATGGGAGGAGGAATTCACCGCCACATGGTAGCGCTGAACAGGCAGAAGCTATGTTTATCTGTTTCAATCGTTGGTCGGGAAAACAACACAGAATGCATCTGCAGAGAGTGTTTGGGGTCACCTTCCTATGCTTGCGAGGTTGGTAACCGGCAATTGCTTGTAAACAAATCATCCTCTGCCGGAGCTCTTGAACGGCACCAGACATGAGGGGTAATACCTAAAATAGTGTATGCGCCAATGCACCAATTCTGCTCCTTTATTTCTGAACACAGGGCCGTGAAATTCTGGTCAGCTTAATGTCTATATTTTGGGGGTTCTAGGTTTTGGAAAGTCCGTGTCAGATTGTATAGCATCGCATGGCAATCAATGGCTGCCACTACACACACCAAGTCTTACTGTGCAAATTACCTTTTAGGCCCTGCTTGGGTTATCGTTTACATTTTAAATACACTTGTAAAGAATACAAGCCTCCGCCCGTCGTTTTCGTTTCCGCCTGAAAACTGCACGCGGCCGGTAGGTTACACCCGTATAGAATACACCCGCATTTCATTACATCCATTCCAAGCGCAGCCTTAAAGTTTCAATGTACAGAGTAGGGCATGCGCCGATCTTTGCCTTTGGTGTTCAGATAATACACCTACGTTGACGCATAGGGTATCCAACCAGGGATGTTTTCCTACTTCACCTTGCTTCTCTGCTTCCTTTGTGCCAATTCCCAAGAATATCTACTAAATTGACATGTTGATGCGGAGCATCCTACGGTTATTCTCATGGACACAACACAGAGCTCGTGCACGTGCCATTGAAAACAAGGCGAACTCACTCCTCTATGGGATTGATATGGATATGGATGAAACTTGGGTGCTACCTCACCAAACGATGTTATGTGTCATTCGGTATGAGGACGACCCCATCAAAATGCTAAGGAGCATCACCAAGGCTTAGGAGAAGGACACCAAGGCCACAAGGAAGATGAAGGTCGGACACCCGAAGGAGCAGCACCTTGACCCCGTGTGCACGGGCCTCCCCGACCTCGTGCCCTTGGACCATCCAGAGAGCTACTGGAAACGAAGAAGCACACCCCGTGTGCACGCGCCTCGCCGCTGTAGCTACCCCGTGTGCACGGCCCTCCCAGGAAGTTGTCGTGGAGTTTCTATTTTGCCCTCTAGCTCGTACCTCACATCAAGTCACTTGTATATTTCGTGCATAGGCCATTTGTTAGGGTCAGCAAAATGTATGAGACTATCTAGAGAGAGCTTTGCTCATCTACCACTCCTATAGGAGATCAAGGCCTCCTAGGAGAAGATCCCTAGTGGATATCAAGACCCCTTCTAGGAAAGGATCTATCTAGATCATCAACACCTGATCTCCTCTTGGATTTGGGAAGAACTCTGCCTTTGTGCTTATTTTCTTGGATTATTCTTGTATGCTTATGGATCTCATGTATGTTATTTTAGTGGATATGTGGTTTGGGATTGTTTGAGTGTTGTTCTTATGTTCTTCTCTTGATTTGCTCTTTTCTCCACTTTCAAGTGTGAAAAGATCTTCAATTAGGGTTTCACCTATAATATCTTGGTGTCAGAGCCAGGTTGATTCACATCTTGGAGTCCCTACCCCCATATTCTAGCCTAATTTTGTTGTTTTTTGTCCCAATTCGAAAATCCACACAAAAATAGCCCCGCCATTTATCTTTTGCATTTGTTGAATCTTGTGAGATTTTGTTGATTTGGTCCACGAATTTCTTGTTTGGCAACTAGACCTACCCCTCCCACCATCCCCAACCTTACCCACCATCAAATTTCTCCAAAAAAAATCAAATTACCACTGATTTGGGGATGTTCTTGCGTAGGTAGAAAACCCCGTGCCCACGGGATCCCGTGCACACGGCCTCAACAGAGAAGATTCCCTTCGCCATTTTGGTTCTATTTTCCATTATATACACCACCATTTGCCTTCCGCCACCTTGTTGTTGATGACATGGGTGACCCAGGGTACCGGAGATATTTCTTCGCCAAAAGGCCCCTGTCACGAGTCTAGCCAGTAAACGTTATCCTCTGTACACATGGTCACGTAGATATAGTCTTCGACAAGTTAGGGTCCAGTGTGAAAGTAGGCATTCCATCTGCATGCGCATTTGTGAATACAAATACTGCTATGACTTTTTTATATAGAAACACAATACAGACTTAGACACTCGCATATATGGATGGTATCTTCAGCCCACAGAGTTCAAGTCCTAGACTTGACATTGGTGCTCACATTACTTTTGAATTTATTTCAGGTTTTCAGCGATATTCGTTCAGTGGGAGGAGACGTTCCTGTTGACAGTGAGGCGTATGCGGTGACTTCGTAAAATCTTAAGATGCTATGCCAGGTCAACCTCTCGGAGGTGCTCATAGGGGTAGGGTGTGCGTGCTACGTCCATAGGGGTGAGTGTATGTTCATGAATTTGAGCGATTTCAGTTGTATCGTATTAAAAAGAGAATGCATCATGCATATTCTAACCGTACGAGCACCTTCGAGCCAACAGATCTTCAAATTAAAGAATTCACCACACATGCCTTGTAATCAACGACAACATCTCTCACTAAAAGAATATCATCTCCAAGAGGCTCCCAAAAAACACCAATAACGTAGGAGGGTTTGCAGCTGGGGTGCTTTCTCAGAGTTTCTTTCCTCGCTACATCTAACATATCAGTCCCACTTGTCAATGAGCGGTGACACAGTGGTCCGATGATGGCGGCGATGCTCCGGCGGTTGGTCCAGTGACCTGCGCAATGGCAGCGTGGTGGTCCGGCGACCGCAGTGTCCATGGCGCAGTGGTACAGCGGGCTGCTCGGGCCACGCACTAACGTGGCACTTACTTGGAGAAATATTGAGAAAATATTGGGGAGATGGGACTGATTATTGAAACATCCCAATAATTTATTGGGCAAATGGAGTCCATTGGAGCATTTTTTTTTGGCTTAACTCTTTTGATACGAGAAATTTATTGAAGAAAAGGAGGCTCTTTTCTTTTGCGGGGTAAATGAGAGTTCTATCCCAAAGGTGCATAATTACAATCTAGAATTTCCTCAATACATGGAGGCCCTCTGTGTAGCCAAATAGCAGAGCTACATTCAGTACAACAATATCTTGCTAAAGTATCTGCAACTTTATTCTGATTGCGAAGAAGTTTCTGCGGAATAAACTCCTTGCCAACTCTTAACCTTTAATTTCTAGCACTAGATGACCGTACATCAAATGGTCCAAAGAATCCCCGAAGAAAAGGAGCATCGGATGGTCCAGAGAATCACCGAAGAAAAGGAGGCTCTTGGAGATGCTCTTAGATACCCAATGTCAAATGTGAACTTTGATCCTGGTGGTGGTGCTGGGCTGCATATACGTAGCAATTGCCAGTACTAAAGTAGTTTGAGATGTGCTTTGCCTCATTGCCTGTACCTAATTTGAGCCCCAAGTGACATGCATGGGATTCCTTTAATCCTTTTCTTAAGTGTACTCGATCCGTCGATCGCCCATCTGCGCTGCACATGCAACCGTCCCTTCGGCGATTGACCATTGACTACCACATGCATGGGATATATTGCATCCAATGAGCTACTCTATTTTCTCCACTATGCTTTTAAAATAACATTGTTAGTCTCTATATAAACGTGGCCTGGGTGATCTAGGCCGTATAGCTCCCACTCTAAGTCCTCTCATTAGAGCAGGAGTATTCATGTGCGTGTAGCTAAGGAAAGAAACTAAGCTAGGTCGATTGCATCAGTAGCTAGCTGCTAGCTATATATAGATCACGTGTTAGCTAACCTAGGTAGCACTATCTCTGTTGATCATACTGGCTATGGCGGTAGGGATTAAGAAAGGCCAGGCGGCGATGGCAGCAGCCACGCTGCTGGTGCTCTTGCTGGCGGCTGCGCTCCATGTGCGCCCTCTCCATGCTGCTGACGCGCCGGCGGGACCGCTACCCAACGGCGACGCGAAGGCGAGCACCAGGCGCCAACCTCCGCCTCTGCTGGCGCGTGGCGCCCGCGCCCGCCTCCTGAAGAGTGGTGGCGCTGGCGCCTCGGGCTGCACCTACTCCGGCCGGGCCGGCGGCGGCTGTCCCGGTCACTAGCTAGCTAAGTTTGCATATACTATGTGGTATATTCCTATATTATGCCTGATGTACGTGTGCTAATAATCTGCCTTCGCGTCGACGCTGGGCAGTGCTATGTATTTTTGATTTGTTGACGTCATTCTATGTAACCTTCTTGACCGGTCTACATTCTCCTTCACCCCTTTTTGCTTGTGATCTACTGCCATGACACTACGTACAATAATATGATGAACATATGGAAAAGTATATGCACAAGCATTTGTTTATTTTTCCTAGATAATCAGTGTTTATTCAGATGAGAATACCAACGATTAATATGAGCACGACCTATTCAGGGGCACAAAAACTTGCGCGCACGGATTTGGAAGTTGTGACACATTTAGATTAGACATGTTCTATGGCACAGGGAAACAAAAGGCGCACGGGTATTGCATGATGTTTCCCCCACTAGTATACAATGTGTATTTCGCAGTATACAGCAACACCAACTGAATTAGCCACCTACTTGATGATTGAGATTAAGTATGATAAAGTAGAGAGACAATTCAGAAATAGCCCATCCAACTAAATTCGTGACTGGTGATTGTTATTGAAAACAATTCCAAATTGGCAAGACGGAGAAGGCACCAAGTGAGAGAGGTACATGAGTGGAAGGGGTGTGTGAGAGATTTTATTTTGTAAGGTAAAGCCAAACAGAAATATAAAATGGGATGTAAAATGTGTCATTTTAATTACAGTCTCAGTTTTACGACTTAAGAAGTATATATTATCTACTTAATTGAAGTATAGGCACCAATTAGTATGCTATATAAGCAGCATACGATGAGAAAAGTTCAAGTTGTTTACAATCATTGATTAGATTTGATGTAGGGTTTATGTTGCTAGTACATATAGTACTGATCCCAACACAATTCTTACTTTTATCAGTAGCAGAGATGGTGCTAATGAAATCATTGCAAAACCTTGGGATTTTTTGGCCAAACTTGTTCTTTGGACCTAATACTCACTTTATTAGTCCACCGCCAGCGAGACTAGCTAGAGTGCATTTGTGTAGTAACTTAAAGATGCTATTTGTATTTGCAAGATATTTGGTTATTTGTTTTCTTCCCTATCTAGTTTTTCAAGTTTCATATTTTTTATTTATGAGTAGGCCCCTTATTTTTAAATTGTGCACATTCTGATATTTGAAAATGTTCAATTGGGTAGTTCCTGTTTTAAAAGCCTATATTGGAACACAAATTTTGTGTATAGTATTGGATTTAAAAATGGGTAGTCACACAAGTTTTTGGGTTTAGAAATGTGAAAATGGGGGTAGTTTGCATATTCAAGCGCGAAATTGCATTTTTTTTTAGAAATGTGTGATTTTGATTGTTTGCACATTTTGAGCCCTGGAATTGCATATTATGATTGTGAAATCTTGTTGTTAGAAATATGCAATTAGGTTGTTTGCGTATTTGAAGAAGCCTGTAATTGCGTATCTTTGTGCAATTTTAAGTTCACAAATTCATGTTTATTTGGGTAGTTTGTACATTTTAGGGTCCGGACTTGTATATGATAGTTTTGTGCAATTTTGGTCTTTTTGCAATCAAGTACAAATTTGCACATCTTTTTGTGCACTTTTAGTTTTCGAAGCACACAATGATGTAGCTTTACATTTTTGGACTAAATTTGCAAATTTTAAAAAGTGCAACTTTGTGTTCTTGTGCGTGAAGGTTAATCATTGAAAAGGCAAAATCAGCATTTATATACCAAAATCATGCGCAGAGGATGAAACTAAGACAAAACTACATTATTTTCAATAAAGAAGACAAAACTACTCTGCGTCAATATGCTGGTGTTCTTATATTTTACAGTCCCGACCAACTATACTACAGAACAATTTGTGCAGTACATACATTGGCAGTTAAAGTACCCAAAAAGGATATTGGCAGGTAAGATTCCCTTTTGCTTTGAAGTTAAAGTACTTTTCTGTATCACAATTGGCAGTTTATAGTCAAGAAAACTCTTGATCATATTTAAAGGATGGAGATAGCTACTGGAGTGTAGCACTAGTACCTAAACCAAGCATTCATTCAAGCCTCGACGTTATAATTACCTAAAGAATTAATATGCCCACAACGCATTGTGATTGCAACTTGTATCGTGGGATCTGATAATGTCGGCGAACCCTTTTACGTACCGGGATCAGAGATTCAGATTCTTGTGTGCAGAATATTCTTGGGCGGCCGTGAAGCAACGCGAGTCAGTCACCTCTCCGTTTAATAGTTCTTCTTTGCGATGAAGTACTCGTTTAAACAGCCGCTGATCCCTCTTAGCCGATGCTTTGTGGTAGAGATTGCGATCGGAGACGTATGTGAACCAAACACATAGACAGATGGGCTGCCGTTGGGCAAGCGCGTGCAAGATCGTGACAACGTATCGACTTCCGATCAAGGCTTTAAGATTTATGTCGGTTGCGCCAAATGGCAGTTGCCGATCAACTTGATCGAGGAGGCTAAAAGGTGGCCCGCTTAGGTCCAAAGTACCAGGATAACTGTATATTGTATTTTAAAGAAGAAGAAAAGCCTAATTTAATGGCTTTTCGGCCGGTGCATGCGAGCATGCATGCTTGTGCCGCGGGCGGCTATGGTGGTGCAGAGCGCATGCATGCAATCTATACTAGTACTAGAGTATTCGTAGAATATCTTGTTGAGCACTGGCTCCTCAAGATGGCAACGGAGACGAAACTCATCGGGTTTTGCCTTTCCAAACCCATCCCCACAAGAAAATCGTAAACCCGTCCCCGTCCCCATCACCGTGTGCGGGGCTAGTTTTCTGCCCGTCCCCTAAACCCATCGGGTTTCGGGGAACCACGGGGAACCCACGATAAAATTAAAATATTTAAACAAACATAGTGGTGACAAAGAATAACACTTCAACAACAAAACAAGCACATTTCAGCAGCATAACTTGAGTAAATTTTAACAAAAAACAATAGTAGATGGTTCAACAGCTATATAAGTTCTGAAGTAAAACTAATAGTTCACAAATCACTTTAAAGTTGGAATCATCATGGCATCTTTCACATCTCCAAGCCTCCAAACGACCATCTTCAAATCTTCCAATGCCAAATCAAAGTGCCAAGTACTAGGAAAGATCAAAACTCGCTCAAGCTAAAGTTAAACATGAGAAAAATATACACAAGTCCAAAAACTTTGTCCTTATTCATTGTCAGCATCTATGAGAATCAAATAAGTAGTAACGAACATCTTATGAAATATTGCAACATGATAATGATAAACTTTATGATGATATGTAAAGAAAGACACACCTTTATATTTGTTTCTTATCCAATCTTGTGAACACATCAAGGCCTCTAAGATTTCGGGGGTAAGATGACTACGGTGATAAAAAAAATAATGTAATTTCGCGGGTATTGCCGGGTTTCGGGTTTGGGGACTACCGAAACGGGTGTAAACCTACGAAATGTGTCGGGTTGTATAATGTGCCCAACAACAGCTCCGCGGGGATGAAAAGATGCCCATCCCCGTCCCCTAATAGGGTAAAAACCCATGGGGACGCGGGTTTCGGGGCCCCATTGCCATCTTGACTGGCTCCTGACCAAGGGCGTATCGTGTATCCACGTCTTTGGGTTGTGGTAATGAAGGCACCTTTAGCTTGGCGGAGACGAAGATGTACGTTGTGTCACTAGTGCAGAACCGGGCAATAGCACCGGTTCGTAAGGCCCTTTAGTGCCGGTTTGGTAACCGGTGCTAAAATGTAGGCACTAAAGGCTCTCCCTCCCCCTTTAGTACCGGTTCAGCACGAACCGGTGCTAAAGGGCAACCACGTGGCATGAGCCAGCTTCGGGGGCAGGGAGCCCTTTAGTACCGGTTGGTGTCACCAACCGGTATTAAAAGGTTGGGGGTTTTGGGTTTATGATTTCTTTTTCATTTAATTTTGTGTTTTTCATTTAATTATTTTTCTTTGCTGGTATTTTACGATACTACATACTGTACACGTTATGCATATATATAAATAGAATTTCTAGTAGAATCGGTAAGTTATTTTACGATACTATTCATCACCCAGGGTGCAGAATAAGTTATTCTTCACCCGAGGTAATCTTACGATCATTTCATAATTAAATTATGTTTCAAATTCAAATAGTTATATTCCTATTAATTCACTATGTAAAATTTGACATAAGAAAATAAAAATATAGGTCATAAGACAAGAAAATTTACAGTTTATTTGTATTTTAGACTATGTTTTTTACGTTTGTAATTTTACATAACATAAAATATTTTTTACGCCGATTATATATTTTCTGACGATCCTTTTTGCGTCGGAAATAAGACAAAACTTACGGAACGTAAAATTACGATGCATTGATGGTAAAATAGAGGAGGGTGAAGAATAACTATTCCTCATCCAGGGTGACGAATAGCGCGACCCTATATATTTCTTCTAATTGGTGCCTTCAGAGCCAGTGGCATTAGCCTAGCTAATTGGTGCCTTCGGAGCACGATAACAATTGAAAATGGTTCATGGGGGCGGTAGCGGGTAATAGTATTCTCCTTTGGGATCTATGACCTGGTCGAGCAAAAATCCCGCTATTTCTTCTTGAATTGCTTCTATGCGGTCTTGTGCTAGGAGCTTGTCCCGTACCTCTTTGAACTGTTAAGAAGGAGATCAATATGCATGTGTATTAGTTGTGTGACTAGATATCGATAATGTCGTAAAAATTGTGAATAGTGTTCTGACAATCGATATCATACCCACTCCTGTCTTTGAGATTTGCTCCTTTCGGACGCCATCATGCGAATGTTCTTGCAAACGTAGTATGCACATAGATCATTCCCCGGCGCCTGCTTCAGGGCCTTTACAAGAATGGAATTTGATCAGATAATAATTAATCAAGCATGATAATTAAAGAGATGGCAGCTAGCTAGTACTACTTAATTACTTACCTTGGGTCGATACCATTTCAGATTTTGTTTCCATGGGCCTGGAGTGGCCCTGATGAACTTTGCCCAAGCCCTGCCCGTCGACAAAGAAAATGAATAAATGGGTTATTAAATAGTTGTTATCAGGAAATGAAGAACTAATTAAATAGGCCGAGATATAGTTAATAATGATTGAAATTACCTGTTGACTATCCCCTTCACGATGGTGTAGTCACTTGCTTTCTTAAGTAGTGAGTCTAGTACTTCAACTGTTCCTTCATCAACTTTAATGATTAACAAGATCCAGTGAAATCTGCATGCACACACGTTTGCATGTCTTAATTAAACGGACATATGTAAGCAAAAACATGTAGCTAGCTAGTAGGGAAAAACAGAATTTGTAGTACAAGACAGTGTGACTCACTGGAAGTTGTAAGGAAGTAGTATATCTTTATTGTATCTGAGTTCCTTGAAGAACTGTAGCATGCTTTCCTCTACACTTTTTTCGTGATATGGATCTATTTTCCATGTGTATTCATTAATGGTATTTGGGTCAACGAACCCAATGCCATAGCATTCACCTTTTTCATTTCATAAATCTTCATCCTGCATAATACCACAGAAAAGAACATAGTGAGGATAATTACAGGTAATGATTGATCAAAATGATCACTACAGCTAGCTTGAGACTTAAATTACAGAAAGAAATCACTTACAGATAATAGCAACTGACGATAGATTTGTCGAGTGTGTCTTATTGTATAGCTGAAATAGTTCTGAATACTCAACGGTCACAGCTTTCTCATGGTAGTAATGATCCTTGTTGACATTCATCATGAGGGACTCTCGATTGGAAATCTTGGTAATGTCCATGTACCATTGATGCAATTCATACATTCTCGTTGGGAGCTTATGGACCTCCTCTGGCTCGACCAAAGGTTGGCCCCGGGCATATTTCCATTTTATTTCCTCCTCTCTAGTCGGAGATATGGGCTCGATATCGAGGAGTTGTCCAACAGTGATCCCAATCGATTCAGCCTGCGCAATATGCTCCTCGGTTATTACCACATCGCCCACCCCGGGAACGTTAACGGTTTGCCCACAATAATATTGGGCGCGCCTACTCTCATGTGTTGTTGGCACAACAAGCGGGGGGATTGATTGCGCCGCCTGTTCTCCCAGCTGGGGAACGGTTTTACCGCTCTTTTTGCCAGCTGATTTGCTCGAGCTCGAGCTCGCCTCTTTCTGTAGACGTGCTCGATTTAACTTCTTGATGTGGCGCTCATAGTCTGTGTCAACAGGCTTGGGAGCTGGTGCTCTAGCCATACGAATGAAGTGGTCAATCTTTTCCACAGGCACTTTCTCCCTTGGTGGCGGTGGCGGTTTCGGTGCAAAATGGGCTTCCACCTTGGCCTTCGATATGGCTACGTTTTCCTCCTCGGACTTGTCGTAAGGCCTCTGCGGAAGAGGCGCGAGGCTTGGACCATATTGAAATCGCTTGCCTCCGCCTGTACCTCCAGTACTGCCTCGACTTGTACCGCTACACACCATAGCTGAGGCGGCTCTCGTCCGTGATTGCTGAGGCGGCGAAGACGACTGACGTGGCTGAGTTGGAGGAGGAGGAGTGGCCTGAAGCTGTGCCGGACTTGGAGGAGGAGTGGCCTGAAGCTGTGCCAGACTTGGAGGAGGAGTGGCCTGATGCTTTGCCGGACTTGGAGGAGGAGGAGTGGCCTGAAGCTGTGCCGGACTTGGAGGAGGAGTGGCCTGACACGTTGGTGGACTTGGAGGAGCGGGAGTCTGCTGACTCGGTGGCGGACTGCGACGAGGAGTCGGATGACGCGGTGTCGGTGGCCTTCGAAAGATGATGCAATCCTTTCTCCATAGGATGATATGATGGTTGGCCTCTCCTAGTGTGTGCTCATCGTCACCTCCAGGAATGTCAAGCTCTAGCCCCGAATATTGGTCCACCACCTTATCAACCAAGACACGAGTATAGCCCGCTGGAATCGGGTTGCAATGGAAGGTTGCCTCAGGGGGATTTGTAAAAGCAAGGGCGTCCGCCACCTTCATGGATATGTTCTTCATTTTGAAGTGTAGCTCGCAGTTAGTGTTCTCCATGATGTCATCCACTGGATAGCTATCCAGCAATGCGTCGCCCGGGGCGGAACCCACGCTGCTTCTCGGCATGAATGGGACGGTGCTATCCAATGGTGGATCATCCGCTAGCTGCTGAGACCCCCTTTGCTGGCTAAGTGAGTCGATCTGCTCCTGCTGCCGCTGGAATTTGACTGCCAAGTCCGTGTGCGCTGATTCTAGGCCTTGAAGGCGTTCATAGTCTAGCTTCCTCTGCTCCTCCTCCATCTTCCTCTTCTTCTCCTCCGCAATCTTCTTTCTCGCACAGGTTCTGTAGTCGGCGTTCCAGTCCAAAAACCCCTCATACCACGGAATAGCGCCCATGCCTCGTGTTCTTCCCGGGTGTTCAGGATTTCCCAGGGCACAGGTAAGCTCGTCGTTCTCTCTGTTGGGCTCGAACAACCCCGATCGAGCCTCTTCTATTGCAACAAGTAGCTTATCTTCGGCTCCGTCCAGACATGCCTTCTTCGAAACTTTGCCTGTCTTCGGGTCCAACCCCCCCTGCGCATAGAACCAAGTCCTGCACCTGGGGGGCCAGCTCAATGTTTCTGGAGTGACACCTGCATCCAGCATCTCTTTCTCAGACTTATCCCAGTTAGGCATTCCCACCGCATAGCCACCTGGCCCCAGCTTATGGAACTTATCCTTTTTTGCGGCATTGGCCTTGTTTATTCTCGACCGTTCCTTAGATAATTCCGAATCCTTGAATTTCACGAAATCGTCCCAATGAGCACTTTGGTCTCTAGTGTTCCCTTGAATACTGGAGTCTTCCTTCCTCCGTTGACGTACTTGGCCCATTCACGAATCTTGTGGTTCTTAAATGCAACTGCCATCTTCCTAAGAGCAGCGTCCTTGACTTTCTCCACATCTGCATCTGTGAAATGATCTGGTAGGGTGAAATATTCCATGAGCGTTTCCCAAAGCAGAAGTTTTTGTCTGTCGTCGACAAAAGTAACTCCTGGACGTGGCTTTGCTGGCTCTCTCCATTCTTGAAGGGAGATCGGGAGTTGGTCCTTCACAAGAACTCCGCACTGACGAATGAACTTGTCCGCAATCTTCTTAGGCGCTAATGGTTCGCCATTAGGTTTGATGGCCTCGATATTGTACTTTACGCCCTCCTTCAACTTTTTGTTCGGGCCACGTTTCCTGTTGCCTGAAGATTTGCTCAATCCGGATGGCTGAAAGAAGAAAGATCGATTCGTTAATATATCTTCAAGTCATTTAAAACATGTGATGATCACCAGATGCCTGCTTATATAAATATATATACCTCGCCGGTCTTTGTTGTTTCAAGATCAACATTTTCTTCGTCATGTTCATAGTTCATGACTTCATCAATTCGGTCGTCGCGATCGAATATCATATCACCCTCCCCGGTGTTGTTTAGATATTCGGAGCCATCATAATCTTCTTCATTCTAATCATCATCTGACCCGCGAGGATTACGTATGATATTGAACAGGGCCTCTTCTCCCTCTCTGCCGGTATTGTCCGCCATAGGTTTTGTTTAACTAATCCAAAAGAAATATAAAACAATTTAGTATTCAAATTGCATCGTCTCGAATAATAGATATAATCTCGAATACATTGTCTCGAATAATACATATAATCTCGAATACATCGTCTCGAATAATAGATATAATCTCGAATACATCGTCTCGAATAATAGATATAATCTCGAGTACATCGTCTCGAATAATATATAATCTCGAATACATCGTCTCGAATATTATATATCAAATACATCACTGGCTAGGTAGCTAATAAAGATCGAATACTACAGAAGAATCTAAGACACTCGCGGTTCCTGCGGCGCGGGCGGTGGACACCCAAAGAGAAGGAACCCTCACAGGATCATAGCTGAAGTGAGATCCCTGAAAAAACTGCCAGGTATTGGAGAACCTGCCGCCTTATAACGCAACCATGTAGCGATGGACGTGCTCGTCCTCCTCCCTGACACGGCGACGTACCACCTCCGGCGGGGCCGGCTCCCTCCGCACCGAAACTGGCCCACGCGAACGCCACCAAACGAGATCAGGGTCGACGACGGGACCCGGGGCCGGGTTCCTCATCAAGCGGCGCGCCCCTCCAGGCAGCACCTCCCAGTGCCAGCTCGGCGGAGCCCAGTCCCGGACATTGGTCAGCCGGACGTCGTCGCGGACGGGTCGACGGCGAGGATGCGGGCCGGGCATCGTCGAGAACAAATACTAGCTATATGCCCGCAAAAAGTAACATTTTTTAATGATTGGATTTTGATAACTAAAATTTCTAACATTTCTATATAACTAACATTTCTAACAATGCTATATAACTAACATTTCTATAACATTTCTAATATTTCTATAACTAAAAAATAGAAAAAATTATAACATTTCTATATATATAACTAACATTTGTATAACATTTCTAATATTTCTATAACTAAAAAAAGAAAAAATTCTAACTTTTTTATAACTATTTCTATAACTAAAAAACAGAAAAATTTCTAACATTTCTAACAATGCTATATAACTAACTATTTCTATAACTAAAAAAAGAAAAATTTCTAACATTTTTATAACTATTTCTATAACTAAAAAGCTAAAAAAATGTATGTGTGTGTGTGCTCACCGGCGAGGCGAGAGGCGATGGGGGGCGACGACGGGGACGGCGACGGGCGCGGCGACGACTGGGACAGGGACGGGGCGGCGACGACGGGGACGGGGACGTACGGGCCGGGACGGCAACGACGGGGACGGGGCGGCGATGACGGGGACGGGGACGACGCGGGACGGGCCGGGACGGGGCGGCGGTGACGACGGGGACGGGGCGGCGACGGGGGCGGCGACGAGGGATATGGAGACGGGGGCGGCGGGCGACGGGGTAGAGGAGAAGAGGCAGATGAGAAACTGAAATTTTTGAAGTGTTTAGTTATATAGGATGGACCTTTAGTACCGGTTGGAGCCACCAACCGGTACTAAAGGCCTGTTTTGGCCAGGCTAAGCGGCGGGAAGCGCACCCCCTTTAGTACGGGGTGGTGGCTCCAACCGGTACTAAAGGCCCTCCCTTTAGTACCGGTTGGTGCCACCACCCGGTACTAAAGGGGTTGCGCTGGCGCAGGTTCGGCAAGTTTAATCCCACCTCGCTAGCCGAGGGGCGTCCGCACTGGTTTATAACCCCCCATGCGGTAGCTCTCTCGAGTTCCTCTCCAAAGCAGGCCTACTGGGCCTACATGTTCTGTGCTTCCCTATGGGCCTACTGGGCCTTTGCGGGCCTGCATCCTGGCCCAATAACATGTTGGTTTTCTAGTCGTATGCAGGCCGCTCTGGCCCAGTAGGCGGGCTTTTTTATTTTTTTGCTTTATTTATTTTTGAGTTGTTTTTTTGTGTATTTAGAGTTTCTTTGTGAATATTTTTGCTTTAGGTACAAAAAATTACAAACTTTCTGTTAGTGCCCGTAGTTTTCAAATTTGAATAGTTTAAATTTTGAATTATTTGAAATTAGTGTGAATCACTAGTTTGTGAATAACTTAACTTTAAAAATCAGTAAAGGCATGAAAGAATTTGTTTGCACATAAAATTTCTTCGCGTTTCAAATGCCAAAACACATAACTACCCTAACTATTACAGAGATTCTCTCCTAGGTGTGAAACACAGAAGAAAGTGATGATAGTGAAGCCGATCACATCCCAGATCTTTGGGTGTGAAACTTTTTCTTCGCGTGTGTCCCTTTGCGCCGTAACCATGGAAAATCTTCATCATTTAACGGGATGCTCGGGTCAATATTCACTGTGAATGGAGCAATTTCATCAAACTTTTCATAATCTTCTGACATGTCTGTCTTGTCATCCACTCCCACGATGTTTCTCTTCCCAGAAAGAACTATGTGCCGCTTTGGCTCATCGTACGATGCATTCGCTTCCTTATCTTTTCTTTTTCTTGGCTTGGTAGACATGTCCTTTACATAGAAAACCTGTGCCACATCATTGGCTAGGACGAATGGTTCGTCTACATACGCAAGATTGTTGAGATCCACTGTTGTCATTCCGTACTGCGGGTCTTCCGTTACCCCGCCTCGTGTCATATTGACCCATTTGCTCCGAAACAAAGGGACCTTCAAACCACGTCGATAGTCAAGTTCCCATATGTCCTGTATATAACCATAATATGTTTCCTTTCCCGTCTTGGTTTCTGCATCAAAGCGGACACCACTGTTTTGATTCGTGCTCTTCTTATCTTGGGCGATCGTGTAAAATGTATTACCATTTATCTCGTACCCTTTGAAAGTCATTATATTCGAAGATGGTAACTGGGACAACAAGTACAGGTCATTTTCAATAGAGGTGTCATGCATGGTACGTGTCTGCAACCAGCTGGCGAAACTCCTAATTTGTTCACGTGTAATCCAGTCATCAGACCGCTCCGAGTGTTTGGAGCGTAGCAAATTCTTGTGTTCATCCATATACGGAGCCACCAAGGCGGAATTCTGTAGAACTGTGTAGTGTGCTTCAGTGAGAGAATGTCCGTCCATACATATTATTTGTTCCCCTCCTAACATGCTTTTTCCATCCAGTCGGCCCTTATGCCGCGATTCAGGAACACCAATCGGCTTAAGGTCAGGAATAAAGTCAATACAAAACTCAATTACCTCCTCATTTTCATGGCCCTTGGAGATGCTTCCTTTTGGCCTAGCACGATTATGAACATATTTCTTTAAGACTCCCATGAACCTCTCAAAGGGGAACATATTGTGTAGAAATAGAGGACCCAAAACATTAATCTCTTCGCATAGGTGAATTAGGACGTGCGTCATGATGTTGAAGAAGGATGGTGGGAACACCAACTCGAAACTGACAAGACATTGCACCAAATCATTCTCTAACCTTGGTATGACTTTTGGATTGATTACCTTCTGAGAGATTGCATTGAGAAATGCACATAGCTTCACAATGGCTAATCGAACATTTTCCGGTAGAAGCCCCCTCAATGCAACCGGAAGCAGTTGCGTCATAATCACGTGGCAGTCATGAGACTTTAGGTTCTGGAACTTTTTCTCTGCCATGTTTATTATTCCCTTTATATTCGACGAGAAGCCAGAAGGTACCTTAATACTGAGCAGGCATTCAAAAAAGATTTCCTTCTCTTCTTTGGTAAGAGCGTAGCTTGCATGACCCTGATGTATGCCGTCTTTTCCGTGCATACGTTGCTGGTCCTCCCATGCCTCAGGTGTATCTTTTGTCTTCCCATACACGCCCAAGAAGCCAAGCAGGGTCACACAAAGATTCTTCATCACGTGCATCACGTCGATTGCGAAGCGGACCTCTAGGTCTTTCCAATAGGGCAGGTCCCAAAATATAGATTTCTTCTTCCACATGGGTGCGCGTCCGTCAGCGTCATTCGGAACAGGTTGTCCACCAGGACCCTTTCCAAAGACACCTTCAAATCCTTGACCATATCATGTACATCAGCACCAGTACGGTGGCGAGGCTTCGTCCGGTGATCCGCCTCATCTTTGAAATGCTTGCATTTCTTTCTTACGGGATGCCTGCTCGGAAGAAATCGACGATGTCCCAGGTACACATTCTTCTTACAATTAGCCAAATATATACCGTCGGTATCGTCCAAACAGTGCGTGCATGCGCGGTATCCCTTGTTTGTCTGTCCTGAAAGGTTACTGAGAGCAGGCCAATCATTGATGGTCACAAAGAGCAACGCCTTTAGGTCAAATTCTTCCCCATGTGCTCATCCCACGCACGTACACCTGTTCCATTCCACAGTTGTAAGAGTTCTTCAACTAATGGTCTTAGGTACACATCAATGTCGATGCCGGGTTGCTTAGGGCCTTGGATGAGCACTGGCATCATAATGAACTTCTGCTTCATGCACAACCAAGGAGGAAGGTTATACAAACATAGAGTCACAGGCCAGGTGCTATGGTTGCTGCTCTGCTCCCCAAAAGGATTAATGCCATCTGCGCTTAGACCAAACCATACGTTCCTTGCGTCATCTGCAAACTCCTTTCCGGACTTTCTTTTGATTTTTCTCCACTGCGACCCGTCAGCGGGTACTCTCAACTTTCCGTCTTTCTTACGGTCTTCTCTGTGCCATCGCATCGCCTTGGCATGCTCTTTATTTTGGAACAAACGTTTCAACCGTGGTATTATAGGAGCATATCACATCACCTTGGCAGGAATCTTCTTCCTGGGGCGCTCGCCCTTGACATCACCAGGGTCATCGCGGCTGATCTTATAGCGCAATGCACCGCATACCGGGCAAGCGTTCAAATCCTCGTACTCACCGGGGTAGAGGATGCAATCATTAGGGCATGCATGTATCTTCTGCACCTCTAACCCTAGAGGGCAGACAACCTTGTTTGCTTCGTACGTACTCTCGGGCAATTCGTTGTCCTTTGGAAGCATATCCTTTATCATTACCAGCAACTTTCCAAATCCCTTGTCAGATACACCATTCTCTGCCTTCCATTGCAACAATTTCAGTGTGGTGCCCAGCCTTTTCTTGTCACCTACGCAATTCGGGTACAACATTTTTTTGTGATCCTCTAACATGCGCTGCAACTTCTTCTTCTCCAAATCACTTGCTTAGTTTCTCTTTGCATCGGCAATGGCCCGACCTAGATCATCAACGGGCTCATCCGATGCCTCTTCTTCAGCTTCTTCCCGCATTGCCGGCTCAGCTTCTTCCCGCATTACCGGCTCAGCTTCTTCCCTCATTGTTGTATCATCGTATTCAGGGAACCCATGGCCAGGATAGCTGTCGTCGTCCTCTTCTTCTTCATTGTCTTCCATCATAACCCCTCTTTCTCCATGCTTGGTCCAAACATTATAGTGGGGCATGAAACCGGACTCAAACAGGTGGACGTGAATGGTTCTTGACGTAGAGTAATTGTGACCATTCTTACAGCCAGCACATGGACAAGGCATAAAACCATCCGCTCGCTTGTTTGCCTCAGCCGCAAGCAGAAAAGTACGCACGCCATTAATGAACTCGGGAGAGCATCAATCATCGTACATCCATTGCCGGCTCATCTTCAATACACAACACCGAAAACATCAAATTAATACAATACATAAAGTTCATACATAAAGATCATACAACACTTAAATGCAACAAACAAATAACTCTCTAGCTAAAGAATTTAAATGCAACAACAAATGCGATCAAGATCGCAACTAAGGTAACAATTGATCCAACAGCATAATGATACCAAGCCTCACTATGAATGGCATATTTTCTAATCTTTCTAATCTTCAAGCGCATTTTCTCCATCTTAATCTTGTGATCATCGACGACATCGCCAACATGCAACTCCAATTCCATCTTCTCCCCCTCAATTCTTTTCAATTTTTCCTTCAAATCCTCGTTTTCTCTTTCAACTAAATTTAACCTCTCGACAATAGGGTCGGTTGGAATTTCCGGTTCAACTACCTCCTACATACAAATATCTATGTCAACTTGATGGGCATAATTTATCATAAACACGAAATGCAATAAATAGTTATAAAAGAGAATATACCACATCCGAATCATAAACCGGACGAGGGCCGACGGGGACGGATATCAAAACCATGGCACTATGTATAACAAACAACGTATGGGTAAGATAATTATACGAGTAACTATATATCCAAATCACACAAACATCAATTTTTTATATAAAACTTCATGAACAAGAGGCTCACCACAAGGTGGTGCCAGCGACGGGACGTTGCGAGCGATCAACGGTGGTTACGACGAAGATTTAGAAGGTACTAAGTAAACTACACCTACATATGCAAACTAAGTGTTATTTTTGACCTCAAATTGCATATAAATCAAATACTAGCATATATATATATATATATAATTCCTCCCAAATTACTAAACTCAAAAATCAATCACTATATAAAGCATTGCACGAGCTAATCTAGCAATGAGAGATGAAAGGAAAAAGTTGCTAACCTTTGTGATCATTTGAAGGAATGGGGGACTTCAAATCATGACAAATTTTGGGCAAAATGTGTGATGAGCTTGAGAGGAAGAGGGATAAGAACAAAGAGGAGAGGGGAAAGGGGAAGAACAGAGCGAGCTCGGGTGGACGAAGGGTCTATGTAGGACGACCTTTAATACCGGTTCGTGATACGACCCGGTACTAAAGGTGCTGGAGGGGCCCGGGACTGACAACATCCTGACACCACTCACTTTAGTACCGGTTCGTGGCACGAACCGGTGCTAAAGATTCACCACGAACTGGTACTAATGAGAGCGACCGGCTAGCCGTTGGAACCGGCACTAATGCACACATTAGTGCCGGCTCAATTTCAAACCGGCACTAATGTGCTTCACGTTTGACCCTTTTTCTACTAGTGTGTATAGGCAGCGATGCTAGGTGTGTTCATGCATCGCACATGCACGCTCAAATGTATGAGCACGTTCGAAAAAGATGCTCGTGCTATTTGTCCATGCCAATTAATCTTGTTCAAAATAATGTTGTTGTGATCCACATTTTGCCAATCTATACATATGTATCCGTCTAGTTGCAGTGTCTCGAGAAATGATTGCAGCGGTTGCTTTTTTTGAGAAATCCCGCCTGCTTTATTTATTCAAAAGCAATTGTCATAGGTACAAGGTTTGGGTCATGGAGAGTGCCCAACCAAACATGTCTACCTATCTCTAGGTTACAAGCAAACTTGGCGAGATTATGAGCTTCAAAATTGAAGTTCCTACGCTCGAAAACAAAAGAGCAAGAAATAAAACTATTGCAGTGATTCATTATTTCATGTACCGACACAACATTGGGGCCTCCTGTTCCCCTGTTTATGTCATTCACCGCCTCTTGGCAGTCCGAGGCCACGCAGACCTTCTGCTCTCCCAGATCGTCCGCCAAAGCTCGGGCCTCGCGGCATGCATAAGTCTCCAAAATTAAGGAATCAGTGATCCCATAATAAACCACCGCCGATGACCCCAAGTATTGTCCGTCTTGGTCGCGGCATAAAGCTGCAATAGCTCCACCTCTCCGTGTTTTCACCACAGCCCCATCAACATTAATCTTCGCATTACCACTCAGTGGGCGAAGCCACTGCTTCGGTCGTGGTGGTGCAACACTAGGAGTACCTTCCTGCACTCCCTTAGCGTTCACTTGGCCCAGCTCATCTATGTAGTTATTGATAAAGGACGCCGTTTGTTGAGGGCTCTGAAAAATCGATTCATATATAGCCTTCCTTCTAGCATACCATAATGACCACAGCGTTATAACCATCCTCGTAAAGCTAGCATGGTCCAGTTTCTCACTCAGTTCGAATAACCAAATTCTTGCGTTGGATTCCTCGTGTTTAGACATGATTGACACCAGTGCTTCATCCGAAAGCGCCCAAACACACCGGGCCATCGTGCATGCAACCAAGGCATGGCGCCATGAATCCTCACATCCGCACAGCGGGCATACATCTCGTTCTGACATGTTTCGCCTCTTCAAAACATCCGTTGTGGGTAATGAATGATGTGCAAGCCTCCATAGGAAGATTCGCACCTTAGAAGGAATTTTCAATTTCCATAGATGGGTCCAGGCTTGTTCATATTTTTCAGAATGAGATGATCCCCTCCCCCCATACAACCACTCCTCTCTTTGCAACTTCGTCTTAAGCAAAAATTTGTAGGCTGAGCTAACACTAAAGTTACCTTTCTTGTCCGGGTGCCAAGCCCAGAAATCCTCTATATTACGTGTGCATACCGGAATCTTCAAAATAGCATCAGCATATATCGGCAAAAAAACTGTCCGGACTAGAGTCTCATTCCATGAGGCTGTTGCTGGAGACAGCAACTCCGATACATACCTTGGGGGATTGCCGCCCAGCGACGTGATGGGTCGTGGCGTCATCTCCTTCGGTATCCAGTTATCATTCCATATTTCCGTTGTTTGTCCATTACCGATCCTGCGAATAATCCCTTGCTTTAACAAATCCAGCCCCTCCATGATAGCTCGCCAGATCTGAGAAGGTCTAGATCCCAACTCAGCGTTAAGTACCGTACTATCAGGGTAGTATGCAGCCTTCAAAATCCTTGTCATCACATCCCATGACACCCAAGCCGGTTTGCGTTCACCCTGTTTGCAGCCCCACCAAAATTTCCGTATGATGGATTTGATGTGATCACACAAGCCTCGAGGAAGCTTAAAGCATGCCATAGAGAACACCGGGATAGCCTGAGCTACCGACTTGATTAGCACGTCCTTGCCCCCCGCAGACAGGCATTTGCTCATCCAACCCTTTACTTTGTCCCAAACTCTGTCACTCAAGTATTTGAAAGTCCCCTTCTTAGAATGACCCACATCCGTTGACATGCACAGATATCTGTCACTTAACGGTTGCTTCGAGCATCTACAGCCGGACCCCTCAATATCATTCCCCAACGTCCGAGCGGACGGCCCGGTAAATGACGCATGAAAAAAACCGTCCCTGGTTTTTTTCCTCTATGATTCTCTCAGTGGCTTTTTCATTGTTTGCAGCAGTCTTTTTTTGTTTATCTTCACTTTTCCTTTTTTTCTTTTTTTCTTTGCTTTGATTTGTTCTTTTCTGTGTTTTCATCGGTTTTCTTCACTTCTTTTCCTTTTCATTTATTTTCTTCTCAACACATGTCTATATTTTCTGTATACATCAGGAATATTTTTGTAAAAGGTTACATTTTTTCAAATTTATCAATAACATTTTTTGAAATATTTGTTTTGGTGTCTATTTTTTCATACAAATTGTGCATATTTAGTGTACATATAAAAAAATTGGTACATGTTTAATATTTTTAAATAAATGATTAAGATTTGTGAAATATATGTTTGAATGTCTGTATTTTTCATACACATTGTGCATTTTTTATACATATGTAATATCTTTATACGTGTTTGACATTTTTTAATACATGATTAATAAAATATCCAAATCTAACATATATTTTAAAAATAGTATAAATCTTTTTGAATTACGTGAAGATCGTTTCCAATTTATTTCATTTTTTGCAAGGTGTAAATATTTTTTAAATGTCACTAACGTTTTCTATTGCCATTACATAGTTTTTATTAACTTTACACTGTGTTATGGTGAACATTTTAAAAAGAAATTAAGTACATTAATTTTTGGAGTATATGTATTTACAAAAAAATCAAAAATATATAGTCACTAAGAAAAAAGGAGAGAAAACCAGCAGTAAAACCAAAAAAATAAACTATACAAACTGATTTATTTTATTATTTTTAGGCAAACAGACTAATTTATATAAATGACCAAAACTAAGAAAAATTGGAGCTACGTTAACCATACCGACCCATTTCAAGCTGTCTTGAGGCGATGCGTTCTTGTGTCCGTAGAAGCCCCGATCTTATTTGGTGCCCTTTAAAAGTGTACGCTGGAGTTTGATTGTTGGTTCAGCGAAGCTTCTAGGAACGGTTTTAGGAAGCTTCTGGAAGCTTTCTGTCGGATTTTTTTATTTGTTTGGGCCTGTTATGTTCATTTTTTCTTTTATTTTTCATTTCACTATTCTTTTATTATTTTTATTATTTTTTAAATACATGAACTGTTTCTCAAATTCAGTTCTTTTTAAAATTTGTGAACTTTTCCCCAAATTCGTGAAATGTTCTTAAATTTGTGAAACATTTTCCCAAAATTGGTGAGAACTTTTTTCAAAATCGATGAACTTTTTCAAATTGATGAACTTTTTTCTAAAATTGATGATTTTTTATATACAAGAACTTTAAAAATGTCGAAATTCATAATTTTTGTGAAGTTTTTTAATTCAAATATTTTATTACTTTAAAAAAAATCTTGCACTTTTTCAAAAGTTAATGGTTGAGCAGCCAACGAGCTGCGCATGAGCATGCTAATGGGCTGCGGACCGCTGGCTTTCTATGAGGGTGCTAGTATCGTGATCGGGTGGTTGAGGCGCCGATTAGGACTTAGGACCACCCTGATAGAAGCAAGACATAGACTTGCCGATTGGAGCGGAAGACATTAAACATCTTCTGTTCAAGTGTAGCCGAGCAAAGCTGTATGGCAAGTACTGGGTACTCATGACTTATTTGAAAAAACTTGTCTTGTTCATCGTCCAGGACAATATGTTTTAGAGGAATTGTTGTACTGAAGCCTTGATCATTCACTGATTTTTGGGACAAGCCCCATTACCAGAGCTTGTTGCGGTGTCCTTTGGTATTTACTAGGTGTTGGGGTGTCACCCGGTGGCGCCTTCTAAGAGGAATTTTGTGCGGTGCCAGATTGACAAGCGACCCTCTCACCCCTTTTATTCTTTAATTGTTTACGAACATGCATATATAAGCAAGAAATTTGCAATAGAATTTACAACTGATAACAAAACAAACAACAATATTTTAGAGACTTTTTGATCTGCTTAGGTGGTGGATTATTTCGAACCAGATTATACACATTCAACAATTAAATATGATTGCCCAGTAAGTTTTATAGTAGTACTGAGAGGAACTTCGGCGGTGCCTGGTAGGTGGCCGCACCATTCACTTGCTTTTGTGGTCAGGGAAGCGCAGCCTATGTACTGGCAAACAGTTGCTGAAACTAGCGAAAACAGCTAAATTTCTTAGCTTTGGTACATCAAATACACATTTTCACTTCTCTTTTCTGATCTGGTAGCACATGGCAATGGATAGCAATAAAATAACACTGACAAGAGCATATTGTCGCTTCTTCAGAAAGAAAGATACAACATAGAACTACAGTGCGCATACAAATTTGATCATGTAGCTACACTCCTTATAAAAAGAGAGCAAATAGCACATAAAAAACAGATGCCCAAATGACCTTGTCCATTCCGGGCAGGTCGAAAAGCTCGATCAGCATGGAGGCAGGCGTCGTCATGGCAGCAACACCATTAGTTGCATGGCGCTTGCTGGACGTCGGTGAGGATGGTGGCGTTGGCCCCGCCGAGCTAAATAGAGGAGGATGCTCTCAATTTGCGTGGTCAGAATAAAATGTTTGTGAAGTTAAATGGAAAAGCAAAGCTAAAGAAAAGAAGATTGCACTAAGCGAGATGTTAAAGTAAATGATGAAAGTTGAAAGTAAAGCAAATAATAATAGAATTTAGGTTGTAGATTACAGGATTATCATATAATGCAGTGGATGAAAAGCAAATCTTATTCAGTTATAAAACAGTCATACACTCAATGACAAGCTCTGAAAGTGTCAAGTGAAGAATTGTTAGTTTGGTGGTGCCTGATGAAATATTCCCATGATATTTTATAATTGCTTGATGGATCAGATTAGTTTCTGCTGTCAGCACTGGAAATTATACATGAAGAAAAATACGCAAAGGATCAATATAAAATTTGGCCTTAGTGTTGTAGAGTTCGTGGTGGGAACAGAAATAGGAGTATCAAAGCTCTATCTAATTTTCCTAGGCCCAGTTCTTTTGGCTCAATTTTGAAGAATTACTGCCCGGAGAATCACAATCGCAAAAGAACTCGTTTCTTCCCCAGGAATCATCCGAGAATTATCAGAATCGCTAGTGTATTTGAGAATCGTGGAAACTCGGCAATTCTGGCAATTCTAGCCGGGCCCTCAAAAGAAAACTGTTCGGTTTGAACTACTACCCCTATTGAGGACTCAAATTACAGCCAATATGTCACTGGGCCAGCTCGACCGAGCGACTTCATACAACAATTACATGTTAGAATTATAGAAAAGAACTGGACAGACAATTCTATGGGCAGACGATTCTGTGGGCAGTTTCCAGAATCGTAATTCTCCAGAATTATAGGGCGAAAAGAACTGGCCCCTAGTCAGCACTGGAGCAGGCACTTCCTTGATATATCATTCACATTTTTAAGGGCTACAAAGTTCGTGGATCTACTGTTTGGAGTAGCTTAAGGACTAAAAACCAGCAGAGTTTGAAGAAATGTAGTCCTGTGGTAAGAGAAATTAGGCAATACTGCAGTGGATGAATTTAACAGTAAAATGCAAGACGGAGATACAGTGCAGTGGATGAAAATGAAATTCTCGGAGTTAGAAGTTTCTAGTCATTGTGAAAACAAATTGTTACACAAAGGTACTTTCTTTTGGTTCAATTTTGTAAAAGCACGGAATGTAGTATGGTTATGTAGGAGACAATCATGCTTGAACAGTCACAGTATAGATTGTGCGGTCAGAATAAAATGCTACGTGAAGCTAGATAGAAAAGCAGAGCTAAAGAGAATAAGAGTGCAACAAGCGAGACGTTGAATGTAACTAATGGAACTTGGGTCATGTGCCTGTTAAGATATGTTAAATTGACCCTTTTGTTTTTCTAAGACCTCTTCTTTCAAGATTCTATAGTGAACACAAAATCCAATCTGAGAGTACTCGTTATAGTATAAACTAATAGAACACATTTAATCTCGTTCAACAAAGCAAAATAACCACTCTCGAGGATTATGAAACCTACTTACCTTGTATGTCTCTAGCATCTGCATCCATGAATTTTTATTTAGTCAAAGTAGCAATATAGCATGGTCCTTCCATAAGCTATCTTGTTCTTCACTAATTGCAGCTATCTGGCTGCAAAAGAAACAGTAAAAGCTTGCCCACATCAATTCTTGACAAAGGTTAACACAATTTGAGAAAATAATAACACTGGTTGGTCAGTAGTACCATCGACCTACATAGGATGGGAGTGCGAACCAGATTACTTGCTGCCTTTCAGAGGCTTGCAACCCTATACTATTAGTGTCAGTGTCAGTGGCCATCAGTTCTACCACGAACCTACACAAACATCAGTTGATCGAACATATTGTCTAGCTTGCATCTAGAATCCAACAGCACTGAAATCAAAGATTTTCTGTTGTTACAAAGAAATGGCCTGACTGTGTTTTAGTACCCTCAATTGCTCAAGATGGGTTATGTATGTGTAATTATGCCGAGTCTCATTGCAAGTAATTGCATGCTGACGAGTACAACAGTCTGACACATGAACAGGTCCAATGAGATACAGTACCAGGATAAAAAGAGAGAGGATAGGACCTTGATGCTGCTGCTTATTCTGGGACTGGGAATGGGATTGGAGGCGAAAGGATCAGCGGACCTTGACGAGCACATGACCGGCGTCCCGAGCAGAGGAAGCTCCACTCCATGGTGCTAATTATGGGATACCATAATCATACATATGTGCAGATGGCAAAGTTAGAAATATCACTCTAATCAAGTTTCAAGTGGAAAGATTAATTTTAATTTTCTGAAAGAATTGAGATGAACTCTCTGGACTCTTTTTGATCATCTATATCCATATATCATGGACTCTCCCAAAGCTCATACGCAAAAGAGCAATGGCAGCGAGGCAACATATGCTTGCTGACATTGGTGCAGACATATAATCTAGAGAGAATGCCGCGGACCATAGTACCTGAACATGGGAATCGTAGTCGAGAGGCTGCTCCAACATGGTGCGCTCCAGGGCCTGGATGCGTAGCTCGTCGACGGCGTCTCCTTCCTCGTCTGAATCCGAGGAGTCGGAGCCCGTCTTCCGCGCCTCCTCCAGTGATGTCCATGGGCGGCAACGCGGCCGCCTCCAGCAAATAAATAAACAAAAACTATGTCTGAGAAGAACGAGTCAGAAACACTTTGTAAGATATATACCATCACAGTTATATACCACACCAGCAGCAAAAAGCATGGTCCTGAAACTAACATTGTCGTGTACCAGGGCAGTGTAATTTACCAATTATGCATTTTAACCAGAGCTTTTGCTCACGAGTATGGAATAGATATGCAGTAATTCAAATGACCAAGCCATAAGATACGGCTGTAATTAGAATGATAATTGATTTAGTAATAAGTTTTCTCTTGCTTCCACACTGCTATGTTGAATAAGGAAACAAAATACAGACTCATGCTCAAGAATTGTTTCCGGTGACTAAACATCACCACACCAACGGTCATGAGCAAACCTCCATGACATCAGGTTTCTGCCCAATTCATCTCCCTCCGTTTTCCTAGAGGTCAAATGATAGCAGGCAAAATACAAAAGGTTGTATGATGCAAATGACAGCAGGCACAATTACAATGAACCATTCAAGAGTATCAAAACCAAACAAGTGCAGCTTGTACATTGTACAACCTTTGCCTTATTTGTTATTTCCAAGATAACCCAATAGGGCTCTACCAACGCAAGAAGCTTTCAAGTTTGAAATATCATTTCTTATTTCACTGTGTTCCTAAACTGCGAGAAATATACCAACCATCTGTTTTTAGGCAAGCAAACAATACATGGTACAAACCCAATATTTGTGTTGCTGCATGAACTTAACAGAAGCATCATCATGAAGTTGGGGATAGGACTGCTGAGCACATATATTTGCAAATGTGAATTTTAATGGAACATGCCAAACGATAATACCTAGAAGTATTTGGCTACTCGTCGTCTTCTTCCAACACCAGGATATCCATCCCCACTACACAACCTCCTTTGTGTCTTCCAGTCGAAAATATGCCCAATAAAATAGCAAACAAACAACGGATGCATAACGGGAGAAGGAAGATGGCAACAGAACAAAACATGGAGCAAAGATTCAACACAATTAGATGACTCTCTTCACATTATTTGTTTTGCTCGAGCTAGAAATGAAAGCTCTATATGGGAGCAGCGCATTTCATAGTCCACATTCATATCTGAAGGGCGTCAACAATTGAGCTAGCAAGGCTCAACACCTCAAATGGAGGGTTGGCTGATGGCTTTCACTGTCTGAGGGCACGAATCCGTGATCCAGAAGTAATCAAACTGCTCACCTGGCCCAGCTGGAATTAAGAGAAAGAATGAGCAAAGTGAAGTTTGCCTAGCTGAAAAATAGGGAACAATGAGAAACCACCAATTACCAGAACTCGCGATCATGAACCATTCATACGACTGACCAGGAACACAGTTTGAGTGACATGGGCAGTAACTTTTGCGACAACATAAGCAGCCAAAAGTTTCTGCCAAATGAACAGAACATAAATACTCATGGGGCAAAAAGGAACAACATAGTATATGCAACTATAAGTCACATGTAGCATCATAATTGACACTTGAAATGTATTACTTCCATTTCACTGAACAATGAAGTAAATATGTCACACCAAATTGACCCACAACATGAAAATTCACATGCCACAGACTCTATTACCAGGTTTGGAGAAGGAATGAAATTGAACGTCTCAACTTTACATGACTAAGCCTGCTGGTAATACTATCAATTGTGGACTCAGGTAAAATTTGAATTCTGAAAGGCATTAAGTTTTTGGTACGACAACTTGAAATGATGGCACAAGACTATACCAATCAGCGATTGCAACAGAATGGTAACCTGGCATTTTGTAAGAGTTCCACTAGATTGCACTAAATCATCAACAATAACAACATGACGCCCTTCAGAATAGCAGCAACACAAGAATTCATGACACGGTTGGAATTAGAGGAAAGGGGTTGCACATTGTCACTCAAACCTTTGCTTGGCCCTCTTGGAGTGACATTAATAAATTGCAGCTAGTTCCATAGAAATTTTCCTGCACCTTATGCCATTTAAACGAGACAAATTGATAACACGAACGGACGAACCTCAAAAAGAAAAATGAACCTCTCCTAAAATATGCCTAAGAATAACTGGGAAAGATAAGTGAAAACATATACTGGAAAAGGCTGTACCTCGTCATCTCCTGCTTCTCAAACTTATATTTCATCAAATGCTTCCTCGATAAATTTTGTGCAAAATACATTTGCTGAATGGCCAATATCAATTTCCTGCAACACCTCCTGATTAGCATAACTCCAAAATTTTACCTGCAGAACAAGTATTGATATTGGAGTAAAATGTATCGCCATCGAACTCTCCGGCCTTTTCAGTCGAATAGGTAGAAGCAAGCGAGGCAAGGCCAAATTGTACGGGGGGAAACAGAGCAATGTACAATAAATTAGCAAGAAACAACAAATGCATAGGGGAGAAGGAAGATGGCTGCGTACCTGGGTGACTGCACGAAGGTGGAGGTGGGCGTCGCCTTCTTACCGCCGATGATATCGGTGGAGCTTCTCCATGGGCTCTTCGTCTCCGTCTCCGTCTCCATCCTCTCTTCATCTCGCCCTCCCTCCGCTTCTCTGCCTGACGCCGCCGCCACAGATGGCCATATCCATGGCCAACCCTACCGTTGACGGCCGGATCTGCTCCCATGGGCCTCCTCTTCACCTCACGCTCCCCTCCCCTTCTCTGCCCGAGAACGACGCCACGTACGGCCATCTCCATGGTCGACCCGCTCCGGCCGCCGCTCAACCCAACAACAGAACCGCTCCGCCTCCTCCTCAGCACCATCAACCTTAGGGCCCCTGCCATCCACCTCCGTGGATCCAGGGATGCACCGCAGGCAGAGAGAGGAAAGGCCGAGGAAGCCCGCCAGCGCCGGAGGAGCGGCAGCAACCTAGCTGGGGAGTGGGGAGAGGAGGTTGTGTGGGATTTCTGGGAGAGGAGGTACGTGCGTCAGGAGAGCAAAGGAGGTGGGGCTGAAGTCAAATTTCTCTTCCTATCTCTTCGCGACGAAGCGAACGAGGTTTTGTCTCGTTACCTCACCGACGCGGACAGAGAGCTCTTTCCAATTGGCCGGCGCCAATCCCTCTCGCCATTGGCCGTCCCGAATAGTATGCATGTGATGACGTGGAACACATGAGGAAGTGCCCTTGATGCACACCTTATTGTTTTTTTTTAGCATCAGTACAGACACAAGCGCTCATATACACGCGCATACACTCATCCCTATGAACGCACGCACGCACACCCTACCCCTATGAGCACCTCCGAGAGACTGAGCCGGCATATCATCTTGAGATTTACGAAGTCACCGTAGGCGCCTCGTCGTCGACGGGAACGTCTCCTCCCACTGAAAGCGCATCACCGGAAATCCTGAAATAAATCCAGGAATAATGCGAGCACCAGGATTTGAACCCTGGTGGGTTGGGGATACCACTGCACACCTTATTGTTTTGGATGGTAGGAAAGGAGGCAAATTAACCGTGATATTCGGGTGCAGTCCCAGAAAGATCCGTGATGGCAATCAAAGTGTTATCCTCATATTTCAGGTCTTCTGTGGTTCCTTATGCAAGGGTGAGAAAGGGGAGATGGGCTCCACCAAGGTGATTGTGTTAAGATAAACGTTGATGCTTCTTTCGATCCAGACATTTTTACAGGTGCAGTCATTCATTATAAAAAGGGAAGTGCAATGCACATTTGGATGTTGTTCAAGATATTCTTTCGACTGAAGCTTTGGCTCTCAAGCATGGCTTGTTCTTAGCTGAATCTATGGGTTGTAATAGCGTTGTTGTGAGCTCTGATAATAGTGAATTAATAGAAATTATGAAGAATGAGAGGCCTCCTACAGGTATTGCTGCAACGATTTTTCAAGATTGCCTTTTAAGGGGGCCCGAATTTATTAGGGTTAAGTATGAGCATGCGAATAAGAAAACAAATATTTAGCTCATAAACTAGCTCGGTTGGTTAAGTTCCAGGCTTAGGGTCTGATTAGATGATCCTCCCCCCTCTATTGTAGTACCTCTCATGGTTAACGATGTAACATTATCGTCTATTATTTTAAAAAAAACATTCTCATCTATTGAATGAAGAGGACATTTTGAGGTTAAAAAACGAGACATAGACTCGCCCACTTTTTCATGCCTGGATCAGCCTGTTTCCGGGCGAAACGTACAGGTATATTCCCGTGTCAGAAAGGAAAAGAAAAGAACAGTGCACGACTATTCCTCCTGCTCGTGCTCTTCTCGCGTTTCTATCGACCGGCCGGCCGGCCACGACTTCACTGCCGCCGTTTTCTCGGATGATTCCGTGAAAATGCTGCCCAAGTGCCACAGAGCACGACCAGATCGACCGGAAAACTTCACGAAAAACCACCGGAAAACTGCTTCGTATTTTCCATGCACGCGCTCTCCCTCCGCTATATATGTTTTCACCCCGTTCGTACGATTCGTATCGAAAGTCAAAAGGTGAATCCAAGCAGACATCGATCAGACCAACTGTATACCACGCGTCCACGATCGAGCTGTTGCCATGGCTGGCCGCGCCGGGCCGTCCAGCTGCTCGAAGTCGACGAGCAAGCTCCTCCTCCTCCTCTTTGTGTTGGCCGCCGCCGCGGCGCACGGCGTGGCCGCGGCGAGGCCGGGGCCGGGGGTGGCGGGCGCGCACGGGCACGGCGGAGGCGCGAGCGCGAGGCTGCTGTCGGGGCCAGGGGCCTCTTGCTGCACGCACGATCCGAACTCGGAGGGGACCTCGTGCTGCCCACACAGGCCACCTCCGTAGGCTGCAGCACTTCACCCGAAACGTGTAGAGTGAATTATTTGGTTGCTGATCGTTCGTTCGTTCGTAGAGATAGAGATACACCATGTGTATTCCTTCTTTCTTTGGTGTCTGGTCGTTGTTTATTTCTCAACTAGTACAGTAGTAGTGACTCTCGTTCAATGGGTATAGTCTATAAGGTGTCAGAGTCTTTTTTTTCCTTTTTGAACACATAGTCTTTTGTTTTCGTGATATCAGAAGTTTGTATAATTGTCTAACTAACAGAAAAAAATATCGTCCGCTGATATGTACTTCTAAATTGTCGAACAAACACGATTAGAGCATCTACAACCGGACTGGGCATGTCCGTGGACATTGATCGGTCAATCCTTAGATTTTCCTTCTCACAACCGGACACCTTAATTATCATATCTCAAATCCATACAAACTCATGCAACTACGTCGATGCATTAGACACATCGTCCGGCTACTCCATCAGTACTAACATGCCATCGGACTATCAAATTTTGGCATGTTTGGCAATGGTGGAGATCATCCACGGTTGCCCTTGCCCTTTCCGTCGTCCTTCTCACGGAAGTACCGGTCGAAGACGCAGTAGGGATCGAGCAGGATCTGCTCCTCACCGGAGTTGTCCTCGTTGTCGCTGTCCTCCTTCGGTGGCAGTCCGACCATGGCATGGACCACCCGATTCTGCTCTCGGACGAGGGTGCGTGTTCCTTCACTGTAGTTTCTTCATAATGCGGGCGCGGATGGCTTCCTCCTGTGCAGCCGCCCGCGCCGCCGCATCAGTCGCCTCCGCCGCTGCTATTTCATACGCGATACAGGCCTCTGCGGCCCTTATCCTCTTCTATCCATGGCGGGTCGCCCGTTCCCGGTGGGACTCATAGTCTGCTCGACCGGTGATGGGGAAGGAGATTTTCCCGCTGTCGCGGTGATCCAGCCCCAGAGGACTCAAGCACCCATTGAGCCGACGCCATGGAGTCGCGCCAGACAGATCCGTTTGTCGGCCGGTCGCTGTCCTCCCGGAAGCGGCGGAGTGCAATACAGACCGTCATTGCCTCCTCTAACCCACAAGGGATAACATCCCAGTCGACGGATCCAGACTGGTCGGAGTCAGATCCGCTGCCCCATGCCGGAGACAACCGAAAATCTCCGGAGGTGAGCTCGGGTGGAGGAGGGAGTGGAGTGGGGGAGGAATGTCAAGTGGCTAGGGTTTGGTCCGGTGAGCGGATGGGGAAGAATATATGTGAGGTCGGGCGCCAGCACGGGCCGGCCCCGATGTGGCGGACACGCCCGTGCGCGCCCGGGCACCCCATATCAATGAATATGAGGGGTGCCGATCAGCCCCGGCGTTTGAGGCGCCCGGCTGGGTCGAAATTTCATGAGCGGTCAATGACCGGGCAGCCCGCCCGGACGTTTGATGAGGGTTTGGGGTGCCCAGGTGTAGATGCTCTTAATGACCTATGTGTGGTTTGATCGGTACGTGGCTGGTTACTAGAATTTCTAGCTCCAAACTACACACAGCTAATTGATGCATACGTGTCATCTCACAGTGCATCAATTACCTCCAAAGATTGCATCAACCATGAAAAATCGAACGTCATTGCAAACCCTAGCACTACGGAGCTGCTAACCATTCCATTTGAAACCAACAAGGCCCATGACAAACCTTCTGTTGGCCTCTCGGAATTTCCGTACCCCCTTATCTGAAATTTTCGAAGTGGTTACAGAGATTGTGTCTAGTAGCCTGAGATTCTCACAATGTTATCCGTTCAATCTGACCAAGTGATCTGAAAGTTGTCACCTTAACCTCGTCTATGTATACTCCTACATGTTCACTCAAAGCAAATCTCTCTCATATCAATATGTTCTGAGTGAAAACTCCACCCGTTGTGCTAATTTCAAAGTGCTTTCTACTCCAACCATTCAGGTCAATTCGTTGAGATATGATCCCTCTTTGTTTTCACTCGTACTTCTCCAATCCAAAAGTCAAACATGGAGATAGTTTGTGTGTTGATGAAATTATCTTTTAAAGCACAAGAGCAGGAGATTCATCGCCAAGCAGTATCAATCTTATTACTTTTGGAGGGTGTACGCCTCCTAGATCGGCTATGTGCTTGGGAGTCTTCAAGCTTGTGAAAAAACCAAGAAGTTTGTAAGGGTCCAGTGATCGCCTAATTCATGAAGATTTAGCCTTACTGAGGCTAGGCCTTCATGAGCGTAAGCCATAGTGTCCCTTCGTTGGTGATTGTCCTTCGTGCACTTGGTCCTTAGTGGAACCTCACAACCGGGATCCTTCTGACCTCAGATCTTCAGTGGATTGAAGCCTTAATCAATGTGGAAAATAACGCCAACTATTTGAACCACAAAAAAACTTTACCGAGCTAATCCATGTTTGCATATCTCGAACTCTCGCCACGGTAATGGAATCATTTCTACCAAATGTGACGTTTAGAGGGGATTTTATTGGACCCAGACTCCAATCGTGGAACATCTTGCTCCAGCGGTTGTCCATAGTGCATTTTTCACCTGGTCCTAATGTATTCCGGTGGAACCTACATGAGAACGGGCGGTGCTCAGTAGAGTCTATGTATAGAGCGTTAATCCATTTTGATGTGCCAGTTGATAATAACAAGAAGATTTGAAAGATGAAGATATCACTTAAGAATAAAATCTTTGCATGATATCTTCGTCGCGGAGTTATTCTTACTAAATATAACCTTATTAAGAGGAATTGGCATGGAAGTCCATAATGTGTCTTTTTTCACCATGATGAGATAATAAAGCACTTATTCTTCGAATGCAAATTGGCTCGTTCTATATGGTCAGTCAACCAAATAGTTTCTGGTTTGTATCCTTCTTGTAGTGTTGCTAATGTATTTGGCAACTGGCTACATGGGATTGATCATAGGTTTAGAACTCTTACCCGGATGGGATCGCTTGTCGTTATTTGGTCTCTTTGGATATGTAGAAATGATAGGGTTTTAACGATAAAAGTACTTCTCTTATGCAAGTTATCTACAGATGTACCGAGACTGTTCATGTTGGAGGTATGCCCTAGAGGCAATCATGTATGATGATATTTTCTATGTGTTTATGAATAAAGATAGTCCTTGGACATTATCAATGATATGTATCAAATAAGTACATGACTTGTTTGTGAGACTATGCATTGTATGATGACTGTCCTAAAAGGTCCTAGTCGAAAGGGCTGTGTGGATGCGCAGATGACTAGACTAGCATATGACACGATTGTTGGCTTGGTCTCACTAGCTATGGAGCATCGGATGCTAGCCGGATAATATGGACTCAGTAGGATCTGGTCGAATTCGACATAGTCAGATTCAAGTTGAGATCCGTGAAGTTTCAGGACTTTTGGAGCTGTGCAGAATAGGTCTCTAATATTTGCTCCTTTTTCAGCCCAGAATCCCAGCTGCTGGCATTCTCCCTCTTCATGTAAACCTTGTAAAATAAGAGAGAATATGCATAAGTCACTACAAAAAAATACACTTCCGTGATGATACGTGTTTGTCACAGTAGGTCGCGTTTTTTGTTATGCATGTACATCCATGAAAAATTTATGACGGAAACAAGATTGTCATACATGTGCTGTCGTAGAAGTGTTCCATGACATTACCAAAATTATCATCATGGAAGTGTCCACTTCCATGACGATAAATCGCGCGTCACAGAAGTGCTTTCGTCAAGGGTGACCGACACGTGGCATCCACCGTAACGGAACGCCGTTAAGCTATCAGGTCGGGTTTTGGATCCGATAACCCGTTAACAGCACCGACCAATGGAGATTTTCCACGTGTAAAATCATCATTGGCTAGAGAAAACATGTGTCGGCTCATCGTTGGGACAGATGTCATCCACTCATTGGACAGGAGGCGTCTATGATAGGTCGACACGTGGCACGGCCCAACAGTGGCCCATTCTGGTGAAAAAGGCTGGCCCAGTAAAAATTAGCAGGCCGGCCCATATAAGGTCTACAGTGGCCCATTTAAGCCCACGACCCATACGAGATGTGCCAATTCGGCCCGTTAAAGATTTGACACCATTGCAGCAAATCGTCAGTTCGATCCCGTTAACAACTCGCTATATATTTGGGCTCAATATCAGCCCGATGTGATTTCGGCCTGTTAACGGTCCATTTAATGGATGAGCCAATTTTCAGGATGTACATCTTTCGGCCTTTTAGCGACCCATTTAAATGTTGGGCTAATTTCTGGCCCGGTGTGTCTTTCAGCCTGTTGACGACCCATAAATCTGATGGCCATTTGTAGTCGGACCCGAGTTTCGGCCTTTTAGTGGCCCATTTAAGTGTTGGGCCAATTTCTGGCCCGGTGTCACTTTCAGCCTGTTGACGGCCCATAAATCAGTTGGGCCCATTGTAGTCGGACCTGAGTTTTGGCCTTTTAGCGACCCATTTAAGTGTTGGGCCAATTTCCGACCCTGTGTGCCTTTCGGCCTGTTAACGGACCATAAATGAGTTGGGCCATTTGTAGTCGGACCTTAGTTTTGGCCTCTTAACGACCCATGCCCTTCATGGTCCAATACCAGCCTGGTTTTTCTTTCGGCCTGCTAAAGGCCCACAACACAGTTGGGCCGTTTACAATACGACCTGACTTTCGGCCTCTTAGCGGCCCATGCTCTTCATGGTCCAATACAAGCCCGCTGTCTCTTTTGGCCTGCTAAAGGCCTACAGTATAGTTGGGCCATATGTAGCCCAAACTTAGTAATGGCCTGCTAACGGCCCATGAAATAAATTGGGGCCACCTGTTGCCCGCTTCGATGTCGGCCCGTTAACGACCCGGGAGGTAAGAGGGCCGACCATTAACTTTCGGCCTAGTAACGGCCCATTAACTTAATGGGCCCACTAAAGTTCGTTCATGTCTTTAGGCCAAATTAGATAATTTGAGCCCATTATGACGTGCAAAGGTACGGCATACAGGGAATAACGTTGCACATCCAGAATATATTACAGGAAATTACGTCCACTGGGCAATCAAAGATTGATGCCAGTGCAAATAAATGAGCAGAACCTAACCATCTACAACGTCACAATCTGCAACCTCAGCACAGATAATGCCCATAAGCATGTGGGCAAGTTCTTGCTACTTTGCCACACTGTCTCTGAAAACATTGATCAGTTGTTGTGTCGCACGACTCTGCACCTTTGATTCATCCACCATTTCCATCATTGCTTCAACCATTAATTGGTTCACAAACATACATTTATTCCGTCGCATTCGAGACAGAGGATACTGAACAGATTCAGATGGCGAATTTGGCAGGCTTGTATTATTGATAGTGGAGAGTGTCTTGACCACTGCATCATAACATAAATTAGGACGGGAACCAAACAGATTAATCATGAGTTATTGCCATATTACCTGGCCTAGATTTACTGGAAAGAAACAATGGGGTTGCCTTGTTGTTTTCAGAGTTTGTCTTCTTATCTTCAGCAGCCTGCACAAAATTAACACACTAGCATTGCTATCATTGGCCAAGTCAGATAATAGGAAAGCAACATTTCTTAGAATGGAGTTGACATTCTTTTGCTGGAATGGAGCGGACTAGTTCTTTGGCCACTGGAATCTGCTTATTATCAGTGGGAGTTGGGTTTCTCTGTGCTGGAGCAGTATCTATGAAAAATGGAGTTGGTTTATTATCTCCTGGCGTTTGGATCTTTTGCAAAGACCTGCTTTGTAACCCTTCAGATTCTAACATAGCCATCTTCCCCTTGCATGCCTTATATAGAAGAATGGTGATTCAGTTATAAAACATGCTACGACAGAGATGGAATATGTATTGAAGAATAGAAAGGCATGACATATTGACATGTATTCACTCCATCCGAAAATAAATGGATGGGTCTAGGCGTATTTCAGTTCTAGATACATCCAGTTTTATCCATTTCTGCAACATTTAATCTGGACGGAGGGAGTATGATGTAAGAGCTAGGGATACGGCAGGACAACACAGTAAAAAAACACTGAAAAACCCACTGCAGAACCAAAGTATTCAAACCCACTGATATGAGATAGTACACTCATGCAGCTCAGGATGCAAAACTACCAGGCAGTTTTCCTTGCAAAAATCAATATTGTGGCCTTTAATCATACATTTTGCTATAACTAAATTTAGATCAGATAAAGGTTGGATTCACGCTGATTAACAAAATACATGCTGATGTAAAAATATAGTGATATACAACAGGTACTTACATCTACATTGGAACACAGAGAATTCCTGCAAGAATCTTTCCTCATAAACAATACCATTGCAGAAAATCTTCTATCTGTTAAGCTTATTTTCTAAAAGAGAGATGGGTAAGAAACATGTAGAAAATATGATCAGCATGCTATAAAATTTCATGATGCAAGGATACGCACACGCTTCTTAGAATTGAGTTGACATATTTTTGCTGGACTGGAGCGGACTAGTTCTTTGGCCACTGGTTGTAACCCTTCAGATTCTAACATAGTCGTCTTCCCCTTGCATGCCTTGTATAGAAGAATGGTGCTTTGATTATAAAACATGCGGCAGCAGAGAGATGGAATGGGTACTAAAGAATAGAAAGGCATGACATATTGACATGTATTCCCTCCATCCGGAAAAAATGGATGGGTCTAGGCGTATTTCCGTTCTAGATACATCATTTTTTATCCATTTCGGAAACATGTAATCCGGACGGAGGGAGTATGGTGTAAGAGCTAGGGATACGACAGGACAACACAGCAAAAAAACATTAGTTGAATGTAAAACTGTATGCTAGCGGAATATGCACAGAAATAACTAAGGCAACATACACGTGTATGATTGGGAAAATAAGATGGCATTGCAACAGAGCACTAGGACAACACTTCAATGTAAAAAAACATGGTATGGTAGACAGATGAAGTACATACTGATGAATAACAATGCATAAGATATTCAGAAGCATGATGTCCAAATTAAGCAGATGGCATTGCGATAGAGTAGAATGACAGTACTTGAATTTGAAAACATGTTATCATGAATGGAATAGGTACTGAAAACCAGGAAGGCATGACATATTTACATGCATGATCAGCATGCTAAGCACATGGCATTGCAACAGAGTAGATACACTCCAGGACATTATATGCATGTTGTACCCATATCACAGGCCAAGTTAGAGCAAGGACCTTGTGGGGTGAAGAGGATTCATCATCTTTCTGCAAGTCTTCTGAAGAACTGCCTTTACATGTTCCATCATATTGGGTATCATTGACATCAAGTTTATTGGCCTTTACATTGCTCCGTGAGGTTCTTGTGGATATATCAGTGTGTGCAATTATATCTGACATGCATGGAAGACAACTAGTAGTTAGATTTATGTAATGAGTGCATGTAGGAGACGACATAAATAGTAGGACTGGGGTTAACTAGCAGCAACAGGTCTCATAAACTAAAGGGAGAACACAGATGAAAGCTACAGAATATGTATCGTTTGTACTCGAGATTAACTAGATGACACACAAAAGTATTAAAAAACAACATAGGAAATACTAGAAGTGGTATAATACTATAATCACCAGCCTGTGGGATAGCATTGGCTGATGGATGATAACTATGGAACAATGTTACCTAAAGAACAAGTATCTTAGCTGAACTATGGAACATCGTTAACTCCTGAACAAGACCCGCAAGAGATCAGCATGAATATACAGTGAAATGTGATGATCTATTTTCCATGCTTAGATGAATAACAAAGCCATAAATGTTGCACACAAGTAAGATGAGGGTACAACCTATCTGGCTGCCATCCATAGGAGTGAGCATCATGTGCTGACTTGTCGATGGCCCTGCGGTTGTTGTGGCTGTGCATGTCGGGCACGCGCATTCGATGCAGGGAACTATTGAGTGGGGACTATAGCTCCCTTCTGGTGTATGCTTCCCTTGTTGGAGCAGCTGCGGTGAGTCGGAAGACGGTGTGTCTGAAGATGCAGATAACGCATAATGTTAAGAACGACATATCTCTTTGATCTGAAGAAATACACTAAGAGATCAACAGCAAGGTACGAGAGTGGTCACACGTCTGTTGACTGAAGACTAAATTGGGGTCACACAATTTTATTTTATTTTGGTACTGTCCGATCTACGCCGGATGGCTGGCCGTCTTGTGCCTCCAGGCTGACACTGTTCGGAATCTTTCCCGAAGAGCCAGCGACCAACGGCAGAGCAGCCTGCCTCCATCGTCCGTGGCCCCGGCCAAAACCCCGCTCCCCGCCCCACCGCACTGCCGTGGTTGCGCCGCCCCTGGGCCAATCCACAAAGACTCCCCGTCATCCAGATCCGGTGGCGGCAGTACCTTCAACCCACGCAACTCTAAAAGATAGCCATCTAAGCGCTGCTTCCGCGGTGAACTTTGCGGCCCCGCACCCTTACGTAAGACACCAGCCAACCGGCAGCCTAGGAGCTCCGCCGCCTCGAGGGGTGCTGCTTCCCATTGCAAATCGATTGGCCTAGAACAAAAATTCAGACAACTGACGCCTAAGTAAAGTGATTTGAGATGAGGGTGCGACCTATCTGGCGGCATGGTGAAGTAGGCAGGTCCAGCTACCGAGTCGGTGAGGCCGGTGCGGTTGCGGTGGCGACCGGCGGCAGGGAAAGAGCGATGTCGCGACGGTCGACGGCTACGCCGAAGCAGTGCCAGGACTCTGGATGGATCCGAAGTTGGAGCCGCTCCGGCGCCGTGAACAACGGCGGGGGTGAATCGGCTCCGGTACAGTTCACGCGGCCGTCGTCGAGGCAGCACCAGCGGCACGGAGTATGAGGCACACGCCCCAGTGCACGACGGCAAATGGACATCGTCTCCGCCATTAGGGAGGAGGGCGGCTGTGAAATTGGTGCAGTGGGGGTGCCATGGAGGTGGGGCTGAGGTTTCGCGGCTCGGGAGAAGGGAGCTTCCCGGGGAGAAGGTGATTTGGCGCCCACGAGGTATGAATGGGGGTGGGCGGGGGAAATTGGGAGGGGAGTGGAACCATGTCTTACGGACACATTTGTCTGAAATGTGAGGGGGAGTTACAGTTCTACCCTTTCCTATAGGCTTCTCGGCTTGAGTCTGTGTACTGAGGGTCGGGGATAGTAGAGTAACTTTGCTTCTCTGGGCGGGAGCGATTTCGGGCGAGGAGGGCGTGTTTTGAACTATAGTGGGCGCGAGCGATTTCGGGCGAGGAGAGTGTGTTTTGAAATAGTGGGCGCGAGCTATTTCGGGCGAGGAGAGCGTGTTTTGCCGACCATGGTTTATGAATTATTCGGCACATGTCATTTTGGCCAAGGAGAAGGCGCGCTTGGATGAAGTTTCAAACCTACCCTCGATGTACAACGGGCCAATTGATGCGTGTCCCACATAGGACGATAATTTCGCGTCTCCCATTTATTTGTTCGGGCGAATTCCACCGAGCAGAGAGGATGTTTAATGATTCATTCAAATTTTGGGAGAACGAGCATCCACGTCTACCTTACCAAGTCGATTCGGATCAAATTTTGAAATATTAGCTTGCCACTTCTTTTTTAGATGGAGAGATGATGCTCGGGAGTAATGTGTTTTTACATGATCGTTGCTAGAGATTTACTATATGATAAATAGTTGACCCACTCAAAAACGCGAATCAAACCCAAAATGAAATATCTCGATTCAATGAAATAGCTCATTCAGTAGGTCAAAATAGTGAACTAAATCCAAAATTGAACACCTCAATTGAGTAGCATGTTGTACAGTATTATAGTACTCCATGAACATGTTGAAAGTCAAATTAATGAACTTGTTTGATATACGCATATATCCGTTCATGTATGGATTGCAGACAACATGTTCTCCAATTTAAATATTTGAATGCAAGTTTATATCGAAACATGGTTTATATCAGTCTTTGATGCATAAAACGCGACCTCCCCCTCTCGCGGACTCCTGTTCTCTCTCTCTCTCTCTCTCTCTCGCCGACAATCTTCAATTCTGTCGCACGCATCCAACACAAAAACCTTGTTCGTCCCTCTCCCTTTCTCTCCATCTCTCTCTCTCTCTCTCTCTCTCTCTTTGTGTGTGTGTGGGGGGGGGTCTTTCTAGTTCGCATGCATATATACACCATCTATAGGTCTCTCTCGCACACTATGTATGATACTCTAGCTAGTCCAAGCTAGATATCTTGGGTGCACTCATCGTACGCACACAGATTCCTTGGATCTTTGCTTGTAACTCTCTCACGCACCACTATGTCGTTTCGGAGCTCTTCCCCCCTCTCTCAAACTCTCCATCCACCTGGGTCACACATACACATGCATATCTCACTCGCACTCGATAGGCCCATCTAATACTCTATCTCTCCCCCTCGTTCTCTCTCCATCTCACACGCGCACACACACAATCTCATGCCCAGCTAGCCAAGTATGATGGTCTCTCACTCAACTGTAGGCACATGCAGTCCCCCTATATGTATATGACTAGCTAATCTTAGTCTCCATCACAAACATGTGCATGGTCTATCTCGATTTCTCTCGGGGCATCGTTCTATCGCACACGCACTCCCTCGATCTCCCACCCATATAGTCCCATCATGATCTCGTCAGGATCTCTCTATCACAAACACACCCTCTCTCCCTCCCCATGCGTCCATGACATCCATGTGTCCCTCTCGACCTTTGTTCCTTGTTGGTCACACCTCTATTGGGCATGTGCTACAGGGGTGTCTCTCTCCGTTGCAAACAATCACACACTAGCTATATTTGTGTATCTCCTCGCCTCGCTTTTCCATCTCGGAGATGCATGCGTGATATGTTCGCATAAGAAACAAAAAAACACACACTCTCTCTAATTTATCGTTTGTTGTCACTTTCTCTTTCACACACATACTCTTTTTGCACACTTACTCATTCTCCTTCACATGCACTTGATCTGTCTCGACTGAGGCACTCTCCTCGGTCCATAGCATATAGATTTATTGAAAAGTCAAACATCACAAAGTTTGACCATGTACATGGAGAAAAAGAATTACATCTAGTACGGCAAACATATACCATTAGATTCACCATGAGATGTAGTTTTGTATGATGTATCTTTGGTATTGTAGATATAAATAACATTTGCGTAAACCTGATCAAAGTTTCCAAAATTTGACTTCTAAAAAATTTACATGCACTACATTATTGAGCAGATGGAATATCTCTTTCCCCCTCTCAGCTATCCGACGCACCACTCAGCCTTATCGGGGCTCCCCAATCTCTCTCAAACTTTATTGGTCAGTTTGGTTCGTGACCTGACCCTCATGCCTTGATGGCCGGTACTGCCTGGTGTGGACGTGAGATGTAAAATATTTCTGCCTGGCCATGCTTGTGTGGTGCTGAAGCGTTTGGTTCATGTCTGGGCCAGGCAAAGCATCAACGTCCCATCAATCAATCAATGCATCAATTATTTAATGCTAATATCCATCCATGTTGTTGTTAGCCTCGTGGCCACATGACCAGGCATGACCAGGCATTCGAAATCGGTTGCCTGGGCCAGGCTACTTGCAGTGTCTGGAGTTTAGCCAGGCTAATTAAAGTGCAAGGGAACCCAGGCCAGGCGGGCTTTCTTTTTCACAGGGTAGCAACCAAACAAGCGTGCATGAAATCCAGCCACAACCCCATGCCAGGCAAAAGATGCTCAGGATGCAAGCCAAACTGGCCTTATATCTCCCTGGGTCACACATACACATGTCTCGCTCGCGCTATACATATAGACCCATCCAACACTCTCCGCCCTTGTTCTCTCTCCATGTGACACGCACCCCCCTAAGTACCATAATCCCTCAATCCATCATAGGCGCAAGCACTCCCCCTCCTAAGTATGATTATCTCTTACTAGCCAACAGGAACACACGTATTGTCTCCTTCCATCCATACGTCTATCTCGATATCTCTCGGGGCATCTTCTATCGCGCACACACCTTGTCACTCGATCTCCCACCCATGTAGTCCCATCACGATCTCTAGGGGATCTCTCTATGACAAACATACACTCTCTCCTCCCCATGTCTGCATTTTCTCCGTATGTCTCTCTCGACCTCTCTCCCTTGTTTGTCAGACCCCTCTTGGCCACGTGCTAGGGGTCTTGCTCTCTCGATTCCAAACAACCACACACTATCTCCTCACCTTGCCTCCGTTGTCGAAGATGCATGTGTGATATGTTTGCATAAGACACGCACGCTTTTTCTCTACTTTTATCATGTGTTGTCCATGTCTCTTTCACACATGCACACACACTTTTTTCACTCACTCACTCACTCTCTCTCTCTCTCTCTCTTGTTAGGGACTCTGTCACGTCCATAGGCATATGGATGTTTTGAAAAGTCAAACCTCAGAAACGTTTGACCAGGTATATGTGGAGAAAAACATTTACATCTAGAACGATCATTAGATTCATCACAACATGTACTTACTTCATACTATCATTTATCTTTGGTATTGTAGATATAAGTAATTTCTTTATAAACTTGGTCAAAGTTTCAAAAGTTTGACTTAAAAAAATGTTGGAACTACATTATCGAACGGAGGGAGTAGCTCTTTCTCTCTCTCTCTCTGCTATCTCTCACGGGCCTCCCCTCTCACTCGAACTCTCTATACCGACGGATTATACACTCACTGTGTCAGCGTATAGCTCCGTATATTATTTAGTTGACCGGTCATCCAATCCACATGCTGCCTTTGTCAGCTTGTGTTCTGTATCTTCGTGTGCTGGCCCATGTGGCAGTGGGTGAAAATAAGTAAACTAGAGGCCCATCTGACACGCGGTGAAGTAAACAAAGTTGAAACCACTCGGGGTAGCACCCCGCACGCTAGTAAATTGAGGGCGCATTGAGGACAAACTTCTTGCGCGTGAAGGACGCACTCGCGCACAATTCACCACTGCTTGGCGGCATGCACAGAAGGACGCACTCGCGCATGCCCAGCACAGAACACACACCAACACACGTGTACACCAGCGTCGCCGCCGGTTGAGATGGATGGCGAGGCAGCCAACAAGCGGAGGCGGCTCGAGCCAAAACCGCATCCGGCGAGCCTGGACTTCATCAGCAGTATCCCCGGCGACACGCTGCTCGTCATCATCGGCCTCCTCCCTACCAAATCTGTCGAGCGGACCGCCCTGCTCTCCCGGCGGTGGCGCCCCCTCTGGCGCTGCGTCCCCCTCAACCTCACCGTCGACAGCTGCCTCTGCGACGGGGATTGCAAACGCATGGCCGCACTCTCCAAGATCCTTTCATCGCACCCTGGGCCAGCCAAACGCCTTGACATACGCATGTTCAGTACCAACTGCAAGGTCCAACCCAAGTTCGATGAGTGGTTCTTATCCCCCGCCCTAGATCAGCTCGAGGAGCTCAGCTTTGAAGCTGGACGATGTCGCTCTCTGTCGTTGTCCGTGCTTCGCCTCACGCCAACACTGCGCCGCGCCAGCTTCAGCTCCTGCTATCTTCCCCAGATTAATGTCGCGCCCGCTCTTCTTCTCCCTCAACTCAAGCAGCTCGACCTCTTCGACGTTGTCATCTCGAAGAAGGCTATGGAGCACCTGGTCTGCAGCTGTACTGCGCTCGAGTACCTTCGTCTTAAGAAGATCCACGGGTTCATTAGCCTCCACATCGCCTCGACGAATCTCCGATGGATTTATGTGTCTTGCTGGCCCCGCAACAAGACATCAATTGGGAAGAGATCACTCCAGCTATTCCACGTTATGGTCATTGAGAATGCGCCTTTCCTTGAGAGATTGCTTGTATCGGATCTAGAAGGTCCAACAAAAATCAGGGTCATTGACGCACCAAAAATTGACAGCGTTGGTGTACTCGTCTGCCAAATTCTCCTAGTTTACTCTTCCAATTTTGTAGTATCAAAATTTGACCATAGATTTAACTGACAAAATGTTAATGCATGTCACTAAGAACTATATCGTTGGATTCGTATTTGAACATAATTTCAAATGGCGTAATTTTTAGTGACATGCATTGGCATTTTCTTAGGTAAATCTATGGTCAAAATTTTATACTAAATACGAGGTAGTATTACAAAAGTGGGCTATGTAGGCCAAAACACGTGCCAAATTCACTTGTGATACATTTGGCATCGATGCCCCTCCATTTCTCACCTGGTGTCCCAATCTGGATCACCTACTTTGCTCCGGTGCCAAATTAACTCACGCAATGAAAAAACACTGTGTGGGAGAGAGAGAGGACTGAGGCAATAAAAAACACTTGTTTGGGAGAGTGAGAGGCTGGTGTAGTTGGTTCGATTGATTTGTTTATACATGTGGGTCTGCGTGCACAGCGGTGCCAACTCTCTCACATCGCCACATAGTGGAAGGTAACAAATGCCCAAGCTCTTCACGTGCTCCTAGTTAAATGAGAGGAAACAGAGAGAGAGAGAGAGAGCGAGCGAGAGAGAGAGTGAAAAAATATCACTAGCCAGCCAACCCTATCGTATGAGCGAATGATATTGGTACCTCTTGATGACACGGCAATCTTATGCAACCAACTTCTCTAATATGTTCTCTTCTTTTGCAGATAAAAAAAGACCCGATAGTGAAAAATGTGCTGCACTATAACAATCTCATCGAATGCCTTGATCTCCATCTTACAGAAATTGATTTGATCGACTACCGAGGCAGCACATCTGAGATTAAATTGGCCGGGTTCTTTATTCTGGAGGCAAGTGTGCTCAAGGTAATGAGGTTTGGCGTTCTCTGGTGCAACAATGAATGGCGTGCTGATCACCGCAAGCGTCTAAGCCTAAATGACAAAGTCTCCACAGAAGCTGAATTTGTTTTTGAAACATCAAGTGGCCAGAGACTCGAAAACTTATTTGCCCATTAGTGACTTGTCAGGGCGGTGGATTTTAGTTTGTACGATAATGCTGCATCCACCTAAAGTAACGAAAGTTCTTACGTAAACTTCCTAGTAATTCCCTCTTCGTAGGTGCAGCATTACTCCTAACATTTGTAATATTAGTTTTAAACTTGTAATATTGCCGTGTCCTATTCCTGCGTTTTCAAAATCCTGCGAATCAAACAGGTCCTGAGTTGGTGATGATGTTGTGCCTCCCATCTTTCACCAATAGCCGTCGGATCTAGATCTGACGCATACAAACCAAGCTTCTCCATTTTTGCAAAAAGATGCCCACACTTGTTCCCTATTTACAAACAACTCCTTGTCTCTCATAATCAGCCTCATCTCCTCCCCACCACATCTAGGAGTAGAAGGCCCTGGAAAAATCTGGCGCGATGGCCGCTGCCGGAGCCGTCCACCCCCAATCTTGGTGTTCCGTGCAATGCACGGGCATCTACGCACGGGAAATTATGTCGAACAGGGCTAGTTGTAAGCAGGCTAGCTCTACAGCCATGATGATAGTGAATGCAGATGGTGAGGCTGACTATGGTATGCCGAACACGGCGCCTATACTCAGGTGTCATCTCGGGCGCAGGGTCCGGCACGCCACTCAAGCGGGAATGCGTGCGGTGTTGCATTTTCACTTACAAGTGGGACCACAGTTGAGCAAACCGACTATCGGCAAACCCCCACCCCGCCCACTGTGCGATGGCTGAGAAAACAGGAGGGAGAAGAGATGGTCTTAGCACGGACTCTAAGAAAATTTGTGTCGGATGGGACTCGTGTGGGTGGCATGTGCCGTATTGCTAGACGTGAATGCTAGTTATGGCCCATGCCACCCCACTATATCGAGCCTATATCGAGGTACGTAGAACAAATTTCCTGCAGTCTGTGCTCAGCCCTCCTCCATCTCTCTTCTCAGCCAGCCAGCGGACGCACGGAGCCCATCGTCTGTTTGCTCACATGCGGCCCCACATGTCAGTGAAAATGCAAGAGGACCCACTGAACCTGCACATCTTTCACCTCGACGTGCTGGTGATGAAAAACAAATCCAATAAAGATCTTCGGTGGCCGCTTTTGGAGTTACTCAAGAGTAGTAAGATTCTATTTACAGTTTAACCCAAGATGCACATCTCGTGGCTTCAACTACCACTCTATTTTATTTCATGACACGACCTGGATGCTGGATGTCCCATGTGTCGGCAAAAGGAGGAAGAACCCGACCTAATCTTCGGTTCTGCTCTCGGATTAGACTAGTTGTGCTAACTTAAAAAATTTATTGTACTCCCTCCGTTCCAAAATACTTGACTTCCATTTGTCCAAAAATGGATGTACCTATATACTAAGACATGTCTGGATACATATATATTTTGACAAATAGAAGGCATGTATTGTGCAACAGAGGGAGTAGAATGGATGCAAGTTTTTGTATTGGGAAGAAGAGTATATCCATATATTGATAGAGCGCAATTTAGTAGATGTTCTATCACTTTTAGCTAGCACAGACGCAAGATCGAGCCTCCGCAGATCAACAATGAATGCATCAAGAAGGCACTAATCCAACTTACAGGAGTAGTAAAATGTATTCTTGTGGTTCTTGTTTTCTTTGGTCTTGCTTTTCTAGTCAAAATTATCGTTGGAGTTCGTGCAAAACGGAGGTCCGTTTGGGGTCGTGCGTTGGAGTTGGCCTTACAAGTGGGACCGCAGTTAAGGAAACCGACTATCGGCAAACCCCCACCTCGCCCGCTGCGCGATGGCTGAAGTTAGAGAAACGATGAGGTTGAAGAGATTGCTCTAGCACGGACTCCAAGAAATAATATGGTGTCAGATGGATGTTGTGGTGGTGGCGTGTGCCGTACTCCTGGACGTGAATGCTTGTTCTGGCCCATGCCACCCTACTACTCCTACTACTTAATCCTACTATATAGTACTAGTATCGAGGATTCGAGGTGCTGGTTACGTACAGCGAACACCTTAACATATGGCTACAGTAAAAACACCCGCCCGACGCGCGAAGCATGTGAAGCTAGTACAAATAGTGTACTACTATTGTTGATTGGCCTCATCCGATAAGTTGTTGCAATGCACGTACAATTATGTATTAAGAAAATATTTTTTTGCCTCGTCGCACCACTCACTCAGAGAAGCGACTAGAAAGCCATTCATAAATTTAGTAAGTTTATCACACGCATATCATTTTATTACATACAACAGGTCATCAACCCACATCGATAACGAGGATACATTATAAATACTAAAGTTTTCACCACACAACAAATAACAAGCAATGAAATGAACTTCAACTCAACCATTCCTCGGCGTTGGAAACGCTTGCTTTGAACCACAAGTGATTCTCTAGGACGGGCCATCGATTGTCGATCTGGAAACCAACACAGGACTGATCATCCAGGATGAAGCGGCCTACTATATCCCTACCAGGGTAGGGAACCACATAAATGTCCGAGGTATAGACACAGTTGCTTCTCATAAATGTGTCAACAACAATTGGATCGCCTTTCACCATCATCGGATAGTTTTGTCCAAGGAAGAGCGAGTTTTCTCCAAGACTATCAATTCTGTGCCAGGGAGAAGGAGTTGGCGCTAGCACACTAGTATCCATCCCGAATACCATGCAATGGGTGTTGGAATAGGTCCGGAGAGTGCGACCATGGGAGACACCTGCTTCCTTAGCAGTAACATCATCAGTGGGCTGTATACACACAAGAAGAGGTGATCCATCGGAATTAGCTGCCAGGCGCCACAGAGTATATGGGCGCTGCTCGTCCTCATGCTCGTGATCATCACCATCGTCATCTCCCCCTTTGTTATAAAATTTTTCAAGTATAGGTGGTGGGATGTTCACAGGACCTTGGAAACACAAGGAGAAGGTTAATTAGTAAAGGGAAACTTGCTAACCCGCATGCATGTGGATGAAACAATTATAATTATGGTGGAAGACAAACGTACCGAAACCATGAGGATGCCATGCAAAAACAGTGCCACTAGTGGTGGCAGCAAACACAAGGCCCTCGTATTGAATTGCATCACAGTACTCATCCGTGTACAGAAACTTGTAAGTGCATCTAGTGCCACCCCTAGTTGGTTTTGGAGTATTGACGACAAACCTAGTTGAGGGACTAATGTGTTTGTGAGAATTGTAGGATAACACAGGTAGAAGTCCCTCATTGATTCGGTTTTCCTACCAGAGATGACCCCTAAAAATGTATGAAGACATTGAAGTCAAAGGTGGTATATGAAGATATTCACATTGAAGACTATGACAAGAGAAGACATCGCATGAAGCCTATGAAGCTCGAAGACTTAGATCTTTCGTAGTTCTTTTTTCTTCTTCTTTATTGAGTCATAGGAACCACCATACTGTTAAGTGGGGTCCAAGAGAACCAGTCAGAATGACTGAAGTGATGCCTAACCAAAACCTATGTCTTCGAGTGAAGACTATGAGAGCGAATCTTGTCCAGAGTCGGACAAGTCAGCTTTGCTTGTAACCCAAGTAAAGTTGCCGTGTGAGTTTTAAATATGACCATTGGAACACGTGTCAGTTCCTTAGTGACCCAGGGTCATTTCGGACAAATCAGGTCGGGTTGCCTAGTGGCTATAAATAGCCCACCCCCTACAACCAAAAATGGTTCGCTGCTCAGAGTTAGTATACGGCTTTTGTCGTTTGAGAGCAACCCACCTCGAAGCCTTTGAGAGAGAATTCCTTGCGAGGATAAAGCCCTAACCACCCAGAGCCAAAGAGAATTAGGCATCAGTTAAGTCTTCTTGTCTGTGTGATCTGAAGACTTATTACACTTGAGGACTGTGAATCCTCCAGCTGGTTAGGCATCGCGTTTTGAGCATCCAAGAGACATTGTGGATCGCCGGTGAACGAAGTATGTGAAGGTTTGGGAGTCTACCTTGAAGACTTACCAGAGTGATTGGGCGAGGTCTGTGTGACCTTAGCTCAAGGGGAATACGGTGAGGACTGGGTGTCCTGAGCTGCATGTTCAGGACTGGGTGTCCGGGACTGTGTGTCCTCAGGTTTAAATACCTAGCCGCCCTAACTAGACGTACAGTTGTCACAGCAACTGGAACTGGTCCAACACATCATTGTCTTCAACGAGTCATTGGTTTCATCCTTCCCTTCTCTTTACGTACTGTTACTCCTTGTGAAGTCATTGTATGATTGCACTATCTTTTATCTTCACTGAGTGACTGCGTGTTCTGTTTGGCTTCATAATATCTTCCTACCTGATCCTTACTACATTGCTGCTATTAGTCATTGTGCTTTCACTCTATTGAATACTTGACTATGGCTTGCCTAGTGTAGTCTACCTTCCGCTACAGGGTAATAGGTTTATTTCTATCGTTTGTCTTCCTAACTTCCACGTTTTGAAGACTTTCACAAAAATCGCCTATTCACCCCCCTCTAGTCGATATAACGCACTTTCAATTGGTATCAGAGCAAGGTACTCCCTTGTTCTGTGTGATTCGGTTTAACCACCTGGAGTTTTAGCTATGTCGACTGCAGGGATAATCAAAGTCTCCGCTGCGTGCCCCGTCTTCGATGGAACTGAATATCCCTACAGGAAGAATAAGATGCGCATGCATTTTGAAGCCATTGACGTCGACCTATGGTATGTCGTCAAGAACGGCGTTCCCAAGGCTGGAGAAGGTGTCACTGCTACTGACGTCAAGAAGTTCGTTCAACTGGACTCTACTGCCAAGAATATCATCTGTGGTCATCTGACCAAAGGACAGTATGGTCGCGTGAGTGCTTTGGAAACATCTAAGCTAGTCTGGGACTGGCTCTCCAAGGTCAACGAAGGTGTCTCAACCCAGAGAGATCATAGAATTAGTGTCCTTCGCAACCTCTTCAACCGCTTCAAGAGAAATGACAATGAGAATTTCCAGCTCACATTTGATCGACTCACTGACATCATGAATGAGCTTCAAGCCCTTGGCGCTACTAAGATCACCAAGCATGAAGTCGTCAAGACACTACTGAGATCACTTGACAGTTCGTTTGACACCCTAGCCCTGATGATTCAAGAACGTCCTAATTTCAAGACACTCGATCCATCTGACATACTTGAGAGGCTCAACACACATGAGTTTCAGCTTTCTGAGAAAAGAGATATCTACGGTCCAAACTATGGGCGAATTCGTGCCTTGAAGGCAAAAGCTGTCTCTTCATCTGAAGAAGAATCTGACAGCAGTTCTGATGATCCTGAAGACATTGGAAGGGAACTTGCTATGCTTGTGAAGAAGTTCCAAAAATTCACCAAGAAGAAAGGCTTCAGAAAGTCTTCTCGATCAAGCTCAAGGAATGATGAAGCTTCTGCTCATGACTACAAGAAGAAAACATGTCACAAGTGCAAGAAACCTGGCCACTTCATCTCTGAGTGTCCACAGTGGGACAATGAGAACAAAAAGAATAAGAAGAGCAAGGAATATGACTCTGAAGACAAGAAGAAGAAGTAATACTCAAAGTCTTTTTCCAAGTCTTCTTCAAAGTCTTCATCACACAAGAAGAGCTCATCTGGCAAGGCACGTGCGTTTGTTGGCAAGGAAATGGATTCAGAGGAGGAGTCCGCTTCTGAGGAGGCGGAGGTGGAGTCTGAGGAGGAGTCCGATTCTGGCGTCGCAAGTCTGGCTACAACATACGTTGCCAAGTCCATCTTCAACACTGAAGACAATGACTTCATCACCGACACCGATGCAAATGACAAGGACTACTCCGCTCCTACCTACTGCTTCATGGCACGCGGTGCCAAGGTAAACACACGCACTACTCACTATCAAACATCTAGTGACGATGACTCTGATTGTGATTCAAAACCCAGCTACAGAACACTTGCTAAAATTGCAACTGAACAACAGAAAGCCATGGAACATATTCAAAAACTGTTAGACAAAAGCGATGATCTGTTAGGCGCTGAAATGACTCGATCTGAGTCCTTAATTGTAGACATAAAAATCTTCACGTTAAGTATGAGGAACTTGAAAGTCTCCATGAAACGTTCTCAACAACTCATGAAAAGCTTTCCTATGATTATCTTCAAAGGAAGCAAGATCTTGAGAAATTGAGAGCGGCTCATGAAGATATTCAAAAGGAAAATGAGTCACTTCACGCCAAACAGATCAGTTCCGCTCAGGAAGGATTTGAACCACCATGCCTTAAATGCATTGAGCGTGATAATGCTACTACTGTTGCTGAATGTTCTACTGCTGCTACTGTTGCAATATCTTCAACTGTTGATGTGGGAACTAACCCCTCTGCTGAGGATTCCACTGCTATTGCTGATGAGAATGCTAGGTTGAAGACATTGCTTGAAACAGGGATGTACAAAAGTCTTAAAGGGCATCAGACACTATGTGATGTCCTCAAAAAGCAGATCTTGAACAGAAACCCGAGGAAAGAGGGTGTTGGGTTCGTAAGGAAAATGAATGCTGATGGCTCTTACTGGAAACCTGAGCAGTACCCCAAAACCACATGGGTTGCTGCAAAGGAATCTTCAGTAGATCTATCCAATCTATCTGGCTTCTCTTGTGCAAATCCCATTGTCATTGATGAATCCTTTGATGCAAACTATAAACTGTTTAAGAATCAGAATGGTGAAGTGTTTGCCAGGCACATTGGTACTAACTGCAGGAATGGACCGCCTATGAAGAAGATCTGGGTTCCGAAAAAGTGTCTAGAGAATCTTCCTATGAATGTCATCATGACACCACACGTGAAGAAGACAAACCTCAGACCACAAGCTTCATACGGTCCAAAGGCTTCATACAGACAGAGGACTCACCTGAGTTGCACTAACGCAAATGTTTTGCAGGGAAACCATACTCAGGCCTATGAATATGAGCGCGGTTCATCAAACCGCCATGGTCATAGGACCAAGAACTATTCTGCTTATTCTTATGAGTACTATTGTCCGCCTGCAAGACTTTTTGCTAGGGCTCCAAAGCCAAAGTTCTCAGATGCTGCACTTAGACTTATTGCTTCTAAGCCACCCTTGAAGATGTGGGTGGCTAAGAAAGCTTAACTCTCTTTTGTAGGGAAAGGTCTCCAGCAGAAAACCAAAATCGTCTGACGCTATTGCTGGGGACCTTAAACATCTTGTAGGGCGCAAGATCAAATGCCCGAATGGTCTTACTATATACTTCGTTCCTGAATCGCTTGCTACTCTCCCTATCAGTCCTAATCTGGATCTAAGCTTTCATAACCCACTGGTTCGTCAAATGTTTTTGCTTCACAATTCTCTTCGTGAAGCCTATCCCCCTAACTGCACTGTAGGGTACGACACCAGCGTCTTCAGAATGGATTATTGATAGTGGGTGTACCAACCACATGACTGGCAAAAGAAGCCTTCTTATGGACTCAACCTTACATCCATCCGACAAGAGTCACATCACATTTGCTGACACTGGTAAAAGTAAGGTATCGGGTCTAGGTAGAGTTGCAATCTCAAAGGATCAACACATGGATAAAGTCATGCTTGTTGAATCCCTTGGCTTCAACTTAATGTCTGTCTCAATGCTTTGCGATTTGAACATGATCGTAATATTTGGAAAATATCGCTGCCTTGTACTAATGGAATCAGACAAGTCTCTAGTGTTTGAAGGGTATCGGAAAGATGATTTGTACGTGGTAGATTTTTCGGCAGGACCACAACTTGCCGTATGTCTTCTAGCAAAGGCTTCAGAATCCTGGCTCTGGCATCTGAGGCTAGGGCATGCTGGCATGAGGAACCTCCACACCCTTGCAAAGAAGAAGCATGTCATAGGCATCGAGGGCGTCAAGTTCAAGAAAGATCACTTATGCGGTGCCTGTGAAGCAGGGAAGATGACGAGGGCCAAACATCCCTCGAAGACAATCATGACAACCACTCGACCCTTCAAACTGCTCCACATGGATCTTTTCGGTCCCACTCATTACTCAACTCTTACTACTACTGCTTGCCTCTATGGCTTTTGAAAGTGCGTTATATCGACTAGAGGGGGGTGAATAGGCAATTTTTATGAAAGTCTTCAAAACATGGAAGTTATGAAGACAAACGATAGAAATAAACCTATTACCATGCAGCGGAAGGTAGACTACACTAGACAAGCCATAGTCAAGTATTCAATGAAGTGAACGCACAATGACTTAATAGCAGCAATGTAGTAAGGATCAGGTAGGAAGATATTATGAAGCCATACAGAACATGCAGTCACTCAGTGAAGACAAAAGATAGTGCAAACATACAATGACTTCACAAGGAGCAACAGTAAGTAAAGGGAAGGGAAGATGAAACCAGTGACTCATTGAAGACAATGATTTGTTGGACCAGTTCCAGTTGCTGTGACAACTGTACGTCTGGTTGGGGCGCCTAGGTATTCAAACCTTAGGACACATAGTCCCGGACACCCAGTCCTGAACACGCAGCTCAGGACACCCAGTCCTCACCGTATTCCCCTTGAGCTAAGGTCACACAGACCTCGCCCAATCACTTTGGCAAGTCTTCAAGGTAGACTCCCAAACCTTCACAGACTTTGTTCACCGGCAATCCACAATGTCTCTTGGATGCTCAGAGCGCGACGCCTACCCGGCTGGAGGATGCACAGTCCTCAAGTGTAATAAGTCTTCAGATCACACAGACAAGAAGACTTAAGTGATGCCCAATTCTCTCTGGCTCTGGGTGGTTAGGGCTTTATCCTCGCAAGGAATTTTCTCTCAAAGGCTTCGAGGTGGGTTGCTCTCAAATGACAAAAGCCGTACTCTCAATCTGAGCAGCCAACCGTTTATGGTTGTGGGGGGTGGGCTATTTATAGCCACTTGGCAACCCGACCTGATTTGTCTGAAATGACCCTGGGTCACTAAGGAACTGACATGTGTTCCAACGGTCAGATTTCAAACTCACACGGCAACTTTACTTGGGCTACAAGCAAAGCTGACTTGTCCGACTCTGGACAAGATTCGCTCTCATAGTCTTCACTCGAAGACATAGGTTTTTGGTTAGGCATCACTTCAGTCTGTCTGACTGGTTCTCTTGGACCCCACTTAACAGTACGGTGGTTCCTATGACTCAACACAAAATAAAAAGAACTACGAAAGATCTAAGTCTTCGAGCTCCATAGGCTTCATGTGGTGTCTTCTCTTGTCATAGTCTTCAATGTGAATATCTTCATATACCACCTTTGACTTCAATGTCTTCATACATTTTTAGGGGTCATCTCTGGTAGGAAAACCGAATCAATGAGGGACTTCTACCTGTGTTATCCTGCAATTCTCACAAACACATTAGTCCCTCAACTAGGTTTGTCGTCAATACTCCAAAACCAACTAGGGGTGGCACTAGATGCACTTACAATCTCCCCCTTTTTGGTGATTGGTGACAAACTAGTTGAAGTTTTCAATGGGGAATATAATTTGTGAAATTGTAAATGATAAGGAATTGTCTTCATAAGTTGCAAGGGCTCCCCCTGAAGATGTGCATATAGGTAATTTGCTTTTGGAATGCAAATGCACATGGCAGGTTGTACTTGTGGAGATCCACTTCAACTTATGATGACAATCCACTATGCATGTGAAAGTATATGAAGATAATGACATGCATAATGGAAAATGGACGTCTGCAGAATGATCTAAGTGCGGAATTTATCGTCGCACATGCGGAATTTATCATCGCAAAACAAAGTGGCAGATAAGTAGAAGACGACCATCGAGTTTAAGTGTTACAACTCAAAGAACCAAATGTAGCAAAACGAGAGTTGTAAGCACGAAGCAAAATATAAAGCACCCGCCCATATGGACCCGCTTGAAGACTATCAACCTCATATGCTTCTCCCCCTTTTGTCAGTAAGGACCAAAAAGGTTTGAAGACATAGAGCATCTACTCGTTCCCATGCGGAGTAGGTGAAGTAGCAGGGTCGTTGGTGGTGTTTGGCGGTGCTGAAGAGCTTGGAGCAGAGTTGACGCGTGCTGAAGGAGGTGGTGGTGAAGTAGCATCATCTTCATCCTCGATAACTCTGGCAGTCACTGTTGCAGCAGATGAAGAGAACTCAGAGTCTTCAAGGGGTGGAGTTCCTAGCAGCACAGCTCTTCGAGGAGGTGTGGAGTCAAACTTGAATCACTCAGTGAAGCCATCCTCTTGGAGATCATCTTCAGAACACATCATCGTTAGCCCTTTCCATGTACGGCGACAGGTTTCATGGGCAACGAAAGCATTCTTTGTGGCAAGATTGCGAATGCGATTAACTTCCACCAAGAGGCTTTTCATCTGACGCTTCAGCTAGTCATGATGCCTATCCTGTTTCTGATGAAGAGCCACAAGAAGCTCTCGGTCGTTGAGAACATGAGTGCGCTTCTTGGGTCTTGGAGTAGTTGTACTATCAGTGGCTTCAGTAGACGCAGGGTGTGGTGCACGTGTAGTGCCAGCCAAAGGATACACCCGAGTGACTGCTTCAACTCCTTCAATGTTCTGTGAGAAACTCTGATGCTCTGCATTCTGAAGACTTAGAGGTTCCTTTGCAGGCTCAGGATAAATGGCTTCAGTAGAGATATCCACATCAGGCAGGAAAATCCTATGATTGCGAGCAGATGGCTGATATGAGATATCGGAGTGAAGTTTAATTAGCCGCATTACCCATGGGGCGTAGAACTTCAAGCCAAACAGATCAGAGCCCGATGCAGCAAGTTGGCGGATGAATAAGTCCTGTGCATTGAAGCATTTTCCATGAAGAATATAGAAGACCAAAGTCTTCATTGCACCCTCAAGCTTGGCATTTGGAGAGTGCCCTTTGATGGGCCAGAGAGTTCGCCTGATGATGTGATAGATGGTTCGTGGCAGATACTCAAGGTCTTCAACGAAGAACTCTGTTGGATAAGCAGCATCTTGGGGCAATGGTTTCATCATGCTGAGCATCTGACTCATATCAGGTTCCGGCCTCTTAAAGATGCTCTCAATGGCTTCACTATGCAGCTGACAGCCATGCTCGTAGAGATCGCCAGGAGTGGGCAAACCAGTGAGCTCAATGATGTCAAATGCATTGGCTTCGTGATGAACATTTCCGGTCATCCACTCCAGGACCCAAGTCTTCGGATCTCTGCTGTACCCGCGGATGTGAAGTGTGGCATAGAATTGGAGCAGCAGCTCTTCATTCCAATGCTCTTGGTCAGTAACGAACGACAGCAGTCCAACTTCCTTGAAGCAATCCAAAGCTTCTTCCAGACAAGGCAGACCCGCTATGGCTTCAATGTCAAGGCGCTTGTGTGGGAAGATGCGACCTTGGTTGTAAAGAATGCATGAATAATAGCTTCGCTGAGGATAGCTCCAGAACCGATCAGATGATATCCTTTCCCTTGAGTAGGGGTTCCTAGAGCTATCAAAGAACGTGTTGTCTGCCCTGAAGCCATTGATATTGAAGGAGCCAGGTGCTGATGCAGGACCTAGGAACCTTGGCAATCTTGGGATTGGCTTCTGTACCTGAGGCCTGTGCTCAACATGATAGTCAAACTGGGGACCGGCAGCAGACTTAGGAACAGAAGTGACGGGATCAGTGGCTTCGCTGTCTTCTTCTTCCGTTGGGGAGGGCTCCACATTAGCTTCATTGGTGGTTGTGGCAGCCGCAAGATTTTCATCCTCCACTTGACGAGCTGGAGGGTCGGTCACAGGCACGTTCTCCTTGAGAACTGCTTCTTGGTGGGACAGTGGAGTGGCAACTTGTGGGACTTCTTCTTCCGCGGCTGATGCAGCCGGATTGTCTTCAGCAGAGACTTGAGGCCTTGGACCTTTGCGAAGCCTGCGCAACGCGGGCGACGCCTGTGGAGTTGGAGTGGGCTGGGCCTCAAAATCTTCTTCCTCTTGTGGGCGATCCGCCCATGAAGCATCCTGTGCAATTGGCGTCAGTGGACGACCAATGCTGATGAGTTCGCTGTTCTGAGGAAGGACTGCACCATCTTCAACATTGTCATGTTGACCAATGTCTTCAGCAGCGATGGGATCAGCTGCTGGAAAGTCTTCAGCTTCATGAGCCTCTGTGGAAGCAGGCTCATGGATAGTCAGTTGGCGTTCATGGCGTTCAGCTTCAGGATAGACCATAGAAATGGGTTCAACTATCAAGGGCTCTGTGGGAGCTGCCCGATCTTTCTTGGTCTTCCTCTTCTTCTTGGAGGGGGCAGTTGGAGAGGCTTCAGAATGTTTCCTCTTCCTAGCTTCAGCCTCAGCAGTCCTTGTCTTCTTGAGCTCTGAAGCTGTTGACCGGATTTTTGGCTTCGAGCCAGTCATTTTAGTTGTGAAGACAATAGGAACTGCTTCCTGCCTTGGTGCGTCAGGTTCAGCCGTAGCAGGCTTCTTCTTATTCTTTGCGGCCATCCTGGGGTCGATGCCAGGACGCCCAAGGGCCTTGCGCTTCTCAGCCTCATTATAGGCTTGCACACATCTGTCAGCCAGAGTCTTCATGCGCTCATGCGAACCCTGAGCTTCTGCACGTTTCTTTACAAAGGCTTCCTTGAGCTCGTGCATCATACTCTTGAAGTTCTTCACTTCCTGCACGCTGAGCTTGGCCATATGCTTCTTGAACTGAGCCTTTTCATAGTCAATCTTTTGCTTCAGTTCAACAATGCGCTGGGCAATAGCGAGTTCTGAAGCAATGGCGCCTTGGAAGGCGACACTAAGGCCAATTGGTAGCTGCAGATCTTCAAAGCTGATGTTTGGCGTGTCAAACCACTCGTCAATGAAGTTGTGGATGATGGTCACATCAAAGAGAGGCAGATCATTGAAGATTTCTGCTTCTTCTTTGCTCTTGATGAGTTTCTCAAGAGCGTCATCTGCTAGATCTTCATCACTTGACAGATCAATGTCGTCATTGCGCAGAATGGCAGCAGCAGTTAGCTCTTGTTCGGTGTGAGGCAGAGGCATCTTGACTTTCTGGGGCTTGGAGATGCGAGATAAGTCTTTGGACTGCATACTGTCTTCAGGAGGTGCAGTTGCCAGTGGCTTCGCCCTTGAGATTTTTGGTGAGGGGGCAGGCTTTGAAGCTTTAGGCTTCTTCATCTTCTTTGTCTTCGGCGCTGCAGGAGCTACTTCTGATTCAGCGTCAGCTGCAGGCTCATTCACTGCAGTCCCTTGAACTAAGATGTGGGTGATGAGGCCTTCAAGGTTGGAGAAAGGACTGATGACATTGGGTTCTGCATCTCATGTGCCATCTGCCCTTGGTGCTGAGGGACCAGGGTTGAAGTCTAACCCCAAAGTCTTCTTGTTCTGCTTCGCTGAGTTCTGGGCAAACTGGAAGTTGCGCTTGAACAGATTGTCGTCACGACACCATAGTAGTGACGATGGGTGTGCATCAGCTGGCTGTGGCCCACGGACCATGCAGGGATAGAAGCCTTGAGCAATGGCTTCATCTCTGGACCTGGGTAGAAGATTCTTGTATTGGATGTCTCCCCATGGTCTCTTGATGGCATTTTTCTCAGCATATTCTTGGGTTACAAATCGGTATTTGAACCATTGTTCTGCCCAATATCTTCAAATCCATTGGATTCGGGTCTTGCGCTGATTGTAATCCTCTTCAGGATCTGTCTTGTACAGTTCTGAGAGTTCATCTGGCAGATCTTTGGATGTTTCTCCACGACGCTTTCTGCCACCCTTCCTTGCTGCTTTCTCTGAAGCCATAAACTTTAACTTGAAAGGCTTCAACACGTTCAAAGGCTTCAAAGGTTTTCGCTTGCTAGACCAACAGGAACTGGCTTCGGGAGAATTAATGTGATGCTGTAAGAATTCTGCAAATGAATGCAGACTATGAGAACCAAAGGATTCTCCCACGGACATGTACCTGTGATAGCATTAAGGTGCGAGGGAAGGGGAAGAGGTTATATGCATTCTCAGAAGATTTTGAAGATAAATCAGTTTAGAAGACATTGACCTCATTTTGCGAAGACATTCACTCATAGATAAGGAGTTGGTTCCAGATTTGTACGAATCCACAGATCAGTACAAGTGAGGAATCTAACTACTTTGTGAAGCATAAGTGAATATACTAGGCATGTTATGAGATGCAGTATGAGAGAGATCTAACTTGTGTGAATAGAAACTGCTTGTGGTAGAAAGTGAAAAATCCATAGGATCAACAGTGCTGTAGAAAGGAAGTTTTATTTGCTATACTAAGAACTGCTAGACGGAGTGAAAGATGAGGCCGAGTAGTTCGATCTTCCGTGCCCTAACTTGGCGACGGAGGACACCTATGGCGACGGCGGAGAGGACGATGTCCACGGTCGGCGTGAAGACGGCGTCGGAGAGGTTGCGGCAGCGAAGCGCTTCGTCGCCGGCGTCGTCGAGGGCTAGCGGTGGCGCTAGGGTTCGTGCGAGAGTGGAAGAAGAGATAATGACCGCTGTGAAGTGTGTATTTATAGGTACATGGGCGGCACTGCGCTATTACACAGGTGCCCCTGGCGATTCGCATCTGAGGAACACGTGGCCATTATGCGGAATTTTGGGGTTTGTTCCATGTCCCACGCACGCCTGGATTGTCGGGTGGTCGTTCCTACTTCATGTGGAGGAATGAGCATTGAAAACAGACTTAATGGTTGTCTCTGTATCTTCTGCTGACAAGGACGCAGAGAAGACATTTGACAGTTTCAATAGAATGCATATGATTTGGAGAGATAGAATTTGAGATAGAAAGCATAGAGAGGTTAGGGTCCGATCACATTCACTTAGTTCAAAAGATTCAACAATGAAGACATAGCTATAAGTGAATGCTGTAGAGGACAGAACACTAATATATATATATATCTATATAATCAACATAGTGAAGATAATCATGAAGATATGTTGAGATCGAAGCCAAACCAAATGTGAAGACATTGCAAGGTAACGCCATGAGTGAAACACTTCAAAATAGAACATTTGGTGGTGGCGTTACCCACCGTATAGGAAGTATTAGACCCAGACACGGCGCACAATTATTGTGGCGCTCCGAAGTCAAATTCCACATTAATGTATTCACACTTAGAATGTATGTCTTCATTGATTGAAGATATACTTTACTTCGTGTGTTGCACATCTAAGTCATCAATATGCATAAGGGTTAGGAAGTGTGCCTGATCATAGGACATTTGAGGATTCCAGGATATTTAGCTCACACCGTAACTTACAAAATCTCTTCTCATCCAAGGGCTTGGTGAAGATATCTGCCAATTGCTCTTCAATGTTGACGTGTATGATATCAATATCTTCCTTCACAACATGATCTGTGAGAAAGTGATGACGAATTTCAATGTGCTTTGTCTTCGAGTGCTGAACTGGGTTGTTGGCGATCTTGATGGCGCTTTCGTTGTCGCAGTAAAGTGGCACTTGCTTCAGATGAATGCCATAGTCCTTGAGTGTTTGCTTCATCCACAGAAGCTGAGCGTAGCAAGATCCAGCAACAATGTATTCAGATTCAGTAGTGGAGAGAGATACACAGTTCTGCTTCTTTGAAGACCAACATACAAGTGATTGTCCCAGAAAGTGACATGTGCCTGGTGTAGACTTGCGATCAACTTTGTCACCAGCATAATCAGCATCCGAGAATCCAACCAGATCAAACTCTGAGCCCTTTGGATACCATAATCCTAGAGTTGGGGTGTGAGCCAAATATCAAAGAATTCGCTTCACAGCTAAGTGATGCGACTCCTTTGGTGCCGCTTGAAATCGAGCACACATGCAAACACTAAGCATAATATCTGGCCTAGATGCACATAGATAAAGTAAAGAACCAATCATGGAGCGGTATACCTTTTGATCGAACTCTTTACCATTATCGTCGGGACCCAGATGATGTTTGGCTGGCATTGGTGTTGTGAAGCCTTTGCAGTCTTGCATACCGAACTTCTTCAGGCAATCTTTGAGATACTTCTCTCGAGATATGAAGATGTCGTTGCGTTGCTATCGTATTTGAAGATCGAGGAAGAACTTCAGCTCTCCCATCATGGACATCTGATATTGCTCTTGCATCATATATCCAAACTCTTCACTGTACTTCTGATTGGTGCAGCCGAAGATAATGTCATCCACATATATTTGGCACACAAACAGTTCACCATCATATGTCTTCGTGAAGAGAGTGGGGTCTAGGGAACCAGGTATGAAGCCTTTGCTCTTCAGGAAGTATTTGAGTGTGTCATACCAGGCCCGAGGGGCTTGTTTGAGGCCATACAGTGCCTTGTTGAGCTTGTATACCATGTCAGGATGTTTTGGATCTTCAAAGCCAGGCGGTTGTGCAACATACACTTCTTCAATCTTGCCATTGAGAAAAGCACTCTTCACATCCATTTGATATAGAAGTATGTTGTGATGATTTACATAGGCCAGCAGTATGCGTATGGCTTCAAGTCTAGCCACAGGAGCAAATGTTTCATCGAAGTCAATGCCTTCCACTTGAGTATATCCTTGAGCAACGAGACGAGCTTTGTTTCTGACAACTTGACCATGCTCATCTTGCTTGTTGCGGTATATCCATTTGGTGCCTATTATATTGTGCTTCCGTGGATCAGGACGCTTAACTAGTTCCCATACATTATTCAGCTCAAACTGCTGAAGCTCTTCTTGCATAGCTTGAATCCATTCAGGTTCCATGAAGGCTTCTTCAACTTTCTTGGGTTCTGTTATTGAGACGAATGCGAAGTGCCCACAGAAATTTGCTAGCTGAGTTGCCCTTGAACGAGTGAGTGGACTGGGTGCATTGATGCTATCAATTATTCTTTCAATCTGCACTTCATTGGCAACGCGAGGATGTACAGGGCGAAGACTTTGCTCTTGCTGATCAGTGTTGTTGTTAGAAGGAATGTCTTCAGGCTGAGCATTGTCTTCATGTTGATCAGGTGCTGAGATGATAAGTTCTTCTTCAGGATGAGCTTCAGAAGGTATAATTTCTCCAGTTCCCATTAGTTTGATTGATTCACTAGATGGAACTTCATCTAGCACATTTGCCAGTTGCTGTCTTTGTGAACCATTGGTCTCATCGAACCGCACATCCACTGTTTCAACCACTTTGTAATGAAAGAGATTGAAGACTCTGTAGGAGTGCGAATCCTTTCCATATCCAAGCATAAAACCCGCATGTGCTTTTGGTGCAAACTTTGAGGTGTGATGTGGGTCCTTGATCCAGCACCTTGCGCCAAATACTCTGAAGTAACTGACATTTGGCTTCTTCCAGTAAGGAGCTCATAAGATTTCTTGTTCAGAAGCTTGTGAAGATAAACACGATTGATTGTATGGCATGCAGTATCAATGGCTTCAGGCCAGAATTTTCTTGGGGTCTTGTATTCATCTAGCATCGTTCTGGCCATCTCAATGAGTGTTCTGTTCTTGCGTTCGACGACGCCATTCTACTGTGGCGTGTACGGGGCTGAGAATTCATGTGTGATGCCCAAGGTATCAAGATATGTATCAAGGCCAGTGTTCTTGAATTTAGTGCCATTGTCACTTTTGATGTGCTTTATCTTGGCGCCATAATTGTTCATAGCTCGATTGGCGAAGCGTCTGAAGACATCCTGCACTTCAGTCTTGTAAAGGATTATGTGCACCCAAGTGTATCTAGAGTAATCATCAACAATAACGAAGCCATAGAGGCATGCAGTAGTAGTAAGAGTTGAGTAATGAGTGGGACCGAAAAGATCCATGTGAAGTAGTTCGAAGGGTCGAGTAGTGGTCATGATTGTCTTCGAAGGATGTTTGGCCCTCGTCATCTTCCCTGCTTCACAGGCACCGCATAAGTGATCTTTCTTGAACTTGACGCCCTCGATGCCTATGACATGCTTCTTCTTCGCAAGGGTGTGGAGGTTCCTCATGCCAGCATGCCCAAGCCTCTGATGCCAGAGCCAACATTCTGAAGCTTTTGCTAGAAGACATACGACAAGCTGTGGTCCTGCTGAGAAATCTACTACGTACAGATCATCTTTTCGATACCCTTCAAACACTAGAGACTTGTCAGATTCCATTAGTACAAGGCAACGATATTTTCCAAATATTATGATCATGTTCAAATCGCAAAGCATTGAGACAGACATTAAGTTGAAGCCAAGGGATTCAACAAGCATGACTTTGTCCATGTGTTGATCCCTTGAGATTGCAACTCTACCTAGACCCGATACCTTACTTTTACCAGTGTCAGCAAATGTGATGTGGCTCTTGTTGGATGGACGTAAGGTTGAGTCCATAAGAAGACTTCTTTTGCCAGTCATGTGATTTGTACACCCACTATCAATAATCCATTCTGAAGACGCTGGTGTCGTACCCTACAGTGCAGTTAGGGGGATAGGCTTCACCAAGAGCATTGTGAAGCAAAAACATTTGACGAACCAGTGGGTTATGAAAGCTTAGATCCAGATTAGGACTAATAGGGAGAGTAGCAAGCGATTCAGGAACGAAGTACATAGTAAGACCATTTGGGCATTTGATCTTGCGCCCTACAAGATGTTTAAGGTCCCCAGCAATGGCGTCAGACGATTTTGGTTTTCTGCTGGAGACCTTTCCTTGCAAAAGAGAGTTAAGCTTTCTTAGCCACCCACATCTTTAAGGGTGGCTGAGAAGCAATAAGTCTAAGTGCAGCATCTGAGAATTTTGGCTTTGGAGCCCTAGCAAACAGTCTTGCAGGCGGACAATAGTACTCATAAGAATAAGCAGAATAGTTCTTGGTCTTATGAACATGGCGGTTTGATGAACCGCTCTCATATTCATATGCCTGAGTATGGTTTCCCTGCAAAACATTTGCGTTAGTGCGACTCAGGTGAGTCCTCTGTCTGTATGAAGCCTTTGGACCGTATGAAGCCTTTGGTCTGAGGTTTGTCTTCTTCACGTGAGGTGTCATGATGACATTCACAGGAAGATTCTCCAGACACCTTTTCGGAACCCAGATCTTCTTCATAGGCGGTCCATTCCTGCAGTTAGTACCAATGTACCTAGCAAACACTTCACCATTCTGATTCTTAAACATTATATAGTTTGCATCAAAGGATTCATCAATGATAATAGGGTTAGCACAGGTGAAGCCAGATAGATTGGATGGGTCTGCCGAAGGTTCCTTTGCAGCAACCCACATGGTTTTGGGGTACTGCTCAGGTTTCCAGTAAGAGCCATCAGTATTCATTTTCCTTACGAATCCAACACCCTCTTTCCTCGGGTTTCAGTTCAGAATCTGCTTTTTGAGGACATCACATAGTGTCTGATGCCCTTTAAGACTTTTGTACATCCCTGTTTCAAGCAATGTCTTCAACCTAGCATTCTCATCAGCAATAGCAGTGGTATCCTCAGCAGAGGGGTTAGTTACCACATCAACAGTTGAAGATATTGCAACAGTAGTAGCAGTAGAACTTTTAGCAACAGAAGTAGCATTATCACGCTCAATGCATTTAAGACATGGTGGTTCAAATCCTTCCTGAGCGGGACTGATCTGTTTGGAGTGAAGTGACTCGTTCTCCTTTTGAAGATCTTCATGAACCGCTCTCAATTTCTCAAGATCTTGCTTCCTTTGAAGATAATCATAGGAAAGCTTTTCATGAGTTGTTGAGAGAGTTTCATGACGACTTTCAAGTTCTTTATACTTAACGTGAAGATTTTTTATGTCTTCAATTAAGGATTCAGATCGAGTCATTTCAGCACCTAACAGATCATCGCTTCTGTCTAACAGTTTTTGAATATGTTCCATAGCTTTCTGCTGTTCAGTTGCAATTTTAGCAAGTGTTTTGTAGCTGGGTTTTGAATCACAATCAGAGTCATCGTCACTAGATGTTTGATAGTGAGTAGTGCTTGTGTTTACCTTGACACTGCGATCCATGAAGCAATAGGTAGAAGTGGAGTAGTCCTTGTCATTTGCATCGGTGTCGGTGATGAGGTCATTGTCTTCAGTATTGAAGATGGACTTGGCAACGTATGCTGTAGCCAGACTTGCGACGCCTGAATCGGACTCCTCCTCAGACTCCACCTGCGCCTCCTCAGAAGCAGACTCCTCCTTTGAGTCCATTTCCTTGCCAACAAACGCACGTGCCTTGCCAGATGATCTCTTCTTGTGTGATGAAGACTTTGAGGAAGACTTGGATGAAGACTTTGAGTATTTCTTCTTCTTCTTGTCGTCAGAGTCATATTCCTTGCTCTTCTTTTTCTTTTTGTTCTCATTGTCCCACTGTGGACACTCAGAGATGAAGTGGCCAGGTTTCTTGCACTTGTGACATGTTTTCTTCTTGTAGTCGTGAGTAGAAGCTTCATCATTCCTTGAGCTTGATCGAGAAGACTTTCTGAAGCCTTTCTTCTTGGTGAATTTTTGGAACTTCTTCACAAGCATAGCAAGTTCTCTTCCAATGTCTTCAGGATCATCAGAACTGCTGTCAGATTCTTCTTCAGATGAGGAGACAGTTTTGCCTTCAAGGCACGAGTTCGCCCATAGTTTGGACCGTAGATATCTCTTTTCTCAGAAAGCTGAAACTCATGTGTGTTGAGCCTCTCAAGTATGTCAGATGGATCGAGTGTATTGAAATCAGGACGTTCTTGAATCATCAGGGCTAGGATGTCAAACGAACTATCAAGTGATCTCAGTAGTGTCTTGACGACTTCATGTTTGGTGATCTCAGTAGCGCCGAGAGCTTGAAGCTCATTTGTGATGTCAGTGAGTCGGTCAAAAGTGTGCTGGACATTCTCATTGTCATTTCGCTTGAAGCGGTTGAAGAGGTTGCGAAGGACACTGATTCTCTGATCTCTCTGGGTTGAGATGCATTCATTGACCTTGGAGAGCCAGTCCCAGACCAGCTTAGATGTCTTCAAAGCACTCACATGGCCATACTGTCCTTTGGTCAGGTGACCACAGATGATATTCTTGGCAGTAGAGTCCACTTGAACAAATTTCTTGACGTCGGCAGCAATGACACCTTCTCCAGCCTTAGGAACGCCGTTTTCGACGACATACCATAGGTCGACATCAATGGCTTCAAGATGCATGCGCATCTTATTCTTCCTGTAGGGATATTCAGTTCCATCGAAGACGGGGCACGCAGCAGAGACTTTAATTATCCTTGCAGTCAACATAGCTAAAACTCCAGGTGGTTAAACCGAATCACACTGAACAAGGGAGCACCTAGCTCTGATACCAATTGAAAGTGCGTTATATCGACTAGAGGGGGGGTGAATAGGCGATTTTTATGAAAGTCTTCAAAACGTGGAAGTTATGAAGACAAACGATAGAAATAAACATATTACCATGCAGCGGAAGGTAGACTACACTAGACAGGCCATAGTCAAGTATTCAATGAAGTGAACGCACAATGACTTAATAGCAGCAATGTAGTAAGGATCAGGTAGGAAGATATTATGAAGCCATACAGAACATGCAGTCACTCAGTGAAGACAAAAGATAGTGCAAACATACAATGACTTCACAAGGAGCAACAGTAAGTAAAGGGAAGGGAAGATGAAACCAGTGACTCGTTGAAGACAATGATTTGTTGGACCAGTTCCAGTTGCTGTGACAACTGTACATCTGCTTGGGGCGGCTAGGTATTCAAACCTTAGGACACACAGTCCCGGACACCCAGTCCTGAACACGCAGCTCAGGACACCCAGTCCTCACCGTATTCCCCTTGAGCTAAGGTCACACAGACCTCGCCCAATCACTCTGGTAAGTCTTCAAGGTAGACTCCCAAACCTTCACAGACTTCGTTCACCGGCAATCCACAATGTCTCTTGGATGCTTAGAACGTGACGCCTAACCGGCTGGAGGATTCACAGTCCTCAAGTGTAATAAGTCTTCAGATCACACAGACAAGAAGACTTAAGTGATGCCCAATTCTCTCTGGCTCTGGGTGGTTAGGGCTTTATCCTCGCAAGGAATTTTCTCTCAAAGGCTTCGAGATGGGTTGCTCTCAAACGACAAAAACCGTACTCTCAATCTGAGCAGCCAACCATTTATGGTTGTGGGGGGTGGGCTATTTATAGCCACTTGGCAACCCGACCTGATTTGTCCGAAATGACCCTGGGTCACTAAGGAACTGACACGTGTTCCAACGGTCAGATTTCAAACTCACACGGCAACTTTACTTGGGCTACAAGCAAAGCTGACTTGTCCGACTCTGGACAAGATTCGCTCTCATAGTCTTCACTCGAAGACATAGGTTTTTGGTTAGGCATCACTTCAGTCAGTCTGACTGGTTCTCTTGGACCCCACTTAACAGTACGGTGGTTCCTATGACTCAACACAAAAGAAAAAGAACTACGAAAGATCTAAGTCTTCGAGCTCCATAGGCTTCATGTGGTGTCTTCTCTTGTCATAGTCTTCAATGTGAATATCTTCATATACCACCTTTGACTTCAATGTCTTCATACATTTTTAGGGGTCATCTCTGGTAGGAAAACCGAATCAATGAGGGACTTCTACCTGTGTTATCCTGCAATTCTCACAAACACATTAGTCCCTCAACTAGGTTTGTCGTCAATACTCCAAAACCAACTAGGGGTGGCACTAGATGCACTTACAGCTTTGTTATTGTTGATGATTATTCTAGATATACTTGGGTGCACATAATCCTCTACAAGACTGAAGTGCAGGAGGTCTTCAGACGCTTCGCCAATCGAGCAATGAACAACTATGGCGCCAAGATAAAGCACATTCGAAGTGACAATGGCACTGAATTCAAGAACACTGGCCTTGATACATATCTTGATACCTTGGGCATCACACATGAATTCTCAGCCCCATACACGCCACAGCAGAATGGCATCGTCGAACGCAAGAACAGAACACTCATTGAGATGGCCCGAACGATGCTTGATGAATACAAGACTCCAAGAAAATTCTGGCCTGAAGCCATTGATACTGCATGCCATACAATCAATCGTGTTTATCTTCACAAGCTTCTTAACAAGACATCTTATGAGCTCCTTACTGGCAAGAAGCCAAATGTCAGTTATTTCAGAGTATTTGGTGCCAGGTGCTGGATCAAGGATCCACATCACACTTCAAAATTTGCACCAAAAGCACATGAGGGTTTTATGCTTGGATATGGAAAGGATTCGCACTCCTACAGAGTCTTCAATCTCTTTCATTATAAAGTGGTTGAAACAGTGGATGTGCGGTTTGATGAGACTAACGGTTGACAAAGAGAGCACCTCCCAAATATGCTAGATGAAGTTCCATCCAGCGAATCAATCAAGCTTATGGGAACCGGAGAAATCATACCCTCTGAAGCTCAACCTGAAGAGGAACTTATCATCTCCGCACCTGATCAACCTGAAGACAATGCTCAGCCTAAAGACAATCCCACTAACAATGACAATGATCAGCAAGAGCAAAACCTTTGCCCTGTACATCCTCGTGTTGCCAATGAAGTGCAGATTGAGAGAATAATTGACAGCATCAATGCACCCGGTCCGCTCACTCGATCAAGGGAAACTCAGCTGGCAAATTTCTGTGGGCACTTCGCATTCGTCTCAATAACAGAACCCAAGAAAGTTTAAGAAGCCTTCATGGAACCTAAATGGATTCAAGCTATGCAAGAAGAGCTTCAACAGTTTGAGATGAATAATGTATGGGAACTGGTTAAGCGTCCTGATCCTCGGAAGCACAACATAATAGGCACCAAATGGATATACCGCAACAAGCAAGATGAGCTTGGTCAAGTTGTCAGAAACAAAGCTCGTCTCGTTGCTCAAGGATATACTCAAGTGGAAGGCATTGACTTCGATGAAACATTTGCTCCTGTGGCTAGACTTGAAGCCATACGCATACTGCTGGCCTATGCCAATCATCACAACATACTTCTATATCAAATGGATGTGAAGAGCTCCTTTCTCAATGGCAAGATTGAAGAAGAAGTGTATGTTGCACAACCGCCTGGCTTTGAAAATCCAAAACATCCTGACATGGTATACAAGCTCAACAAGGCACTGTATGGCCTCAAACAAGCCCCTCGGGCCTGGTATGACACACTCAAATACTTCCTGAAGAGCAAAGGCTTCATACCTGGTTCCCTAGACCCCACTCTCTTCACGAAGACATAAGATGGTGAACTGTTTGTGTGCCAAATATATGTGGATGACATTATCTTCGGCTGCACCAATCAGAAGTACAGTGAAGAGTTTGGATATATGATGCAAGAGCAATATCAGATGTCCATGATGGGAGAGCTGAAGTTCTTCCTCGGTCTCCAAATACGACAGCAACACAATGGCATCTTCATATCTCAAGAGAAGTATCTCAAAGATTGTCTGAAGAAGTTCGGTATGCAAGACTGCAAAGGCTTCACGACGCCAATGCCAGCCAAGCATCATCTGGGTCCCGACGACAATGGTAAAGAGTTCGATCAAAAGGTATACCGCTCCATGATTGGTTCTTTACTTTATCTATGTGCATCTAGGCCAGATATTATGCTTAGTGTTTGCATGTGTGCTCGATTCCAAGCGACACCAAAGGAGTCGCATCACTTAGCTGTGAAGCAAATTCTTCGATATTTGGCTCACACCCCAACTCTAGGATTATGGTATCCAAAGGGCTCAGAGTTTGATCTGGTTGGATTTGGATGCTGATTATGCTGGTGACAAAGTGGATCGCAAGTCTGCATCAGACACATGTCACTTTCTGGGACGATCACTTGTATGTTGGTCTTCAAAGAAGCAGAACTGTGTATCTCTCTCCACTGCTGAATCTGAATACATTGCTACTGGATCTTGCTGCGCTCAGCTTCTGTGGATGAAGCAAACACTCGGGGACTATGGCATTCATCTGCAGCAAGTGCCACTCTACTGCGACAACGAAAGCGCCATCAAGATTGCCAACAACCCAGTTCAGCACTCGAAGACAAAGCGCATTGAAATTCGTCATCATTTTCTCAGAGATCATGTTGTGAAGGAAGATATTGATACCATACACGTCAACACTGAAGAGCAATTGGCAGATATCTTCACCAAGCCCTTGGATGAAAAGAGATTTTGCAAGTTATGGTGTGAGCTAAATATCCTGGAATTCTCAAATGTCCTGTGATCAGGCACACATCCTAACACTTATGCATATTGATGACTTAGATGTGCAACACACGAAGTAAAGTATATCTTCAATCAATGAAGACATACATTCTAAGTGTGAATACATTAATGTGGAATTTGACTTCGGAGCGCCACGATAATTGTGCGCCGTGTCTGGGTCTAATACTTCCTATACGGTGGGTAACGCCACCACCAAATGTTCTGTTTGAAGTGTTTCACTCATGGCGTTACATTTGCTATGTCTTCACATTTGGTTTGGCTTCAATCTCAACATATCTTCATGATTATCTTCACTATGTTGATTATATAGATATATATATACTAGTGTTCTGTCCTCTACAGCATTCACTTATAGCTATGTCTTCTTGTTGAACTTTTTGAACTAAGTGAATGTGATCGGACCCTAACCTCTCTATGCTTTCTATCTCAAACTCTATCTCTCCAAATCATATGCATTCTATTGAAACTGTCGAATGTCTTCTTTGCGTCCTTGTCAGCAGAAGATACAGAGACAACCATTAAGTCCGTTTTCAATGCTCATTCCTCCACCTGAAACTCGGAGAAGTGGGAACGACCACCCGACAATCCAGGCGTGCGTGGGACGTGGAACAAACCCCAATATGCTGCATGATGGCCACGTGTTCCTCAGATGCGAATCGCCAGGGGCACCTGTGTAATAACGCAGTGCCACCCCTGTACCTATAAATACACACCTCACAGCAGTCATTATCTCTTCTTCCACTCTCGCACAAACCCTAGCGCCACCGCTAGCCCTCGACGACGCCGGCGACGAAGCGCTTCCCTGCCGCAACCTCTCTGACGCCGTCTTCACGCCGACCGCGGACATCGCCTTCTCCGCCGTCGATGTAGGCGTCCTCCGTCGCCAAGTTAGGGCACGGACGATCGAACTGCTCGGCCTCCTCTTCCACTCCGTTTAGCAGTTCTTCGTGTGGTAAATAAAACCTCCTTTTACGGCCTCTTTGATCCTATAGCTTTATCACTTTCTACCACAAGCAGTTTCTATTCACACAAGTTGGATCTCTTTCATACTGCATCTCATAACATGCCTAGTATATTCACTTATGCTTCACAAAGTAGTTTGATTCCTCACTTGTACTGATCCGTGGATTCGTACAAATCTGGAACCAACTCCTTATCTATGAGTGAATGTCTTCGCACGATGAGGTCAATGTCTTCTAAACTGATTTATCTTCAATATCTTCTGAGAATGCATATGACCTCTTCCCCTTCCCTCGCACCTTAATGCTGTCACAGGTACATGTCCGTGGGAGAATCCCTTGGTTCTCATAGTCTGCATTCATTTGTAGAATTCTTACAGCATCACATAAATTCTCCCAAAGCCAGTTCCTGTTTGTCCAGCAAGCGAAAACCTTTGAAGCCTCTGAACGTATTGAAGCCTTTCAGATTAAGGTTCATGGCTTCAGAAAAATCAGCAAGGAAGGGTGGCAGAAAGCGTCGTGGAGAAACATCAAGAGATCTGCCCGATGACCTCTCAGAGCTGTACAAGACAGATCCTGAAGAGGATTACAATCAGTGCAAGACGCGAATCCAATGGATTCGACGCTATTGGGCAGAACAGTGGTTCAAGTACAGATTTGTGACCAAGGAATATGCTGAAAAGAATGCCATCAAGCGACCATGGGGAGACATCCTCTACAAAAATCTTCAACCCAGGACCAGAGATGAAGCCATTGAACAAGGCTTCTATCCCTGCATGGTCCGTGGACCACAGCTTGCGGATGCTGACCCATCGTCCTTGCTATGGTGTCATGATGACAATCTGTTTAAGCGCAACTTCCAGTTGCCCAAAACTCAGCGAAGCAAAACAAGGAGACTTTGGGTCTATATTTCAACCCTGGTCCCTCTGCTCCCCGTGTCGATGGAACTCGCGAAGCTGAACCCAATCTTCTTGGGCCCTTCTACAACCTTGAAGGTCTCATCACTCACATCATGGTTCAAGGGACAGCTGTGAATGAGCCTGCAGATGACGCTGAATCGGATGAAGCGCCTGCAGCGCCGAAGCCAAAGAAGCTGAAGCAGCCAAAAGCTTCAAAGCCCTCTGCACCAAAAATCTCACGGGCGAAGCCACTGGCAACTACACCTCCTGAAGACAGTGTGCAGTCTGAAGATTTGTCACGCATCTCCAAGCCCCAGAAGGTCAAGATGCCTCTGCCACACACCGGCCAAGAGCTAACAGCTGCTGCCATTCTGCACAACGATGCCATTGATCTGTCAAGTGATGAAGATCTTGCAGATGACGCTCTTGAGCAACTCATCAAGAGCAAAGAAGAAGCAGAAATCTTCAATGATCTGCCTCTCTTTGATGTAACAATCATCCACAACTTCATTGATGAGTGGTTTGACACGCCAAACATCAGCTTCGAATATCTGCAACTACCCATTGGCCTCAGTGTCGCCTTCCATGGCGCCATTGCTTCAGAGCTAGCTCTCGCTCAGTGCATCGTCGAACTGAAGCGAAAGATTGACTATGAAAAGGCTCAGTTCAAGAAGCATATGGCCAAGCTCAGCGTGCAAGAGGTGAAAAACTTCAAGATTATGTTGCACGAGCTCAAGGAAGCCTTTCTCAAGAAACGTGCAGAAGCTCAGGGTTCTCGTGAGTGCATGAAGGTTCTGGCTGACAGATGTGTGCAAGCCTACAATGAGGCTGAGAGGCGCAAGGCCCTTGGGCGTCCTGGCATCGACCCCAGGATGGCTGCAAAGAAGAAGTAGAAGCCCGCTACGGCTGAACCCGACGCACCAAGGAAGGAAGAAGATCCCATTGTCTTCCCAACTCGCATGACTGGCTCGAAGCCAAAGGCCCGGTCAACCGCTTCAGTGCTGAAGAAGACGAGGACTGCTGAGGCTGAAGCCAGGAAGAGGAAACATCCTGAAGCCTCTCCTACTGCCCCCTCCAAGAAGAAGAGGAAGACCAAGAAAGAATGGGTTGCTCCCACAGAGCCTTTGATTATTGAACCCATTTCCATGGTTCGTCCTGACGCTGAACGCCAACTGACAATCCATGAGCCTGCTTTCACAGAGGCTCATGAAGCTGAAGACTTTCCAGCAGCTGATCCCATCGCTGCTGACGACATTGGTCACCATGACCATGTAGAAGATGGTGCAGTCCTTCCTCAGCTCGAGCACAACGAACTCATCAGCATTGGTCGTCCTCTGACGCCAATTGCTCAGGATGCTTCATGGGCTGATCGCCCACAAGAGGAAGAGGACTTTGAGGCCCAGTCAACTCCAACTACACAGGCGTCGCCTGCGTTGCGCAGGCTTCGCAAAGGACCAAGGCCTCCAGTCTCTGCGTCTGAAGCTGAAGCTGCTGAAGACATTCCGGCTGCATCAGCCGATGAAGAAGAAGTCCCACAAGCTGCTACTCCCCTGTCCCACCAAGAAGCGGTTCTCGAGGAGAACGTGGTTGTGACCGACCCTCCAGCTCATCAAGTGGAGGTTGAAAATCTTGAGGCTGCCACCACCAACACCAATGAAGCCACTGACGCTGTCATGGCTGAAGCTAATGTGGAGCCCTCCCCAACAAAAGCACCAGAAGTCAGCGAAGCCACTGATCCCACTGCTTCTGTTCCCACGCCTGCTGCCGGTCCTCAGTTCGACTATCATGTTGAGCACAGGCCTCAGGTACAGAAGCCAATCCCAAGATTGCCCAGGTTCCCAGGTCCTGCATCAGCACCTGGATCCTTCAATATCAATGGCTTCAGAGCAGACAACACATTCTTCAATAGCTCCAGGAACCCCTACTCAAGGGAAAGAATATCATCTAATAGGTTCTGGAGCTATCCGCAGCAAAGCTATTACTCCTGCATTCTTTACAATCAAGGTCGCATCTTCCCACACAAGCGTCTTGACATTGTAGCAATAGCTGGTCTGCCCTGTCTGGAAGAAGCTCTGGATTGCTTCAAAGAGGTTGGGTTGCTGCCGTTCGTCACTGACCAAGAGCATTGGAATGAAGAGTTGCTGCTCCAATTCTATGCCACACTTCACATCCGCGGGTATAACAGAGATTCGAAGACTTGGGTCCTGGAGTGGCTGATAGGAAACGTTCATCACGAAGCCAAAGCCTTTGACATCATTGAGCTCACTGATCTACCCACTCCTGGTGATCTCTATGAATCTGGTTGTCAACTTCACAGTGAAGCTGTGGAGAGCATCTTTCAGAAGCCTGAACCTAACATGAGTCAGATGCTCAGTATGATGAAGCCATTACCCCAAGATGCTGCATATCCCAAAGAGTTCTTTGTTGAAGACCTAGAGTATCTGCCAAGGACTATTTATCACATCATAAGGCGAACTCTCTGGCCCATCAAAGGCCACTCTCCACATGCCAAGATGGAAGGTGCAATGAAGACTTTGGTCTTCTATATTCTTCATGGAAAATGCTTCAATGCACAGGACTTCTTCATTCGCCAACTTGCTGCATCAGGCTCTGATCTGTTTGGCTTGAAGTTCTATGCCCCATGGGTAATGTGGCTGATCAAACTTCACTCCGCTATCTCATATCATCCATCTGCTCGCAATCATCGGATTTTTCTGCCTGATGTGGATATGTCTATTGAAGCCATCTATCCTGAGCCTGCCAAGGAATCTCTAAGTCTTCAAAATGCAGAGCATCAAAGTTTTTCTCAGAACATTGAAGGAGTTGAAGCAGTCACTCGTGTGTATCCTTTGGCTGGCACTACACGTGCACCGCATCCTGCTCTCACTGAAGCCACTAACAGTACAACTACCCCACGACCCAAGAAGCGCACTCGTGTTCTCAATGACCGAGAGCTTCTTGTGGCTCTTCATCAGAAACAGGATAGGCATCATGACTGGCTGAAGCATCAAATGCAAAGCCTCTTGGTGGATGTTAATCGCATTCACAATCTTGTCACCAAGAATGCCTTTGTTGCCCATGAAACCTCTCGCCGCACATGGAAAGGGCTGATGCTGATGTGTTCTGAAGATGATCTTCAAGAGGATGGCTTCTCTGAGCGATTCAAGTTTGACTCCACACCTCCTCGAAGGGCAGTGCTGCGACGAACTCCATCTCTTGAAGACTCTGAGTTCTCTTCCTCTGCTGCAACTATAAATGCCAGAGTGATCGAGGATGACGACGATGCTACTTCACCGCCGCCTCCTTCAGCACGCTTCGACACTGCTCCAAGCTCTTCTGCACCGCCGAACACCACCAACGACCCTGCTGCTTCACCTACTCTTCATGGGAACGAGTAGAGGCTCTATATCTTCAAACCTTTTTGGTCCTTACTGAAAAAAGGGGGAGAAGCATATGAGTTTAATAGTCTTCAAGCGGGTCCATATGGGCGGGTGCTTCATATTTTGCTTAGTGTTTACAACTCTCGTTTTGATACATTTGGTTCTTTGAGTTGTAACACTTAAACTCGATGGTCGTCTGCTACGTATTTGCCATTTTGTGATGCGATGATAAATTCCGCATGTGCGACGATAAATTCCGCACTTAGATCATTTTGCAGACGTCCATTTTCCATTATGCATGTCATTATCTTCACATACCTTCACATGCATAGTGGATTGTCTTCATAAGTTGAAGAAGATCTCCACAAGCACAACCTGCCATGTGCATTTGCATTCCAAAAGCAAACTACTTATATGAACATCTTCAGGGGGAGCCCTTGCAACTTATGAAGACAATTCCTTATCCTTTACAATTTCACATATTATATTCCCCGTTGAAAACTTCAACTAGTTTGTCATCAATCACCAAAAAGGGGGAGATTGTAAGTGCATCTAGTGCCACCCCTAGTTGGTTTTGGAGTATTGACGACAAACCTAGTTGAGGGACTAATGTGTTTGTGAGAATTGCAGGATAACACAGGTAGAAGTCCCTCATTGATTCGGTTTTCCTACCAGAGATGACCCTTAAAAATGTATGAAGACATTGAAGTCAAAGGTGGTATATGAAGATATTCACATTGAAGACTATGACAAGAGAAGACATCGCATGAAGCCTATGGAGCTCGAAGACTTAGATCTTTCGTAGTTCTTTTTTTTCTTCTTTATTGAGTCATAGGAACCATCGTACTATTAAGTGTGGTCCAAGAGAACCAGTCAGAATGACTGAAGTGATGCCTAAACAAAACCTATGTCTTCGAGTGAAGACTATGAGAGCGAATCTTGTCCAGAGTCGGACAAGTCAGCTTTGCTTGTAGCCCAAGTAAAGTTGCCGTGTGAGTTTGAAATCTGACCGTTGGAACACGTGTCAGTTCCTTAGTGACCCAGGGTCATTTCGGACAAATCAGGTCGGGTTGCCTAGTGGCTATAAATAGCCCACCCCCTACAACCAAAAATGGTCGGCTGCTCGGAGTTAGTATACGGCTTTTGTTGTTTGAGAGCAACCCACCTCGAAGCCTTTGAGAGAGAATTCCTTGCGAGGATAAAGCCCTAACCACCCAGAGCCAAAGAGAATTAGGCATCACTTAAGTCTTCTTGTCTGTGTGATCTGAAGACTTATTACACTTGAGGACTGTGAATCCTCCAGCCGGTTAGGCGTCGCGTTCTGAGCATCCAAGAGACATTGTGGATCGCCGGTGAACGAAGTCTATGAAGGTTTGGGAGTCTACCTTGAAGACTTATCAGAGTGATTGGGCGAGGTCTGTGTGACCTTAGCTCAAGGGGAATACAGTGAGGACTGGGTGTCCTGAGTTGCGTGTTCAGGACTGGGTATCCGGGACTGTATGTCCTCAGGTTTAAATACCTAGCCGCCCTAACCAGACGTACAGTTGTCACAGCAACTGGAACTGGTCCAACACATCATTGTCTTTAACGAGTCACTGGTTTCATCCTTCCCTTCTCTTTACGTACTGTTACTCCTTGTGAAGTCATTGTATGATTGCACTATCTTTTATCTTCACTGAGTGACTGCGTGTTCTGTTTGGCTTCATAATATCTTCCTACCTGATCCTTACTACATTGCTGCTATTAGTCATTGTGCTTTCACTCTATTGAATACTTGACTATGGCTTGCCTAGTGTAGTCTACCTTCCGCTACAGGGTAATAGGTTTATTTCTATCGTTTGTCTTCCTAACTTCCACGTTTTGAAGACTTTCACAAAAATCGCCTATTCACCCCCCCTCTAGTCGATATAACGCACTTTCAAAACTGATTTTTGAGCAATATCCATCGAGTGAAACCATCAAGGACGACAACAAGCTTGTTGAAGATAGCAACAACATCATAGTTGCTGTAATTCCAAGAGCGGTTGGGAACTCGACAAATTGCTATCTTCCATAGAATACAGTCACCATGATCATATTTGAACGTGCGTACATTACCGGTGTGCTCAACCTTTGGGCAGTGTGCTGAGATTTTTGGAAGTGGAACCCAGTAACGAGTGTACACATTCACAAGTTCCCACTCGCAGTTATACCCAATGTAAACAACCCAATCTCCATTTGCGCCCGCCCAAGCCTTGCCCTCAAGCGATGGCATCTTAACATCATACGTATCATTATCAAGCGGCATCAACTTGCACAGGGCGAGGCCTCCGTCGTGCCGGCGCCAGTCATCATCAGGGTCATGGCGAAGAAGATAGGGGAGATCAAACCGCTCCTTGACTCTTGGGTTCTTTGTAATGATGTTATTAGTTGAGTCGAGAATGGGCTTGAACGAACCTGCCATGCTAGACGAGGTGATGACGTCGCACCGATCAATGAGTTCCTCCACCACGTCATCTTTCAGATCGGGGCAAGAATAACGGGGTCATTTCCGGCCTGTTCCCTCCATGGAGAAGACGATCGAACAATGGCAGAAGAAAGGGTGAAGGGATGAAGGAAAATGGAGGAGGGAGAGGAAGAGCATGCGACAACAGTTCCAAATCGAGAGGGAAAGGCGAAGAGTCGGTGGATGGTTGCGAGTTTGCCACGGTTCACGAAGAGGCGCCCCGGCCTACACGTCCGCTCGGAAATACTCCTACTACTCACCGTCGTCTCACTGATATGTTGGAACGGGACCACATGTCAACGAAACATGGTGTGTAATTTCTCGTGAAAAATGCGATCTGGCCGCGTTGGCCCGAGGTGCCGCATTAGTTATCGACCTTTATTTTTTTAATGGCATGCCGATCAGTTTTGAAGCACGACTAACTGGTACTGTACGCAGAGAAAATATAAACTACTCTACCACTACTCCACCTCCAGTACTAGTAGTATAAAAAAGATATATAGGCTGGAGCTTGAGCGCTTTCTTGCTAAGGGCTGCCCACTTGCTTCTCACACTACCACCCTCTCTCCAGATCTAAAAAAGACGGGCCCTCTCTCCCTCCTCACTGGTGGTCACAGATCCGTTGGGGAAGAAAAGGACGTGTAGCGTTGACGCACTTGTCGTCGGCGAGCGAGGTCACGCACTGACGACAAGGCCGTCCTCTCAGACCTAGCACCCGCGCAGGATGGCCTCCATCCCCAAGCTTGCTGCCGTAGTGTGTGCGGATGACGACGACCTCGAGCGAAGCCACTTCCCGCCGACCCTCAGGTATGCTACCTCTTTTCGAACCATAACCTTGTTCTATTGCCCCATCTGCCACGTCGTTGCATGTGGATCTTTTTCCACTCCACCATCTTCCCAATTTGCTATCCTCTGCTCTGCTGGCCACGCAGACGAAAACCATAATTTGCACTATTAAAGGAAACCCTAATTCATGCAGACTAATCCATGTCTGGGTTGAATAAGGAAAGGAAGGGAGACTGTACTGTCCAAGAGAGTAGGCATCAAACCTGCATCTAGGTTGAAAAGGGGAAAATCAGTAGCTAAGGAACGAGTCTCGTGTCTCTTGGTTGAAGAAGGGTAGAAAGGCATGACAACGCAATAGAGAATGACCAGGTCGATCGGTTTGTTGTCCTCGCATAGGAAAAAGGTGGCTGAAGAGAGCAAAAATGGAATGTAATCCACATATGCTGCCTGGATATTTGTTGCTCTGGGCAACCATACCTCCCTCACCACTCTGCGTCCGTGGAGGTACATCGTACTGGTGCGCCCACTGTCCGAATGGGCCTCCCATGCTCTTATTGCCACTTTTTTGTTGTTAGTATAACACCAGCAGTCAAGTCAAGCAATGCTACTGCTAAAGTGATGCCACATTTAACTAATGCCGCTCTTAGTCTAATGCCACCGATAAATTTAAGCAATGCCATTTAATGTCATTGGATTATTTCGGGGTTAGCTGTTGATTGTGAATGTATTAAAGATTTTTCAGCTAAGGCATTCTAATGTGTTGCGCAGCTAGTATACCAGCGATGAAACTTGTTACTACCTTCAGATTTTTGCACTGTTAATTCTTATAGATTACATACCTCACTTTCATGAGATAAGTTAATTTTTTTGTACAGTGTCTCCAAAATGCCAAGGCGCTGATGTCATTTTATTTTGGTTAAACTGCACAGACAATTATGAAGACAAGAGGAAAGGTCAAGAGTGGGCACCTCCTCCTCCGGCTGTTCTCTTGATTCGTTCGATCAACTTTTTATGTTTGATCGATTATCAAGATTGGGATAGCAATTTTTAAGGTCCCCCGAGTTTGAAATGATATTTACTCCCTCCGTTCCAAATTACTCGTCGCAGAAATGGATGTATCTAGAACTAAAAAACATCTAGATACATTCATACCTGCGACAAGTAATTCGGAACGGAGGGAGTACCTTGGAGGTACATGGTTTGCAATTTTTTTATACTGTCATTAGTTAATAATGCTAGTTACCTTCAGACTTTTTTATTTGGTTTAATGCTCATGCAGAGCTAGTATACCAATGCTGAAACTTGTTACCTTTACATTTTGTATTGTTAATTCTTATAGAAACCTTCCAGTGCTAGAGTTTATTGAAATCTGTTCAGTAAAACCATTGTACTGTACCCTGTAATAAACTAACTACTCTACTGTTGCACTAGCCACTAGATTAGTGTATATTTGTAGTGTTCGAATGGTGTTGCATTAGCCTATGGACATAAATAAAGTGTGGCAAGCTTTCCCAAATATGTGCTCAAGAAAACTACTACCTGTTTTTCTAAATACTAGACGTTTGGGTACTTTAAATTGAACCGTGAAAACGTCTTATATTAAGGAACAAAGGGTGTAGAGTTCACTCAAATTATCCCGGTAAAGCTAGTCACACCTTTGTTAAAATTAATGTTCATTATGTTATCGGAGGAGGTCTGTATGTTTGTCTCTAATGCCTGTCGACTACATACCTGACATCATGATGTAATGTTAAGTCATTTCCTTTTGTACAGTGTCACTGAATTGTCAAGGCGGTGATGGCATTTTTATTTTAGTAGAACTGCACAAAATTTGCTTAAAAGAAGAGGAAAGGTCAGGAATGGCTCAGTTTTTCAGAAAAACTATGTATGCCTTCCTGACATCAGCCGTTGTTGCTTTATTTATTCCTTCAAACAGGTGGTTAGAAACAGTCTTGCTACCTTTTCCCATTATGAAATTGGAATGCTTATATTTGTGAGTCTATGCTTCAACTAGTGCCACTTTTAGAGTAATCACACTTTCAATATCTATGCAAATAGGGATGCTCGATTTTAGTGGAACTGCACAAAAAGTCCAACTGGTTCAACATTAGGAGCATGTTTTTTCCAAACCTTTATATCCAATTGGTGGCACTATGAGCTGTTCATTACGAAGGTACATGGTTTGCTACTATCTTGCTACTCTTTTTGTACTGTCATTAGATAGTAATACTAGTGGTTTGCATGTGAATTTATTGGCAGGGTGGACCTACCTTGGAGGTCCAGGACATGATTCAATGATTGGATGCTCAATTTCGGTTGTATTGATTTCACCCCTTCCATCACTGCGAACATGGATATCCTTGGTCTGATGAAGAATAGGCACTATATTTCTGCTTTGAACCAGCAAATCAATTCAGTATGAAATTGTCCAGGGAAAAACATAACTGTATCAGATTGTCCAGTGCAGAACATGACAGATGCTAAGCGGAAGAGACATGTTTAAACCAAAAATGAAGGAAATATGCCCTAGAGGCAATAATAAAGTTATTATTTATTTCCTTATTTCATGATAAATGTTTATTATTCAAGCTAGAATAGTATTAACCGGAAACATAATACATGTGTGAATACATAGACAAACAGAGTGTCACTAGTATGCCTCTACTTGACTAGCTCGTTAATCAAAGATGGTTATGTTTCCTAACCATAGACAAAGAGTTGTTATTTGATTAACGAGATCACATCATTAGGAGAATGATGTGATTGACTTGACCCATTCTGTTAGCTTAGCACTCGATTGTTTAGTATGTTGCTATTGCTTTCTTCATGACTTACATGTTCCTATGACTATGAGATTATGCAACTCCCGTTTACCGGAGGAACACTTTGTGTGCTACCAAACGTCACAACGTAACTGGGTGATTATAAAGGAGCTCTACAGGTGTCTCCAAAGGTACATGTTGGGTTGGCGTATTTTGAGATTAGGATTTGTCACTCCGATTGTCGGAGAGGTATCTCTGGGCCCTCTCGGTAATGCACATCACCTAAGCCTTGCAAGCAATGCAACTAAATGAGTTAGTTGGGAGATGATGTATTACGGAATGAGTAAAGAGACTTGCCGGTAACGAGATTGAACTAGGTATTGATATACCGACGATCGAATCTCGGGCAAGTAACATACCGATGACAAAGGGAACAACGTATGTTGTTATGCGGTCTGACCGATAAAGATCTTCGTAGAATATGTGGGAACCAATATGAGCATCCAGGTTCCGCTATTGGTTATTGACAGGAGACATGTCTCGGTCATGTCTACATTGTTCTCGAACCCGTAGGGTCCGCACGCTTAAGGTTTCGGTGACAGTTATATTATGAGTTTATGAGTTTTGATGTACCGAAGTTGGTTCGGAGTCCCGGATATGATCACGGACATAACGAGGAGTCTCGAAATGGTCGAGACATAAAGATTGATATATTGGATGGCTATATTCGGACACTAGAAGTGTTCCGGGGAAGTTTCGGATAAAACCGGAGTACCGGGGGGTTACCGGAACCCCCGGGTGGTTAATGGGCCTCATGGGCCTAAAGTGGAGAAGAGGAGGGGCTGCCAGGGCAGGCCGCGCGCCCCCTCTCCCCCTAGTCCGAATTGGACAAGGAGGGAGGGGCGGCGCCCCCCTTTCCTTCCTCTCCTCTCTCCCTTCCTTCCCCCTCTCCTACTTGGACAAGGATAGGGAGGGGAGTCCTACTCCCGGTAGGAGTAGGACTCCTCCTGCGCGCCTCCTACTAGGGCCGGCCGCACCCCCCTTGGCTCCTTTATATACGGAGGCAGGGGGCACCCCTAGACACACAAGTTGATCCACGTGATCGTTTTCTTAGCCGTGTGCGGTGCCCCCTTCCACCATAATCCTCGATAATATTGTAATGGTGCTTAGGCGAAGCCCTGCGACAGTTGAACATCAAGATCGTCACCACGCCGTCGTGCTGACGGAACTCTTCCCCGACACTTTGCTGGATCGGAGTCCGGGGATCGTCATCGAGCTGAACGTGTGCTGAAACTCGGAGGTGCCGTAGTTTTGGTGCTTGGATCGGTCGGATCGTGAAGACGTACGACTACATCAACTGCGTTGATATAACGCTTCCGCTGTCGGTCTACAAGGGTACGTAGATCACACTCTCCCCTCGTTGCTATGCATCACCATGATCTTGCGTGTGCGTAGGAATTTTTTTGAAATTACTACGTTCCCCAACAGTGGCATCCGAGCCTAGGTTTTATGTGTTGATGTTATATGCACGAGTAGAACACAAGTGAGTTGTGGGCGATATAAGTCATACTGCTTACCAGCATGTCATACTTTGGTTCGGCGGTATTGTTGGACGAAGCGGCCCGGACCGACATTACGCGTACGCTTACGCGAGACAGGTTCTCCCGACATGCTTTGCACAAAGGTGGCTAGCGGGTGTCAGTTTCTCCAACTTTAGTTGAACCGAGTGTGGCTACGCCCGGTCCTTGCGAAGGTTAAAAATGCACCAACTTGACAAACTATCGTTGTGGTTTTGATGCGTAGGTAAGATTGGTTCTTGCTTAAGCCCGTAGCAGCCACGTAAAACTTGCAACAACAAAGTAGAGGACGTCTAACTTGTTTTTGCAGGGCATGTTGTGATGTGGTATGGTCAAGACATGATACTAAATTTTATTGTATGAGATGATCATGTTTTGTAACCGAGTTGTCGGCAACTGGAAGGAGCCATATGGTTGTCGCTTTATTGTATGCAATGCAACTGCGCTGTAATGCTTTACTTTATCACTAAGCGGTAGCAATAGTCGTGGAAGCATAAGATTGGCGAGACGACAACGATGCTACGATGGTGATCAAGGTGTCACGCCGGTGACGATGGTGATCATGACGGTACTTCGGAGATGGAGATCACAAGTACAAGAAGATGATGGCCATATCATATCACTTATATTGATTGCATGTGATGTTTATCTTTTATGCATCTTATCTTGCTTTGATTGACGGTAGCATTATAAGATGATCTCTCACTAAATTTCAAGATAAAAGTGTTCTCCCTGAGTATGCACCGTTGCCAAAGTTCGTCATGCCCAGACACCACGTGATGATCGGGTGTGATAAGCTCTACGTCCATCTACAATGGGTGCAAGCTAGTTTTGCACACGCAGAATACTCAGGTTAAACTTGACGAGCCTAGCATATGCAGATATGGCCTCGGAACACTGAGACCGAAAGGTCGAGCGTGAATCATATAGTAGATATGATCAACATAGCGATGTTCACCATTGAAAACTACTCCATTTCACGTGATGATCGGTTATGGTTTAGTTGATTTGGATCACGTAATCACTTAGAAGATTAGAGGGATGTCTTTCTAAGTGGGAGTTCTTAAGTAATATGATTAATTGAACTTAAATTTATCATGAACTTAGTACCTGATAGTATGTTGCTTGTTTATGTTTGATTGTAGATAGATCGCCCATGCTGTTGTTCCGTTGAATTTTAATGCGTTCCTTGAGAAAGAAAAGTTGAAAGATGATGGTAGCAATTACACGGACTAGGTCCGTAACTTGAGGATTATCCTCATTGCTGCACAGAAGAATTACGTCCTGGGAGCACCGCTGGGTGCTAGGCCTGCTGCTGGAGCAACACCAGATGTTATGAACGTCTGGCAGAGCAAAGCTGATGACTACTCGATAGTTCAGTGTGCCATGCTTTACGGCTTAGAATCGGGACTTCAACGACGTCTTGAACGTCATGGAGCATATGAGATGTTCCAGGAGTTGAAGTTACTATTTCAAGCAAATGCCCGGATTGAGAGATATGAAGTCTCCAATAAGTTCTCTAGCTGCAAGATGGAGGAGAACAGTTCTGTCAGTGAGCATATACTCAAAATGTCTGGGTATAATAATCACTTGATTCAATTGGGAGTTAATCTTCCAGATGATTGTGTCATGGATAGAATTCTCCAATCACTGCCACCTAGCTACAAGAGCTTCGTGATGAACTATAATATGCAAGGGATGAATAAGACTATTCCCGAGCTCTTTGCAATGCTAAAAGCTGCGGAGGTAGAAATCAAAAAGGAGCATCAAGTGTTGATGGTCAACAAGACCACTGGTTTCAAGAAAAAGGGCAAAGGGAAGAAGAAGGGGAACTTCAAAAAGAACAGCAAGCAAGTTGTGCTCAAGAGAAGAAACCCATATCTGGACCTAAGCCTGAAACTGAGTGCTTCTACTGCAAGCAGACTGGTCGCTGGAAGCGGAACTGCCCAAAGTATTTGGCGGATAAGAAGGATGGCAAGGTGAACAAAGGTATATGTGATATACATGTTATTGATGTATACCTTACTAGAGCTCGAAGTACCACCTGGGTATTTGGTATTGGTTCTGTTGCTAATATTTGCAACTCGAAACAGGGACTACGAAATAAGAGAACACTGGCGAAGGACGAGGTGACGATGCGCGTGGGAAATGGTTCTAAAGTCGATGTGATCGCGGTCGGCACGCTACCTCTACGTCTACCATCGGGATTAGTATTAGACCTAAATAATTGTTATTTGGTGCCAGCGTTGAGCATGAACATTATATCTGGATCTTGTTTGATGCGAGACGGTTATTCATTTAAATCAGAGAATAATGGTTGTTCTATTTATATGAGTAATATCTTTTATGGTCATGCACCCTTGAAGAGTGGTCTATTTTTTATGAATCTCAATAGTAGTGATACACATATTCATAATGTTGAAGCCAAAAGATGCAGAGTTGATAATGATAATGCAACTTATTTGTGGCACTGCCGTTTAGGTCATATCGGTGTAAAACGCATGAAGAAACTCCATACTGATGGACTTTTGGAACCACTTGATTATGAATCACTTAAGTACTTGCGAACCGTGCCTCATGGGCAAGATGACTAAAACACCATTCTCCGGTACTATGGAGAGAGCAACAGATTTGTTGGAAATCATACATACAGATGTATGTGGTCCAATGAATGTTGAAGCTCGTGGTGGATATCGTTATTTTCTCACCTTCATAGATGATTTAAGCAGATATGGGTATATCTACTTAATGAAACATAAGTCTGAAACATTTGAAAAGTTCAAAGAATTTCAGAGTGAAGTTGAAAATCATCGTAACAAGAAAATAAAGTTTCTACGATCTGATCGTGGAGGAGAATATTTGAGTTACGAGTTTGGTCTACATTTGAAACAATACGGAATAGTTTCGCAATGCACGCCACCTGGAACACCACATCATAATGGTGTGTCCGAACGTCGTAGTCGTACTTTACTTGATATGGTGCGATCTATGATGTCTCTTACAGATTTACCGCTATCGTTTTGGGGTTATGCTCTAGAGACAGTCGCATTCACGTTAAATAGGGCACCATCAAAATCCGTTGAGACGACGCCTTATGAACTGTGGTTTGGCAAGAAACCAAAGTTGTCGTTTCTAAAAGTTTGGGGCTGCGATGCTTATGTAAAGAAACTTCAACCTGATAAGCTCGAACCCAAATCGGAGAAATGTGTCTTCATAGGATACCCAAAAGAGACTGTTGGGTACACCTTCTATCACAGGGCAAGACATTTGTCGCTAAGAATGGATCCTTTCTGGAGAAGGAGTTTCTCTCGAAAGAAGTGAGTGGGAGGAAAGTAGAACTTGATGAGGTAACTGTACCTGCTCCCTTATTGGAAAGTAGTACATCACAGAAATAGGTTTCTGTGACACCTACACCAATTAGTGAGGAAGCTAATGATAATGATCATGAAACTTCAGAACAAGTTACTACTGAACCTCGTAGATCAACCAGAGTAAGATCCGCACCAGAGTGGTATGGCAATCCTATTCTGGAATTCATGCTACTAGATCATGATGAACCTACGAACTATGAAGAAGCGATGGTGAGCCCAGATTCCGCAAAATGGCTCGAAGCCATGAAATCTGAGATGGGATCCATGTATGAAAACAAAGTATGGACTTTGGTTGACTTGCCCAATGATCAGCAAGCAATTGAGAATAAATGGATCTTCAAGAAGAAGACTGACGCTGACGGTAATGTTACTATCTACAAAGCTCGACTTGTCGCAAAAGGTTTTCGACAAGTTCAAGGGATTAACTACGACGAGACCTTCTCACCCGTAGCGATGCTTAAGTCTGTCCGAATCATGTTAGCAATTGCCGCATTTTATGATTATGAAATTTGGCAGATGGATGTCAAAACTGCATTCCTGAATGGATTTCTGGAAGAAGAGTTGTATATGATGCAGCCGGAAGGTTTTGTCGATCCAAAGGGAGCTAGCAAAGTGTGCAAGCTCCAGCGATCCAATTATGGACTGGTGCAAGCCTCTCGGAGTTGGAATAAACGCTTTGCTAGTGTGATCAAAGCATTTGGTTTTGTACAGACTTTTGGAGAAGCCTGTACTTACAAGAAAGTGAGTGGGAGCTCTGTAGCATTTCTGATATTATATGTAGATGACATATTACTAATCGGAAATGATATAGAATTTCTGGATAGCATAAAGGGATACTTGAATAAGAGATTTTCAATGAAAGACCTCGGTGAAGCTGCTTACATATTAGGCATTAAGATCTATAGAGATAGATCAAGATGCTTAATTGGACTTTCACAAAGCACATACCTTGACAAAGTTTTGAAAAAAGTTCAAAATGGATCAAGCAAAGAAAGGATTCTTGCCTGTGTTACAAGGTGTGAAATTGAGTAAGACTCAATGCCTGACCAATGCAAAAGATAGAGAGAAAATGAAAGATGTTCCCTATGCTTCAGCCATAGGCTCTATCATGTATGCAATGTTGTGTACCAGACCTGATGTGTGTCTTGCTATAAGTCTAGCAGGGAGGTACCAAAGTAATCCAGGAGTGGATCACTGGACAACGGTCAAGAACATCCTGAAATACCTGAAAAGGACTAAGGATATGTTTCTCATATATGGAGGTGAAAAAGAGCTCATCGTAAATGGTTACGTTGATGCAAGTTTTGACACTGATCCGGACGATTCTAAATCGCAAACCGGATACGTATTTACATTAAACGGTGGAGCTGTCAGTTGGTGCAGTTCTAAACAAAGCGTTGCGGCAGGGTCTACATGTGAAGCGGAGTACATAGCTGCTTCGGAAGCAGCAAACGAAGGAGTCTGGATGAAGGAGTTCATATCCGATCTAGGTGTCATACCTAGTGCATCGGGTCCAATGAAAATCTTTTGTGACAATACTGGTGCAATTGCCTTGGGAAAGGAATCCAGATTTCATAAGAGAACCAAGCACATCAAGATATGCTTCAATTCCATCCAGGATCTAGTCCAGGTGGGAGACATAGAGATTTGCAAGATACATATGGATCTGAATGTTGCAGACCCATTGACTAAGCCTCTTCCACGAGCAAAACATGATCAGCACCAAAGCTCCATGGGTGTTAGAATCATTACTGTGTAATCTAGATTATTGACTCTAGTGCAAGTGGGAGACTGAAGGAAATATGCCCTAGAGGCAATAACAAAGTTATTATTTATTTCCTTATTTCATGATAAATGTTTATTATTCATGCTAGAATTGTATTAACCGGAAACAAAATACATGTGTGAATACATAGACAAACAGAGTGTCACTAGTATGCCTCTACTTGACTAGCTCGTTAATCAAAGATGGTTATGTTTCCTAACCATAGACAAAGAGTTGTTATTTGATTAACGAGATCACATCATTAGGAGAATGATGTGATTGACTTGACCCATTCCGTTAGCTTAGCACTCGATCATTTAGTATGTTGCTATTGCTTTCTTCATGACTTATACATGTTCCTATGACTATGAGATTATGCAACTCCCGTTTACCGGAGGAACACTTTGTGTGCTACCAAACGTCACAACGTAACTGGGTGATTATAAAGGAGCTCTACAGGTGTCTCCAAAGGTACATGTTGGGTTGGCGTATTTCGAGATTAGGATTTGTCACTCCGATTGTTGGAGAGGTATCTCTGGGCCCTCTCGGTAATGCACATCACCTAAGCCTTACAAGCAATGCAACTAAATGAGTTAGTTGCGAGATGATGTATTACGGAACGAGTAAAGAGACTTGCCGGTAACGAGATTGAACTAGGTATTGATATACCGACGATCGAATCTCGGGCAAGTAACATACCGATGACAAAGGGAACAACGTATGTTGTTATGCGGTCTGACCGATAAAGATCTTCGTAGAATATGTGGGAGCCAATATGAGCATCCAGGTTCCGCTATTGGTTATTGACAGGAGACATGTCTCGGTCATGTCTACATTGTTCTCGAACCCGTAGGGTCCGCACGCTTAAGGTTTCGATGACAGTTATATTATGAGTTTATGAGTTTTGATGTACCGAAGTTGGTTCGGAGTCCCGGATATGATCGCGGACATAACGAGGAGTCTCAAAATGGTCGAGACATAAAGATTGATATATTGGACGGCTATATTCGGACACCGGAAGTGTCCCGGGGAAGTTTCGGATAAAACCGGAGTACCGGGGGGTTACCGGAACCCCCCGGGGGGTTAGTGGGCCTCATGGGCCTAAAGTGGAGAAGAGGAGGGGCTGCCAGGGCAGGTCGCGCGCCCCCTCTCCCCCTAGTCCGAATTGGACAAGGAGGGAGGGGCGGCGCCCCCCCTTTCCTTCCTCTCCTCTCTCCCTTCCTTCCCCCTCTCCTACTTGGACAAGGAAAGGGAGGGGAGTCCTACTCCCGATAGGAGTAGGACTCCTCCTGCGCGCCTCCTACTAGGGCCGGCCGCACCCCCCCTTGGCTCCTTTATATACGGAGGCAGGGGGCACCCCTAGACACACAAGTTGATCCACGTGATCGTTTTCTTAGCCGTGTGCGGTGCCCCCTTCCACCATAATCCTCGATAATATTGTAGTGGTGCTTAGGCGAAGCCCTGCGACAGTTGAACATCAAGATCGTCACCACGCCGTCGTGCTGGCGGAACTCTTTCCCGACACTTTGCTGGATCGGAGTCCGGGGATCGTCATCGAGCTGAATGTGTGCTGAAACTCGGAGGTGCCGTAGTTTCGGTGCTTGGATCGGTCGGATCGTGAAGACGTACGACTACATCAACCGCGTTGATATAACGCTTCCGCTGTCGGTCTACAAGGGTACGTAGATCACACTCTCCCCTCATTGCTATGCATCACCATGATCTTGCGTGTGCGTAGGAATTTTTTTTGAAATTACTATGTTCCCCAATAGTGGCATCCGAGCCTAGGTTTTATGTGTTGATGTTATATGCACGAGTAGAACACAAGTGAGTTGTGGGCGATATAAGTCATACTGCTTACCAGCATGTCATACTTTGGTTCGGCGGTATTGTTGGACGAAGCGGCCCGGACCGACATTACGCGTACGCTTACGCGAGACCGGTTCTCCCGACGTGCTTTGCACAAAGGTGGCTAGCGGGTGTCAGTTTCTCCAACTTTAGTTGAACCGAGTGTGGCTACGCCCGGTCCTTGCGAAGGTTAAAACTGCACCAACTTGACAAACTATCGTTGTGGTTTTGATGCGTAGGTAAGATTGGTTCTTGCTTAAGCCCGTAGCAGCCACGTAAAACTTGCAACAACAAAGTAGAGGACGTCTAACTTGTTTTTGCAGGGCATGTTGTGATGTGATATGGTCAAGACATGATACTAAATTTTATTTTATGAGATGATCATGTTTTGTAACCGAGTTGTCAGCAACTGGTAGGAGCCATATGGTTGTCGCTTTATTGTATGCAATGCAACTGCGATGTAATGCTTTACTTTATCACTAAGCGGTAGCAATAGTCGTGGAAGCATAAGATTGGCGAGACGACAATGATGATACGATGGTGATCAAGGTGTCGCGCCGGTGACGATGGTGATCATGACGGTACTTCGGAGATGGAGATCACAAGTACAAGAAGATGATGGCCATATCATATCGCTTATATTGATTGCATGTGATGTTTATCTTTTATGCATCTTATCTTGCTTTGATTGACGGTAGCATTATAAGATGATCTCTCACTAAATTTCAAGATAAAAGTGTTCTCGCTGAGTATGCACCGTTGCCAAAGTTCGTCGTGCCCAGACACCACGTGATGATCGGGTGTGATAAGCTCTACGTCCATCTACAACGGGTGCAAGCCAGTTTTGCACACGCAGAATACTCAGGTTAAACTTGACGAGCCTAGCATATGCAGATATGGCCTCGGAACACTGAGACCGAAAGGTCGAGCGCGAATCATATAGTAGATATGATAAACATAGTGATGTTCACCATTGAAAACTACTCCATTTCACGTGATGATCGGTTATGGTTTAGTTGATTTGGATCACGTAATCACTTAGAAGATTAGAGGGATGTCTTTCTAAGTGGGAGTTCTTAAGTAATATGATTAATTGAACTTAAATTTATCATGAACTTAGTACCTGATAGTATCTTGCTTGTTTATGTTTGATTGTAGATAGATCGCCCATGCTGTTGTTCCGTTGAATTTTAATGCGTTCCTTGAGAAAGCAAAGTTGAAAGATGATGGTAGCAATTACACGGACTGAGTCCGTAACTTGAGGATTATCCTCATTGTTGCACAGAAGAATTACGTCCTGGAAGCATCGCTGGGTGCCAAGCCTGCTGTTGGAGCAACACCAGATGTTATGAACGTCTGGCAGAGCAAAGCTGATGACTACTCGATCGTTCAGTGTGCCATGCTTTACGGCTTAGAATCGGGACTTCAACGACGTTTTGAACGTTATGGAGCATATGAGATGTTCCAGGAGTTGAAGTTAATATTTCAAGCAAATGCCCGGATTGAGAGATATGAAGTCTCCAATAAGTTCTATAGCTACAAGATGGAGGAGAACAGTTCTGTCAGTGAGCATATACTCAAAATGTCTGGGTATAATAATCACTTGATTCAATTGGGAGTTAATCTTCCAGATGATTGCGTCATTGACAGAATTCTCCAATCACTGCCACCTAGCTACAAGAGCTTCGTGATGAACTATAATATGCAAGGGATGAATAAGACTATTCCCGAGCACTTCGCAATGCTAAAAGCTGCGGAGGTAGAAATCAAAAAGGAGCATCAAGTGTTGATGGTCAACAAGACCACTGTTTTCAAGAAAAAGCGCAAAGGGAAGAAGAAGGGGAACTTCAAAAAGAACAGCAAGCAAGTTGCTGCTCAAGAGAAGAAACCCAAATTTGGACATAATCCTGAAACTGAGTGCTTCTATTCCAAGCAGACTGGTCACTGGAAGCAGAACTGCCCGAAGTATTTGGCGGATAAGAAGGATGGCGAAGGTGAACAAAGGTATATGTGATATACATGTTATTGATGTGTACCTTACTAGAGCTCGCAGTAGCACCTGGGTATTTGATACTGGTTCTGTTGCTAATATTTGCAACTCGAAACAGGGACTACGGAATAAGCGAACACTGGCGAAGGACGAGGTGACGATGCGCGTGGGAAATGGTTCCAAAGTCGATGTGATCGCGGTCGGCACGCTACCTCTACATCTACCATCAGGATTAGTATTAGACCTAAATAATTGTTATTTGGTGCCAGCGTTGAGCATGAACATTATATCTGGATCTTGTTTGATGCAAGACGGTTATTCATTTAAATTAGAGAATAATAGTTGTTCTATTTATATGAGTAATATCTTTTATGGTCATGCACCCTTGAAGAGTGGTCTATTTTTGATGAATATCGATATTAGTGATACACATATTCATAATGTTGAAGCCAAAATATGCAGAGTTGATAATGATAGTGCAACTTATTTGTGGCACTTCCGTTTAGGTCATATCGGTGTAAAACGCATGAAGAAACTCCATACTGATGGACTTTTGGAACCACTTGATTATGAATCACTTGGTACTTGCGAACCGTGCCTCATGGGCAGGATGACTAAAACACCGTTCTTCGGTACTATGGAGAGATCAACAGATTTGTTGGAAATCATACATATAGATGTATGTGGTCCAATGAATGTTGAAGCTCGTGGCGGATATCGTTATTTTCTCACCTTCATAGATGATTTAAGCAGATATGGGTATATCTACTTAATGAAACATAAGTCTGAAACATTTGAAAAGTTCAAAGAATTTCAGAGTGAAGTTGAAAATCATCGTAACAAGAAAATAAAGTTTCTACGATCTGATCGTAGAGGAGAATATTTGAGTTACGAGTTTGGTCTACATTTGAAACAATACGGAATAGTTTCGCAACTCACGCCACCTGGAACACCACAGCGTAATGGTGTGTCCGAACGTCGTAGTCGTACTTTACTTGATATGGTGCGATCTATGATGTCTCTTACAAATTTACCGCTATCGTTTTGGGGTTATGCTCTAGAGACAGCCGCATTCACGTTAAATAGGGCACCATCAAAATACGTTGAGACGACGCCTTATGAACCGTGGTTTGGCAAGAAACCAAAGTTGTCGTTTCTAAAAGTTTGGGGCTGCGATGCTTATGTGAAGAAACTTCAACCTGATAAGCTCGAACCCAAATTGGAGAAATGTGTCTTCATAGGATACCCAAAAGAGACTGTTGGGTACACCTTCTATCACAGGGCAAGACATTTGTTGCTAAGAATGGATCCTTTTTGGAGAAGGAGTTTCTCTCGAAAGAAGTGAGTGGGAGGAAAGTAGAACTTGATGAGGTAACTGTACCTGCTCCCTTATTGGAAAGTAGTACATCGCAGAAACAGGTTTCTGTGACACCTACACCAATTAGTGAGGAAGCTAATGATAATGATCATGAAACATCAGAACAAGTTACTACTGAACCTCGTAGATCAACCAGAGTAAGATCCGCACCAGAGTGGTACGGTAATCCTGTTCTGGAATTCATGCTACTAGATCATGATGAACCTACAAACTATGAAGAAGCGATGGTGAGCCCAGATTCCGCAAAATGGCTCGAAGCCATGAAATATGAGATGGGATCCATGTATGAAAACAAAGTATGGACTTTGGTTAACTTGCCCAATGATCGGCAAGCAATTGAGAATAAATGGATCTTCAAGAAGAAGACTGACGCTGACGGTAATGTTACTGTCTACAAAGCTCGACTTGTCGCAAAAGGTTTTCGACAAGTTCAAGGGATTGACTACATTGAGACCTTCTCACCCGTAGCGATGCTTAAGTCTGTACGAATCATGTTAGCAATTGCCGCATTTTATGATTATGAAATTTGGCAGATGGATGTCAAAACTGCATTCCTGAATGGATTTCTGGAAGAAGAGTTGTATATGATGCAGCCGGAAGGTTTTGTCGATCCAAAGGGAGCTAACAAAGTGTGCAAGCTCCAGCGATCCATTTATGGACTGGTGCAAGCCTCTCGGAGTTGGAATAAACGCTTTGATAGTGTGATCAAAGCATTTGGTTTTTTACAGACTTTTGGAGAAGCCTGTATTTACAAGAAAGTGAGTCGGAGCTCTGTAGCATTTCTGATATTATATGTAGATGACATATTACTAATCGGAAATGATATAGAATTTCTGGATAACATAAAGGGATACTTGAATAAGAGTTTTTCAATGAAAGACCTCGGCGAAGCTGCTTACATATTAGGCATTAAGATCTATAGAGATAGATCAAGACGCTTAATTGGACTTTCACAAAGCACATACCTTGACAAAGTTTTGAAAAAAGTTCAAAATGGATCAAGCAAAGAAAGCATTCTTGCCTGTGTTACAAGGTGTGAAATTGAGTAAGACTCAATGCCTGACCAATGCAAAAGATAGAGAGAAAATGAAAGATGTTCCCTATGCTTCAGCCATAGGCTCTATCATGTACGCACTGCTGTGTACCAGACCTGATGTGTGACTTGCTATAAGTCTAGCAGGGAGGTACCAAAGTAATCCAGGAGTGGATCACTGGACAGCGGTCAAGAACATCCTGAAATACCTGAAAAGGACTAAGGATATGTTTCTCATATATGGAGGTGAAAAAGAGCTCATCGTAAATGGTTACGTTGATGCAAGTTTTGACACTGATCCGGACGATTCTAAATCACAAACCGGATATGTATTTACATTAAACGGTGGAGCTGTCAGTTGGTGCAGTTCTAAACAAAGCGTTGTGGCAGAATCTACATGTGAAGCAGAGTACATAGCTGCTTCGGAAGCAGCAAACGAAGGAGTCTGGATGAAGGAGTTCATATCCGATCTAGGTGTCATACCTAGTGCATCGGGTCCAATGAAAATCTTTTGTGACAATACCGGTGCAATTGCCTTGGGAAAGGAATCCAGACTTCACAAGAGAACCAAGCACATCAAGAGACGCTTCAATTCCATCCGGGATCTAGTCCAGGTGGGAGACATAGAGATTTGCAAGATACATATGGATCTGAATGTTGCAGACCCATTGACTAAGCCTTTTCCACGAGCAAAACATGATCAGCACCAAAGCTCCATGGGTGTTAGAATCATTACTGTGTAATCTAGATTATTGACTCTAGTGCAAGTGGGAGACTGAAGGAAATATGCCCTAGAGGCAATAATAAAGTTATTATTTATTTCCTTATTTCATGATAAATGTTTATTATTCATGCTAGAATTGTATTAACCGGAAACATAATACATGTGTGAATACATAGACAAACAGAGTGTCACTAGTATGCCTCTACTTGACTAGCTCGTTAATCAAAGATGGTTATGTTTCCTAACCATAGGCAAAGAGTTGTTATTTGATTAACGGGATCACATCATTAGGAGAATGATGTGATTGACTTGACCCATTCCGTTAGCTTAGCACTCGATCGTTTAGTATGTTGCTATTGCTTTCTTCATTACTTATACATGTTCCTATGACTATGAGATTTTGCAACTCCCGTTTACCGGAGGAACACTTTGTGTGCTACCAAACGTCACAACGTAACTGGGTGATTATAAAGGAGCTCTACAGGTGTCTCCAAAGGTAGATGTTGGGTTGGCGTATTTCGAGATTAGGATTTGTCACTCTAATTGTCGGAGAGGTATCTCTGGGCCCTCTCGGTAATGCACATCACCTAAGCCTTGCAAGCAATGCAACTAAATGAGTTAGTTGTGAGATGATGTATTACGGAACGAGTAAAGAGACTTGCCGGTAACGAGATTGAACTAGGTATTGATATACCGACGATCGAATCTCGGGCAAGTAACATACCGATGACAAAGGGAACAACGTATGTTGTTATGCGGTCTGACCGATAAAGATCTTTGTAGAATATGTGGAGCCAATATGAGCATCCAGGTTCCACTATTGGTTATTGACAGGAGACATGTCTCGGTCATGTCTACATTGTTCTCGAACCCGTAGGGTCCGCACGCTTAAGGTTTCGATGACAGTTATATTATGAGTTTATTGGTTCGGAGTCCTGGATATGATCGCGGACATAACGAGGAGTCTCGAAATGGTCGAGACATGAAGATTGATATATTGGACGGCTATATTCGGACACCAGAAGTGTTCCGAGGAAGTTTCGGATAAAACCGGAGTACCGGGGGGTTATCGGAACTCCCCCGGGGGGTTAATGGGCCTCATGGGCCTAAAGTGGAGAAGAGGAGGGGCTGCCAGGGCAGGCCGCGCGCCCCCTCTCCCCCTAGTCCGAATTGGACAAGGAGGGAGGGGCGGCGCCCCCCCTTCCTTCCTCTCCTCTCTCCCTTCCTTCCCCCTCTCCTACTTGGACAAGGAAAGGGAGGGGAGTCCTACTCCCGGTAGGAGTAGGACTCCTCCTGCGCGCCTCCTACTAGGGCCGGCCGCACCCCCCCTTGGCTCCTTTATATATGGAGGCAGGGGGCACCCCTAGACACACAAGTTGATCCACGTGATCGTTTTCTTAGCCGTGTGCGGTGCCCCCTTCCACCATAATCCTCGATAATATTGTAGTGGTGCTTAGGCGAAGCCCTGCGACAGTTGAACATCAAGATCATCACCACGCCATCATCCTGACGGAACTCTTCCCCGACACTTTGCTGGATCGGAGTCCGGGGATCGTCATCGAGCTGAACGTGTGCTGAAACTCGGAGGTGCCGTAGTTTTGGTGCTTGGATCGGTCGGATCGTGAAAACGTACGACTACATCAACCGCGTTGATATAACGCTTCCGCTGTTGGTCTACAAGGGTACGTAGGTCACATTCTCCCCTCGTTGCTATGCATCACCATGATCTTGCGTGTGCGTAGGAATTTTTTTGAAATTACTACGTTCCCCAACAGAAAATACAAGTTGTGGTATATGTTTACTAGCTGCTTGATATTTGTGCAGACAGATATGTCTGCCCATTGCTATTTGGCAAACAAACAAAGTGTCCGCAATTTTGGTTGAACAGCACAAGAGAATAGTATAGTCACTGCAAGCAGTGCCATTTGAAAATAGACACAGAAAGATTGGATAGTCACTTCATGGACTGCAGAAAAGTAGTACTGTACTATTTATTGGCCAACACTAGGTGCTTCATTGCTTTGGTCTGATTATACAATGGGCATCATTTTGCCTAAGTTAAAGTTTGTATTCCAAAAATAGTCTCGCGGTGTGATTGAGAGAAGACCAAATCATATTGTGGTGGATGTTCCTCCATCATGTGTGGTTCATTCTCATGGTTCCAGCTGTTGGTGAAACCACTTACGTTTGCAAGAGGAATTGTAGACTTCACAAACAAATTTGTCTTTCAGTCTGTACTGAATGTTGGCCAAGAGAAGCATCCATGTTAGTAGGAAGAACATATATATGTTTTCTAGATCTCTGCTTTTGGAGCTACATATTTGTATATGATCTGTGAATCATTGAGATGCATTAACATGTTGATCTTATGTATGGGAATCGTACTAGTTAGTTTTAGTTGCGACGCGAGATCTGAAGTGGCTGATCTTTGCTTTTGGAGCTCCATATTTGTATACGATCTATGAATCATTGAGATGCATTAACAGTTACTTATTTCTGTTCGCTTAGTGTTTACAAGTTACTGATCGATCACTAGCTAGCCTACAAATGCGCTCCTGGCAGTTTTATTTGCGATGCAAGATGCGAAGTGGCAGTTTTTTGAATAAAAATGCCTACCTCTGAAGAAACTGACAGGCTACACTATCGATCCTACACGGATAAAAATGCCTACCTCTGAAGAAACTGACAAGCTACACTATCGATCCTACACGGATAAATAGCGGATCACGCACGTACTACCTCCTTTCCGGTTGTAGGGCTCAATTCAAGAAATGACCTACTCGATCCTACACGAATAAATAGCGGATCACGCACGTACTAGTACCTCCTTTCCGGTTTGCAGGTCTTAATTCAAACCTCTCACCAACCAAGGTACTCCCTCCGTCCGGGATTTATTAGTCCCGTGAGCAAAGCAGCAAGACCAATGCATGTCAATAATTAACGGCATGCAGAAGTTTAAGCCTAATTAATTCCAGCAGTTTAAGTGACTGCATGCGTGCCCTCGGCTGCGACTCGTTGCATGCTGCTTCGCGTACTGCTTGCGAGCGATTCTGAGTGCCTGCATGCAGTCGACCATAATTAAGGAAGCTAAATGATGTGAAAAAAGATACGCTTTAAAACTGTGGAATCATTATTGACAAGGAGGGAGATGATTCGAGTGCACTCGTTTGACCGCCATGCCGGCGTGCGACCCAGATGGGACGGGACGGCACAGTCAAAATTTCAGTTTCTCTAGTTTTCCACGGCAAGCTGGCGCGCTAAGCCATTATGCATTGAATTCCGATGACCGTCGCGCTACCTTCCGCCTATAAGTACTGTTTCCCGGCCTTCTCAGGTGCCATCGTGACCCAACTCGCCATATCCTCATAAGCCCCCACCGGCCCGACGTCGCTCGCCACGTCTGCCATGCCCCCGCCCGTCCGCGGTAGGCGACGTCGGAGGCGGTCACCGCCGGAACTAGTGTTCGGGTTTTCACACGAAGGCAGACGGAGGGAGGAGGCATTCTATCTGTCTTTAGATGGCAATGCAGAGATCGAGGAGTTGTTGGAGCGCAACCGCATGGCGGAGGAGCATGAGTTGTTGGAGCGCGACCGCCTGGCGGAGGAGCAGCGTATCGCCGATTTGCGCCGCCAGCGGGACATGGAGCAGCAGCGCACCGACGCTCTGTGTCGCGAGCAGAGTGCCCGCAACTGGGCCGACTACGTGGAGGCCGGCGCCCGGCAAATAGCCCTGGAGGATGTCGGGCACGCACGTGTTCGTGACGCTGATTTTTACTACCAGCTCATCAAGTGGGTTTCCCGCTTGGAAGCCGAAGCTTCGGTGGACCACGCCGGCATGGAAAGGGCCAACGCGCGCGAGCAACGTGCCCTATCGCACCTCTGGCAAGTCTGAAGCGAGGCGGAGGACGCCGGTGCCGGCGTTTAGCATGGACAGCAGATGGCAGCCGGCATCTTCTAGTTAGCTAAGAGTAAGTTAGTACTTGTACGCTACTAGAGTGTTAGTCGGAGTAGATAGTTAACTTGGCTATGATGGTTGTCAACGTGGAAGTTCAGTACTCTATATGTGGATCAAACCTGTTACTTTGTTTTGAATGTTGAACTTTCTGTTTGAACGTATGGAATGGGCTGTTATTTTTTTAAATGGGTTGTATTTGTCCTCCACGGTTTAGAGGCTGACTTGTGGGCCTAGCAAGTTGAGGCGTACACAATCAGGAGATGATTGTACGTGGAGAGGATGATAGCAGGGACCCGCCAAGGTCATGGTAGTACGCAAGCAAGTGCCTCCTTATTTCAAGCCAATAAAAAATGGCTCCTCCTAGTGGATTTCTGACATCTGGGTCCCATGCCATTGTCAACATAGTCAATAAATGAGAGAATTGCACAACAAGCGGCTGACACCAGGGACCCAGCAGCTCGCCCAGTTATTTTTGTTTTGGGTTAATTTGATAAATGCCACTCCAAATCTGGTGTATCCAAGAAATGCCACTGCAATTTCTAAACTCTAAAAAATGCCATTTCATGCCATTTCTAGTGGCATTTTTCGAAGTCTGGAGTGGCGTTTTTCAAAGTTTGCAAACTGTAGTGGCGTTTTTCAAAGTTTGCAAAAATTGCAGTGGCATTTTTCAAAGTTTGGAAATTGCAGTGGCATTTTTATGAATCGCCATAATTGGAGTGGCATTTATCTAATTTGTTTTTGAGACGGAAGCAGGGTGTTCACTGGGCTGTGCGGGACACTCTGGCCTGTCTAGACAGCCTTCTCTTTTATGTTTACCACAGACCAGCCCAGTAGTTTTCTTTCTTTCTGAAATTGGCTAGCCCGGTTCTTTTGTGATTTGTCAAGTAAGTTGCTTTATCAGGCCTGCTGGGCTGCAAATCTTTCAAGACGAGGAGAGCTTCATTTGGCTGGCCGAGAAAATGGCCTATCAGTAATGAGAAATGGGTTGTACATTTTTAAAACACATCAAACCGGCAATCATTTTCAAATATCTTTTTTTCATTTTGAGATTTTAAATTGTATTGATTTTTATGCGTTGACACTTTATTGGATTTTATATTGATATACATTAATTTTTAAAATCAGTCTGAATGTGACTCGAAATTTCGGGATTAAAAACAGTTCAGACCGCATCGACATATGCAAAATTTCGTATAATTTTTTAACCGTGGCCACAATATGGGCTGTAATGCTAACATAAAGAATATGGGCTCCAAAAAAACCCGTAAGAATTAGCAAATGGGCTGTAAATTATTTGAAATAATGGCAGATGGGTTGTATGCTGTTTTCCACAGATTTGAGGCTTTCCACAGATGGCATGTATACTGTTGGATGTCCATCCAACGGCCGTCGTGCTTCTTCAATCTCTGCTCTTCCTGCTCCAGCCACTCAAACAAGCGCCGACGGGACTGCCTACTCCCTCCTCCCCGCGGCCGGCTGTGCTGCCGCGCAGGCTTCACCGCCCCACCGTACTCCCATCGCTGGCCTAGTCATCCCTCTACTCACCCACACCTGCTGTTATTCTCCAGCGACGGCAGATGAACCAGTAAACCCTCGTACAGTCGTACTCCCCTCCGCGTGGGAAACAAAAACAACGGTCGAGTCTTCCCTGCCTCCGTGTCGTTCCCTTCCTAGGCCTCGCCGTCGTCCACCGCCCTGGTGCTCTCGGCGTGGCGTGGTCAACGACCGACATGCATCTGAAGTGGACTGTACGTGGAGAGGCTGACAGCTGGGTCCATGGCCGCACGCAAGGAAATGCCTCCTTATTATGAGCAAAATAATGATTTCCCCCACCTGACATATGGGACCCACCAAAACGGCCTCTATATTTCACGAAAAAAACGCTACCGTCGCTGACAGCTCGGACCCACCAGCTATATCTTCGCACGCAAGGAAGTGTCTCCTTATTACGCACAAAAAAAATGAATACTCCCCCTGCTAGCTGGGACCCAGTATAGTGGGCCTACTAAGTTGACGAGGCCGAAGGGCTTTGTCAACTTAGTCAATATGCACGCTTCTAGCTCGACTGACCGTACGATGTCCATCAAACGGTCGTAGTGCTTCTTCAACCTCTGGTCTTCTTGCTCCAGCCGCCCAAAGCAGCGCCGGTCGTGCCGCCTGCTCCTGCCTCCCGTGGCCGACTGTGCTGCCGCGGAGGCCTCACCGCCCCCATACTACTCCCACCGCTGGCCAGGCCATCCCTCCACTCCACTCACCCACACCCCCTGTTATTCTGCGGCAACGGCAGCGCAGCCGAACCAGTGAACCCTCGTACTCCTCTCCGCGTGGGCATCCACTGCCGCGTCTTCCCCGGCTCCGGGTCGTCCCCTTCCTAGGCCTCGTCGTCGTCCACTGCCCTAATGCTCTCGGTGCGGCGTGGTCAACGTGGTCAAGGAACGGCTTCCATCAAACATGGACTGTACGTGGAGAGGCTGACAGCTGGGTCAACGGCCGCAGCAAGGAAGTGCCTCCTTATTACGTGCAAAATAATTATTCCTCCACCTGATAGCGGGGACCCACCGGACGAGCCACCAGTATTTTCCAAAAAAATCGTTTCCCCCTGACTGCTGGGACCCACCGGACGGGCCATTGTATTTCGCAACCCCCCCCCCCCCCCCGCTGTCAGCTCGGACCCACCGGAAGTGCCTCCTTATTACGCACAAAAAATGAATACTCCCTCGGCTAGCTGGGACCCACCTTGCTGGGAGGCTGACTTGTGGGCCTACTAAGTTGACGGGGACGAAGGGCTTTGTCAACTTAGTCACTATGAATGATTCTAGCTCCAGTGACCGTACGATGTCCATCCAACGGCCGTAGTGCTTCTTCAACCTCTGGTCTTTTTGCTCCAGCCGCCCAAAGCAGCGCCGGTCGTGCCGCATGCTCCTGCCTCCCGTGGCCGGCTGTGCTGCCGCAGAGGCCTCATCGCCCCCTACTATTCCCACCGCTGGCCAGGCCCTGCGGCGACGGCAGCCTCACACCGCAGCCGAACCAGTGAACCCTCGTAGTCCTCTCCGCGCGGGCTTCCACTGTCGCGTCGTCCCCTTCCTAGGCCTCACCGTCGTCCACCGCCGTGGTGCTCTCCGCGTGGCATGGTCAACATGGTCAAGGAACGACTTCCATCGAAAGAGTACTGTACGTGGAGAGGCTGACAGCTGGGTCCACGGCCACAACCCAGTTTTTTTGTGATTTGCGAAGTAAGTCGCTTTGTCAGGCCTGTTGAGCTGCAAATCTTTCAAGACGAGGAGAGCTTTCATTCGGCTGGCCGAGAAAATGGCCCATCAGTAATGAGAAATGGGTTGTACATTTTTAAAACACATCAAACCGGCAATTAGTTTCAAATATCTTTTTTTCATTTAAAGATTTTAAATTACATTAATTTGTATGCGTGGAGAATTTGTTGGATTTTATATTGATATACATTTATTTTTAAAATCAGTTTGAATGTGAGTCGAATTTCAGGATTAAAAACAGTTCGGACCGCACCGAAATATGCAAAATTTCGTATAATTTTTTAACCGTTGCCACAATATGGGCTATAATGCTAACAAAAAGAATATGGGCTCCAAAAAACCTTAAGAATTAGCAAATATGTTGTAAATTATTAGAAATAATGGTAGATGGGCTGTATGCTGTTCTCCACAGATTTGAGGCTTTCCTAAAAAAAGGTTGACGCACAAGCACTGACTGTTGGATGTCCATCCAACGGCCGTCATGCTTCTTTAATCTCTGCTCTTCCTGCTCCAGCCGCTCAAACAAGCGCCGATGGGACTGCCTGCTCCCTCCTCCTCGCGGTCGGCTATGTTGCCGCGCAGGCTTCACCGCCCGACTGTACTCCCATCGCTGGCCTAGCCATCCCTCTACTCACCCACACCTGTTGTTATTCTCCGGTGACGGCAGACAAACCAGTAAACCCTCGTACAGTCGTACTCCCCTCCGCGTGGGAAACAACTGCCGAGTCTTCCCTGCCTTCGTGTCATCCCCTTCCTAGGCCTCGCCGTCGTCCACTGCCCTAGTGCTCTCGGCGCGGCGTGGTCAACGTGGTCAAGGAACGACTTCCATCGGACATGGACTGTACGTGGAGAGGCTGACAGCTGGGTCCACGGCCGCAGCAAGGAAGTGCCTCCTTATTACGCGGAAAATAATGATTCCTCCACCTGACAGCTGGGACCCACCGGACGGGCCACTGTATTTCGTGAAAAAAACGTTTCCCCCTGACTGCTGGGACCCACCAGCTACATCTTCGCACGCAAAGAAGTGCGTCCGGGCAAAAAAAACGATTCGCCGCCTGACTGCTGGGACGCACCAGCTACATCTTCGCAGGCAAGGAAGTGCCTGACAGTCGGGACCCACCTGGTCGAAGCGTACGTAGCGTTGTCATTCTGGTCGCGAATGTGTACGTACATACTGGTCGATGTAGAGGCGCGCATGTATCGTAGTAGAGGCGCGCACGTGTCGTAGTAGAGGCGCGCACGTAGCATGTACACGTACGTACAGCGGCCAGGGTGCAAGAAAGAAAATACGGCCGCGTATGTGTACATACGGGCGGGGTCTCGAACACCTACTCGTGCATACGTACGGCCAGGGCTCGTGTACATGGCTGGGTCGGAACGGAGAAACAGCGTCGTCGTCATGCTCATGGGGAGGCAACGGAATGCGTCGTGTTCATGGGGAGGCAACGGAATGCGTCTTGTTCATGGGGAGGCAACGGAATGCGTCGTGTTCATCGGGAGGCAACGGACCGCGTGGGAGCCAACCGGCTGGGTCGGAACGGAATGCGTGGTCGTGTTCATCGGGAGGGCTTGGACGGAACAGGCAATGGAAACGAGGCCTGGCGTACCGCACAACGGAGGAAACGGACCTCCTACGTTCGGAACGGGGTCCTGTTGATCGGGAGGGGTCTGGCGTACCGCAAAACGGAGGAAACGGACCTCCTACGGTCGAAACGGGGGTCCTGTTCATCGGGAGGGGTGTGGCGTACCGCAAAACAGGACTCCACGGGATACTGTTCATCTCCACCATCGACCCCCTCCAGCCTCCACGAGCTACTGTTCATCCACCGTCAACCTCCTCCAGCCTCCACCTGTGACTGTTCATCCACGGGCTCCTGTTCATCCAGCCTCCACCGCGCGCTACTCCACCGGCTACTGTTCAACCAGCCCTCTCCACGGGCTCCTGTTCAACCACCCCTCCACGGGCTACTGTTCATCCTGCCCTCCACCATCTACTGTTCATCCTGCCCTCCACGGGGTGGTCCTGTTCATCCAGCCCTCCACGGGGTCCTGTTCATCCAGCCCCAACCGACTCGATCGATCGGGGTCTTGTTCATCCAAAGGCAACACCATGGGGTCCTGTTCATCCACCCCCACCGGGAATTGTTCATCCAACCCCCCCTCGTAACGCTCACTGTTCATCCAGAGGCAGCATCGATCGGCTTTAGTTAGCAGCAGTAGCGAAGGAATCGCTCGATCGGGTTCAGTTAACAGCCATCGATCGATCGCTCAGGTTCAGTAACGCGTAGCCTGCAGTGCAATCGCTCGGGTTCAGTTAGAGCCCAACGCCTCGCTTGGGTTCAGTTAGAGCCAACGCCTCGCACACACGCGCGTACGTGTACGAGAGAATCGCGCATCGCTCAGCCCCCGACCTCCCACCGTAACCGGCAACTCCCCGAAATTTTCCTTGCCCTCGCTTCTACCACGGTTTTTTCTGTCATGGACGGCCCGAAGAATGTCATGCATCTGCGTCTCCAGCCCACCCAGGACGAAAAGCCCATTTTCTGTCATGATTTTTTGTCATAGAAGTAGGAGCCCACCACATCTATGATGATACCAGGTTTTGTCACAATTATCGTCATAGAAGTGTCATATGTATGACAGAAAAAAAATCGTTTGGCCCAAAATGTCACGGATGTGTCTTTTTTTGTAGTGAGTATTGTGACATAATGTGTAATAACAGCCCATAATGCAACAAATATCGATATAAAAGCATGATGCAAAATGGACGTATCAATCCCTTAGTGGAATCACAACATCTTGCATTGTGCGAGGGCGTGAGGAGATTGCGGTGGCCCTAGTGGCTTCTTGGGGAGCATTGTGCCTCCACACCGCTCCAAATGGAGATTAGCATCCGCAAGGGTGTGAACTTCGGGATACATCATCATCTCCGCGTGCCTCGGTTATCTCTTACCCGAGCTCTTTACTTATGCACTATACTTTGTGATAGCCATTTTGTTTCTTGTCATATATCTTTGCTATCACATAGTTCTTTATCTTGCTTAGCATAAGTTGTTGGTGCACTTAGGTGAGCCTAGTTGTTGTAGGTTTTGTGCTTGACAAATTAACCGCTAGGTTTATTTCGCATTTGTTCAATCCTAACCGTAATTATTTTAAAATGCCTATTCACCCCCCTCTAGGCGACATCCACGATCTTTCACGCGGACTACTTCGTATTTTCCCATTTTCTTAAATATTCCAAAACAGAGAAAAAAATACTATTAGAACTGTTTTGGAGTCGGTTTACTTATCATACCACATACCTCTTCCTTTTCGAAGTCTGAAACATTCTGGAAGGTGTCCCTTATGTATTCCTCCGGGGTTACGATTTCAATAACATTAGTTTCAACATTTATAGGATTACCTGAGATATAATGTTTGATTCTTTGACTGTTCACCACCCATGAATTTGTGCCTTCGAAGTTGTTGATTTTTATGGCACCGGAACGGTAGACCTCCTCGATAACGTAAGGCCCTTCCCATTTAGAAAGGAGTTTGCCTGCAAAAAATCTTAAACAAGAGTTGTATAACAATGCATAATCACCTACATTAAACTCACATTTTTGTATCCTTTTGTCATGCCATCTTTTAACTTTTTCTTTAAATAGTTTGGCATTCTCATAGGCCTGGGTTCTCCATTCATCAAGTGAGCTAATGTCAAAAGGCCTCTTCTCACCGGCAAGTTTGAAATCATAATTGAGCTCTTTAATGGCCCAATATTGTTGGGGGACGTAGTAATTTCAAAATTTTCCTACGCACACGCAAGATCATTGTGATGCATAGCAACGAGAGGTGAGAGTGTTGTCCACGTACCCTCGTAGACCGAAAGCGGAAGCGTTAGCACAACGCAGTTGATGTAGTCGTACGTCTTCACGATCCGACCGATCAAGTACCGAACGCACGGCACCTTCGAGTTCAGCACACGTTCAGCCTGATGACGTCCCTCGAACTCCGATCCAGCTGAGTTTTGAGGGAGAGTTTCATGAGCACGACGGCGTGGTGACGATGATGATGTTCTACCGACGCAGGGCTTCGCCTAAGCACCGCTACAATATTATCGAGGTGGACTATGGTGGAGGGGGGCACCGCACACGGCTAAAAGATCAACTGATCAATTGTTGTGTCAATGGGGTGCCCCCTGCCCCCGTATATAAAGGAGAAAGGGGAGGAGGCGGCTGGCCAGGGAGAGGCGCGCCAAGGGGGAGTCCTACTCCCACTAGGAGTAGGACTCCTATTCCTAGTAGGAGTAGGAGAGGGGGAAGGAAAGGGAGAGGAGGAGAAGGAAAGAGGGGGCCGGCCCCCTTTGCCCTAAACCAATTCAGTTTGGGCCTTGGGGGCGCGCCCCACACTCCCCTTGCTGCCCTCTATTTCCACTAAGGCCCATGTAGGCCCATTAAGCCCCCGGGGAGGTTCCGGTAACCCCCGGTACTCCGATAAAATCCCGATTTTACCCGGAACACTTCCGATATCAAAATATAGGCTTCCAATATATCAATCTTCATGTCTCGGCCATTTCAAGACTCCTCGTCATGTCCGTGATCACATCCGAAACTCCGAACAACCTTCGGTACATCAAAACTCATAAACTCATAATATAACCGTCATCGAAACTTTAAGCGTGCGGACCCTATGGGTTCGAGAACTATGTAGACATGACCGAGACATGTCTCCAGTCAATAACCAATAGCAGAACCTGGATGCTCATATTGGCTCCCACATATTCTACAAAGATCTTTATCGGTCTAACCATTATGACATCATTCTCCTAATGATGTGATCCCGTTAATCAAATGACAACTCTTTGTCTATGGCTAGGAAACATAACCATCTTTGATCAACGAGCTAGTCAAGTAGAGGCATACTAGTGACACTCTGTTTGTCTATGTATTCACACATGTATCATGTTTCCGGTTAATACAATTCTAGCATGAATAATAAACATTTATCATGATATAAGGAAATAAATAATAACTTTATTATTGCCACTAGGGCATATTTCCTTCAGTCTCCCACTTGCACTAGAGTCAATAATCTAGTTCACATCCCATGTGAGTTAACATCAATAGTTCACATCACCATGTGATTAACACCCATAGTTCACATCATCATGTGACCAACACGCAAAGGGTTTACTAGAGTCAATAATCTAGTTCACATTGTTATGTGACTAATACCCAAAGAGTACTAAGGTGTGATCATGTTTTGCTTGTGAGGGAAGTTTAGTCAACGGGTCTGCCACATTCAGATCCGTATGTATTTTGCAAATTCTATGTCAGCAATGCTCTACACGGAGCTACTCTAGCTAATTGCTCCCACTTTCAATATGTATCCAGATTAAGACTTTGAGTCATCTGGATCAGTGTCAAAACTTGCATCGATGTAACCCTTTACGACGAACCTTTTTTCACCTCCATAATCGAGAAACATATCCTTATTCCACTAACGATAATTTTGACCAATGTCCAGTGATCTACTCCTAGACCACTATTGTACTCCCTTGCCAAACTCAGGGCAGGGTATACAATAGGTCTGGTACACAGCATGGCATACTTTATAGAACCTATGGTGAGGCATAGGGAATGACTTTCATTCTCTCTCTATCTTCTGCCGTGGTCGGGTTTTGAGTCTTACTCAAATTCACACCTTGTAACACAGGCAAGAACTCCTTCTTTGACTGTTCCATTTTGAACTTCTTCAAAATCTTGTCAAGGTATGTACTCATTGAAAAACTTATCAAGCGTCTTGATTTATCTCTATAGATATTGATGCTCAATATGTAAGAAGCTTCACCGAGGTCTTTCTTTGGAAAACTCCTTTCAAACATTCCTTTATGCTTTGCAGAATAATTCTACATTATCTCCGATCAACAATAGGTCATTCACATATACTAATCAGAAACGTTGTAGTGCTCCCACTCACTTTCTTGTAAATACAGGCTTCACCGCAAGTCTGTATAAAACTATATGCTTTGATCAACTTATCAAAGCATATATTCCAACTCCGAGATGCTTGCACCAATCCATAGATGGATCGCTAGAGCTTGCATATTTTGTTAGCACCTTTAGGGTTGAGAAAACCTTCTGGTTGCATCATATACAACTCTTCTTTAATAAATCCATTAAGGAATGCAGTTTTGTTTATCCATTTGCCAGATTTCATAAAATGCGGCAATTGCTAACATGATTCAGACAGACTTAAGCATGCATACGAGTGAGAAACTCTCATCGTACTCAACACCTTGAATTTGTCAAAAACCTTTTTGCGACAATTCTAGCTTTGTAGATAGTAACACTACTATCAGCATCCGTCTTCCTCTTGAAGATCCATTTAATCTCAATGGCTCGCCGATCATTGGGCAAGTCAATCGAAGTCCATACTTTGTTCTCATACATGGATCTCATCTCAGATTTCATGGCCTCAAGACATTTCGTGGAATCCGGGCTCATCATCGCTTCCTCATAGTTCGTAGGTTCGTCATGGTCAAGTAACATGACCTCCAGAACAGGATTACCGTACCACTCTGGTGCGGATCTCACTCTGGTTTACCTACGAGGTTCGATAGTAACTTGATCTGAAGTTACATGATCATCATCATTAGCTTCCTCACTAATTGGTGTAGTAGTCATAGGAACAGAATTCTGTGATCATCTACTTTCCAATAAGGTAACAGGTACAGTTACCTCATCAAGTTCTACTTTCCTCCCACTCACTTCTTTCGAGAGAAACTCCTTCTCTAGAAAGGATCCATTCTCAGCAACGAATGTCTTGCCTTCGGATCTCTGATAGAAGGTGTACCCAACTGTCTCCTTTGGGTATCCTATGAAGACACATTTCTCCGATTTGGGTTTGAACTTATCAGGATGAAACTTTTTCTTATAAGCATCGCAACCCCAAACTTTAAGAAACGACAACTTTGGTTTCTTGCCAAACCACAGTTCATACGGTGTTGTCTCAACGGATTTAGATGGTGCCCTTTTTAACGTGAATGCAGCTGTCTCTAATGCATAACCCCAAAACTATAGTGGTTAATCGGTAAGAAACATCATTGATTGCACTATATCCAATAATAGTACGGTTATGACATTCAGACACACCATTATGCTGTGGTGTTCCAGGTGGCACGATTTTGTGAAACTATTCCACATCGTTTTAATTGAAGACCAAACTCGTAACACTGTCCCTGGTGTCCGAATTACCAGGGTTCTTGGTCATATTGTTGCTACGAGCAAGCCAGCTGTCTTCTCCCGCGCAAAAGCGGGTCATGAGTGTCGTGAGTGCTGCCATAGATTTCGGCTTTTCCTGTCCAAGGTGCCGGGCCAGCCACTCGTCACGGATATTGTGCTTGAAGGCTGCTAGGGCCTCAGCGTCCAGACAGTCGACTATTTGATTTTTCTTTGTTAGGAACCGTGTCCAGAATTGCCTGGCTGATTCCTCTGGCTGCTGAATTACGTGACTTAGGTCATCAGCGTCTAGGGGTCGCACATAAGTGCCCTGGAAATTGTCGAGGAATGCGGCTTCCAGGTCCTCCCAACAACTGATTGATCCTGTTGGCAAGCTGTTAAGCCAATGCCGAGCTGGTCCTTTAAGCTTGAGTGGGAGGTATTTGATGGCGTGGAAATCATCGCCGCGGGCCATGTGGATATGAAGGAGATAATCCTCGATCCATACCGCCGGATCTGTTGTGCCATCATATGATTCGATGTTTACGGGTTTGAAACCCTCGGGGATTTGATGATCCATTATTTCGTCTATGAAGCATAGTGGGTGTGCGGTGCCTCTGTACTGGGCTATATCATGACATAGCTTGAATGAGCTTTGTCTACTGCGTTCGGCCCTGCCGAATTTGTGGCCGGCATGATGGTTACCATCTCGAGCCGTGGGGCGCCCTCGCGATCCATAGATCGATCTTGTTTGCCTTGCCTTGTCCTCCAACATATCTCGTAAGTCCGGCGCATATTCCTGTGCCTTGGTACGGGGTGCGGCTTGAGTGGAGGGCCGAGAGGCCTCTCTGTCACGGCCACGAGATGGCCGGTCGGCCGCATTAAGTGCTTCCTCCTCTAATCGGGGTAGCAACCTACGCTCTGGGTAGCTCTTGGAGGGGCGTTCGAGTTTATGCTCTTTGGCCGCAAGGACTTTAGTCCATCTGTCGACTAGCAAATCTTGATCGGCTCTAAGTTGTTGCTGTTTTTTCTTGAGGCTTCTTGCCATGGCCATAAGCCTGCGCTGAAAACGCTCTTGCTCGATGGGATCCTCTGGCACGACGAATTCGTCGTCATCGAGGCTTGCCTCGTCTTCGGAGGGAGGCATATAATTATCGTCCTCGACCTCTCTATCTGCCGCTCTCTCATGAGGGCTGGTTTCTCCATCCTCCTGTGCTAAATCTTGCTGGAGGGGGTTTTCTTCGGCACTTTCCGGAGTATTATTATCTCCCATGCTGGAATCACCGTAGTTGTTTTGGCAGGATTTTGAGCGGCGCCGCTGACGCCGGCGCTTAGGCTGTTTCTTGGAGGGGTCGTCCTCCGCTGTTCCATCGCGATCTCCTTCATTTGGGGTGTCCACCATGTATATGTCATATGACGAGGTGGCTTTCCAGGGCCTAGTAGGCGCTGGTTCTTCATCATCTCCTTCATCGGCGACCATACCGTCGATGTCTTCGGAGTCGAAGTCGAGCATGTCGGTTAAGTCGTCGACAGTGGCAATAAAGTGGGTGGTGGGTGGGCTTTGAATTTCTTCACCGTCCGTACCCCAACCTTGCTGACTGTAGTCCGTCCAGGGCTCTCCTGATAAAGAGAGAGACTTTGGTGTCTTCAGGATATCGCCGAAAGGCGAGTGCTGAAAGATGTCCGCAGCAGTAAACTCCATGATCGGCGCCCAATCGGATTCGATCGGCAGGGGCGCGGAGGGTTTGGAGTCTGGAGAGGAGTCTGGCTCCTTGGAGTCACGAGTCCCGCAGAGTACGGGGCTGGTGTTCGGCTCAATCGCCGTTGGGATCGCAGCCCCCGAGGTGGCGTCCAACCGCCCATCCTCGATCGGCGCAGTTGGCTCCGAATTAAGGGTCGAAGCTGATGCGGGTGCGGCCTCCAGGGCACTGTTCGGCGGCAGAGCTAGATCATGCTCGTCGGGATAGTGCGGCGCGCTCGGCAGTGGCTTGAATCCGTCGAAGATCAAGTCCCCGCGGATGTCAGCCGTGTAGTTTAAACTTCCAAATCTGACCTGACGGCCAGGGGCGTAGCTTTCGATCTGCTCCAGACGGCCAAGTGAATTGGCCCGCAGTGTGAAGCCGCCGAAGACGAAGATCTATCCGGGGAGGAAGGTCTCACCCTGGACTGCATCGCTATTGATGATCGTAGGAGCCATCGAGCCCGACGGCGACGACACAGAGGAACTCTCAATGAAAGCACCAATGTCGGTGTCAAAACCGGCGGATCTCGGGTAGGGGGTCCCGAACTGTGCGTCTAGGCCGGATGGTAATAGGAGGCAACGGACACGAAGTTTTACCCAGGTTCGGGCCCTCTCGATGGAGGTAAAACCCTACGTCCTACTTGATTAATATTGATGATATGGGTAGTACAAGAGTAGATCTACCACGAGATCGAAGAGGCTAAACCCTAGAAGCTAGCCTATGGTATGATTGTTGTTGTGTATGTTGTCCTACGGACTAAAACCCTCCGGTTTATATAGACACCGGAGAGGGTTAGGGTTACACAAAGTCGGTTACAATGGTAGGAGATCTACATATCCGTATCACCAAGCTTGCCTTCCATGCCAAGGAAAGTCCCTTCCGGACACGGGACGGAGTCTTTAATCTTGTATCTTCATAGTCCAGGAGTTCAGCTAAAGGTATAGTCCGGCTATCCGAACACCCCCTAATCCAGGACTCCCTGAACGGGTCTGCCACATTCAGATTCGTATGTATTTTGCAAATTCTATGTCAACAATGCTCTACATGGAGCTACTCTAGCTAATTGCTCCCACTTTCAATATGTATCCAGATTGAGACTTTGAGTCATCTGGATCAGTGTCAAAACTTGCATCAACGTAACCCTTTATGAAGAACCTTTTGTCACCTCCATAATCGAGAAACATATCCTTATTCCACTAAGGATAATTTTGACCAATGTCCAGTGATCTACTCCTAGATCACTATTGTACTCCCTTGCCAAACTCAGGGCAGGGTATACAATAGGTCTGGTACACAGCATGGCATACTTTATAGAACCTATGGCTGAGGCATAGGGAATGACTTTCATTCTCTCTCTATCTTCTGCCGTGGTCGGGTTTTGAGTCTTACTCAAATTCACACCTTGTAACACAAGCAAGAACTCCTTCTTTGACTGTTCCATTTTGAACTTCTTCAAAATCTTGTCAAGGTATGTACTCATTGAAAAACTTATCAAGCGTCTTGATCTATCTCTATAGATCATGATTCTCAATATGTAAGAAGCTTCACCGAGGTCTTTCTTTGGAAAACTCCTTACAAACATTCCTTTATGCTTTGCATAATAATTCTACATTATCTCCGATCAACAACATGTCATTCACATATACTTATCAGAAACGTTGTAGTGCTCCCACTCACTTTCTTGTAAATACAGGCTTCACCGCAAGTCTGTATAAAACTATATGCTTTGATCAACTTATCAAAGCATATATTCCAACTCCAAGATACTTGCACCAGTCCATAGATGGATCGCTGGAGCTTGCATATTTTGTTAGCACCTTTAGGATTGACAAAACCTTCTAGTTGCATCATATACAACTCTTCTTTAATAAATCCATTAAGGAATGCAGTTTTGTTTATCCATTTGCCAGATTCCATAAAATGCGGCAATTGCTAACATGATTCAGACAGACTTAAGCATAGATACGAGTGAGAAACTCTCATCGTAGTCAACACCTTGAATTTGTCAAAAACCTTTTTGCGACAATTCTAGCTTTGTAAATAGTAACACTACTATCAGCGTCCGTCTTCCTCTTGAAGATCCATTTAATCTCAATGGCTCGCCGATCATTGGGCAAGTCAATCAAAGTCCATACTTTGTTCTCATACATGGATCTCATCTCAGATTTCATGGCCTCAAGCCATTTCGTGGAATCCGGGCTCATCATCGCTTCCTCATAGTTCGTAGGTTCGTCATGGTCAAGTAACATGACCTCCAGAACAGGATTACCGTACCACTCTGGTGCGGATCTCACTCTGGTTTACCTACGAGGTTCGGTAGTAACTTGATCTGAAGCTACATGATCGTCATCATTAGCTTCCTCACTAATTGGTGTAGTAGTCACAGGAACAGAATTCTGTGATGATCTACTTTCCAATAAGGGAACAGGTACAGTTACCTCATCAAGTTCTACTTTCCTCCACTCACTTCTTTCGAGAGAAACTCCTTCTCTAGAAAGGATCCATTATCAGCAACGAATGTTTTGCCTTCAGATCTCTGATAGAAGGTGTACCCAACTGTCTCCTTTGGGTATCCTATGAAGACACATTTCTCCGATTTGGGTTTGAACTTATCAAGATGAAACTTTTTCTTATAAGCATCGCAACCCCGAACTTTAAGAAACGACAACTTTGGTTTCTTGCCAAACCACAGTTCATACGGTGTTGTCTCAACGGATTTAGATGGTGCCCTTTTTAACATGAATGCAACTGTCTCTAATGCATAACCCCAAAACTATAGTGGTTAATCGGTAAGAAACATCATAGATTGCACTATATCCAATAATAGTACGGTTATGACATTCAGACACACCATTATGCTGTGGTGTTCCAGGTGGCACGATTTTGTGAAACTATTCCACATTGTTTTAATTGAAGACCAAACTCGTAACTTAAATATTTGCCTCTGCGATCAGATCGTAGAAACTTTATTTTCTTGTCACGATGATTTTCCACTTCACTCTGAAGTTCTTTGAACTTTTCAAATGTTTCAGACTTATGTTTCATCAAGTAGATATACCCATATCTGCTCAAATCATCTGTGAAGGTCAGAAAATAACGATACCCGCCGCGAGCCTCAACACTCATCGGACTGCATACATCAGTATGTATTATTTCCAATAAGTCAGTTGCTCGCTCCATTGTTCCGGAGAACGGAGTCTTAGTCATCTTGCCCATGAGGCATGGTTTGCACGCATCAAAATGATTCATAATCAAGTGATTCCAAAAGCCCATCAGCATGGAGTTTCTTCATGCGCTTTACACCAATATGACCTAAACGACAGTGCCACAAATAAGTTGCACTATCATTATTAACTTTGCATCTTTTGGCTTCAATATTATGAATATGTGTATCACTACGATCGAGATCCAATGAACCATTTTCATTGGGTGTATGACCATAGAAGGTTTTATTCATGTAAACAGAACAACAATTATTCTCTAACTTAAATGAATAACCGTTTTGCAATAAACATGATCAAATCATATTCATGCTCAACGCAAACGCTAAATAACATTTATTTAGGTTTAACACTAATCCCGAAAGTATAGGGAGTGTGCGATGATGATCATATCAATCTTGGAACCACTTCCAACACACATCGTCACTTCACCCTTAACTAGTCTCTGTTCATTCTGCAACTCCCGTTTCGAGTTACTACTCTTAGCAACTGAACCTGTATCAAATACCGAGGGGTTGCTATAAACACTAGTAAAGTACACATCAATAACATGTATATCAAATATAGCATTCTTCACTTTGCCATCCTTCTTATCCGCCAAATACTTGGGGCAGTTCCGCTTCCAGTGACCAGTCCCTTTGCAGTAGAAACACTTAGTCTCAGGCTTAGGTCCAGACTTGGGCTTCTTCACTTGACCAGCAACTTGCTTGTCGTTCTTCTTGAAGTTCCCTTTCTTTCCCTTTGCCCTTTTCTCGAAACTAGTGGTCTTTTTAATCATCAACACTTGATGCTCTTTCTTGATTACTACCTTCATCGATTTCATCATCATGAAAAAGCTCGGGAATTGTTTTCGTCATCCCTTGCATACTATAGTTCATCACGAAGTTCTACTAACTTGGTGATGGTGACTAGAGAATTCTGTCAATCACTATTTTATCTGGAAGATTAACTCCCACTTGATTCAAGTGATTGTAGTACCCAGACAATCTGAACACATGCTCACTGCTTGAGCTATTCTCCTCCATCTTTTAGCTGTAGAACTTGTTGGAGACTTCATATCTCTCAACTCGGGTATTTGCTTGAAATATTAACTTCAACTCCTGGAACATATCATATGATCCATGACGTTCAAAATGTCTTTGAAGTCCCGATTCCAAGCTATTAAGCATGGTGCACTAAACTATCAAGTAGTCATCATATTGAGCTAGCCAAACGTTCATAACATCTGCATCTGCTCCTGCAATAGGTTTGTCACCTAGCGGTGCATCAAGGACATAATTCTTCTGTGAAGCAATGAGGATAAACCTCATATCACTGATCCAATCCGCATCATTGCTACTAACATCTTTCAACTTAGTTTTCTCTAGGAACATATCAAAAAGAAAACAGGGGAGCTAAAAGCGAGCTATTGATCTACAACATAGATATGCTAATACTACCAGGACTAAGTTCATGATAAATTTAAGTTCAATTAATCATATTACTTAAGAACTCCCACTTAGATAGACATCCCTCTAATCCTCTAAGTGATCACGTGATCCAAATCAACTAAACCATGTCCGATCATCACATGAGATGGAGTAGTTTCAATGGTGAACATCACTATGTTGATCATATCTACTATATGATTCATGCTCGACCTTTCTGTCTCCGTGTTCCGAGGCCATATCTGTTATATGCTAGGCTCGTCAAGTTTAACCTGAGTATTCCGCGTGTGCAACTGTTTTGCACCCGTTGTATTTGAACGTAGATCCTATCACACCCGATCATCACATGGTGTCTCAGCACAAAGAACTTTCGCAATGGTGCATACTCAGGGAGAACACTTATACTTTGATAATTTAGCGAGGGACCATCTTATAATGCTACCATCAATCAAAGCAAGATAAGATGCATAAAATATAAACATCACATGCAATCAATATAAGTGATATGATATGGCCATCATCATCTTGTGCTTGTGATCTCCATCTCCGAAGCACCTGTCATGATCACCATCGTCACCGGCGCGACACCTTGATCTCCATCGTAGTATCGATGTCGTCTCGCCAATCTTATGCTTCTACGACTATCTCTGCCGCTTAGTGATAAAGTAAAGCATTATAGGGCGATTGCATTGCATACAATAAAGCGACAACCATATGGCTCCTGCCAGTTGTCGATAACTCGGTTACAAAACATGATCATCTCATACAATAAAATTTAGCATCATGTCTTGACCATATCACATCACAACATGCTCTGCAAAAACAAGTTAGACGTCCTCTACTTTGTTTGTTGCAAATTTTACGTGGCTGCTACGGGCTTAGCAAGAACCGTTCTTACCTACGCATCAAAACCACAACGATAGTTTGTCAAGTTGGTGCTGTTTTAACCTTCGCAAGGACCGAGCGTAGCCACACTCGGTTCAACTAAAGTTGGAGAAACTGACATCCGCCAGCCACCTGTCTGCAAAGCATGTCGGTAGAACCAGTTTCGCGTAAGCGTACGCGTAATGTCGGTCCGGGCCGCTTCATCCAACAATACCGACGAACCAAAGTATGAAATGCTGGTAAGCAGTATGACTTATATCGCCCACAACTCACTTGTGTTCTACAAATGCATATGACATCTACGCATAAAACCTGGCTCGGATGCCACTGTTGGGGAACGTAGTAATTTCAAAATTTTCCTACGCACACGCAAGATCATGGTGATGCATAGCAACAAGAGGGGAGAGTGTTGTCCATGTACCCTTGTAGACCAAAAGCGGAAGCGTTAGCACAACGCGGTTGATGTAGTCGTACGTCTTCATGATCCGACCGATCAAGTACCAAACGCACGGCACCTCCGAGTTCAGCACATGTTCAGCCCGATGACATCCCTCAAACTCCGATCCAGTCGAGTGTTGAGGGAGAGTTTCATGAGCACGACGGCGTGGTGACGATGATGATGTTCTACCGACGCAGGGCTTCGCCTAAGCACCACTACAGTATTATCGAGGTGGACTATGGAGGAGGGGGGCACCGCGCACGACTAAAGATCAATTGATCAATTGTTGTGTCTATGGGGTGCCCCCTGCCCCCGTATATAAAGGAGCAAGGGGAGGAGGAGGCCGGCCAGGGAGAGGCGCACCAAGGGGGAGTCCTACTCCCACTAGGAGTAGGACTCCTCCTATTCCTAGTAGGAGTAGGAGAGGGGGAAGGAAAGGGAGAGGAGGAGAAGGAAAGAGGGGACCGGCCCCCTTTGCCCTAAACCAATTCAGTTTGGGCCTTGGGGGGCGCGCCCCACACTCCCCTTGCCGCCCTCTATTTCCACCAAGGCCCATGTAGGCCCATTAAGCCCCCGGGGAGGTTCCGGTAACCCCCGGTACTCCGGTAAAATCCCGATTTTACCCGAAACACTTCCGATATCAAAATATAGGCTTCCAATATATCAATCTTCATGTCTCAACCATTTCGAGACTCCTTGTCATGTCCGTGATCACATCCGGAACTTCGAACAACCTTCGGTACATCAAAAATCATAAACTCATAATATAACCATCATCGAAACTTTAAGCGTGCGGACCCTACGGGTTCGAGAACTATGTAGACATGACCGAGACATGTCTCCAGTCAATAACCAATAGCGGAACCTGGATGCTCATATTGGCTCCCACATATTCTACGAAGATCTTTATCGGTCAAACCGTATAACAACATACGTTGTTCCCTTTGTCATCGGTATGTTACTTGTCCGAGATTCGATCGTCGGTATCTCAATACCTAGTTCAATCTTGTTACCGGTGTAACGCATCATCCCGCAACTAACTCATTAGTTGCAATGCTTGCAAGGCTTAAGTGATGTGTATTACCGAGTGGGCCCAGAGATACCTCTTCGACAATCGAAGTGACAAATCCTAATCTCGAAATACGCCAACCCAACAAGTACTTCGGAGAAACCTGTAGAGCACCTTTATAATCACCTAGCTACGTTGTGACGTTTGGTAGCACACAAAGTGTTCCTCTGGTAAACGGGGGTTTCATAATCTCATAGTCATAGGAACATGTATAAGTCATGAAGAAAGCAATAGCAACAAACTAAACGATCAAGTGCTAAGCTAACGGAATGGGTCAAGTCAATCACATCATTCTCCTAATGATGTGATCCCGTTAATCAAATGACAACTCTTTGTCTATGGCTAGGAAACATAACCATCTTTGATCAACGAGCTAGTCAAGTAGAGACATACTAGTGACACTCTGTTTGTCTATGTATTCACACATGTATCATGTTTCTGGTTAATACAATTCTAGCATGAATAATAAACATTTATCATGATATAAGGAAATAAATAATAACTTTATTATTGCCTCTAGGGCATATTTCCTTAAAATATGCCTTATGTTCTAGTTCGAGAGTTAAGTGACATGCTTTTCTATAAACCATCTCATACGGAGACATACCCATAGGATTTTTATATGCAGTTCTATAAGCCCATAATGCATCATCAAGTTTCTTGGACCAATTCTTTCTAGATCTATTAATAGTCTTTTGCAAAATTAATTTAAGCTCTCTATTACTCAATTCTACTTGACCACTAGACTGTGGGTGATATGGAGATGCAATTCTATGATTAACATCATACTTAGCAAGCATTTTACGGAAAGCACCATGAATAAAATGTGAACCACCATCAGTCATTAAATATCTAGGGACTCCAAACCGCGGAAAAATAACTTCTTTAAGCATCTTAATAGAGGTGTTATGATCAGCACTACTAGTTGGAATAGCTTCTTCCCACTTAGTAACGTAATCAACAGCAACTAAAATATGTGTATACCCATTAGAGGAAGGAAACGGTCCCATATAATTAAAGCCCCAAACATCAAATGGTTCAATAACAAGTGAAAAATTCATAGGCATTTCTTGACGTCTACTAATATTACCAAATCACGTTCCCGAAGGTTTCATTCCGTTTGGACTCCGTTTGATATTCCTTTTCTTCGAAACCCTAAAATAGGCAAAAAAACAGCAATTCTGGGCTGGGCCTCCGGTTAATAGGTTAGTCCCAAAAATAATATAAAAGTGGATAATAAAGCCCAATAATGTCCAAAACAGTAGATAATATAGCATGGAGCAATCAAAAATTATAGATACATTGGAGACATATCATTCATCACAAGATAAGACAAACTTACGGGCATCCTTGAAGAGAGTAGGCCAATAAAAACCAGATTGCAATACCTTATGTGCAGTTCTATCTCCAACATGGTGTACTCCATAAGCCTCAGAGTGACACTTGCGTAGGATCTGTTCCTGTTCATGCTCAGGTACACAATGTCTAATAATACCATCTACTCCCTCTTTATAAAGGTGTGGGTCATCCCAGAAGTAATGTCTTAAATCGTAGAAAAACTTTTTCTTTTGCTGGTATGTGAAACTAGGTGGTATAAATTTAGCAACAATATAATTAGCATAATCAGCATACCATGGAGCAGTACGAGAAGCATTTATGACAGCTAATTGTTCATGAGGAAAGCTATCATCAATAGGTAGTGGGTCATCAAGAACATTCTCTAACCTAGACAAGTTGTCTCCAACAGGGTTCTCAGCTCCCTTTCTATAAATAATATGCAAATCAAATTCTTGTAACAAGAGAATAAGTCTAGGTTTAGCATCTTTATTTTCCATAAGATATTTAATAGCACCATGATCAGTGTGAACAGTTACTTTAGAATCAACAATATAAGGTCTGAACTTATCACAAGCAAATACAACTGTTAAAAATTCTTTTTTAGTAGTAGCATAATTTCTCTGGGCACTGTCCAGAGTCTTACTAGCATATTGGATAACATTTAATTTCTTATCAACTCTTTGTCCTAGAACAGCCCCTACAGCATAATCACTAGCATCACACATAATTTCAAATGGTAAATTCCAATCAGGAGGCTGAACAATAGGCGCAGAAATCAAAGCTTTCTTAAGTATTTCAAATGCTTCTACACAATCATCATCAAAGACAAAAGGAACATCTTTTTGTAAGAGATTAGTCAGAGGCCTAGAAATTTTAGAGGAGTCCTTAATGAACCTCCTATAAAAACCAGCATGACCAAGGAAACTTCTTATACCTTTAATGTCCTTAGGACAGGGCATCTTTTCAATAGCATCAACTTTAGCTTTATCAACTTCAACTCCTCTCTCAGAAATTTTATGCCCCAAGACAATACCTTCATTAACCATAAAGTGGCACTTCTCCCAATTCAAGACAAGATTAGTTTCTTCACATCTCTGCAAAACTCGATCAAGGTTGCTTAAGCAATCATCAAATGAAGTTCCATAAACGGAGAAATCATCCATGAAAACCTCAATAATCTTTTCACAAAAGTCAGAGAATATAGCAGTCATGCATCTTTAAAAGGTAGCAGGTGCATTGCATAAACCAAAAGGCATACGTCTATAAGCAAAGGTACCGAAAGGGCAAGTAAAAGTTGTCTTTCTTGATCCTCTTTTGACACAGGTATTTGAGAGAAACCAGAATAACCATCTAGAAAGCAAAAATGTGTATGTTTGGATAATCTTTCTAGAATTTGATCAATAAAAGGTAAAGGGTAATGATCCTTTTTAGTAGCTTTATTTAATCTGCGGAAATCAATTACCATTCTATAACCTGTAACAATTCTTTGTGGGATCAATTCATCTTTATCATTAGGAACAACAGTAATACCTCCCTTCTTAGGGACACAATGGACAGGACTTACCCACTGACTATCAGCAACGGGATAAATTATACCTGCCTCCAGAAGCTTTAGTATTTCTTTTCTTACCACTTCTTTCATCTTAGGATTTAACCATCGTTGGTGATCAAGAACCGGTTTCGCGTCTTTCTCCAATTTTATTTTGTGCTGGCATAGAGTGGGACTAATGCCCTTAAAATCATCAAGAGTATATCCAATAGCAGCATGGTGCTTCTTTAGAGTTTCCAATAATTTCTTTTCTTCATGCTCTGAAAGGTTAGCACTAATAATAACAGGATATATCTCTTTCTCATCAAGATAAGCATATTTAAGAGTATCAGTAAAGGTTTAAGCTCAGACACGGGATGTGACGCCCCCGATTTAATCGTACACTAATCATACACGCAAACGTGTACGGTCAGGATCAGGGACTCACGGGAAGATATCACAACACAACTCTACAAATAAAATAAGTCATACAAGCATCATATTACAAGCCAGGGGCCTCGAGGGCTCGAATACAAGAGCTCGATCATAGACGAGTCAGCGAAAGCAACAATATCTGAGTACAGACATAAGTTAAACAAGTTTGCCTTAAGAAGGCTAGCACAAACTGGGATACAGATCGAAAGAGGCGCAGGCCTCCTGCCCGGGATCCTCCTAACTACTCTTGGTCGTCGTCAGCGGCAGCACGTAGTAGTAGACACCTCCGGTGTAGTAGGAGTCGTCGTCGAAGGTGGCGTCTGGCTCCTGGGCTTCAATATCTGGTTGCGACAACCAGGTTGAAGGGATAGGGGGAAAAGAGGGAGAAAGCAACCGTGAGTACTCATCCAAAGTACTCGCAAGCAAGGAGCTACACTACATATGCATGGGTAAATGTGTAAAGGGCCATATCGGTGGGCTGAACTGCAGAAAGCCAGAATAAGAGGGGGGATAGCTAATCCTGTCGAAGACTACGCTTCTGGCCACCTCCATCTTGCAGCATGTAGAAGAGAGTAGACTGAAGTCCTCCAAGTAGCATCGCATAGCATAACCCTAACCGCTGATCCTCCCCTCGTCGCCCTGTGAGAGAGCGATCACCGGTTGTATCTGGCACTTGGAAGGGTGTGTTTTATTAAGTATCCGGTTCTAGTTGTCATAAGGTCAAGGTACAACTCCAAGTCGTCCTGTTACCAAAGATCACGGCTATTCAAATAGATTAACTTCCCTGCAGGGGTGCACCACATAACCCAACACGCTCGATCCCATTTGGCCGGACACACTTTCCTGGGTCATGCCCGGCCTCGGAAGATCAACACGTCGCAGCCCCACCTAGACCAACAGAGAGGTCAGCACGCCGGTCTAAACCTAAGCGCCCAGGGGTCTGGGCCCATCGCCCTTAGCACACCTGCACGTTGCGAACGCGGCCGGAAGCAGAACTAGGCCCCTTAATACAAGAGCAGGCTTACGGTCCAATCCGGCGCGCGCCACTCAGTCGCTGACGTCACGAAGGCTTCGGCTGATACCACAACGTCGAGTGCCCATAACTGTCCCCGCGTAGATGGTTAGTGCGTATAGGCAAGTAGCCAGACTTAGATCAAATACCAAGATCTCGTTAAACGTGTTAAGTATTCGCGAACGCCGACTAGGGCCAGGCCCACCTCTCTCCTAGGTGGTCTCAACCTGCCCTGTCACTCCGCCACAAAGTAACAGCCGGGGGCCGTCGGGAACCCAGGCCCACCACTACCTGAATGGAGCCACCTGCCCCTTCAGCCCCCATCTCCGAACAGTATCACAGGTAAGGTAACTGTGTAAAGTATATTGTATATGCCCGTGATCACCTCCCGAAGTGATCACGGCCCAGTAGTATAGCATGGCAGACGGACAAGAGTGTAGGGCCACTGATGGAACACTAGCATCCTATACTAAGTAGTAGGATAGCAGGTAATGGTAACAACAGTAGTAGCAAGGACAGGCTATGCATCAGGATAGGAATAACGGAAAGCAGTAACATGCTACACTACTCTAATGCAAGCAGTATAGAGGAGAGTAGGCGATATCTGGTGATCAAGGGGGGGGGCTTGCTTGGTTGCTCTGGCAAGAGAGAGGGGTCGTCAACACCGTAGTCGTACTGGGTAGCAGCGGCGTCGGTCTCGGTGTCTATCGAGAGAAGAGGGAGGAGAAACAATAAATATATAAGCAAGCATATGCATAGTGATGCATGACACGACAAGTAACGACGTTAGAGGTGCCTTAACGCGGTAGTAGGTGATACCGGTGAAGGGGGATAACATCCGGGAAAGTATCCCCGGTGTTTCGTGTTTTCGGGCAGAGGAGCCGAAGGGGGAAAGTTGCGAGTTTGACATGTTAGGGGTGCGTGGCGGACGAACGGGCTGCGTATCCGGGTTCGTCTCATCATTCTGAGCAACTTTCATGTAGAAAGTATTTTCATCCGAGTTACGAATTAAAAGATATGATTTTCTAAGATTTTATTAATTTCTAGAGTTTAATTAATTATTTAAATTAATTCGAAAAATAGATTAATGACTTCAGCATGATGTCATGCTGACATCAGCAGTCAACAGAGTTGACTTGGTCAACCTGACCAGTGGGTCCAGTGGGACCCACCTGTCATACACTGTTTAGGTTAATTAGAGATTAGGCTAAACAAACTACTATTTAATTAACTAACAGATTAGTTAGATTAATTAACTAGGATTAATTAACTTAATTAATTTAGTTAATTAATTAATTAAGTTTATTTATTTATTATTATTTTATTATTGGAAACGTTTTGTGGGGTGGGGCCCCTATGTCATAGGGCCAGTGGGCCTTAGCAGGTGCGGGCGTTGCGGGCACCGGGGCAGCGCCCGAACGAGGGGGCGGACAGGGCCGCAGCGGTTGGGTACGGGCGAGTGGGCGCACGGGCGTTGGCGCCCAGCCCGAGCGGGCATACGCCCAGATCGAAGGGGGAAGCCGCCGGCCACAGGCACGGCGAGGTGAGGTAGGCTGGGCGAGGCGGGGCGTCGGACCGGGCGAGGGACGGAGTCCCAAGGCGGCAAGCAGCCGGGAGGGGTGGACGCGGTCAGGGCCGGCTAGCAGGGGCGCGCGCGGACACGGCGAGTGCGCAGCCACGGCAAAACGGCGACGGAACAGAGGGGGAATGGGGAAAGCGTGCTCACGGGACCCTGTAGTTGTGCTAAAAATGAGCTCGGGGAGGCGCCGGAGCTCGGGGTCGCGATGATCGATGACGAGGACGGAGACGGCGCGATGCAGCCGCCGGGGAGGAGGAGAAGGAGGCAGGCCGGCGACGTGGTGGTGGCGACGACGGGCGACGGCATCGCGTCGAGGAGGAGCTCAAGGAGGCCGGCGGCGTGGTTCCGGCCACAGCGCAGGTGCAAGGCATCGGGGGCGGCGGTTGCCAGCAGGGACGATGAGCGTCGATTGGGCGACGAGGCCTGGGGAGGCTGGCAGGGATGAGGCGAGGCGACGAGGCGGCGCGGGTGGGGGGGTCGAGGCGGAGGGCGACGGTGGCAGCTCCGGCGTAGTGGCCGCGGGGATCGGCGGCGGCGTCAACGGGATCCCGATCCAGATCGGATCGGGAGGGAGTGGACCGAGCGGGGGGGGGAGTGGACCGAGCGTGGGGGGAGTGGGGAATATGGGCTAGGGTTCGGTGGGAGTGGGGGTTAAGCAGGGGTAGGGTGGGCCGGTCGGGTAGCATGGTTGCCTAGTTGGGCCGAACGGCCCGGGTGGTTTCCTTCCGTCTCTTTTTTTTGTTTTACCTTTTGTCTTTTCTTTTTATTTATTCTTTTCTGTTTTGGTTTAGTCACACTTTATTTTAGTTTTCATAAAATATGACCATAGCTCCTAAAATAAGGTTTCAGAACATCCCTCTACCATAAAAAGTTTGGTGGTCAATTAAACTAGTTTAACATTTGTTTATTATTTAAAATCATTTGAATAATTGTTTTGCTATGGTTTTATTCACTTTAGAGTATTTAATCATTTCATAAAAGTGTGGTTCCTCCACCATAATTGATTATGATTTATTTGCTACAATTTGAACATTTTTTTATTTGACTATTGGAAACTTTTAATGTTTGACTTTAATTGAAATTTGAATTTGGCTCGGATCTGAACTAGCACGAGATTAGCAACAGTAATCGTGGTGACATGGCATCATTACCAGAGGGTTACTGTAGCTTGATTAACCGGGCGTCACAATTCTCCTCCACTACAAGAAATCTCGTCCCAAGATTTAAGAGAGGAGTACGGGAAAGATGTGGCTACGAAATTCTATCGAGTCTCCTCGGTCTTGGTTGCTCTTCTCGGAGAGGTCGATCCTTTAATTGACGCCTTCATTCCTCATGCTTCAGGTCATCATCAGGAAGTCATCATTCTTTTCTTCGGGAATTCCAACATACTTACAAATAGGTAAGCGGCAGCTCGGTTACGACAGCATGCTTACGAGGGAAACAATCTAGGGTTAACCATGATTGAGCATAAGATTATCTCTCGAGTTGAACATATAAAATACATCGAGAGTACAATACGAAGGTACAATGAGAGGGTCCAAGCAGATAGATAGCTGCTCAAAGTCTGAACCAGAGTGAGAAAAGGGTTCAGAGCGGCGAGAGTAAGCATTGCGTCTGATACCAGAATAGAGCAGTAGGAAGGTGGCTCGCGAATTACCTACGAAGCCAAGCATAAGGGATAACTTTGAAGCAGGGATGTACAGGAGAGTCAGGTTTTGATCCTGTGGAACTGTGGGTTATGGGCCCACCATGTGGGTTAAAAGTAGGAAGGGCGGTGACGTCTTGCACGATCATGTAAGCAAGGTATGTCAGAGGATAGCCTATCATTTATGTCAGCAACAACATCAGTACCAAGGCCGAGGGACAAAGAGAACCATTTTCCTGCTCGTTGAACGAGGCGGACCAATAGGCAAGATTCTCGTCCATCGGTGGTTACCGGAATGCCATCAACAAAAGTAGCAGGGTCTTTCTAACAGAGTGGTACAACTGCTTATACCGTATAGATCACAAGAAGGTTTAATCAAGCCAATGGAAACGAAAAGTGATTAAACACATATTTCAAGGGTATATTCTTCCCAAGGACAAGCAGAACATATTACCCATGACAGGATATAATGTAGAAAACTCTTTAGGTAAGGGGAGAAAAAATTCATGACATTACACATACAGCGGTGTTTGGATAACTGAGCAGGAAACATTTAGCATTGGGCTTCAAATGTTCTTGTTGAGAATCGGAGTCTCATAGACATGCTACGAGATAGCATTGACATGGTCATCAGGTGAAGATCAGACTTTGGAAACACAATGGATCCATCAGGAACAACTTATAGAATAAGTCTTACGATTTCCTCACGGAAGAATGACTAACCTTGCCAAAAGGGAAATTATAACAATAGGGCCTCGGGGCAGGTGTGCTAGGCACGACATCACCTTACTGGGTCACATAAGGACCAATGTTATAACTCTTGGAAATATGTTCCAACCATCATATCTGACTGAGATTCAGATCTGAATGGTGTTAGGATAACTCAGATTTCAAGATACCTGAGAAGAAAGTGCAACACAAATTGTCAAGATGACATTTTAAGATTCTCGGGAATCGAACTATGGAAGCGAGTTCCGCAACAGGAGTTCATCATTAAACCCAGGACAGGATGAGGTGGCTAATAGGCTCAGCCACAAATCATCAGGATTTCCAAAGGATTGATTTCCACAATTATGTGAACAAGGAAAATATCATTTGTCGGATCATATGATATAATGATGTATGCTCGAGGGAAACATACACAACTGAACAATGATAGAAGGGTGCACCCAGGAATCTGGACTAGGTAGCACGATCAATGTTCGAATGATGATTCAATAAGCAATAGACTTAGAATGGAACTGTAGACCAATAACTTCAAAGCAATAGGGTTGCTAGAAGTTTAGAATTTACACATCACAGACCATTTGTCGGTATTCCGGTTAGAATTAACACGGAGACCAAGAAATGAACGCAAAAGGCGAGAGATATTACTATATCAAGAATTCTCAAGAGGTGGTAAAATTACCATGACATTCTTGACATAAAAGGTGGTAATATTCCAAGGTAAAGAAGAACAAATGCTGGGTAGCAAGGATCTCAAGGTATAACACAAAACACGAATAAGTTTGTGTTGAACGGAAGGCAATAAAGTGGTCGGTGATAACACAAACCATTGAGGGGCGAGGATGGTATTTCTCATCAAGAATTCGATATATATCTTGGAAGAGCTCAGGATGTTGATGATGACCATGGCACATTTGTCGAGAGATTTCATGAAGATGTAATCGGTTGGCGATGACATCAAGTCAAATGATGATGAAGCAAAACGTTCTTGGGGCCATGAGTACGACACAAACTCGAATTCAAGCTTGTTGTACAAGGTGAAATGATATGACGAGAAAGATCAACATAAGCTTAGCTTCATCATCGAAAAGTTGTGCTCCGAGGGGAAGGACCAGGTAGCACAGTTAAAAAGTTGCACGATAATGATATAGCCGATCAGGCTAGGAGTGACTTGAAGGATTAATAAACTCATAAGCAATGAAGATTACTTAGAGTTATTGAATCAGAGTGTGGTATTGATTCACAGAAGACAAGTGCTTAAACTTGCCCGAGAAATGGGATCAAAGAAGAACATATGGTCGGAACCATGATGGCAAAGGATCAATTCACCGAATCCAAAGGATATTATAACAAGGAAATAGCTATTATTACAAGAAGCTTCCAGGATAGGATCTACATCATGTCCATGGGCATGAACACAAAGTTCAAGGTCGACTCCCACTTCTTCAATGTATAACCTTCCATTCACTTCTCACTTTGATAAAGGCATTAGTGTTGAAAGTTTTACCTGGTGGGATACCAAATGAGTATGACTCGTGAAAACTCTCGGGTTCCCATAGATTAAGGAAGGCATAGGTCCAACCCATCGGGGCATCTTAGGAACATATACCACAAGCTTCAAGAGTAATTTTCACCAGCTCGAAGGCAGGGCATGGTTGACCAAATCAAGGAATATGATTTACCAAAGGCATTATGTATCAGGGAAAGAACTTCCAAAGTGATTGAATATGAAGGACGTTGTCGAGTAAAATCCAACAAGGTTCTGATGGTCCATAAAGGATCTGATGTGAGTATCGGCTCACAACCAGAGGAAGAATCAATCCAAAGACATTGGATTATAGAAACAACTGAGTAACTAGAGCTCAATTGCAAAGGAATTATGATTTACAAAGCGAAGGATCAGAAGTAGACGCTCTGATCAAGGATGGGTAAGTTCAATATACTTAGGGGCACAATCGATGACAATTTGATTGGCGAGAATCAGCTCATGTTCAAAATGACGTTTGAGCCGGAAGGATAATTTAGAAGGGTTGATAGATGATTGTGTGCATTCGCACACATGTTGAATCAATAGGATCAAAATGACCGTGTCAAAAGATACTAGTGAATATTGCTAGTGATATGGGAGCATCCATAATGTAAGCATACAAGTATTTGCAGAGCAATAGTTTGAAGAGGATGCTCAGAAGGTCAGATAGTATTTCAGAGTATCTTATGAAGCATACGAACAACTGGGGATGAATAGATACTCAATAAGTGCGAGGAATTTTCAATAGGGGTATTCATGTGGTAAAACTGCAAGGCAGTAAGCTTAAAGGATTTTCGGAACAAATAGAGGGGATTCCAGGGTATCTTGTTATAACAAGATCAACTACGAACAAAAGCAAGAACGGCAAGTGTAGTTATTTATCCATAGGGATATTTCGGTGGTAGGGAATTGCAAAAGCAACGGGCACAAAGTCTCAAGAGAATATCGGAGAGTATCTTCGAAATCTTCTGGTGCAGCCGGTGATCATCTGGACTGAAGGGGCTCTCCGGGAGAAAGTATTTCTGAGAACCTAAAGTTAGATTTCAGTAAAAATCTTTTAACCCGAATAGAAGAGAGTTCAGAATCCCAGAGTAAAGATCGAGGAGTAAAAGATCCTAACACCACCCAATGGCGACGTGGGCCCGTAAGGCACACAGCCATGTTAGTAAAAGTTTTGTAATGTCTAGACTCAACTTCGGCCAAGGAGTGTGGAAGGGGAATTCCTACAGGCAGTCGGCTCTGATACCAACTTGTGACGCCCCCGATTTAATCATACACTAATCATACACGCAAACGTGTACGATCAAGATCAGGGACTCACGGGAAGATATCACAACACAACTCTACAAATAAAATAAGTCATACAAGCATCATATTACAAGCCAGGGGCCTCGAGGGCTCGAATACAAGAGCTCGATCATAGATGAGTCAGCGGAAGCAACAATATCTGAGTACAGACATAAGTTAAACAAGTTTGCCTTAAGAAGGCTAGCACAAACTGGGATACAGATCGAAAGAGGCACAGGCCTCCTGCCCGGGATCCTCCTAACTACTCTTGGTCGTCGTCAGCGGCAGCACGTAGTAGTAGACACCTCCGGTGTAGTAGGAGTCGTCGTCGAAGGTGGCGTCTGGCTCCTGGTCTCCAACATCTGGTTGCGACAACCAGGTAGAAGGGATAGGGGGGAAAGAGGGAGAAAGCAACCGTGAGTACTCATCCAAAGTACTCGCAAGCAAGGAGCTACACTACATATGCATGGGTAAATGTGTAAAGGGCCATATCGGTGGGCTGAACTGCAGAAAGCCAGAATAAGAGGGGGGATAGCTAATCCTGTCGAAGACTACGCTTCTGGCCACCTCCATCTTGCAGCATGTAGAAGAGAGTAGACTGAAGTCCTCCAAGTAGCATCGCATAGCATAACCCTAACCGTTGATCCTCCCCTCGTCGCCCTGTGAGAGAGCGATCACCGGTTGTATCTGGCACTTGGAAGGGTGTGTTTTATTAAGTATCCGGTTCTAGTTGTCATAAGGTCAAGGTATAACTCCAAGTCGTCCTGTTACCGAAGATCACGGCTATTCGAATAGATTAACTTCCCTGCAGGGGTGCACCACATAACCCAACACGCTCGATCCCATTTGGCCGGACACACTTTCCTGGGTCATGCCCGGCCTCGGAAGATCAACACGTCGCAGCCCCACCTAGACCAACAGAGAGGTCAGCATGCCGGTCTAAGCCTAAGCGCCCAGGGGTCTGGGCCCATCACCCTTAGCACACCTGCACGTTGCGAACGCGGCCGGAAGCAGAACTAGCCCCCTTAATACAAGAGCAGGCTTACGGTCCAATCCGGCGCGCGCCACTCAGTCGCTGACGTCACGAAGGCTTCGGCTGATACCACGACGTCGAGTGTCCATAACTGTCCCCGCGTAGATGGTTAGTGCGTATAGGCCAGTAGCCAGACTCAGATCAAATACCAAGATCTCGTTAAACGTGTTAAGTATTCGCGAACGCCGACTAGGGCCAGGCCCACCTCTCTCCTAGGTGGTCTCAACCTGCCCTGTCGCTCCGCCACAAAGTAACAGCCGGGGGCCGTCGGGAACCCAGGCCCACCACTACCTGGATGGAGCCACCTGCCCCTTCAGCCCCCATCTCCGAACAGTATCACAGGTAAGGTAACTGTGTAAAGTATATTGTATATGCCCGTGATCACCTCCCAAAGTGATCACGGCCCAGTAGTATAGCATGACAGACGGACAAGAGTGTAGGGCCACTGATGGAACACTAGCATCCTATACTAAGCATTAGGATAGCAGGTAATGGTAACAACAGTAGTAGCAAGGACAGGCTATGCATCAGGATAGGAATAACGGAAAGCAGTGACATGCTACACTACTCTAATGCAAGCAGTATAGAGGAGAGTAGGCGATATCTGGTGATCAAGGGGGGGGGCTTGCCTGGTTGCTCTGGCAAGAGAGAGGGGTCGTCAACACCGTAGTCGTACTGGGTAGCAGCAGCGTCGGTCTCGGTGTCTATCGAGAGAAGAGGGGGGAGAAACAATAAATATATAAGCAAGCATATGCATAGTGATGCATGACATGACAAGTAACGACGTTAGAGGTGCCCTAACACGGTAGTAGGTGATACCGGTGAAGGGGGATAACATCCGGGAAAGTATCCCCGGTGTTTCGTGTTTTCGGGCAGAGGAGCCGGAGGGGGAAAGTTGCGAGTTTGACATGTTAGGGGTGCGTGGCGGACGAACGGGCTGCGAATCCGGGTTCGTCTCATCATTCTGAGCAACTTTCATGTAGAAAGTATTTTCATCCGAGTTACGAATTAAAAGATATGATTTTCTAAGATTTTATTAATTTCTGGATTTTAATTAATTATTTAAATTAATTCGAAAAATAGATTAATGACTTCAGCATGATGTCATGCTGACATCAGCAGTCAACAGAGTTGACTTGGTCAACCTGACCAGTGGGTCCAGTGGGACCCACCTGTCATACACTGTTTAGGTTAATTAGAGATTAGGCTAAACAAACTACTGTTTAATTAACTAATAGATTAGTTAGATTAATTAACTAGGATTAATTAACTTAATTAATTTAGTTAATTAATTAATTAAGTTTATTTATTTATTATTATTTTTTTATTGGAAATGTTCTGTGGGGTGGGGGCCCTATGTCATAGGGCCAGTGGGCCTTAGCGGGTGCGGGCGTTGCGGGCACCGGGGCAGCGCCCGAACGAGGGGGCGGACAGGGCCGCAGCGGTTGGGTACGGGCGAGTGGGCGCACGGGCGTTGGCGCCCAGCCCGAGCGGGCGTACGCCCAGATCGAAGGGGGAAGCCGCCGGCCACAGGCACGGCGAGGTGAGGTAGGCTGGGCGAGGCGGGGCGTCGGACCGGGCGAGGGACGGAGTCCCAAGGCGGCAAGCAGCCGGGAGGGGTGGACGCGGTCAGGGCCGGCTAGCAGGGGCACGCGCGAACATGGCGAGCGCGCAGCCACAGCGAAACGGCGACGGAACAGAGGGGGAATGGGGAAAGCGTGCTCACGGGGCCCTGTAGTTGTGCTAAAAATGAGCTCGGGGAGGCGCCGGAGCTCGGGGTCGCGATGATCGATGACGAGGACGGAGACGGCGTGATGCAGCCGCCGGGGAGGAGGAGAAGGAGGCAGGCCGGCGACGTGGTGGTGGCGACGACGGGCGACGGCATCGGGTCGAGGAGGAGCTCGAGGAGGCCGGCGGCGTGGTTCTAGCGACAGCGCGGGTGCAAGGCGTCGGGGGCGGCGGTTTCCAGCAGGGACGATGAGCGTCGATTGGGCGACGAGGCCTGTGGAGGCTGGCAGGGATGAGGCGAGGCGACGAGGCGGCGCAGGTGGGGGGGGGGGTCGAGGCGGAGGGCGACGGTGGCAACTCCGGCGTAGTGGCCACGGGGATCGGCGGCGGCGTCAACGGGATCCCGATCCAGATCGGATCGGGAGGGAGTGGACCGAGCGGGGGGGAGTGGACCGAGCGTGGGGGGAGTGGGGAATATGGGCTAGGGTTCGGTGGGAGTGGGGGTTAAGCAGGGGTAGGGTGGGCCGGTCGGGTAGCCTGGTTGCCTAGTTGGGCCGAACGGCCCGGGTGGTTTCCTTCCGTCTCTTTTTTTTGTTTTACCTTTTGTCTTTTCTTTTTATTTATTCTTTTCTGTTTTGGTTTAGTCACACTTTATTTTAGTTTTCATAAAATATGACCATAGCTCCTAAAATAAGGTTTCAGAACATCCCTCTACCATAAAAAGTTTGGTGGTCAATTAAACTAGTTTAACATTTGTTTATTATTTAAAATCATTTGAATAATTGTTTTGCTATGGTTTTATTCACTTTAGAGTATTTAATCATTTCATAAAAGTGTGGTTCCTCCACCATAATTGATTATGATTTATTTGCTACAATTTGAACATTTTTTTATTTGACTATTGGAAACTTTTAATGTTTGACTTTAATTGAAATTTGAATTTGGCTCGGATCTGAACTAGCACGAGATTAGCAACAGTAATCGTGGTGACATGGCATCATTACCAAAGGGTTACTGTAGCTTGATTAACCGGCCGTCACACGGGATCACCCATAGGTGGAGGAGGATCCCCTAAGATTTCAACAGGCAAGTTGTGTTTCAAAATAGGTCCCTGTTTAAAGAATACTTCATCTATTTCCCTTCTTTCATTCATAAACATATCATTTTCATGGTCTAGCAAATATTGTTCTAAAGGATCATTTGGAGGCATGGCAATGGAAGCAAGACCAATAATTTCATCTTTACTAGGCAATTCTTTATCATGGGGTTGTCTATGAAATTTAGCAAAATTAAACTCATGAGACATATCCCTTAAACGAACAGTAACAACATCCTTTTCGCAATCTATCCTAGCATTAACAGTATTCAAGAAGGGTCTACCAAATATAATGGGACAAAAGTTATCTTGTGGGGAACCAAGAACAAGAAAATCAGCAGGATATTTAACTTTCCCACACAAGACTTCAACATCTCTAACAATCCCCACTGATGAAATAGTGTCTCTATTGGCAAGCTTAAATGTAACATCAATTTCCTCTATCTCAGCAGGTGCAATATCATGCATAATTTCTTTATATAAGGAATGAGTTATTGCACTTGCACTAGCACCCATATCACATAAGCCATGATAGCAATGATCACCTATTTTAACAGAAATAACAGGCATGCCTACAACAGGTCTATGTTTATTTTTAGTACCGGGTCTAGCAATTCTAGCAGCTTCATCACAAAAGTAAATAACATGCCCATCAATATTATCGGCCAAGAGATCTTTAACCACAGCAATACTAGGTTCAACTTTAATTTGCTCAGAGGGTGTAGGTGTTCTAGTGTTACTCTTATGAACCACAGTTGAAGCTTTAGCATGATCCTTTATTCTAACAGGGAAAGGTGGTTTCTCAATATAAGCAGTAAGAATAATAGGATCAACATTATAAGTGATAGTCTTTTCTTCAACTTTAATAGGTGCAACTACTTTTACTTCAATGGGAGGATTATATTTAAACCACTTCTCCTTAGGGAGATCAACATGAGTAGCAAAGGATTCATAGAAAGAAGCTACTATCTCAGAGTCAAGTCCATATTTAGTGCTAAATTCACGGAAAGCATCGGTATCCATAAAAGTTTTAACACAATCAAACTTAGGTGTTATACCTGACTCCTTACCTTCGTCAAGATCCCAATCTTCAGAGTTGCATTTAATTCTTTCCAATAAATCCCATTTGAATTCAATAGTCTTCATCATAAAAGAGCCAGTACAAGAAGTATCGAGCATGGAGCGATTATCGAGAGAAAGCCGAGCATAAATTTTTTGAATAATAATTTCTCTTGAGAGCTCATGATTGGGGCACGAATATAACATTGACTTAATCCTCCCCCAATCTTGAGCGATGCTTTCTCCTTCACGAGGCCAAAAATTATATATATAATTACGATCACGATGAACAAGATGCATAGGATAAAACTTCTCATGAAATTCCAATTTCAGTCGGTTGTAGTTCCATGATCCCATATCATCACATAGCCTAAACCATGTCAATGCCTTTCCCTTCAAAGATAAATGGAAGGCCATCTTCTTGATAACATCGTCGGGCATACCTGCAAGCTTAAATAATCCACAAACTTCATCCACATAGATTAGGTGTAAATCGGGATGTAATGTTCCATCACCTGTGAAAGGATTAGCTGGCAGTTTCTCTATCATACCCGAAGGAATTTCAAAGTAAACATTTTCAGTAGATTCAGTAGGTTGAGGAGCAACTCTTTGCTCTACTGGACGGGGTGAAGATACCCCGAACAAGCCCCTCAAAGGATTATGTTCCATAGTAACAAGTGGCAGTAAATTTCAGCACACTATATAAAATTTTCCATACCAAAGACGCTTCATTCCTCGGCAATGGCGCCAGAAAAGAGTCTTGATGACCCACAAGTATAGGGGATCTATCGTAGTCCTTTTGATAAGTAAGAGTGTTGAACCCAACGAGGAGCAGAAGGAAATGATAAGCAATTTTCAGTAAGGTATTCTCTGCAAGCACTGAAATTATCGGTAACAGATAGTTTTGTGATAAGGTAATTTATAACGGGTAACAAGTAATAAAAGTAAATAAGGTAGAGAAAGATGGCCCAATCCTTTTTGTAGCAAAGGACAAGCCTGGACAAACTCTTATATAAAGGAAAGCGCCCCGGAGGACACATGGGAATTATCGTCAAGCTAGTTTTCATAACGTTCATATGATTTGCATTCGGTACTTTGATAATTTGGTATGTGGGTGGACCGGTGCTTGGGTACTGTCCTTTCTTGGACAAGCATCCCACTTATGATTAACCCCTATTGCAAGCATCCGCAACTACAACAGAAGTATTAAGGTAAACCTAACCATAGCATGAAACATATGGATCCAAATCAGCCCCTAACGAAGCAACACATAAACTAGGGTTTAAGCTTATGTCACTCTAGCAACCCATCATCTACTTATTACTTCCCAATGCCCTCCTCTAGTCCCAAACAATGGTGAAGTGTCATGTAGTTAACGTTCACATAACACCACTAGAGGAGAGACAACATACATCTCATCAAAATATCGAACGAATACCAAATTCACATGACTACTTATAGCAAGACTTCTCCCATGTCCTCAGGAACAAACATAACTACTCACAAATCATATTCATGTTCATAATCAGAGGGGTACTAATATGTATAAAGGATCTGAACATACGATCTTCCACCGAATAAACCAACTAGCATCAACTACAAGGAGTAATCAATACTACTAGCAACCCACAGGTACCAATCTGAGGCTTTGGGACAAAGATTGGATACAAGAGATGAACGAGGGTTTGAGATGAGATGGTGTTGGTGAAGATGATGATGGAGATTGACCCCCTCCCGATGAGAGGATTGATGGTTTATGACCCACAAGTATAGGAGATCTATCGTAGTCCTTTCGATAAGTAAGAGTGTCGAACCCAACGAGGAGCAGAAGGAAATGATAAGTGGTTTCCAGCAAGGTATTCTCTGCAAGTACTGAAATAAGTGGTAACAGATAGTTTTGTGATAGGATAATTTGTAATGAGCAACAAGTAACAAAAGTAAATAAAGTGCAGCAAGGTGGCCCAATCCTTTTTGTAGCAAAGGACAAGCCTGGACAAACTCTTATATAGAGAAAAGCGCTCCAAGCTAGTTTTCATCACGTTCATATGATTCGCGTTCGGTACTTTGATAATTTGGTATGTGGGTGGACCGGTGCTTGGGTACTGTCCTTACTTGGACAAGCATCCCACTTATGATTAACCTCTATTGCAAACATCTGCAACTACAACAAAAGTATTAAGGTAAACCTAACCATAGCATGAAACATATGGATCCAAATCAGCCCCTTACGAAGCAACGCATAAACTAGGGTTTAAGATTTTGTCACTCTAGCAACCCATCATCTACTTATTACTTCCCAATGCCTTCCTCTAGGCCCAAATAATGGTGAAGTGTTATGTAGTCGAAGTTCACATAACACCACTAGAAGAGAGACAACATACATCTCATCAAAATATCGAACGAATACCAAATTCACATGACTACTAATAGCAAGACTTCTCCCATGTCCTCAGGAACAAACGTAACTATTCACAAAGCATAATCATGTTCATAATCAGAGGGGTATTAATATGCATATAGGATCTGAACATATGATCTTCCACCAAATAAACCAACTAGCATCAACTACAAGGAGTAATTAACACTACTAGCAACCTACTAGTACCAATCCCGGACTTGGAGACAAGAATTGGATACAAGAGATGAACTAGGGTTTTGAGAGGAGATGGTGCTGGTGAAGATGTTGATGGAGATTTCCCTCTCCCGATGAGAGGAGCGTTGGTGATGACGATGGCGATGATTTCCCCCTCCCAGAGGGAAGTTTCCCTGGCAGAATAGCTCTGCCGGAGCCCTAGACTGGATCCGCCAAGGTTCTGCCTCGTGGCGGCGGAGTTTCGTCCGAGGAGATGGCTTATGATTTTTTCCTCGTCGAAAGACTCCATATAGCAGAAGATGGCCATTGGAGGGCCACCAGGGGGCCCACGAGGTAGGGGCGCGCCCAAGGGGGTAGGGCGCGCCCCCCACCCTCGTGGGCAGGGTGTGGCCCCCCTGGTGAACTTCTTGCGCTCAGTATTTTTTATATATTCTGAAAACGTCTTCCGTGAAGTTTCAGGACTTTTGGAGCTGTGCAGAATAGGTCTCTAATATTTGCTCCTTTTCCAGCCCAGAATCCCAGCTGTCGGCATTCTCCCTCTTTATGTAAACCTTGTAAAATAAGAGAGAATAGGCATAAGTATTGTGACATAATGTGTAATAACAGCCCATAATGCAATAAATATCGATATAAAAGCATGATGCAAAATGGACGTATCAACTCCCCCAAGCTTAGACCTCGTTTGTCCTGAAGCGAAAGCTGAAATCAAAAAATATGTCCACATGTTTGGAGATAGAGGTGTCGATAAAAGTAAAATACGGACATGAGAGCATCATGATCATTCTTAGAACATCGACTTACATAATTCTTGTCATTTGATTTCTTATGCTAGAGTAATAATTCAATCACAATTTCAAGTATGAATCGTAAACTTCATTGAAAACTAACAAACTATAATCTCAGTCATTGGAGCAATTGCAATTTATCATAACATAGGAAAGAGTCAATATATAAGAGCTTTTCAGCATGTCCACATACTCAACTATCATATAGTCTTTCACAATTGTTGACACTCACGCAATACTTATGGGTATGGAGTTTTAATCAGACACAGAGAAAGATAGGGGCTTATAGTTTTGCCTCCCAACGTTTACCTCAAGGGTAATGTCAACAATAATAGTTCATGAAAACTCACATCCAATTAGCCATATATACCAGGATCTTTCCAACATATTGTGCTTGCCAAAGGATAAAATGTAAAAAGGAAGGGTGAAGATCACCATGACTCTTATGCAAGGTAAGAGATAAAAGTAAAAGATAGGCCCTTCGCAGAGGGAAGCAGAGGTTGTCATGCGCTTTTATGGTTGGATGCACAAAATCTTAATGCGAAAGAACGTCACTTAATATTGCCATTTGTGATATGGACCTTTATTATGCAGTCTGTCGCTTTTATTTCTTCCATATCACACGATCGTATAAAGCTTATTTTCTCCCACACTAATAAGTCATACATATTTAGAGAGCAATTTTTATTGCTTGCACCGATGACAAATTACTTGGGGGATCTTACTCAATCCATAGGTAGGTATGGTGGACTCTCATGGCAAAACTGGTTTAAGGGTATTTGGAAGCACAAGTAGCATCTCTACTTGGTGCGATGAATTTGGCTAGCATGAGGGGGAAAGGAAAGCTCAACCATGTTGGATGATCCATGACAATATAATTTATCTCAGATGTAAGAAAATATAACCCATTACGTTGTCTTCCTTGTCCAACGTCAACTCTTTAGCATGTCATATTTTAATGAGTGCTCACAATCATAAAAGATGTCCAAGATAGTATATTTATATGTGAAGACCTCTCTTTCTTTATTACTTCCTATTAATTGCAACGATGACCAAAACTATGTTTGTCAACTCTCAACAACTTTTATTCATCATACTTTTTCTATGTGAGCTCATTACTCTCCATAAGATCCACATGATCTCTTTGTTTCCTTTTTTATTTATTTCTCTTTTCTTTTATTCACTTAGGATCATGGCAAAATAATCAAGCCCTTGACTCAACACTAATCTTTATTATATATAGCTCACGGACTCGATTACATAGAGGGATCATAAAGCAAAACTCAAAACTAGATCATGCCATAAAGTTTATTCTACTAGATCAAGATATTACTAAAAGGATCGAACTAAGAAAAATGGTAAAGATAAAAGTGATGGTGATACGATACCGGGGCACTCCCCCAAGCTTGGCAGTTGCCAAGGGGAGTGCCCATGCCCGATGCTCAGTTCTTCTTTGTTGGTGGAGAAGATGGAGATGATGATGGATAGTCACACATCGAGCGTAAGAGGTCCTCCAGCTTGTGGATAATGCCCTTGAGTGCAACAATATGCTCCTTCAACAAAATATTTTCACGTGTGAGATACTTGTTTTGTATACAGGCTAACTCAATCATCTTGAAAGCTTCGATCTTAGTTGGGGTAAGAAGATTGTGATCAAGTTGGAGGATGTCTTCTGCTGCCGGAGCGTGATCCTCTGTGGCCTTCTCAATCCCTTCATGCTTGTTGATCCCCATGGGTTCTTCCCTCTTCAGCTCTATCTTCATTAGCCAAGCATCGTTGTCACCATTGTTGGAGGAGGGGGACGACATGATGCCTGGCCTTGACGACCCTGACAGGAAACAGCTCGAAACAAGAACAGAGGATAATTGTGTGATACGGGAGTCAAAACCCCCCGGAGATTATACAATGAATTTTTACCGACCAAAATACGTGTTGTGCAAGAAAACGGAGTGCGGAGAGCGCACGAGGTGCCCACGAGGTAGGGGGCGCGCCCAGTAGGGTAGGGCGCGCCCTCCACCCTCGTGGAGCCTCGTGTCCTTCCCGGACTGCTTCTTATTTTTCTATTTTTCTAAATATTCCAAAATGGAGAAATATTGCCTTAAAAACTGTTTTGGAGTCGGTTTACTTACCGTACCACATACCTATTCCTTTTCGGAGTCTGAACGTTCCGGAAAGTGTCCCTTATGTATTCCTCCGGGGTTACGGTTTCAATAACATTGGTTTCAACATTTATGGGATTACCTGAGATATAATGTTTGATTATTTGACCGTTCACCACCTTCGGATTTGTGCCTTCGAAGTTGTTGATTTTTATGGCACCAGAACGATAGACCTCCTCGATAACGTAAGGACCTTCCCATTTAGAGAGAAGTTTTCCTGCAAAAAATCTTAAACGAGAGTTGTATAGCAATACATAATCACCTACATTAAACTCACGCTTTTGTATCCTTTTATCATGCCATCTTTTAACTTTTTCTTTAAACAACTTGGCATTTCGTAGGCTTGGGTTCTCCATTCATCGAGTGAGCTAATATCAAATAACCTCTTCTCATCGGCACGTTTAAAATCATAATTGAGCTCTTTAATAGCCCAATATGCCTTGTGTTCTAGTTCAAGAGGTAAGTGACATGCTTTTCCATAAACCATTTTATACGGAGAAATACCCATAGGATTTTTATATGCAGTTCTATAGGCCCATAATGCATCATCAAGTTTCTTGGACCAATTCTTTCTAGACCTATTGACAGTCTTTTGCAAAATTAATTTGAGCTCTCTGTTACTCAAATCTACTTGACCACTAGACTGAGGGTGATAAGGGGATGCAATTATATGATTAACATCATACTTAGCAAGCATTTTACGGAAAGCGCCATGAATAAAATGTGAACCACCATCGGTCATTAAATATCCAGGGACTCCAAATCTTGGAAAATAACTTCTTTAAGCATTTTAACAGAAGTGTTATGATCAGCACTACTAGTTGGAATAGCTTCTACCCACTTAGTAACGTAATCAACAGCAACTAAAATATGTGTATAACCATTAGAGGCAGGAAAAGGCCCCATATAGTCAAAGCCCCAAACATCAAATGGTTCAATAACGAGTGAATAGTTCATAGGCATTTCTTGACGTCTACCAATATTACCAATTCTTTGACATTCATTGCTACCTCTTTTAGCACTGCGTTGGTTTTCCCCGAAGAGGAAGGGATGATGCAGCAAAGTAGCGTAAGTATTTCCATTAGTTTTTGAGAACCAAGGTATCAATCCAGTAGGAGGCTACGCGCGAGTCCCTTGCACCTGCACAAAACAAATAAATCCTCGCAACCAACGCAAATAGGGGTTGTCAATCCCTATAAGGCCACTTACGAGAGTGAGATCTGATAGATATGATAAGATAATATTTTTGGTATTTTTATGATAAAGATGCAAAGTAAAATAAAGGCAAAGTAAATGGCAAAGTAAATAACTAAGTAGTAGGAGATTTATATGATAAAGATAGACCTAGGGGACATAGGTTTCACTAGTGGCTTCTCTCGAGAGCATAAGTATTCTACGGTGGGTGAACAAATTACTGTTGAGCGATTGACAGAATTGAGCATAGTTATGAGAATATCTAGGTATGATCATGTATATAGGCATCACGTCCGAGACAAGTAGACCGACTCCTGCCTGCATCTACTACTATTAATCCACTCATCGACCGCTATCCAGCATGCATCTAGAGTATTAAGTTAAAAACAGAGTAACGCCTTAAGCAAGATGACATGATGTAGAGGGATATACTCATGCAATATGAAGAAAACCCCATCTTGTTATCCTCGATGGAAACAATACAATGCGTGCCTTGCTGCCCTTACTGTCACCGGGAAAGGACACCGCAAGATTGAACCCAAAGCTAAGCACTTCTCCCATTGCAAGAAAGATCAATCTAGTAGGCCAAACCAAACTGATAATTCGAAGAGACTTGCAAAGATAACCAATCATACATAAAAGAATTCAGAGAAGATTCAAATATTATTCATAGATAGACTTGATCATAAACCCACAATTCATCGGTCTCAACAAACACACCGCAAAAAGAAGATTACATCGAATAGATCTCCGCAAGAGAGGGGGAGAACATTGTGTTGAGATCCAAAAAGAGAGAAGAAGACATATAGCTACTAACTATGGACCCGTCGGTCTGAGGTAAACTACTCACACTTCATCGGAGGGGCTATGGTGTTGATGTAGAAGCCCTCCGTGATCGATGCCCCCTCCGGTGGAGCTCCGGAATAGGCCCCGAGATGGGATCTCGTGGATACAGAAAGTTACGGCGGTGGAATTAGGGTTTTGGCTCCGTATCTGATCGTTTGGGGGTACGTGGGTATATATAGGAGGAAGAAGTACGTCGGTGGAGCAACAGGGGGGCCACGAGGGTGGAGGGCGCGCCTGGGGGGTAGGCGCGCCCCCCTACCTCATGGCCTCCTGTTACGTGGCTTGACGTAGGGTCCCAAGTCTCCTGAGTTGTATTCGATGAGAAAATCACGTTCCCGAAGGTTTCATTCCGTTTGATATTCCTTTTCTTAGAAACCCTAAAACAGGCAAAAACAGCAATTCTGGGCTGGGCCTCCGGTTAATAGGTTAGTCCCAAAAATAATATAAAAGTAGATAATAAAGCCCAATAATGTCCAAAACAGTAGATAATATAGCATGGAGCAATCAAAAATTATAGATACGTTGGAGACGTATCAAGCATCCCCAAGCTTAACTCATGCTCGTCCTCGAGTAGGTAAATGATAAAAACAGAATTTTTGATGCGGAGTGCTACTTGGAATAATTTTAATGTAATTCTTCTTAATTGTGGTACGAATATTCAGATCCGAAAGATTCAAGACAAAAGTTCATATTGACATAAAAATGATAATACTTCAAGCATACTAACTAAGCAATTATGTCTTCTCAAAATAACATGGCCAAAGAAAGTTCATCCCTACAAAATCATATGGTTTAGTCATGTTTCATTTTCGTCACACAAGAATGCTATCATCATGCACAACCCCGATGACAAGCCAAGCAATTGTTTCATACTTTAGTAATCTCAAACCTATAAACTTTCACGCAATATATGAGCGCGAGCCATGGACATAGCACTATAGGTGGAATAGAATATAATGAGGGGGTTATGTGGAGAAGACAAAAAAAGGAGAAAGTCTCAAATCAACGAGGCTAATCAATGGGCTATGGAGATGCCCACCGATTGATGTTAATGCAAGGAGTAGGGATTGCCATGCAACGGATGCACTAGAGCTATAAATGTATGAAAGCTCAACAAAAGAAACTAGTGGGTGTGCATCCAACTTGCTTGCTCACGAAGACCTAGGGCACTTGAGGAGGCCCATTGTTGGAATATACAAGCCAAGTTCTATAATGAAAAATTCCCACTAGTATATGAAAGTGATAACATGACTACATGAAAGACTCTCTACTATGAAGATCATGGTGCTACTTTGAAGCACAAGTGTGGCAAAGGATAGTAACATTGTCCCTTCTATCTTTTTCTTTTTTTTCTTTGGGCCTTTTCTCTTCTTCTTTTTATGGCCTTTCTCTTTTTTTGGGCCTTCTCTTTTTTATGGCCTTTCTCTCTTTTTTTTATTCCTCACTTGGGACAATGCTCTAGAAAATGATGATCATCACACTTGTATTTATTTACAACTCGATACTAGAACAAAGATGACTCTATATGAATGCCTCCGGTGGTGTACCGGGATATGCAATGGACTAAGAGTGACATGTATGAAAGAATTATGAACGGTGGCTTTGCCACAAATACTATGTCAACTACATGACCATGCTAAGCAATATGACAATGATGAATGTGTCATGATGGAAAGTTGCATGGCAATATATCTCGGAATGGCTATGGAAATGCCATAATAGGTAGGTATGGTGGCTGTTTTGAGGAAGATATAAGGAGGTTTATGTGTGAAAGAGTGTATCATATCACGGGGTTTGGATGCACCGGCGAAGTTTGCGCCAACTCTCAATGTGAGAAAGGGCAATGCACGGTACCGAAGAGGCTAGCAAGGATGGAAGGGTGAGAGTGCGTATAATCCATGGACTCAACATCAGTCATAAAGAACTCACATACTTATTGCAAAAATCTAAAAGTCATCAAAAACCTCGGTACTACGCGCATGCTCCTAGGGGGATAGATTGGTAGGAAAAGACCATCGCTCGTCCCCGACCGCCACTCATAAGGAAGATAATCAAATAACACCTCATGTTTCAAATTTGTTGCATAACGTTTGCCATACGTGCATGCTATGGGACTTGCAAACCTCAACACAAGTATTTCTCAATTTCACAACTAATCAACTAGCACGACTTTGATATTATTACCTCCATGTCTCAAAACAATCATCAAGCATCAAAAGTCTCTTCGTATTCAATACACTCATAAGAAAGTTTTATTATTAATCTTGCATACCAAGCATATTAGGATTTTAAGCAAACTACCATGCTATTAAGACTCTCAAAATAATCTAAGTGAAGCATGAGAGATCAATAGTTTCTATAAAACAAATCCACCACCGTGCTCTAAAAGATATAAGTGAAGCACTAGAGCAAAATTATATAACTCAAAAGATATAAGCGGAGCACATAGAGTATTCTAACAAATTCCAAATCATGTATGGCTCTCTAAAAAGGTGTGTACAGCAAGGATAATTGTGGTAAACTAACAAGCAAAGACTCAAATAATACAAGATGCTCCAAGCAAAACACATATCATGTGGCGAATAAAAATATAGCTCCAAGTAAAGTTACCGATAGAAGTAGACGAAAGAGGGGATGCCTTCCGGGGCATCCCCAAGCTTTGGCTTTCAGGTGTCCTTAGATTATCTTGGGGGTGCCATGGGAATCCCCAAGCTTAGTCTTGCCACTCCTTGTTCCATAATCTATCAAATCTTTACCCAAAACTTGAAAACTTCACAACACAAAACTTAAAGTAGAAAATCTCGTGAGCTCCGTTAGCGAAAGAAAACAAAAGACCACTTCAAGGTACTGTAATGAACTCATTATTTATTTATATTGGTGTTATTCCTACTGTATTCCAACTTCTCTATGGTTTATAAACTATTTTACTAGCCATAGATTCATCAAAATAAGCAAACAACACACGAAAAACAGAATCTGTCAATAAAAGAACAGTCTGTAGTAATCTGTAGCTAGCGCAAGATCTGGAACCCCAAAAATTCTAAAATAAATTGCTGGACGTGAGGAATGTATCTATTAATTATCTTAAAAAAGAATTAACTAAATATCACTTTCCAAATAAAAATGACAGCAGTTCTCGTGAGCGCTAAAGTTTCTGTTTTTTACAGCAAGTTCAACAAGACTTTCCCCCAAGTCTTCCCAACGGTTCTACTTGGCACAAACACTAATTAAACACAAAAAACACAACCAAAACAGGGGCTAGATAATTTATTTATTACTAAACAGTAGCAAAATGCAAGGAATAAAAATAAAATTGGGTTGCCTCCTAACAAGCGCTATCGTTTAACGCCCCTAGCTAGGCATAACAAGCAAGAATAGATCTAGGTATTGCCATCTTTGGTAGGCAATCCATAAGTGGCTCTCATAATAGATTCATAAGGTAATTTAATTTTCTTTCTAGGAAAGTGTTCCATGCCTTTCCTTAATGGAAATTGGAATCTAATATTTCCTTCCTTCATATCAATAATTGCACCAATCGTTCTAAGGAAAGGTCTACCAAGAATAATAGAATATGAAGGAATTCAATCTATGTCAAGAACGATAAAATCTACGGGCACATAATTCCTATTTGCAACAATAAGAACATCATTAATTCTTCCCATAGGTTTCTTAATAGTGGAATCCGCAAGGTGCAAGTTTAGAGAGCAATCATCAAAATCACGGAAACCTAACAAATCACACAAAGTCTTTGGAATCGTGGAAACACTAGCACCCAAATCACATAAAGCATAGCATTCACGATCTTTAATTTTAATTTTAATAGTTGGTTCCCACTCATCATAAAGTTTTCTAGGGATAGAAACTTCTAATTCAAGTTTTTCTTCATAAGATTGCATCAAGGCATCAACGATATGTTTAGTAAATGCTTTATTTTGACTATAAGCGTGAGGAGAATTTAGCACGGATTGCAACAAGGAAATACAATCAATCAAAGAGCAATTTTCATAGTTAAATTCCTTGAAATCCATAATAGTGGGTTTAGCAACATCTAGGGTTTTAATTTCTTCAATCCCACTTTTATCAAATTTAGCATCAAGATCAAAAGATTCAGAATTCTTGGAACGCCTTCTAGGTAAAGGTGGATCATATTCAGTCCCATCATTATTAGGATTCATATTGCAAAACAAAGATTTAATAGGGGACACATCAATAACTTTTAGATCTTCATCATTATTTTCATAGGAACTAGAAGAACTCGCTTTTATAAAGGCATCTTTCTTAGCACGCATCCTAGCGGTTCTTTCTTTGCACTCATCAATGGAAATTCTCATGTCTTTGAGAGACTCATTGATATCATGCTTAGGTGTAATAGATCTAAGTTTCAAAGAATCAACATCAAGAGAAATTCTATCAACGTTCCTAGCCAAATCATCAATCTTAAGCAATTTTTCTTCAATCATAGCATTAAAATTCTTTTGCAAAGTAATAAATTCTTTAATATTAGATTCAAAATCAGAGGGCATCTTATTATAATTTCCATAAGAATTGTTGTAGGAATTACCATAATTATTAGAGGGATTACTAGGATAAGGCCTAGGGTTGAAATTTCCTCTATACGCGTTATTACCAAAATTGTTCCTACCAACAAAATTCACATCCATAGATTCATTATTATTCCCAATCAAAGTAGACAAGGGCATATTATTAGGATCAGAAGAAACACTCTTATTAGAAAATAATTTCATAAGTTCATCCATCTTTCCACTCAAAACATTAATTTCTTCTATCGCATGCACCTTTTTATTAGTAGATCTTTCAGTATGCCATTGAGAATAATTAACCATAATATTATCTAGGAGTTTAGTAGCTTCTCCTAAACTGATTTCCATAAAAGTGCCTCCCGCGGCCGAATCTAAAAGATTTCTAGAAGCAAAATTCAATCCGGCATAAAAATTTTGTATAATCATCCATAAATTTAAACCATGAGTAGGGCAATTACGTATCATTAATTTCATTCTCTCCCAAGCTTGTGCAACATGTTCATGATCAAGTTGCTTAAAGTTCATAATATCGTTTCTAAGAGAGATGATCTTAGCAGGAGGAAAATACTTAGAGATGAAAGCATCTTTGCCCTTGTTCCATGAATCAATACTATTTTTAGGCAAAGACGAAAACCAAGCTTTAGCACGATCTCTAAGCGAAAAAGGAAATAGCTTAAATTTAACAATATCATTATCCACATATTTCTTCTTTTGCATGTCACACAAATCAACGAAACTATTTAGATGGGTAGCAGCATCTTCACTAGGAAGGCCGGAGAACGGATCTTTCATAACAAGATTCAGTAAAGCAGCATTAATTTCACAAGATTCAGCATCGGTAAGAGGAGCAATCGGAGTGCTAATAAAATCATTGTTGTTGGTATTGGTGAAGTCACACAATTTAGTATTATCTTGAGCCATTGTGACAAACAAGCAAACTAACACACAAGCAAACAAAAAGCAAGCGGGCAAAAAGAGACAAATAGAGGGAGGATAGAGAGAGAGGGCAAATAAAACGGCAAGGGTGAAGTGGGGGAGAGGAAAATGAGAGGCAAATGGAAAATAATGTAATGCGGGAGATAAGGGTATGTGATGGGTACTTGGTATGTTGACTTTTGCGTAGACCTCCCCGGAAACGGCGCCAGAAATCCTTCTTGCTACCTCTTTTAGCACTGCGTTGGTTTTCCCCGAAGAGGAAGGGATGATGCAGCAAAGTAGCGTAAGTATTTCCATTAGTTTTTGAGAACCAAGGTATCAATCCAGTAGGAGGCTACGCGCGAGTCCCTTGCACCTGCACAAAACAAATAAATCCTCGCAACCAACGCAAATAGGGGTTGTCAATCCCTATAAGGCCACTTACGAGAGTGAGATCTGATAGATATGATAAGATAATATTTTGGTCTTTTTATGATAAAGATGCAAAGTAAAATAAAGGCAAAGTAAATAACTAAGTAGTAGGAGATTGATATGATAAAGATAGACCCGGGGGCCATAGGTTTCACTAGTGGCTTCTCTCGAGAGCATAAGTATTCTACGGTGGGTGAACAAATTACTATTGAACAATTGACAGAATTGAGCATAGTTATGAGAATATCTAGGTATGATCATGTATATAGGCATCACGTCCGAGACAAGTAGACCGACTCCTGCCTGCATCTACTACTATTACTCCACTCATCGACTGCTATCCAGCATGCATCTAGAGTATTAAGTAAAAAATAGAGTAACGCCTTAAGCAAGATGACATGATGTAGAGGGATAGACTCATGCAATATGAAGAAAACCCCATCTTATTATCCTTAATGGCAACAATACAATACGTGCCTTGCTGCCCTTACTGTCACCAGGAAAGGACACGGCGAGATTGAACCCAAAGCTAAGCACTTCTCCCATTGCAAGAAAGATCAATCTAGTAGGCCAAACCAAACTGATAATTCAAAGAGACTTGCAAAGATAACCAATCATACATAAAAGAATTCAGAGAAGATTCAAATATTATTCATAGATAGACTTGATCATAAACCCACAATTCATCGGTCTCAACAAACACACCGCGAAAAGAAGATTACATCGAATAGATCTCCACAAGAGAGGGGGAGAACATTGTATTGAGATCCAAAAAGAGAGAAGAAGCCATCTAGCTACTAACTATGGACCCGTAGGTCTGAGGTAAACTACTCACACTTCATCGGAGGGGCTATGGTGTTGATGTAGAAGCCCTCCGTGATCGATGCCCCCTACGGCGGAGCTCCGGAACAGGCCCCAAGATGGGTTCTCGTGGATATAGAAAGTTACGGCGGTGGAATTAGGGTTTTGGCTCCGTATCTGATCGTTTGGGGTACGTGGGTATATATAGGAGGAATAAGTACGTCGGTGGAGCAACAGGGGGCCCACGAGGGTGGAGGGCGCGCCTGGGGGGTAGGCGCGCCCCCCTACCTCGTGGCCTCCTGTTACGTGGCTTGACGTAGGGTCCAAGTCTCCTGAGTTGTATTCGATGAGAAAATCACGTTCCCGAAGGTTTCATTCCGTTTGGACTCCGTTTGATATTCCTTTTCTTCAAAACCCTAAAATAGGCAAAAAAACAGCAATTCTGGGCTGGGCCTCCGGTTAATAGGTTAGTCCCAAAAATAATATAAAAGTGGATAATAAAGCCCAATAATGTCCAAAACAGTAGATAATATAGCATGGAGCAATCAAAAATTATAGATACATTGGAGACATATCATTCATCACAAGATAAGACAAACTTACGGGCATCCTTGAAGAGAGTAGGCCAATAAAAACTAGATTGCAATACCTTATGTGCAGTTCTATCTCCAGCATGGTGTCCTCCATAAACTTCGGAGTGACACTTGCGTAGGATCTGTTCCTGTTCATGCTCAAGTACACAACGTCTAATAACACCATCTACTCCTTCTTTATAAAGATGTGGGTCATCCCAAAAGTAATGCATCAAATCATAGAAGAACCTTTTCTTTTGCTGGTATGTGAAACTAGGTGGTATGAATTTGGCAATAATGTAATTAGCATAATCAGCATACCATGGAGCAGTATGAGAAGCATTTATGACATTTAATTGCTCATCAGGAAAGCTATCATCAATAGGTAGTGGGTCATCAAGCACATTTTCTAACCTATACAAGTTGTGTGCAACGGGGTTCTCAGCTCCCTTTCTATCAACAATATGTAAGTCAAATTCTTGTAGCAAGAGAACCCATCTAATAAGTCTAGGTTTACCATCTTTCTTTTCCATAAGATATTTAATAGCAGCGTCATCAGTGTGAGTAATTACTTTAGAATCAACAATATAAGGTCTAAACTTATCACAAGCAAATGCAACTGCTAAGAATTCTTTTTCAGTAGTAGCATAATTTCTTTGAGCATTATCTAGGGTTTTACTAGCATATTGAATAACGTTTAATTTCTTATTAACTCTTTGCCCTAGAACAGCACCTATAGCATAATCACTAGCATCACACATAACTTCAAAGGGTAAATTCCAATCAGGTGGCTGAACAATAGGTGCAGAGATCAATGCTTTCTTAAGTATTTCAAATGCTTCTACACAATCATCATCAAAAACAAATGGTATATCTTTTTGTAATAAATTAGTCAGAGGTCGAGAAATTTTTGAGAAGTCCTTAATGAACCTCCTATAAAAACCGGCATGACTAAGGAAACTTCTTATACCTTTGATGTCCTTGGGACATGGCATCTTTTCAATAGCATCAACCTTGGCTTTATCAACCTCAATACCTCTTTCAGAAACTTTATGCCCCAAGACAATACCTTCATTAACCATAAAGTGGCACTTTTCCCAATTCAAGACAAGATTAGTTTCTTCACATCTCTGCAAAACTCGATCAAGGTTGCTCAAGTAATCATCAAAAGAAGATCCATAGATGGAGAAATCGTCCATGAAAACCTCACAAATCTTTTCACAAAAGTCAGAGAATATAGCCATCATGCATCTTTGAAAGGTAGCAAGTGCATTACATAAACCAAAAGGCATACGTCTATAAGCAAAAGTACCAACAGGGCAAGTAAAAGTACTCTTTGATTGATCCTTGGCTGACACAGGTATTTGAGAGAAATCAGAATAACCATCTAGAAAGCAAAAATGTGTATGTTTGGATAATCTTTCTAGCATTTGATCGATAAAAGGCAAGGGGTAATGATCCTTTTTAGTGTCCTTATTTAATTTGCGGAAATCAATTACCATCCTATAACCTGTAATAATTCTTTGAGGAATCAATTCATCTTTATCATTAGGAATGACAGTAATACCTCCCTTCTTAGGGACACAATGGACATGACTTACCCACTGACTATCAGCAACGGGATAGATTATACCTGCCTCCAGGAGCTTTAGTATTTCCTTTCTTACCACTTCTTTCATTTTAGGATTCAGCCATCGTTGATGATCATGAACTGGTTTAGCATCTTCTTCCAAATTTATTTTATGTTGACATAGAGTGGGACTAATGCCCTTAAGATCATCAAGAGTATACCCAATAGCAGCACGGTGCTTCTTCAGAGTTTTCAATATTCTCTCTTCCTCATGCTCTGAAAGGTTAGCACTAATAATAACAGGATATATCTTTTTCTCATCAAGATAAGCATATTTAAGAGTATCAGGCAACGGTTTAAGCTCAAACACAGGATCACCCTTGGGTGGAAGAGGATCCCCTAGGATTTCAACAGGCAAATTGTGTTTCATAATAGGTTCCTGTTTAAAGAATACTTCATCTATTTCCCTTCTTTCATTCATAAACATATCATTTTCATGGTCTAGCAAATATTGTTCTAAAGGATCACTAGGAGGTACGGCAATAGAAGCAAGACCAATAATTTCATCCTTACTAGGTAATTCTTCTTCACGGTGTTGTCTACTAAATTTAGAGAAATTAAACTCATGAGACATATCACCTAAACCAATAGTAATAACATCCTTATTGCAGTCTATGTTAGCATTAACAGTGTTTAAGAAGGGTCTACCAAATATAATGGGACAAAAGCTATCTTGTGGGGAACCAAGAACAAGAAAATTAGCAGGATATTTAGTTTTCCCACAGAAGACTTCAACATCTCTCACAATTCCAATTGGTGAAATAGTATCTCTATTGGCAAGTTTAATTATGACATCAATATCTTCTATCTGAGCAGGTGCAATATCATGCATAATTTCTTTGTATAAGTCATAAGGTATAGCACTAGCACTGGCACCCATATCACATAAGCCATGATAACAATGATCTCCTATTTTAACAGAAATAATAGGCATGCCTACCACAGGTCTAGGTTTATCTTTAGCACAAGGTTTAGCAATTCTAGCAGTTTCATCACAGAAATAAATAACATGCCCATCAATATTATCAGCCAAAAGATCTTTAACAATAGCAATATTAGGTTCAACTTTAACTTGCCCAGGAGGTGTATATGTTCTAATATTGCTTTTACAAACCACTGTTGAAGCTTTAGCATGATCCTTTATCCTAACAGGGAAAGGTGGTTTCTCAACATAAGAAGTAGGAACAATAGGATCCATTATAAGTGATAGTCTTTTCTTCAACTTTAATAGGTGCAGCTACTTTTACTTCTATGGGAGGATGATATTTAAACCACTTCTCCTTGGGGAGATCAACATAAGTAGCAAAAGATTCATAGAAAGAAGCTACTATCTCAGAGTCAAGTCCATATTTAGTGCTAAATTTACGGAAAACATCAGTATCCATAAAAGATTTAACACAATCAAACTTAGGTGTCATACCTGACTCCTTACCTTCGTCGAGGTCCCAATCTTCAGAGTTGCGTTTAATTCTTTCCAATAAATCCCATTTGAATTCAATAGTATTCATCATAAAAGAGCCAGCACAAGAAGTATCGAGCATGGTGCGATTGCTATCAGAAAGCCGAGCATAAAATTTTTGAATAATCATTTCTCTTGAGAGCTCATGATTGGGGCATGAATATAACATTGATTTAAGCCTCCCCCAAGCTTGAGCGATGCTTTCTCCTTCGCGAGGCCAAAAATTATATATATAATTGCGATCACGATGAACAAGATGCATAGGATAAAACTTCTGATGAAATTCCAATTTCAATCGTTTGTAGTTCCATGACCCCGTATCATCACATAGCCTATACCATGTCAGTGCATCTTCCTTCAAAGATAAAGGGAAGACCTTCTTCTTAATAACATCTCCGGGTACACCTGCAAGCTTAAATAATCCACAAACTTCATCCACATATATAAGGTGCTCATCAGGATGTAATGTTCCATCTCCTGCAAAAGGATTAGCTAGCAGTTTTTCTATCATACCTGAAGGAATTTCAAAGCAGACATTTTCATTTTCAGTAGGTTCAGTAGGTTGAGGAGCAACTCTTTGCTCTACTGGTCGGGGTGAACATACCCCGAACAAGCCCCTCAGAGGATTACTTTCCATAGTAACAAGTGACAGCAAATTTCAGCACACTATATAAATTTTTCCTTACGAAATTCCACCTACAAAAGGCGCTTCACTCCCCGACAACGGCGCCAGAGAAGAGTCTTGATGACCCACAAGTATAGGGGATCTATCGTAGTCCTTTCGATAAGTAAGAGTGTCGAACCCAACGAGGAGCAGAAGGAAATGATAAGCGGTTTCCAGCAAGGTATTCTCAACAAGTACTGAAATAAGTGGTAACAGATAGTTTTGTGATAGGATAATTTGTAACGAGCAACAAGTAACAAAAGTAAATAAAGTGCAGCAAGGTGGCCCAATCCTTTTTGTAGCAAAGGACAAGCCTGGACAAACTCTTATATAGAGAAAAGCGCTCCCGAGGACACATGGGAATATCGTCAAGCTATTTTCATCACGTTCATATGATTCGCGTTCGGTACTTTGATAATTTGGTATGTGGGTGGACCGGTGCTTGGGTACTGTCCTTACTTGTACAAGCATCCCACTTATGATTAACCTCTATTGCAAGCATCCGCAACTACAACAAAAGTATTAAGGTAAACCTAACCATAGCATGAAACATATGGATCCAAATCAGCCCCTTACGAAGCAACGCATAAACTAGGGTTTAAGATTCTGTCACTCTAGCAACCCATCATCTACTTATTACTTCCCAATGCCTTCCTCTAGGCCCAAATAATGGTGAAGTGTTATGTAGTCGACGTTCACATAACACCACTAGAAGAGAGACAACATACATCTCATCAAAATATCGAACGAATACCAAATTCACATGACTACTAATAGCAAGACTTCTCCCATGTCCTCGGGAACAAACGTAACTATTAACAAAGCATAATCATGTTCATAATCAGAGGGGTATTAATATGCATATAGGATCTGAACATATGATCTTCCACCAAATAAACCAACTAGCATCAACTACAAGGAGTAATTAACACTACTAGCAACCTACTAGTACCAATCCCGGACTTGGAGACAAGAATTGGATACAAGAGATGAACTAGGGTTTTGAGAGGAGATGGTGCTGGTGAAGATGTTGATGGAGATTTCCCTCTCCCGATTAGAGGAGCGTTGGTGATGACGATGGCGATGATTTCCCCCTCCCAGAGGGAAGTTTCCCCGGCAGAACAGCTCTACCGGAGCCCTAGGCTGGATCCGCCAAGGTTCCGCCTCGTGGCGGCGGAGTTTCATCCGAGGAGATGGCTTATGATTTTTTCCTCATCAAAAGACTCCATATAGCAGAAGATGGCCATCGGAGGGCCACCAGGGGGCCCACGAGGTAGGGGGGCGCGCCCCCCACCCTCATGGGCAGGGTGTGGCCCCCCTGGTGAACTTCTTGCGCTCAGTATTTTATATATATATATATTCTGAAAACGTCTTCTGTGAAGTTTCAGGACTTTTGGAGTTGTGCAGAATAGGTCTCTAATATTTGCTCCTTTTCCAGCCCAGAATCCCAACTGCCGGCATTCTAATATTTTATGTAAACCTTATAAAATAAGAGAGAATATGCATAAGTATGGTGACATAATGTGTAATAACAGCCTATAATGCAATAAATATCGATATAAAAGCATGATGCAAAATGGACGTATCAATGGTGATGACGATGGTGATGATTTCCCCCTCCCGGAGGGAAGTTTCTCCGGCAGAACAGTGATAACCCACAAGTATAGGGGATCGCAACAGTTTTCGAGGGTAGAGTATTCAACCAAAATTTATTGATTCGACACAAGGGGAGCCAAAGAATATTCTCAAGTATTAGCAGCTGAGTTGTCAATTCAACCACACCTGGATAACTTAATATCTGCAACAAAGTATTTAGTAGCAAAGTAATATGATAGTAGTGGTAACGGTGGTAAAAGATAACCGTAGCAAAAGTAATATTTTTGGTGTTTTATAGTGATGATAACAATAGCAACGGAAAAGTAAATAAGCGAAGAACAATATGTGAAAAGCTCGTAGGCATTGGATCGGTGATGGAGAATTATGCCGGATGTGGTTCATCATGTAATAGTCATAACATAGGGTGACACAGAACTAGCTCCAATTCATCAATGTAATGTAGGCATGTATTCAGAATATAGTCATACGTGCTTATGGAAAATAACTTGCATGACATCTTTTGTCCTACCCTCCCGTGGCAGCGGGGTCCTAGCGGAAACTAAGGGATATTAAGGACTCCTTTTAATAGAGTACCGGACCAAAGCATTAACACATAGTGAATACATGAACTCCTCAAACTATGGTCATCACCGGGAGTGGTCCCGATTATTGTCACTTTGGGGTTGCCGGATCATAACACATAGTAGGTGACTATAGACTTGCAAGATAGGATCAAGAACTCACATATATTCATGAAAACATAATAGGTTCAGATCTGAAATCATGGCACTCGGGCCCTAGTGACAAGCATTAAGCATAGCAAAGTCATAGCAACATCAATCTCAGAACATAGTGGATACTAGGGATCAAACCCTAACAAAACTAACTCGATTACATGATAAATCTCATCCAACCCATCACCATTCAGCAAGCCTACGATGGAATTACTCACGCACGGCGTTGAGCATCATGAAATTGGTGATGGAGGATGGTTGATGATGACGATGGTGACGGATTCCCCTCTCCGGAGTCCCGAATGGACTCCAGATCAGCCCTCCCGAGGGAGTTTAGGGCTTGGCAGTGGCTCCGTATCGTAAAACACGATGAATCTTTCTCCCTAATTTTTTTTCTCCCCGAACACGAATATATGGAGTTGGAGTTGAGGTCGGTGGAGTTCCAGGGGGGTCACGAGGCAGGGGGCGCGCCCAGGGAGGTAGGCGCGCCCCCCACCCTCGTGGCTAGGGTGTGGGCCCCCTGGCCTTGATTCTTTGCCAGTATTTTTTATTATTTCCAAAAATAATCTCCATGGAGTTTCAGGTCATTCCGAGAACTTTTGTTTCTGCACATAAATAACACCATGGCAATTCTGCTGAAAACAGCGTCAGTCCGGGTTAGTTCCATTCAAATCATGCAAGTTAGAGTCCAAAACAAGGGCAAAAGTGTTTGGAAAAGTAGATACGACGAAGACGTATCAACTCCCTCAAGCTTAAACCTTTGCTTGTCCTCAAGCAATTTAGTTGACAAACTGAAAGTGATAAAGAAAAACTTTTAAACTCTGTTTGCTCTTGTTGTTGTAAATATGTAAAACCAGCATTCAAGTTTTCAGCAAAGATTATGAACTAACCATATTCACAATAACACTTAGGTCTCATGTTCACTCGTATCAATGGCATAATCAACTAGCGAGCAATAATAATAAATCTTAGATGACAACACTTTCTCAAAACAATCATGATATGATATAACAGGATGGTATCTCACTAGCCCTTTCTGAGACCGCAAAACATAAATGCAGAGCACCTTTAAAGATCAAGGACTGACTAGACATTGTAATTCATTGCAAAAGAGATCTAGTCAAGTCATACTCATTGTAAACTAACAGTAATGAATACAAATGACAGCGGTGCTCTCCAACTTGTGCTTTTTAATATGAGGATGATGACTCAACATAAAAGTAAATAGATAGGCCCTTCGTAGAGGGAAGCAGGGATTTGTAGAGGTGCCAGAGCTCGGTTTTAAAGCAGAGATAAATAATATTGTGAGCGGCATACTTTCATCGTCAACATAACAACCAAGAGATGGCGATATCTTCCATGCTACACACATTATAGGCGGTTCCCAAACAGAATGGTAAAGTTTATAATCCCCCTCCACCAACAAGCATCAATCCATGGCTTGCTCGAAACAACGAGTGCCTCCAACTAACAATAGTCCCAGGGGAGTTTTGTTTGCAATTATTTTGATTTGATTTGCATAAAGCATGGGACTGGGCATCCCGGTGACCAGCCATTTTCTCGTGAGTGAGGAGCGGAGTCCACTCCTCTTGAGAATAACCCGCCTAACATGGAAGATACAGACATCCCTAGTTGATACATGAGCTATTCGAGCATACAAAACAGAATGTTTATTTGAAGGTTTAGAGTTTGGCACATACAAATTTACTTGGAACGGCAGGTAGATACCGTATATAGGTAGGTATGGTGGACTCATATGGAATAACTTTGGGGTTTATGGGATTGGATGCACAAGCAGTATTCCCACTTAGTACAGGTGAAGGCTAGAAAAAGACTGGGAAGCGACCAGCTAGAGAGCGACAACAGTCATGAACATGCATTAAAATTAATCAACACCGAATGCAAGCATGAGTAGGATATAATGCACCATGAACATAAATATCGTAGAGGCTATGTTGATTTTGTTTCAACTACATGTGTGAACATGTTCCAAGTCAAGCCACTCGAATCGTTCAAAAGAGGATACCACCCTATCATACCACATCACAACCATTTTAATAGCATGTTGGCATGCAAGGTAAACCATTATAAGCTCCTAGCTAATTAAGCATGGCACAAGCAACTATAATCTCTAATTGTCATTGCAAACATGTTCATTCATAATAGGTTGAATCAGGAACAATGAACTAATCATATTTACAAAAACAAGAGAGGTCGAGTTCATACCAGTTTCTCTCATCTCAATCAGTACATCATATATTGTCATAATTACCTTTCACTTGCACGACCGAACGATGTGAATAATAGTAACAATACACGTGCATTGAACTAAGCTAGAATCTGCAAGCATTCAATAAACAGGAGAAGACAAGGCAATATGGGCTCTTTTGTCAGATCAACAATAATGCATATAAGAGCCACTTTAACAATTTAATTATGGTCTTCTCCTATCGACCCCCAAAGAAAAGAAAAGAAATAAAACTATTTACACGGGAAAGCTCCCAACAAGCAAAAGAAGAAAGGGAAGTATTTTTTGAGTTTTCTTTTTAATTACTACTACAAGCATGGAAATTAAACTAATTAAAAGCTACAACTTTTTTTGTTTTTCTTAAGGTTTATTAAACACACAAGAAGAAAGCATAAAAGGGGAAAATAAACTAGCATGGATGATACAATGAAAAAGTATGAGCACCGACAACTAGCAATGAGTGTGTGAACATGAATGTAATGTCGGTGAGAAATACGTACTCCCCCAAGCTTAGGCTTTTGGCCTAAGTGGGTTTATTGCCACGGATGGCCTGGCGGATATCCAAAGTTGTAGTTGGGGTCGTACTGAGATGCAGCAGTCATTGCATCATGGGCTGCAGCTTGGAGGTGAGCTATCTCAGCCCTCCTCGTATACTCTTCCGCCTCCTCTCTGGTTATAAAATATCTCCCTTTTGCCTGAAAGTCAAAGAAAGTAGAAGTAAGGAGAGCGATGTGATAGGTGTGTCGTCTGTCAAAGATTAGTCGGTACTAGAGGAACTGATCGTTCCTCTCAACAAAATGATGACGAACCATAGCCTCATAATCCAAATAAGTAGGAGGCAACTCAATATCATCCTCACGTATGGTTATACGAAGAAAATTAGCTATACGGTTGCATAAATTCCACCAAAGAAAACTCCATTAAATCTATTATGATGCAACCTACATGCAACAATGGTTTCCAAATTATAATGTTTATCTCCTAACACAGCACTCCTAAGAATACTGAGGTCAGGGACACACATATGACATGCTTCATCTTTACCATTTATGCACCTACATATGAAGAGAGCAAAATAATGTATAGCAGGAAAATGAATGCTCCCTATGGTAGCTTGTGCTATATCTCTAGATTCCCCCATAGTTATACTAGCAAGAAAATCTCTAAACTTAGATTTGCGAGGTTCACTAGTACTACCCCATTGTGGAAGTTTGCAAGCAGTGGTAAAATCCTCTAAGTCCATAGTATAAGAAATTTCATAGAGATCAAACAGGACAGTTTGAGAATTGCGTGAAGATGAAAATTCAAACCTCCTCACAAAGGAACTAGTGAGATAGTGGTAACAACGGCACTTTTCTGCCTCGAAGCTCACAAGATCAGCATTACGCAAATATGCGTTAAATTCTTCCTTAATTCCTGCTCGATCCATGAAGTCCTCTGAAGGCCATTCACAAGGCCGTACTGGGGCGTCCGTTGGTGGTTCATCATCATCATCATGCATTGCAAGCCTAGGTCCTTGCTTCCTTGAACGACCACCTTGGTACATTTTCCTAAACATATTCTTCTTCTGAAAAATTTCTGAAATTTTTAGTAACTTCAAATAAAAGTGAACCAAGCTCAACAAAATTGATAGCAACTACTCCTACAAGTGCCTAGGACCTATATCATGCATTAGAACTACTTGGAACCATATAAATTTGTCATGCAAGCTCAAGAACATGGTCACCTAGGCAGCACAAATTTGCAATGAATAAAGCACTAGAACAAAAACTAATTGGACCAATGGAGGAGTCACATACCAAGGAACAATCCCCCAAAGCAGTTTTGTGAGAGATGCTTTGAGCAAGGAGATCAAAAATCGCAGCAAAATGAGCTAGAACTCGTGCTTGAGCTGGATGGTGATTTTTTTGAGAGGAAGAAGTGTGTGGGTGCAGGAATAAGTGGAGGGGAGCCACCGTGGGCCCACGAGGCAGGGGGCGCGCCCAGGGGGTGTGCGCGCCCTAGACCCTCGTGGCCAGGTGCTTGCTCCCCCTGCTGTGTTCTCAGTGCCAGATATTCTCAAATATGTTAGAAAAAAATCATATTAAATTGGCAGGGCATTTGGAGAACTTTTATTTTCGGGGTATTTTTATATTGCATGGATAAATCAGAAAACAGACAAAAAATACTATTTTTACTTTATTTCAACTGAATAACAGAAAGTAAAGAGAGGGTACAGAAGGTTGTGCTTTCTAACTTCATCCATCTCATGTTCATCAAAAGGAATCCACTAACAAGGTTGATCAAGTCTTGTTAACAAACTCATTTCGAGTAACATGAAACCGGAGAAATTTCGAATGACACTATGTTACCTCAACGGGGATATGCACATCCCCAATAATAATAATATCATATTTCTTCTTGACAGTAGGAAGAGGAAATTCAAAACCTCCAAAAATAATCGATGGAATTTTTCCAATAGAATTGATGCTGTGAACTTGAGGTTGTTTCCTCGAAAAGTGTATCGTATGCTCATTACCATTAACATGAAAAGTGACATTGCCTTTGTTGCAATCAATAACAGCCCCTGCAGTATTCAGAAAAGGTCTTCCAAGAATAATAGACATACTATCGTCCTCGGGAATATCAATAATAACAAAGGTCGTTAAAATAGTAACATTGGCAACTACAACAGGCACATCATCACAAATACCGACAAGTATAGCACTTGATTTATCAGCTATTTGCAAGGATATTTCAGTAGGTGTTAACTTATTCAAATCAAGTCTATGATATAAAGAGAGAGGCATAACACTAACACCGACTCCAAGATCACATAAAGCAGTTTTAACATAGTTTCTTTTAATGGAGCATGGTATAGTTGGTACTCTGGGATCTCCAAGTTTCTTTGGTATTCCTCCCTTAAAAGTATAATTAGCAAGCATGGTGAAAATTTTAGCTTCCGGTATCTTTCTTTTATTAGTAACAATATCTTTCATGTACTTAGCATAAGGATTCATTTTAAGCATATCAATCAAACGCATACGCAAAAAGATAGGTCTAATCATTTCAACAAAGCGCTCAAAATCCTCATCATCCTTTTTCTTGGATGGCTTAGGAGGAAAAGGCATGGGTTTCTGAACCCAAGGCTCTCTTTCCTTACCGTGTTTCCTAGCAACAAAGTCTCTTTTATCATAATGTTGATTCTTTGATTGTGGGTTATCAAGATCAACAACAGGTTCAATTTCTATATCATTATCCTTATTGGGTTGAGCATCAACATGAACATCGTCATTAACATTTTCATTAGGTTCATGTTCATTACCAGATTGTGTTTCAGCGTCAGAAATAGAAATATCATTAGGGTTCTCAGGTGGTTCAGCAATAGGTTCACTAGAAGCATGCAAAGTCCTATCATTTTTATTTTTCTTCCTTTTAGAAGGACTAGATGCATCAATATCATTTCTCTGGGAATCTTGCTCAATTCTCTTAGGATGGCCCTCAGGATACAAAGGTTCCTGGGTCATTTTACCACCTCTAGTCATAACTCTAATAGCATTATCGTTTTTCTTACTATTTAATTCATTGAGCAAATCATTCTGAGCTTTAAGTACTTGTTCTACTTGAGTGGTAACCATAGAAGCATCTTTACTAATGAGTTTAAGTTAACCTTTAACTCTAGACATATAATCACCCAAGTGTTCAATCATATAAGCATTTTGTTTCAATTATCTACCAAAATAAGCATTGAAGTTATCAAACTCATCCAAACATTGGCTAGCAAACTTAGTGTAACGCCCCGGACACACCCGCTGGTGGTCGTTACTCCTGGCGGGATCTAGACTGGCCCCACAGATCAATACTAGTCTTTTCTGCGCACTTTGTCCTCACTCGTGCGCACCCGGGAGCAACTTTCCGGTCGGTCACCCATCCTGAAACTACTCCAAGCTGAGCATGCTTAACTTTGGAGTTCTGTCCGAATGGGCTCCCGGAAAAGAAGGAATTCCTTATTGATATGAGTAGTCTATCATCCCTAATAATCCAGGCTATCACATACACCCCCACTCAGAGGAACTGACGTCCTCGTCGGGCCACATGAACATTCCCTCCTGGCACATACGTTTGTGCATCTAGTCTGGTACATGTGCCATGTCGTGTGCCACGACGGGTCACAAACGTCATGAACAACATGACCGCGCACCTGTCCACAAACATCCGTGTAACCGTGAGGATCGGCTCTGATACCAACTTGTAATGCCCCGGACACACCCGCCGGTGGTCGTTACTCCTGGCGGGATCTAGGCTGACCCCATAGATCAATACTAGTCTTTTATGCGCACTTTGTGCTCACTCGTGCGCATCCGGGAGCAACTTCCCAGTCAGTCACCCATCCTGAAACTACTCCAAGCTGAGCACGCTTAACTTTGGAGTTCTGTGCGAATGGGCTCCCGGAAAAGAAGGAATTCCTTATTGATATGAGTAATCTATCATCCCTAATAAGCCAGGCTATCACACTTAGTAGGAGGGATTTCAGCTTTATCATATCTATAGAGAGAATTTACCTTTACTACCTGTGTCGGGTTATCAAGACCATGTGTTTCTTCAATAGGTGATGGATTAAAACCATATATTTCTTCAACAGGCGGTAAATTAAGACCATGTATTTCTTCAATAGGAGGTAAATTCTTAACATCTTTAGCTTTAATACCTTTTTCTTTCATGGATTTCTTTGCCTCTTGCATATCTTCACGACTGAGAAATAGAACACCCCTTTTTCTTCGGAGTTGGTTTAGGAATAGGCTCAGGAGTTGGCTCTAGAGCTGGCTCAGGAAGTGTCCAATTATTTTCATTTGTCAACATATTATTCAATAGAATTTCAGCTTCATCCGGTGTTCTTTCCTTGAAAACAGAACCAGCACAACTATCCAGGTAATCTCTGGAAGCATTGGTTAGTCCATTATAAAAGATATCAAGTATTTCATTTTTCTTAAGAGGATGATCAGGCAAACCATTAAGTAATTGGAGAAGCCTCCCCCAAGCTTGTGGGAGACTCTCCTCTTTAATTTGCACAAAATTATATATATCCCTTAAGGCAGCTAGTTTCTTATGAGCAGGGAAATATTTAGCAGAGAAGTAATAAATCATATCCTGGGGACTACGCACACAACCAGGATCAAGAGAATTAAACCATATCTTAGCATCACCCTTTAATGAGAACGGAAATATTTTAAGGATATAAAAGTAGCGAGTTCTCTCATCATTAGTGAACAGGGTGGCTATATCATTTAATTTAGTAAGATGTGCCACAACAGTTTCAGATTCATAGCCATAAAAAGGATCAGATTCAACCAAAGTAATTATATCAGGATCAATAGATAATTCATAATCCTTATTAGTAACAAAGATAGGTGAAGTAGCATAAGCAGGATCATATTTCATTCTAGCATTCAGAGTTTTTTGTTTAAGCTTAGCTAATAATTTCTTAAGATCACTTCTATCATTGCATGCAAGAAAGTCTCTTTTAGTTTCTTCATCCATAACACAGCCCTCAGGCACAACAGGAAATTCATATTTATTAGGAGAGCCTTCATCATCACTTTCATCAATATTATCAGTTTCAATAATTTCATTCTCTCTAGCCCTAGCAAGTTGTTCATCAAGAAATTCACCAAGTGGCACAGTAGTATCAAGCATAGAAGTAGTTTCATCATAAGTATCATGCATAGCAGAAGTGGCATCATCAATAATATGTGACATATCAGAATTAATAGTAGAAGCGGGTTTAGGTGTCGCAAGCTTACTCAAAACAGAAGGTGAATCAAGTGCAAAGCTAGATGGCAGTTCCTTACCCCCATCGTAGTTGAGGGATAAATTTTTGTTTTTGTGTCTTTCAAGTTCTTCATAGTGCCAGCAGATATAAATCCCAAGTGACTCAAAGAATAGAGCTATGCTCCCCGGCAACGGTGCCAGAAAATAGTCTTGATAACCCACAAGTATAGGGGATCGCAACAGTTTTCGAGGGTAGAGTATTCAACCCAAATTTATTGATTCGACACAAGGGGAGCCAAAGAATATTCTCAAGTATTAGCAGCTGAGTTGTCAATTCAACCACACCTGGATAACTTAATATCTGCAGCAAATTATTTAGTAGCAAAGTAATATGATAGTAGTGGTAACGGTAGCAAAAGTAATATTTTTGGTGTTTTATAGTGATGATAGCAATAGCAACGGAAAAGTAAATAAGCGAAGAACAATATGTGAAAAGCTCGTAGGCATTAGATCGGTGATGGAGAATTATGCCGGGTGTGGTTCATCATGTAACAGTCATAACATAGGGTGACACAGAACTAGCTCCAATTCATCAATGTAATGTAGGCATGTATTCCGAATATAGTCATGCATGCTTATGGAAAAGAACTTGCATGACATCTTTTATCCTACCCTCCCGTGGCAGCGGGGTCCTAGCGGAAACTAAGGGATATTAAGGCCTCCTTTTAATAGAGTATCGGACCAAAGCATTAACACATAGTGAATACATGAACTCCTCAAACTATGGTCATCACCGGGAGTGGTCCCGATTATTGTCACTTTGGGGTTGCCGGATCATAATACATAGTAGGTGACTATAGACTTGCAAGATAGGATCAAGAACTCACATGTATTCATGAAAACATAATAGGTTCAGATCTGAAATCATGGCACTCGGGCCCTAGTGACAAGCATTAAGCATAGCAAAGTCATAGCAACATCAATCTCAAAACATAGTGGATACTAGGGATCAAACCTAACAAAACTAACTCGATTACATGATAAATCTCATCCAACCCATCACTGTCCAGCAAGCCTACGCATCATGAAATTGGTGATGGAGGATGGTTGATGATGACGATGGCGACGTATTCCCCTCTCCGAAGCCCTGAACGGACTCTAGATCAGCCCTCCCGAGAGAGTTTAGGGCTTGGCGGTGGCTCCGTATCGTAAAACGCGATGAATCTTTCTCCCTGATTTTTTTCTCCCCGAACACGAATAATGGAGTTGGAGTTGAGGTCGGTGGAGTTCCAGGGGGCCCACGAGGTAGGGGCACGCGCCCCACCCTCGTGGCTAGGGTGTGGGCCCCCTGGCCTTGATTCTTTGCTAGTATTTTTTTTATTTCCAAAAATAATCTCCGTGGAGTTTCAGGTTATTTCGAGAACTTTTGTTTCTGCACATAAATAACACCATGGCAATTCTGCTGAAAACAGCGTCAGTCCGGGTTAGTTCCATTCAAATCATGCAAGTTAGAGTCCAAAACAAGGGCAAAAGTATTTGAAAAAGTAGATACGACGGAGACGTATCAAACAGCTCCGCCGGAGCCCTAGATTGGTTCCGCCAAGGTTCCGCCTCGTGGCGGTGGAGTTTCGTCCCGTGAGCTTGCTTATAATTTTTTCCTGAACGAAAGACCTCATATAGCAGAAGATGGGCATCAGAGGGCTGCCAGGGGGCCCACGAGGCAGGGGGCGCGCCCAGGGGGTAGGGCGCGCCCCCACCCTCGTGGATGGTGGGTGGCCTCCCTCTGGTACTTCTTTTGCCCAATATTTTTTATATATTTTGAAACGTGCTCCTGTGAAGTTTTATGACTTTTGGAGTTGTGCAGAATAGGTCTCTAATATTTGCTCCTTTTCCAGCCCAGAATTCCAGCTGCCGGCCTTCTCCCTCTTCATGTAAACCTTGTAAAATAAGAGATAATATGCATAAGTATTGTGACATAATGTGTAATAACAGTCCATAATTGTAACGCCCTCGATGCGGCTATAGCTCCCACGTGTCGAGGCATGACTTAGAGGCATAACCGCATTCGAGGGCGTGACAAGTTGGTAATCAGAGCCTTCCCCGACCTTAGGAGCCCCCATTGCTTGATCGTTTTTAGCGGCCGAGTTGAGTCTAGAAAAATGTTTTGAGTCATTTAGGAATTATATATCGGAGAGTTTAGGAATTCTTTTTACTTCCCAGTCTCCTCATCGCTCTGGTAAGGCATCCTGACGTAGAGTTTGACTCTTCTCTTCTCAAATTTCACTAAAAAAATTTAGGATCACGCGGGTATCTTGGAATCGTTCCGATGGTTTCGTGACGAGAACATTGTTCTTGGTGCCTCCTGTCTTTAGGGGTTGTGGCAGTATCCCGGGGAGTTGAGCTCCGAGGTGTTGTCGTCACAATTTTATCGTTGCAGTTCTGGAATACCTGAGTTTAGTACGCCGACATCGAAAATCTCTTTTATGCAGTTCGTTGGTGATATAACCTCGACGCCACCCAGTACTGGGGCGGGAGTTTGGGAGTATCGCCATAACTTGTATAACGGATGCTTTTCGAAGGTTGAGGTAGATGGTTTCCGAAGTTTTTTCTTGGTTATGTGTTGAAGGATGGATACAGCTGGATGTAGGATTTGCTAGATTTTGGTGAGATATTATGCTTCCCCTGTATCCCCAACACCTGATTGCATAACCGGAAAGGTTCGGAGTTTCATAGGTGGGAATTCTTGTAGCTCTAGTTCTTCTTCCACGGATATTTGGTTTGAGATTGGGATTTCTTACCGAGTATTCGTTCTTGATCCGTACCTTGTTGATTTATTTCTCTACCTAAATTCTAAGTGGCTTCTCAATTTATGGATATGTGACCATTTCAAGAGGAATGCATTCGTTCTTATGTTCAGATGTGAAGACTTTATATTGCAATTTTCATTCCGTTGGATTCAGCTTCATTTTATCTGTCAATGTGCTAACGGTGGTCAACCTCTTCAGGATGGCTCCCGCTAAGAGCACCAACCAGAATCAGAATCAGGATCCGCCCCCACCTCCACCTCCTCCGGAGGCATGGCAAGCTGTGATGGCCGCAACCAATGCAAACACACAATTGATCATGCAAATTCTTCAAGAGCGCAATCAAGCGAACCAAGGCAACCAAGGCAACAATCAGAATCACTTTGCTACACTCAACCAGTTCCTTGCTAATGGGCCAAAGACTTTTAGCAATTGTGTTGAGGCAACTGATGCTGACGATTGGCTCGTGGATCTGTGCAAGCATTTCGAGTGCAGTAACGTCGGGCCTGAGGACTTCTTCAAGTTCGCTTCCTTCCAACTCAAAGACCAAGCTGCAGAATGGTTCCAGCAGTACAAGGATTCCAGAGGTGGACGTGCGATTACCTGGGATGAATTCCGTCAAGACTTCAAAGCTCATCATATTCCCCAAAGCGTGGTTGAAAGCAAGCGTGAGGAATTCCGCAACCTGAAGCAAGGCTCTTTGTCTGTCTATGACTACAACAAGTTGTTTCAGAAGCTCGCCCGCTTTGCTAAGTAGGACGTCCCTGACGAGAAGAGCATGATATACCAGTTCAGGGGTGGTCTCAGAGAAGAAATTCAGCTAGCTCTTGTTCTCTTTGAGCCCTTGAGATACAATGAGTTCTACAACATGGCATTGAAGCAAGAGGCCGCTCAATTGAGGTGTGATGCTTCCAAGAAGCGAGTCAGAGATGCTACTCCTTCTTCCTCTACTCAAGTGGCCAAGCAGCAGAAGTATTGGCTTCCTCCTCCTCCTCCTCCGTTTCGTCAGCCATATCAGAAGAACAAAGGTGGCAGTGGATCTTCCCACCCACCCAACCCTGGCTTTCAGAACAAGACTTCGTCTCAAGCTCCAAGATCGAGTGCTCCGTATCACCGTCCGCTTTCAGAGGTCACGTGCAACAAGTACCAACAGAAGGGTCACTATGCCAACAAATGCTTCAATCAGAGGCGTCTCCCTCCTCCTCCTGTGAGATCGGCAAGTACAGTTGTGGTCAAGCATAACCCCAAGCACACCAAGGTCAACTTGATGAATGCAGCTCAGGCAGAGGACTCGTCAGATGTCATCATGGGTAACCTTCCTGTTAACGATGTTCCTGCAAAAGTTCTTTTTGACACTGGTGCATCACATTGTTTCATCTCGAAACCTTTTGCATCTAAGCATGAGTTGATTTCCCAAGTTATGCATACACCGTTAGCAGTTGTCTCTCTGGGTAGATGTTTGCTCGCTAACCACAAGGTTCCGGATATTTCTATCATGTTGGGTGACTTCAAGTTTCTGGTTTCTCCAATGGTTCTTGGTAACTCGGATATTGATCTTATTCTCGGGACGGATTGGCTTTCTAAGCACAAGGCTCAGCTTGATTGTGCAGCCAGGCAGATTCAATTGACTCATTCGTCTGAGGATGTAATTGTCTTTGCCGCTCGGGATAATACCATCCGTCTGTTTTCTCTCAATGACAAGGGTGAACTGGATGCCATCTCGCAAATTCCAGTCGTTTGTGAGTATCAAGACGTCTTTCCAGAAGAGCTTCCAGGAATGCCTCCGCACCAGTCAGTTGAATTCGTCATCGATCTTGAGCCTGGCACGGAACCTGTTTGCAAGCGTCCTTACAAGCTCGGACCTGAAGAGTTGAAGGAGCTGAAGAACCAACTCGATGTTCAAGAGAGAATGGGTCTCATCCGGCCTAGTTCTTCTTTGTGGGGTTGTGGTGTTCTTTTTGTGAAGAAGAAGGATGGAACGGACCGACTTTGTGTTGATTACCGTCCATTGAACAAGAAGACCATCAAGAACAAATACCCACTTCCCAACATCAACGAGCTGTTCGAACAACTCAAAGGTGCCCAAGTATTCTCCAAGCTTGATCTCTGTATGGGTTATCATCAGATTCGAATCCGTGAGCAAGATATTCCCAAGATGGCTTTCAGGACAAGTTTTGGTTCATATGAATACACTATCATGTCTTTTGGCCTCGTCAACACTCCTCCGACGTTCTCTCGCATGATGAACTTCATCTTCAACGCCTACACCAATGACTTCGTTTTGGTCTATCTCGACGACATTCTGGTCTTTTCGAAGAACAAGGAAGATCATGCCAAGCACTTGCGTTTGGTACTCGATAAGCTCAGGGAACACAAGTTCTACGCCAAGTTCTCCAAGTGCGAATTTTGGCTCGTTGAGGTTCTTTATCTTGGTCATATCATCTCTGCCAAGGGCATTGCGGTGAATCCTGAGAAGGTGTCTGCAATTGTGAATTGGGAACCTCCTCAGAACGTGAAGCAACTCCGTAGCTTCCTCGGTCTCGCAAGCTACTGTCGAAGATTCGTTGAAAACTTTTCTAAGATCGCGAAGCCTCTCTCAAATCTTCTCCAGAAGCACGTCAAGTACGTTTGGTCTCCGGAGTGTGACATTGCTTTCAACACTTTGAAAGAGAAATTGGTCACTGCTCCAGTTCTGACTCCGCCTGATGAATCCAAGCCGTACGAGGTCTTTTGTGATGCCTCTCTCCAAGGTCTCGGCGCAGTGTTGATGCAAGAGAAGAAAGTTGTGGCTTATACCTCTCGCCAGTTGAAGCCCAACGAGAAGAACTACCCCACTCATGACCTTGAGTTGGCGGCGGTTGTGCATGCTCTTTTGACTTGGAGACATCTCTTATTGGGAAGAAAAGTGGACATTTTCACTGATCACAAGAGTCTCAAGTACATCTTCACTCAGCCTAATCTCAACCTCAGGCAGACTCGATGGGTCGAAATGATTCAAGAGTATAATCCGAGTATCGAGTATACTCCAGGCAAGGCCAATGTGATTGCTGACGCATTGAGCAGGAAGGCTTACCGCAACAGTCTGATTCTCAAGCCTTATCAACCCGATCTTTGTGAAGCTTTCCGCAAACTTAATCTGCAAGTTGTTCCTCAAGGTTTCCTCGCCAACCTTCAAGTCTCTCCTACCTTGGAAGACCAGATTCGCCAAGCTCACCTTCTTGATGCTATGGTGAAAAAGGTGAAGATTGGGATTGCCAAGAGTCAACCCAAGTACAAGTGCTACCGCCTTGATGACAAGGATACTCTCTTCTTCGAGGATCGTATTGTTTTGCCCAAAGGTGACCTCCGTAAAGTGATCATGAACGAGGCTCACAATTATCTCCTCTCCATCCACCCTGGGAGCACGAAGATGTATCAGGACCTCAAGCAGGCTTATTGGTGGACTGAATGAAGCGCGAGATTGCTCAGTTCGTGAATGAATGTGATGTCTACAGAAGAGTGAAGGCAGAACACCAAAGGCCAGCGGGTCTCCTCCAAGCTCTTGCCATTCCAGAACGGAAGTTTGACCACATTGAGATGGACTTCGTGACTGGGTTTCCAAAGTCCAAATGTGGCAATGATACTATATTCGTTGTCATCGACAAACTCACTAAAGTGGCTCACTTTCTGCCTATCAAAGAGTCAATCACTGCAGCTCAATTGGCGGAACTCTATACCTCTTGAATTGTCTCTCTGCACGGTATTCCACAAGTGATCTCTTCAGACTGTGGCAGCTTCTTTACCTCCAAGTTTTGGGATTCTTTTCAGAAGGCCATGGGAACCAACATCCGCTTCAGCACAGTTTTCCATCCTCAAACTAGCGGTCAAGTCGAGCGTGTCAACCAGATTCTTGAAGATATGCTCAGGGCTTGTGTGATCTCCTTCGGCATGAAGTGGGAGGATTGTCTTCCTTATGTTGAATTATCCTACAACAACAGTTTTCAAGCAAGTTCGGGCAAGGCCCCATTTGAAATTCTGTATGGCAGAAAGCGCCGTACCCCTCTCAACTGGTCTGAAACCGGTGAACGTCAGCTTTTGGGTAATGACTTAATCACAGAGGCAGAGGAAATGTGCAAAGTCATTCGAGATAACCTCAAAGCAGCCCAATCCCGCCAGAAGAGCTACTATGATAGTAAGCACCGTGATTTGGCTTTCGAGATCGGAGATCATGTTTACCTCCGCGTCTCTCCAATGAAAGGTACTCGTCGCTTCGGTATCAAAGGGAAGCTTTCCCCTAGATACGTGGGACCTTTCAAGATCGTCAGCAAGAGAGGCGATCTCGCCTATCAACTCGAGCTTCCTTCAAACTTTGCAAACGTTCATGACGTGTTCCATGTCTCTCAACTTCGCAAGTGCTTCAAGACTCCTGACCGCACTGTCAACTTCGAGGACATTGAGCTCCAAGAAGATCTCTCTTATCGTGAGCACCCTGTTGCTATTCTTGAAGAGACTGAACGCAAGACTCGCAACAAGTCAATTAAATTCCTCAAAGTCAAGTGGTCACACCATTCCGACCGTGAAGCCACCTGGGAACGCGAGGATCACCTCCGTTCTGAGTACCCGGCGTTCTCAGTCCTAGATCTCGGGACGAGATCCTCTCGTAGTGGTGGAGTGTTGTAACACCCCGGATATGATTTTCCCAATATGTACTCCAACTCTTGCCGTTTCCGACGTTAAGTTATTTTATTTTCTCGGGTTCGGGTTTTTGTCTCCGTGTGTTGTTGTCGTTGTCATGCATCTCATATCATATCATCATGTGCATTGCATTTGCATACGTGTTCATTTCATGCATTCGAGCATTTTTCCCATTGTCCGTTTTGCATTCCGGCGCTTCGTTCTCCTCCGGTGGTCATTTCTACCTTTCTTTCATGTGTGGAGATTAAACACTTCCGCATTGGACCGAGACTTGCCAAGCAACCTTGGTTTACTACCGGTAGACCGCCTATCAAGTTTCGTACCATTTGGACTTCGTTTGATACTCCAACGGTTAACCGAGGGACCGAAAAGGCCTCGTGTGTGTTGCAGCCCAACACCTCTCCAATTTGGCCCAAAACCCACCAAAACCTGCTCCATCATCTAGAGCGTTCGATCACGATCGCGTGGCCGAAAACCACACCTCATTTGGACTCTCGTAGCTCCTCCTATGCCTATATATAGACCCACTCCCGAAATTTTCGGATCTCTCCACCCCTAACCCTAAAAAAATCAGCTCCTCCACGCACCGGACGTGTCTGGCCCGCGCCGGACAACGTCCGCCACCGACCGCAGCCAACCGTGAGGTGCCACGTGTCCCTCCGGCCTCCTCCCGCCGCCGGCCCGCCGGGCCCAAGGCCGGCCCCCTCCGTCCCGCGCCCGGGCCTCGCCTCCTCCTCCCGAGCGCCTCGCCGCGCCGCCCCTTGCCTCGCCGGCCGGCGCCGCCGCGCCAGCACCTCGCCGCACTTCTCCGGCCGTGCTGCACCTCGCCGCCGGCGCCGCCACACCGCCCGCCGCCGCGGATCCTCGTCGTCCGCGCCTCCCCGCCGGCCGGATCCGTTGAACCGGCCCCTCTCCGGCGTCCCCGCGGCAAGTACCAACTCCGGCGAGCTCCAAGCCCCTCCGGCCATCCTCGAAGTCCGTGCATGAACAGTAACTCCGGCGAGATCTGGATCTGAGATCCACCTCGGTTGACTTTTGCCCCGAAACCCTAGTTATTTTGCTATGTTCATCGTGCTATAACTTTGCATCCGTAGCTCCGTTTTGGGCATATAGCATATCAAAATGTTCATCTCAGAGAGTACATCATTTCATCTCATTGCATCATTTTCATTTGAGTTCATCTTGATGCCCGAAATGCTGTTAGAAGAATGCTATTTGAGATATTTGTCAGATCTGCTGCTCCTATTAGATATTTGTCATTTTTGCCATGATTATTGTGTGCATGATATGCCCCTGAGCTCTACATGAATTTTGTTATATGTTTTTCCATCTATCCAGGGGTGCAAACCATGTATTTTTGTGATGTGTGTGGTGACTAGCACAAGCTTGCAAAGTGGTGCATTCGTTAATGCTGATTTCAGGGACTTGGCATTTCCACCAAGTCCTTGAGCTGTTTATCTCAATGTGCCATATGTTCATGTTGTTTCCTAGTGATCCGTGCCTATTTTGAGGATGATCAGTAAGGATGTTTTGTTAATCTTGTAGTGCTCTATCCATCCATGTCTTTGTTTGCAATTATGGAGCACCCTAGCTTGAGTCAATCGAGCTCTACTTTTGCTATTTCGTGAAACTCGGCAGATTGTCTACTTATTAGCAATTTTGCCGAGAATGTTGTAGTTGATCTGTGCATGCTATGTTATTGTTCTTGCCATGTCTAGCTTGTATTTTGTGTATTCTTGATGGGTGTATGCTTAGATTGTCATGAAATGCTCTGTAGTGAGTGCATCGAGCTTGTAAACATGCCTACTTGATATCTGTTTTCAGCATGCTCCAGTTTTCACTAAGTCTGAGAACTGATTATGTTTTTGCCATGTTCACATGCTTGCAAATGTATTTTCTGATCCCTTTTGGCTCAAGGTCACTAAGGGAATTTTGTTAATCTCTTTGAGTAGCTCCATGCCATGCTTTACTTTGCCATGTTCAGGTCCTGTAGCATATAGTTTTCATGCTCCAAAGTGTGCTATCTGATCTGAAATTTCAGACAAGTGTTAATTTCACTAAGTCTGAGATCTGTTTACCAAATGTATTTTTGCCATGCTTGTTTGAACCTGTTATTAGATGAATTGGCCGTAGCTCAGTGCTAGTCTTTTGTTAAGCATCATGAGTGGATCCATGCCATGTATTTTTTATGCCATGTTTGGGTGCTGTAGCATGTTCATCTTGTTGCATTTAGATGGCTACTTGCTGTAAATCACAGAACGTGGTCATATTTGAATCGCTTGCCATTTCCAAACCGTAACTCCGATTCCGGCGTTCTTTATATCGTTTTCAAGCGATTTCATCTCATCTTTCCAGTGGCACACTTGGATTTCCATGTTGAGTCCAGGTTCATGCATTCCTTGTCAAATCTTGCATATGCATCCCATTTTTGCATCCCGCATAGCATACCATCTTTGCATCATATTGTTTGAGCTTTGCACGTGGTTGATTGTGTCCTTGTTGCTTGTTTGTCTTGTTTGGGTAGAGCCGGGAGACGAGTTCGCTAACGAGGAGCCCGTTGAGTTTGCTTTCGAGGATCCAGTCAACTCTGACAACTTTGCAGGCAAGATGATCATACCCTCGAAATCACTACTATCTTTGCTTTGCTAGATGCTCGCTCTTTTGCTATGCCTATGCTACGATGCCTACCACTTGCTTATCATGCCTCCCAAATTGCCATGTTCAACCTCTAACCCACCATGTCCTAGCAAACCGTTGATTGGCTATGTTACCGCTTTGCTCAGCCCCTCTTATAGCGTTGCTAGTTGCAGGTGAAGATTGGAGACCGTTCCTTGTTGGAACATTATTTACTTGTTGGGATATCATTATATTGCCATGTTATCTTAATGCATCTATATACTTGGTGAAGGGTGGAAGGCTCGGCCTCTCGCCTAGTGTTTTGTTCCGCTCTTGCCACCCTAGTTTCCGTCATATCGGTGTTATGTTTCCGGATTTTTGCATTCCTTACGCGGTTGGGTGACAATGGGAACCCCTTGATAGTTCGCCTTAATTAAAGCTTTTCCAGCAATGCCCAACCTTGGTTTTACCATTTGCCACCTAGCCTCTTTTTCCCTTGGGTTTCCGGAGCCCGAAGGTCATCTTATTTTAACCCCCCCCCCCCCCGGGCCAGTGCTCCTCTGAGTGTTGGTCCACCTCGTCAGCCGCCGGTGGCCATCAGGGGCAACTCTCGGCTGGCCTACCGGAAGTTTGGACAATCTGAGTGTGCCCTGAGAACGAGATATGTGCAGCTCCTATCGGGATTTGTCGGCACATTCGGGCGGTGTTGCTGGATTTGTTTTAACTTGTCGAAGTGTCTTGTAGAACCTGGATACCGAGTCTGATCGGAATGTCTCGGGAGAAGGTATATTCCTTCGTTGACCGTGAGAGCTTGTCATGGGCTAAGTTGGGACTCCCCTGCAGGGATCTGAACTTTCGAAAGTCGTGCCCGCTGTTATGGGCAGATGGGAATTTGTTAATGTTCGGTTGTAGACAACTTGAACCTTAACTTAATTAAAATGAATCAATAGTGTGAGTTACCGTGATGGTCTCTTCTCGGCGGAGTCCGGGAAGTGAACACGGTGTTGGAGTAATGATTGCCGCAGGATGTCCTTTAGTTACTCGCTCGCGCTTTGCCTCCTCTTCTCGCTCTCTTTTGCGAACAGGTTAGCCACCATATATGCTAGTCGCTTGCTGCAGCTCCACATATTTACCTTGCCTTACCTATAAGCTTAAATAGTCTTGATCGCGAGGGTGCGAGATTGCTGAGTCCCTGTGGCTCATAGATTACTTCCAAACCAGATGCAGGGCCTGATGATTCCGTTCCAGATGACGCGCTTGAGCTCAAGTGGGAGTTTGACGAGGACTCACGCCGTTACTACGTGTCTTTCCCTGATAATCAGTAGTGGTGCCCAGTTGGGGTGATCGGGGCCGTGTCGCATGTTGGGTTTATCTTTTATTTTGACGCCGTAGTCGGGCCATGAGTGTTTGCTTGATGTAATGTTATTTATGTACTTTGATTGACGTGGTGAGTGTAAGCCAATTTTGTATCTCCCCTTTTATTATCTATATTATATGGGATGTTGTGAAGATTGCCTAACTTGCGACATTGCTTTCAATGCGGTTATACCTCTAAATCGTGCCTCGACACGTGGGAGCTATAGCCGCATCGAGGACGTTACAATAATGCAATAAATATCAATATAAAAGTATGATGCAAAATGGACGTATCATGTATCACGACGACGTTTGTGTTGAATAAGAGGAATGGCCATGCCTCATCTTAGACGGGCCAGAATCTTCGTGCAGATTCAGCCCAACAGCTATTGGACAACATTCCCGAAACTTGGCCAGTGTCTGCCTGTCGGCCCAGACGTCGAGTTTGGACGTTTTGCCGGACTAGCCTAGTCTCCAGGCGAAATGTGCTGGTATATTCCCATTTCATTTGCTAAAGAAAAGGTATATTCCCGTTTCAACCAGGGTAAACCCTATTTGACGCATTTTGCGTCAAACAGTCGGGAAAACGCACACGCGAGGCCACGCATCGAGCGATTTGGGTCGGAGCTTACTAGAACTTTGAGGTTCCAGTTTTGGGAACCTTCTAAAGAATTCCCAGCCGGTTTTTACTGGTTTTGGGAACCTTCTAGAATGTTCCTGAACCTTTTTCCTTTCTATTTTTCGTTTTTCTTTTTTTTCTTTTGTGTCCTTTTTCTTTTTATGTTTCTTTTTTTCTTTTAATTTTTAATTTCTTTTAATTTTCTTGTTCAAGTTTTTTTCATTTTCTCAAAATTTTATGAAAATTAAAAATGTTTGTATTTCTTAAAGTTTGTTCATTTTTTCAGTTTTTCTTCCTGTATTCAAATTTTGTTCAGAAATTCCAGAAAAGTTTAAGTATTTCAAAATTTGTTCACTTCTTTTCAAAAAAGTTTGAAAATCCCAAAAAAGGATAAAAATTTCTGAACAATTTTATAATTTTGTTCATGAACTTGAAAAATGATCATGTTTTCAAAATTTGTTCGGAAGTTCAAAACAATTGTTTTCATATTTATTTTTGTTCACAAATTTAAAATATGTTTAGTGTTTGAAATAATGTTCTAGCTTTACAAATTTGTTCAGAAATTCAAAATATGTTCAGGTTTTAAAATTTTGTTCGCAAATTCATAAAATGTTTGAGCTTTGAAATAATTGTTTTCAATTTGGAGAAATGTTTCTTTTTTAAGTGTTTGTTAATTTTTTTTCAAAAAATGTTTGTGTTTGTTACAAAATTGTTCGTAATTTCAAAAAATGTTCTCGTTTGCAATTTTGGGATTTTTTTAGCAAACTTTAAGCTTTATCACTGTCGTTGTAGTTTCTTTTACTTTTGCACTGCACATTTAGCACAAGAGCTAGTTGGCCACTGTCGACACTTCGACGCAATTAGCGTCACATAGGAGCTCCCTCAACCAGGGTCGCCACGGATAATCCTACACCTACGAAGGGGCTACGAAGACCTACGTAAAATTCTAAACTATAAACCTATCGGCCCCCTGATTTTAATGGGGGGTGGGCCCCTCCTCACCAATCTATCCAATAAGCCCTCTACACGATGCTGGTTACGTAGAACATGTAAGGGTGTGTTTGGTAGCATGTATGGACCTAGCCTAGTTGTTCTCCTCTCATACATGCTGAGTTCATGCAGTTGCTGTTGTTTGGCAGCGATGTATGCGCTGAGACATGCTGAGCAGAGACTTTATTTGCCAGCCTACATGTGTTTCGACATGCTGAACAATTTTAAATTCTAATTTTTTGAATGATGAACAAAATTGAAACAACATGAAAACAAATTTAAACATATTTTCAAAATTTAAACAAAATTTGAAATACTAAAGATTTCTTCAAAATTATTTAAAATTTAAAATTCTGAACATATTTTGAAAATTTGAACATATTTGAAATTCTTAACTTTTGATAATTTAAACAAATTTTGAATATTTTATATATTTTTTTGAAATTCTGCTTTTTTCCAAAATTCAAAAACTTTTGATTTTTCTAAATTCCGAACATTTTTAAATTTTCAAAAACACTTATTGAAAATTCAAACAAAATTTGAAATACAGAACAATTTTTTGAAAATTAAAACAATTTTGAAATTTAAAACATTTTCAAAAAATTGAAATTCTGAACGATTTCGAAATTTAAACAATTTTTGTAATTCTTAATATTTTTCAGAAATTTGAACAAATTTTGAAATTATGAACATTTTTTTGAAAATATAAACATATATGAACGCGATCCGGTGGGTGGGGACGAGGGTCAGGGCCAGCATGGCTGCCTTCATGCACCCTGTTTGGGGTGCATGAGATGAGCATGGTTGGGGGCCCTTTTATGCATGAGATGGGCATAGCTCAGGTAAGCCCGTGCACCCTACCAAACAAGCAAAAGCGGGTCGGATTGGGAACTTTTGCCCTCATGCGCCCTCCGTGCATCCTACCAAACACACCCTAACAGATTTTACGTAAGTCTAGCATTGTCCAGTCGCCACTTGTGGCTAGGCTATCCACATGATCCTTTTTTATTTATTCCTTTGAACTTCCTAATTAATCAATAAAGTGGCATTTACCCTAACGCTGCGTTTGGATGTCCATATTGGAAGGCTCTGTAATGAATTGGTTGGAATACCATTTCAGCAAGGAAACTGAAATGGACATGAATACGAATTCACTTGTTTGGTTGTTCACTGAATTGCCTCATGGAATCTGTGAGGTTTCAATACTAAATCCTGCTTGGATGACAAACATTGAAATTGCATATTCACATTGATTGTGAAGCTTTTATCCTTCTATCTACAGGAAACATCAAATTTGTCCATACACATACGCACAAGAATCATTAAATTTGCCCACATCCACACACATAGAAACCGAAGAGTAGGCAAGCACAGTCAGGAAGCTTCAGCAGCGATAGCCTCCTAGTAGCCGCAGCTGCAGCAACTAAATGCAGCGGCGGACACCCATAGTTTTCGCGCCGGAGGCGGTCGAGCGGACGGGCCTGTGGCGGACGCCCATGGCTGCCGAGCTGGAGGCAGTGCACGACGCGTCAGTGGAGGGGACGGGTGAGATGCGGCGGTGCCGGAAGATGTTGCAGGAGGAGGGGGCCGAGGAGGGAACGCACCTGGACGCCGCCGAGCTTCGCAGCCGCCGCCCACCTCGGAGCTCGCTATCTCCCTTCCTGCCTTTTCTCCTTATCTGTTCGCGAGTGGGGAAAAGGGAAGTGAACCGGTACGTTTTGCGGGATGGGCGATTTCAACACAATTCGGAGCCGGAGGCCTCCGTATTGTGGGTAGGCTGTTTGCGTGGGAGTGATTTCAGCCTGAATTTAGTTTCATTACCGGCCACCAATTCAGTGTCCAGCCAAACAGATGAAATAAAACTTACCAATACCAAATCCAATACAAGCCCCCCAATGAAGACATCCAAACACAGTGTAAAAGAAAGTACATTCCCGTTTCAGAAGGAAAAGGGAAACAACACTACACGACAATTCCACGTGTGTGTATGTATATCTAAAAATAGAAAGACTGTTCCTCGTGCCGTTCTCGCGTTTTGTATTGGCCGGCCATGACTTTACTGCCGCCGTTTCTCGCCTTCTCGGATGATTCCGTGAAAATGCTGCCCAAGTACCTGCACGGCCGGAAAACTTCTCACGAAGAAACGCTGGAAAACTGCGTCGTATTTCCATGCACGCGCTCTCCCTGCGCTATATATGCGGTTCACTCCGTTCGTACGAGGCCGTACCAAAAGTCCAAGACTCAAAAGGTGAAACCCACAAGAGATCGAGCTGTTGCCATGGCTTCCCGTGCCGCACCGTCCAGCTGCTCGGCGTCGACGAGCAAGCTGCTCCTCCTCCTTGTCTTGGTCGCCGCCGCCGCGGCGCACGGCGTGGCCGCGGCGAGGCCGGGGCCGGGAGCGGCGGGCGCGCACGGCGGAGGTGCGAGCGCGAGGCTGCTGTCGGGGCCGGGGGCCTCTTGCTGCACGCACGACCGGAACTCGGAGGGAACCTCGTGCTGCCCGCACAGGCCACCTCCGTAGTAGTCCACGGCAGACTGCGCCCGAAATGTGTAGAGTAAATTATTTGGTTGCTGATCGTTCATTCATTCGTGTACAGATAGAAATCAACCGTGTATATTCCTTCTTTGGTGTCTGGTCGTTGTTTGTTTCTAAACTACAGTAGCGGCGTCTCTCGTTAGGAGAACCATGAGTTATAAGGTGTCAGAAGAGTACTTCTAAATTGTGTAACTAATAACATGATGATTACTGATCTATGTGTGATTTGGTTAGTACGTGGCTGGTTATGAAAATTTCTTCTTTTTTTCTTTTGAACACGGTACAGACAACAAGCGCTCATATACTCATCCGTATGAACACACACACACATCCTATTCTATGAGCACCTTCGAGAGATTGAGTCAGCATATCATCTTAAGATTGACATAATCACCAAAGGTGCCTCATAGTCGACAAAAACGTCGCCTTCCACTGAAGATGCATCACTGAAAATTTTAAAATAAATTCATGAATAAATGTGAGCACCAGGACACCAGGACTTGAACTCTGGTGGACTGATAATACCATTGTCCTCCTAACCATCCTACCACAAATTGATTCATGATTATGAAAATTTCTAGCTCCAAACTACACACAGCCAATTGATGCATACATGTCCTCTCGTAGTGCATTAGTTACCTCCAGAGATTGCATCAACTGTTGAAATAACGAACGTCGTTGCAAAACGTAGCACTTCGGAGCTGCCAACCGTTCCATTTGGAACCACCGATGCACATGGCAAACCTTCTGTTGGCCTCTCAGGATTTTTGAACCCCCTCACTCATTTTTTTAAAGTGGTTACAGAGATTTTGCCACTGCCAATGTAGTAGCCTCAGATCCTCACAATGCTATTTGTTCACTCTGATCAAATGATCTGCAAATTGCCACCTTAGCCTCGTCTATTTATACTCCCGCCTATCTCACATGTTCACTTGAAGCAAACTTCACTCCTATCATATGTCGTGAGTGAAAACTCCACCTTGTGCTAATTTCAAAGGGCTTTCTATTCCAATCATCTAAGTCAATTCATTGAGATATGATCCCTCTTTGTTTCACTCATACTTCTCCAATCCAAAAGCCAAATGTTGAGATAGTTCGTGTATTGATGAAATTATCTTTTGAAGCACAAGAGAAGGAGATTCATCACCAGGCAATCTCAATCTTATTACTCTTGGAAGGTGTGCGCCTCCTAGATTGGCTATATACTTGGGAGTCTTCAAGTATGTGAAAAAACAAAAAGTTTGTAAGGGCCCGAAGATCACGTTCATGAAGATTTACCCGTATTGAGGCTCGGCCTTCGTGAGCATAAGCCATATTGTCTTTGTAGACCCTTCGTGATTGTCCTTTTGCGGACTTGGTCCTTAGTGGAACCTCGCAACTAGGATCCTCGTGATCTCATATCTATAGTGGATCAAAGCCTCAATCAACATGGATGTTAAATAATGCAAACTATTCGAAGTTGCAAACCACGAAAAAATCTTCACCGAGCCAACCCATGTCCTCATATCTCTAACTCTACCTTGTTATGTACACTTTCATGTATTTACTTTTAGTTGTCTATACTCTTGTAGACTTGCATGTGTAGGGTGCTTGATCGACTACCATAGCAAAGCTAAAATTGCAAGGAAACTAAATTTTGTGAAAAGAGTTACTTTTTTCGAAGTAGTCTATTCACCACCACCTCTAGACATACATAAACCCATATCTGCATATCTCTAACTCTACATTGTTACGTACACTTGCATGTATTTACTTTTAGTGGTCTATACTCTTGTAGACTTGCATGTATGGGATGCTTCATAGACTACCATACAAAAGCTAAATTTGCAAGGAAACTAAATTTTGTAAAAGGAGTTAGTTTTTTCTAAATAGTATATTCTCCCCCACCTCTAGACATACTTAATCGATCCTACAACTATCCTAATTCTCCACATTAACCATGGCAATCCAACTAGAACAAACCTACTGCTTGCAAACAAAGCCTGCATCTAACCTAAACTCCATCAGGAGATAGATACATAGATAGATAGATACATAGATAGATAGATAGAGAGATTGATATAGAGCGAGGGGGGGGGGGGTGGAGGAGCCTTTGGTGCAGTTGTTTGCTCCTTGCATGTGAGGATGTGGCCAAAGGTGTAGTATCAACCAGTCGCCCCAATATTTCACACATACCCTGGTTCTTGAAACCACTACTCAGGAATAAAATCATCCCAAGCCAATGGTGGTTCCATGAACATATAATTTTGTTTTTACTTCATTTTTTCACGTGTTTTGCACTTTTCCTTTGCTCACACCTTCTTTTCTCAGGTTCGCACTCTTTCCTCAAGAGACCGGTTCCTCTGCAAGCTACCATGTTTGTTTTCCAAATCTCAGCCATGGCGGTGGAACCATAGGACAACCATCCAATGTGTAGATCGTTGAAATTGCCCTAGGATAAAAGGTGACGGGAAGAGCCGAGTGAGTTGACATGTATGGCTCCAGTGAGGCAGCCATGCATGGGTCAATTATTGATTAGGTTTTGCCACAAACCTTTTTTTGCTTAGTTGGAGGCCTAGAGTAGGAGGATGGTGTTGCTTATAGTACTTGTGCCCTAATGCAGCCTATTGACATCCTTTCTCTTTCTAGACAAACATCCTTCAGCTTCACTTTACCCCACTGGAGGTTTATAACCCACTCAAATCGATGGGGAACACACCAAGTTGTGCAGCTTTGATGGTCAATATTAACATGCTCTGTTGGTGGACGTCTTTCGCATTCCTTACCTAGCATTGTTGCAATGGATGAACCACTATGTAATACCAACAATTTCTTGCACTGGAAAAATCCTTTAGATGCGAGGCAACAACCATACCAAAGCATAATCCATCATTGCACAACCCAACCGTTCTTCCTTCTCAACCTCATCAAACATTAGATGCTCCATGCCCAACACCCTCCATACATCCGTTATATTGGTTAATCATATGGGAACTAAACTAGATCTTGCACTCCTATTGGGCACACATGACATTGGCCGTTCGTCTCAATATGGCGGCTAGCTAGCCTCACTAACCATGCACAACTTGCGTAGCAGAAAATTTCATCTCCGTCGGTATAGACACCTTCCAAGCTTTTCTCCCATATTGGATTCACCCTACTCCATCCAAACAATCCTATCACTAGGATCGACTACTATACCATACTATTGCTCTCATTGCAGATGATAAAGGTACCTTTTTTTTTGCTAAAAAGGCATCTTTGTGTGGTGGTGCCACACCACCATGTCCTACATATCCCATTTTGATGATGAGATCAATCATAGCCTATGCACGTTAATTGGGAGGAAAGCTTCTTATGATAGTAGCTCATTCTAGCCTTGTGTAACAGGATTAATAAAATCACCAACCTTTCTAATTGGTGTTCCTCCTTTTTATCATGGAAACTTTCCTAGACGGGTTGTTCCAAACATCTATTTTTCGCTCGTCATCCAACCTCTAGATACAAGCCTAACGAGGAGTCTACAATTACACCATTTTGCTTCACTAGTGAATGAAGAGCCATCTTCTAGCTTTTGATATGGTCTGGACAATACAAATTTACTTTTATGATTTGAGGCATGTTGTGAAGAGCCTCCAGCTTAACATTGTCAATCTAACACAATGTATCTCTCTAAACCTGCTGCCTCTCTCTTTCTTCTGCACATAGATAAAAACTAAATATCCTGCTATAGCTGGTGACAATTACATAATTATTTTGACAATTTAAATACATAACATATCATTTGTGGGTATTGATTGAACTAGTGCCTTAAATGAAATCGCCTTGCCTCACGTTGATAATGTTTTCTCCATCCATCGACACGGTCAACCAAATGTTGGAGATAATCTATCCAATCAACCTCAACAAGGGAAGGTAGACCCAACTACTTATGATTAAGGAACTCTGTTGAATCAAGGACCGATTGCCATATTATACCCAACTTCTGTATCTAAGCTACAACATACTCTTTGACTTTGGGTCACTGGCCAACTATCCCAGTATGCACAATACATATCCAATAATCCCAACGATTGATTGCATTGAATTATTGTGCTTTCATCAAAACAACGAAATCTACAACTAAAAAAGGAATCTACATTAAATAATGATTGTGAAACTGAAAATCTATCACATGTTGACTGTATTGTGTTTTGTTGTTAGTTTTCTTCTTGGGCTTATCGCAGTTACCCTCTTTTAGGCCCTTTTATTTGTTTTCCTTTTTTCTCTTTCAGTCCGAGGAAAAAAAGTGTGAAGCTGAAAATGTATGTTCACATACCTCGACTTTTTGTAAGCCATCTATCTCATATCCGAGCTTTCGGTCTATATGTGACTCCATGTAATTTCTAACCCAATCGTGAACCAAAAATCTCGAGCATCCCTTTCAGATCTTCTACTATAATCTGCATATGAGTTCTATAAAATAAAAATAAAAATTACACCAGCCTTCTTCTTTCTCCAATTTTACGCAGCCCGCCGAAGATTGAAAATGACACTGAACTAGCAGTAAAAGAAAGGGCACCTAGAAATGCCCTTACCATACCATTCTTTGACGACCGCAATAGCCACTCGACCCTTAAGATGAGATCTATAAATCGATGAAACAACATCCATCATCTTCAATCCCGAGGGTTAAAAAACTCGGACCATGCCACAGAACAACACAGAAGAAGAAGTCGAAGTCGCCACATCAATAGCCAACCAATAGCTCTTCTTGAAAGGTACAACAACTGTCATGATTTTATGGGAACCAACAGATCTGCAGACAAAAACTCTCACAGACCCTTCATCAACGTTGGATCGGATATCTTTCAGGCAGGGAGAGGGTAGTGAGACCTTATTTCAAGACGCGTCTGTTGCCGCCTCTTGATGCCATTATGAAAACAAAACTTAAGAAAAAAAACGAGACAGACGGATTCCACTCCTCTTGCCACTAGCGAGGGCGCCGAAAGGGACGAGGAGGGGAGCCAAGGCGGCGGCGAGTAGGAAAGTTGCTCCGGTGGCTAGGGTTCCTTCCTTGTTGGCCTAGGTGTCATGTTTGTGACGAAGCATGTGCTGGCGGGTAATCTGTAAATGAGCTGACATGGCAATCGACATGACTTGACTGAATCTGACGTGGAGCGTGCCCCAGGAAGCAAAGGAACAAGGCGCATTGCTTCCTTCCTGGGATGCCACGACACTCCCTGTCATTCGCCCCACACACGTCATCGCCATCTCACAGAAAAAAGATCGCAAAATAACATCCGAAATTAAGCGAAAACGAGAAGGGAATTAGAAGCATTAGAAGCACACATTAAACGCGAGAAAAATAATCTCCCGTGCTGCGTCCGTTACTCCTCCACCGCCTCCCCTCCCCTCCCGTCTCCGCTCCTCGCCGGCGCGCGGCGGCGAGGCCCGCGCCTAGGGTTTGCGAGGGGGCCCTCCCGGCGCCGCCACCCACGCCGCCCATGTCACTCCGATCCGGCGGCCGCAAGCTCTCCTTCGAGCTCCTCTCCAGCGGCCTCCCCGCCGACGACGACGTGGACGACGACACGTCCCCGCGCTCCCTCCCCGAGACCTCCTCCGATGGCCAGCGCCGCCGCAGGAGGCGCTCCAGGCGCAAGCAGGGCGGGCTCCAGAGCCCCCCGATCGCGGAGGAGGAGCCGCGCGTGGACGCCCACCCGCCCGCGGCGCTCAGGGTCGCGGATCTGATGCCCGTGGTGGAGAAGGTCTGCCAGACCTCGGACGCGGAGAGGTCCGCGACGAGCTGCGTGGCGTATGTTGGTGTCGAGTTGAGGCAGAGGAACGTGGCCGGGAATGGGAGGGTGGTGACGTTTGCGGAGGACGCGGCTAGCAGCTGCGGAAGCAGCTCGCGTGAAAGCGCCGCGGCCGCCGCCGCCGCCGCCGCGGTGCCGGATGTGATTGACCCGGCCCGGCGGCCTGAGGCGAACGGTGTCGTGAAGAAACTGGAGAAGGATGAGTCGCTGGACTGGGAAAAGTACATCAAGGAGAACAGCAACGTTCTCGGAGGTACAGATTTCTGTTACCTTTCTTTCATGTTGTGACGTTGTTTTGATGGTGCTGGTTATAACATTCGCATTTAGAGTGTGTCACTTGTGAATTTCGTACCAGCAACCAGCAGAGTCTATGAACATTGTGACATAAACGAAACAGCGAAACAGCCCGAGGTACAAATTAGGAATTACTTTTGGGGCACACTGAAGTGGCTCCCTTATGGGTTTTGCCTGTCCTGCTAAAGTTGGAGGATCCTGAGAAATAAAGTGTACCTGGTTTAGAAAGAACACTGGCATCATGTTTTTAGTTGGAATATGTAAACATTCACCAGAAAACCTGCAGATAATCATATCATAACCTGCATTTTCTAAGTAAGAAAATAAGGATGCACTGATTTTCTATAAGCTCGTCAAACGGACTTGTGCAATACGATACAAATGGGTGAAAATAGTATAACTACAGAAAGTTGAAGCAAATAATTTAAACTAGTGAGGTACTCTGTTCATGTTTTTTTAATGGAAACCTCTAAAAACTATCATTACTAGTCTGGGGATTTGCATTTCTTTTTGACTGTCTAATCGTTGTTGCTTTGTATTGGCCATATATGAGAACAACTTTTAGTCAGATTTCCTATTGCACACTGAATTAGTTCAATGTATGCATTTACACCTCTTTTCAACTATGTGATACTGCAGAAGTCGAGCGCCGTGACAATTCACCATTCAGATACTTCATTGGAGAAATGTATAGCGGCAATTCGCTTAGGAGTACAATTGCAGTGGGTAATGACAAGAAGCGACAGCGGGTCTACAACACTATGTTTCATGTGCCTTGGAGATGTGAACGGGTATATATCTCACTTGCAAATATGCCCCCTTCTTTGTACCCTATATATTGGATTTTTTTTGGAATTATAGGGCCATCCTAATTATTTCGAATTTTAGGGCATTCTAAATTATTTGGAATAGTTTGCCAGCATTGCTGGAGATGAATCCAATATGCATCAGTTGTAATATTTCTGGAACCATGTCATCAGCACATATTTTAACTGAAATGAATATATAATTAAATTCAGATCCTTGTTAAGATATGAATAGATACGAGTTATGCTTTTTGCAGTAATTAATAAATTAATAAAAATAATGTATTCGACAATTGACAACCACATTCAAAAGATAGCTAAATGTTTCAGTTCAGTAGTTCTAGATGTAGCATGTCTGTAATCATGGGGAGATTTTTGATTGTGATCAATGCTGCAGCTAATTGTCGCAGGATTCTTTGTCTGCCTGGATTCCTTTCTGTCTTTGCTCACCATCATGCCTGCAAGAATTGTGATGACAGTATGGCGAATTCTGAAAACCAGGTGGGTTCACGATGATGCTGTAAACTTGATTATTTACACATAGATTATGTGCATACTATTTTGTTATGTATGGATTCCATTAAGTTTTATGATTTACCAAATTTAGTTTTATGATTTTGTTCCTAAAAGAGGATACCATTCGGTTTTGTTGTCAGCAACTGAATCTAGAGATTACTTCCTATTGGAACATATTTATGTGATGTTTGGGAGGTCTCTGCTTAAACTTAAAGCTACCACAAGTTTAAAACTTTATTAAGACATCTCTATAGGCCTTCTCAGATTAGCTTAATCCCTTGCTCAAATCATTAACTCTTTGTTTAAGATTTTCCAAGAAACTAGCTAAAAACTTCTATGTGAAGTTAAGCACTTTCAGAGAGGGCCTCAGAATGTTTGGGGATTTACATGATTAGTTTTGATTGATAATTTGTATCATAGTTAACAATATTTCAGGCTCAAAATTCAACAGCAACTGTGTCAAAAATGTTTAGGGAACTTTCTCGTTTAAAACCGAGAACAATCGTGTTATTCTGCCATATCGCTCACCATTTTTCTGTAATAAAATAATGGTATCTTTTTTATCTAAAAATAAGGACATCTTGTTTTTTTTTTGGCATGAGGACATCTTGGGCAGAAGTGAATAATTTAGTCTGCTGAAGTGAATCTTTTCTGAATAAATTAATGACACCTTGCTGCTTTGCTAGTTAAGTGTCTGATTATGTGATTGCTATCGTCTATTGCCAGTATTAGTTTAGTTGGTAGGTCGTACCTTTTCTATTTTTAAAGTGGCAAACATTTATGATAGCCATGACTATACCAGCAGGAGAAATCCTGTTGAATTATTTACATTAGTGCTGCACAAAGTGCTTGTAACATTAAGTGATTTTTCATCTGTTTACTTATATTTGCCATTTGATTGTACACACTATGCACCACCCTTTCCCATTTTACTATTTTGTTTTCGGCCGTATACTGCCGTGTACTTATTTATCGAATGTGTTTGTGACAGGCAGTTTCTTCGGCCAAATGCTGCTGATTTGTCAGATTATGGATGTTTTGTAGTTCTAGCCCTAGGAGTTGCTTCTTTGCAAATGATAGGTTCGTTATTTTCCCTTTGATTTTGCCAAACTAAAATGATACACATAATTGATAATCCTCAAACAATTTGTTTTGTGTGTCAGATATTAGTTTGATTTACCATGTCATTCGTGGCCAGGGCACGATCAAGCTCTATGTGGTATACAACGTACTAGAGGTGAGGGAAGTATTTTTTTTAAATGTATGTACATTTTTATTAGTTAGCACACTTACCTTTTTCTGTTACTTTTAGATCTTTGACAAACTATGTCAATCATTTGGCGAGGATGTGTTGCAAGTTTTGTTCAACTCAGCTGAGGGACTGTCAACATGTTCAACTGACAGGGTCACATTCGAACTGTTGCGGTTCCTTTTGGATGGAGCTATTGCAGTCCTCGCATTTGATATCCTTGGCTCCAAACTATCCTGTCTTATTTTTACATGCCTTTGTTTAATTTATTTACATTCTACAAGTTTGAGATGTCAGAATTCCCCAATTCAAAGGAAAACTATGTAGCCCACACTGATATGCAGCACCGAGCTGATTATAAGCTCACAGTAAAGACATGGTAGTCATCGTGTAACATTAGTTTTAGTTGGAATCACAGTGACTTAAGTTTTATCTAACATAAGTTCGTCCAGCTTTCAGTTCGACTGTAAGTTTACTTTATTAACCTTTGCTGCTGCCATTTCATATTAATCTGGATTTGGTTTCCTTAACAAGTCATTACTTGTGCATTCATTTGTCCTCTTAGCCCAAGCTATCACCCTGTCAACATGTATTATTGCCCATAATAATGCACTATTGGCTCTTTTGGTGTCCAATAATTTTGCCGAGATTAAAAGCAATGTATTTAAGAAAGTTAGCAAAGAGAACCTTCACAATCTGGTTTACTATGGTGAGTGTGCTTATGATTGTGTCATTTCCATGATTCTAAATCAGATGCTGATGGATGACTGTATTTGCTACGTTTCCATCGTCTGGATGATCCTTTTGAATTCATCGTTGCTGCATAGCTGCATTTGTCAGTATGTCATGTGTGGCTTATTGTTGTTGTCTAGCTACTTAGTGTTCAGCACTTCCATCTCCTTATGTGGAATGAACCGTGCTGAGTTGGACTCCATAGATAAATTGTCTGCATAGACCTTTTTACATATTGGATATTCATTAACTTTCTAGAAGCAAATTCTTGGCCATTTTGTAAGTGCAAGGTTCAAAACCCTTTCGTGCCGTAGTAGCAAGAAATTGTGAGCATTGGTTGCAAACGGTTCACTGCATGCAATATAACTGCTATGTTTTATGCTACACGTGGTTAGTTAGCAATTGGCTGTGTGTTCTATATTTATCATGCCATTGTTACATTTTTTCTTCATCATTTTTTTCAACACTTAATTTTTGAGTTGTTGATTTGCAGATATCATTGAGAGGTTTCATATCACAGCATTTTTACTGTTTGTACTAGCTCAAAATATCTTGGAAGCAGAGGGGCCATGGTTTGACAGTTTTCTTATTGTATGTTGAATTTTTTTCCTTTCTGTTCTTGTCGTAATCAGAGACTTGGATGATTTCAAAAAGTAATATTACTTCCTTTTGTCACTGCAGAATGCTTCCTATGTATTTATGTGTGAAGTGCTTATTGATGCTATCAAGCACTCATTCCTTGCAAAATTTAATGAGATAAAGCCAGTTGCTTATTCAGAGTTTCTGGAAGACTTATCCAAGCAGGTGATACGCTGACAAATAACTTGGCATGCGTATCTTGGTTCAAATACATTGCTGGCTACACAGCCTATGCCCCTGTGATACTCGGATAAATAAACAAACAACAAATGAGGTTCAGAGTAAATGACCCTATCAGTTAAAAATGCTAACACGCATTCATGCATGCGGAACACTGCTTATTTGATTTGTGGGAAATATTTGTTTTACTACTCTTGTTGTTTTGCTTCGTTGGGTTTGTAGTTTTATGTCAGTGGTTCTGTGGCATGTATTTGCCTTTATCCTGATAGGGTCATTTAGGAAATTCTATCTAGACACTTGCCAAGAATTGAACCTTTTCATCTGATGTTATTACTAATGCCCGTCTCGCTGAAAAAATATGTGCACAGATATTGAATGAGCAACCTGATGACCGTCAGAAAGATCTAACATTCATCCCCCTTGCCCCTGCTTGTGTGGTAAGTGACGTCCAAATGTCCATGCTCTTATACTGCCAATTTGTATGTACATATATTTTACTAACGAGCAAGGTATTCATTGTCTCTCTAGGTAATTCGTGTGCTGACTCCAGTGTATGCCACCCTGCTTCCTGCTGGGCCGTTTACCTGGAGAATATTCTGGATTTTGCTCTGGTCAGTTCTGACCTATTTTATCCTCGCCATCTTCAAGATACTTGTGGGACTGATACTGCGTTGCCTCGCGACTTGGTATATCAATCTACGTCTCACAAGAAAACAACATGCGGACTGAGCACCTGACACCATAATCCTGGTGTTAAGATGACAGCATTCTTGAGAAGACAATTTGATGTGGTGCGCGAAGTACAGCAACTGCCGCATCAGCCGTGAGTTCGATCACCTGCCCATGACAGAAATCTTGATAGTGTAGTACAGCACAGAGGAATATGTCGAACATCTTTTTCAGCAAACCATTTCGTCGATTCAAGGAACTAGGTATAGTCCAATTTTGCCGCGTTTACAACATCTTTCTGTCATCCTTCTGTGGATAGTTCATTTCATCCTAAAGTTATCTGCCTCAACCTAGAGAAGATTTTTTTGTAAAGCCCTGTGGATCTGTCTGTTTTGTATAATTCATTTAAGAAGAAAATATGGCAGCTTCGTCGGCAGTGGCTTTCTTCTTCTAGTCTTTCTGTGTCACGTATGGCTCGTGTCTGGGCTGGGCGTGGCAGCGTTTTTTTTTTCTAGCAGTTAAGATTATTGCCAAAAAAGAAAAAAATATCTTATGCCTTTCTAAAAATATATTTCTGTGTCACGCATGTCTCAACCTAGAGAAGATTTTTGTAAAACTTTGCGAATCTGGCAGTTTTGTACACTTCATTTGAAAACTCTGCTATGAATTGGGATATCTGGTATGGTTAGTAAATCATTGATGTGGACCAATGATTTGCAGAACTGCCAACTCCGGGGATCATATAATTTAGAGTCAAATACACCACGGGTACCTCAACTTGTCTGGTGCGGTCACTTTGGTGCCTAAACTTATAAAATACACAAAACTGGTGCCGTAACTTGTCCGAGCGTTCAAATACGGTGCCTCCGACCGTATCCCGGCATATGCACTGCCCACATGGCGTGCCAACGTGACATCGGCCCACATGTCAGTGGGTGTGAGAGGAGTGTCGTCATGGTTGTTTTACAGAAAACTCCTTGTACTTTATATAATTTTCACAAAAGCTCTTGACATTTTATTTAAATACGTCAAACTGCATCGATCCCACCTATCACATCTAGGCCTCGCATGTCAGCACATGAGATAAAATAGTAATAAGGTGTGAGAGGAGTGTCGTCATGGTTGTTTTACAGAAAACTCCTTGTACTTTATATAATTTTCACAAAAGCTCTTGACATTTTATTTAAATACGTCAAACTGCATCGATCCCACCTATCACATCTAGGCCTCGCATGTCAGCACATGAGATAAAATAGCAATAAAAAAAGTTCCCGGCAAGATTCGAACATACAAGGGCGAACAGCCTACACACATGTGCTAATCACTACGCCTATAATAGTTGACTGTGCAATATCCTAATACGCTTCTATTTTACCAAGAAACTGGGTGAAATAAAAAAGAAAAAATTGATTTGTTTGAAATTGAAAAAAATATTAAGAATGTCTCACGTTTGAAAAAAAGAACTATTCAACATATTACCTACCATCAACTTAAAAAAGTTTTAGTGCTTTTAAAAAAATCATCATATTTTTGGAAAATTCTCACGTGTATTAATAAATTATAAATGTATTTTTCAAAAATGTATGCGATGCATTCAAAAAAAATTACAACATCTATTTCATAAAATGTTCAATGTGTATTAAAAAATTTAGTGTAAAATTATTCTTACATTTCTACAAACATGTGTTAACACATTTATAAAATTTATTGTTTCTACACAATGATTTTTAATACATGTTGAACAATTTTCAAAATATAACGTTGTTGATTTTTAATAATTATGTATTCTAAAAATACAACGAAGATACAAAATAATCTGCATGCTTGTGGTCCTGACTGAAGATGCAAAACAAATTTGTAATATTTTATAATATATGTTGAATTGTTTAAATCAACATAAATTTTAGAAAAAGTTCATGGTTAAATCTTTGAACTACAAATAATAAAAAATAGAATAAAAATTTAGATATACAATCACATATTGATAATTAGTGTATTTTAATATTAAAATATTGTATATCATAAAAATCAAACAGTAACTTAAAAAACAGGATAAAAATTACAGAGCGATAGATAGACTTTCTAGCTAACAACTGTACATAAAGTACTATTTGTTTTGGTGGCTAGCGTGCGTACTAGCTATTTAACCTTGGATGTACCAGGGTCGAAACCAATTCAAAGACACAGTTTATTTTTATTTTTCCTGTTATCGGCATATACAGAGCAAGGGTTTATTTGTGACTTTAATTAAATCTTAGGGGATTTTTTACACACAAAAACTCGGACGCATTTCACCCAGCACAGGCATCGCTCACACCCACTGACATCTGGGTCAACCACCAGTTGTCACTCCACGTGGACAACACATATGGTGGCATACGGGCGGAGGCACCATACATGCACCGTGCGACAAGTTATAGCACCATTTTTGTGTATTTTACAAGTTTAGATACTATACTGACCGCAACGGACAGGTTAAGGCACCTGTGATGTATTTAACTCTATAATTTATAATCTTTGAAGCAAAACTCTGCGAGGACTTGTCTTGTAAATCTGCTCCCAGCATGAAAGCTCGGAACAAATGTACATACGCGTTTGTACAAATGTACGTACACGTTTATATATATATATATATATATATATATATATATATATATATATATATATATATATATATATATATTAAAATGTATGAGAGGATGCAGCTGCCTCCATGTTGCTTTACATCGAGAGAAAACCAGTCAAATAACCAGCGTTCTCCCCCACGGTGAAAAAAGAAGCCGCCGCATCGCAGCTCAAAAAGAAAAAGGAACCCCCCACATCGGCAGACTAACACGAAGACTCAGTATTCCTCCAAGAAAAAACACGAAGGCTCAGTATTCCCTACAAGCATGAAGGCCCATTACGGCCTCCAACTATTTTGGGCCACACCGAGAGATCCAGCCTACTCGTAGCCCACCGCACGTTCCGACGGCGCTTCCGTCTGGACGAACCACGCGGGGAGCAGAAGGCTCGTTCGTTTAGTCCCACATCGGCTAGCGAAGGAGAGCAAGACCAGTTTATAAGCCGCGCGCTGCACACAGACTCGTCCCTTCGGGGACATCCGATAAAATTGGAACGATACAGAGAAGATTAGCATGGCCCCTGCGCAAGGATGACACGCACAAATCGAGAAATGGTCCAAATTTTTTTGGGATTTCACGCGCCGGTCCCTGGAGCCTTCTGTTCAGCCCCTTGTGCATACAGCTCTTTTACAAAGTGGTCCTCTTTCTGTTTGGCAAGATCCTCACTGCTTCCATCTCCAAATTGGGTGTTGTTTCCTATTGCAGATACACCCTTTAAGATTATTATTTACAAGACTGCACCCTTTAAGATCTGACGTCTTGGACCTTGGATTTTCTTTTTTATTACAAAAGCGCCCTTTTCCAGGATCGCCACACCCGTATAGGAGTACTTTATTTAAATTTGGTTTATTTATTTATTTATCCTAACACCTGGCACTAGAACGAGGTCACCTGACATCAGTGCACTCAGAGCATATGAAATTTTCGGCATGCTATTAGTTATCGCGTGATTGACGCCCAGCCATTTCGAATTTCGATGGCTCTTGTACGCTGGACTAATCCACGGCTGGACTAATCCAGCAGAGTCGCTTCTCCAAACCTCTTGTACGCTGCAAATGATGGTCGACCAACCCGGGGCGGCACGGCCACCCTGGTGGCAGCTCTCAATCCATACGTACATCACTAGTTTATACTATCAACTAATCAACCGAGTAGACTAATCACACTAGTTCAGTAAGTTTATTGGGCTGAAGTCAAAAATTACTACCTTGCTAATCCGTTGAACAAAAGTCAAAAGAATTGTAGAGTCGGAATTATTCTCGTGAAACTACTCTCTTTGTTCCTAAATATAAGTCATTTTAGAGATTTCAATATTGACTACATACAACGCAAAATGACTGAATCTATATTCCAAAATATGTCTATATACATCCGTTTGTAGTTCATATTGAAATCTTTAAAAAGACTAATATTTAGAATTCCGAGGGAGTAGGATTCAAGGGGACTATATAATTCATACCATGACTGTTCAAAAAATAATTAAATCATGCCACAAGGATACAAGGAGAATCTAAAGTACTCCCTCCGTTCACATAAATAGTGTCTTCACTTACAGTTTCCAGGCTCCTACACGGCCAAGTCGATCTATCACTACCTCTGCTTCGAGCTGACTAGATCGCTACCTCTGCTCCGAGCTGACTAGATCGCCCACCGCGAAATGCACATGGAGGAGATGGGCACCGCTTAAATGCAAACTATTCACCTGGCTTGCCCTACAGAACAGGTTGTGGACGTCGGATAGAAGAGCCAGACACAGGCTACAGGACCACCCGCCGGCCTATTACACGTGCATGCAGGCGGAAGATAATGTGGGCCATATCCTGGCGAATTGTATCTATGCTCAAGAGGTGTGGCACAGAGTGTTCGGTCTTCTTGAGATCAACGTGCAAGGACCGGTAGAGACTGATGTGTTCACGGAGTGGTGGCTTGCAGCACGCACGTGATTCAGAGGAGCTGACCATAGAGGTTTTGATACGATGGTGACGACAGTAGCGCGGGCCCTGTGGAAGCAGAAGAATGCTAGGGTATTCAACAGGACCAACAAGCAGAAGACAGCGTTCGACCTTCCATTCATGATCCTGGATGAAATCGCTGAGTGGAGAATGGCGGGTGTGGGCGTCGGAGGACTACAATGTTTTGTGAGAAGTTAGCCTAGGGTAGCGAGGTGTTGGTGTTGCGTGTGTTGTACCGTCCTTCGTGTTCACACCTAGGATGGGATCTTGTAATTATATTTATCTCTTTTATAAACTTATGGTACACCAGTTTTCATGCTCGGCTTATTGCTCTTGTGTGTCATGTTGGGGCCCTTCTCCTTGGTCTATTTCTTTGCATTTGCAGCCCCAGTCACAACTTCAAATATTCTAGGCAGGTTATTTATCATGTTGAAAAGTCGCCTCCTGTGTGAGGCAAAACACGGCGCAGGTTATCAAACACCCATGGCGGCAGAAAACCGTTTTTTTACTGAAAACTGACCATATTTTGGCATCACTAATTAGATTATGACCACGGACCATTATGCAAAAGGTAAATTGCAGTGAACCTTCATGTTTCTCTAATTATGAACTCAATTTCAACTAAATGAATTGCATAATTATATGTTGAGATCAATTTGCTGATGCTCAACAACACCCCCCCCCCCCCCCCCCCCGACACACACAAATGTCCATCACTCTTAAATGGATTTTTTTTTTCTTTTCTTTTTGCTACTAAAACAAATCTACATGCACCAATCCATCACTCTTAACCACACTGAGGACGTTTTTTGGGTGGTAAGACACAAATCCCCGTGCCAGTATCATTTCGCAATTGTTGTATATTAGAGCCGCCTTTTCCTAGCAGGCAGCCAACTTGATTAATCAGCAGTTACAGAATTCTCACAGACAACTCCATCGTTGGGATCTTCATCAACAACAATCTTATCATGTGTCTTCAGTGGCGCATCTTGGGAAAAAACAATGGGGCTTGATGCATGTTCTCTAAGCCATTGATATTGTAAATAGTTTTGGAGTGATTTTGGTAATGTGATATACTAGTTGAACACTGCTATGCATACAACGGTTTTCAGCCGATCCATGCACGTTGCTTCACATCGAGCCATCCATTCATAGAATTAAGTGCAGCACATCCATCAGATTACCAATCGTCCATGAATCGTGCAGGGAGTGTCGGCTGTGTAGTAGTTTCGATACTAGCTACTCTCTCGTCTACACCAGGAATAGAGTCAGCAGCCTTCATCTTTACTTTAATCTTCCTTCTAAGGGCCTTAACAATATGACCACCTCTCCCCAAGGCACGACCAATGTTTTTTCCTAGGCACAATATCCTGTGAATGGTTTCTATTGGCCGAGAGGAAATGGGTCCATCATCTTGAAGTTTACCATTTCTCTTTCAATCATCAGAATCGAAACTAGTCCTCTTGTTGGAAGTACGTGGATTATGTCTTCTAGGTTTATCATAATCCATCAGTCTGAACAAAGAAAGGTCCGTGAAAACGACGAAGCTATGTAAAATAGGAGGGGGCCGTGCCCCCCCCCCCCCCCCCCCGTGCATATATATGATGCAATGAGATGAGGAGGCGTGCAATCTAGCAGCCCCAATTCAGACGATTTACACTCCCCTCCACTGTATAAGAAGAGCAGCTGCTGCCCCAAAGTTCACACAAGAACCAAGTTGCAGCTCAAGGGAAGCAAAAGCTAGGAGGAAAAGCTAGGCGCGACAACACCGATCAGACCGGAAGGGAAATGGCTCTCCTCCTCCTTGTGATCATTTCTTTTGTGTCGGCGCCACCCTCCACGACTTTGGCGATGCCACAACACACGTGCAAGTTCGAACTTGCTAGTCTTGCGGCGGTCTCTTGCCAAGATTCTGTGCAGTCTCCTGCAGCTTCGTGTTGCGATGCTCTCCTTTATGCGGTGGATCTGGAGTCCAGTTTTGAGTTAGATATAGGGGTGCTTGTTGCCTATGCGAATTTATGTTGGTACGGAACATTCCATTCGATCTTCCATCCGTGTATCGTTCTTGCCATGGCAAGGATTCCGACTTGGTTGTGGCGTGGCCAACGTACATGAAGGAATTCAATGGTGTTTGCCATGAGGACAGCGCCCCATTTCCTAAGCGCAAAGAGATAAAGAAGTCACCGGACATATTCCCTCTGTTTCAGTTTACAAGTCTTGCGCGTATACCTAGGTTGTTAATTTTATCACCGTAATATAAACTATATAACACAAAAATTATACCATTTGAAAATAGAACATCTGCCTAGTTGGAAGTTTGGTTATTGTGAAGTGCTGTGTTGACCCCTGCTACTATTAGTTGTGTGTTTTGGCTTGCCTACCACGTTGTTTACTCATGTCATGTAATCACCCCAATGGACGCCCTGCAGCTTTTGGATGGCCCATTGCCGGAAATGGCTCTCCTCCTCCTTGTGATCCTTTCTTTTGTGTCGGCGCCACTCTCCACGACTTTGGCGATGCCACAACACACGTGCAAGTTCGAACTTGCTAGTCTTGCGGCGGTCTCTTGCCAAGATTCTGTGCAGTCTCCTGCAGCTTCGTGTTGCGATGCTCTCCTTTATGCGGTGGATCTGGAGCCCAGTTTTGAGTTAGATATAGGGGTGCTTGTTGCCTATGCGAATTTATGTTGGTACGGAACATTCCATTCGATCTTCCATCCGTGTAACGTTCTTGCCATGGCAAGGATTCCGACTTGGTTGTGGCATGGCCAACGTACATGAAGGAATTCAATGGTGTTTGCCATGAGGACGGCGCCCCATTTCCTAAGCACATAGAGATAAAGAAGTCACTGGACATATTTCCTCTGTTTCAGTTTACAAGTCTTGCGCGTATACCTAGGTTGTTAATTTTATCACCGTAATATAAACTATATAACACAAAAATTATACCATTTGAAAATAGAACATCTGCCTAGCTGGAAGTTTGGTTATTGTGAAGTGCTGTGTTGACCCCTGCTACTATTAGTTGTGTGTTTTGGCTTGCCTACCACGTTGTTTGCTCATGCCATGTAATCACCCCAATGGACGCCCTGCAGCTTTTGGATGGCCCATTGCCGGAAATGGCTCTCCTCGTCCTTGTGATCCTTTCTTTTGTGTCGGCGCCACTCTCCACGACTTTGGCGATGCCACAACACACGTGCAAGTTCGAACTTGCTAGTCTTGCGGCGGTCTCTTGCCAAGATTCTGTGCAGTCTCCTGCAGCTTCGTGTTGCGATGCTCTCCTTTATGCGGTGGATCTGGAGCCCAGTTTTGAGTTAGATATAGGGGTGCTTGTTGCCTATGCGAATTTATGTTGGTATGGAACATTCCATTCGATCTTCCATCTGTGTAACGTTCTTGCCATGGCAAGGATTCTGACTTGGTTGTGGCGTGGCCAACGTACATGAAGGAATTCAATGGTGTTTGCCATGAGGACGGCGCCCCATTTCCTAAGCGCAAAGAGATAAAGAATTCACTGGACATATTCCCTCCGTTTCAGTTTACAAGTCTTGCGCGTATACCTAGGTTGTTAATTTTATCACCGTAATATAAACTATATAACACAAAAATTATACCGTTTGAAAATAGAACATCTGCCTAGCTGGAAGTTTGGTTATTGTGAAATGTTGTGTTGACCCCTGCTACTATTAGTTGTGTGTTTTGGCTTGCCTACCACGTTGTTTGCTCATGTCATGTAATCACCCTAATGGACGCCCTGCAGCTTTTGGATGGCCCATTGCCGGTAACCTAGGAATCGATCTCCCGACCTCACACTCCAAACCCGAGCCATTGGCCACTACACCACACACACCAACTGAACATCCAGGTGCAAAACACCATAAGAACACACAGCAGCGCTGAGATTTGGAGAACATTTCTTGAAAATTGCAAGCAGTTTTGAAATGTCACATTTTTTAAAAAAAAACTGAAGATGTTTTGTTATTCCAATTTAAAAATAAAACACAAATGCAAATCCCAAACAATTTACAAAAACGCGAATTTTTTTTCAAAAATTAATATTTTCTGAAAAACGAACAAACACGAACATTATTTTAAATTTTGGAATATTTTCTGAGATCACAAATAATTTTAAAAATATAACAAAAATGGTAAACAAGAATATTTTTAAATTCAGCACCAATAAAGTTAAAACAAGAACTTTTTTTAAAGGTGCAAACAAAATTTGTATTGTACGCTTTTTCGGAAATGCGAACAAAATTTGTAACATGGGAATATTTGTTGAAATTGCGAACAAAAATGTTGAAACCGCAAAAAAAATTAAACATGAACGTTTTTTTAAAATGTGTGTTTTTAAAACGAGAACGTTTTTTGAAACTCCTGAACATTTTTCAAAACACGAACAATTTTCTAGAACTGTGAATAAATTTGAAAACAAGGACAATTTTTGAAATTGTGAACAAATTTTATAAATGATATTTTTTTAAGTCCTGAAGATTTTGGAAATACGAACACTTTTTAAAACGTGAACAAATTTTTAACAGAAGAACATTTTTTTAAAATTTCAAGCAATATTTGAAATTTCCGAACAAAAGAAACAGGGAAAAGAACAAAAGAAAAAAAAGACAAGGAAAAAAAGTAAAACGAAAAAGATGCATAAACAGGATTTTTTTTTTAGAAAACCTGGTTCTGGAACCTTCTAAAAAGTTCCCAAAACCGATAAAAAACGGTTGGGAATCTCTGGAAGGTCCCTAAAGCTGGAATCGCGGCAACACTTTAACGGGCCGGACCAGCTTAGCGCTTCGATCGCCAGGCTGTGCGAAACGTCAATATTTGACGCCTGCTGCGTCAAATAGGATATTCCTGCGCGGCATACATGTGGGCCGGGCCAACTATCTGATGTCCGGTTCCTGGAAGATTATAGAACCTTACGAAATCGGTTTTTTTTTCTTGTTATTACTTTAGGGTCTTTTCTCCTTTTCTTTTTTTCCTTTCATCTTTTAGTTTTCAGTTTTTTCACTTAATTTTTTTAGTTTTTATCTTTCGTTTTTTTTTCAAATTTTGAGAACATTTTGTTCAAATCGGTGAACATTTTCTGAAATTCAAAGATTTTTTTCAAATCTGGGTGAACAAGTTTTGAATCCAATTCGTTCATCAAATTCAAAAATGTTCATTTTCTTTAAACAGCGAACAAATTTTACATTTTTGAATTTACAAACATTCTTCATGAACATTTTTGAAACCATGAACAGTTTTTGAAATCATGAACATTTTTTAAATTCAGTACTTTTTTAAAACCATGAACATTTTTCTACAGATACATGATTTTTTTAAAATTGTGAAAATTTTATTTAATTTCACAAACATTTTTTGAGAGCATTTAATAAAAATGCATAAACATTTTTAAAAAATTCATGAACAACTTTTGAATACACGATTATTTTTGAATCCGTGACCATTTATCATTTCCTAAACATTTTTTCAAAATTCGCAACTTTTTTGAAATCCTGAATTACTTAAAAAATAAAAAAATGAAAACAGAAAAAAGAAAACAATACAAAAAAAGAAAAAAGAAAGGAGCATCCGGTCCCGCACATGGGTTAGCCCATGACGGCGCGCGGGGCGGATGGGTACGCGCTTGGAAGATACCTGGCGCTTTGTTCGCCGTATAGGAGCTCCCCATGTAGGGGCTATTCGGTTCTATGACTTGGAATGCCACACTTTGCCACACATTTTTAGCAAAGCTTGCCTAATGTTAGTTAACAAAATGAGAGTCACAAATTGCCAAGTCTAAGGGAATCTTGGCACACATTTTATGTGTATGTAATGTGGGGTCCTAATGTCGTTTGCCTAAGGCGTGACTTGAACTAAACACCCATCTAAGTTGGTCAAATTTGCATAAACTTAAGTGTGGCAACCTTTGGAAAACTTAGTTTCAAACCAAACAGCCCCGTACTCCACACTACAATTTGTGCGAACTAGCGGAACGTCTTGCCTTCTCAGGCCGAAAGCTTCGTGTTATATAGATGGGGCGCACCTCCCATAACAGCGCATACATTCGGTTGAGATTACATACTTAGAGATCAAGAAAAGGAGATAGAGATAAGAAGTTACATGAGATAAACATTATACTCTAACAACCTAACTATCACCTAGGTGCGCATGTCATGTAGATATGTGTCTGTCATGTATGTTTAACACCCTCCCTTAATCACAACTCCATTAAGTTGAGATTATACTTGAAGTTTTCAAAGCGCTTGACAGGCAATGCCTTTGTGAATCCATCTGCAATTTGATCACTGGAATGCACAAAATGAATGTCAAGTTGTTTGTGAGCCACCCTTTCTCTGACAAAATGAAAATCTATCTCAATGTGTTTCGTCCTGACATGAAACACTGGGTTAGCTGAAAGATAGGTGGCACCAAGGTTATCACACCACAAACATGGAGCTTGTTTACTCTTTATACCAAGTTCCTTGAGAATGGATTGAACCCATATGATTTCAGCTGTGGCATTTGCCAAAGTCTTATATTCTGCCTCTGTACTAGATCTGGAGACTGTAGCTTGCTTGCGAGCACACCATGAAATTAAGTTGGATCCAAAGAAAACAGCAAGACCACCAGTAGAGCGTCTATCATCAAGATAGCCTGCCCAATCAGAATCAGAGAATGCACTGACAAGTGTAGAGGATGAATTGCTGAAATTAAGACCCATACTTAATGTGTTGTTGACATATCTAACTATCCGTTTGGCAGCAGTGAGATGAACAGTTGTAGGTGCATGAAGGAACTGACATACTTTGTTGACAGCAAAAAAAATATCAGGCCTAGTAAGAGTAAGATATTGAAGAGCTCCTACCAAGCTTCTGTATTTTGTGCTTCCTCTTGAGTCAAGAGAGTTCCTTGTGTGAGAGATAATTTATCTGAGCTGGATAGTGGAGTAGGTGTAGGTTTACAACTTTGTAGACCAGCTTTTCTTACCAAGTCAACTGCATACTTTTCTTGGGAGAGATGAAGTCCATCTTTGTGCCTCTTTGCTTCAATCCCAAGAAAATAGTGCAAGTCTCCAAGATCCTTCAAGGCAAAATCTGCACTCAAATATTTCAACAGTCCTGTGATAGCTTCATTAGATGAGCTTGTCACAATAATATCATCAACATATATTAGGACAAATATGCATGTATTGGACTTGTTGTAGATGAACAGAGAAGTGTCAGATTTTGAAGGAACAAAACCAAGTGTTTGCATTTTGTGACAGAGACGGGAATACCATGCTCTTGGTGCCTGTTTTAAACCATAAAGTGCTTTGTCCAACTTGCAGACATGAGAGGGTGCACTTTTACTTATAAACCCAGGAGGTTGTTTCATGTATATCTCCTCTTTCAGAACACCATGAAGAAACGCGTTCTGAACATCAAGTTGTCTGAGACTCCATCCCCTGGAAACAGCGATAGACAAAACAAGACGGATAGTGGCAGCTTTAACAACTGGACTAAATGTGTCCTCGTAATCTATGCCATACCGTTGTTTAAAACCCTTTGCAACGAGCCTAGCTTTGTAGCGATCAATAGTTCCATTAGATTTCCTTTTGATCCTGAATACCCACTTGCAATCAATTAAATTTTTACCTTGCTATGGGGGAACTAAATGTCAAGTTTTATTTTTCTTGAGTGCCATGTATTCTTCGTTCATAGCATTTTTCCACCTTTCATCACCAAGTGCTTCCTCAAGCATCTGTGGTTCACCTGTAGAACAAACCATACCATATTTGGTCATGTGTTTATAATTAATGGGATGTATTACCCCATGTTGTAGTCGTGTACGTCATGACGGTGCAGAAGTGGGATCCCCGACCACAGAGAATCCCGGAGCAGAAGCTCCTGTAGCAGAATCTGCTCCCATTGGATCTTCTGTGGCAGCTTGATCAAGTGCAGCATCTTCAGTTGGCGCAGAAGATCCCGGGGCCTCATCATTGGTGGATGATGGCGTATCCGCCTCGAGTCGGACGCCAGTCAGGCGCGTGGACGCGCGCGCAGGTGCGCAGGAGTTCGCGCCAGATCCCGCAGCAGGCCCGGGCCCTGTGTCAGACTGGCGAATTGGGTCGCGCCGCTTGTACGTGACCGGTTGGTCACGGAATCGCGCGCCGTCCTGACGAGCCGCGGGCTGCCGCGTGCCAGACGAGGGTTGGCGCGGAGAGGAGCTCGGGCCGCCACCAGTTGAGGCATGACGCGTGACGCGTGGCGCGCGCTGGGCTGGGAATAGCCGCGCGGTCGGCTGGCGCGTCAGCCGGCGCGGATCCCAAGGGAGATCGACTGAACTGCTGCTGTGGAGCCGATCCCGAGGAGGATTTGCCTCCTGGATGCAGACACATGTGATATGGCGCTGCTGGCGCATTTTTTTTCATAGATTTCTCCATTGTTTTCGCTGTTATCTCCTGTAACATCATCAGAAGGCTCATGCACACCATTAGTAGCAGGATTAGTCAACAGTTGGTCATCATAATTCGGACCCCCTTGATCAATAGTGATGAGATGAGTGGGCAGGAGGAGAATTTCTTCTCAGAGGCGAGCACCGGCGTTTGGATGTAAGGTGGCGAATGGAAATTTTGTTTCGTCAAAAACGACATCACGAGATATATAGACACGGGCAGTGGATATATCTAAACACTTGACACCTTTGTGTTGAGGGCTATACCCTAGAAAAACACATTGCTTTGAGCGAAGCATGAGTTTTCTTTGATTGTATGGGCGAAGATTCGGCCAACAAGCACACCCAAACACGCGAAGAGATTTGTAGTCTGGTTTTGTGTGAAGAAGTCTTTCTACCGGAGTTTCATGGTTGATGACTCGACTAGGGAGCATATTAATGATGTGAACAGCGGTAAGAAAAGCCTCATCCCAAAACTTTAGGGGCATGGAGGCCCCTGCCAGGAGAGCTAGCCCGACCTCAACTATGTGTCTGTGCTTTCGTTCAGCAGAGCCATTCTGTTGATGGGCATGAGGGCATGATACATGGTGTGATATGCCAAGTGTTTGGAAGAAGGAGTTTAGTTTTTCATACCCCCCAGTCCGATTGGACTGCAATAATTTTGCTATCAAATTTTCGTTCAACCAAGGCTTGAAAGTTTTGAAAAACTTGAAAGACATCGGATCTCTTTTTGAGGAGGTAAATCCATACAAACTTGCTATAGTCATCTATGAAGCTCACATAATACTCATGTCTACCAACAGAAGTGGGAGCAGGACCCCACACATCAGAGAAGATTAATAGAAGTGGTTTGGTAGAAACACTAGTAGATATGGGATAAGGTAATTGATGACTTTTAGCACATTGACAGGAATCGCAAATAGTTTCGACATTTCGCTCACCAACAAATGGGAGTTTATTTTTCCTAAGAAATCTTTCAACTAAAGAAAAAGCAGCATGCCCTAATCTATCGTGCCACCGTTTTGACGAGACTTTGACAACACCATTGGCTTGTTTATTGAGTCTCCTAAGCTCCGGAATCAACGGGTAAAGCCCTCGAACACATCTACCTCGATAGAGAACCTTCTTCGTGGCCTGGTCCTTGATGAAAAAGAAATATGGATGAAATTTGAGGAAAACATGATTATCAAGGGCAATTCTATGAACGGAGAGGAGACTTTTAGCAGCACTAGGGACATGCAAATTTTTCTTGAGATGAATTGAACGGTGAGGGGTACGAAAAGTAGAATGACCAATGTGACAAATCTGCATACCTTCTCCACTTGCCGTGTGGATGTGATCTTTGCCACGGTACTTTTCTTTCATGGTGACCTTCTCAAGCTCATTGGTGATGTGATTGGTGGCGCTGCTATCAACGTACCAATTTGTGTCGATGTCGTAGGATCCATCAGCCGCAGCAGCCACTTTTTCTTCATCTTGGGAGTCATCGTCATCTTCATCATAACGGTACCAGCAATCCTTCGCGGTGTTCCCTGGCTTACCACAAATTTGGCAACAAGGCATCTCTGGTCGGGCCCGAGTTGGACCGCCGCCACGACGACCGCGGGATGCACCGGTGTCGGTGTCAAAACCGGCGGATATCGGGTAGGGGGTCCCGAACTGTGCGTCTAGGCCGGATGGTAACAGGAGGCAGGGAACACGATGTTTTACCCAGGTTCGGGCCCTCTTGATGGAGGTAAAACCCTACGTCCTGCTTGATTAATATTGATGATATGGGTAGTACAAGAGTAGATCTACCACGAGATCAAGGAGGCTAAACCCTAGAAGCTAGCCTATGGTATGATTGTTGTGTATGGAGTTGATTGCCTATGGACTACAACCCTCCGGTTTATATAGACACCGGATAGGGTTAGGGTTACATAGAGTCGGTTACAATGGTAGGAGATCTTGAATATCCGCATCGCCAAGCTTGCCTTCCACGCCAAGGAAAGTCCCATCCGGACACGGGACGAAGTCTTCAATCTTGTATCTTCATAGTCCAGGAGTCCGGCTGAAGGTATAGTTCGGCTACCCGAACACCCCCTAATCCAGGACTCCCTCAGTAGCCCCTGAACCAGGCTTCAATGACGACGAGTCCGACGCGCAAATTGTCTTCGGCATTGCAAGGCGGGTTCCTCCTCCAAGTCCTTCATAGAAGATTGTAAACACCGATAGTAGTGTCCGGTTCTGCAAAATAAGCTTCCACATATTGCCATAGAGAGAATAATATTGACACAAATCAAATCTGCCAACGTATTCCGCAGTGCGTCATCACACTACGGCCAAGTCCTTTACTCGAATCGTTTTTACTTTTCCACCTCAGCATGTTTTGCGAGGCGGTTTCCTTGGCACGTCTTGTCAAAGCAGAGATCGTGTGCCCCCTTTATGGGATCTCCTCAATACGGACGTGGGTAACCCCACCGCGCCATTTATCACGGCACTTGGGAGGCAAGCGAGTTTTACTAGGCAGGTGGGGATGCACAACCGCATCCGCCCATATAAGGGGACAAGGATCCACCTTTTTACCTACGCCTTCTTCCTCCACTGCCTATCCATCTCCTGTGCACCCGAGCTCCAGCGCCCAAGCCCGCACTTCCCACCTGAACCTTCTCCAGCAATGTCCGGAGCGGGAGGCAAGTGGATGGTCTCCTCCGTCACGGAGGGCAAAGTCAAGAAGCTAAGGAAGGCCGGATACTTGTCCAAGGACATCGCACATCGGCTTCCCGAAGAGGGGCAGCTTCTCCCCACCCCAAGGCCCCATGAGAGGGTAGTATTCCTTCCCCACTTCCTCCGCGGACTGGGTTTTCCACTCCACCCATTTGTCCGGGGGCTCATGTTCTACTACGGCCTGGATTTCCACGATCTGGCTCCGAACTTCATCCTCAACATCTCGGCGTTTATCGTCGTGTGCGAGGCTTTTCTCCGTGTCCGCCCTCATTTCGGCCTCTGGCTCAAGACCTTCAACGTCAAGCCCAAGGTGGTGCGCGGCAGCCAAACGGAGTGCGGAGGCGCCATGGCGGGCAAGATGGCCAACGTCCTATGGTTCGAGGGCTCTTTTGTGGAGACCCTAAAGGGGTGGCAATCCGGGTGGTTTTACATCACCGAGCCATGGAATCCGAACAGGATCGCAGCCCCTGAGTTCCGATCCGGGCCCCCCACGCGGCTTATGTCCTGGAAAGAGACGGGCCTGTCATGGGGTGACGAAAAAGAGGTGACCGGATTGCAAACATGCATCCAGTCCCTGGTGAACAAGCCAGTCCGGCTAGTTAATGTAATCCAGGTTATGCTCGTCCGCCTGATCCTCCCGTGCCAACAACGGGATTTTAATCTGTGGGAGTTCGACCCGGCGCAGCACCAAACTCTTAGCAAGCTCTTTGACACGACGTACGAAGATGCCTGGAAGGTGCTATTCAAGGGCGCCGAGGCTCCCGCATCCGCTTCCGAGGACCGCGGATACAGCTCACAGCGTCACGCTAGCGAGGTATGCCATCTACACCTTTTACAGGATGTTAAGCTTTTTTCATAGTTTGACTCTATGCGGGATCTAAACTCCCTTACCTTTGACAAGCTTGGCGGGCGATATCCGGACCGATTAACTGTCCGACTCCGCTGCCCGAAGACCCAGCACCTGCTCTCCTAGTGAATCTGCTGGTTCCGGCACCTTATGTGGTGCCGGAGAAGAAGGCCAAGAAGAAGAAGGCCACGGGGACTCGAAAGAGTTCCCGGCATATGGTGGTGTCGGACTCGTCGTCCGACGAGTCCGAGACGCACTCCTCCCGTGAAGACGAAGAGGAGGAAGAAGAAACCTCTCCCCCTCCAGCGGGGGGAGGAAAGAAGAGTAAGGCCGCCCCAGTAGGGGAGGCCGAAGGGTCCAAGAAGAGGAAAACCCCTCCGCTGGACTACGCCCCCGACGCCGACGAGGACGAAGAGGAGTGGCCGGACAGGGCCAGGCGTCCGGCGAAATCGTAAGTGTTCGGATACCAGAGTAACTCATGATATTCCTTTTGTTGCACAGCTTTCCCTAATGTCGAATATAATTATGCAGTCCGCCCCGGGCCGAATTCGACGAATCGTCGGGCGGCTCCCTGGACTCATCGGACGTGAACTCAGCTCCGTCCACTGTCTCCCCCCGCACTGCAGACGACGCTGAAGTGGCGTCGCGACAAACTCCGGGGCAGGAGGAGGTGGTCCTGGAGGAGCCGCAAGGCACCCTCCCGGACTCCAGGAGTGAAGGGGACAAGGCCCCCCAGGGCTCCAAGTCCGGCTTTGAGCCGGACACCGTGCCGGAATCTTCAACAGTTCCGGACCACGGTGGGCGAACTCCTTCTAAGAGGAGCGAGCCTTCTAAGCCGGCGGCCTATGTCCAACCGGAGGTGCCGGACAATCTGCTGGAGGTGCTTGACGGCGCCTCCATCGACGAGGGGCACCATACTATTATGAGTACGGTGATCCAGAGGGTTCAGTCCGCCAAGAGCGGACTGACTGAAGCTTGCGCTAGCCTTCTGACAGGCTTTGAGGTAAGTAAAAAATATGTAAGAATATAACCGCATAGACAGTAGCCCCTGATGCTCTGTTTGGCGTTCGGAAAGAAAAGCCGAATAGAGGATCTATTAAATTTTGCAGGAGTCTAACAACAAAGAGTCAATATGCGTATGCAGGCTTCGCTGCTAGCCACCGCCGCACTGACTGCGGAGGTGGGTGCCCTGAGACAGGGACTCGAGCGGATCGAGCAAGAGCTTGGCCTTGCCAAGCGGCAGCTCGAGGAGAAAGAAGATAAGAAATACCTTACAGAAAAAAGTGCCTATAGAGAGGCGTGATTGCAAAAAATAACAGGATTGTACTGCTTATTGTAGGGGCCACGACTGAGGTGGCGACCCTCAAGCAGGCGCTGTCCGGGGCCGAAAAGAAAGCGGCCGCGGAGCGCACCGAGTGAGAGAAACTTGAGGCCCGTGTCGGCGAGGTGCAGCAAGGGCTTCAGGCTCTCATGAAGAAACATGAGAGTCTGGAGCTTGAGTCAAAGACGCAAGCGTCCGAGCTCGCGGCGGCCCTTGAGACTGCTAAGTCTGCCAAGGCCGAAGCCCAAAAGGCCCTCCAAGAGTTGGAGGAGGTGAAAAAGATAGCAGCGGGTAAGGCATTCTTTATGCAAAGCAGAAATATAAAAGTAAACTACTTGTTACTTACCCGAATCCGGAGCTCTCCAGGGGCATTCGCAGATCTTCCCCACAGCGTATCCGACGCCGCCGCATTCTACCGAGCTGAAGAGGGCAGCTCGATGGAGAAGGTGTTCTGGTCTCAGTATGCTGAGGCCGGACACCTTGTGTGAAGGAAATATGCCCTAGAGGCAATAATAAAGTTATTATTTATTTCCTTATAATCATGATAAATGTTTATTATTCATGCTAGAATTGTATTAACCGGAAACATAATACATGTGTGAATACATAGACAAACAAAGTGTCACTAGTATGCCTCTACTTGACTAGCTCGTTAATCAAAGATGGTTATGTTTCCTAACCATGAACAATGAGTTGTTATTTGATTAACGGGATCACATCATCAAGAGAATGATCTGATTGACATGACCCATTCCATTAGCTTAGCACCCGATCGTTTAGTATGTTGCTATTGCTTTCTTCATGACTTATACATGTTCCTATAACTATGAGATTATGCAACTCCCGTTTACCGGAGGAACACTTTGGGTACTACCAAACGTCACAACGTAACTGGGTGATTATAAAGGAGTACTACAGGTGTCTCCAAAGGTACATGTTGGGTTGGCGTATTTCGAGATTAGGTTTTGTCACTCCGATTGTCGGAGAGGTATCTCTGGGCCCTCTCGGTAATGCACATCACTTAAGCCTTGCAAGCATTGCAACTAAATGAGTTAGTTGCGGGATGATGTATTACAGAACGAGTAAAGAGACTTACCGGCAACGAGATTGAACTAGGTATTGGAATACCGACGATCGAATCTCGGGCAAGTAACATACCGATGACAAAGGGAACGACGTATGTTGTTATGCGGTCTGACCGATAAAGATCTTCGTAGAATATGTAGGAGCCAATATGGGCATCCAGGTCCCGCTATTGGTTATTGACCGGAGACGTGTCTCGGTCATGTCTACATTGTTCTCGAACCCGTAGGGTCCGCACGCTTAAGGTTACGATGACAGTTATATTATGAGTTTATGCATTTTGATGTACCGAAGATTGTTCGGAGTCCCGGATGTGATCACGGACATGACGAGGAGTCTCGAAATGGTCGAGACATAAAGATTGATATATTGGAAGCCTATGTTTGGATATCGGAAGTGTTCCAGGTGAAATCGGGATTTCACCGGAGTACCGGGAGGTTACCGGAACCCCCCGGGAGCTATATGGGCCATTATGGGCCTTGGTGGAAAAGAGAAGAGGCAACCCCTCATGGGCCGCGCGCCCCTCCCCTCCCTTGGTCCGAATAGGACAACGAGAGGGGGCCGGCCCCTCTCTCTCTTTTTCCCCCTCCGCAAGTCCTATTCCAACTAGGATTGGGGGGGGGGAATCCTACTCCCAGAGGGAGTAGGACTCTCCTGGCGCGCCCTCCTTGGCCGGCCGCCTCCCCCCTTTTGGTCCTTTATATACTGAGGCAGAGGCACCCTAGAGACACACAAGTTGATCCACGTGATCTATTCCTTAGCCGTGTGCGGCGCCCCCTGCCACCATAGTCCTCGATAATATTGTAGCGGTGCTTAGGCGAAGCCCTGCAGCAGTAGTACATCAAGATCGTCACCACGCTGTCGTGCTGACGGAACTCTTCCCCGCCACTTTGCTGGATCGGAGTCCGGGGATCGTCATCGAGCTGAACGTGTGCTAGAACTCGGAGGTGCCGTAGTTTCGGTGCTTGATCGGTCGGATCGTGAAGATGTACGACTACATCAACCAAACGCTTCCGTTGTCGATCTACTAGGTATGTAGATCACACTCCCCCCCCTCGTTGCTATGCATCACATGATCTTGCGTGTGCGTAGGAATTTTTTTGAAATTACTACGTTCCCCAACAGTGGCATCCGAGCCTAGGTTTTATATGTTGATGTTATATGCACGAGTAGAACACAAGTGAGTTGTGGGCGATATAAGTCATACTGCTTACCAGCATGTCATAATTTGGTTCGGCGGTATTGTTGGATGAAGCGGCCCAGACCGACATTACGCGTACGCTTACGCGAGACCGGTTCTCCCGACGTGCTTTGCACAGAGGTGGCTTGTGGGTGACAGTCTCTCCCACTTTAGTTGAACTGAGTGTGGCTACGCCCGGTCCTTGCGAAGGTTAAAACAGCACCAACTTGACAAACTATCGTTGTGGTTTTGATGCGTAGGTAAGATTGGTTCTTGCTTAAGCCCGTAGCAGCCACGTAAAACTTGCAACAACAAAGTAGAGGACGTCTAACTTGTTTTTGCAGGGCATGTTGTGATGTGATATGGTCAAGACATGATGCTGAATTTTATTGTATGAGATGATCATGTTTTGTAACCGAGTTATCGGCAACCGGCAGGAGCCATATGGTTGTCGCTTTATTGTATGCAATGCAATCGCGATGTAATGCTTTACTTGATCACTAGACGGTAGCGATAGTCATGAAAGCACAAGCTTGGCGAGGCGACAATGATGCTACGATGGAGATCAAGGTGGCACGCCGGTGACGATGGTGATCACGACGGTGCTTCGGAGATGGAGATCACAAGCACAAGATGATGATGGCCATATCATATCACTTATATTGATTGCATGTGATGTTTATCTTTTATGCATCTTATCTTGCTTTGATTGACGGTAGCATTATAAGATGATCTCTCACTAATTATCAAGAAGTGTTCTCCCTGAGTATGCACCGTTGCGAAAGTTCTTCGTGCTGAGACACCACGTGATGATCGGGTGTGATAGGTTCTACGTTCAAATACAAGGGGTGCAAAACAGTTGCACACGCGGAATACTCAGGTTATACTTGACGAGCCAAGCATATACAGATATGGCCTCGGAACACGGAGACCGAAAGGTCGAGCGTGAATCATATAGTAGATATGATCAACATAATGATGTTCACCAATGAAACTGCTCCATCTCACGTGATGATCGGACATGGTTTAGTTGATTTGGATCACGTAATCACTTAGAGGATTAGAGGGATGTCTATCTAAGTGGGAGTTCTTTAAGTAAATTAACTGAACTTAAATTTATCATGAAACTTAGTACCTGATAAGTATCTTGCTCGTTTATGCTTGTTTGTAGATAGATGGCTCGTGCTGTTGTTCCGTTGAATTTTAATGCGTTCCTTGAGAAAGCAAAGTTGAAAGATGATGGTAGCAATTACACGGACTGGGTCCGTAACTTGAGGATTATCCTCATTGCTGCACAGAAGAATTACGTCCTGGAAGCACCGCTGGGTACCAGGCCTGCTGCAGGAGGAACGCCGGATGTTATGAACGTCTGGCAGAGCAAAGCTGATGACTACTCGATAGTTCAGTGTGCCATGCCTTACGGCTTAGAATCGGGACTTCAACGACGTTTTGAACGTCATGGAGCATATGAGATGTTCCAGGAGTTGAAGTTAATATTTCAAGCAAATGCCCGGATTGAGAGATATGAAGTCTCCAATAAGTTCTATAGCTGCAAGATGGAGGAGAACAGTTCTGTTAGTGAGCATATACTCAAAATGTCTGGGTATAATAATCACTTGATTCAATTGGGAGTTAATCTTCCAGATGATTGCATCATTGACAGAATTCTCCAATCACTGCCACCAAGCTACAAGAGCTTCGTGATGAACTATAATATGCAAGGGATGAATAAGACTATTCCCAAGCTCTTCGCGATGCTGAAAGCTGCGGAGGTAGAAATCAAGAAGGAGCATCAAGTGTTGATGGTCAACAAGACCACTAGTTTCAAGAAAAAGGGCAAAGGAAAGAAGAAGGGGAACTTCAAAAAGAACGGCAAGCAAGTTGCTGCTCAAGAGAAGAAACCCAAACCTGGACCTAAGTCTGAAACTGAGTGCTTCTATTGCAAGCAGACTGGTCACTGGAAGCGGAACTGCCCCAAGTATTTGGCGGATAAGAAGGATGGCAAGGTGAACAAAGGTATATGTGATATACATGTTATTGATGTGTACCTTACTAATGCTCGCAGTAGCACCTGGGTATTTGATACTGGTTCTGTTGCTAATATTTGCAACTCGAAACAGGGACTACGGATTAAGCGAAGATTGGTTAAGGACGAGGTGACGATGCGCGTGGGAAACGGTTCCAAAGTCGATGTGATCGCAGTCGGCACGCTACCTCTACATCTACCTTCGGGATTAATATTAGACCTAAATAATTGTTATTTGGTGCCAGCGTTAAGCATGAACATTATATCTGGATCTTGTTTGATGCGAGACGGTTATTCATTTAAATCAGAGAATAATGGTTGTTCTATTTATATGAGTAATATCTTTTATGGTCATGCACCCTTGAAGAGTGGTCTATTCTTGTTGAATCTCGATAGTAGTAACACACATATTCATAATGTTGAAGCCAAAAGATGCAGAGTTGATAATGATAGTGCAACTTATTTGTGGCACTGCCGTTTAGGTCATATCGGTGTAAAGCGCATGAAGAAACTCCATACTGATGGACTTTTGGAACCACTTGATTATGAATCACTTGGTACTTGCGAACCGTGCCTCATGGGCAAGATGACCAAAACGCCGTTCTCCGGTACTATGGAGAGAGCAACAGATTTGTTGGAAATCATACATACAGATCTATGTGGTCCGAAGAATATTGAGGCTCGTGGCGGATATCGTTATTTTCTCACCTTCACAGATGATTTGAGCAGATATGGGTATATCTACTTAATGAAACATAAGTCTGAAACGTTTGAAAAGTTCAAAGAATTTCAGAGTGAAGTTGAAAATCATCGTAACAAGAAAATAAAGTTTCTACGATCTGATCGTGGAGGAGAATATTTGAGTTACGAGTTTGGTGTACATTTGAAAAATTGTGGAATAGTTTCGCAACTCACGCCACCCGGAACACCACAGCGTAATGGTGTGTCCGAACATCGTAATCGTACTTTACTAGATATGGTGCGATCTATGATGTCTCTTACTGATTTACCGCTATCGTTTTGGGGGTACGCTCTAGAGACGGCCGCATTCACGTTAAATAGGGCACCATCAAAATCCGTTGATACGACGCCTTATGAACTGTGGTTTGGCAAGAAACCAAAGTTGTCGTTTCTAAAAGTTTGGGGCTGCGATGCTTATGTGAAAAAGCTTCAACCTGATAAGCTCGAACCCAAATCGGAGAAATGTGTCTTCATAGGATATCCAAAGGAAACTATTGGATACACCTTCTATAACAGATCCGAAGGCAAGACTTTTGTTGCTAAATTCGGAAACTTTCTGGAGAAGGAGTTTCTCTCGAAAGAAGTGAGTGGGAGGAAAGTAGAACTTGACGAGGTAACTGTACCTGCTCCCTTATTGGAAAGTAGTGCATCACAGAAAACTGTTTCTGTGACACCTACACCAATTAGTGAGGAAGCTAATGATAATGATCATGAAACTTCAGAACAAGATACTACTGAACCTCGTAGATCAACTAGAGTAAGATCTGCGCCAGAGTGGTACGGTAATCCAGTTCTAGAAGTCATGCTACTAGATCATGATGAACCTACGAACTATGAAGAAGCGATGGTAAGCCCAGATTCCGCAAAATGGCTTGAAGCCATGAAATTTGAGATGGGATCCATGTATGAGAACAAAGTGTGGACTTTGGTTGACTTGCCCAATGATCGGCAAGCAATTGAGAATAAATGGATCTTCAAGAAGAAGACTGATGCCGACGGTAATGTTACTGTCTACAAAGCTTGACTTGTCGCAAAAGGGTTTTGGCAAGTTCAAGGGGTTGACTACGATGAGACCTTCTCACCCGTAGCGATGCTTAAGTCTGTCCGAATCATGTTAGCAATTGCCGCATTTTATGATTATGAAATTTGGCAGATGGATGTCAAAACTGCATTCTTGAATGGATTTCTAGAAGAAGAGTTGTATATGATGCAACCGGAAGGTTTTGTCGATCCAAAGGGAGCTAACAAAGTGTGCAAGCTCCAGCGATCCATTTATGGACTGGTGCAAGCCTCTTGGAGTTGGAATAAACGCTTTGATAGTGTGATCAAAGCATTTGATTTTATACAGACTTTTGGAGAAGCCTGTATTTACAAGAAAGTGAGTGGGAGCTCTGTAGCATTTCTGATATTATATGTGGATGACATATTACTGATTGGAAATGATATAGAATTTCTGGATAGCATAAAGGGATACTTGAATAAGAGTTTTTCAATGAAAGACCTCGGTGAAGCTGCTTACATATTAGGCATAAAGATCTATAGAGATAGATCAAGACATTTAATTGGACTTTCAAAAAGCACATACCTTGACAAGATTTTGAAGAAGTTCAAAATGGATCAAGCAAAGAAAGGGTTCTTGCCTGTGTTACAAGGTGTGAAGTTGAGTCAGACTCAATGCCCGACCACTGCAGAAGATAGAGAGAAAATGAAAGATGTTCCCTATGCTTCAGCCATAGGCTCTATCATGTATGCAATGCTGTGTACCAGACCTAATGTGTGCCTTGCTATAAGTCTAGCAGGGAGGTACCAAAGTAATCCAGGAGTGGATCACTGGACAGCGGTCAAGAACATCCTGAAGTACCTGAAAAGGACTATGGATATGTTTCTCGTATATGGAGGTGACAAAGAGCTCATCGTAAACGGTTACGTTGATGCAAGCTTTGACACTGATCCGGACGATTCTAAATCGCAAACCGGATACGTGTTTACATTAAACGGTGGAGCTGTCAGTTGGTGCAGTTCTAAACAGAGCGTCGTGGTGGGATCTACGTGTGAAGCGGAATACATAGCTGCTTCGGAAGCAGCGAATGAAGGAGTCTGGATGAAGGAGTTCATATCCGATCTAGGTGTCATACCTAGTGCATCGGGTCCAATGAAAATCTTTTGTGACAATACTGGTGCAATTGCCTTGGCGAAGGAATCCATATTTCACAAGAGAACCAAGCACATCAAGAGACGCTTCAATTCCATCTGGGATCTAGTCCAGGTGGGAGACATAGAGATTTGCAAGATACATACGGATCTGAATATTGCAGACCCGTTGACTAAGCCTCTTCCACGAGCAAAACATGATCAGCACCAAGGCTCCATGGGTGTTAGAATCATTACTGTGTAATTTAGATTATTGACTCTAGTGCAAGTGGGAGAGTGAATGAAATATGCCCTAGAGGCAATAATAAAGTTATTATTTATTTCCTTATAATCATGATAAATGTTTATTATTCATGCTAGAATTGTATTAACCGGAAACATAATACATGTGTGAATACATAGACAAACAAAGTGTCACTAGTATGCCTCTACTTGACTAGCTCGTTAATCAAAGATGGTTATGTTTCCTAACCATGAACAATGAGTTGTTATTTGATTAACGGGATCACATCATCAAGAGAATGATCTGATTGACATGACCCATTCCATTAGCTTAGCACCCGATCGTTTAGTATGTTGCTATTGCTTTCTTCATGACTTATACATGTTCCTATAACTATGAGATTATGCAACTCCCGTTTACCGGAGGAACACTTTGGGTACTACCAAACGTCACAACGTAACTGGGTGATTATAAAGGAGTACTACAGGTGTCTCCAAAGGTACATGTTGGGTTGGCGTATTTCGAGATTAGGTTTTGTCACTCCGATTGTCGGAGAGGTATCTCTGGGCCCTCTCGGTAATGCACATCACTTAAGCCTTGCAAGCATTGCAACTAAATGAGTTAGTTGCGGGATGATGTATTACAGAACGAGTAAAGAGACTTACCGGCAACGAGATTGAACTAGGTATTGGAATACCGACGATCGAATCTCGGGTAAGTAACATACCGATGACAAAGGGAACGACGTATGTTGTTATGCGGTCTGACCGATAAAGATCTTCGTAGAATATGTAGGAGCCAATATGGGCATCCAGGTCCCGCTATTGGTTATTGACCGGAGACGTGTCTCGGTCATGTCTACATTGTTCTCGAACCCGTAGGGTCCGCACGCTTAAGGTTACGATGACAGTTATATTATGAGTTTATGCATTTTGATGTATCGAAGATTGTTCAGAGTCCCGGATGTGATCACGGACATGACGAGGAGTCTTGAAATGGTCGAGACATAAAGATTGATATATTGGAAGCCTATGTTTGGATATCGGAAGTGTTCCGGGTGAAATCGGGATTTTACCGGAGTACCGGGAGGTTACCGGAACCCCCCGGGAGCTATATGGGCCATTATGGGCCTTGGTGGAAAAGAGAAGAGGCAACCCCTCATGGGCCGCGCGCCCCTCCCCTCCCTTGGTCCGAATAGGACAAGGAGAGGGGGCCGGCCCCTCTCTCTCTCTTTTTCCCCCTCCGCGAGTCCTATTCCAACTAGGATTGGGGGGGAATCCTACTCCCAGAGGGAGTAGGACTCTCCTGGCGCGCCCTCCTTGCCGGCCGCCTCCCCCCCTTTTGGTCCTTTATATACTGAGGCAGAGGCACCCTAGAGACACACAAGTTGATCCACGTGATCTATTCCTTAGCCGTGTGCGGCGCCCCCTGCCACCATAGTCCTCGATAATATTGTAGCGGTGCTTAGGCGAAGCCCTGCAGCAGTAGTACATCAAGATCGTCACCACGCCGTCGTGCTGACGGAACTCTTCCCCGACACTTTGGTGGATCAGAGTCCGGGGATCGTCATCGAGCTGAACGTGTGCTAGAACTCGGAGGTGCCGTAGTTTCGGTGCTTGATCGGTCGGATCGTGAAGACATATGACTACATCAACCAAACGCTTCCGTTGTCGATCTACTAGGTATGTAGATCACGCTCCCCCCCTCGTTGCTATGCATCACATGATCTTGCGTGTGCGTAGGAATTTTTTTGAAATTACTACGTTCCCCAACACTGTGCCCTTGAGCGACCAGCTGAAACAGCTGGTCGAGCTCCACAAGGCGGCCGAACAAGCCATGAAGGGCTTCATAGTTCGGCTGTGGCCCGGAGAGGCCCTGCCTGGGAGCTACTTCGGGCTGGTGCGGCGGCTGGTGGAGGCCTGTCCAAGGCTCGAGGTCATCAAGCGCTCCGTCTGCATTGAAGGTGCCCGTAGGGCCCTTGCCCGTGCAAAGGTGCACTGGGGTAAGCTAGACGGTGAAAAGCTTGTGAGGGACGGGCCGCCGCCGGGGAAGGAGCATCGCAAGCCCAAGAACTACTACAAGAATGTTCTTGCGGGTGCCCGCCTTGTGGCGGATGAATGTACCAAGGATGTAATTTTTGAATAAACTTGCTCGTTTTTATCCTGTGCGCTGAAAACTTGTTCATAGGCGCTTAAGCAATGCTTGTTGAATTTAAAATATTATTTTTTGTGCGGCCGTTTATCAAAAAATTGAGAGATGGCCAGTCGTCGGCTTCTGCCCCCATGCCACTAGTGCTGGGGTGTTCGGGATAAACCTGAGCACTCTTTTTCCCATAGTTGGGTCCTTCGAGGGAGGCGCTCAGCACAACGAACCAGGCAATCGGACTATAATGCTTGAACACTCTCACTTAGCCAGAGAACTTTATAATTTTAAATTTCGGCGAAGCCCCTAGTTCGGAAGACCGAGTTCGGGGCGCTATCCACGCCTTGGCCGGACAAATCCGGCTCCTCGCTCGAAGCGGCATAAGTCTTTAGGGACTCGAAAAACCTCTCGAACAGCGACCGATCTCCCGCCTCATCATGACAGTCAGTTTTAGCTTTCTCCACTGAGGTGCTTAACCCAGCTCAACCGGGGCACAATCGCAGTGGTTCTCCTAGTGCTACCTTAGCCGATATAGCGGAACGTAAGGCACCAAAACATAGGAGCCGGGCAAACCCAACTATTGACCCAAATCATGATTCAGAGCCGATGCATATAGTGCTATAAGTTCGGGGTGCCACACTTGTGAAAGTGTACGGACTTCTCACACCATATTAAAGGGTACGGAAGCCCCTGGCGTATTTGCCGTACCACCGTGTACGAGTGCAACATGTCATTAATGAACATATATATGAAAAGAGGATAATGGAAAAAATAGACAAAAAGCTATGCATTGTTTATAGAGAGGCTATTTATCAAAGCCGAACGATACAAATAGTGCGGTAAGCAAAAGATATTGGACTATTCAGTATGTCCTGACCAGGGGCAGGCCGCGGAATTGTATTTAAAACAGGTATACCGCTCGTAACAGAGACCACCTGGGAGTTCCATAATGCGGCATGGCTTGTCTGCCTCCCTGGATCTTGCATCGTTTGTGCGGCAGTCGAATTGCCGAACAGGTCGTCCGAAGTATGGAGTCCTGAAAGTAAGAAAAAAAATTAGAAAAGAATACGACAGCCCCTAGTATGTTTTAAGCCGTATTTTGGGCGTGCCATTATTGTGCCCCTTCCCCTGTGCCCATGGTATTTCAAGGGCGTAGTTATGTACGCGAGGTACTGGTTTCGCTATATCGCGAAAGCTGGGGTTGGGGCCGCATTGCTACGCTTGCTCAGAGTGTGCCAGGCGGTCCTGCTGTGGGTTACTCCGGGCGCGCTTGGCAGTGTCTGGCTTTTTAATGGCCGGACTGGAGAATTGCCTGAGAAGGCTACTTTGTACCTCCGCTGCGAGAGCCGCCGTATGCTCCTCCGTACGGAGGGAGCGTTCGGTGTTTCCGTTGACCGTAATTACTCCTCGAGGGCCTGGCATCTTGAGCTTGAGATATGCGTAGTGCGGCACCGCATTGAACTTTGCGAATGCGGTTCGTCCGAGCAGGGCGTGATAGCCACTGCGAAACGGGACTATATCGAAGATTAACTCTTCGCTTGGGAAATTGTTCGGAGATCCGAAGACCACGTCAAGTGTTACTGAGCCTGTACAGTTGGCTTCTACACCTGGTATAACGCCTTTAAAGGTCGTTCTTGTGGGCTTAATCCTTGAGGGATCTATGCCCATTTTCCACACTGTATCCTGATAAAGCAGGTTCAGGCTACTGCCGCCGTCCATGAGGACTCTTGTGAGATGAAATCCGTCGATGATTGGGTCGAGAACCAATGCGGCGAAGCCGCCATGACGGATGCTAGTGGGATGGTCCCTTCGACCAAAAGTGATCGGGCAGGAGGACCATGGGTTGAACTTTGGGGCGACTGGCTCCATCGCGTATACGTCCCGTAGCACACACTTCCGCTCCCGCTTGGGAATGTGGGTTGCGTATATCATGTTCACCGTCCGCACTTGTGGGGGAAAGCCCTTCTGTCCATTGTTGTTCGGCGGCTTGGGCTCCTCGTCGTCGCTGTGCAGCCCCTTGTCTCTGTTTTCGGCCCTTAACTTGTCTGCCTGCTTGAACACCCAACAATCCCTGTTAGTGTGATTGGCTGGCCTTTCGGGGGTGCCATGTATCTGGCACAAGCGATCGAGTATTCGGTCCAAACTGGACGGGCCCTGAGTATTCTTTTTGAATGGCTTTTTCCGCTGACCGGATTTATAGCCTTTGAATCCAGCATTGACTGCAGTGTCTTCATTGCTGTCGCTGTTAACGCGGCGTTTTTGCTTATTCCGACGTGTCCTGCCACTTTTGTCCTTGGTATCCGAATTACCATGGTTCTTTGATAAGTTGTTACTGAAGGAAATATGCCCTAGAGGCAATAATAAAGTTATTATTTATTTCCTTATATCATGATAAAAGTTTATTATTCATGCTAGAATTGTATTAACCGGAAACATAATACATGTGTGAATACATAGACAAACATAGTGTCACTAGTATGCCTCTACTTGACTAGCTCGTTAATCAGAGATGGTTATGTTTCCTAACCATGGACAAAGAGTTGTTATTTGATTAACGGGATCACATCATTAGTTGAATGATCTGATTGACATGACCCATTCCATTAGCTTAGCACCCGATCGTTTAGTATGTTGCTATTGCTTTCTTCATGACTTATACATGTTCCTATGACTATGAGATTATGCAACTCCCGTTTGCCAGAGGAACACTTTGTGTGCTACCAAACGTCACAACGTAACTGGGTGATTATAAAGGAGCTCTACAGGTGTCTCCAAAGGTACATGTTGGGTTGGCGTATTTCGAGATTAGGATTTGTCACTCCGATTGTCGGAGAGGTATCTGTGGGCCCTCTCGGTAATGCACATCACTTAAGCCTTGCAAGCATTGCAACTAATGAGTTAGTTGCGGGATGATGTATTACAGAACGAGTAAGGAGACTTGCCGGTAACGAGATTGAACTAGGTATAGGATACCGACGATCGAATCTCGGGCAAGTAACATACCGATGACAAAGGGAACAACGTATGTTGTTATGCGGTCTGACCGATAAAAGATCTTCGTAGAATATGTAGGAACCAATATGGGCATCCAGGTCCCGCTATTGGTTATTGACCGGAGACGTGTCACGGTCATGTCTACATTGTTCTCGAACCCATAGGGTCCGCACGCTTAAGGTTTCGATGACAGTTATATTATGAGTTTATGCGTTTTGATGTACCGAAGGTTGTTCGGAGTCCCGGATGTGATCACAGACATGACGAGGAGTCTCGAAATGGTCGAGACATAAAGATTGATATATTGGAAGCCTATGTTTGGATATCGGAAGTGTTCCGGGTGAAATCGGGATTTTACCAGATTACCGGGAGGTTACCGGAACCCCCCCGGGAGGTATATGGGCCTTAGTGGGCCTTAGTGGAAGAGAGGAGAGGTGGCCAGAGATGGGCCGCACGCCCCTCCCCCCTTGGTCCAAATAGGACAAGGAGAGGGGGCCGGCCCCCTTCCTCCTCTCTCTCCTCTTTCCCCCCCTCCACGAATCATATTCCAACTAGGAAAGGGGGGGAGTCCTACTCCTGGAGGGAGTAGGACTCCTCCTGGCGCGCCTCCTCTTGGCCGACCGCCCCCCCCTTTGAACCTTTATATACGGAGGCAAGGGGCACCCCTAAGGACATAAGTTGATCCACGTGATCATATTCTTAGCCGTGTGCGGTGCCCCCTTCCACCATAGTCCTCGATAATATTGTAGCGGTGCTTAGGCGAAGCCCTGCGACAGTAGTACATCAAGATCTTCACCACGCCGTCATGCTGACGGAACTCTTCCCCGACACTTTGCTGGACCGGAGTCCGGGGATCGTCATCGAGCTGAACGTGTGCTAGAACTCGGAGGTGCCGTAGTTTCGGTGCTTGATCGGTCGGGTCATGAAGACGTACGACTACATCAACCAAGTTAACGCTTCCGTTGTCGATCTACAAGGGTACGTAGATCACACTCTCCCCTCTCGTTGCTATGCATCACCATGATCTTGCGTGTGCGTAGGAATTTTTTTGAAATTACTACGTTCCCCAACAGTGGCATCCGAGCCTAGGTTTTATATGTTGATGTTATATGCACGAGTAGAACACAAGTGAGTTGTGGGCGATATAAGTCATACTGCTTACCAGCATGTCATACTTTGGTTCGGCGGTATTGTTGGACGAAGCGGCCCGGACCGACATTACGCGTACGCTTACGCGAGACTGGTTCTCCCGACGTGCTTTGCACACAGGTGGCTTGCGGGCGACAGTTTCTCCAACTTTAGTTGAACCGAGTGTGGCTACGCCCGGTCCTTGTGAAGGTTAAAACAGCACCAACTTGACAAACTATCGTTGTGGTTTTGATGCGTAGGTAAGATTGGTTCTTGCTTAAGCCCGTAGCAGCCACGTAAAACATGCAACAACAAAGTAGAGGACGTCTAACTTGTTTTTGCAGGGCATGTTGTGATGTGATATGGTCAAGACATGATGCTAAATTTTATTGTATGAGATGATCATGTTTTGTAACCGAGTTATCGGCAACTGGCAGGAGCCATATAGTTGTCGCTTTATTGTATGCAATGCAATCGCGCTGTAATGCTTTACTTTATCACTAAGCGGTAGCGATAGTCGTGGAAGCATAATATTGGCGAGACGACAACGATGCTACGATGGAGATCAAGGTATCGCGCCGGTGACGATGGTGATCATGACGGTGCTTCGGAGATGGAGATCACAAGCACAAGATGATGATGGCCATATCATATCACTTATATTGATTGCATGTGATGTTTATCTTTTATGCATCTTATCTTGCTTTGATTGACGGTAGCATTATAAGATGATCTCTCACTAATTATCAAGAAGTGTTCTCCCTGAGTATGCACCATTGCGAAAGTTCTTCGTGCTGAGACACCACGTGATGATCGGGTGTGATAGGCTCTACGTTCAAATACAATGGGTGCAAAACAGTTGCACACGCGGAATACTCAGGTTATACTTGACGAGCCAAGCATATACAGATATGGCCTCGGAACACGGAGACCGAAAGGTCGAGCGTGAATCATATAGTAGATATGATCAACATAGTGATGTTCACCAATTAAACTACTCCATCTCACGTGATGATTGGACATGGTTTAGTTGATTTGGATCACGTAATCACTTAGAGGATTAGAGGGATGTCTATCTAAGTGGGAGTTCTTTAAGTAATATGATTAATTGAACCTAAATTTATCATGAACTTAGTACCTGATAGTATCTTGCTTGTTTATGTATGATTGTAGATAAATGGCATGTGCTGTTGTTCCGTTGAATTTTAATGCGTTCCTTGAGAAAGCAAAGTTGAAAGATGATGGTAGCAATTACACGGACTGGGTCCGTAACTTGAGGATTATCCTCATTGTTGCACAGAAGAATTACGTCCTGGAAGCACCGCTGGGTGCCAGGCCTGCTGCTGGAGCAACACCAGATGTTGTGAACGTCTGGCAGAGCAAAGCTGATGACTACTCAATAGTTCAGTGTGCCATGCTTTACGGCTTAGAACCGGGACTTCAACGACGTTTTGAACGTCATGGAGCATATGAGATGTTCCAGGAGTTGAAATTAATATTTCAAGCAAATGCCCGGATTGAGAGATATGAAGTCTCCAATAAGTTCTATAGCTGCAAGATGGAGTAGAACAGTTCTGTCAGTGAGCATATACTCAAAATGTCTGGGTATAATAATCACTTGATTCAAATGGGAGTTAATCTTCCAGATGATTGCGTCATTGACAGAATTCTCCAATCACTACCACCAAGCTACAAGAGCTTCGTGATGAACTATAATATGCAAGGGATGAATAAGACTATTCCCGAACTCTTCGCAATGCTGAAAGCTGCGGAGGTAGAAATCAAAAAGGAGCATCAAGTGTTGATGGTCAACAAGACCACTAGTTTCAAGAAAAAGGGCAAAGGGAAGAAGAAGGGGAACTTCAAGAAGAACAGCAAGCAAGTTGCTGCACAAGAGAAGAAACCCAAGTCTGGACCTAAGCCTGAAACTGAGTGCTTCTACTGCAAGCAGACTGGTCACTGGAAGCGGAACTGCCCCAAGTATTTGGCGGATAAGAAGGATGGCAAGGTGAACAAAGGTATATGTGATATACATGTTATTGATGTGTACCTTACTAATGCTCGCAGTAGCACCTGGGTATTTGATACTGGTTCTGTTGCTAATATTTGCAACTCGAAACAGGGACTACGAATTAAGCGAAGATTGGCTAAGGACGAGGTGACGATGCGCGTGGGAAACGGTTCCAAAGTCGATGTGATCGCGATCGGCACACTACCTCTACATCTACCTTCGGGATTAATATTAGACCTAAATAATTGTTATTTGGTGCCAGAGTTAAGCATGAACATTATATCTGGATCTTATTTGATGCGAGACGGTTATTCATTTAAATCAGAGAATAATGGTTGTTCTATTTATATGAGTAATATCTTTTATGGTCATGCACCCTTGAAGAGTGGTCTATTCTTATTGAATCTCGATAGTAGTAACACACATATTCATAATGTTGAAGCCAAAAGATGCAGAGTTGATAAAGATAGTGCAACTTATTTATGGCACTGCCGTTTAGGTCATATCGGTGTAAAGCGCATGAAGAAACTCCATACTGATGGACTTTTGGAACCACTTGATTATGAATCACTTGGTACTTGCGAACCGTGCCTCATGGGCAAGATGACTAAAAACGCCGTTCTCCGGTACTATGGAGAGAGCAACAGATTTGTTGGAAATCATACATACTGATGTATGTGGACCGATGAATATTGAGGCTCGTGGCGCATATCGTTATTTTCTCACCTTCACAGATGACTTAAGCAGATATGGATATATCTACTTAATGAAACATAAGTCTGAAACATTTGAAAAGTTCAAAGAATTTCAGAGTGAAGTTGAAAATCATCATAAGAAGAAAATAAAGTTTCTACGATCTGATCGTGGAGGAGAATATTTGAGTTACGAGTTTGGTGTACATTTGAAACAATGCGGAATAGTTTCGCAACTCACGCCACCCGGAACACCACAGCGTAATGGTGTGTCCGAACGTCGTAATCGTACTTTACTAGATATGGTGCGATCTATGATGTCTCTTACTGATTTACCGCTATCGTTTTGGGGTTATGCTTTGGAGACGGCCGCATTCACGTTAAATAGGGCACCATCAAAATCCGTTGAGACGACGCCTTATGAACTATGGTTTGGCAAGAAACCAAAGTTGTCGTTTCTGAAAGTTAGGGGCTGCGATGCTTATGTGAAAAAGCTTCAACCTGATAAGCTCGAACCCAAATTGGAGAAATGTGTCTTCATAGGATATCCAAAGGAGACTATTGGATACACCTTCTATCACAGATCCGAAGGCAAGACTTTTGTTGCTAAGTTCGGAAACTTTCTGGAAAAGGAGTTTCTCTCGAAAGAAGTGAGTGGGAGGAAAGTAGAACTTGACGAGGTAACTGTACCTGCTCCCTTATTGGAAAGTAGTGCATCACAGAAAACTGTTTCTGTGACACCTACACCAATTAGTGAGGAAGCTAATGATAATGATCATGAAACTTCAGAACAAGATACTACTGAACCTCGTAGATCAACTAGAGTAAGATCCGCGCCAGAGTGGTACGCTAATCCAGTTCTAGAAGTCATGCTACTAGATCATGATGAACCTACGAACTATGAAGAAGCGATGGTAAGCCCAGATTCCGCAAAATGGCTTGAAGCCATGAAATTTGAGATGGGATCCATGTATGAGAACAAAGTGTGGACTTTGGTTGACTTGCCCAATGATCGGCAAGCAATTGAGAATAAATGGATCTTCAAGAAGAAGACTGATGCCGACGGTAATGTTACTGTCTACAAAGCTCGACTTGTCGCAAAAGGGTTTTGGCAAGTTCAAGGGGTTGACTACGATGAGACCTTCTCACCCGTAGCGATGCTTAAGTCTGTCCGAATCATGTTAGCAATTGCCGCATTTTATGATTATGAAATTTGGCAGATGGATGTCAAAACTGCATTCCTGAATGGATTTCTAGAAGAAGAGTTGTATATGATGCAACCGGAAGGTTTTGTCGATCCAAAGGGAGCTAACAAAGTGTGCAAGCTCCAGCGATCCATTTATGGACTGGTGCAAGCCTCTTGGAGTTGGAATAAACGCTTTGATAGTGTGATCAAAGCATTTGATTTTATACAGACTTTTGGAGAAGCCTGTATTTACAAGAAAGTGAGTGGGAGCTCTGTAGCATTTCTGATATTATATGTGGATGACATATTACTGATTGGAAATGATATAGAATTTCTGGATAGCATAAAGGGATACTTGAATAAGAGTTTTTCAATGAAAGACCTCGGTGAAGCTGCTTACATATTAGGCATAAAGATCTATAGAGATAGATCAAGACATTTAATTGGACTTTCAAAAAGCACATACCTTGACAAGATTTTGAAGAAGTTCAAAATGGATCAAGCAAAGAAAGGGTTCTTGCCTGTGTTACAAGGTGTGAAGTTGAGTCAGACTCAATGCCCGACCACTGCAGAAGATAGAGAGAAAATGAAAGATGTTCCCTATGCTTCAGCCATAGGCTCTATCATGTATGCAATGCTGTGTACCAGACCTAATGTGTGCCTTGCTATAAGTCTAGCAGGGAGGTACCAAAGTAATCCAGGAGTGGATCACTGGACAGCGGTCAAGAACATCCTGAAGTACCTGAAAAGGACTATGGATATGTTTCTCGTATATGGAGGTGACAAAGAGCTCATCGTAAACGGTTACGTTGATGCAAGCTTTGACACTGATCCGGACGATTCTAAATCGCAAACCGGATACGTGTTTACATTAAACGGTGGAGCTGTCAGTTGGTGCAGTTCTAAACAGAGCGTCGTGGTGGGATCTACGTGTGAAGCGGAATACATAGCTGCTTCGGAAGCAGCGAATGAAGGAGTCTGGATGAAGGAGTTCATATCCGATCTAGGTGTCATACCTAGTGCATCGGGTCCAATGAAAATCTTTTGTGACAATACTGGTGCAATTGCCTTGGCGAAGGAATCCATATTTCACAAGAGAACCAAGCACATCAAGAGACGCTTCAATTCCATCTGGGATCTAGTCCAGGTGGGAGACATAGAGATTTGCAAGATACATACGGATCTGAATATTGCAGACCCGTTGACTAAGCCTCTTCCACGAGCAAAACATGATCAGCACCAAGGCTCCATGGGTGTTAGAATCATTACTGTGTAATTTAGATTATTGACTCTAGTGCAAGTGGGAGAGTGAATGAAATATGCCCTAGAGGCAATAATAAAGTTATTATTTATTTCCTTATAATCATGATAAATGTTTATTATTCATGCTAGAATTGTATTAACCGGAAACATAATACATGTGTGAATACATAGACAAACAAAGTGTCACTAGTATGCCTCTACTTGACTAGCTCGTTAATCAAAGATGGTTATGTTTCCTAACCATGGACAAAGAGTTGTTATTTGATTAACGGGATCACATCATTAGTTGAATGATCTGATTGACATGACCCATTCCATTAGCTTAGCACCCGATCGTTTAGTATGTTGCTATTGCTTTCTTCATGACTTATACATGTTCCTATAACTATGAGATTATGCAACTCCCGTTTACCGGAGGAACACTTTGGGTACTACCAAACGTCACAACGTAACTGGGTGATTATAAAGGAGTACTACAGGTGTCTCCAAAGGTACATGTTGGGTTGGCGTATTTCGAGATTAGGTTTTGTCACTCCGATTGTCGGAGAGGTATCTCTGGGCCCTCTCGGTAATGCACATCACTTAAGCCTTGCAAGCATTGCAACTAAATGAGTTAGTTGCGGGATGATGTATTACAGAACGAGTAAAGAGACTTACCGGCAACGAGATTGAACTAGGTATTGGAATACCGACGATCGAATCTCGGGTAAGTAACATACCGATGACAAAGGGAACGACGTATGTTGTTATGCGGTCTGACCGATAAAGATCTTCGTAGAATATGTAGGAGCCAATATGGGCATCCAGGTCCCGCTATTGGTTATTGACCGGAGACGTGTCTCGGTCATGTCTACATTGTTCTCGAACCCGTAGGGTCCGCACGCTTAAGGTTACGATGACAGTTATATTATGAGTTTATGCATTTTGATGTATCGAAGATTGTTCAGAGTCCCGGATGTGATCACGGACATGACGAGGAGTCTTGAAATGGTCGAGACATAAAGATTGATATATTGGAAGCCTATGTTTGGATATCGGAAGTGTTCCGGGTGAAATCAGGATTTTACCGGATTACCGGGAGGTTACCGGAACCCCCCCCCCCCCGGGAGGTATATGGGCCTTAGTGGGCCTTAGTGGAAGAGAGGAGAGGTGGCCAGAGATGGGCCGCGCGCCCCTCCCCCCTTGGTCCGAATAGGACAAGGAGAGGGGGCCGGCCCCCCTTCCTCCTCTCTCTCCTCTTTCCCCCCCCCTCCGCGAATCCTATTCCAACTAGGAAAGGGGGGGAGTCCCGGAGGGAGTAGGACTCCTCCTGGCGCGCCTCCTCTTGGCCGGCCGCCCCCCCTTTGAACCTTTATATACGGAGGCAAGGGGCACCCCTAAGGACATAAGTTGATCCACATGATCATATTCTTAGCCGTGTGCGGTGCCCCCTTCCACCATAGTCCTCGATAATATTGTAGCGGTGCTTAGGCGAAGCCCTGCGACAGTAGTACATCAAGATCGTCACCACGCCGTCGTGCTGACGGAACTCTTCCCCGACACTTTGCTGGACCGGAGTCCGGGGATCGTCATCGAGCTGAACGTGTGCTAGAACTCGGAGGTGCCGTAGTTTCGATGCTTGATCGGTTGGGTCGTGAAGACGTACGACTACATCAACCAAGTTAACGCTTCCGTTGTCGATCTACAAGGGTACGTAGATCACACTATCCCCTCTCGTTGCTATGCATCACCATGATCTTGCGTGTGCGTAGGAATTTTTTTTGAAATTACTACGTTCCCCAACAGTTACTACGAGCTAGCCAGCTGTCTTCTTCCGTGCAAAAGCGGGTCATGAATGTCGTGAGGGCTGCCATGGATTTCGGCTTTTCCTGTCCCAGGTGCCGGGCAAGCCACTCGTCGCGGATGTTATGCTTGAAGGCTGCTAGGGCCTCTGCGTCCGAACAGTCGACTATCTAGTTTTTCTTTGTTAGGAACCGTGTCCAGAATTGTCTGGCCGATTCTTCTGGCTGCAAAATTATGTGGCTTAAGTCGTCGGCATCCGGCGGTCGCACGTAAGTGCCCTGGAAGTTGTCGAGGAATGCGGCTTCTAGGTCCTCCCAAGAACCGATTGAGTCTGCTGGCAAGCTGTTAAGCCAATGCCGGGCCGGTCCTTTAAGTTTGAGCGGGAGGTATTTGATGGCGTGTAGATCATCGCCGCGTGCCATGTGGATGTGAAGGAGATAATCCTCGATCCATACCGCCGGGTCTGTTGTGCCATCGTATGATTTGATGTTTACGGGTTTGAAACCCTCTGGGATTTTATGATCCATTACTTCATTCGTGAAGCATAGCGGGTGTGCGGCGCCTCTGTACTGGGCTATATCACGACGCAGCTCGGAAGAGCTATGTCTGTTGTGTTCGGCCCGGCCGGATTTGTTGTATCCGGAGTGAGAATCATTGTCACATGCCGTAGGGCACTTGCGCGATCCGTAGATCGATCTTGTTTGTCTTGTCTTATCCTCCAGTATGTCTCGCAGGTCGGGCGCGTTTTCCCGTGCCTTAGTTGAGCGGCGTCGGGGCATGGCTTGGGTGGAGGGCCGAGAGGCCTCTCTGTCGCGGCCGCGAGGTGGCCGGTCTGCCATGTCATGCGCTGGTGATGTAGGTGCTTCCTCCTCTGATCGGGGTAGCGGCCTGCGCTTCGGGTAACTCTTGGAGGGGCGTTCGAGTTCATACTCTTCGGCCGCAAGGACTTCAGTCCATCTGTCAGCTAGCAAATCTTGGGTAGCTTTAAGCTGTTGCTGCTTTTTCTTGAGGCTGCTTGCCGTGGCTAAAAGCCTGCGTTTAAAACGCTCTTGTTCGGCGGGGTCTGATGGTATGACGAATTCGTCGTCATCGAGGCTTGCCTCGTCTTCGGAGGGAGGCGTATAGTTATCATCCTCGACCTCTCGGTCTGCCGCTCTCTCATGAGGGCTAGCTTCTCCATCTTCCTGTGCCGAATCTTGCTGAGGTGGGTGTTCTTCGGCGCTATCCGGGGTAGTATTATCTCCCGTGCCGGAATCACCATTTTTGCTTTGGCGGGATTTAGAGCGGCGCCGCTGACGCTGGCGCTTTGGCTGTTTCTTGGGGGCGTCATCCCCCACTATTCCATCGCCATCTCCATCTTTTGGAGTATCCACCATATATATGTCATATGATGAGGTGGCCTTCCAGCGCCCTACATGTGCTGGTTCCTATTCGTCTCCTACATCGTCGTCCATGCCGTCGATGTCTTCGGAGCTGAAGTCAAGCATGTCGGTTAGATCGTCGACAGTGGCTACAAAGTGGGTGGTGGGTGGGCTTTGAATTTCCTCATCGTCCGTATTCCACCCTTGCTGACCGTAGTCCGGCCAGGGCTCTCCTGATAAAGAGAGAGACTTAAGAGAATTCAGGATGTCGCCAAAAGGCGAATGCTGAAAGATGTCTGCGGCGGTGAACTCCATTATCGGCGCCCAATCGGATTAGATAGGCAGGGGCGCGGGGGGTTCGGAGTTCAGAGAGTAATCCGGCTCCTCGGAGTCACGGGCCATGCGGAGTGCAGGGCTGGAGTTCGGCTCGATCGCCTCTGAGATCGCAGCCCCTGAGGCAGCGTCCAACCGCTGATCCTCGATCGGCGCAGTAGGCTTCGAATCAATGGTCGAAACCGATGTGTGTGCGGCCTCCAAGGCACTGTTCAGCGGCAGAGCTATATCATGCCCATCGAGACAGTGCGGCGCGCTTGGCTGTGGCTCGAATCCGTCGAAGATCAAGTCCCCGTGGATGTCAGTCATGTAGTTTAGGCTTCCAAACCTGACCTGATGTCCAGGGGCGTAGCTTTCGATCTGCTCAAGGTGGCCAAGCGAATTGGCCTGCAGAGCGAAGCCGCCGAAGATGAAGATCTGTCCGGGGAGCAAAGTCTCACCCTGGACCGCATCGTTGTTGATGATCAAAGGAGCCATCGGGCCTAAAGGCGACGACACAGAGGAACTCTCAATGAAAGCACCAATGTCGGTGTCAAAACCGGCGGATCTCGGGTAGGGGGTCCCGAACTGTGCGTCTAGGCCGGATGGTAACAGGAGGCAGGGAACACGATGTTTTACCCAGGTTCGGGCCCTCTTGATGGAGGTAAAACCCTACGTCCTGCTTGATTAATATTGATGATATGGGTAGTACAAGAGTAGATCTACCAGGAGATCAAGGAGGCTAAACCCTAGAAGCTAGCCTATGGTATGATTGTTGTGTATGGAGTTGATTGCCTACGGACTACAACCCTCCGGTTTATATAGACACCGGATAGGGTTAGGGTTACATAGAGTCGGTTACAATGGTAGGAGATCTTGAATATCCGCATCGCCAAGCTTGCCTTCCACGCCAAGGAAAGTCCCATCCGGACACGAGACGAAGTCTTCAATCTTGTATCTTCATAGTCCAGGAGTCCGGCTGAAGGTATAGTCCGGCTACCCGAACACCCCCTAATCCAGGACTCCCTCAACCAGAGCGGCCGTTGCCGCCGCCGCTGTTGCCGCCACCACCGTCTCCCGTCTCCTCCAGATCGCCCCTTGGCGCGAGAAGAGCCACGACCACGTGATCCACCACCACGGCCACGCACCGCGGCGTTGGCAGAGGAGCGGAAGCCGCCGCTACTCGAGTGATTGAACTGGGCCATGCGCTGATCGAAGTTGCTGAGCATGGCGTAGAGCTCGTCGAGGGAGATTGGCATGACGCATGCATCGAGGGCAGAGATGAGGGGCTGGTAGTCGACGTCGAGTCCGTGGATGATGTAGGAGATGAGCTCGTCGTCTTCGATGGCCTTCCTCGCGGCGGCAAGCTCATCGGCGAGGCCATGAAGAGAGGCGAAGTAGGCGGCAACCATCTGGTTGCCCTTCTGCGCGTTGATGAGCAACGTCCTAATGTTGTTCACACGACTCATGGACTGCGAGGAAAACATACCTGCCAACGCTGTCCAGAGCGCGTGCGCCGTGGTGACCTTGGTCACCACGATAAGTACCTCCTTGCAGAGGGTGCTGAGCAAGTAGCCCAACACCTACTGATCCTCCCAGACCCAGATTGGGTGGAGAGGGTTGGGCTCAGTGCTTTCTTTGCCATCCTTGTCCTTGGTGACATGAAGCCTGGCCGGCTCCGGTGTGGTGCCGTCGACGTAGCCGAAGACGACGGCGCCGCGCAGGTGGGGAGTGACCTGCGTGCGCCAGAGCATGTAGTTCGTGCGTGTTAGCTTCTCGGTGACCTGCCCATTGAGGGTAGCCTGGGAAGCGCCGGAGGAGGAGGAAGACATGGCTAGGCTCGTGTAGATGGGATCTCAATAGATGGGAAGAGATGGGGCTCTGATTACCATGTGCAAACTAGCGGAACGTCTTGCCTTCTCAGGCTGACGGCTTCGTGTTATATAGATGGGGCGCACCTCCCATAACAGTGCATACATTCGGTTGAGATTACATACTTGGAGATCAAGAAAAGGAGATAGAGATAAGAAGTTACATGAGATAAACATTATACTCTAACAACCTAACTATCTCCTAGGTGCGCTTGTCATGTAGATATGTGCCTGTCATGTATGTTTAACACAATTATTCTTTTCCTAGTTTATGTCTATTCTCTTATGTTCCTATGATGCGGCTATGGCCCCGTCGTCGCTAGGCCACTGTTCTCACTAGTAGTATTTCCTGCGACCGTGAAGTTGGGACTCTACGCCAGCTGTGGCAGCTGCTACCGAATCACCTGCAATTAGGCAGTGTGCAACAAGGAGGGCGTCATGGCGACATTCATAGCATCCACAATGTCTAGAGGCATACTTGCCTCTAAACTAGGACCCATGGGCCTGCTTCTAATCTTAGCTGAAAACGACCCAATGTGTAGCCTCTAATTTTAGTGTCAAAGCTGGACCTACAATCAAATAATACATGCAACCTTTATCAATCAACCCACAACTTTCTCCTACAACTAATTGGCTGACTGGTGGGGACACTAGAATATTTTATTCGGCAAGAAGAGTTAGAGGCAGCCGCTACGCTTGGAGGCAACGCCAAGCTTTTTTTGCCTTAGAGGCTGACAATGAAGTGTATAGAGGCAACCGCTATAGCCTTGGATGCAGCTTTAGAGGCAGCAAAAGCTCACATTGTGGTTGCCTTCACGAGCCTCTGCCACGAAGGTCCGTGCGACAAGAACAATGTACTCCTGTTCAACGGGCACACCTTCTCGGCCATGCCTAGCCGGCCTAGGAGGCAGAGCTGCAGGAGATCCGAACTATCACGATCAAACAAGAACCGTACGTCCATCGGGCCCCTCTCTTTTATATATTTCATAAACTAACAAATTACTTCGTCTGTTTCAGGGTGGACTACAGGTACCCCCCCCCCCAACCCTAATTGCCTACCTAATCGACCCTAGTGCGATAGTGGAGGAGTTCACTATTATGTTGTTGTATGTACCAGGGAAAGGGTGACCGTTAGTCTCCTTCAGGGATGCATTTAGCGATAGGATAAGCGGCACAACTCGGAGCTATGTAGAAGTCTGAGGGGGGCCTGCCCTCCCTTTGATCCATAACAAACTAACCATAGTTCAAAATTCAAAACTCTGACACTTATTTTTAATCGGAGGGAGTAGTAATCTCCCTGCAACTTTTGGTAGGCCCATCCATAAACTCACAAGGCCACAAGCCCATCTGTGCATCATCACGATTCATGAGCACTAAACCAACAGGCTCGGTTGCTTCACCTCTCTTTTCCCCAAGCATGCTCGGGCACGATTGATCAGCTCCGCCGCCGCCCTGCCTCAATGCCGATGCTAAGGAGAAGCTCGCCTCTGATCCGTGTGCGACGTTGTTTAACATCCCGAAGCCGAGGAGGTTAGGAGGGGGACAAGAGCGTGCCTGAGATGGTCGTCTTCGGCTCTTCGCCACTGGCTAGTGGTCGTCGATGTTGGTCGGCCACCTCCACATTGTCGGCCGGCCCCCATACGAATTTGGCTACTTGATTTTGGAAGTGCCCTCTACCCAGCTCAATTACAACCTTAAACTACCGGATCCCAGTATGCAGTGTTGCATGTACGCTAGTATGAGTAATTTTGGGGTGACACTAAATTTTGGAATATCTTCTTGTTCCCCTCTATGAGTTTGATTAGTAATTTAGCATTTAGTATGACTATTCATTTGATCTAATTGATGATTTATTGTTGCTAACATAACATCACAAAATTGTTCTTCTACATATTACCCCATTTAGTGGAACTTATATAAAAATAGCAGATTTTTGGAGACTTTTAACACGGTTTTACCCCAATTTTGCATTTTCCTTGTTCATGTTAGATATGATTGGCATGTTGCGTCAATGATTTGTAAAGATTGGAGGGCATCATTGACGATCATGTCCATACTTCTCTTGTCCCTCTATTTGTTGGCGAACACAGCAATTTCAAAAATTTCCTACGCACAAGTAAGATCATGGTGATGCCTAGCAACGAGAGGGTAAGAGTGTTGTCCACGTACCCTCGTAGACCGTAAGCGGAAGCGTTATGACAACGCGGTTGATGTAGTCGTACGTCTTCACGATCGACCGATCCTAGTACCGAAAGTATGGCGCCTCCGCGATCTGCACACGTTCGGCTCGGTGACGTCCCACGAACTCATGATCCAGAAGAGTGTTGAGGGAGAGCTTCATTAGCACGACGACGTGATGACGGTGATGATGATGCTACCGGAACAGGGCTTCGCCTAAGCACCGCTACGATATGACCGAGGTGGATTATGGTGGAGGGGGGCACCGCACACGGCTAAGAGATCAATGATCAACTTGTGTGTCTATGGGGTGCCCCCCTCCCTCGTATATAAAGGAGTGGAGGAGGGGGAGGGCCGGCCCTCTACTATGGCGCGCCCTGGGGAGTCCTACACCCACCGGGAGTAGGATTCCCCCCTTCCATGTAGTAGGAGTATGAGAGAAGGAAAGGGAAGAGAGAAGAGAAGGAAGGAGGGGGCGCCGCCCCTCCCCCTAGTCCAATTCGGACTAGGCCTTGGGGGGCGCGCAGCCTGCCCTAGGCAGCCCCTCCCTCTCTCCCCTAAAGCCCATTAGGGACCATATACTCCCCGGGGGGTTCCGATAACCTCCCGGTACTCCGGAAAATGCCCGAACTCATCCGGAACCATTCCGATGTCTAAACATAGGCTTCAAATATATCGATCTTTACGTATCGACCATTTCGAGACTCCTCGTGATCACATCCGGGACTCCAAACTACCTTTGGTACATGAAAACATATAAACTCATAATACCGATCGTCACCGAATGTTAAGCGTGCGGACCCTACGGGTTCGAGAACTGTGTAGACATGACCGAGACATGTCTCCGGTCAATAACCAATAGCGGAACCTAGATGTTCATATTGGTTCCCACATATTCTACGAAGATCTTTATCGGTCAAACCGGATAACAATATACATTGTTCCCTTTGTCATCGGTATGTTACTTGCTCGAGATTCGATCGTCGGTATCTCAATACCTAGTTCAATCTCGTTACCGACAGGTCTCTTTACTCATTTTGTAATGCATCATCCCGTAACTAACTCGTTAGTCACATTGCTTGCAAGGCTTATATTGATGTGCATTAGCGAGAGGGCCCAGAGATACCTCTCCGACAATCGGAGTGACAAATCCTAATCTCGATCTATGCCAACTCAACAAACACCATCGGAGACACCTGTAGAGCACCTTTATAATCACCCAGTTACGTTGTGACGTTTGGTAGCACGCAAAGTGTTCCTCCGGTATTCGGGAGTTGCATGATCTCATAGTCATAGGAACATGTATAAGTTATGAAGAAAGCAATATCAACAAACTAAACGATCATTATGCTAAGCTAACGGAATGGTTCAAGTCAATCACACCATTCTCTAATGATGTGATCCCGTTAACCAAATGAGAACTCATGTCTATGGCTAGGAAACTTAACTATCTTTGATTCAACGAGCTAGTCAAGTAGAGGTATACTAGTGATACTCTGTTTGTCTATGTATTCACACATGTACTAAGTTTTCGGTTAATACAATTCTAGCATGAATAATAAACATTTATCATGATATAAGGAAATATAAATAACAACTTTATTATTGCCTCTAGGGCATATTTCCTTCACTATTCCATTCCCCGTGGTCGTACACATACTTTTGGACCCCACGTCACCTCACACCTTGCCTGATGGACACGCATGAGAAAACGAGGATCCAAAGCTTTCAAAAGGGGTATTCTAGATGAATTTCCATTAGATGGGGTAATTAGTGTCATAAATGTACAACCATAGGGTAAAAAGCGGAATTCACTCTTTCTGTCGGTTGCTGGGACTCAAAAGGAGAATAGACTGATCAAGTGAAAGTGACCATGATTTTTTGCGGGGGACCAAATGACCATTGTTAAGGGCAGCAACGGTAATATTCGTCCTTCAAAAGACAAAGGACAAAGGACATGTGTACCCTTTTTTTGCGCAAAAAAGGGAGATTTATATTAACTCAAGGAGGCAAATCAGCCAGTACCATTACAACAATATTGCTTAAGCCTGAACCCAGCCAAACTGCAGTACGGGGAGTACTTCTACCATATGCAGCGAGCTCGTGACTAACTTTATTTTGCGAACGACTAATAGCAGTAATAGAAATCTCCTTGGGGTCATCAGTGGCCATCCTCTTGATCTCCTCAACGAGTACATGAAATTTCGACATGTCCTCTGACGTGGCCTTTTTATCATTTTGACGGCTTCGGTACTATCCATCTTGATCGCAATAGGAAGCTCAGTCCGGTACAGTGCAAGATCAAGGCCCTCCTTACAGGCCGCTAGTTCAGCATGGAGACTATTTTCCCAGGTATGGATCTTCCTAGAAGCAGTGAATATAATTTCACCGTGATCCGAGCGGACAACCATGCTTCCTCCTGCAGCTCCTGAAGTAGGTACATAGCCGCCATCTACATTCAATTTAGTCCAGCGAGTAGAGGGCATAACCCAGCGCCGGTCCATCTTACTTGGCACATCTGGATGCCTCCTCAGGGCCTCAATCTGCACTAGTTTTTTTAGAACGAAGGCTCGCGAAGAGCTCGACTTTGAATTAACAAAACCATTAACCGGCCAGGAATTACAAACACACACAAACCACCTTGGCCAAATGATACAAGGGGGCACTCTAGGAAGCTTACAACTCAATGGAGCGCACAAGCTCAAAAAGAAAACAGGAAAAACAAAGTGCGTTGCTTGTCCTAGCCGAAGACTACAGCCAAACAAACATCTAGGAAAGGGACACACACAAGCACGACGTGGACCTCTTACAACATAGTGTAGAAGTGAGCCCGACCAACGCCCATGGCGAAAGACTACACACATCCTCCTTCTCTTGCCGTAGAGGGACCCTTCCCTCTCGCCATGGCTCGTAAGGCACCGTATCGTCGAACTTGAGAGACGCTCACCCTAGAGTAGGAGAAGTGCTAGCTTCGAGACCTGGAGCAGCCACAACACACATCCACTTGAACATTCGAGCACTCCGCGACTGCCGCACCGCCACATCCTAGAGCACCTGAGGACTGCAGGAAAACCACCAAGTGCAGCTACTGAAGAAAGGTAGCAAGGGCATCAAGTAGAACCAACTGGCCACCGAGGAGCATTGCCAGGCAGCCGTTGAAGAAGAGGACCGGGGTTTCGTCGCTGGCGAGGCGCATGTCCAACCGGGTAGGGGAACCCTATCCCCTACCGCCGGGTCGAGGCGCCGCACCGTCGGAACTGGACCAAACGCGACACCGGCAGAGATACACCACCCATGAAGGAAACGAGGACGCCTTCAACCATGCATAACCTCACTAACACCACCGTCACCGGACAAAGCTCCGACTTTTGAACCCCCACCTAAACGCAACCCTCCCCAGGCGGCACCCCCAAGGAAGACACGGTTGAAGGAAATATGCCCTAGAGGCAATAATAAAAATTTTATTCTATATTTCCTTATTCATGATAAATATTTATTATTCATGCTAGAATTGTATTAACCGAAAACTTGATACATGTGTGGATACATAGACAAAACACCGTGTCCCTAGTAAGCCTCTACTAGACTAGCTCGTTAATCAAAGATGGTTAAGTTTTCTAACCATAGACATGTGTTGTCATTTGATGAACGGGATCACATCATTAGGAGAATGATGTGATGGACAAGACCCATCCGTTAGCTTAGCATATTGATCTTCCAGTTTTATTTCTATTGCTTTCTTCATGTCATATACATATTCCTTTGACTATGAGATTATGCAACTCCCGAATACTGGAGGAATACATTGTGTGCTATCAAACGTCACGACGTAACTGGGTGATTATAAAGATGCTCTACAGTTATCTCCGAAGGTGTTTGTTGGGTTGGCATAGATCGAGATTAGGATTTGTCACTCCGAGTATCGGAGAGGTATCTCTGGACCCTCTCGGTAAAACACATCATAAGAAGCCTTGCAAGAAAAGTGACTAATGAGTTAGTTGCGGGATGATGTATTACGGAACGAGTAAAGAGACTTGCCAGTAACGAGATTGAACTAGGTATAAAGATACCGACGATCGAATCTCGGGCAAGTAACATACCGATGACAAAGGGAATAATGTATGTTGTCATTACAGTTCGACCGGTAAAGATCTTCGTAGAATATGTAGGAACCAATATGAGCATCCAGGTTCCGCTATTGGTTGTTGACAATAGAGGTGTCTCGGTCATGTCTACATAGTTCTCGAACCCGTAGGGTCCGCACGCTTAACGTTCAATGACGATTTAGTATTATATGAGTTATGTGATTTGGTGACCGAATGTTGTTCAGAGTCCCGAATCAAGGACATGACGAGGAGTCTCGAAATGGTTGAGAGGTAAAGATTGATATATAGGACGATAGTATTCAGACACTGGAAGTGTTCCGGAGTGTAACGGATATTTATCGGAGTACCAGAGAGGTTATCGGATACCCCGGAAGGTTAATGGGCCAAAGGGGAAGGGGCACACCAGCCCACAAGGTGCTGGCGCACCCCTCCTAGGCTGCCGGCCAAGTGGGAGAAGGAAAAGGGGGGAGTCGGCCTCCCCCTTCCTTTCCTCTCCCCTCTCTTCCTTTTCCCTTCCGGCAAATATGGTAGGGGAGGGGGAGAATTGGAATAGGCCCCCCAAGTAGGATTCCTCCTACTTGGGGCGCCCCAAGGCTGCTCCCCTCCCCCTCCCACCTATATATACATGGGGAGGGGGCGCCTAGAACACACACCAACAATTGTTAGCCGTGTGCGGCGCCCCTCCATAGTTTACACCTCCGATCATATCTTCGTAGTGCTTAGGCGAAGCCCTACGCGGATCACTTCACCATCACCGTCACCACACTGTCGTTCTGACGGAACTCATCTTCTTCCTCGACACATTTGCTGGATCAAGAGGACAAGGGACGTCATCGATCTGAACGTGTGCAGAACTCGGAGGTGCCATATGTTCGGTGCTTGATCGGTCGGATCTAGAAGAAGTTCGACTACATCAACCGCATTGTCAAACGCTTCCGCTTTCGGTCTACGATGGTACGTGGACACACTCTTCCCCTCTCGTTGTTATGCATCTCCTAGATAGATCTTGCTTGAGCGTAGGAATTTTTTTGAAATTGCATGCTACATTTCCCAACAAGGACGCACAACGCGTCGTCCCCGCCCAACCCAAGCCGGATTTTGGGCCTTCACCCGGGAGGAGGAACATGCATGGAAAGGGGAAGGGCCTCTACAGCACCTCCAAGGAGCTATCATCTTGACTGTCATCTTGCCCTTCTCAATCTGCACTATCATCTTGCCCTTCTCCATATCCCCTTGAGGCCATTGCTGTAAACAAAGCAAGGAATTAATATAGCCATGGAGGAATACGACGCTTCAATTGGCGGTGGAGCTTTCCCATGAGTAATTCCGTCTGCATATACCACTCTCACCACATGGTCATGAGAACTACCATGCGCGTGGTTTTCGAGAGAGGCTCCAACAGGGAGAATAACCATTCCGGACATGTATTGATTATGTCCTCTACCTTCGGCATGGGCCAATCTGATGCCATAACACGCTACAAATCCATCGTGAGGGGGCACCAGCACATTGTCTAGAAACCATCCTCTCGTTCCACACCACAAAGGGGACACACATCAGTAAGCTCCAGGTGGCGGGACCATTTATTAGCCCAAGTTGCAAGAGAGTTGGACACTAGCCTCCATGCGAAGACGCGTACCTTTGGGGGAGCAGGGCACCCCCATATGATCTTCCATATGGCGTGATAATTATCCGGTGCCCTGCTCGTGGCTGACGCCAATGGACGCTCGCGCTCGTCCATGGCAAGGCGGTAGGCAGATCGAACGGTGAAGATACCGCTCCTCTCCGGCGCCCAAGCGATGATGTCCTCAGTAAGGCGTGATGAAGTGTGGATGTTGGCGTTATTGTCGACGTCGATTGGAAGGAAGTATCACCAAAGCACGTCCAGGCGCCAAGCACCGGACGCATCTAGGAGGTCCACCACCCGCCATAGTCTGCAGGTACCCTATTGCGTGATCGGCTGCCCTGTTGGCACCGTGGGCAACCATCAATCCCGCTAGATGCGGATATTTTTCCCGTTTCCGACGTGCCACACCAAACCCTTTTTCAAGAGCTCGAGGTCATATTGGATGGCCTGCCATGAAGGGGAGGCATTTCCCGAAAATACCATGTCCTCAAGACGCCCCTCGGATAGTATCGGGCTTTCAAAACCTGCGCACGTAGACTATTAGGATTAATCAAAAGTCTCCAAGCCTGCCTCACGAGGAGTGCTTGGTTGAAAAGACGGAAGTCTCTAAAACCTAACCCTCCCTTCATTTTATGCGCCTGAATATGCGGCCACGCCATCTAGTGAGTTTTACTTTTGCCCTCAGATGAGCCTCACCAAAAGTTCTGAACTATCTTGTTCAGATCATCACAACTGACATCGACAACTTAAAAACACCCATAATATAAGTGGGAATGGTCTGTGCTACAACTTTGATTATGGTTTTCTTTCTCAGCGAGTGATAGAGTATCTCCCCAAGCTATAATCCTCTTCAGAAGTCTTGATTGCAAGTTCCAAAATTTACCCCTGTTTCATACGCCCATTTGGTGGAGTGAGAACCAGATATTTTCCCTCAAAAGTAACTAGATCAACATGCAATATTGTGCGCACATTTTCCTGGCTGCCCGCAATACAAGCATTTCCAAACAGTACACTACACTTGGCTGGATTAATGCATTAGCCCGTAGCTCTCTCATACGTGAGCAAGACCTCATGTACTTTCTTAGCTTGTTCCTCTTCTGCTTTAAAGAATAGCATGGTGTCATCTGCAAATAGCAAATGAGAAGCACCTGGTGCTCTACGGTAGACTTTCAGGGGTGTGTAGTCGCCCTATCTTCTCCATCCTTCAACAAAGCCGAGAGACCATCAGCAACAAATAGAAACAGAAACGGAGAGAGAGGGTCACCTTGCCAAAGCCCACGCGTCGGTGTGAAAGAATCCAAGAGGGTCCCATTAAATTTAACACTATATCTCACCGAGGTGACACATGTCATAAATCTAGTTCACCCAACGGCGAGCAATGCTCATCTTTTGCATCGTCCGCTCCAAGAAGATCCAATCAACCCTGTCATAAGCTTTTAACAGATTCAATTTATATGCACAGAAACTTTTGTTCTGGTCTTTTTCCTACTGAATATAATGAATGCACTCAAAAGCAAGCAACACGTTATTAGTAATCATCCGCCCAAGAACAAAGGCACCCTGCAATTATTTAGACACCACCTTATAGATGACATTGCACAAACTGATAGGCCAATACTCAGTGAGCCGCTCAGAGTTATCTACCTTTGGGATGAGGATAATGGAAGTGTCATTCACTCCATCAGGCATGACCCCTGTCCGAAAAAATTCCTTCACTCCTACAATAACTTGCTCTCTCATGACGGACCAATTTCTCTGAAAAAATCTGGCAAGGAACCCATCCAGCCCCGGAGCTTTGAGAGGGCCAATTTGGAATAGAGCATCTGCAATCTCCTTGACCGTAAAATCTGCACACAGACCATCATTCATGCCTTCAGTAACACGGGAGTTAATTAAGTTAATCATTGGGTCCACATATAGCAAGGCGTCGGCAGAAAACAGATTGGAAAAATAAGACGTTGCCATAGCAGCCATAGACTCATGGTCCTTGTGCACCACTCCTACATCATCAACAAGTGACTTGATATGATTTTTTTCGTGCCCACCAAACCGCTTTCCAATGAAAGAATTGTGTGTTGTGGTCGCCCTCCCGCAACCACGCGACTCGGTATCTTTGCATCCAGAGCATCTCCTCTTTGTACAGGAGTTCATTCATCATGTCATTAGCTTCTCTAGTTTCCTTGCGATCTGCATTCATAGACATAAGCTCCTCCAAGCGAGAGCAAGACTTGTTAATTTCCTTTATAACATTATCCAAAAAATTACGGCTTCAATCCTGAAGTGTTTTCATCAAGTTACCTAGTCTGGGGGCAATATCTCCCAAATTTAGCATTGAGCCCAAGTCAGCCCAACTGTTCATAATTACCTCTGAGGGAGCCGGGTCACGCCCCCACATCACCTCATATTTCCGACATCTTCTGCCGGCCGGTGGTGAAGCCTCCTCCATGACGCATCGGAGCAGGATCGCCAAGTGATCCGAACTTGGTGCAACCAGGTGCTCCACCTTGGCCTCCGAGAATAGATCCCGCCAGGAGTTATTTGCAATAGCCCGATCAAGGCGGGCTTTTACATTTGCCCGGCCAGCACAACGATTATCATAAGTGTATGGCAAGCCTGCAAAACCAAGATCTCTCAAACCACAAACCTCAAGCACATCACGAAAGAACATGTGTACTGATTTCTCTTATGAAGCATATATAGGTAATCAAACATGTATTTTGTGACTATTATGGGTAATGTAAGTGCAAATTTTCCTGAATGCTACAAGTTCTGATTTTTGTTGCAGTTTTCCTTCTTGAAGGCATTATCTTGTCGCTCGCAGTGTTCCCGGTCTTGTTGGTTCGGTCTCCATCTCTTCTTCGGTGCTTTGTGCCTTTGTGGGTTTAGCTTGTTCGGGCCGAGCATCCCTTGACTCTCTGCTCTGGTGCCATGTTCACGCCTCCTTGTCTTGTGTTATACCCCTACTTTTACTCGTTCTAACTCCTTCTATCAATGGATGATAAACTTGGTGTATTCGCGTGTGGCGACTGTGCAGCCCTCCCTTCTGTTGCGCCGTGATTTGGGTTCACTTCCAAGTTCCAACCTTCAGCTTTTGCTTCTTGATAAGAGGATGCGACAGAATGCTAACGTGATTTGATTTGCTGAAATCATCATCTATCGGTCAAGGGTGCTTTCTTTTTTTACAGTAGGGTCAAGGGTGCTTTCACCTCGTCAGGCTACAGCCCTTTGTGAATTGTGATCACAGCAATGGGTTCAGACATGAGACATCAGACCATTCTGCCTTAGATCAGAGGCTCACAGCAATGGGTTCAGCCTTTTGTTGCCTTAAACCATCACAGCAATGGTTTGAAATAGAAGCAAAAAATTAAAATAAAATTTGGTTTGACATATAAGGTGCCCCCTCCCGTATTCTAGAACAAAGATAATTAACAAGTCGGCGCATCTTTCTGACACCGATCCTATTTGGATTGTCACCAAAGTCTACCCTACCTTCTTTCTTTTTCTTTTTGAACACAATACAAACGCAAGCGCTCATATATACATACATACCCTCACCCCTATGAATGCACACACGCACACCCTATCCTTATGAGCACCTCCGAGAGACTGAGTCGGTATATCATTTTAAGATTTTACAAGTCACCGTAGGCGCCTCGTAGTCGACAGGAACGTCTCCTCCCACTAAAGACGCATCACCAAAATTCCTGAAATAAATCCACAATAAATCCGAGCAACAAGGAACCCTGGTGGGCTGGTGATACCTTTTTCCTTTTGTCATGGTCAAAAATATTGGTTGGTCCATGTTTGCAATTGCTTGGCATGCAAATGGTTCATTGGCAACTCTAGTCATTTTCCTAGCCAATGTTTGCCAAGCTAAACCTCAACCACCAAATTTCTGGTAGGGCAAACTTGGGCACAAACCAAACACACCCTTCCTCGCAAATGCGTAGCTCTCCCGTACTTTACACAAAAAGTGATGTAGTAGATATACAAAGTCTGCTCGATATTTGGGAAAATACGCATCTCAATATTTACTCTTATGATTGGTACAACAAACAACAAGATATCACCGCCTCCACATTTACAACAGGCTTGAACAGACAGGAACACTATACGTTAACACATCCACTCAACTCTGTAAGCTTTCTGGACTTAAAACGAACAAGCGAGCGTGCACATGCGCTAAATACAAGGCTCTGAAGAGAGTCCGCTAAAAACTTTCCGAAGCAATCCACTAGGATCCAGTAAAGATCAACAAAAAGGATTTCCACAAGACGGCATCGATGAAAACTTGATGCGACAAAGCGGGGGCAAGAGATTCACCCATGAAGCAATGCTTACAGGCAAAGCCATGGGTTGATGGCTCGGGTTGGATCAGGGCTTCAACACAACTTTTTCCAAGCATGATCCAGAAAAATTGCAGTGATTGGCCAATTCTCCCCCGATGTTCAAACTTGACATCTGGCCTGTCAAAATACATATACGAAAAGTGAAATCTAGTTAGCACACACTCTTGCTTTATTCTAGTCCGCCATAATAGGCTGAACAAACGGCTGTATGTAGTCCACCATAATACCTAAGGCTTCACAGCAATATATGAATATGGAGTTCAAATCTATACCTGGAGTATGTTCACATCATCTACGTTTCACAGAGTTTGCGCCTCTAACAGCCTTGATCTGTTGCGATTCTCTAAAGCACACAAAATGCACCAATGTCTGCCCATTTGGATAAATTGCAAAAGCACTGTTTGCAATGCGCTTATGACAAAGAGAACACATGCTATCTCCATCAATCTTCACAACAGCTTGGCGTCGTTTGTACAGGTCCTCCTTTACCTGATATACAGATTTAAAAAATAGAACAGAAGTTCATAAATTCCACTATACAGCAAATCTATTTGATAGAAAAAAACTCACAGCCTAACTATTAGCTAGGCATGTAATATGACTATGGCATGCATGATGAGACAGCATATTTATCAGCACTATGGCAGTATGCAAGATGATTACATACATCATTAAATTGTTTAAGACCAGGAGATGCTAAAGGCCCAAGACCACTAGTTAAATACTATCAAGTTCTTGTTTGCCCAAGTGTGGTTCAGCCGCAATTCCACTGGTTATGAAAGAGTAAGACTACTCCTAAGTTCAAAGTTTTTGCCTGCCTTATTTTCATGGGATGCATTTTGATTTGGGTCCAAAGGTTCTGTGCTCCCAAGGAATACTGGAAGATCATTGTTCATCTTTTCAATGTTTGCTAAGCAATGCTGGGATCCCTTACGCACTTTCCCTTTGATGCTGCAGCATGCTAAAGGTGGCTTTAGAGAGCCCTGTTTCCTGGAGAAAGCCATAGCGGTAATGTAGCACATTTAGAAAGAGACAAAACGGTTTCGTTTTCCAAAATCAAGACCCACCTGTCTTTCGTTAGAAGGTGCCTTTTAAAGGGAAACTGAATTTATTCATCACCAAGTGAAGCCTATCCATTGTCGGCCCCTTTAGGAGTCAGGACTGGCTTCTTAGATTGTAACTGTCATATCTTTCTTCTTTGCTCAACAGTCACTAGTGGTTTACCCGTGTTTGACGTACATATGTAACAGTTTTTATATACACAAAATAATAGTACATTAGAGGGTTCCCTTACTCTTTCCCAGTGAAGAGAAACACTACCAGTTATAATAAGAAACATACTGGCATTCTCCAAGGACAACCCCAGGAACACAGCTACAAGAGAACATGACATCAAGCTAACCTGCAAGTTTGCCCGGAGAATCAAGTTTTTGATAACCATATAATTGCGCCGATGTTCACTAGAGTTCCGCAATAGTGGTTCGAGAAATGACACCAGATCCTGAAAGCATTCACACCAGACTTATTAGGCTTTTCAGAAGCTTTAGCAACTGGACATACTCAAAGATGAAACTAAACAGCTGAAGCAACGAATTTTAGAAAATAATAATCTCACAAGCTGCATAATTGTTGTCTTTTAAGGGGGGCAAATTTGTGTATCTTGTAACAGCCTAAACAAAAATAAATCGCACCAGCTAACAGAGATATGTCATGTAAGCAAACAAAAAGAGAATACTACATTAACATGAACGCTCATACTTTTCTGTTGCTTTTTAAACACAATGCCTCAATAGGATGGTCGATGTGGACTTCTGTAAACCTAGGGCAGATGAAATATGATATCTTTCGAACACATAAAATATTCACCTGCAGTTTTGTGTCTCTTGGTAACAACCGAAGAGCCTGAGCACCATTTATTCTGTCCCACCGTTGGCTTAACAATTCAAGTGCTTCATTCAACATTATAGGGCCTCCGTCGCTAACATCATCTCCATCACCATCACTTCGGCCACTATCTGGTCCACTAGGGCTAAAGCGTGTGTCTTCAGCCCCTTCAATCTCAACAACCTTTCTACCCATACGCCCTCCTCTGAGCTTATTAGTAGAGTTGACCCTCTGAATTCCAGGGTACTGTGATGCCATTGGAATAATTTTCTGCTCGATCTCTTTTTCAGCTTTTTTCGGGTTTAGATAAATTTGCAGAAGATTAAAATAAATATTGGACTTGGAAGGCTGCTGCGCTCCTTCCTCATAAACACGGTCACAGTATGCAACTGCACGCTCTGGCATATGGAGCTGCAACATAGTGCACAAGTTATTTTGAAAGTTCAAACTCGCCCCCCTATCCATTAAAAAATTATACCAGCTCATATCAGAAACACATCAAAGAGCAGTGAGTACCTTATGAACAAAGAGAGATAATGCACGGAGGTGTTGATTCATTTTCCCGTACATGATAGCACGCTCTTCGAAAAGAGCATCCTGCGGAAGGCGTTTAAGAAGTGTGTCCGTATTGTAACCTGAATTACTCTCTAATGTAGATATCAACTTGTTCCGCGTTGGGGAATATGTTTTATCAGTCCAATTTCCTTCATCCTTCAGAATCTTGTACCAGTCAAGAACTTCAGAAAGGTAAAGTTGCACCTTCAGGCCAGAAAGTTTGATTATCAGTAGAAGAAATCCACTTATCGCAAACTTCGTAAGAACAGCTTATGGAACTAAGATCGTCTAAACAACATAGAACAAATTTTCACATACTAACAACGTGACAAGACAAAGATACGTACCAGCTCATTTTGTAGATTAGGATTGATCCCGGTTTCACTCATTGAAAGCATTAGCTCTAAGTAAGTTGACTGCAAATTTGGAGCATGCTGTTTCAGATATGAATTTACCAAATCTGCTGGAACATTTTCAGACAAAAAGAGCTCAATAGTGTCTGACGGGTTGCGTTCAAGAACATACAAAGAAGACTCCAAAACCAGCATTGGGTCAGATCTACAAAGGGGCTGCACAAAAGAGCACAGCATCTCAGATCAGCTGTAGAAAACCAGAAGAATGTGACAAGCGGACTAAGTCCATAATATGAAGGACAAAGTCCAAATAATAACCTGAAACACACACCAAACAATACAGCTGAAAATATTATGGCTGCAACAAGTTTCTCTAATGTCAACCAGCGATTCCAGGAAGCCAACTGATACCAGCAAGAAACACATTCAATATGATCCCACCGCCACGTCAAATGAGCAAGCATATATACACTAGGACTGATAATCCAGAAGTCATGATGCAATAATATTTAAATACACAGATATATATATATGCACAGAAATGCAATCCTGAAAACCATGAAACACACCTTGATATTTAATATTCTGATGATGCTTCCACATTTATTAAATAAGTGTGCATTAAGACATGTTCTTGTCAAACTTTTACAGAGTTGATTTTAGGACAAATAAAACACCATGAAACCAACAGCAACTGGTTGGTTTTCATTGTTTTGTGTAAATGTACAGGTGACAAAGTGAATAACAGTATCTGTCATATGATGACAGAGGAGAAAAAACAATACCCTGAGATACTCAATGATCATTTGTGGGTTAAACTTTTTACTAAAATCAGCATTAGCCATCGCAGACTTCGATTCTTCAACCAACCGATTGAGTAACTGGAGAGCTTCACGGTGCATGTCATTGCTTCTGTAGAGCTCAAGTAATACCATATAATCGCTCTTTTCCTTCAGAAACTCCTCACATATCTTCAAATCACAATAATTGAGTCCTTTCAATAACTCTATAGCTCCTGGTGACTGTCTTGTAAGAACAAGAGCTTGAAGAAGAGATGTGTCCAGCACATTCGCCATTTCTCTTGCAACGGAGCTTCTATGTGTTTGGGGTCGTTTCTGACAATAAAAAGATGTAGAATCACAATGAATCACCTTTTCTTTATAGATATTAACAAACAAATTCTCAACTTTACATTATGTACAATAGACACCATGCACACTCGCAAACATAAAGGGCAAGAACTTTGGATAGGACGGTGTCCTGACGAGAAATTAAAACCAATTTATTTTTTATTTTTTATGCCAGAAGGTTCCTCTCACTCCAGGGAATTGCATTTACCTCATGTTTACAGGGATGAGAGTATCATGAACATAGACAGGAAGTTCGAATTCTTATGAAATCTCAGACACTTTAGTCTACATATTTGGGTTTCGTTTAACAAATTCCAGGAAAAACAGAAGCATAAACATGTGTCTTCTTTCTTCCGGATTTTTTCTACTGACCTTGGAGATACACAAAAATTGATAAATCAACCGCCAGATGCAAAATGAATGAAGCTCTCAGCCTACCTTACAAAAAAAAATCATTTTACTGTCCACGGATCCTAGAATGTTTAATCTCTAGGAAAGGAAGCGGCAGTATCAAGAAAAGGAGTGGATATCCTCAAATCAAACTAGGATTCATAATAACAGGTATGATATGCAGCCTTTTCAAAGACTCGGAGTAACACCAGATTGCACCAATTTGTTTGACTTTGCAATATTTCGGTCAAATTAGTGCCTGATTTACTTACGCTATAGTAGTTCCTGCTTCACGCAATAATTCCACATCACAACTAATTACAATGTTCTCAACAAGAAAGCCAGACATTTGAAACAGTAGTTACCTTATTTGGCTTCTTTGCCTTATATGGCTCAGATAAGTTTAAGCTATGGTGCACAGCTCCAGAGACGACCTCCTCAGTTACTTCAGATGTCGCTCTATCAATTATACCATTTCTTTTCTTCTGCAAGTACTTCACAAGGGCTATTAGAGCATTATGACTCATTTTCTTGTTCTCCAATGGAGATTTATCATCAGAATCATGAAGTTGCAAAGAGTATGCTTCCATTTCATCTGTCGCATCAGAAGATTCTCTTGCTAATTCTTGAAGGTCTTGAAGCTTGTCATGTTCACCTATAATGTGTGTTTGAGGTAGAACAAGGTATGGGTATAGAGATAACACATAAGTAATATCCACATGTGCATCCGAAAACTGTTCCATTGCTTCCTCATAGCTCCCATTATCAAATAAGAAGTGCCCATATCTGATTCATGAAATAAAAAGGAAAGACGTTGGTTAGTTATACGCAAGGGGCCAAATTGTGTTATTATAAGAAAACATGAAAATTACTTGGAAGAAATGAAACGAGACTGTTCACATTGTAAACTAAAACAGCATCTAATACAAATCTACCATTGTATATTTGATTGATTACAGCCTTCAAAAAGGGGTACATGTGAACATCCATAGCCATTAACCATCACCCATCAGTGGTAAAATTTGAGAGTTTATTTTTCTAGAAAGCTTTCAGATGATCCTTTTGAGGTAAGAAACCTTACATTGGCTGTAAACTAAATTTTAACTACAACCTGTTTCAAAGCAAGTGAAAGTCCAAATGTTCAGCATGTTGTGCATTGCCAAGTGCAGCTTACTAGTCATCAAAAGCAAAATAATAAGCAAGTTTAGTAATCCTGGTGTACACGAGTACATCAAGTCTTGGCATAACATTTTATTGAAATGACAAATTACCAAATGCCAACAACCTTTTCCATCCATAATTTATATGTTGTTTGCAGACTGTATATGAATTGCCACATACAAGTCTTAGTGATAATAACATAGTTAGGATAGTATATGGATTGTATGGGAACAACTGTATGTGAAACAACTGTATCTGGCACTGAATAACTCTCGGCGCCACTAATATGCCCCCATTCCTTGGGAGCATGTAGAATGCACTAGCACCCTTGAGGTGTACTAGTGCATTAAGTCATCAGAAAACATGTCCAAAGGCCATGAAAAATTCTGAACGAATGTATATGGCTTAGAGATAATACACATCTACCATGCGACAGAATTTCAGATCCAAATAATAACTTCATAAAAAAAGACAAATCATGATGTGAGTAGTACAAAATTCAAATCTGAACTGAATAGTATCATGGAGAGAAGGGCATGGGAAGTGGAGAAAAAGAGAGGGCAGGGGGGAGCAGGGATATAAAAACAGGCCCATGAGGGCATTCTGGGAATTTGAGAAAAAAAGGAGGGCATGTTGATGGGCAAGCTCAATGCGTGCTAGCTATTATGGCGATGGCATAATGAGAACGGAATCTGAAAATGAAGAGGGCGTGGAAATAACCCAGAGTTCTGGTGACATATAATGGTTTTCTTTTCCTTGAATTTGATTTCCTGATGACAGATTCAACACAAAAACAGAGAGTTGTGCTACAGTGCTTGAAATAGCTTGACTAAAGTGGAACAGCATCTACCCAATCATGTCATGCAATGACATAAGCATACTATCAACTGACTATGGACAGAGCAAAATGAATACTATCATGGCCATCTGATCAGGCAATCTGGACATACCTCATGTGTATTGAGCTTTCTTTTGCAGCTCGTAGGTTTGAATCCTCAGGTGGAAGTAACTTGCACAATGCCAGCGCGTCCTCAAATTCTCCAGAGGCGGTCAATTGCACTATCTGTATACCAAAAGATATACGTACAAGAACTAAGAATAAATTCTTACAAACAACTTCCAAAGTTATCAAGACAGATCATTTCTTGTTAACTTGCGAGTTTCATCAAATTAACACTCCAGTAAAAAAGCAAAAGGCATTAACTATTGGGAAGAATTTGCAATGGAACTGGTGACATAAAAAGTATATGAAACAAAGATCCTTGCCTACAGCACAATACACAATTCGGTTGATCATTTTTCTAAAGAGAGAATATTAGGTCAAATTATTTAATTTTGCTTTTTTCTGCTGCGTATTTACAATTATGCAATGACCATTAAATTATCGAGGTTTCTCAGACCATATTCAACCTATACTGGAGGCGGAACCTAGCATGAAACAGCAGTGCCATGACTAGTGATAGCTAAAACGAAAAATATGTAAATATTGGCATCGGTGCGCTGATCAACATTCATAAAGTAAACGCACCATACCTGGGCACCAATAGGAACAGGCAGCAAACCATAGACTGAGTTGGACAGCGAAGCAAGTATATAGTTGTCAGTTTGAACAAGCTTTTGAACATCACGGAGGACAACTGTCTGAACCAATGCGCTGGGAGCTCTAAGAGACCGTATCTGAAACAATACTCAGTAGGTTAGGTGCGCTAATGAAACTTACGACTTTGATATTCTCTTTACAACCCAATACACAAAACAAAACAACTTACCTCAACATGTCGTGGCAGACGTGCCACAGCATACGGCTTATGTATAACAACAGAGGCAGGAGTGTCCGACCAAATTATCCGACCGTCTTGAATAAGTTTCCCGTTTTGATCAACAAATACACCGATGTTGTCCTGGAATAAGTGAACAAAGCAAAAAAGATAAATGAGACACTTCATACGTGTTTGAATCTCGCTGACCTCGACCTCACATCTGTTCTACAGAAAACTTTCATGGCACATCAGCGTGCTTGAGAATCTGAATCAAGCCGGTCCCTTCTGATAGCTAAATGGCAAAGTTTGAAAGTATTCTAACTGGTACCCCAAGTGTTATTATAATGCATCTAAGCTAAAGGTTTTCACATCAATTGTGGTACAACATCTTCAATATTTCACAAGACAAGATTCCCTTATCCTCAAATTGTGATGCAATTCGACTGAAAGAAGGCATTCAGCTTAGCTATTGATTAGGAATCAGTGCGAAGACAACGGAATAAATTCTGGTGTTTAGAAAAGCTGCCACATTCTTCTTGTAAAGCATGTCACGTTGTCATCTAGTCATTTGGAACCAAAAAACACCACAAAATGCTATCATCGATCTGCCAAACAATATCATGAGATGGAAAATCAATTAGAAACTAGTAAGATCGCGAAAAGAAGTACTATACCTTTCCAAGGAGGAGCTCCCCGGTAGGAAGAGGCACAACTAAAGGAGGAGCAATCCTCCCAGAAGAAAACACTTCAGTTAATGCCCCAGTCATGCTATTTATGATCATATAGTCCCTCCTGATCCCAAGGCATATGTTGTCACCACACCAGGCCATTGATTTCACAATATCAGGGACACTAAATTCCTTCACCTCGACAAATTCTCGCCCACCTGACAAACAGAAATTAAATTTCTTTGCCTGTTCACAACAAGATCATTTGAACATTTTAAACATTTGCCATCTTTCCAGATTCCTTTATTTTACAGTACAAGCTTACACAAATCTATCAAACATGCACCATACGAAATTAACATTTTAAGGCACATCAGGCCTCAATTCTTACATAAGGTACTAGATGCGGCTAAATACAGTTAGTCTTCTCTACACTGCTCTTACAACACTATGAAGCTTATTTACACATAATAATTTTTCCTTTTGCCAATCTCAACAAACAAAGGTATACTGGTACTTCATAAGCTTTTCTGAATTCCAAACGGTCACATTTGCAAATTTCCCCTTGCCAATGAAAAATTACAAACATTAAAAAATAGAAAAAGAATTGATGGAACATACATTTTGTTTTCTCAAGATTATAACATAAAGTTCGAAAGGAATACAGTCCTTCGGGTTAAGGAGATACAACTTCATAGCATACTAACTAATCTGCTAAAAACAATTTATTAGAGCTTCCCTAATTCAGATATTATAATGTATTTATCATGGAAAACTAGAGAACATAAAAGATGTGTGTTTCCTACAATGGAGATTCCCCTGAGTAATATATCAACAGATCAATCAAAGGTTTTAAGCTCTTCACTGAAGGCTTCCCGCTTTAACTAAACTAAAGACCATAAAAGATGTGCATTTCCTACCATGGAAATTCCTGGAAATGTCTATAGCGCAGTTGGCTTAGAAATAGTTATTTCTCAATCGACATTGATACACATCCGATCGAGATCTTCCCATCCCTTATATACTTGCACGAATCTCATGTTTAGAATAGATGGTTCTTAATGGTTACTCGGCAATAGTTACTTCTAGGCTTTACTAGATTCTCATGATCTTCATAAAATGACATTGCTTTGCTAAAACCACAATGTACTTCGCAGAAATATTCAGTATTTGGGTGGTAGTTCTTATCCTCCAGATTTGCAAAAGCTAATATCCTTTACTGATATGTCCAGTCAAGGGCCCAAATTTTGGGACCTGAGCTTGTGATCTAAATTCCAGTACCAATGATTTTGCAGTTACCAACTCTGAACACCAATTCGCAATCCACCCCAAAGTTGTGATTCTCCGAATTGAGACTAACAAGTAACAACGGGTTATTTATTTTCAGCTCCACCGAGACCCCAATCGATCAGATGATCAAGCTACGGCAATGGAAAAACATATGCTCGGATATATCCAAAGCAGACCACAGAATTCTCACCGTCGAGGCGGAAGACGGTTAGGCGCTTCTGGCGGCCGGCGGCAAGCAGGCCCCGGCGGTCGTCCCAGGCGAAGACGTTGGCGCCCTTGGTCTTGGAGACGACGGCGACGGTCTCGAGCCCCGGGAGGCGGTGGAGGGCGACCCACTCGGAGAGCGAGAGCAGGAGGTCGCGGCTGGCGCTGGCCTCCATCGCGGAGGGCGCGCGGCGCCACAGGCGCTGCTCCTGGCGCTCGAGCGCATAGGGCCCGTCCCTCCGGATCTCGCCGCCGTCGGCGGGGGGCGGCGCGGAGTAGATGCGGAGCGAGCAGTCGGAGGCCGCGACGAGGAGCTTCCCGGCGTGGGAGGCGACGGCCTCGATGCGGCCGGGCACGCCGGAGACCAGCTCGACGGCGTCATACGCGCTGTGCACCATGGCCGGCGCGATCGGGCGGGACCTTCACCTCGACGCGGCGCGAGGCGGCCCCGGCGGTCGTCGTGGGGGAGGAGGAAAAGGTGGGGGTCGAATCGGACAGGCGAGAGATCGGAGTAGGACGTTGGCCCGTTGGCAGAGGGAGTCGAGGTAGAGGACGGGAGTATACGAGCGTATACGTGTATCCGTCGTATTTTCTACAAGTAGACTTACTCTTTTTATTTTTGGTAAACTAGTAATCCCTCCTTCCCGCAAAAAAAAAAAACTAGTAATCCCTCCATTCCCAAATACTCCCTCCGTCTAGATACGGATGTATCATGATACATCTACATCTAGACGAATCTAAGACAAGATTTTTGGGATGGGGGAAGTATAAGTCTTTGTAGAGATTTCAACAAGAGACTTCATGCGAAGTAAAACGAGTGAATCTGCACTCTAAAATATGTCTTTACACTGCGGCGTTGCCCAACATTTTCCCAAGTGATTAGTAATGTTAATCAAGGTTTCTTTGTATTATTTAGTGAAGAATGGTTGGAGCAGCCCGGGCAGCTGCCCCAGGTCGCCGGGAGCTAGCTCCGCCACTGTTTATACATCCGTATGTTGTAGTCCATTTAAAACCTCTAAAAAGACTTATATTTTTTAGAAACGGAGGGAGTACATAATTGGGGCAACTATACACGTACTTTTTTTTCTTCGAGGGGAAGAAAGAAAACGGTCCCTAGGAGCGCTTCCTTCAGTCGCCGTCCTCCGGCGGCTCCTCGTTTTAGGCTTTAAGTAGCTTAGGTTTTGAGTTGTTGTCTTGGCTTCGGCGGCTGCGATGTCAGCGCTGACTAAAGAGTCTTCAAATTCTACTATGACAAGGTGATCGTCCTATGGTTGGGGATGAATTTAAAAACCAGTCTTGTTCAAATAAGGATGATGTCGCGGCGGCGGCATTTTCGTAATGGACGTGTGTCCTCGGGCTCTAGGGATGGCACTGGGACCCATTTATCCACATACCCTGTGGGTAAAAAACCCTATTAGGGTAAGGGTGTGAAACTAAAAGTTACCCATAGGTATATAAATATGGAAATTTGAAGCCCATCGGATAGAGCGGGTACGGATGTGGGATCATATAACCCATACCCGCATACCCATGTACCCATATAAATCTACGTGAACTCAATTGTACAGCCTACACTTTGTCATGAATTTATGAACTCAAAATGTATGACTATGTGATGTTGTTTTGATGTATTGTTATTTACGCGAAAGAGTGATGTTGTTTATTAAATGTCTTGTTGTTTATGATGTGTTGTTGTTTGTAAGAATGTGCTGTTATAATCTATTGTTGTAATTATGCTTATATGTTCCTGTTTATGACTATGAGTTGTTAAACTGATGTTTTACAAATATGGGTAATTTTATCCACGGGTGCCCTTCTACCCTGTCGGGTAGCGGGTATGGAAAAAATTTTACCCGCTAGCGGGTATGGGTAAGGGTAATGGGTAAGCTCAGGATAGACAGGTAAGGATATGGGGTGGCTCTACCCGTACACATACCCTGTGGGTGCCATCCCTATCGGGCTCCGCCGTTGCGACGGTGTTTGCTCCAGCGTCGATGTGGAGCTTTGGAGGTAGTCCAGAAGGGAATGCAAATTGTGATCTACATTGGCGGCATCTGGAAGATGGCAGATCAGTGTGCTAGGTTCATGGTTCGTGGATGGTAGGTATGGTTTCCTTCGTCTACTTTTTAGTCGTGCGGGGGTGCCAGATCTGGAGTTTGATGGTGTATCTGGGGTGTTATCCCTTTGGTCAACCACCTTGAGGCCCGCAAAGTTGCATATCATCAATGGAGCCACGTCGAGCTCGAGGAGGAGGTGATCAGCCATTTTGTCCTTTGATGGCTGTTATGTTGGTGCGAGAAGCATGTGACGAGCATTTGTGTCAAGCTTAGAGTTTTTTTCGGCCTTAATTCTAATGTTTTCTCTTGGTTGATATTTCTTTGTGTAAAGGCTAACTTTTTTGCTGTTTTTCAGTTTTGTTGAGACATCTATCACCGTGAAAAAAATACTTGGGCAACTCCAACGGGAGTCATCAAATCATCTATAAATGTTCGGACCAGCTTCGCACATGTTTTGCCATCCAACGAAGTCATCCCGCAGTGGTCCGGACGCCCATAAGCCAAAACCTTCTTTTGCAAAAATGCCTAAGACCATAATTAAGTATCACAGGTTCTTACAAACACATCCATATACAAAGATAAAATTATAATTAAATTCTTGGAAAGTGTTGAAGTCGTCTTCCTTCTACATCCACTGGCGCATACCATTAGTATAGCTTGATGTCGCCTCTGGGCCTCCGCCACGGTGGAGCAAACATTTTATAAATCCAGGAGCTTGTGGAGGCAGCAGACGAGAAGTCGTCAATGCAGAGTAAGAGACGCCGACGGGCGCAATCTGCGAAGCAAATCGTTGCCCCGGAGAAGAAAACGACTATAAGGGCCTGTAGAAATTCCGAAGGCCACGAAAGCCGGCTGAATCTAGGCGGCTCCACCGAAAACGAAAACCGACCGGATCCGAGAAGACCTACCGGAGATACGGCTCCGCACGCCCTTCGCCGGCGATAAGCATACCAACTTAATGGAGAGAAGGCAGTGAGAACATTATTCCTACACTGGGAAAGCATCATCGCCTCGCCACCCCTAAAGAAAACCTAAAAAAGCACCCATGTCGTTGCACGACATGTCCGAGTATGATGTCGAGCTCGCCGGCATCCGAACCCATGCGCCAACGCCCTCTTCTCTGATGAACTAGCCAAGCTGGGCCGCCGTTGAAGATCGTCGGGTTGGATCTCACCGATCAGGGCCGATTTTAGCAGCGTTGCCGTCGAGAATTGTCTCATGCAAATCACTTGCACACGGATCTCCTTCGTCGTCTCACATGAACCCTCAATCCCCCACAATGGGTTGTCCCCGAACAGAATCTCCCAGCTGCCACCAACGTCGTGGTGGCGGCGCGTAGGCTTTGCCCTATGTCATGCCCAGGCAGCGGCGAGAGGAAGAGAAGACGATGGCGGCTAGGGTTTCCTAGTCACCTCTGCGGCCACCTCTCACAAAGTGTTCTTTATCACAAACCAGAACCTAACGTAGGGAAGGTTTGTGGAGCTCGGACACGCCAACTTTGTCTCAGATCCGACCACAAACCTATTTTTTCTCTTCCTCCCTTCTCGCATGCTAAGGGACGATCATCGGTGTCATGCACGTGGACGCGTCGGATGGTGTTGCATGCAGTGGTGCAACACTGCCAGTGAAACTGTTTGGGGGGCAACGGTATTGCGCAACACCATCACCACATCAGCGGCGAAGTTGGTTTAGTGACGAGTGTTTGTAACAGCAGGTATGTTGCGGTGCCAACATCGCTCGTGTTGTAAAAGGTCTAGTACAACTGGGGGCAGCTCGGGGCGGCAGCGATGAGTATGTTTTGGGAGGCAACATGACTCTTATTGCAAAGGCCTGGTTGCAAACCTCCGAGCACAATGTGGTAATGTTGCAAAGCACTCGTTTTGCAAATCTCCGAGCACATGCTCATGTTGCAAACACCAGTCAAACTAGCAGGCACGGATCGGATGACTATTGGGCGGTGGATCCAACGATCCCTGAGTCGGCCAATATTTATAAAAGATTAGTTGGTGGTTGTATCCCCAGCCCACGATCATCAAACCGCAGATTTGTCACATGCATGTCTCATAATGAAGTATTCTTCCAATGGGAGGCGGCATTCTTATCGATAGCAAGGCATCAATGCTGACATCATCATTCGCAAGATCTGTCGGCTCATACTCTCAGAAGTACTCGTAAGATAGGATGTGCATGCATACATACATAAGCTATGTTTCTACTTTATTTGTAAAAGTTACTAGAGTATGGAGTCATTATGGGGCCAGGAAGTCATCAGACATTATCAGGAGACGTTGGCGATGATGTAAAGAATTATTCTACTAGTTTTAAAGAATGTTTCATACCCTTCAAAAAAATATGATCATGACACTTTTTTAAAATGTGGATGCGTTAAAATATGTTCGTGTCAATTTTTTAAAATGTTTTTACAATGTAAAATAAATTTGGGTACCATTTTAAAAATATTTTGTACCATTCAAAAAACATTTCTTGACATTTAAAAAATACTCACGCATTTCACAAAATATGTTCCAGGGATTTTACGGAATGTTTATTCAATGTAAAACAGATGTTTGTGTAATTTTTAAAAATTGGTTCGTACCATTCAAAAATATATATGTGACATTTAAAAAAATCATGTGTCTCGAAAAAATGTTCATGAATTTGTTTAAAAAAATATTATACAACGGTTAGTTCGTTAGTTAGTTGTTTAGTTACCCCGGCCTAGGTTAGTTATGAAATGATACTTAGGTTTTTTTTTGGGACCACTCCACTCCCTAAAATTCAGCTCTACTTTAGAAAATATAAACCAAAGTCGGTAACTTCACAATATGCCTCTCCACACAAAAAGTAGAATATGGGGTACATCTCTCTATTTCTTGTGAAGCTCTTCAACGTGCGCTCCAAAAACTCTAGAAGCTAGAGTTGGGGGGTCCATCAAATTTTTCCATTCTTAAAGTTGAACCTACTTGGAAGCCAAACATGATAAACTGCTCTTTGTGGAGCCGTAACTCCCTATGAAACTGCTTCAAACTGGATTTGATTGAAGCTGTTTTTGATAGAGCCGAGTAGTTGCAAACATGCCTTATGCCCTTCGGATGAAGTGGTTGTCTAAGCCACCAGGCCCGGGCCAATGAAGGGGGAATTTTCACATCACAAAAAAGTCAAAAATTTATGTACATACATAAATACACATATAAAGGAAATTTTCATAACAATATACTTTCATACGTGGCATAGAAAAAAAACCAATACATAGATGAAAATGGGCCAATTTTTTTGTTGGGCCGGGATTTTTTTAATCCAGCTTACAAATCATAATATTTTTGAACAAAATTTTACAAATCCGTCACAAATATGTACTTCCTCCGTCCTAAAATAAGTGTCTCAACATTAGTACAACTTTGTACTAGAGTTAGTATAAAGTTAAGACACTTATTTTGAGATGGAGGAAGTATATGTTTTCACAGATTTTTTTCCAAATTTTTTATAACCTGGAAATATTATTTTTGAATCATTTGACCGTCCTCAGGAACTTCGCACTCTTTTTTTTTTGTGGAAGTACGAACTTCGCACTCTAGATGCCGACCCCTACACCACGAACGAGGGCCGTGTCGCGCTGGGAAGCTAAGACAGAATGGCGTCGCGCTCAGAGCAGATTCCCGAGCGGCCAAACTTTTGGTAACATCCATTCATTGACATGGGAGAAAGTTGCAAGAGTGAGAGACGACCATGTAAAACTCCTTGGCTGCAACACAAACAGATTGTTACACATGATGAAGCCAACAAAACAGCGGAAACGCCCGTTGGAAGCGTCAACAAAACAACAAAGCCAGACAGCACACCAGCATAATATGACTTTATTTGTCTGTATATAATACTTGGGAGGGATTCAGAGACAGTACAAGATACAATCACAGAACATGTATTTACATCTAGCTAGCTATATCATCTTCTGTGATGTATCAGGCACTAACAAAATTTCCAGTCGGACTGCAACCGACGTGGATAGGATGGGATTTCCCCCATCCACTGTCTACCGATCCCCTCATATCATCATCTACTACGTCTACACATTAACTTCTGACATACCACATCTGAGTTGAAGTACTAATCATACCACAACAACGCACTTTTTACACAAGAGAAAAGGTTTCATAACTGGTTTTACCTCGTCAGACTACCATCAGTGAGCATTGTGAAGACAAGAACAGCTGAAAGAGAAAGAATAGTCACTTGGCTAGCGTTAGTGCCTCCTCCAGCATCGGGCCGGCTGCTAGGAGCGCGCCGCCGCAGAGTATGCACAGGAACAATGGCGGCACCGCGTCGCTGTCCGCAATGCCGACACACCGCGTGTGGTGCCATACATCGCAAGCGTCGCACGCCACCATGCGCTCGCCGTCATCATCCCGCGCACCGCACACACACCTCACTTCCCACATGTCGAGCCCGCCCTCGCACCGCAGCCCGGTCTCCATGTCCGCTCCGTGACCATGCACGCCGATCGTGTCCCCGGACTCTGCTCCACCAAGCACCACTGGATCCCACTTCTCCCCAGTAATGCCGTCGAGCGTCTCAGCCTGGAACTCCTCAAAGAAGCAGTACGTGTCCCTCAGCGCACGCTCTGCCTCGATGATAAGCTCGCCTATCGATGTATGGATTGGCACCACGACAATCTCCCCTGACGGCAGTGGCCGTGTGAGCTCAGCAGCTTCCCAAGGTTGCGGTCGCCACTCAACGAGGAACCTTAGCTGATCGTCAGACTCATCCCCAAGGCCCCAGCACTTCACCCAGTGCTTGCAGTCCAGCACGGCCTGTGCTGCCCCACTTAGCGCCTCCACCATTGCCCGGTAGACGGCACGCAGATCCCGCTCGACATCCACTGTGCTCGGCCACGGTGCTGCAGGACGGGTGTTCTGTACCTCAACATCCATCTGCACTGGCTCTCCCCATTCCTCAAGGCTGAACGTGAGCACACGCGTCACAGTGCTGGGAAGACGGCGCACGATATGGTTGCCAACAACGGTGTCACCAAGGGACTTGATGACAAAGTCGAGGAGACCAGTATCACCGATCTCAACCCTGGCAGCATCTCGCACTGCCTGCCTTGTCATCTCTGCATCATTTCCATGCTCAAGCAGCTTTTCAACAACAACCTCTGCTGCATTGAGCATACGCTTCTTGGACCATCGACAATGGAGCAGGTCAATCACATCCTCGAACCGCTTGCACGGCGGGCTCCTCTTCATCGTACACGGCCTCGGCAGCAGGAATGGGAGCCGGGAGCATGGCTTCACAGGAGGTGGTGAAAGGGGCGCTTCATGGTGTTTCCAGTCAAGGAGGCAGCGGAGGAACTCGCGGACAGTGATGAGAGGCTTGTTGGATAGGCGCCGGTAGATGGTGACCACACGACGGACATGTCGGCTGCGAAGATGGTCAACATGCAGTGAAGCCAGATATTCCAAAGCAGTGGCATAGGCGGAGGTAGACATGTTGAAGCATCTCCTGCCAAGGCAGTATCCCCAGCGGGTGAACCATGTCTCACCATTCGCCACACCGAGCAGGAGGCGGAGGTCCATAGAGTGCTTCCGAGAAAAATCCACCAGAGACACGGCCCTGCATAGAAATAGAAGGCTCTCAAAGCTCAGAAGACAATAAAGCAGCGATCTCCATTGTATGCATAATCATTGTATACATGCAAAGGGTTTTCAAGTTCTATTATTTACTCCATTACCTCCTAAATGTAAAATTGCAATCTTACAGTACGCACATCTCAGAAGCCCATTCAAAGAATACAGATTAATCTTTTTTTTAACTGAAGAATACATATTAATCAGTTGAGCAGTGATGGTATTTATTAGCATAAGTGCATATGCAGGGAGTCTCTGAACAGGAAAGAAGTACAAGTAAAATCTGTTACCTGACACGGAGAGCAGAGCAGAGGCGATCCCAGATATCCATTATGTCATGACCTGAGAGGAAAGCCGAGCCACCGTCGCGGCCGCGGAGGGCGACGAGGTGGCCAAAGCCATTGCAGTGGATGAGGCCATGGAGGAGGTGGTCGCTGCGTCCAAGCAGCGCGTCTGTGCCGAAATGCTGGTCCCAGTCTGCGTCCGCGGGGATGATGAAATGGTAGCTCCGTTTTGACACCCAGTGGTGGCTCCAACCTGACAGGAAATTGTCCTCGTTCAGCAAAATAGTACTAGGAACCAAACCAACTCATCAATGCGCAAACCACCACTTTTCCTAGATGGGAAGTAAAACTTTGGTGGGCTAGAGGCCATCATTGCAACCTGCATAGCCATTTCAGGAAGCGGATTCCAAACAATTTGAACCGGCTGGATGGAGCCCGTCAAGTCCGATCCAGGCAATGTGTAATCGGGGTAAAACAATCTATGGTTGTGAATGCAAGAACAGGAAGCAAAATGCAGTTATTGTTATGATCCATTCGCCGAATTTGGGTCGCAATTTCGAGCTGTTGCAGGCTTGCAGTAACGCGGAAATGAACAAATTGCAAGAAAGTAATGCCGGAAATCCATCTATCTAATCGCAAAACCGCGGTTCTTCCCCAAATCACGAAGGAAAATAATCATTTGGAAGAGTTCCCAACTTCAATCGTCCCTCTGCTCTCATCCATTCGCCCAAATCAGCGGCGATCAAGAAACTATCGGGACCGACCGAAACCTAAATCCGCGCGAATCCGTCAACCGCCCTCGAACGGGCGCAGGCGCCACGCCGGCAACGAAGCACGCGAGGAGAACAAAACGGGGGGCGCACTCACCGGCGCAGCGGCAGAGGCCGCAGAGCGGGGCGGGCGAGGACGCGGCGGGCACCTCGACGGCGACGACGGGGACGAGGGCGCCGGTGCGGTCGTCGGAGAGGAACGCCCGGCGCGCGGCGGGGCCCGGGGAGGACGACGCGGCGGCGACGGGGGCCCAGCGCGCCAGCAGCCACGGCGCGTTGTCCCGGAACGCGCCGCACAGCGCGGCCGCCTCGCTCCCCGGGAAGTCGCGCAGCGGGTACACGGGGCCCTGCGGCGGCGCCGCAGCCGCCGACGGCCTGGCGGGCGCCGAGGCCGACGAGGAGGAGGGGGAGGAGAGGCGGGGGGAGCCGGAACGCCGCCGCTGCGGCTGCGGGGGGCTCTCCCCCGCCGCGCCGGCGGGCGGCGGGTGGGGGGCGGCGAGGCGCATGAGCGCGCGGATGGACGGCATTGCCCCGGGCCCTGCCTCTGCCTCTGCCTCTGCCGCTCTCGGGGTTCAGGGTTTTGGCCTCGCGGTCCTCGGCGGCAGGGGCGTTTCGGTAATTCTGCGGGCGGTGCTCCTCCTCATTCCGGGGAAGAGAGGAGCTCTGACTGGTGGGCCCCCGCCCGCTCCCCACGGCCACGGGTAGCTTTCGAGCCACGCGCTCCGGCGACCGTGACGTTCCGGACAGTTCGTTCTGTGCTGCCCTCCGAGAAAATGCTCGGTCACCGTGCGACGCTCGGCCCGCGCGTCTGTAAAAAGGCCTGCGAGAGGCGGGTCCCGCTTTTCAGTGGGGTCGTAGGTGTGCGCGGGGTCGGGCTGTGGGTGTTGTGGAAAGTTTATCTGCGATGGGTGACTGTGACTGTACCATAGGCGGCAGGGATAGGATGATCGTAGGACTGGCCCCTCGCAGGGTAGGGTGGGTGAGACGTGGCGGCTTGCTCTCTGCCCAAACATTCTGTGCTTCGTGTTAAGAATAGATAGTTGCTTATTAATTAAGCTAATTAGAATTAACTTAATTGTTAGATAGGTTGCTTGGTTCTCAAGCAATCATGTACTCCCTCTGTAAACTAATATAAAAATATTTAGATCATTATTTTAGTATTCTAAACGCTTTTATATTAGTTTACGGAGGGAATACTTTCTTGGCTTTTAAGGCAACTATGTAATTCTTTGGCTCTCAAGTAACTATGTGTTTACTTGACCACCAAGCATCATGTGTACTTCCGCCTGGATATAAATACCTCACTTCTATCATCAATAAAGACTGATGGATCATCTTTCATTCAAACTCTCTCGTTCTTTACTTTCTACTTTAAACACGTTATCATGCACTTTGCTCTCCATTAGAGAGATAGGCCACAACAGGAAGAACAAGGGCCTCAGCCCTCCGTCGATTCACTAGTCGAAGATGCTCTGCCCACAAGGATACGTGGAGCAACTGAAAGAAACGAACAGAAAAGAAGGAAGAACAGAGCATGTCGATCTGCCTTAATCAAGAAAATAAAAATAACAGAGATTACCTATTTAATCTTTGCCTACTTGATCTAGTATTCTTGTGATCAACCAATAATCTAATGATGGATTGCTTTTCTCCTGTATGTACGTACTCACGCGAATCTCATGAAGAATTGATCAATCACGAATTACAAACAAAAGGAAGAGAAGAAGTTCTTCCATTGAAGCACAGGAACAAGCGGCTGTTGTCACTGTACTTCATCCACATCGCGATGGCGTTTCTTCTACTTGCAGCAGTGACACCCGGCCAGCGGCCCGGCTTCTCGGCGAAAAGGTGCATCATCCGATGGCGTTCTCAGATGCACATCACGGCACCCGCGACCAACGCCCCTGGACTGTCCCTTGACGGCGAGGCCTCCTCTCCAAGATCGACAGAGCCGACGGCCCTCGCGCACATCTGTGCATCACCAGGGACTACATTTCTCTGACGACAACGCCGTCCTTGTTGACAGCTCGCCAGGCCCTCGGCCCCGGCGTGCGTCCTCGCGATGCAGTATACGAGGCGGCGCCCTCGATACTGCCTCTCGACGCCGCTCCGCTCGTCAGACTGACTGCTCGCGGAACGGCCATCTCAGGCGCGCGACATCGAGAGGCCATTCGACGAAACCCACCTGTGGCTTCTGCCTCTGGCGCGGCACACAAACTGGTGGCAGAGGTATCTAACGGCTGAGGCGCGCGGCCGCACCCGAAGATACAGCTGTTGGCCGGTCCTCCGCAACGACGCCCTCCGGCGAGCGCATGGGGCAGCGGCTCCCCATCTCCTAACGCGACGCCATCCGTCCTGTTGGATCATCCAGCGTGGTACAGTGGAGGCGGTCTGCGTAGAATGAATCGATTTGATTCGTTTGTATGCACAACCACACACGAAGATAAGGAACCCTATCTCTATTGACTAATTTGCATTCAGAGCTATCAAGATTCCTGAACTCGCAAATTCATCCCTGACATCAGGCTTAATACTACTTCAACACAAGCCATCAGGCTTATTGTTATCTTAGATCTTGGTTAATACCTTGTAGTATCATATTGGTTGAGTCCCAAGGCATTGACCTATGTTATTGGGTGCGTCGATCATTCCATCTGGAATGGATCCCAAGATACTAAGCGCAACAACGATGTTTTGCACTTGATTTTTTCTCTCTCTCTTGCAAATCTTAACGTAAATACAAAACTCGGTTTACGAAGTGTCATACTTAATATGATTAATTTTATTTGTGAATCACAAAGTATTGTTGGTATCTACTGCACAATTTGCAGATTATCCATCACTAGTGTGAGATCTACATCTTGTCATTTTGGCATGATGACTATCTTCAATGTGCTCTTCCAAGTATTAATGTGATTAGCCCAAATTTTATTTGTGAATCACAAGGTATTGTTGGCATCTACTGCACCATTTGCAGATTATTCATCAATACTGCGAGGTCTACATCTTGTCATTTTCACAAGATGACTACCTTCAAAGTACTCTTCCAAATATTAATATTATAGTAAACACAAGGTAATAGAAACAATGAGCATCTATTGACAAAAGTCAGATTATGCATCCTATTACTATGAGATCTACACCGCATTTGGTGATTATCTTCAAAGTGTTATCTATATAATTTGTGGTATACACATAAGACCCCGATAGCATCAGCTACATTTATAAAATTTGCTCCTCTGAAGCATTTGTTGTTGTTCACTAAAATATTTTACTCTCATACTAAATATAGTTCTTGCACACTTGCTATATACCGAAATGGTATTGTGTGCTAATATCAACTATTCAAGCCTCATTTTGCTTGAATATGTCATAAAAAACTACATAAATGCATATAATCGTGATTGACTTCTATTACATTGGTAAATTACATGGCAGTGAAGCCTATGTCACTATTTATAATTTTAGTATTGTCCATCCATCAAGATGGATCCCATAATTATGACAACGATTGAGTGTATCAACATTTTTGCAATGTCCACATCACATTGTGGTTATACTTTCATAGTGACTAACCAATGTCAAACAAGCAACGTCTATGTTTTTGGCGGTGACTCTAAAGTTGCAACGCTCATATGCATTTTATGTGTCCCAACTTCACTTAGTTCTCAAACTAAATACATAATGGATGAATTTAGATTCACCCTGAATATTTTCCTTAATATAAACATGATGCCTTGAGCACATCGCGAATGATTACCCATTCGTTTTTCAAGACCTCAAGTCTATCGCAGCTCACAATTCTGTCACTTAATCAACTTCAAGTTGAGTTCTCGTGATCAAATATTTTCATATGCCCTTAATACACTTTACATCATCTTATGATGGTACTAAAATTTTACATGATGAAGAAACATAGAATTTCTTAAAATCAACAGATTCACCCAACAGGTGATATACCATTATTTGAAATATTTGCTGGTACTGACAATACTATGCAAGACAATGGTCACAAAGTAGAACCATGAGGAATACGAAGTAAAGTGGAGGCTAATAGACAACCAAAGACAAAATTACCTCTTAATAGGGAACATATCGTTTTCAAACGATCACAAAGACAACTCTCAAGTTTGTCAAATGTGTGGTTATACAAAGATTATACCTATGATTACCAAACCCTCAAATACATAGTCAAACACACCACATATTTGGGATAAATTTTAAAATTTGAAAACTTACAACCAAAAAATAATCTGGTAAATCATTGTTCTCAAATCTTCATCAGAAGGAGAGAACCAAAAATCTAGTGCAATAAAAGGATGGTGAATTCCATTGCAACGATGATATGTTTGCATAACAAATTTTTCAATAACATTGGAGACCTCATGTAATCTCTTAATTATCCCAAAATATTATTAGCCTATACTTGTTCCACTACAAGTAGTGCGATGTTTAATATCTTATTTCTCGGACTTGATATTCGATAAATTTTGAATGTATGAATCAAGTCATACTCAATATTGTTGCGTACACAATAATTTTCTAGATCTTGATAAATTAAATATTTGGCTTGGTAGCCTTAACCATCCTGGTTTGGGGATGATTAGAAAATTATTGACAATCTTGTTGGTCACAACTTATCAAGTTACAATTTTTCCCAAATCATCAGATTTTATGTGCACCGCATGTGCCATAGGGGAAATAAGTTTTAAGGCACTCTCACCTTAAAATTCTAAGCAGGACACATATTCTTCCTTGAACACATTCAAAAGATATGTCTGGATTGCTTAACCATTATCTAGGGTAATTTAGATACTTCATGGTACTTATATACACATTCATAAAATGTTTTTTGAAGTGTGTCTCTTATCACACACAACCATGCATGATCTTACTAAAAAAATTGCTCAACTTATCAAAGTAAGAGCAAATTCTCCTGAAATCAGGATCTACAAACCCATTAAAATGAACAATGTTGTTGAACTCATTCAATGAGCTTTTTTGCATTAAATACTTTATGTACATACCCAGAATGGTTTAGCTAAATTTCTTATCAAAAAGAGTTAAATGAATTACATGACCACTTTTAAAGAATTGTACATTTACCAGCCTCTTGCTGGACACATACGGCCTTACACACCGTAAGTATGATCTAAATCATACCAACTGCATATCATACTACTTTCCCCTTGTAGTTACTACGTGAAGATCAACAAAGTATTTCCCATCTGCTATAATTCGGTTACATACCGATATCACCACTCCAGCGTACATCAATGGGCACTCACGAAAATTAGGGATCTATGTGAGAAATAATAGTTTATCCGTCAATCAAAATTATTCATAGCCCGTATGCTGATTGCATCAGCAATAAGGATATCTTTCGGCATTAGGGGGAGATAAGTACCACAAAGAATGCCGAGAAATAAATTAGAAATGTTATTAACATTCAATCCTTATATCCACGTACTCAAAGAATCTGAACTAGAAGTTTAGAGAATCATATATTTGCAACACATTGCAAATTTGCCACATACATTTACTGATGACAAGGTGTCACTAAATTCTATATCCCGCAGTAAAGTGTCAGAAAGAGTGGAGGTACCTGATAAACCACTCTTATCCCCAAATGAGAGCAAGAGGGGGAGAAAATCTGACAAGACGAGATATAACTTCTCATATGCTTCCGCAGAAACAGAGGAAATCAAATCCTCAACCAGTAAATGTAATTCAACATCAAGTTGAAAGACACCTCACTGGATACTCATAATCCAAAGCCCGGCATAAATGTGCACAAATGTTTTGGTGCTGGGACATCGAAGCACCTTGACTTCATTTGTTGTAGGAAATCACAAGGAGTTAAAAAGAAATAAATATATTATCCACAAACTTCAATGATTCCATCAGAATCATATAAACTAAAGACTACATTTGTCGACATATATTTCTTCTCAGAATTGCTAAAACCTTTTGGTCCCTGAACCAAAATCCATGGTAGAATGCCTCTTGCATTCATATTGGTTCACATAAAAGGAAGCAAGTAACGAAGAATAGCTCTCGCTCAGAAAACGAGTGGTATTTACCGCAGTAATACCTACTCCTCATAAGCATCTTCCGTATGGAATACTAAAAACTTTTCATTCATAGACAAAGTCAATGAGGTGGTGAGAAAGCGAGGCTTGTAGCAAAAGGGTTCACGCAGAGACCCGACATCGATTATGATGTAACATACCCTCTTGGTATGAGTGGAATTATGTTTCGATACTAAATAGCATTGGCAATAAAAAATAATAACATCCATGCAGTTGATGGATGAAGTGGCTACACACTCATATGAGTCGTTCATTTAGGAAATCTCTATTGAAGTCCCTGAAGGGCTTATACTTTCAAATCCAAAAGCAAAGCACAACAAGTTTTGTGTAATACTTCATAAGTCACTCTATGACTTGAAATAGTCGGAAATCATATGGTACTACCGACTAAATGAGTTCCTTCTTCAAAAGGATTACTCGAATAATGATGATTATTTATATGTTTAGTAATAGAATCAATTTGATTTTATTTCATCACCTCAGTGTATATTGATGACCTCATCATGAATGTCTAAACAATCCCTAAACATACACAAAATCATCTCAAGACGGAAAATTTGGATTCAACCAAATTTAGCTTAAGCTTACAACTTGAACATTGTCTCAAGAATACATATAACAGTCTACATATATCCAAAACATATACAAGAAGTTCAATGTGGATATGTAACATTCCAAATTTTCAATTTGGAATGTTATACATTAGATCATCAATGCATATCATATATTATTTGCTTTTGGTCTTGATCCTAGAAATCTTAAGCAACTTAAGGACCCACGAAGAGAGTTGGGGATTTCGTCATTTTCATATTTGAGTTTTCTCAAAAATTGAGAATAGGATCATTTGATTTTAATTATTTTATCATCAATTATTTCCATTATAAAAATATGAGAGAGGGAATAAAATGACTTTCCCAAAATAAAGAAATATTGAGGATTTAATAATAAAATCAAATAAGATTTTATTTCAGAGTTTTTCGATGTTTTATTTGAATTTAGGAAAAAATATGCGTTTTTCAAAATTGCATTTAGGCCCCAAATAAATGTTCACTTTGTCCGGCTTGATTTTAGAAGTCGGGGAAAATTTATTTCAGGATTTTTGGAGTCCTTTAGTATTTTTTATTTTTATTCTGCGTGTAATTATTTAAAAAAAATCGCAGCGACCTACGGGCCGTGTCCGACCGGGACTCCGGCCCGCATAGGCTTTATAAGCCGGGGGAGGGGAGCCCAGCCAAAGCCAGCCCAGCCCCGCGCCCCCGAACCCTAGCGCCCGCGCCCGACCCCGTCGCCGCCGCCGCGCCGCCGCCTCGCTGACCCGCCGCCCGAGGTTCGCCTCGTAACCCGCGCCGCCGTTTTTTTTTGAAACCGATCGGTTTTCCGTCGGTTTTCATCGGTTTTTTTAGTTTTCGTTTTTTAGATCGTTTTTTTCGGTTTAGGTTAATTAGCGAGCGTTCGCTCGTTCGTTCGTTTTAACGAACGTTCTCATCGTTTAGATCCGGTTAACGAACGTTCGTTCGTTAATCCGTTCGTCATTTTTCTTTTTCTCGGATTTTCCACGATTATTTTCTGATCGCGATTTCTGATCCGATTTTCGTTTTAGTATAACTTTTCGCTCGTTTATCGGAATCAGGCGATTCAAGCGCCTGGAGTTTCGTCTCGAAACCCTCTATCCGTTTAACCAACTTAAACAAGTTTTTGCTACTGTAAAATTTGACTTAGATCCAGATTAGTAGAACGAAGTTGTTTTCTTTCGCCGTTTGACTTTCGTTGCTTCATTCGATTTGATTCTTTTTGCAAACCGGAGTTCTTAAGTTGAACTTTCTGGTTAGTTCTCTTATTTGACTTTTACCTGTGCATTAGATGAGTGCTTATTGTATGCTTGTTTGTTTGTCTGCGATAGAATACTCGGAGTACGCCGCCTGTTACTTCCAATCTCTAGGTTTCGCGGATCATCAGCAAGGCAAGTAACACTTTGATCATACCTTTTCTACTACCCAGTTTTATTGCATTAAATCAAATCCTCAAATATTGCATGATTAGGATCCAATTAAATTATGGGATGGGAAGTAGTTGAGGTAGTACCTATTACCTGTTATATTATCAAACCTTTGGGAGTTACTTCTACGTTTGCCATTATGCCATGCTATGCTAGTAGACGTGGATTGGGTGAGTGATATTCCATGACAGATGTGAGTTTGTTAATTAATGGTTTGTCTAAGGTGGCAACTTAAACACACATCTGGGTGGATTGAGGTACCTGGGCATTCCAGGATTGCCTGTTTTTTTATGGACCGCCACCCAGGCCCAAAGGGATCATGAGATTTTTCATACTAGAAACTTCCGTGTGCAGCCACAAGCCATTATGGGCTCTATCATAGTTGATTATGTCATGCGAACTCTTACAGGGTAGACTAGCAGATGTAGGGGAAAGTAGGTGTAACGGTCTATCCATCGTAAGGTGCTAGCGCTTCTGAAAGACTATGTCTCGGTCATCCGTCTTCTCAAACACCATGTAGTGCGAGAAACCAAACGGAGGCGATCGAGTCTTGTGGGGAAAAGTGCGCAAACCTCTGCAGAGTGTATAAACTAATCATGATTAGCCGTGTCCCCGGTTATGGACGTTTTGAGTATCTAGTACTTGGATTATCATGTGAATCTCAACATGTTACTCTAAATTAATTTTGTTGGGTTTTTGATGATGCTTAATTGGGATTGAGGATGCTGTCAACCATTCTCAATGTTTAACAACTACCATGATAGTTAAATAAAAATTTATTCCTTTCCAGTAGGGAAAAATTGGCTTTACGCAAAATTGTAACCATAGAGCTTTCCACCAGCCAAATATGCATATAGTGTACCTGTTTCATTCCATTACTCTCTATGTGTTACCTTGCCAGCATATTCCATGTGCTGACCCGTTTCGGGCTGCAACGTTAATGTTGCAGACTTTTCAGATGATGATTAAGGAGTTTTTAGGTCGTGGTTCTATACTCAGTGATGCCGTTGGAGTTGATGGACTCGCTTATCTTCCAAGCCTTCCGCTGTTATCGTTATTAGATGGCCTTAAGCCATATTTATTATAATAAGTTCTCTATTGAGACACTCGATGTAATAAGTGTGTGATTTTTACTCTGTTATAAATCCTCCGAGTACTGCGTGGTGTCAGCATTACTGATCCAGGGATGACACCGGAGCACAGAGATCAGACTGTTTGAGGTCTGGTTGCTACAGAGATGGTATCAGAGCACACGCTGACTGTAGGACACGACCACTAAGCTAAAGACCTAGATCACTATTCACTCTCTTCTCTTCTGACCTCTCATCTTTTCTACTCTTTAGAATGGCGGATGCAAGGAACAAGTTCACGCAACCGGATGAAGATACACCCTTTGGACGCCACTTGAAGGAAGTCACTAGATACCTGAACATAGGAGTACCAAGCTTCACCGGAACCTACAACGCCACTTTACCTGAAGAAGAGCGCTGGATGATTCAAGTTCAAGTTCTAGGAAGGACGTTCATGCCAGTCACTGAGCCCATAGAGTTTTCTTTTGATGCACCAACTTGGAGTCTAGGAAAGAGCATGGCAGCTCACATCGCCATGGGACGCATTGGAGAAGTCTACCGCAATGATCTCAAGGATACTATCTACCAGATTTGTGGGCGCCGAGATGAGCACTGGGAGATGATCAGCACCAGGAAGGATAGATCAGTTGCAGCTTTTATCCAGGAGTTAAACCAGCACATTCGACGACAGGAGAACCCGATATGCGCCGACATGATAGACCTAAAGAAGGCAAGGACAAGAATCAAGGAACTGGAGGAAGAACTCAAGGCTACACGTGAAGATTATGAAGAGGAAATCGAAGTATTGGTGGAGAAGAATGACGATCTGATCAAGAAGATCGGGATATTTATGGGAGGCCCTACACCAGTAGATGAAGACGAAGAACCCAAGGAGATTCGCCTGGAAGACTACATCATCATCGACGACATCGACTCGGACCCAGAGGATAGCGATGATGACTATGTTGATGAAGTCGGAACAGATATCATGGAGTCTGCAACCGAAGTATATTTCTAGTAGACCACCTCATAAGTAGTAGTAGTCCACCATGTAAATATAGTAGTCCGAGCACTTTTGCGATAGTTAGATTGATTGTATGCCCTTGTTTGATTGAATGAAGTGAATTGTTTGCTTTTGCCTCATGTGCATATGGGTAGTGTTTTCTCTTTAGACCCCCTCTATTCTTAAATCTCATCTTTTCTAAACCCTCAGATGCCTCCGAGACGTGACCCCGGATTTACCTTTCCACCGGAGCTCACCCAGTTGATCCAGCAGCAGAACACATTGATGCAGTTGCTAGTCCAGAATCAGAACTAGGGGAATAACAACAACAACCCACCACCACCTGTTGATCACTTAGCCCGTTTTCTTAGGCTGAATCCGCCGGTGTTTTCCAGTAGCACCGAGCCGATAGTAGCAGATTATTGGCTCCACAAGACAGCTAGGTAGGATGCACGGATGCGGAGAAGGTGAAGTTTGTCGCACATTAGCTTGAGGGACCCGCAGCATCATGGTGGGAGAATTTCACAGCCACTTTCCCTGTCGACACTGTCACATGGGACCAGTTTCAGCAGGCTTTTCGTATTGCCCATGTTTCAGCAGGAGCTATGGCCATGAAGAAGCATGAGTTTCGCAACTTGCGCCAAGGAGGACGGACAGTTGGCCAGTATGTGGAGGACTTTAGTAAATTAGCACTTTATGCCCCAGATGACGTTGCTACGGATGCAGCCAAGCAGGAGAAGTTTCTAGAAGGACTGAATGATGAGTTGAGCATGCAGTTGATGATAGCAACCTTCAACAACTACCAGGAGTTGGTAGACCGTGCTCTTATGATTAAAGGCAAGCATCAGCAAATTGGGAACCGCAAGAGGAAGTATGGACAAGGGAAGTACAATTCTGAAGCTCAGCAGAAGCCACGTTTTACCCCTAGATCGGGAGGACATTTTCAGCATATCCATGGAGGAGGTAGCTCGCACAATCACAATGGCACCAAGAATGGTAATGGTAATGGAGGAAGCAACGGCCAGAACCATACCACCCCATCAACCCCAGCCAAGAGAGACCTGAGCCAAGTCACCTGTTTTAAGTGTTCAAAGATAGGACATTATGCCAATGAATGTCCTGAAGGCCAGAATGGCAATGGAAGCTATGGGAAGAAGCCGAACCCTTTCAACAGGGGACAGGTGAACCACGTTAACGTGGAGGAGGTTGAAGAGTAGCTGGATGCCGTAATCGGTAAGTTTTTGGTTAAGTCATTTAATGCACTCGTTCTTTTTGATACTGGTGCATCGCATTCATACATATCAAGAGGATTTGTGGATAAGTATAACCTGCCCACTAAGGTTCTTAGAACACCTATGCTAGTAAGCTCACCAGGAGCGGAGTATATGGCCAGTCAAGGATGTTTTCAAGTGCCATTGAGTATAGGTAGGCATGTGTTCCCTCGGATTTAATCATTTTGGAATCACAAGGTTTGGATGTAATTCTGGGTATGGATTGGCTGTCGATGTATGGGGGAAACATCGATTGCGCCAGTAAGACAATTTTGCTTACCACCCCAGAAGGGAGAAGGATCAAGTATGTATCCCGGCATGCGCCAAACAGGACATAAGTAAATTCCTTATCAGGAGTTGTGCAGGAGGAAATACCAGTGGTAAAGGAATTCCCTGACGTATTTCCAGAGGAGTTGCCAGGGATGCCACCAGATAGAGATATTGAGTTTTTGATTGAGCTTTTGCCAGGCACAGGACCAATATCAAAGCGACCATACATGATGCCCGCAAAGGATTTGGTGGAGATTAAGAAGCAGATTAAGGAGTTACTGGATAAAGGTTACGTTCGCCCAAGTTCTTCGCCTTGGGGATCACCCGTACTTCTAGTGGAAAAGAAGGATGGATCGTTAAGAATGGTTGTTGATTACCGAGGATTGAATGAAGTAACGATCAAGAACAAGTACCCACTACCGATGATCAATGATCTGTTTGATCGTTTGCAAGGAGCTAAAGTGTTTTCCAAGATCGATTTGCAATCAGGGTACCATCAGTTGAAGATTCGAGAGCAGGACATACCTAAGACAGCTTTCACCACAAGATATGGACTGTATGAGTACACCATTATGTCATTTGGTCTGACCAACGCACCTGCCTATTTTATGAACATGATGAACAAAGTGTTTATGGAGTTTTTGGATAAGTTCGTCATGGTGTTCATTGATGATATTCTGGTTTATTCGAAGAATGAAGAAGAGCATAAGGAACATTTACGATTAGTACTTGAGAAGCTCAGAGAACATCAGTTATATGCCAAGTTCAGCAAATGTGAGTTTTGGTTGAAGGAAGTAGGATTCCTCAGACACGTTATATCCGGAGAAGGAATAGCAGTTGACCCCACAAAGGTTATCATTGTGACCAATTGGGAAGCACCAACAACCGTTGGAGAGATCCGGAGTTTTCTTGGACTCGCAGGATACTACCGGAGATTTATTGAGAACTTCTCAAAGATTGCAAAACCTATGACGGAGTTGTTGAAGAAGGATACCAAGTTCATATGGACAGAGGAATGTGAGGCTAGTTTCCAAGAGTTGAAGAAACGCTTGGTTACTTCACCAGTGTTGATTTTGCCATACCAGACCAAGGATTATGAGGTGTATTGCGACGCTTCACGTCGAGGACTTGGAGCAGTGCTTATGCAGGAAGGGAGAGTTGTTTCATATGCCTCAAGACAGCTTAAGCCTCATGAGTTGAATTATGCTACGCACGATTTGGAGTTAGCAGCCGTAGTGCATGCACTGAAGACTTGGAGACATTTCCTTATTGGAAATCATTATGAGGTGTACACGGATCATAAGAGTTTGAAATATATTTTCACACGGAAGGAGTTAAACCTCAGACAAAGGAGATGGTTGGAGCTCATCAAGGATTATGATATGAGATTGCATTACCATCCCGGAAAGGCTAACATGGTAGCCGACGCATTAAGCCGTAAGAGCCACGTCAACACCCTAATGACGGGAGAATTACCAAGGGAGTTAGCCGAAAATCTTCGAGAGTTATGTTTGGAAATAGTTCCGAGAGGCTATGTAGCAGCATTGGAGATTTAGTCAACTTTGATGGATAGAATCAGAGAAGCTCAGAAGACTGACAAGGAGATTGCCTCTGTAAAGGAGAAAATGAGCGAAGGAAAGGCTAAAGGATTTTGTGAGGATGAGCATGACACCCTATGGTTCGAAGACCGTGTTTATGTGCCCAATGACCCGGAGATCAGGAAGTTGATTCTGTAAGAGGCACATGATTCACCATATTCAATTCACCCAGGAAATACCAAGATGTATTTGGATTTGAAGGATATTTTCTGGTGGACCGGAATGAAGAAGGATATTGCAGAGTATGTAGCAGTTTGTGATGTATGTCAGAGAGTAAAGGCAGAGCATCAGAAGCCAGCAGGATTGCTACATCCATTGCCGATACCCGAATGGAAGTGGGATAAGCTAGGCATGAATTTTATCACGGGATTACCAAGGACTCGTTCCGGCTATGACTCGATTTGGGTTGTAGTTGATCGGTTGACGAAAGTAGCTCATTTCATCCCAGTAAAGACCACGTACACCAGTGCTAAGTTGGCAAAGATATACATGACCAGGATCGTTTATCTGCATGGAGTTCCGAGGAGTATCATATCAGATAGAGGAACCCAGTTTACCTCAAAGTTCTAGAAGCAGTTGCATGAAACTTTGGGAACCAGGCTAGAATTCAGTACAACTTTTCATCCACAAACAGATGGACAGACCGAGAGAGTCAATCAGATTTTGGAGGATATGCTGAGAGCTTGTGTGCTAGATTATAGATCTAGTTGGGACGACAATTTGCCATATGCAGAGTTCTCTTACAACAACAGTTACCAAACCAGTTTAAAGATGGCCCCTTTCGAAGCCTTGTACGGAAGGAGGTGCAGGACACCGTTGTCATGGGACGAAGTTGGAGACCGCCAGTTGTTTGGGCCTGATTTGATTAAAGAGTCTGAACAGAAGGTGAAATTGATTCCCGATAGGCTCAAGGTAGCTCAATCCAGGCAGAAGAGCTACGCAGATTCTAAACGCAAGGAGACAGTTTACGAAGTTGGAGATAGAGCTTATCTTCGAGTATCCCCACTTCGGGGAACAAAGCGTTTTGGTGTTAAGGGAAAGTTAGGGCCACGATTTGTAGGACCATACCGAGTATTGGAACATATGGGAGAAGTGGCCTACAAGTTGGAATTACCTGAAGGATTGTCAGGAGTTCATGATGTGTTCAACGTTTCTCAGTCGAAGAAGTGTCACGCGGAGATGGCTGACATACCCTTGAGAGACACAGTGCTATTGGAAGCAATCCAGTTGGATAACGATTTGACCTATGAGGAGAAACCAGTTAAGATTCTAGAGTATGCCAGTCGAGTCACCCGCAGCAAGGTTATCAAGTTTTGTAAGGTTCAGTGGAGCCACCGCACGGAGGATGAAGCCACCTGGGAGCGAGAGGAAGATTTGCTCAAGGACCATCCTCACCTATTTTCTAGCCAACCCGAATCTCGAGGGCGAGATTCATCTTAAGGGGGGTAGGTTTGTAACATCCCAAATTTTTAATTTGGAATGTTATACATTAGATCATCAATGCATATCATATATTATTTGCTTTTGGTCTTGATCCTAGAAATACTAAGCAACTCAAGGACCCACGGAGAGAGTTGGGGATTTCGTCATTTTCATATTTGAGTTTTCTCAAAAATTGAGAATAGGATCATTTGATTTTAATTATTTTATCATCAATTATTTCTATTACAAAAATATGAGAGAGGGAATAAAATGACTTTCCCAAAATAAAGAAATATTGAGGATTTAATAATAAAATCAAATAAGATTTTATTTCATAGTTTTTCGATATTTTATTTGAATTTAGGAAAAAATATGCATTTTTCAAAATTGCATTTAGGCCCCAAATAAATGTTCACTTTGTCCGGCTTGATTTTAGAAGTCGGGGAAAATTTATTTCGGGATTTTTGGAGTCCGTTTAGTATTTCTTTTTATTTTTCTTCTGCGCGTAATTATTTAAAAAAAATCGCATCGACCTACGGGCCGTGTCCGATCGGGACTCCGGCCCGCGTAGGCTTTATAAGCCGGGGGGGGGGGGAGCCCAGCCGAAGCCAGCCCAGCCCCGCGCCCCCGAACCCTAGCGCCCACGCCCGACCCCCCCGCCGCCTCGCCGACCCGCCGCCCGAGGTTCGCCTCGTAACCCGCGTCGCTGGTTTTTTTAAAACCGATCGGTTTTCCGTTGGTTTTCGTCGGTTTTTTAGTTTTCGTTTTTTAGATCGTTTTTTCGGTTTAGGTTAATTAGCGAGCATTCGCTCGTTCGTTCGTTTTAACGAACGTTCTCATCATTTAGATCTGGTTAACGAACGTTCGTTCGTTAATCCATTTGTCGTTTTTCTTTTTCTCGGATTTTCCGCAATTATTTTCTGATCGTGATTTCTGATCCGATTTTCGTTTTAGTATAACTTTTCGCTCGTTTATCGGAATCAGGCGATTCAAGCGCCTAGAGTTTCGTCTCGAAACCCTCTATCCGTTTAACCAACTTAAACAAGTTTTTGCTACTGTAAAATTTGACTTAGATCCAGATTAGTAGAACGAAGTTGTTTTCTTTCGCCGTTTGACTTTCGTTGCTTCGTTCGATTTGATTCTTTTTGCAAACCGGAGTTCTTAAGTTGAACTTTCTGGGTAGTTATCTTATTTGACTTTTATCTGTGCATTAGATGAGTGCTTATTGTACGCTTGTTTGTTTGTCTGCGATAGAATACCCGGAGTGCGCCGCCTGTTACTTCGAATCTCTAGGTTTCGCAGATCATCAGCAAGGCAAGTAACACTTTGATCATACCTTTTCTACTACCCAATTTTATTGCATTAGATCAAATCCTCAAACATTGCATGATTAGGATCTAATTAAATTGTGGGATGGGAAGTAGTTGAGGTAGTACCTATTACCTGTTATATTATCAAACCTTTGGGAGTTACTTCTACGTTTGCCATTATGCCATGCTATGCTAGTAGACGTGGATTGGGTGAGTGATATTCCATGACAGATGTGAGTTTGTTAATTAATGGTTTATCTAAGGTGGCAATTTAAACACACATCTGGGTGGATTGAGGTACCTGGGTATTCCAGGATTGCCTGCTTTTTTTATGGACCGCCACCCAGGCCCAAAGGGATCATGAGATTTTTCATACTAGAAACTTCCGTGTGCAGCCACAAGCCATTATGGGCTCTGGCATAGTTGATTATGTCGTGCAAACTCTTACAGGGTAGACTAGCAGATGTAGGGGAAAGTAGGTGTAACGGTCTATCCATCGTAAGGTGCTAGCGCTTCTGAAAGACTATGTCTCGGTCATCCGTCTTCTCAAACACCATGTAGTGCGAGAAACCAAACGGAGGCGATCGAGTCTTGTGGGGAAAAGTGCGCAAACCTCTGCAGAGTGTATAAACTAATCATGGTTAGCTGTGTCCCCGGTTATGGACCTTTTGAGTATCTAGTACTTGGATTATCATGTGAATCTCAACATGTTACTCTAAATTAATTTTGTTGGGTTTTTGATGATGCTTAATTGGGATTGAGGATGTTGTCAACCATTCTCAATGTTTAACAACTACCATGATAGTTAAATAAAAATTTATTCCTTTCCAGTAGGGAAAAATTGGCTTTACGCAAAATTGTAACCATAGAGCTTTCCACCAGCCAAATATGCATATAGTATAGCTGTTTCATTCCATTACTCTCTATGTGTTACCTTGCCAGCATATTCCATGTGCTGACCCGTTTCTGGCTGCAACGTTAATGTTGCAGACTTTTCAGACGACGATTAAGGAGTTTTTAGGTCGTGGTTCTATACTTAGTGATGCCGTTGGAGTTGATGGACTCGCTTATCTTCCAAGCCTTCCACTGTTATCGTTATTAGATGTCCTTAAGCCATATTTATTATAATAAGTTCTCTATTGAGACACTCAATGTAATAAGTGTGTGATTGCTACTCTGTTATAAATCCTGCAAGTACTATGTGGTGTCAGCATTACTGATCCAGGGATGACACCGGAGCACAGAGATCAGACTGTCTGAGGTCTGGTCGCTACAGGATATATCATATCAATAAGAGACATGTAATATGGTCATACTACCCCTGATAGGGTACAAATCCATTCATACCTAGGGATGTTAATGAAGTGATATCAGGACGTGAAGTTCTATATCACACTAATGTCAAATCACTCATATAATTTCAAACTACGTCAGGCCTGACACTATATTTGCTATCTTTGTTCAAAGTGCAACCCCCAACAAAAGGTATATGGTCGATATAAGAAATATCAGCTTATATCTCAAGCTCACAATAAATCTTGGATATTTCCATTAGGAAATACAAGATATGGCCATGATATGATATAATGATATTGGCTCTTTCTTTGATCCCAACAATGCCATATCAATGACTGAATTTGCTGGAATAGCCTTCATATGGAAGTCATCTAAATGGGCTTTAATGGCTATTTCCCGTTATCATTCTGACATAATTGCTTTATCTAAAAGCATTGCAAAATATGCATGGCTTAGCAGAATGATTGACCACACTCAAAATCATGTGGTTGAGATTCATTAGAATCACATAACTTGATTTATCAAGACACTACCACTTGTGTTACTCAAAAACTACAGGTTATATGAAGAGCAATATCATAAAGTACATTGCTCAAAAATTACTTATCCTCATGAATTATAGAAAGTGAGGGAACTATATGCAAACAACATACTTTGAAAATCCTACAGATTATTCATAATGTCATGATCATATCAATGGAATCTGTATTACACATTCTCCAGGTTTGCAAAGTTCAGGGGGAGTAATTTCCTAAAATCTATAACCTGTTTACAATCATCAGATTGCATATATTGTATTTTTTTCCCTTCATGAGTTTTTTCCTAATGGTTTCTCATAAAAGGTTTTTAATGAGACAATATGAACACAAGTGCATGTATATGCCATATCATTTTCTCCTTACATCTTCCCACTGGGTTTTAAAGGAGTTTCCAATGGCATATCAGATCGCACTCTTTTCCCTTATGAGTTTTCTCTCAAAGTTTCTCATAATGGTTTTTAATGAGGCAATATCTTCTCAAAGATCATATGTCATATTTTCTATTTTCCCTATTGAGGTTTTTAAAGAAAGTACTCAAGACATATTAATTGTTCTCTAAACTCACCAATGAGTTTTCTCCTTCTTCAAAGGTTTTTCTCATATGAGTTATCAAGAGACAATAATCATTATATGTTGCATCATTCTCTCCTTATTATTTTTCCCACTGGGTTTAAAGGAGTTTTAGCAACATATCTGCACTATTCTCCTCATATTTTTCCCACAGGGTTTTTGGAGGAGACATTCAAGATTATTCAAAGAATTTGTCAAGATGATGGATATACCAAAGAAGAGGCATTGTACAAGGGGGAGTGTTAAGAATAGAATAGTTGCTTATTAATTAAGCTAATTAGGATTAAGTTAATTGTTAGATAGGTTGCTTGGTTCTCAAGCAACCATGTACTTCCTTGGCTTTCAAGGCAACTATGTAATTCCTTGGCTCTCAAGTAACTATGTGTTTACTTGACCACCAAGCATCATGTGTACTTCCGCCTGGGTATAAATACCCCACTTCTATCATCAATAAAGACTGATGGATCATCTTTCATTCAAACTCTCTCGTTCTTTACTTTCTACTTTAAACACTTCGCAAGGCTTGTGCCGGTCAAAGCGAAGATGGACATCGGAAGATGAATGCGCAATTACTCCATCAATTAACCCAACCTTGCTCATGTGATTAACCCAACCTTCTTCATGTGATTAACCCAACCTTGCTCATGTTCTTTCTCTGGAATTTCGTTCCAAGGACACACGACACTCGAATCCGGCTAGGATGAGGGGTATACCTGGCCATCTGCCGGGCCAGGCCGGGCCAGGCCTACCAAAGCCCGAGGCAGAAAACCTAGGCCCGAGCCCGACCCGAAAGTGATAAAGCCCGCTGGGCCTTGGGCCGGGCCCCTTTAGTAAATCGTTAAAATGGCGGGCCTGAGCCCGGCCTTCGGGCTCAAAATGTAGGCCCAGGCTCGGCCCAGGTGCAGCGTCGGGTCGGGCCGGGTCGGGCTGCCCATGGCCAGGACTAATGAGGGGTAGTGGGATTGGATGGGGTGCGACACACAGCTCCTCGGCGACTCGCACCTTCGGTGCAACTTCGTATTAGATCTCGGTGCGGCCCTGCTAGAATTCAGGTCGAGGTTCCTTCTCCGGCGAGACGATCGGCTGGTTCTGCTGAACTCCAATGAGTGGACAGTCAACGCGAGAAGCTAGGGCAGTGGCGAGGGGTCGCAGTCAGGACACGCGGTGCAGTTCCCGTGCCACATAGTACGAGTCGCGACGCCCGCACAGGTGGGGAGACACGACACGAAGCCTGAGGTGAATAATGGCGGGGTGGACGCGGAGGTGAGGCTACTTAATTCTCATGATTCGCCTCCCCGCACCACTTTCCCCATCCCCATCTTCACCCCATTCGTGCGGAGAGAACCACCCCTGCACCACGAGACCTAGGGTTCGATGACGACGAGGGGGCAACAGATGACGGTAATCGCCGGTGGCGACGAGGTGATGATGGGGCGGCTAGAGGAGATCGACCGCTGGTTCCCCAAAGCAAAGGCGCTCAATGATGCGGCGACCATGGTTCTGGGAAGACTGAACGGGGAAGAGATGACCCGCTGATTCCCCAATTCGATCGCCAACTGGCGATGGGGGTCCTGCTCTGGGCGATGCTCGAAGCAGAGTCATCGATCCCAGAGGAGCGCCACAAGTGGCGGTCTTCAGATCCTTGCGCTATCGCCAGATCCCAACGCCAGCGCCACTGGTGATGGGGCTCCCTGCTCCGGGGATGCAAGCGGCGCCGATCGAGATCGAGGCCGACGTGGAGATGGCGGAACCACCGAGGAGGCGGAGAGCGTGGAAGGTGATAACACTCCCTCGCCGCGCTTCCCGCGGAGGTCGGCGCGCCTCCACGCTCTTTCGCGCAACCAGTAGGGGTCTCACCTGCCGGTAGCCGCTTTTGGCTGCTGGTGGGTGAGGACTCTGAAGACGAGGGGGGAGATGATGTCATATTCGTCTCTGTCGGGTACACAATTCAGAGCTGCTAAATGCCTTGCTTCTACTACACAGATTTATGCGGATGATGCTCAGGTTGGTAGGAAAAATAGAGTTGCCCACGATGATAGAGTAGAAAAAATTCCCCAAACTCCATTTTGAGGAGAGGGAGAGAAATAAAAAAATGGAGTAAAAATGAGTATATAAGATATGATATAGGAGGAAGAACATAGATTAGAGAGATTTTTGATGCAAAAACTATACAAAAACAGACGAGGCATCAGAATTTCCAGCCCATTGGTAGTTGGTATGATGATGGATATGTTGACTTTGGAGAAATTACAATAAATGAAATCCTAATTAACATTGATGTGATGTGCTATGGTGAAAAGCTGATGAAAAAGGAAAAGGTAGAAAGTAGGTGATCTCCGGTGATATTTGGGGGCCCAGTAGGTCTAGGAATGTAGACTTTGGCCCATGGGCCAATGAAAGCCCGATAGAAGGCCTTGCCTATCTCTGCTCCAGACCACGAGATATAAAAAGAGGGGGTGGAGAGTGTCGGTGTCAAAACCGGCAGATCTCGGGTAGGGGGTCCCGAACTGTGGATCCTAGATTGATAGGGAACAAGGGACACAAAACACGATATTTACCTAGGTACGGGCCCTCTCTAAGAGGTAATACCCTACGTCCTGCTTGATTATATTGCTTGTGTATATGGGGATTACAGTGTTGATCTACCGCGAGATCAGAGGAACTAAACCCTAAATTAGTAGGATGGCGATTGTTCTCTTAGCCTCTACGGACTAAACCCTCTGGTTTATATAGACACCAGGGGTACTAGGGTTTACATATAATCAGTTACATCAAGGGGACGCTGGACCATTCATATTGACTTGGAGTACACATCAAGGGGACGCTGGATGTGATTAACCCAACCTTGTTCATGTTCTTCCTCTGGAATTGAGTTCGAAGGACATAGGACACTCGAATGTGTTCACTACCAAGCACTTGGAAACCCTAAGAGCAACTCCAACGGGCCGGCCCAAACGGACGACAATTCTGTCCGTTTGGGTCAGTCAGGCAGACACGGACGTCCGCTTCCGCGTTTGGGTCGGCGTATGCGCCCAAGGCTCGTCCGACCCATTTTGACGGCGCCGACAAAAAAAAACAGTGCATGCATATTTAAAATAAAAGCCGGCCAGGAAGGCCGGCGAGAGTCCACGCGTCCACATTAGCAATAAACAAAACTAAAAGCAAACTAAACTACGAGGCGGCGCACTGCCTTAGGCGTCGTCGTCGTCCTCGGGGTCGGTGAGGTCGATGAGCGTTAGCACAGGGCCGGCCCAGGGGAACGTCGTGTTCCAGGCAGCGGCGATGTCGGCCGCGGGCAGTTGTGCCGCCGCGGTGGGCTGTGCGGCGCCCTATGCAGCCGCGGCCTGGCGCGCCTCCTCCTCGGCCTCGCGCTGCTCCTCCTCGAGGTCGCGCTCGAGCATCTCCTCGTACTTGCCGCGACGGCGCTTGAGGGAGTCCTGGATTAGGGGTATCCGGATAGCCGGACTATAACCTTTTGGCCGGACTGTTGGACTATGAAGATACAAGATTGAAGACTTCGTCCCATGTTCGGATAGGACTCTCCTTGGCGTGGAAGGCAAGCTTGGCAATACAGATATGTAGATCTCCTTCCTTGTAACCGACTCTGCGTAACCCTATCCCCCTCCGGTGTCTATATAAACCGGAGGGTTTAGTCCGTAGGACCATAACAACAACAATCATACCATAGGCTAGCTTCTAGGGTTTAGCCTCTCTGATCTCGTGGTAGATCAACTCTTGTATTACCCATATCATCAATATTAATCAATCAGCAGTAGGGTTTTACCTCCATCGAGAGGGCCCGAACCTGGGTAAAAACATCGTGTCCGTTGTCTCCTGTTACCATCCGCCTAGACGCATAGTTCGGGACCCCCTACCCGAGATCCGCCGGTTTTGACACCGACATTGGTGCTTTCATTGAGAGTTCCACTGTGTCATCGCCATAAGTGTCGGCGTTCCGGGAACGGGGGTCCCCAGACTTGCCTGCCTGCGGCCTGCGGCGTGGCTCAAAGGGGGGCCCAGCACGGCCTGTCTTCACCAACACAAACCCAAGACCCTCGCGAGGGGCCAAGCCTCGTGGGGCGGACGACGCGGAGCTTCCTCAGGCACGGCCTCGTCAGGCTGGCTCACGAGGAGGTGGAGAGATCAAGGCGGGGTACCTCACGAGGTGCCCGTGACGCAAGCCATGACGACTCAGGGCGCCAGACGGGTGCCAGCCCGCGCAGCGTCTTCCTTTCCTCTTTGGTGCAAAGGGGGAAAGCGCAGCCGCGGAGTACCGAGGCATCAGGCAAAGGTTGCCATTTCGGTGCAACAAGACCAAGACCAGGAGGACTATGAGACGGAGGTTACAGTGGAGCCCAAGACGGCGTCATCACCAAAGCTTTGCGCAGGCGAAGGCTACTTTTGTCAGGATAGATGATACTTGCTGTCCCCCTTCAAATTAGCCCGCCATTGTTGGCTCCCTTCCCGCTCGATATTTGGGAAGAGGACCAGGGCCTCTATAATAGGACCAGCCACCCACATAGCAAGGGGTTGGTTGGTTTGAGAGGTCGGAAGTGAGAGAGAGAGAGAGAGGAAGAGATAGGGAGGAAAAGGTGACTGAACTCTTCTCAGTAGTTCATCCCCCCAGCCAAGAACAGACCCTCGCGAGGCTGTTCTTCCTTGTATTGTTCATCATCAGCCCAAGAGGCAATCCACCACACCACACACTGGAGTAGGGTATTACACCACAACGGTGGTCCGAACCAGTATAAACCCTGTGTCTCTTGTGTTGTTCTTTCCTTAGTTTAGATCCTAGCATGGCGGAGGGGTGCAGATAGGTAGGAGGCGAAATCTCCGCGCGCACCCCAGTGTTCGAACCTCAAGGGTATGCCGGAACCCGAAATCCGACATTTGGCGCGCCAGGTAGGGGTGCACCGGAATCCACCTTCCACCGCTTCGTGCCCCGTCGCGTCGTCATCACCATGCCCGGCGACCAGGAGGGCAACCCAGACCCATGGGCGGCGTGGCCCGCCCGCGCAGAGCCGCTCGCCTTGGGCGACCCCGTGCCCAGGTAGCTCGCGGTCCGCAGGGCGCTGCGGGCTGCGGGCGACGCGGACAGGCTTCGACAGCTCTCACACTGCGGCAGGCGCGGTCGGCAGGAAGGGCCTCCAATCACGCCACGACCACGACATCGTACACCCGCCGGGAGCAGGCAAACTCGAGGGCCGCGCTCACGGTGGCCCGAGAGCTGCTGCAGTGCAGACTGTTGGAGGGCGGTCGCGACGTGCTGCTGGAGCGGGTGGCAGAGCTCCTGGGCTTCGCCGCCTCGGGGGCTCACCCCTTCTGCACCCGGCTCCCATTTCCAACCCAGGGCGGCCCGCGCGGGGGCTCCACGCGCACCCGCGGGCTCCAAGGCTACTCCAACACCAGCGAGGCTGTCAGCACCGGACCGGCGGCGGCGCAGCCCCCTCTCCTGGTCCGTGAAGAAGAAGGACTCAACGCGACCCGCGGCCCCAGTGGACAGCTGCGCTGCCACCCCACGGTAGGCGCATCAGGCAGGGCCGCATGGCGCGCAGAGCACTACGGCGTGGCCTTCGGGGTGACGGCGCCAGAGGAATACGTGCCCCTCATGATGGACCAAGGAAACCCACACGAGGGCGAACAAGGCTCGCTCCTCAGCCCAAGCTGGGGGGACGAGGTGCCAGAAGCTGAGCCCTTCCAGGAGTCCCGGGACGGTCCCACTGGGCACACTGGAGGCAACGATTATCGGGTACCGCTAATTCTTCAGCAGGCATACGCTAACCATGGATCGCAGGAGGTGCAGGTTGCCACAGCGAGTAGCTGCCCCGCTCCCATAGTCTCCTACCCCTCGGGAGGAGGGCGCAGGGGGCTGCAGGAGAGGGGCAGGGATCCGGCATCACCACCGCGGCGTTCGGAGCAAGGTGTTCTCAGGAGGTAGGCCCTCCGCTGGGGAGGTGCCCCAGGGCCTGCCCCCGGCGGAGGACCCGTGGTCGTCGGGGGAACCGCGGGCGACCGCTCTACCCCATCGGTGGCGTCCTGGTTTCCGGTCGTCGTTGATAGCACTAGAGTGTGGCGCAAGGCGGGGCCCTCATCTGGTGATATGAAGCAAGGCCGGTACCTGTGAAGAAGGCCCAGTGCCTGTGAAGCTCGCTGCCCCGTGACACTCTCACGTAATAATGAGTGGGGCTGTACACGCCCCGGAGTCTCAGGGGTGCCGGCCTCAGGCCCTGGGGCTCCCTCCCACGCCCAGTGGCAGCACTTAGCTCCGCGCTGGTGAGAAGACGTCCAAGACTAGACTAGGTGCCGGACGCGGCCTTTTGTTTGCTTTCGTTGCTCTTCCCTTTGGTTGTCGCTTTCCCCCGCTGGATTCAAGTTGGATTCGAATTTGAGATTTGCGTGTGTTCGGGGAAGGGGTGCTTAGTCTCGTTCGAGCAATTTCTCGCATTTTGGTTACCACTTCGCCTCAGCTGCCTCCCCTCGTGAGCCCCTCGCGAGCCGGGTCGGGCCTAGCTTGCGCGCAGCCCAGACTGCCGCCACCGCGTCCTCTCAGGAGGGTGTTTTACTGCAGATCCTACAGATTCAATCAGGGGACACTCAAGACACCACAACCCCCCGCGGGCTGCCTCCTGGCCGGCACGGAACAAAGGTAAACTAGCCGACCAGCGCGTCGCTTGGGCCAACCACTTGGCGCGGGCGCAAGGGCAGTGTAGCGTCTGCTAATATGATGAACACAAGTTTTACATGAGGGCCCCCCCTCCAAAATGCTCTCACAGTCATCAGGCCAAAACCTGAGTTCTATTCATGCAGGGTAGGGAAGCAGGAACGATGCACAATCAGTCGGACGAATCCCCCAATGCGTCCTCAGGAGCACCACCTGAGCCGTTGCTGGCATCGCTGAACTCGCCATCGCTGTCCGCGTCGTCGCCAGCGGCGTCAGGGCCATCCATCGCGCCGCCCTCGTCGGCCGCCACGATCGCATCATCGTTGTCTGAGGCGAAGGCCCTGATAAGAGCGTCCATATTGTCCTCCATCCAGTGCGCCAGGTCGCCTCGGACAGCCTAGGGGACTGGGGCGATGGCGGCATCAAAATCAAAATGGGGATCCATGTTCCGGAGGTGACTGAAGACGCGGGAAAAGGCGCGCCTAAGCAGGGCGCGGCTCCTCTCCTCCACCAACCTATCAGCCCTGGTCGACCGCGCCTCCAGCTGCATCACCCCATCAGTGAAGAACTGAAGATTGCCCGCGTAGTTGACTGCGTGCGGCTCACCGACGGCCTCCTCGCAGATGTTGCCCAAGGCCGCGTTGGCTCTCTCCCGGAGAGTGGTGAGCATGGGGCCGTGCTCATGCTCCAAGATCCGCCGCTGACGTATCTCATCCGCATTCTGGCGCGCGACGGCCTCAGCCTCCTCCACCCGCTGGCGAAGAAGGAGCACCTCAGCCTGGGAGGTGGTTAACTCACCTCGCGCCACCTCAAGGGTGGCCCGGGAAGCATCGGCCCGCCGCGTCGCCTCCTCCAGCTTGGCCCTCAAGGAGGCAGTCCTGCCTTCAGCTTCAGCCCGGATCAGCCCCAGCTTCTCTTCGAACTCGTGCTCAAGGTTCAAGCGTGCCATCGCCACTCGACGCCTGACCTCCTCCAGGACGCGGGCTTCCTGTGCGGCAACATCATCCTCCGCCTGCGTCACCAAGCGCTCCCTCGTCTCCAGACGCTCGTACTCACGGGTACGTTCGGCGGCTTCCAGCGTCAGCGCCTCCTCACGCTTCTGGAGCTCTGCTGAGTCACCGGAGGCCACCTTCATCGACGCAAGGGCTGCCTCGCGCAGCTCCACCTGCTCCTCCAGTGAGTGGCACCAGGCCAGGAGCTCCCGAGCCCGCTTCTCCGCCGCCGTTCGCCCCCGGTCAGCTTCCCGAGCCTCCTCAGCGGCCAAAGATCGGGCCTCCCGAGAGGCCACCAGCGACGCCTTGGCCTCTGCGCCGTCAAGATCGCGCTGACGGCGCGCGAGGGCGATGGCGCCCTCCAGCTTGCGCCTCTCTGCAGCCAGGCGCAGGCCCTCGGCCTCAAGGCGCGCGTCTTCATCAGCAAGCTCCTCACCAAGTAGGCTCACTGCGTCAGCCGCCCTTCGAAGGAATCCCTGGTGGAGAGCGCGACGCTCCCGAGCGTGCTCGAGCACGTCTTCCACACCATCATCTGCCCCAAGCAAGCGCCGGAGGCCGCGAGTCAGCACCCCCCCTCCGGGCTAGGGGCTGGGGGCTGGCACCCTCGCGACGGCCGGGCACGCCGCGTCAGAAGCCCGGCCTGGGGCCAGCCCGTCCCCAGGAGAAGAGCGCAGGAAGCGCCTCAGCCAATCGCAGTCCACGACCAGGCGAGAAGCTCACGGCAGGCTGGCTATGCCACGAGGAGGCCCGCGAAGGAGGACCGCAAGGTGCGCAGGGCCACGATATGCCTCGGTATGGTTCGTCTCTTCGATCGCCCTCACCACTAGGGCTCCGCTGCTTGGAGCGCTCGAGGACGGTGGAGGGGGCGAAGCCAAGGGGGACGGCTCCTCAGCCGTCTCGGCAAGCTCGGCTGGAAGGGGCCTGCGGAGCAAGGGTCAGTACAAGTAACAGAAGGATCGGGAGCCGGGAAAGGAGAAGGCTTACTCATCAGTGGCGAAGTACTTCCTACGCTTCAGCAGGCGAGAAGGGTAATCGTCGCCCAGGGCCTCCCTTCTCTTCTGGAGAGCCTCAAAGTTCACGCGGAAGCGGCCCAAGAGTTGGGCGCATGGATCAACCTGCGACGAAGACGGAGCGTCAAGGCGATCTGCGGCAGGGGCGCCTGTTTGATGTGCACTGCCGATCGCCTCCCCAAGAGAAGCAGCTGGAGCCTCAGAGGCCCCAGTCGCGGGCGCAGAGGGCAACTGTTTGTCACCCTCAGCCTCAGTGGCACGGGCCCCGATAACTACTTCCTCATGAGCCTCGCCCGGCGCTGTCACCATGCCGGGAGCCCCCTCGGCCTCTGGCGCCTCATGCCTCCCTGCTCCACCGCTTGAGGAAGAGTCGCCTTGGCCAACTGGAAGGGCAGTCACCATCACTGGGTTCTCGCGAGGTCCCTGAAGGCCGGCGGGGCGCGGCCCCCACTCATCAAAGACAGGCATCTGCTTCACAAAGTCGCCCTACTCTGGCAAAGGTACAGCAAGGCCCCTCCCTGCCGGATGCTGTCAGGGTTGGGGTCCCCAGCCAGGGTCAAGAGCGCCGTCCTCAGCACCTCAGGAGCCAGGTCCTCTTCTTGGAGCCTCATACGATCGTCGCGCCCACGGAAGGCCCACATCCGGCGAGAATGGCGTTGGAGAGGAGCAACGCGGCATAGCAGGAACTCCTTCACCACTTTGGGCGCTGTCATGCCAAGCGCCCTCAAGAGCGCGAAGCGGTGCCAGATGAAGATGAGCCGGGGCTCTCAAGCGTCTCCTGGCCCCAGCCCGAATTGGGGACAACAGGTGAGGTCGGCTTCGATAGCAGGGGGCTGGGCACCCCTGCATCCACATACAGCCACCGCTCGCGGAACCCAACCGCGGGCATGGGGAGCTTGAAGTCAATCCCAGAGGCCGTAGTCTCAGACGCGGCAACGAAGCTCACGCACGCCCAGCATTGGGTAGGGTCGACAAGGCGCAGCGAGAAGAAGTGGCGCAGCAAGGCAACCGAAGGAAGGATGCCCACCATAGCTTCACAAACAAAGGCGAAGACCGAAAGGAGGATGATGGATTCAGGACCCAGATGCTTCATGTGGATCTGATAGTGGGAAAGCACGGCATTGAAGAAATTAGAAAAGGGAGGAACCAGGCCCGCCCACAGGGCGTTGACAAAATACGGGACCTCGATGGCTGTCCTGTCGATGGAGAAGTGGGACGCGGGCCAGGCCGTCGTCCTCCCGCATTCATTGAAGATGGTGGCCAGAGCCGAGCTGACCTTGCCCAAGCCCTCGGCGGGAGCCGCCAGTGGCGGTGGGCAAGGTGGAGACACGGGTTCCCTCCCTCTTCCCTTCTTCGTCGGAGCCATGGCGATGGGAAGGGGGGGGAGGTTCGAGATTGAGTTGAAAACAGAAACCGGAGTTCGAGCGGAGGAAGGACAAAGGGCGCTCGAGCAATAAAAGGGGAACGGCTGTGTACGACTGCGGGTCCGCCTAGCATGGCGCAAAATAAGGAGGACGTGGGGGAACAGTGCCGCCCACGTCCAATCAACCGCCACGCGGCGCCCAAGGCCGCAGGCTGTTGGGGCCCATGGCGCTTCGCTCTTGCCCTTCCGCCTCCCTACACGGCCAAGTCCGGGCGCGCCTTGGGCCCAGGGGCTACTGTCGGCGTTCCGGGAACGGGGGTCCCCAGATTTGCCTGCCTGCGGCCTGCGGCGTGGCTCAAAGGGGGGCCCAGCACGGCCCGTCTTCACCAACACAAACCCAAGACCCTCGTGAGGGGCCAAGCCTCGCGGGGCGGACGACGCGGAGCTTCCTCAGGCACGGCCTCGTCAGGCTGGCTCACGAGGAGGCGGAGAGATCAAGGCCGGGTACCTCACAAGGTGCCCATGACGCAAGCCATGACGAGTCAGGGCGCCAGGCGGGTGATAGCCCGCGCAGCGTCCTCCTTTCCTCTTTGGTGCAAAGGGGGCAAGCGCAGCCGCGGAGTACCGAGGCATCAGGCAAAGGTTGCCATTTCGGTGCAACGAGACCAAGACCAGGAGGACTATGAGATGGAGGTTACCGTGGAGCCCAAGACGGCGTCATCACCAGAGCTTTGCGCAGGCGAAGACTACTTTTGTCAGGATAGCTGATACTTGCTGTCCCCCTTCAAATTAGCCCGCCATTGTTGGCTCCCTTCCCGCTCGATATTTGGGAAGAGGACCAGGGCCTCTATAAATAGGACCAGCCACCCACATAGCAAGGGGTTGGTTGGTTTGAGAGGTCGGAAGTGAGAGAGAGAGAGGAAGAGATAGGGAGGAAAAGGGGACTGAACTCTTCTCAGTAGTTCATCCCCCCAGCCAAGAACAGACCCTCGCGAGGCTGTTCTTCCTTGTATTGTTCATCATCATCAGCCCAAGAGGCAATCCACCACAACACACACTGGAGTAGGGTATTACACCACAACGGTGGTCCGAACCAGTATAAACCCTGTGTCTCTTATGTTGTTCTTTCCTTAGTTTAGATCCTAGCATGGCAGAGGGGTGCAGGTAGGTAGGAGGCGAAATCTCCGCGCGCACCCCAGTGTTCAAACCTCAAGGGTCTGCCGGAACCCGAAATCCGACAATAAGGAAGGATGTCTCATCTCGTCTTTAAAGACGGCACTACCGCTGGGGGAGCTCTGGCTTTCGGCCAAACTCTCCGGCTAGGTGGTTTCATCATGACCACCTGTTCGGCTGCTGCGCCAACGATGACTTCTTGGGTCATCGAAAACAGCCTCCACGTCAACTCGGAACTTGCCGAGCAGATGGATCCAATGGAGCTCTCTTCCCTAAACGAGCTCTTGGATCACATCGCCGCCTTTGGTGTCGCTACAGACTATGATCGGATTGGGCTTAAACCCGATCAAAGGGAGATTAACTCTCCACCGGTCACCCATCACATTGCGGTGGTGGAGGAACAATGCGGCGACCTTTCATCTATCTTGAGGACTAACTATGTCCGGATTCCTGAGCCCTCCGAGCCGGATACCCGTTTACGGGAGGACGCCACCCAAGCCCTGAACCTAGAGTCAGGCAGCGGGCCAGACTTATCGGGCAACATCCCAGAACCCGAACTTCCAAGATTGGAAACTCCTCGGCCCCTGGGTCTCAGATCGGGTGAGGTTTCGGATTCAATTCCACCCACCCACCCAAACATAAGCGATCTTTCCCACATCAGGCAAGAGCCCCAGGAAACAGTACACCATTATTGGGCTAGATTCCTCCTTGTATTGAGCAAGGTTAAGGACTGTCGCGAGGAAGACGCAATCTCATTCTTCTGCAATAATTGCACGGACAAGGGAATCCTTAACGCCATAAGTCACCGTGAAATTACACGCTTTGCCGACTTGGCGTCCATAGTATGAAAGTACTGTGCGATGGAAAGTGCCTGGAAAACCGAAATAAAATTTTGGGACAATCTGGCCCTAAATACGAACCCAGTCCGAAATAAAAGGGTGCATTATCACAAGACACCCAGGTTTACTACCAAAAAGAAAAAACCCTCTACAGGGCATGGAACCGTACTGGAGGGATGGCTCAACGGACCCTGCAAAATTCATAGTACAAAGGGCACCATACCAACACATAGCCTTAGAGCATGTTGGATACTCCGGCAGGTAGCCAAAAGCGGCGAGGATCTTCTCATCCCAGAAGCCACAGAGCACCATCCCAGGGATAACAATACGGTATTAATAGTCTTTGAGACCTTCGCATCAAATAATAGGCGAAAGCGAACACTCCGCAGCCTCGCCGAAATCTACCACGTGGCAACAATAAATCCATGGAGTGACATGGCTATTACTTTCAATTCCAGTGACGAACCTAAATTCCGAACAGCCCGAGCACCAGCCGCATTGGTCCTCAGTCCAATTGTAGATGACTTTTGACTCACCAAGGTGCTCATGGACGGCAGCAGCGGATTAAGCCTCATCTATTAGGAAACCCTTCAAAAAATGGAAATAGACTGGAACCGCATCGAGCGAAGCAGCACAACCTTCAGAGGAATAATCCCCAGTCGGGAAGCGCGCTGTACAGGCAAAATCACACTAGATGTGGTGTTCGGCACGCCGGAGAATTACAGGTCCGAAGAGATTACGTTCCAAGTGGCCCCGTTCAATAGCGGATACCACACCCTTTTAGGGCGGGAGGCGTTCAAGATCTTCCAAGCCATACCCCATTACGGGTACATGAAGCTCAAAATGCCCGGGCCCAACGGAATCATCACTCTTGCTAGTGATCCGGACACAGCACTCCGCGCCGAAAACAAGACAGCCGCACTAGCCCTCGAGGCATTATCCGAAGCCCTAGCGGCCGAGGAACTGACTGCGCTGTGCTCCACGGTGGACAGGGACGATGTGATACTCGATAAGAGATCCAAGTCCACCTCCTTTAAACCAGCGGATGAAATAGTCAAATTCCAAGTCCATCCAACGGACCCTACAAAAACAGCCTCCATCGGGGCACAGTTAAACCCCGCCGTAGACGCCGCACTACACGAGTTCCTGCGTGAGAACTGGGACATTTTTGCCTGGCATCCTTCAGATATGCGAGGAATCCCACGCAGGCTGGCCGAGCACAGCCTCAATATTCTAAAGGGATTCAAGCCTGTCAAGCAGGCTCTTCGGCATTTCTCCGAACCTATGAGACAAGCTATGGGAGAGGAACTAGCCAAGTTGTTGGAGGCCGGATTCATTAGATAAATAAAACACCCGGACTGGCTAGCAAACCTAGTGATGGTACCAAAGAATGACAAATCCTGGCGCCTGTGCGTCGATTTCAAGGACCTCAACAAGGCTTGCCCAAAGGATCCCTTCCCCCTCCCCCGCATTGATCAAATTATCGATGCTACCGCAGGACACAACTCATTGTGTTTCCTCGACCCATACTCCGGCTACCACCAAATTAAGATGGCGAAGCCCGACCAAGCCGCAACGGCATTCATCACACCATACAGCCCCTTCTGCTTCAACACAATGCCTTTTGGGCTCAAAAACGCCGGCGCAACATATCAGCGCATGATTCAGACATGTCTGGCGAACCAGATCGGCAAAACAGTGGAGGCATACGTAGATGATGTGGTCGTCAATACCAAACACGTCGACTCTTTAATAGACAACTTGAGGCTCACATTCGACAACCTCCGAACATACGACATCAAGCTCAACCCGGAAAAATGCGTTTTCGGTGTGCCAGCCGAAAAGCTCCTGGGCTTCATTGTATCCAGCAGAGGAATTGAAGAAAATCCGGCCAAGATCCGAGCTCTGTCACAGTTGGATATCCCAACGGACTTCAAACAAATCCAGAAATTAACCAGATGTGTGGCGGCTCTAAGCCGCTTTATCTCCCGCCTGGGAGAAAAGGCATTACCCCTTTATCGCCTCCTACGGCACACCGAACACTTTGAGTGGACGGATGCCGCCACAGCCGGATTGGAAGAAATGTCATACTGGCAACCAACCCAATCCTGGCTGCGCCAAACATTGGCGAACCAATGCTGTTATACATTGCGGCAACTCATCAAGTTGTAAGCGCAGTGCTCGTCGTCGAACGAGAAATGGGCGGACATAAATTCCCCCTTCAAAAGCCAGTCTATTATGTATCTACTGTCCTTACTCCATGCAAGTCACGGTACTCGCATTATCAAAAGATAGCATACGCGGTATTCATGGCATCCCGGAAGCTGCGACACTACTTTCAAGAGTGTTCAATAACAGTAGCCTCGGAAGTTCCACTCAATGATATTATAAACAACCGCGACGCCACGGGCCGGATTGCCAAATGGGCCATTGAGCTCCTGCCGTTCAACATAACGTACAAGCCGCGGCGAGCCATTAAGTCGCAAGTATTGGCCGACTTCGTCGCCGAATGGACGGAAGCCGAACTCCCTAAAGAGTACGGCGCATACTCCAATTGGATCATGCACTTCGACGGCTCCAAAATGCTGGCTGGTCTGGGGGCCGGTGTCGTTCTGACGTCCCCAACCGGAGATACAGTTCAACACGCACTCCAGATAATGCATACAGACTCCAACAACGCAGCCGAATACGAGGCCCTTTTACATGGTCTTCGGATGGCAGTATCCATGGGCATTCAACACCTGGAGGTGCGGGGGGATTCGAACCTTGCAATATCCCAAATAAATGGAGACTTTGATGCCAAGGATCTGAAAATGGCGGCTTATCGCAACGCCGTCCTTAAAATGTTAGCTCGGTTCGAGGGGCTCGAATTTCACCATGTGGCTCGGGAAAACAATCAGGCGGCAGACGTCCTCGCACGCATCGGCGCAAAACGCGATGCGGTCCCCCCTAACATCTTTTTGGAGAGGCTGTTTAAGCCATCCGTGGTATGGGAAGGAGACACCGGTAACAATAGTCCGGACCCGGCCACAACGCCCGATACCGAACACTTGGACATAATCGGAGGCTCTGCCACCGACATAACACCTTCAACCCATGTAATAATGGCCATCATCGCCCCGTGGATAGAACCATTCCTGGCCTACCTAACTAGGAAGAAACTCCTCGAGGACCAAAATGAGGCACGCTGCATAGTGCGGCGATCTAAAGCCTATAGGGTCCATGAGGGAGAGCTTTATAAGAAAAGCACCACCGGAGTCCTTCAAAGGTGCATCTCCGAAGAGGAAGGGCGGAAGCTTCTGGCAGAAATTCATGCCGGACTCGGCGGCCACCACGCCGCAACCCGGGCCCTTGTAAGCAAGGCCTTCCGTACAGGTTTTTACTGGCCATCGGCCCGGGCATATGCACAGGACTTGGTCCAACGCTACGTTGATTGTCAGCTCTTTGCAAACCAAAGCCATATGCCACACATCGCCCTCCACACAATCCCCATTACCTGGCCCTTTGCGGTCTGGGGGCTTGACATGGTTGGACCCCTTAAAAGGGGAACCAACAAGAAAAAATACTTGCTGGTCATGGTGGATAAATTCACCAATTGGATAGAAGCCAAACCTGGTAAAACGGCCGAATCCGGACCGGTGATAGACTTCATATCCGGGGTTGTACACCGTTATGGCGTCCCCCACAGCATCATCACTGATAACGGCACGAACTTCACTGCCGACGAGGTAAAACTCCGGTGCAAAAACATGGGCATTAAGCTCGATTATGCTTCCGTCTATCACCCACAAACTAACGGTCAAGTCGAGCGATCAAACGGTCTTATCATGAGCGGCATCAAACCCAGATTAGTGCGGTCCCTAAAGGAATCTAACACGCACTGGGTAGAGGAGCTCGACTCCATACTCTAGGGGCTGCGGACCACGCCGAATTGTACTACCGGATACACACCCTTTTTTATGGTGTACGGCGCAGAGGCGGTTCTGCCCTACGACATAATTCATGACTCACCTCGAGTGCGCATGTACGAAGAAAGAGAAGCCGAGCTCGATCGGCAGGACAATCTGGACACCCTAGAGGAGGAGCGTGACGTGGCAAAAGCCCGTTCCACATTCTATCAGCAACAGGCTCGAAGATACCAAAGCAGAGAAGTACGGGCCAAAACTTATAACGTTGGCGAACTAGTTCTACACTTGCCGGAGAAGAAAAAGACCAAGCTCGAGCCCAAATGGGAGGGTCCCTTCATCATTGACCAAGTTCTGATCGGTGGAGCGTACCGTCTGCGGGATGCATTGGATAATCGGCTTGAGCCAAACCCATGGAACTCAGCCAGGCTCTGAAGATTCTACGCCTAGCACCGGACTCTGTGTTCGTCTCCTTCCTGTGTCCATTTTTTGCATATACATTATCTGTCCTTTATTTCTCTCCTTCTTCTGTTATTTTTCCCGACGCCTTCAAAGGCTAACTTGTGCCTTGCCTGCACACCATTGACGCGCTAGCCGCGCTCATTATACCTGGGGGCTTCTTTCACAGAAGCTTACTTATTTATCCGGGGTTCATGCCCAGCACATGTGTCATCCTTCCGCATGTACCTTTTCTTCGCCATTATATGCATCGATATGACTTAAGTTTTGGCCAAGCTGGGTTGCCTGGCTCTTGTATTTATGCCCTATGTTCCCGTTAATTCGGCTAGGGCATAAGGGGAGCACCTCTGCGATTGTTACTGCCGGGTCAGCCGGATGTGTACCTCAGACTGGGTGAAGCCGAAAGCTAGCATTCTTAAGGGAATATTCGGTCGGTGAACAAAAGATGATTTTTTACTTATTTATTTTCCATATGTGCCCCCAGATGTTTTTTGACTCTTTCCGCAGTACGGACATGCACTTTAGGGCATGCATACCCAGGGAAAGGAACCCCTAACGGAACTATTCTCCCTGGAAGATGTTTCTTACTAACCATGTAATATAACATAACTAGTTGGGCACTTGTCTGTTCAAGCACTAATGACCCCTACGCCTGGTCTCCAAGCATGCCCCGGTTCTTACATAACCGAGAGGGTATTTGGATACACTCCGGACTATCGGGTCCCGAGGTTGAAGCGAAAAGGTCCGCCATGACAAATGATCTACAATCCAACTAGAAGGCATTATACATGTCACTTTAATTACATAGTCAATTTGACTGACTAAATTCCTCTTCTATACCATCTAACAGGCTGTCTAGCCTACAATCCTGTTGGGAATACTTTGCGGCCAATTCTACTTGCCCATACACTAAGCTAACGGGGATCTCTTTCCCATCAGGCCCCACAGGTCCGACCTCGGCCATGTGGTTTGGGTCAGCCTTGGTATACCGCGTCTTCACCATGGCCTAGGCTTCCCTGGCACCTTGACGGCAGGCCGATATCTTCCATAATCGGAAGTGCCGCCGCGCTCCCTTAAGCTTCTCCGCAAGCTCTCCAAGGCCTTCGGGTAGGGAGACGGATGGCCATAAGGCCTGGGCAATGCCTTGCATCACCTGTCGAGCTCGTTCGTGCAGTTGTGAGAGCTCGGGTAGAAGATCACCCACATATCCGGGCATTTCATCCGCGGGACGACCCGTTAGCATACCTACAGACATAACTCTGTTAGTCGGCTTCTTTGCCGAACTCTTCTTAAAAGTTTGTTCAAGTACTTACTGAAAATGCCGCGTCGCAGTCGCTGATTCTCCTTCACGGAGTCCGACAGTTGGGCACAAACATCCTTTAGTTCCACGCTCAGCTGGGTGTTGGCATCCTGGAGATTATTTTTCTCCTGCCTAACTCCCGTAAGCACGCTCTCGCCAGCCTTTAGCCGGCGTAGGAGATGTTGCTCATCTGGATTTCCTCTAGCGTCATCTGCAAAATTTGTTGTCAGATTGGCACATACGCCGCACTCTATACGGTATCTATCATTTGAAATTGGTATTACCAAAGGGGGTCTTCTTGGACTCCTCTTCTGCGGCCAGTGCGGCCTGAAGTTGGGCTTTGCACTCTTCAAGCTCATGAGACAATTGGGTATTCTTTTCTGTAAGAACCTGCATAACAAATGATCCTTAAATCAGTTATTCTAACTATTTCAAGTCTCAGGGGCTACTGCTATATATAATCATCAAATTTTCTCACCCGTATACCCTTTACATACTGGTTCGTGGCTCTGGCTAGGCCATTCTGAGCAGCACGGAGGTACGCGTCTCCTGAGTTGAAGGCATCAAATACCTCTAGGGAGAAACAAGCGTCACGGAGAATGGCTGGCGACGCCTGTGGTTCATGGCGCTCTCCACCTCAGAATTTGTGGCAGATATTTTATCCGCATCCTCTGTCGGAGGAGCCTCCGGCGTGCGCCTCGTGTTCGCTTCCGCTTCCGTGTCCGGCCCTAGAGCCCGACTGGTTGAGGCGTGATTGGTGACCTCTCCGGATATAGTCCGGCGAGCGTTCTTCTTCCTAGAAAGCATGGGCGTTATTATGTCTTTAAAGACGATACCATGGAGTGAGGTGGCACATCATACCTCTGCGCTGGCGTCTCAGTCCGGACCGTGTTCCTTTTTAGCCTGCTCGGCCTCAGAGCCCCTTGTTGGCTAGTCGCCGCGGGCTCGGCATGGCGTCCCAAGGGCCTTCCCTATAAAACACCGTTGGTATACGGTAAGTAAAGTGAGGCGAATCCTTTTCAAAAATGTTGGGACTATGATCTCAGTCACCTGCGAAGCTGGGAGCAGCGCAGGGTAGTCGGCCATAATGGCTACCAAGGCACCGTCACTGCTTAACTGGTAAAATACCCTGTCAATCAGCTCCACGGATATGTCCGGATCCTCTTTGAAGGCCGGGTCGAGGGACCGCTCAGGATCCTCTGGTTGTGGAGGTGGGCTGTTGATCTCCCTTACAGCCTTACGCAGTTCCTGTGATGAATTTGCAAGATGAAACATTTAACTATGGGAATATGGAATGGTTGGGCACAAAAAAATGGCGGCCTACCCAGCTCAGAGGATTGTACATGGAAAACCCATTCGGGGGCTTGATGCGGAGGAATTCCTCTTCCTCCCCCTTGTACAAATCGGACAAGATTTTTGCTAGAGCAGCGGTCGAGTCCGGCCCCTTGCGGCCACAGCGGGTGGCGTCATCCTCCCTGTTGAAATCCCACATGGGGTGGCCTCGATATTGAAGCGGCTGCACCCCCCGCATAATGCATATTGCCATGACTTCGGTCATGGTCAGTCCTGATTGATCCAATACCTTTATCCGGCTCATCAGGTAAAGAATGTCTCTGTCATCTTCCTCCTGGGGGCTCCGTGGCCGCCAGCTCAGGCGCTTCTTCAAAGGAGCATTATCAAACTCGGGAAGGTCGATCCGAATAGGATCCGAAAGAGGGACGTCTTCCATGTAAAACCACTCTGAAGGCCAGTCCTCGGACGCCTTCTTCGGGGTTCCGGACAGGTATCTGGCCCCGGCGATGCGCCATACTTCGGCTCCACCCACCTGATATATTGACCCCCTCTGTGAATGGGGCACAAGGCAGAACAACTTCTTCCACAGTGCGAAATGAGCTTCGCAGCGCAAGAACAGCTCACAAAGGGCTACGTAGCCAGCGATATGAAGTATGGAGGCAGGTGTATGGTTATGCAACTGGAGGCCGTAGAACTCTAGGAGCCCTTGGAGCAACGGATGGATTGGAAATCCGAGCCCCCGTAACAAATGAGGGACAAGACATACCCGCTCTCCCTTAGAGGGGTTGGGAAGGCTCTCCGCTTGCTCCCCGCCATTATAGGTGGCGAGCCCGGCTCGAACCGGGACCATATACGCTGGGGGGAGAAATCCTTGGGTCTGAAGCTTCACTAATTGGCTGTGCGGGACGGAACACCTCTCCCAATCTCTGGGCTTGGGGTTGGGGGAACGACAGGAGGAGCTGCGCTGACCGGCCATGTTGGAATGGATTTTCTCAGGCGCGCTCCGATGAATGCTCGCTAGGGGAGGATGGTGTGGTTTGGATCTGAATCCTCATCTCTTTAATAGACAGCTCATTTGGGGGGTAAATGTAAAAACACCCTGGCTCCTCACATTCGCTTAACACGTGGAAGGTGGATACTATTGGGCGTGGAAGCCAAGGAGCGCAGCATCTACAAGAAGCCGGACACTATTTAACAGGTACTCGGAATTTGGAGAAGAACCCGCCTTGCAATGTCGAAGACAATCTGCGTGCCGTACTCATCGTCATTGAAGCCTGGTTCAGGGGCTACTGAGGGAGTCCCGGATTAGGGGGTATCCGGACAGCCGGACTATAACCTTTTGGCCGGACTGTTGGACTATGAAGATACAAGATTGAAGACTTCGTCCCGTGTCCGGATGGGACTCTCCTTGGCGTGGAAGGCAAGCTTGGCAATACGGATATGTAGATCTCCTTCCTTGTAACCGACTCTGTGTAACCCTAGCCCCCTCCGGTGTCTATATAAACCGGAGGGTTTAGTCCGTAGGACCATAACAACAATAATCATACCATAGAGTAGCTTCTAGGGTTTAGCCTCTCTGATCTCGTGGTAGATCAACTCTTGTACTACCCATATCATCAATATTAATCAAGCAGGAGTAGGGTTTTACCTCCATCGAGAGGGCCCGAACCTGGGTAAAAACATCGTGTCCCTTGTCTCCTGTTACCATCCGCCTAGACGCACAGTTCGGGACCCCCTACCCGAGATCCACCGGTTTTGACACCGACAGCGCTCCTCGGCCAGCCGTCGCTGGCGCCACATCTCGAGGTACGCCGCCTCCTGCGTCGGCGTCGCTTCCATCCAAACCGGTGGCACGGAGACTGATACGTCTCCGTCGTATCTACTTTCCCAAACACTTTTGCCCTTGTTTTGGACTCTAACTTGTATGATTTGAATGGAACTAACCCGGACTGACGCTGTTTTTAGTAGAATTACCATGGTGTTGTTTTATGTGCAGAAAACAAATATTCTCGGAATGACCTAAAACTCCATGGAACACCTTAGAAAAAAATCCTCGCCAAAGATGAAGACCAGGGGGCCCACACCCTGTCCACGAGGGTGGGGGGCGTGCCCCCCTACCTCATGGGCCCCCTGGAAACCCTCCGACGCCAACTCCAACTCTATATATTCACTTTCAGAGAGAAAAAAAATCAGAGAGAAGAAATCATCGCGTTTTACGATACGGAGTTGCCGCCAAGCCCTAAAACCTCTCGGGAGGGCTGATCTGGAGTCCATTCGGGGCTCCGGAGAGGGGGATTCGTCGCCGTCGTCATCATCAACCATCCTCCATCACCAATTTCATGATGCTCACCGCCGTGCGTGAGTAATTCCATAGTAGGCTTGCTGGACGGTGATGGGTTGGATGAGATTTATCATGTAATTGAGTTAGTTTTGTTAGGGTTTGATCCCTAGTATCCACTATGTTCTGAGATTGATGTTGCTATGACTTTGCTATGCTTAATGCTTGTCACTAGGGCCCGAGTGCCATGATTTCAGATATGAACCTATTATGTTTTCATGAATATATGTGTGTTCTTGATCCTATCTTGCAAGTCTATAGTCACCTACTATGTGTTATGATCCGGCAACCCCGAAGTGACAATAATCGGGACCACTCCCGGTGATGACCATAGTTTGAGGAGTTCATGTATTCACTATGTGCTAATGCTTTGTTTCGGTTCTCTATTAAAAGGAGGCCTTAATATCCCTTAGTTTCCAATAGGACCCCGCTGCCACGGGAGGGTAGGACAAAAGATGTCATGCAAGTTCTTTTCCATAAGCACGTATGACTATATACGGAATACATGCCTACATTACATTGATGAATTGGAGCTAGCTCTGTGTCACCCTATGTTATGACTGTTACATGATGAACCGCATCCGGCATAATTATCCATCGCTAATCCGGTGCCTACGAGTTTTCCATATACTGGTTCTCGCTTATTTACTTTCCTGCTGCTACTGTTACAATCACTACAAAATACCAAAAACATTACTTTTGCTGTCTTTACTTTTGCTGCTGTTACCACCACTATCATATTACTGTGCTACTAAACACTTTGCTGCAGATACTAAGTTTCCAGGTGTGGTTGAATTGACAACTCAGCTGCTAATACTTGAGAATATTCTTTGGCTCCCCTTGTGTCGAATCAACAAATTTGGGTTAAATACTCTACCCTCGAAAACTGTTGCGATCCCCTATACTTGTGGGTTATCAAGACCTTTTTCTGGCGCCGTTGCTGGGGAGCATAGCTCTATTATTTGAGTCACTTGGGATTTATATCTGCTGGACACTATGAAGAACTTGAAAGACGCTAAGAAAACAATTTATCCCTCAACTACGAGGGGAGGTAAGGAACTGCCATCTAGCTCGGCACTTGATTCACCTTCTGTGATGAGTAAGCTAGTGACACCTAAACCTGCTTCTGCTATTCGTTCCGATATGTCGCATGTTATTGATGATGCCACTTCTGCTATGCAAGATACTTATGATGAAACTGCTTCTATGCCTGATACTACCGTGCCCCTTAGTGAATTTCTTGAAGAACAAATTGCTAGGGCTAGAGAAAGAGAAATTGATGAATCTGAATACGATGATGATAGTGATGATGAAAATATGCCTGTTATTCCTGAAGGTTACCTTTTTGATAAAGACTCTACTTTAGCTATTTTAGCCTGCAAAGATAGATATGAGCTTAAGAGGTTATTGATTAAATGGAGCAAAGAATCACTTAGAGATAAAATGAAACCCAATCCTGCTTTTGTAACTTCACCTACATGTGTTCCAGATAAGGATTATGAATTCTCTGTTGATCCAGATATAATTACTTTGGTTGAATCTGATCCTTTTTATGGCTATGAATCTGAAACTGTTGTGGCACATCTTACTAAGTTAAATGATATAGCTGCCCTGTTCACTAATGATGAGAATCGCGTTACTTCTATATACTCAAAATATTTCCGTTCTCATTAAAGGGTGATGCTAAGACATGGTTTAATTCTCTTGATCCTGGTTGTGTGTGTAGTCCCCAGGATATGATTTATTACGTCTCTGCTAAATATTTCCCTGCTCATAAGAAACAAGCTGCCTTGAGGGAAATATACAACTTTGTGCAAATTAAAGAAGAGAGTCTCCCACAAGCTTGGGGGAGGCTTCTCAAGCTACTTAATGCTTTGCCTGATCACCCTCTTAAGAAACCTAAAATACTTGATATCTTTTATAATGGACTAACCGATGCTTCCAGAGATTACCTGGATAGTTGTGCTGGTTCTCTTTTCAGGGAAAGAACACCGGATGAAGCTGAAATTCTATTGAATAATATGTTGACAAATGAAAATAATTGGGCACCTTCTGAGCCAGCCCCTGAGCCAGCTCCTGCTCCAATTAATGATCCTATTCCTAAACCAACTCCGAAGAAGAGAGGTGTTTTATTTCTCAGTCCCGAAGATATGCAAGAGGCAAAGAAATCTATGAAAGAAAAAGGTATTAAAACTGAAGATGTTAAGAATTTACCTCATATTGAAGAAATACATGGTCTTAATCTACGGCCTGTTGAAGAAGTATATGATTTGAATCCCTTATTTATTGAAGAACCTCCTGATCCCGATATCCCGACACAGGTAGTAAAGGTAAATTCTCTCTATAGATATGATAAAGCTGAAGTCCCTCCTACTAAAATTGCTAGTCAGTGCTTTGATGAGTTTGATAACTTTATGTTTAAGCAAGACGACTTCGGTGCTTACTTTGGTAGACAATTAAAAGAAAATGCTTATATGATTAGACGCTTGGGTGATTATATGGCCAATATTAGAGGTGAACTTAAACTTGTTAGCAAACATGCTTCTATGGTTACCACTCAAGTAGAACAAGTACTTAAGGCTCAAAAAGAAGTGCTTGATGAAATGAATAGTAAGAAAAATGATTATGCTGTTAGAGTGGCTACTAGAACTGGTAGAATGACTCAAGAACCTTTGTATCCTGAAGGCCACCCTAAGAGAATCGAGCAAGATTCTCAAAGAAATAATATTGATGTTCCTAGCTCTTCTAAAAAAGAAGAAAAAGAAAAATGATAGAACTGTGCAAACTTCTAGTGAACCTATTGCTGAACCACCTGATAATCGAAATGATATCTCTATGTCTGATGCTGAAACACAATCTGGTAATGAACATGAACCTAATGAAAATGTTAATGATGATGTTCATGATGATGCTCAACCTAGTAATGATAATGATGTAGAAATTAAACCCGCTATTGATCTTGATAACCCACAATCAAAGAATCAACGTTATGATAAAAGAGACTTTGTTGCTAGGAAACATGGTAAAGAAAGAGAACCATGGGTTGAGAAACCCATGCCTTTCCCTCCTAAACCATCCAAGAAAAAGGATGATGAGGATTTTGAGCGCTTTGCTGAAATGATTAGGCCTATCTTTTTACGTATGCGATTAACTGATGTGCTCAAAACAAATCCTTATGCTAAATATATGAAGGATATGATTACTAATGAAAGAAAGATACCGGAAGCTGAAATTTCCACCATGCTTGCTAATTATACTTTTAAGGGTGGAATACCGAAGAAACTTGGAGATCCCGGAGTACCTACTATACCATGCTCCATTAAAAGAAATTATATTAAAACTGCTTTATGTGATCTTGGAGCCGGTGTTAGTGTTATGCCTCTCTCTTTATATCGTAGACTTGACTTGAGTAAGTTGACACCTACTGAAATATCTTTGCAAATGGTGATAAATCAACTGCTATACCTGTCGGTATTTGCGAGGACGTGCCTGTTGTGGTTGCGAACGTTATTATTTTAACGGACTTTGTTATTCTTGATATTCCCGAGGATGATAGTATGTCTATTATTCTTGGAAGACCTTTTCTTAATACTGCAGGGGCTGTTATTGATTGCAACAAAGGCAATGTCACTTTTCATGTTAATGGTAATGAGCATATGGTACACTTTCCGAGGAAACAACCTCAAGTTCATAGTATCAACTCTATTGGAAAAATTCCATCGATCAAATTTGGAGGTTTTGAATTTCCTCTTCCTACTGTCAAAAAGAAATATGATATACTTATTATAGGGGATGTGCATATCCCCGTTGAGGTAACTTAGTGTTATTAGAAATTTCTCCGGTTTCATGATTATCGGAATGAGTTTGTTAACAAGACTTGATCAACCTTGTTAGTGGATTCTTTTTGATGAGCATGAGATGGATGAAACTAGAAGCACAAACTTCTGTACCCTCTTTATACTTTTTGTAATTTAGTAGAAATAAAGTAAAAATAGTATTTTTTTCTGTCTATTTCCTGGCTTATCCGTGCAATATAAAATATCCCGAAAATAAAAGTCCTCAGAATGCCATGCCAATTTAATATGATTTTTTCGGGAATATTTGAGGATTTATTGTGCAAAAATTACCACGGGAGGAGCTGCCACCTGGCCACGAGGGTGGTGGGAGCACCCCCCCTCCTAGGGCGCGCCCCCTGCCTCGTGGGCCCACAGTGGCCCTCCTCCACTTATCCCAGCACCCATCTTCTTCCTCTGTCTCACACAAACCCGAAAAACCAACTCAAGCACGAGTTCCAGCCACTTTTGCTGTGATTTTCGATCTCCTTGCTCAAAGCACCTCTCGCAAAACTGCTTGGAGAGATTGTTCCTTGGTATGTGACTCCTCCATTGGTCCAATTAGTTTTTGTTCTAGTGCTTTATTCTTTGCAAATTTGTGCTGCATAGGTGACCATGTTCTTGAGCTTGCATGTCAAATTTATATGGTTCCAAGTAGTTCTAATGCTTGATATAGGCTCTAGGCACTTGTAGGAGTAGTTGCTATCAGTTTTATTGAAGTTGGTTCACTTTTGTTTGAAGTTACTAAAAATTTCAGATTATTTCAGAAATAATGAGGAGACTTTTGAGGGGTTCATCGAGCCAAAGCTCGAAGGATAAACAAGATGAAGAAGCTCAGAGGCCCAAATATAATTTGCCTCGTACCGCGGAAGTCCGGCCGTGTGAATGGCCTTCTGATAATTTCTTGAGAGAGGCCGGGATTTATGAAGATTTCTATTCATTGATTGACAATGCTGGCCTCACCAACTTCGTCCGCGACCAACGTCCACAGTATCTCTTACTCACAAATACTTTTGTGCAAAACTTCTACTTTTTCCCTAAGGAATCACCTCCTCAAGTAGAGTTCCATTTATATGACGTTGTTAAGAAAATACCATTATATGAATTTTGCAAGATCTGCAACATACCCCCTGAGGGCACCTTAGAGGAACCACCCTGTAAGGAGTTGGAACCATTTATTAAACTTATCTCTGTGGGAGAAACCAGGAAAATTTCAGATACGAGGATCACTAGCATACATTTTCCTGTGTTACGCTATTTTGCTTTATTTGCTAGTCGATGCCTGATTGGTCGTGGGAACTGTGGGAACTTCAGTGTTCCTGATATTATTATTCTGTTCCATGGTTTATACCGCGACAACACTGTTAGTATGGGCGGAATTATTGCAAGGCGGTTAAGTCTTAACCGTACTAAGGGTCCCATCTTTGGAGGCATTTATGCTTCACGCCTCGCTGCACACTTTAACATAGCTATTAGGCATTATGAGAAAGAAGAAAAATTGCTGCCTAGTGCTTACCTAGATTATAAGAGCATGATTGCCCATGATTTCCTTGTTAAGGACAGGAATGGAGAGCTCAAATACAAGTTATACTTTGATAAACATTATCCTGAAACTATTACGTTGCCTGCTCCTTCTTTGTTTAATTTTGTAGGACCTTATCTCGTTACGTGGGCTGCCGTCCAAGCTTACAAGAACCCTGCACCAGCCCCGGAAGCGGAACCACAAGATGAGCCTCCACGACAATCTGATTATTTTTGGGATCCAGAGACGACTGTCAGCCAGTGGCAGTCAGAGTCCTCTTCTTCATCACAGTATGATCCCAACTATTCTTCGTCGCAGTACGATCCCAGCTATACCTACGGGTATCCGCCAGGCTATCCCTGGCAATAGACCAACTTAGGCCAAAAGCCTAAGCTTGGGGGAGTACATATTTCTCACTGACATTACATTTATGTTCACACACACTCATTGCTAGATGTCGGTGCTCATACTTTTTCACTGTAATATCCATGCTAGTTTATTTTCTTTTTCCTGCTTTCTTCTTGTGTGTTTGTTAAACCTTAAGAAAAACCAAAAAAATTAGTAGTAGTTTACTTTTTTGCTGTAGTAGTAGTAATTAAAAAGAAAACCCAAAAATATTTCCCGTTCTTCTTTTGCTTGTTGGGAGCTTTCCCGTGTAAATAGTTTTTATTTTCTTTCCTTTTCTTTGGGGGTCAGTAGGAGAAGACCATAATTAAATTGTTGTAGTGGCTCTTATATGCATTGTTGTTGATTTAACCCAGAGCCCATACTGCCTTGTCTTCTCCTGTTTATTGAATGCTCGCAGATTCCAGCTTAGTCCAATGCACGTGCACTCTTATTATTATTCACACCATTCGGTCGTGCAAGTGAAAGGCAATTATGATGACATATATGATGGACTGACTGAGATGAGAAAAGCTGGTATGAACTCGACCTCTTTTGTTTTTGTAAATATGATGAGCCCGTCATTCCTAATTCAGCTTATTATGAATAAACATGTTTGCAATGACAATTAGAGATCATAGTTGCTTGTGCCATGCTTGATTAGCTATGAGTTATGATGATTTACCTTGTATGCCAACATGCTATTGAGATGATTATGATGTGGTATGATAGGGTGGTATCCTCCTTTGAATGATTTAAGTGACTTGACTTGGCACATGTTCACACATGTAGTTGAAACAAATCAACATAGCCTTCATGATATTTATGTTCATGGTGGATTATATCCTACTCATGCTTGCATCCAATGTTTATTAATTTTAATGCATGTACATGGTTGTTGTCGCTCTCTAGTTGGTCGCTTCCCAGTCTTTTGCTAGCCTTCACCTGTACTAAGCGGGAATACTGCTTGTGCATCCAATCCTTTAAACCCCAAAGTTATTCCAGATGAGTCCACTATACCTTCCTATATGCGGTATCTACCTGCCATTCCAAGTAAATTTGTATGTGCCAAACTCTAAACCTTCAAATAAACATTCTGTTTTGTATGCTCGAATAGCTCATGTATCAACCAAGGTTGTCCTTATCTTCCATGTTAGGAGGGTTATTCTCAAGAGGAGTGGACTCCGCTCCTCACTCACGAGAAAATGGCTGGTCACCGGGATGCCCAGTCCCATGCTTTATGCAAACTAAATCAAAATTAATTACAAACAAAACTCTCCCTGGGACCTGATGTATGTTGGAGACACTCGTTGTTTCGAGCAAGTCATGGATTGATGCTTGTTGGTGGAGGGGGAGTATAAACTTTACCATTCTGTTTGGGAACCACCTATAATGTGTTTAGCATGGAAGATATCGCCATCTCTTAGTTGCTACGTTGACAATGAAATTATACCACTCAAAATATAATTTATCTCTATTTCAAAACCGAGCTCTGGCACCTCTACAAATCCCTGCTTCCCTCTACGAAGGGCCTATCCATTTACATTTATGTTGAGTCATCACCCTCTTATTAAAAAGCACTAGCTGGAGAGCACATCCGTCCTTTGCATTCATCATTGTTAATTTATATTGGGTATGACTATGATTGGATCTCTTTTACCATGAATTACAATGTCTAGTCAGTCCTTGATCTTTAAAGGTGCTCTGCATTTATGTTTTGCGGTCTCAGAAAGGGCTAGCGAGATACCATCTTGTTATATCATATTATGATTGTTTTGAGAAAGTGTTGTCATCCGAGATTTATTATTATGGCTTGCTAGTTGATTATGCTATTGATATGAGTAATTGTGAGACCTGAGAATTATTGCAAATGTGGTTAGTTATGATCTATGCTGAAAACTTGAATGCTAGCTTGACATAGTTACAACAACAAGAGCAAACAGAGTTTGTAAAAGTTTTTCTTTCTTTCTTTCTTTCTTTCTTTTAGTTTGTCAACTGAATTGCTTGAGGATAAGCAAGGGTTTAAGCTTGGGGGAGTTGATACGTCTCCGTCGTATCTACTTTTCCAAACACTTTTGCCCTTGTTTTGGACTCTAACTTGTATGATTTGAATGGAACTAACCCGGACTGACGCTGTTTTCAGCAGAATTACCGTGGTGTTGTTTTATGTGCAGAAAACAAATATTCTCGGAATGACCTGAAACTCCACAGAACACCTTAGAAAAAAAATCCTCACCAAAGATGAAGACCAGGGGGCCCACACCCTGTCCACGAGGGTGGGGGGCGCGCCCCCCCTCCTGGGTGCGCCCCCCTACCTCATGGGCCCCCTGGAAACCCTCCGCCGCCAACTCCAACTCTATATATTCACTTTCAGAGAGAAAAAAATCAGAGAGAAGAAATCATCGTGTTTTACGATACGGAGTTGCCGCCAAGCCCTAAAACCTCTCGGGAGGGCTGATCTGGAGTCCGTTCGGGGCTCCGGAGAGGGGGATTCGTCGCCGTCGTCATCATCAACCATCCTCCATCACCAATTTCATGATGCTCACCGCCGTGGGTGAGTAATTCCATAGTAGGCTTGCTGGACGGTGATGGGTTGGATGAGATTTATCATGTAATCGAGTTAGTTTTGTTAGGGTTTGATCCCTAGTATCCACTATGTTCTGAGATTGATGTTGCTATGACTTTGCTATGCTTAATGCTTGTCACTAGGGCCCGAGTGCCATGATTTCAGATCTGAACCTATTATGTTTTCATGAATATATGTGTGTTCTTGATCCTATCTTGCAAGTCTATAGTCACCTACTATGTGTTATGATCCGGCAACCCTAAAGTGACAATAATCGGGACCACTCCCGGTGATGACCATAGTTTGAGGAGTTCATGTATTCACTATGTGCTAATGCTTTGTTCCGGTTCTCTATTAAAACGAGGCCTTAATATCCCTTAGTTTCCAATAGGACCCCGCTGCCACGGGAGGGTAGGACAAAAGATGTCATGCAAGTTCTTTTCCATAAGCACGTATGACTATATACGGAATACATGCCTACATTACATTGATGAATTGGAGCTAGCTCTGTGTCACCCTATGTTCTGACTGTTACATGATGAACCGCATCCGGCATAATTATCCATTGCTAATCCGGTGCCTACGAGTTTTCCATATACTGGTTCTCGCTTATTTACTTTCCTGCTGCTACTGTTACAATCACTACAAAATTCCAAAAACATTACTTTTGTTGTCTTTACTTTTGCTGCTGTTACCACCACTATCATATTACTGTGCTACTAAACACTTTGCTGCAGATACTAAGTTTCCAGGTGTGGTTGAATTGACAACTCAGCTGCTAATACTTGAGAATATTCTTTGGCTCCCCTTATGTCGAATCAACAAATTTGGGTTAAATACTCTACCCTCAAAAACTGTTGCGATCCCCTATACTTGTGGGTTATCAGAGACCCACTTGCACACTACTCCCGTCCAGGAGTAGCGCTCAATGGGGGACGGCTCCGGCTCGGGCTCCGGCTGCCGCTGTGGCTCGGCTTTGACGCGGCGTCCGGGAGGGGACGGCGGGGCCACCGGCGACAGCATGCAGTCGCCAGCCGCAGAGAGGGCAATGGCCTGCGCCATGGCCGCCTCGTACCGAGCCTCCTCTTCCTCCACCGCCTCCACCCTATGCTGCTTGTCCTCCTCGCTCTTCCGGTAGACTACCGCAAGGGCCTCCTGGTAGGCGTCCTCCGACGCCTAGTCCTCCTCGCGAACGACGAGCTGCGGCGGCGGGACGCTGTGGTCGACCTCGTGCACGCTGTGTCGCCTCGCCTCCTCGTGCTCGAAGGTGAACCACCTCGCCCAGTTCAATGAGTCAGTTGCGTAGGCGGGGTCACGGCACTGCTCCGGCATCAGCAGCACCCGCCGGCACCGCACCTCCTCCGCGTGCGCCCTAGCCGATCGCGGCGCCGGCGGCACTGGGATCTGTTGAGGAACGCAGTAATTTCAAAAAAATTCCTATGCACACGCAAGATCTATGTGATGCATAGCAACGAGCGGGAGAGTGTTGTCCACGTACCCTCGTAGACCGTAAGCGGAAGCGTCAAGTGACGCGGTTGATGTAGTCGAACGTCTTCACGATCCAACCGATCTTAGTACCGAAAGTATGTCACCTCCGCGATCTGCACACTATCAGCTCGGTGACGTCCCTCGAACTCTTGATCCAGCTGAGGTCGAGGGAGAGTTCCGTCAGCACGACGGCGTGGGGACGGTGTTGATGAAGTTACTGGCGCAGGGCTTCGCCTAAGCACTATAATGATATGACCGAGGTGGAAATCTGTGGAGGGGGCACCGCACTCGGCTAAACAATGTCAACTTGTGTGTTCTAGGGTGCCGCCTGCCCCTGTATATAAAGGAGCAAGGGGGGAGGCCGGCCAGCCCTAGGGCGCGGCAAGGAGGGGAGGAATCCTCCTCCTAGTAGGAGTAGGATTCCTCCTTTCCTAGTCCTACTAGGAAGGGGCAGGAAGGAGTAGGAGAAGGGAAGGAAAGGGGGGGCGCCACCCCCCTAGTCCAATTCAGACTCAAGGGGGAGGGGGCGCGCGGCCTGCCCTAGCCGCCCCTCTCTTTCTCTCTCCACCAAGGCCCATCTAGGCCCACTAGTTCCCCGGGGGGTTCCGGTAACCCTCCGGCACTCCGGTTTTATCCAAAATCACCCGGAACACTTCCGGTGTCCGAATATAGCTGTCCAATATATCAATCTTTATGTCTCGACCATTTCGAGACTCCTCGTCATGTCCGCGATCACATCCGGGACTCCGAACTACCTTCGGTACATCAAAACACATAAACTCATAATACCTATCGTCATCGAACGTTAAGCGTGCGGACCCTACGGGTTCGAGAACTATGTAGGCATGAACGAGACACGTCTCCGGTCAATAACCAATAGTGGAACCTAGATGCTCATATTGGTTCCCACATATTCTACGAAGATCTTTATCGGTCAAACCGCATAACAACGTACGTTGTTCCCTTTGTCATCGGTATGTTACTTGCCTGATATTCGATCGTCGGTATCTCAATACCTAGTTCAATCTCGTTACCGGCAAGTCTCTTTACTCGTTCCGTAATGCATCATCCTGTGATTAACTCATTAGTCACATTGCTTGCAAGGCTTATAGTGATGTGCATTACCGAGAGGGCCCAGAGATACCTCTAAGACAATCGGAGTGACAAATCCTAATCTCGATCTATGCCAACTCAACAAACACCATCGGAGACACATGTAGAGCATCTTTATAATCACCCAGTTACGTTGTGACGTTTGGTATCACACAAAGTGTTCCTCCGGTATTCGGGAGTTGCATAATCTCATAGTCATAGGAACATGTATAAGTCATGAAGAAAGCAATAACAACATACTAAAGATCAAGTGCTAAGCTAACAGAATGGGTCAAGTCAATCACATTATTCTCTAATGATGTGACCCCATTCATCAATTGACAACTCATGTCTATGGCTAGGAAACTTAACCATCTTTGATTAACGAGCTAGTCAAGTAGAGGCATACTAGTGACTCTCTGTTTGTCTATGTATTCACACATGTACTAAGTTTCCGGTTAATACAATTCTTGCATGAATAATAAACATTTATCATGATATAAGGAAATATAAATAACAACTTTATTATTGCTTCTAGGGCGTATTTCCTTCAGTCTCCCACTTGCACTAGAGTCAATAATCTAGATTACACAGTAATGATTCTAACACCCATGGAGTCTTGGTGTTGATCATGTTTTGCTCGTGAGAGAGGCTTAGTCAACGGGTCTGCAACATTCAGGTCCGTATGTATGTTGCAAATATGTCTCCCTCCTTGACTTGATCGCGGATGGAATTGAAGCGTCTCTTGATGTGTTTGGTTCTTTTGTGAAATCTGGACTCCTTTGCCAAGGCAATTGCACGAGTATTGTCACAAAAGATTTTCATTGGACTCAATGCACTAGGTATGACACCTAGATCGGATATGAACTCCTTCATCCAGACCCATTCATTTGCTGCTTCCGAAGCAGCTATGTACTACGCTTCACACGTAGATCCCGCCACGACGCTTTGCTTAGAACTGCACCAACTGACAGCTCCACCTTTCAATATAAATACGTATCCGGTTTGTGACTTAGAGTCATCAGGATCAGTGCCAAAGCTTGTATCAACGTAACCATTTACGACGAGCTCTTTGTCACCTCCATTAACGAGAAACATATCCTTAGTCCTTTTCAGGTATTTCAGGATGTTCTTGGCCGCTGTCCAGTGATCCACTCCTGGATTACTTTAGTACCTCCCTACTAAACTAATAGCAAGGCACACATCAGGTCTGGTACACAACATTGCATACATGATAGAGGCTATGGCTAAAGCATAGGGAACAACTTTCATTTTCTCTCTATCTTCTACAGTGGTCGGGCATTGAGTCTGACTCAACTTCACACCTTGTAACACAGGCAAGAACCATTTCTTTGCTTGATCCATTTTGAACTTCTTCAAAACTTTATCAAGGTATGTGCTTTGTGAAAGTCCAATTAAGTGTCTCGATCTATCTCTATAGATCTTGATGCCCAATATAAAAGCAGCTTCACCGTGGTCTTTCATTGAAAAACTCTTGTTCAAGTATCCTTTTATGCTATCCAGAAATTCTATATCATTTCCAATCAATAATATGTCATCCACATATAATAATAGAAATGCTACAGAGCTCCCACTCACTTTCTTGTAAATACATGCTTCTCCAAAAGTCTGTATAAAACCATATGCTGTGATCACACTATCAAAGCGTTTATTCCAACTCCGAGATGCTTGCACCAGTCCATAAATGGATCGCTGGAGCTTGCACACTTTCTTAGCATCCTTTGGATCGATAAACCTTCGGGTTGCATCATATACAACTCTTCTTCCAGAAATCCATTCAGGAATGCAGTCTTTACATCCATTTGCCAAATTTCATAATCATAAAATGCAGCAATTGCTAACATGATTCAGACAGACTTAAACATCACTACAGGAGAGAAGGTCTCATTGTAGTCAACTCCTTGAACTTGTCGAAAACCTTTCACAAAAAGTCGAGCTTTGTAGACAGTAACATTACCGTCAGCGTCAGTCTTCTTCTTGAAGATCCATTTATTCTCGATGGCTTGCTGATCATCGGGCAAGTCAACCAAAGTCCACACTTTGTTCTCATACATGGATCCTATCTCAGATTTCATGGCCTTAAGCCATTTTGCGGAATCTGGGCTCATCATCGCTTCCTCATAGTTCGTAGGTTCGTCATGGTCAAGTAACATGACCTCCAGAACATGATTACCGTACCACTCTGGTGCGGATCTTACTCTGGTTGACCTACGAGGTTCGGTAGTAACTTGATCTGAAGTTTCAGGATCATTATCATTAGCTTCCTCACTAATTGGTGTAGGGATCACAGGAACTGTTTTCTATGATGAACTAGTTTCCAATAAGGGAGCAGGTACAATTACCTCATCAAGTTCTACTTTCCTCCCACTCACTTCTTTCGAGAGAAACTCCTTCTCTAGAAAGGATCCATTCTTAGCAACGAATGTCTTGCCTTCGGATCTGTGATAGAAGGTGTACCCAACAGTCTCCTTTGGGTATCCTATGAAGACACATTTATCCAATTTGGGATCGAGCTTATCAGGTTGAAGCTTTTTCACATAAGCATCGCACCCCCAAACTTTAAGAAACGACAACTTGGGTTTCTTGCCAAACCACAGTTCATAAGGTGCCGTCTCAACGGATTTAGATGGTGCCCTATTTAACGTGAATGCAGCCGTCTCTAAAGCATAATCCCAAAACGATAGCGGTAAATCAGTAAGAGACATCATATATCGCACCATATCTAATAAAGTGCGGTTACGATGTCCGGACACACCATTACGTTGTGGTGTTCCGGGTGGCATGAGTTGCGAAACTATTCCGCATTATTTCAAATGAAGACCAAACTCGTAACTCAAATATTCTCCTCCACGATCAGATCATAGAAACTTTATTTTCTTGTTATGATGATTTTCCACTTCACTCTGAAATTCTTTGAACTTTTCAAATGTTTCAGACTTATGTTTCATCAAGTAGATATACCCATATCTGCTCAAATCATCTGTGAAGGTGAGAAAATAACGATACCCACCGTGAACCTCAATATTCATAGGACCACATACATCAGTATGTATGATTTCCAACCAATCCGTTGCTCGCTCCATTGTTCCGGAGAACGGAGTTTTAGACATCTTGCCCATGAGGCATGGTTCGCCAGTACCAAGTGATTCATAATCAAGTGATTCCAAAAGTCCATCAAAATGGAGTTTCTTCATGCGCTTTATACAAATATGACCCAAACGGCAGTGCCACAAATAAGTTGCACTATCATTATCAACTCTGCATCTTTTGTCTCCAATATTATGAATATGTGTGTCACTACTATCGAGATTCAACAAAAATGGACCACTCTTCAAGGGTGCATGACCATAAAAGATATTACTCATATAAATAGAACAACTATTATTCTCGGATTTAAATGAATAACCGTCTCGCATCAAACAAGATCCAGATATAATGTTCATGCTTAACGCTGGCACCAAATAACAATTATTCAGGTTTAAAACTAATCCCAAAGGTAGATGTAGAGGTAGCGTGCCGACGGCGATCACATCGACTTTGGAACCATTTCCCACGCGCATCGTCACCTCGTCCTTAGCCAATCTTCTCTTAATCTGTAATCCCTATTTCGAGTTGCAAATATTAGCAACAGAACCAGTATCAAATACACAGGCACTATTGCGAGCATTAGTAATAAGGTACACATCAATAACATGTATATCACATATACCTTTGTTCACCTTGCCATCCTTCTTATCTGGCAAATACTTGGGGCAGTTCCGCTTCCAGTGACCAGTCCCTTTGCAGTAGAAGCACTCAGTTTCAGGCTTAGGTCCAGACTTGGGCTTCTTCACTTGAGCAGCAACTTGCTTGCCGTTCTTCTTGAAGTTCCCCTTCTTCCCTGTACCCTTTTTCTTGAAACTGGTGGTCTTGTTGACCATCAACACTTGATGCTCCTTCTTGATTTCTATCTCTGCAGCCTTTAGCATCGCGAAGAGCTCGGGAATTGTCTTGTTCATCCCTTGCATATTATAGTTCATCATGAAGCTCTTGTAGCTTGGTGGCAGTGATTGAAGAATTCTGTCAATGACACTATCATCAGGAAGATTAACTCCGAGCTGAATCAAGTGGTTGTTATACCCAGACATTATGAGTATATGTTCACTGACAGAACTATTCCCCTCCATCTTGAAGCTATAGAACTTATTGGAAACTTCATATCTCTCAATCCGGGCATTTGCTTGAAATATTAACTTCAACTCCTGGAACATCTCATATGCTCCATGACGTTCAAAACATCGTTGAAGTCCCGATTCTAAGCCGTAAATCATGGCACACTGAACTATCGAGTAGTCATCAGCTTTGCTCTGCCAGATGTTCACAACGTCCGGTGTTGCTCCTGCCGCGGGTCTTGCACCTAGCGGTGCTTCAAGGATGTAATTCTTCTGTGCAGCAATGAGGATAATCCTCAAGTTACGGACCCAGTCCATGTAATTGTTGGGTTACGCAGTAATTTCAAAAAAGTTCCTACGCACACACAAGATCATGGTGATGCATAGCAATGAGCGGGAGAGTGTTGTCCACATACCCTCGTAGACCATAAGCGGAAGCGTTTTATCAACGTTGTTGATGTAGTTGTGCGTCTTCATGATCCGATCGATCCAAGTACCGAACGCACAGCACCTCCGAGTTCAGCATAAGTTCAGCTCGATGACGTCCCACGAACTCACGATCCAGCAGTGTCGAGGGAGAGTTTCGTCAGCACGACGGCATGGTGACAGTGATGATGAAGCTACTAGCGCAGGGCTTCGCCTAAGCATTGCAATGATATGACCGAGATGGATTATGGTGGAGGGGGGCACCGCACAGGGCTAAGAGATCAATGATCAACTTGTGTGTCTATGGGGTGCCCCCTCCCCCGTATATAAATGAGTGGAGGAGGGGGAGAGGGCAGACCTGCTAGGCACGCCCAAGGGGGGAGTCCTACTCCTGGTGGGAGTAGGATTCCCCCTTCCCTAGTTGGAGTAGGAGAGGGAAGGAAGGGGAGAAGGATAGGGGGCCGGCCCCCCTCCCAATTCGGATTGGGCATCGGGGGGCGTCCCCACCTTGGTCGCCTCCTCCTCCTTTCCAGTAAGGCCCAATAAGGCCCATTGACTCCCCCCCCGGGGGGGGGTCCGGTAACCTCCCGGTACTCCGGTAAATGCCCGAACTCACCTGGAACCATTCCGATGTCCAAACATAGCCATCCAATATATCAATCTTTATGTCTCAACCATTTCGAGACTCCTCATTATGTCCGTGATCATATCCGGGACTCCAAACTATCTTCGGTACATCAAAACACATAAACTCATAATACCGATCGTCACCGAACGTTAAGCGTGCGGACCCTACGGGTTCGAGAACTATGTAGACATGACCGAGACACGTCTCCGGTCAATAACCAATAGCGGAACCTAGATGTTCATATTGGCTCCCACATATTCTATGAAGATCTATATCGGTCAAACCGCATAACAACATACGTTCTTCCCTTTGTCATCGGTATGTTACTTGCCCGAGATTCGATCGTCGGTATCTCAATACCTAGTTCAATCTCGTTACCGACAAGTCTCTTTACTCGTTCCGTAATGCATCATCCCGCAACTAACTCATTAGTCACATTTCTTGCAAGGCTTATAGTGATGTGCATTACCGAGAGGGCCCAGAGATACCTCTCCGGCAATGGACTGACAAATCCTAATCTCGATCTATGACAACTCAACAAACACCATCGGAGACACCTGTGGATCACATTTATAATCACCCAGTTACGTTGTGACGTTTGGTAGCACACAAAGTGTTCCTCCGGTATTCGGGAGTTGCATAATCTCATAGTTATAGGAACATGTATAACTCATGAAGAAAGCAATAGCAACATACTAAACGATCAAGTGCTAAGCTAAAGGAATGGGTCAAGTCAATCACATCATTCTCTAATGATGTGATCCCGTTCATCAAATGACAACTCATGTCTATGGCTAGGAAACTTAACCATCTTTGATTAACGAGCTAGTCAAGTAGAGGCATAGTAGTGACACTTTGTTTGTCTATGTATTCACACATGTACTAAGTTTCCGGTTAATACAATTCTAGCATGAATAATAAACATTTATCATGATATAAGGAAATATAAATAACAACTTTATTATTGCCTCTAGGGCATATTTCCTTTAGTCTCCCACTTGCACTAGAGTCAATAATCTAGATTACACAGTAATGATTCTAACACCCATGGAGTCTTGGTGCTGATCATGTTTTGCTCGTGAGAGAGGCTTAGTCAATGGGTCTGCAACATTCAGATCCGTGTGTATCTTAAAAATCTCTATGTATCCCTCCTTGACTTGATCGCGGATGGAATTGAAGCGTCTCTTGATGTGCTTGGTTCTCTTGTGAAATCTGGATTCCTTTGCCAAGGCAATTGCACCAGTATTGTCACAAAAGATTTTCATTGGACCCGATGCACTAGGTATGACACCTAGATCGGATATGAACTCCTTCATTTGCTTCTTCCGAAGCAGCTATGTATTCCGCTTCAGACGTAGATCCCGCCATGATGCTTTGCTTAGAACTGCACCAATTTACAGCTCCACCGATCAATATAAATAGTATCCGGTTTGTGACTTAGAGTCATCCGGATCAGTGTCAAAGCTTGCATCGATGTAACCATTTATGACGAGCTCTTTGTCACCCCCATAAACGAGAAACATATCCTTAGTCCTTTTCAGGTATTTCAGGATGTTCTTGACCGATGTCCAGTGATCCACTCCTTGATTACTTTGGTACCTCCCTGCTAAACTAATAGCAAGGCACACATCAGGTCTGGTACACAGCATTGCATACATGATAGAGCCTATGGCTAAAGCATAGGGAACATCTTTCATTCTCTCTCTATCTTCTGCAGTGGTCAGGCATTGAGTCTGACTCAACTTCACACCTTGTAACACAGGCAAGAACCCTTTCTTTGCTTGATCCATTTTGAATTTCTTCAAAACTTTATCAAGGTATGTGCTTTGTGAAAGTCCAATTAAGCGTCTTGGTCTATCTCTATAGATCTTGATGCCCAATATATAAGAAGCTTCACCGAGGTCTTTCATTGAAAAACTCTTGTTCAAGTATCCTTTTATGATTTCCAGAAATTCTATATCATTTCCAATCAACAATATGTCATCCACATATAATATTAGAAATGCTACAGAGCTCCCACTCACTTTCTTGTAAATACAGGCTTCTCCAAAAGTCTGTATAAAACCATATGCTTTGATCACACTATCAAAACGTTTATTCCAACTCCGAGAGGCTTGCACCAGTCCATAAATGGATCGCTGGAGCTTGCACACTTTGTTAGCACTCTTTGGATTGATAAAACCTTCAGGTTGCATCATATACAACTCTTCTTCCAGAAAACCATTCAGGAATGCAGTCTTTACATCCATTTGCCAAATTTTATAATCATAAAGTGCAGCAATTACTAACATGATTCAGACAGACTTAAGCATCGCTACGGGTGAGAAGGTCTCATCATAGTCAACTCCTTGAACTTGTCGAAAACCTTTCGCGACAAGTCAAGCTTTGTAGACAGTAACATTACCGTCAGCGTCAGTCTTCTTCTTGAAGATCCATTTATTCTCTATGGCTTGCCGATCATCGGGCAAGTCAACCAAAGTCCACACTTTGTTCTTATACATGAATCCTGTCGGTGTCAAAACCGGCGGATCTCGGGTAGGGGGTCCCGAACTGTGCGTCTAGGATCGATGGTAACAGGAGACAGGGGACACAATATTTACCCAGGTTCAGGCCCTATCTATGGAGGTAATACCCTACTTCCTGCTTTATTGATCTTGATGAAGATGAGTATTACAAGAGTTGATCTACCACGAGATTGTAATGGCTAAACCCTAGAAGTCTAGCCTGTATGACTATGGTTATGAGTATCCTGCCTATCCGGACTCAGCCCTCTGGTTTATATAGACACCGGAGGGATCTAGGGTTACATCAGGTCGGTTATAGAGAAAGGAATCTACATATTTGATCGCCAAGCTTGCCTTCCACGCCAAGGAGAGTCCCATCCAGACACGGGTGGAGTCTTTGGTCTTCGTATCTTCACAGCCCATCAGTCCGGCCCATGGCTAACAAGCCGGACGCCCGAAGACCCCTTAGTCCAGGACTCCCTCAGTAGCCCCTGAACCAGACTTCAATGACGAGGTGTCCGGCGCGCAGATTGTCTTCAGCATTGCAAGGCGGGTTCCCTTTCCCGAATACTCCAAGATAGTCTTTGGACGCGAAGAATGTATCCGGACCTGTAACAGAAGCACCACACACAGCCACAGAGAGTATAATATTCCACGAGACTAATCCGCTGACAACTTTTTTGTAATGTGACATCACATCCACCCAGTCATTATTTCGAACCGTTTTCGTCTGTCGTTCCGTGTTTCGAGTGTTGGGGAACGTAGTAATTTCAAAAAAATTCCTACGTACACGCAAGATCATGGTGATGCATAGCAACGAGAGGGGAGAGTGTTGTCTACGTACCCTCGTAGACCGAAAGCGGAAGCATTAGCACAACGCGGTTGATGTAGTCATATGTCTTCACGATCCGACCGATCAAGTACCGAACGTACGGCACCTCCGAGTTCAGCACACATTCAGCCCGATGACGTACCTCGAACTCCGGTCCAGCCGAGTGTTGAGGGAGAGTTCCGTCAGCATGACAGCGTGGTGACGATGTTGATGTTCTACTGACGCAGGGCTTCGCCTAAGCACCGCTACAGTATTATCGAGGTGGACTATGGTGGAGGGGGGCACCGCACACGGCTAAGAGATCAATGATCAATTGTTGTGTCTATGGGGTGCCCCCTGCCCCCGTATATAAAGGAGCAAGGGGGGGTGCGGCCGGCCAGGGAGAGGGCGCGCCAGGAGGAGTCCTACTCCCACCGGGAGTAGGACTCCCCCCTTTCCTACTTGGAATAGGATTCGGGATGGGGAAAGAGGAGGGAGAGAAGGAAGGGGGGGCGCCGCCCCCCTCTCCGTGTCCTATTCGGACTGGGGGGGAGGGGCGCGCGGCCCAGCCCTAGCCACCTCTCCTCTCTTCCACCTAGGCCCACTAAGGCCCATTAGGTTCCCGGGGGGTTGCGGTAACCTCCCGGTACTCCGGTAAAATCCCGATTTCACCCGGAACACTTCCGATATCCAAACATAGGCTTCCAATATATCAATCTTCATGTCTCGACCATTACGAGACTCCTCGTCATGTCCATGATCACATCCGGGACTCCGAACAACCTTCGGTACATCAAAACACATAAACTCATAATATAACTATCATCGAAACGTTAAACATGCGGACCCTACGGGTTTGAGAACTATGTAGACATGACCGAGACACGTCTCCCGTGAATAACCAATAGCGGAACTTGGATGCTCATATTGGCTCCCACATATTCTACGAAGATCTTTATCGGTCAGACCGCATAAATATATACGTTGTTCCCTTTGTCATCGGTACGTTACTTGCCCGAGATTCGATCATCGGTATCTCAATACCTAGTTCAATCTCGTTACCGGCAAGTCTCTTTACTCGTTCCGTAATACATCATCCCGCAACTAACTCATTAGTTGCAATGCTTGCAAGGCTTAAGTGATGTGCATTACCGAGAGGGCCTAGAGATACCTCTCCGACAATCGGAGTGACAAATCCTAATCTCGAAATACGCCAACCCAACAAGTACCTTCGGAGACACCTGTAGAGCACCTTTATAATCACCCAGTTACGTTGTGACGTTTGGTAGCACACAAAGTGTTCCTCTGCTAAATGGGAGTTGCATAATCTCATAGTCATAGGAACATGTATAAGTCAAGAAGAAAGCAATAGCAACATACTAAACGATCGTGTGCTAAGCTAACGGAATGGGTCATGTCAATCACATCATTCTCCTAATGATGTGATCCCGTTAATCAAATGACAACCCATGTCAATGGCTAGGAAACTTAACCATGTTTGATCAACGAGCTAGTCAAGTAGAGGCATACTAGTGACACTCTATCTATCTATGTATTCACACATGTATTATGTTTCCGGTTAATACAATTCTAGCATGAATAATAAACATTTATCATGATACAAGGAAATAAATAAATGACTTTATCATTGCCTCTAGGACATATTTCCTTCATCGAGATGCGGTTTCCATTGGCATGTCTTGTCAAAGCAGAGATCGTGTCCCCTTATTGCAGGATCCTCATCAATACGAGCGTGGGTAACCCAACTGTGCAGTTTGCACAACCCTTGGGAATAGGCGAGTTTTAAGGCGAGTGGGGAGGCGCTTGATATTTACTGCCTTTATAAGGGGATAAGGATTCCCTTTCTTCACCCACCCCTTCTCTCTTCCTCTGCCCTCCCATCCTTGAGCTCCAGCGCCCAAGCTCTCAACTTTTCCGCCTTAAGCAGGCATTCAACTATGTCCGGATCCGGAGGGCAAGGTAAATGGATGGCCTCCTCTGTCAAGGAGAAGGACATCACCGGGCTTCGAGCGGCCGGGTACCAGGCGAAATAAATCACCCACCGTCTTCCAGCCAAGGGGCAAATTGTTCCCACACCGAAGCCCAACGAGAGGGTGGTGTTCCTCCCTCATTTCGTCTGCGGGTTAGGGTTTGCACTCCACCCTTTCGTCCGCAGACTGATGTTCTATTACAGGCTATACTTTCATGATCTAGCCCTGAACTCCTTCCTCAACATCTCGGCATTCATCATCGTGTGCGAGGCTTTCCTCCGCATCCAGCCCCACTTCGAGTTGTGGCTCAAGATCTTCAACGTGAAGCCGAAGGTGGTGGATGGCCAACACGTGGAGTGTGGAGGAGTGATGACCCACAAGTATAGGGGATCTATCACAGTCCTTTCGACAAGTAAGAGTGTCGAACCCAACAAGGAGCAGAAGGAAATGATAAGCGGTTTTCAGCAAGGTATTCTCTACAAGTACTGAAATAAGTGGTAACAGATAGTTTTGTTATAGGATAATTTGTAACGAGCAACAAGTAACAAAAGTAAATAAAGTGCAGAAAGGTGGCCCAATCCTTTTTATAGCAAAGGACAAGCCTGAACAAACTCTTATATGGAGAAAAGCGCTCCCGAGGACACATGGGAATTATCTTCAAGCTAGTTTTCATCACGTTCATATGATTCGCGTTCGGTACTTTGATAATTTGATATGTGGGTGGACCGGTGTTTGGGTGCTGTTCTTACTTGAACAAGCATCACACTTATGATTAACCTCTATTGCAAGCATCCGCAACTACAACAGAAGTATTAAGGTAAACCTAACCATAGCATGAAACATATGGATCCAAATCAGCCCCTTACGAAGCAACGCATAAACTAGGGTTTAAGCTTCTGTCACTCTAGCAACCCATCATCTACTTATTACTTCCCAATGCCTTCCTCTAGGCCCAAATAATGGTGAAGTGTTATGTAGTCGACATTCACATAGCACCACTAGAGGCTAGACAACATACATCTCATCAAAATATTGAACGAATACCAGATTCACATGACTACCAATAGCAAGACTTCTCCCATGTCCTCAGGAACAAACGTAACTACTCACAAAGCATATTCATGTTCATAATCAGAGGGGTATTAATATGCATAAAGGATCTGAACATATGATCTTCCACCAAATAAACCAACTAGTATCAACTACAAGGAGTAATCAACACTACTAGCAACCTACTAGTACCAATCCCGGACTTGGAGACAAGAATTGGATACAAGAGATGAACTAGGGTTTTGAGAAGAGATGGTGCTGGTGAAGATGTTGATGGAGATTGCCCTCTCCCGATGAGAGGAGCGTTGCTGATGATGATGGCGATGATTTCCCCCTCCCGGAGGGAAGTGTCCCTGGTAGAACAGCTCTGTCGGAGCCCTAGATTGGTTTCGTCAAGGTTCCGCCTCATGGCGGCGGAGTCTCGTCCCAAAAGGTTGCTTATGATTTTTTCCTTGACGAAAGACTTCATATAGCAGAAGATGGCCACCGGAGAGCCAACAGGGGGCCCACGAGGCAGGGGGCGCGCCCTGGGGGGTAGGGGCGCCCCCACCCTCGTGGCCAGGTGGGTCCCCCTCTGGCGTACTTCTTCCGCTCAATATTTTTTATTATTTCCAAAAATAACTTTTGTGGAGTTTCAGGACTTTTGGAGTTGCGCAGAATAGGTCTCTAATATTTGCTACTTTTCCAGCCCAGAATTCCAGCTGCCGGCATTCTCCCTCCTTATGTAAATCTTGTAAAATAAGAGAGAATAGGCATAAGTATTGTGACATAACGTGTAATAACAGCCTATAATGCAATAAATATCGATATAAAAGCATGATGCAAAATGGACGTATCAAGGAGCCATGGTGAGCAAGATGCCCAATGTCACATGGCCCAAAGGTACGTTTGTGGAGACCGTCAAGGAGTGGAAGAAGCAGTGGTTCTATATCACAGAGCCTCGTGATGCCACTTGGGCCACGGCTCCAGATTTCAAGTCTGGAGCTCCAATGCAGCTCACCTCCTGGCTAAACAAGGGCCTGGACTGGTCTTCATGGGACGAACTGATAGCGCTGCAAATGCACATCAAGAGCATGGTGGATTAAAACATCAAGCTCGTCAATGTGATCCGGGTGATGCTTGTTCGCCGGATCCTTCCATGCTAGAGCCGAACATGCCCTTTGTGGGAATTTGATTCAGAGAAGCACTAGACTTTGGAGAGGCTCTTCGGAACCACTCATGAAGATGTCTGGAAGTTGCTCTTCAAGGGCACCGAGACGCCGCCGGCCATAAACTCGGACCGCGGGCACGATCTTGCCCATCCTGCCAGTGCGGTAAGTCTTTCATGTCTCCAGGTGCATCCTCCCCTGGTTTGTTCAAGGAAGGTAACTAAACTTTACTGATTTTATTCTTTCAGGCATGGACAGAGAAAGCGGAGCGGATTTGATGTCTGGCTCTGCTGCCCGAAGAACCAGTCATCCCGCTCCTGGAGAAGATGCTGGTCCCAGCGCCCTACAAGGCACCGGAGAAGAAGGCCAAGAGAAAGGCCAAGGGGGTCCAAAGTGGCCCCCGTCGCAAGGAAACCTCGGACATGTCATCCGAAGACCAAACTCACTCCTCGGCCGCCAAAGACGAGGAGGAGGAGGAGGAGGAGGAGGAAGAAAGCGACCCCCCTGAGGGGGGAAGGAAGAAGAGGGCGGCCTCCATGAATCTGGAGGCGGGGGCGCCCAAAAAGGGGAAGGGCCCCCTTGCGGATAACTCCGCGTGGGACATCGACAGCAGCCCAGAGCGACCCCCCTGAAGCAAGCCCCTGGCCGCATCGTAAGCACCAAGGATCCGTATACGTCCATGTATCCGGCCTCGACTCTTTATGGTACTGACATGTTTAGTTACGCTATTGCAGTCTGGCTCACGACAGCCTCCAGCGATCCTCATCAGGGGGTTCGTTGGATTCAAAGGCGATGGCCAGCGAGTCACCGCCGACTGCTCACTCTCCCACGGCCAAGGGCGACAACAAGGTGATGTCCCAAAGGACCTTCCCAGGCCAGGGAGAGGTTCAGGAGGCCGTCAAGGCGGCACAAGAGGATGACTCCTCGGCCGCCGGACACATGGGGGAGAAAGCCCCCTAGAGACTGGCAATGGGGGCCATGGCCAATTCGGCCCCCAGCCGAATACCATTCCGGAGACCTACACGGCTCCGGAGTCAAGCGGGCAGCCTTCCCCGAAAGGAGGAGGTGTGCCTGTCCCGCCGGTGACCTCTGTCCAACCAGAGGCACCGGATAATCTGCTGGAAGCGCTACGAGGCGCTTCCATTGTGGATGAGCACCGTATCCTTATGGGTATGGTGATTGAGAAGGTCCAGTCCGTCAAGAGCGGACTGACTGAAGCCTGCAGCAATCTGCTGACCGGCTTTGAGGTAGGCGACGCAAAAGAAAAAGTCCCAATATAGACAGTAGCCCCTGAGACACTGTCCGGTGTTCGGAAAGAAAAAGCCGGACAGAGGATCAATACCCTGCACGAGATTAACTAGATATGTCTTATGTGGCTGAGCAGGCGCCGCTGCTGGCCGCGACCTCACACGCTGCCGAAGTCTTCGGACTGAAGCATAAACTGGAGCGGGCCGAGGACAAGCTCGACCAAGCGAGGAAGCAGCTGGAAGACCAGCAAGGTATGTAATGACTCGCTATATATTTGGAAAGAATAAATGATGTTTATTGACCGTAGTGTCATGATATATGTAGGAACTACAATCGAGGTCGAGGCCCTTAAGAAGGCCCTGGCCGAAGCCAAGGAGAAAGCAGTCCAGGAGCAAGCTGCCCGTAAGAAGCTCAAGGCCAGGCTTGACGAGGTTCAGCAAGAGCTCCTGGATGCTGTGAAAAAATGCGAGGCCTTGGAGGGTGATGTTTCGGCTCGAAGCACCGAACTCGCCAAGGCGCGCCAAAGCGCAGAAGAGGCCCGGGTTGAAGCCCAGGACGCCCTCCAGGAGATCCAAGAGGCCAAGAAGATCGCGGCGGGTAAGGCGTTTAGTATGCAAAGCCAGTATGTAAAGAAGAAGTATTTCTTACTAACCCGGATTCGGAGTTCTCCAGGAGCGTTTGCGGATCTGCCGCGCAGTATTTCTGATGCTGCGGAGTTCTTCCGGGACGAAGAAGGGAGCTCAACGGAGAAGCTATTCTGGTCGCAATACCTTGCGCCAGAACATCCGATGCCCTTCACCGATCAGCTCAAACAGCTGGTCGAGCTGCTTAGGGTGGCTGAACTGGCCATGAAGGATTTGATAATCCGGCTGTGGTCTGCCGAAGCTATACCCAGCAGCTACTTCGATCTCGTGAAGCGGCTGGTGAATGCTTGTCCTCGCCTGAATGTCATCAAGCGACCGGTCTGCATCGAGGGCGCGCGCATGGCCTTCACACAGGTCAAGGTGTGGTGGGCAAAGATGGACGCTGTCAAGCTTGTGACCGAGGGGTCGCGTGAGGGCAAAGAGCACCGCAAGCCCGAACTATATTTTGATAGTGTCATGGAGGGATCCCGCGTTGTGGCGTACCAATGTGCTAAGGATATTGTTTTTGAATGAATACATTCATATTATCTGTGCCTTGTATGATAAAACAAAGCCGTTATGTAATATAATGCTTGTATTTAAAATTTTGTTTTACCTCCTACGTGACCATTTTTTATTAAATCTGAGAGTTGGCCAGTTGTCAGCTTCAGCCCCCGTGTAGGAAGTACAGGGGTGTTCGGTTGGTGCCAAAACACACTTGATCCAAAGATTTTTGGTCTGTTAAGGAGGTGTTAGCGCTGCGAACCAGGCAATCGGACTATACAGCTTTACCACCCTCACTTAGCCATAGAAGTTTGACAGATAAAAATTTAGGCGCAGCCCCTAGTGTTCGTAAGTCCAAACTTGGGATGTTGTAGACACCTGATCGGGTGAAAAGCGATCCTTCGCGAAATGCAAAAAAAACCTCTAACGATTTGTAATCTCTCGAACAGCTGACCGGATCACGCCGCATCATGACCGTCAGTTTTCGGCTTTCTCTACTGAGGTGCTCAGCCGGATGAACCAGGGCACAATCACAGTAGTTCTCCCTTTACTGCCCTAGCCGATATAGCGAAACGTAAGGTAGTAAGCACAGGAGCCGGGCAACCCAACTATTGACCAAAGACATGATTCGGAGCCGATGCATATAATGCTAAAGATCGGGGTGCCGAACTATACTGTAAAAATGTGTTCGAACTTTGTTGCCGTAGTGCGGGGCACTATGAAGCCCCTGGCAAATATGAAACGTATCAAAGTGTATGGGTGCTATGTGATGAAATTATCAGCAAAAAACAAAGGAAAACAAAAAGAGAGCAAAAGTAATAAGCTGGGGTCTTAAAATTTTGGGCCACAAACTATTTCCCTTATAATTTGATAAATACGTCAAGGGAGAGCCATGTGTGGGTCCTGAAAACAGGTAGAGTGATCGTTAAAGAAACCACCTAGAAATCCCTTCGTACGTCCGTGCTTATTTCCATCTTGGTGTATTCATCCTTTGACAGGGCCAGTGAACAGGCCATCGGGGAAGGCATGTGGGAAAGGAACCTGAAAAAGGAGAAAGAGTAGATAGTGAAAGTATATGTGTCCGGGAGTGGTCAATCCGTACTATGGATCACAAGATAATAATGCCTCCGTCTATGCCCATGGTATTTTGAGTGCGTAGTTATGTACGCGCGGTACTAATGCCGCCACCTGATTGGGGCTGGGACGAAGGCCGAATTGTTAGTCGAGCTCTTGACGAGCCGAGCTGTCCTGCCGCAGGATAGTATGGACCCTCTTAGTGGTGTCCGGGAGTTCGGCCGCCGAATTAAGGTTCTGCTTGAGAAGGCCGCTCTGCACCTCTGCTACTAGGGCAGCGGTGTGCTCCTCGATACGGAGGGAGCGTTCCATGTTTCCATTGACTGTTATGACGCCGCGTGGTCCGGGCATCTTGAGCTTGAGATAAGCATAATGTGGCACCGCGTTGAATCGAGCAAATGCGGTTCGTCCAAGCAGTGCGTGATAGCCACTATGGAAGGGGACGATATCAAAGATTAGCTCTTCGCTTCGGAAGTTGTCCGAAGACCCGAAGACAACCTCTAGTGTGATTGAGCCCGTACAACGGGCCTCTACACCTGGTATGACTCCTTTAAAGGTAGTCTTTGTGGGCTTAATCCATGATGGGTTAATGCCCATTTTGCACACTGTATCATGATAAAGGAGGTTGAGGCCGCTGCCACCATCCATCAGGACCCGCGTGAGGTGGAATCCGTCGATGATTGGATCGAGGACCAGTGCGGCCGACCTACCGTGACGGATACTGGTCGGATGGTCTCGGTGATCAAATGTGATCGGGAAGGAGGACCATGGATTGAATTTTGAGGCGACTGGCTCCATCACGTATACGTCCCTGAGTGCATGTTTGCGTTCCCTCTTGGGGATGTGGGTAGCATATATCATATTCACCATTTTGACCTGAGGGGGGGGGATTTCTTCTGTCCTCCTGTATTCGGTGGCCGAGTATCCTCGTCATCGTCCTCGCTCTGCGACCCCTTCTCCTTGTTATCGGCATTTAACTTGACGGCCTGTTTAAAGACCCAACAATCTCTGTTGGTGTGGTTGGCTGGTTTTTCTCGGGTGCCATGTATCTAGCACGGACGATCGAGTATGCGGTCCAGACTGGATGAGCCCGAATTGTTCTTATTGTACGGCTTCTTCCGCTGACTGGACTTGGAGCCACTGAATCCGGCGTTGACCGCCGTGTCATCGGTATGATTGCCATTGATTCAACGCTTGTGTCTGTTGCGTCGGGGCTTTCCGTTGCTATCCTTGGCTTCAGAGGTGCCAGGTTCACTTGCATTGTTATTGCAATGGGCTAGCCAACTATCTTCGCCCGCGCAAAAGTGGGTCATAAGTGCCGTAAGGGCCGCCATGTACTTCGGCTTTTCCTGCCCGAGATGTCGCGCGAGCCATTCATCGTGGATGATATGCTTAAAGGCTGCTAGGGCTTCGGTGTCCGGACAGTCGATGATCTGGTTCTTTTTAGTTAAGAACCTAGTCAAGAATTTCCGGGCTGATTCTCCGGGCTGTTGGACTATATGACTTAAATCATCTGCATCCAGAGGCCGGACATATGTTCCTTGGAAGTTGTCCAAGAAGGCTTCTTCCAAGTCTTCCCAGCTGCCGATGGAGTTTTTTGGCAGACTATTCAACCAGTACCGAGCTGGTCCTTTGAGTTTGAGTGGGACATATTTGATGGCATCGAGATCATCGCCACGAGCCATATGAATATGGAGGAGGAAATCCTCTATCCAGACCGCAGGGTCTGTTGTCCCATCATATGATTCGATGTTTACGGGTTTAAACCCTTCTGGGAATTCATGGTCCATTACTTCATTAGTGAAGCAAAGAGGGTGTGCGGCGCCTCTATATCGGGCCACATCGCGAAGTAGCTCCGATGGAGTCCGTCTGCAGAGTTCAGCCCGTGCGTGACTGGGGTTATTATATCCAAATAGGTGTCAGTCGTCGCGTGTCGAGGCACGTCCTCGCGATCCGTAGATCGATCTTGTATGTCCTGCATTATTGTCCAGTTTTTGCCGCAGGTCGTAGGTATGTCCCCGAGCTATTTTATCCCTGCCCTTACGGTGAGGTGGAGCGGGCTAGTGTTCGGCTTGAGTTGCCGCCTTGTCCCGACCACGTGGTGGTCGGTCAGCCACGTCGGGCTCCAACGCCTCATCATCGAACTGAGGTAGTAGTTTGCGCTGCGGGTAACTTTTGGTTGGGCGCTTGAGGTCATATTCCTCGGCTGCCAGGACATCAGTCCATCTATCATTGAGCAGATCTTGATCAGCTTGAAGCTGCTGCTGCTTCTTTTTCAGGCTCCTTGAAGTGGCTATTAGCTGACGCTTAAAGCGCTCCTGCTCGAGGGGTTCCTCAAGCATGATAAAGTCTTCGTTGCCGAGGCTCACCTCCTCCTCGGAGAGCGGATGATAACTACCGTCTTCCGAGTCTTCATTCATGGCCTGTTCGTCAGGGCTGACTTGCCCATCCTCCTGATTGTCCTGTTCGGCAGTTTGTTCATCATGGTCTTCTGCGTCTTCGGCACCGTCCGGAGTGTTGTCGTCTCCTGTGCCGGTGTTGCTGTCCTTGCTGCGGCGTGGTTTAGAGCGGCGCCGCTGATGCCGGCGCTTTGGTTGTGTCTTAGGGGGGTCGTCCTCCACTGGGTTTTCCTTGTCCTCACCGCTATTATCTTTTGGCGTATTGATACGTCTCCAACGTATCTATAATTTTTGATTGTTCCATGCTATTATATTATCTATTTTGGATGTTTATGGGCTTTATTAAACACTTTTATATTATTTTTGGGACTAACCTATTGACCCAGAGCCCAGTGCCAGTTCCTGTTTTTCCCTTGTTTCAGTGTTTCGAAGAAAAGGAATATCAAACGGAGTCGAAACGGAATGAAACCTTCTGGAGAAGTTATTTTTGGAAGGAAAGCAACCTGATAGACCTGGAGTGCACGTCAGGAAAGAAACGAGGGAGCCACGAGGTAGGGGGGCGCGCCCACCCCCCTAGGGCGCGCCCTCCACCCTCGTGGCTCCCCTGACGTATTTCTTCCACCTATATATATCCATATACCCTAAAATGATCGAGGAACAGAATAGATCGGGAGTTCCGCCACCGCAAGCCTCTGTAGCCACCAAAAACCAATCGGGACCCTGTTCCGGCACCCTGCCGGAGGGGGGAACCCTCACTGGTGGCCATCTTCATCATCCCGACGCTCTCCATGACGAGGAGGGAGTAGTTCACCCTCGGGGTTGAGGGTATGTACCAGTAGCTATGTGTTTGATCTCTCTCTCGTGTTCTTGATTTGGCACGATCTTGATGTATCACGAGCTTTGCTATTGTAGTTGGATCTTATGATGTTTCTCCCCCTCTATTCTCTTGTAATGGATTGAGTTTTCCCTTTGAAGTAATCTTATCGGATTGAGTCTTTAATGATTTGAGAACACTTGATGTATGTCTTGTCGTGCGTATCTGTGGTGACAATGGGATATCACGTGATTCACTTGATGTATGTTTTGGTGATCAACTTGCGGGTTCTGCCCATGAACCTATGCATAGGGGTTGGCACATGTTTTCGTCTTGATTCTCCGGTAGAGACTTTGGGGCACTCTTTGAGGTTCTATGTGTTGGTTGAATAGATGAATCTGAGATTGTGTGATGCATATCGTATAATCATACCCACGGATACTTGAGATGACATTGTAGTATCTAGGTGACATTAGGGTTTTTGTTGATTTGTGTCTGAAGGTGTTATTTTACTACGAACTCTAGGGTTGTTTGTGATACTTATAGGAATAGCCCAATGGATTGATCGGAAAGAATAACTTTGAGGTGGTTTCGTACCCTACCATAATCCCTTCGTCTGTTCTCCGCTGTTAGTGACTTTGGAGTGACTCTTTGTTGCATGTTGAGGGATAGTTATATGATCCAACTATGTTATTATTGTTGAGAGAACTTGCACTAGTGAAAGTATGAACCCTAGGCCTTGTTTCCTAGCATTGCAATACCGTTTACGCTCACTTTTATCATTAGTTACCTTGCTGTTTTTATATTTTCAGATTACAAAAACCTATATCTACCTTCCATATTGCACTTGTATCACCATCTCTTCGCCGAACTAGTGCACCTATACAATTTACCATTGTATTGGGTGTGTTGGGGACACAAGAGACTCTTTGTTATTTAGTTCCAGGGTTGCTTGAGAGAGACCATCTTCATCCTACGCCTCCCACGGATTGATAAACCTTAGGTCATCCACTTGAGGGAAATTTGCTACTGTCCTACAAACCTCTGCACTTGGAGGCCCAACAACGTCTACTAGAAGAAGGTTGAGTAGTAGAGATCATGTATCCACCATGTATACGTCATATGAGGAAGTGGCCGTCCATCGTCCGGTGAACGGCGTGGCCTGGGCCTCCTCTTCTCCGGCATCGTCGTCCATACCGTCGATGTCTTCGGAGTCATAATCGAGTGTGTTTGTTAAGTCATCGATAGTGGCTATGAAGTGGGTGGTGGGTGGGAAATGAAATTCTCCATCATCAGCCTCCAGTTCGAACCGAACATAATTCGGTCGCGAGTCTCCCGCCAAGGACAGATTCTTTAATGAGTTTAGCACATCGCCGAAAGGCGAGTGTCGGAAGATGTCTGTGGTGCTGAATTCGAAGATCGATAACCGATCAAGCTCGGCGTCCACAGACGCACATGGTTTGGAACCTATAGCCGGAAACGAGTCCGGAGTTCCGTTGACACAGATATCACATGAGGCTAAGTCTGTGTGCGGCTCCAACACCATGGAATCTATGGCCTCCGTGGCGGGGTTGAGCTTCCCGTTCTCGGATGGGGCGATTTGCTCCGGATCTAAGGCCAGAGTAGTTACAGGAGCTATCTCCTGGATGTGGTCCGATGACAGATTTAAGTCATGTTCATTGAGGTGATAGGGAGCGGCTGTCGCGGTCTCGAATCCGTCGAAGATCAAGTATCCGTGGATTTCCGCGACGTAATTGAAGCTCCTGAATCTGACCTGATGGCCAGGGGCGTAGCTTTCGACCTGCTCCAGATGGCCAAGCGAGTTGGCCCGCAGTGCGAAGTCGCCGAATACGAAGATCTGTCCGGGGAGGATGACTTCCCTTTGGGCAGCATCATTGTAGATGATCGAAGGGGCCATCAAATGTCTTGACGACGGCACAATGGAACTCTCAATGAAAGCACCAATGTCAGTGTCAAAACCGGCGGATCTCGGGTAGGGGTCCCCAACTGTGCGTCTAGGATCGATGGTAACAGGAGACGGGGGACACAATGTTTACCCAGGTTTGGGCCCTCTCTATGGAGGTAATACCCTACTTCCTGCTTGATTGATCTTGATGAATATGAGCATTAAAAGAGTTGATCTACCACGAGATCGTAATGTCTAAACCCTAGAAGTCTAACCTGTATGACTATGGTTATGAGTATCCTGCCTATCCGGACTCAGCCCTCCGGTTTATATAGACACTGGAGGGATCTAGGGTTACATCAGGTCGGTTACAGAGAAAGGAATCTACATATTTGATCGCCAAGCTTGCCTTCCACTCCAAGGAGAGTCCCATCCGGACACGGGTGGAGTCTTTGGTATTCGTATCTTCACAGCCCATCAGTCCGGCCCATGGCTAATAGGCCGAACGCCCGAAGACCCCTTAGTCCAGGACTCCCACAAATCCCATCTCAGATTTCATGGCCTCAAGCCATTTCACGGAATTTGGGCTCATCATCGCTTCCTCATAGTTCGTAGGTTCGTCATGGTCTAGTAACATGACCTCCAGAACAGGATTACCATACTACTCTGGTGCGGATCTTACACTGGTTGACCTACGAGGTTCGGTAGTAACTTGATCTAAAGTTTCATGATCATTACCATTAGCTTCCTCATTATTTGGTGTAGGGATCACAGGAACTGATTTATGTGATGAACTACTTTCCAATAAGGGAGTAGGTACAGTTACCTCATCAAGTTCTACTTTCCTCCCACTCACTTCTGTCGAGAGAAACTCCTTCTCTAGAAAAGATCCATTCTTAGCAACGAACGTCTTGCCTTCGGATCTGTGACAGAAGGTGTACCCAACAGTCTCCTTTGGGTATCCTATGAAGACACATTTATCCGATTTGGGTTCGAGCTTATTAGGTTGAAGCTTTTTCACATAAGCATCGCAACCCCAAACTTTAAGAAACGACAACTTTGGTTTCTTGCCAAACCACAGTTCATAAGGCGTCGTCTCAACGGATTTAGATGGTGCCCTATTTAACGTGAATGCAGCCGTCTCTAAAGCATAACCCCAAAACAATAGAGGTAAATCAGTAAGATACATCATAGATCGCACCATATCTAATAAAGTGCGGTTACGACGTTCGGACACACCATTACGTTGTGCTATTCCGGGTGGCGTGAGTTGCGAAACTATTCCGCATTGTTTCAAATGAAGACCAAACTCGTAACTCAAATATTCTCCTCCACGATCAGCTCGTAGAAACTTTATTTTCTTGTTATGATGATTTTCCACTTCACTCTGAAATTCTTTGAACTTTTCAAATGTTTCAGACTTATGTTTCATCAAGTAGATATACCCATATCTGCTCAAATCATCTGTGAAGGTGAGAAAATAACGATGCCCGCCGCGAGCTTCAATATTCAGCAGACCACATACATCAGTATGTATGATTTCCAATAAATCTGTTGTTCGCTCCATTGTTCCGAAGAACGGAGTTTTAGTCATCTTGCCCATGAGGCATGGTTCGCAAGTAGCAAGTGATTCATAATCAAGTGATTCCAAAAGTCCATCAGAATGGAGTTTCTTCATGTGCTTTACACCAATATGACCCAAACGGCAGTGCCACAAATAAGTTGCACTATCATTATCAACTCTGCATCTTTTGGCTTCAATATTAGGAATATGTGTATCACTACTATTGAGATTCAACAAAAATAGACCACTCTTCAAGGGTGCATGACCATAAAAGATATTACTCATATAAATAGAACAACCATTATTCTCAGATTTAAATGAATAACCGTCTCGCATCAAACAAGATCCAGACATAATGTTCATGCTCAACGCTGGCACCAAATAACAATTATTCATGTCTAAAACTAATCCCGAAGGTAGATGTAGAGGTAGCGTGCCGACGGTGATCACATCGACTTTGGAACCATTTCCCACGCGCATCATCACCTCGTCCTTAGCTAATCTTCGCTTAATCCGTAGTCCCTGTTTCGAGTTGCAAATATTTGCAACAGAACCAGTATCAAATACCCAGGTGCTACTGCAAGCATTAGTAAGGTACACATCAATAACATGTATATCACATATACCTTTGTTCACCTTGCCATCCTTCTTATCCGCCAAATACTTGGGGCAGTTCCGCTTCCAGTGACCAGTCCCTTTCCAGTAGAAGCACTCAGTCTCAGGCTTAGGTCAAGACTTGGGCTTCTTCACTTGATCAACAACTTGCTTGCCGTTCTTCTTGAAGTTCCCCTTCTTCCCTTTACCTTTTTTCTTGAAACTGGTGGTCTTGTTGACCATCAACACTTGATGCTCCAGCTTGATTTGTACCTCCGTAGCCTTTAGCATCGCGAAGAGCTCGGGAATTGTCTTATCCACCCCATCGCGAAGAGCTTGGTGGCAGTGATTGAAGAATTCTATCAATGACACTATCATCAGGAAGATTAACTCCCAGTTGAATCAAGTGATTGTTATACCCAGACATTTTGAGTATATGTTCACTAACAGAACTATTCTCCTCCATCTTGCAGCTGTAGAACTTATTGGAGACTTCATATCTCTCAATCCGGGCATTTGCTTGAAATATTAACTTCAACTCCTGGAACATCTCATATGCTACATGACATTCAAAACGTCGTTGAAGTCCCAGTTCTAAGCCGTAAAGCATGGCACACTGAACTATCGAGTAGTCATCAGCTTTGCTCTGCCACACGTTCACAACGTCCGATGTTGCTCCTGTCGCGGGTCTTGCACCTAGCGGTGCTTCCAGGATGTAATTCTTCTGTGCACCAATGAGGATAATCCTCAAGTTACGGATCCAGTCCGTGTAATTGCTACCATCATCTTTCAACTTAGCTTTTTCAAGGAACGCATTAGAATTCAAAGGAACGGTAGCATGGGCATTGATCTACAACAACATAGACATGCAAATACTATCAGGTACTAAGTTCATGATAAATTAAAGTTCAATTAATCATATTACTTAAGAACTCCCACTTAGATAGACATCCCTCTAATCATCTAAGTGATCACGTGATTGAAATCAACTAAACCATGTCCGATCATCACGTGAGATGGAGTAGTTTTCAATGGTGAACATCACTATGTTGATCATATCTACTATATGATTCATGCTCGAACTTTCGGTCTCAGTGTTCCGAGGCCATATCTGCATATGCTAGGCTCGTCAAGTTTAACCCGAGTATTCTGTGTGTGCAAAACTGGCTTGCACCCATTGTATGTAAACGTAGAGCTTATCGCACCCGATCATCACGTGGTGTCTCGGCACGACGAACTTTCGCAATGGTGCATACTTAGGGAGAACACTTGTACCTTGAAATTAAGTGAGAGATCATCTTATAATGCTACCGCCAATCAAAGCAAAATAAGATGCATAAAAGATAAACATCACATGCAATCAATATAAGTGATATGATATGGCCATCATCATCTTGTCCCTTTGATCTCCATCTTCAAAGCACCATCATGATCACCATCGTCACCGGCGCGACACCTTGAACTCCATCGTCTTATCGTTGTCGTCTCGCCAACTATTGTTTCTACGACTATCGCTACCGCTTAGTTATAAAGTAAAAACAATTACAGGGCGATTGCATTGCATACAATAAAGCGACAACCATATGGCTCCTGCCAGTTGCCGATAACTCTGTTACAAAACATGATCATCTCATATAATAAAATTTAGCATCATGTCTTGACCATATCACATCACAACATGCCCTGCAAAAACAAGTTAGACGTCCTCTATTTTGTTGTTTCAAGATTTACGTGGCTGCTACGGGCTAAGCAAGAACCGTTCTTACCTACACATCAAAACCACAATGATATTTCGTCAAGTATGTGACGTTTTAATCTTCAACAAGGACCGGGCGTAGCCACACTCGATTCAACTAAAGTTGGAGAAACTGACACCCGCCAGCCACCTGTGTGCGAAACACGTCGGTAGAACCAGTCTCGCGTAAGCGTACGCGTAATGTTGGTCCGGGCCGCTTCATCCAACAATACCGCCGAATCAAAGTATGACATGCGGGTAAGCAGTATGACTAGTATCGCCCACAACTCACTTGTGTTCTACTCGTGCATATAACATCTACGCGTAAACCTGGCTCTGATACCACTGTTGGGTTATGCAGTAATTTCAAAAAAATTCCTACGCACACGCAAGATCATGGTGATGCATAGCAATGAGCGGGAGAGTGTTGTCCACGTACCCTCGTAGACCATAAGCGGAAGCGCTTTATCAACGCAGTTGATGTAGTTGTACGTCTTCATGATCCGACCGATCCAAGTACCAAACGCACGACACCTCCGAGTTTAGCACACATTCAGCTCGATGACGTCCCACGAACTCATGATCCAGCAAAGTCTCGAGGGAGAGTTTCATCAGCACGACGGCGTGATGACAGTGATGATGAAGCTACCGGCGCAGGGCTTCGCCTAAGCATTGCAACGATATGACCGAGGTGGATTATGATGGAGGGGGGCATCGCACACGGCTAAGAGATCAATGATAAACTTGTGTGTCTATTGGGTGCCCCCCTCCCCCGTATATAAAGGAGTGGAGGAGGGGGAGAGGGCCGGCCTCCTAGGCGCGCCCAAGGGGGGAGTCCTACTCCCGGTGGGAGTAGGATTCCCCCTTCCCTAGTTGGAGTAGGAGAGGGAAGGAAGAGGGAGAAGGAGAGAAGGAAAGGGGGGCCGCCCCCCTCCCAATTCGGATTGGGATTGGGTGGGCGCCCCCACCTTGGACGCCTCCTCCTCCTTTCCACTAAGGCCCAATAAGGCCCATTGACTCCCCGCGGGAGGGGGGGGGTCCGGTAACCTCCCGGTACTCCGGTAAATGCCCGAACTCACCCGGAACCATTCCGATGTCCAAACATAGCCATCCAATATATCGATCTTTATGTCTCGACCATTTCGAGACTCCTCATCATGTCCGTGATCATATCCGGGACTCCGAACTATCTTCGGTACATCAAAACACATAAACTCATAATACCGATCGTCACCGAACGTTAAGCGTGCGGACCCTACGGGTCCGAGAACTATGTAGACATGAACGAGACATGTCTCTGGTCAATAACCAATAGCGGAACCTAGATACTCATATTGGCTCCCACATATTCTATGAAGATATTTATCGGTCAAACCGCATAACAACATACGTTGTTCCCTTTGTCATCGGTATGTTACTTGCCCCAGATTAGATCGTCGGTATCTCAATACCTAGTTCAATCTCGTTACCGGCAAGTCTCTTTAATCGTTCCGCAATGCATCATCCCGCAACTAACTCATTAGTCACATTGCTTGCAAGGCTTATAGTGATGTGCATTACCGAGAGGGCCCAGAGATACCTCTCCGACAATCGGAGTGACAAATCCTAATCTCGATCTATGCCAACTCAACAAACACCATCGGAGACACCTGTAGAGCACCTTTATAATCACCCAGTTACGTTGTGACGTTTAGTAGCACACAAATTGTTCCTCCGGTATTCGGGAGTTGCATAATCTCATAGTTATAGGAACATGTATGTCATGAAGAAAGCATTAGCAACATACTAAACGATCAAGTGCTAAGCTAACGGAATGGGTCAAGTCAATCACATCATTCTCTAATGATGTGATCCCGTTCATCAAATGACAACTCATGTCTATGGCTAGGAAACTTAACCATCTTTGATTAACGAGCTAGTCAAGTAGAGGCATACTAGTGACACTCTGTTTGTTTATGTATTCACACATGTACTAAGTTTCCGGTTAATACAATTCTAGCATGAATAATAAACATTTATCATGATATAAGGAAATATAAATAACAACTTTATTGTTGCCTCTAGGGCATATTTCCTTCAGTAATTGCTACCATCATCTTTCAACTTAGCTTTCTCAAGGAACGCATTAAAATTCAAAGGAACAGTAGCACGGGCCTTAGATCTACAACAACATAGACATGCAAAAATACTATTAGGTACTAAGTTCATGATAAATTAAAGTTCAATTAATTATATTACTTAAGAACTCCCACTTAGATAGACATATCTCTAATCATCTAAGTGATCACGTGATCTAAATCAACTAAACCATGTTCGATCATCACGTGAGATGGAGTAGTTTTCAATGGTGAACATCACTATGTTGATCATATCTACTATATGATTCACGCTCGACCTTTCGGTCTCAGTGTTCCGAGGCCATATCTGCATATGCTAGGCCCATCAAGTTTAACCCGAGTATTCTGCATTTGCAAAACTGGCTTGCACCCGTTGTATGTGAATGCAGAGCTTATCACACCCGATCATCATGTGGTGTCTCGGCACGACGAACTGTAGCAACGGTGCATACTCAGGGAGAACACTTATACCTTGAAATTTAGTGAGTGATCGTCTTACAGTGCTACCGTCGAATTAAGCAAAATAAGATGCATAAAGGATAAACATCACATGCAATCAATATAAGTGATATGATATGGCCTTCATCATCTGTGCCTTTGCACTACTAGGGAAAAGCTTATAGGCAGACGCTTGCTACTGCTACTTACTAGTAGCATGGGTTTTAACCCCTCGCTACTACTAAGTTGATAGTAGTAGCGCAGGTTTTTAAGCCTCGCTACTACTAAGCGGTCTCTACCGTGCCCCCCGAGACATGCCATAGTAGTAGCGAGGGGTATAAACCCACGCTACTACTAAGTTGATAGTAGTAGCGCGGTTTTATATCCCTTGCTACTACTAAGTACGAGGTAGGTGAAGTCGCCATATCCTCGGCCGAATCCCCATCTCCTCCCCAAAATCCCTCCTCTCTTCCGCCACTCTCTCCTCTCACTTTCCATACGCTCTCACATGGACCTCTTGCCCATGCGCCCCTCCTCCTCCGTGGCGCCGAAAGAGGCTGCCGCCTCGCGCCACCGGTGTCTAGATGCTCTCCGGTCTTCCACCGACGTCTACGAGGCCACCGCCCCGCACCACCACACCGGAGCACCTCACCACCGGTGACTAGCTTCGTTGCTCCCTTCATCACCTTCCTCTCTCCCTCGGTTTTCCTTTTCTCTCTCTTGAAGGAAATATGCCCTAGAGGCAATAATAGAGTTGTTATTTATATTTCCTTATATCATGATAAATGTTTATTATTCATGCTAGAATTGTATTAACCGGAAACATAATACATGTGTGAATACATAGACAAACAGAGTGTCACTAGTATGCCTCTACTTGACTAGCTCGTTAATCAAAGATGGTTATGTTTCCTAACCATGAACAAAGAGTTGTTATTTGATTAACGGGATCACATCATTAGGTGAATGATCTGATTGACATGACCCATTCCATTAGCTTAGCACCCGATCGTTTAGTATGTTGCTATTGCTTTCTTCATGACTTATACATGTTCCTATGACTATGAGATTATGCAACTCCCGTTTGCCGGAGGAACACTTTGTGTGCTACCAAACATCACAACGTAAATGGGTGATTATAAAGGTACTCTACAGGTGTCTCCAAAGGTACATGTTGGGTTGGCGTATTTCGAGATTAGGATTTGTCACTCCGATTGTCGGAGAGGTATCTCTGGGCCCTCTCGGTAATGCACATCACATAAGCCTTTCAAGCATTGCAACTAATGAGTTAGTTGCGAGATGATGTATTACGGAACGAGTAAAGAGACTTGCCGGTAACGAGATTGAACTAGGTATTGAGATACCAACAATCGAATCTCGGGCAAGTAACATACCGATGACAAAGGGAACAACGTATGTTGTTATGCGGTCTGACCGATAAAGATCTTCGTAGAATATGTAGGAGCCAATATGAGCATCCAGGTTCCGCTATTGGTTATTGACCAGAGACGTGTCTCGGTCATGTCTACATTATTCTCGAACCCGTAGGGTCCGCACGCTTAAGGTTTCGATGACAGTTATATTATGAGTTTATGAGTTTTGATGTACCGAAGTTAGTTCAGAGTCCCGGATGTGATCACGGACATAACGAGGAGTCTCGAAATGGTCGAGACATAAAGATTGATATATTGGACGGCTATATTCGGACACCGGAAGTGTTCCGGGGAAGTTTCGGATAAAACTGAAGCACCGGGGGTTACCGGAACCCCCCGGGGGGTTAATGGGCCTCATGAGCCTAAAGTGGAGAAGAGGAGGGGCTGCCAGGGCAGGCCGCGTGCCCCCTCTTCCCCTAGTCTGAATTGGACAAGGAGGGAGGGGCGGCGCCCCCCTCTCCTCTCTCCCTTCCTTCCCCCTCTCCTAATTGGACAAGGAAAGGGAGGGGAGTCCTACTCCCGGTAGGAGTAGGACTCCTCCTGCGCGCCTCCTACTAGGGCCGGCCGCACCCCCCTTGGATCCTTTATATACGGAGGCAAGAGGCACCCCATAGACACAAGTTGATCCACATGATCATATTCTTAGCCGTGTGCGGTGCCCCCTTCCACCATAGTCCTCGATAATATTGTAGCGGTGCTTAGGCGAAGCCCTGCGACGGCAGTACATCAAGATCGTCACCATGCCGTCGTGCTGACAGAACTCTTCCCTGACACTTTGCTGGATCGGAGTCCGGGGATCGTCATCGAGCTGAACGTGTGCTAGAACTCGGAGGTGCCGTAGTTTCGGTGCTTGATCGGTCGGGCCGTGGAGACGTACGACTACATCAACCAAACGCTTCCGTTGTCGATCTACAAGGGTACGTAGATCACACTCTCCCCTTCTCATTGCTATGCATCACCATGATCTTGCGTGTGCGTAGGAATTTTTTTGAAATTACTACGTTCCCCAACTGTGGCATCCGAGCCTAGGTTTTATATGTTGATGTTATATGCACGAGTAGAACACAAGTGAGTTGTGGGAGATATAAGTCATACTGCTTACCAGCATGGCATACTTTGGTTCGGCGGTATTGCTGGACGAAGCGGCCCGGACCGACATTACGTGTACGCTTACGCGAGACCGGTTCTCCCGACGTGCTTTGCACATAGGTGGCTTGCGGGTGACAGTTTCTCCAACTTTAATTGAACCGACTGTGGCTACGCTCGGTCCTTGCGAAGGTTAAAACAGCACCAACTTGACAAACTATCGTTGTGGTTTTGATGCGTCGGTAAGATTGGTTCTTGCTTAAGCCCGTAGCAGCCACGTAAAACTTGCAACAACAAAGTAGAGGACGTCTAACTTGTATTTGCAGGGCATGTTGTGATGTGATATGGTCAAGACATGATGCTAAATTTTATTGTATGAGATGATCATGTTTTGTAACCGAGTTATCGGCAACTGGCAGGAGCCATATGGTTGTCGCTTTATTGTATGCAATACAATCGCGCTGTAATGCTTTACTTTATCACTGAGCGGTAGCGATAGTCGTGGAAGCATAAGATTGGCGAGACGACAACGATGCTACGATGGAGATCAAGGTGTCGCGCCGGTGATGATGGTGATCATGACGGTGCTTCAAAGATGGAGATCACAAGGACAAGATGATGATGGCCATATCATATCACTTATATTGATTGCATGTGATGTTTATCTTTTATGCATCTTATCTTGCTTTGTTTGACGGTAGCATTATAAGATGATCTCTCACTAATTATCAAGAAGTGTTCTCCCTGAGTATGCACCATTGCGAAAGTTCTTCGTGCTGAGACACCACGTGATGATCGGGTGTGATAGGCTCTACGTTCAAATACAACGGGTGCAAAACAGTTGCACACGCGGAATACTCAGGTTATACTTGACGAGCCAAGCATATATAGATATGGCCTCAGAACACGGAGACCGAAAGGTCGAGCGTGAATCATATAGTAGATATGATCAACATAGTGATGTTCACCAATGAAACTACTCCATCTCACGTGATGATCGGACATGGTTTAGTTGATTTGGATCACGTAATCACTTAGAGGATTAGAGGGATGTCTATCTAAGTGGGAGTTCTTTAAGTAAATTAATTGAACCTAAATTAATCATGAAACTTAGTACCTGATAGTATCTTGCTTGTTTATGCTTGATTGTAGATAGATGGCCTGTGCTGTTGTTCCGTTGAATTTTAATGCGTTCCTTGAGAAAGCAAAGTTGAAAGATGATGGTCGCAATTACACGGACTGGGTCCGTAACTTGAGGATTATCCTCATTGCTGCACAGAAGAATTACGTCCTGGAAGCACCGATGGGTGCCAGGCCTGCTGCTGGAGCAACACCAGATGTTATGAACGTCTGGCAGAGCAAAGCTGATGACTACTCGATAGTTCAGTGTGCCATGCTTTACGGCTTAGAATCGGGACTTCAACGACGTTTTGAACGTCATGGAGCATATGAGATGTTCTAGGAGTTGAAGTTAATATTTCAAGCAAATGCCCGGATTGAGAGATATGAAGTCTCCAATAAGTTCTATAGCTGCAAAATGGAGGAGAACAGTTCTGTCAGTGAGCATATACTCAAAATGTCTGGGTATAATAATCACTTGATTCAATTGGGAGTTAATCTTCCAGATGATTGCGTCATTGACAGAATTCTCCAATCACTGCCACCAAGCTACAAGAGCTTCGTGATGAACTATAATATGCAAGGGATGAATAAGACTATTCCCGAGCTCTTCGCAATGCTGAAAGCTGCGGAGGTAGAAATCAAGAAGGAGCATCAAGTGTTGATGGTGAACAAGACCACTAGTTTCAAGAAAAAGGGCAAAGGGAATAAGAAGGGGAACTTCAAAAAGAACAGCAAGCAAGTTGCTACTCAAGAGAAGAAACCCAAACCTGGACCTAAGCCTGAAACTGAGTGCTTCTACTGCAAGCAGACTGGTCACTGGAAGCGGAACTGCCCCAAGTATTTGGCGGATAAGAAGGATGGCAAGGTGAACAAAGGTATATGTGATATACATGTTATTGATGTGTACCTCACTAATGCTCGCAGTAGCACCTGGGTATTTGATACTGGTTCTGTTGCTAATATTTGCAACTCGAAACCGGGACTACGGATTAAGCGAAGATTGGCTAAGGACGAGGTGACGATGCGCGTGGGAAACGGTTCCAAAGTCGATGTGATCGCAGTCGGCACGCTACCTCTACATCTACCTTCGGGATTAATATTAGACCTAAATAATTGTTATTTGGTGCCAGCGTTAAGCATGAACATTATATCTGGATTTTGTTTGATGCGAGACGGTTATTCATTTAAATCTGAGAATAATGGTTGTTCTATTTATATGAGTAATATCTTTTATGGTCATGCACTCTTAAAGAGTGGTCTATTTTTATTGAATCTCGATAGTAGTGACACACATATTCATAGTGTTGAAGCCAAAAGATGCAGAGTTGATAATGATAGTGCAACTTATTTGTGGCACTGCTGTTTGGGTCATATCGGTATAAAGCGCATGAAGAAACTCCATACTGATGGGCTTTTGGAACCACTTGATTATGAATCACTTGGTACTTGCGAACCGTGCCTTATGGGTAAGATGACAAAAACACCGTTCTCCGGTACTATGGAGAGAGCAACAGATTTGTTGGGAATCATACATACAGATGTATGTGGTCCAATGAACGTTGAGGCTCGTGGCGGATATAGTTATTTTCTCACCTTCACAGATGACTTAAGCAGATATGGGTATATCTACTTAATGAAACACAAGTCTGAAACATTTGAAAAGTTCAAAGAATTTCAGAGTGAAGTTGAAAATCATCGTAACAAAAAAAATAAAATTCCTACGATCTGATCGTGGAGGAGAATATTTGAGGTACGAGTTTGGTGTACATTTGAAAAATTGTGGAATAGTTTCGCAACTCACGCCACCCGGAACACCACAGCGTAATGGTGTGTCCGAACGTCGTAATCGTACTTTACTAGACATGGTGCGATCTATGATGTCTCTTACTGATTTACCGCTATCGTTTTGGGGATACGCTCTGGAGACGGCCACATTCACGTTAAATAGGGCACCATCAAAATCCGTTGAGACGACGCCTTATGAACTGTGGTTTGGCAAGAAACCAAAGTTGTCGTTTCTGAAAGTTTGGGGCTGCGATGCTTATGTGAAAAAGCTTCAACCTGATAAGCTCGATCCCAAATCGGAGAAATATGTCTTCATAGGATATCCAAAGGAGACTATTGGATACACCTTCTATCACAGATCCGAAGGCAAGACTTTTGTTGCTAAGTTCGGAAACTTTCTAGAGAAGGAGTTTCTCTCGAAAGAAGTGAGTGGGAAGAAAGTAGAACTTGACGAGGTAACTGTACCTGCTCCCTTATTGGAAAGTAGTGCATCACAGAAAACTGTTTCTGTGACACCTACACCAGTTAGTGAGGAAGCTAATGATGATGATCATGAAACTTCAAAACAAGATACTACTGAACCTCGTAGATCAACCAGAGTGAGATCCGCGCCAAAGTGGTACGGTAATCCTGTTCTGGAAGTCATGCTACTAGATCATGATGAACCTACGAACTATGAAGAAGCGATGGTGAGCCCAGATTCCGCAAAATGGCTTGAAGCCATGAAATCTGAGATGGGATCCATGTATGAGAACAAATTATGGACTTTGGTTGACTTGCCCAATGATCGGCAAGCAATTGAGAATAAATGGATCTTCAAGAAGAAGGCTGACACTGACGGTAATATTACTGTCTACAAAGCTCGACTTGTCGCAAAAGGTTTTCAGCAAGTTCAAGGGATTGACTACGATGAGACCTTCTCATCCGTAGCGATGCTTAAGTCTGTCCGAATCATGTTAGCAATTGCCGCATTTTATGATTATGAAATTTGGCAGATGGATGTCAAAACTGCATTCCTGAATGGATTTCTGCAAGAAGAGTTGTATATGATGCAACCAGAAGGTTTTGTTGATCCAAAGGGAGCTAACAAAGTGTGCAAGCTCCGGCGATCCATTTATGGACTGGTGCAAGCCTCTCGGAGTTGGAATAAACGCTTTGATAGTGTGATCAAAGCATTTGGTTTTATACAGACTTTTGGAGAAGCCTGTATTTACAAGAAAGTGAGTGGGAGCTCTGTAGCATTTCTGATATTATATGTGGATGACATATTACTAATTGGAAATGATATAGAATTTCTGGATAGCATAAAGGGATACTTGAATAAGAGTTTTTCGATGAAAGACCTCGGTGAAGCTGCTTACATATTAGGCATTAAGATTTATAGAGATAGATCAAGACGCTTAATTGGACTTTCACAAAGCACATACCTTGACAAAGTTTTAAAGAAGTTCAAAATGGATCAAGCAAAGAAAGGGTTCTTGCCTGTGTTACAAGGTGTGAAGTTGAGTAAGACTCAATGCCCGACCACTGCAGAAGATAGAGAGAAAATGAAAGATGTTCCCTATGCTTCAGCCATAGGCTCTATCATGTATGCAATGTTGTGTACCAGACCTGATGTGTGCCTTGCTATAAGTCTAGCAGGGAGGTACCAAAGTGATCCAGGAGTGGATCACTGGACAGCGGTCAAGAACATCCTGAAATACGTGAAAAGGACTAAGGATATGTTTCTCATTTATGGAGGTGACAAAGAGCTCATCGTAAAAGGTTACGTTGATGCAAGCTTTGACACTGATCTGGACGATTCTAAATCGCAAACCGGATACGTGTTTACATTAAATGGTGGAGCTGTCAGTTGGTGCAGTTCTAAACAAAGCGTTGTAGCGGGATCTACATGTGAAGCGGAGTACATAGCTGCTTCGAAAGTAGCAAATGAAGGAGTTCATATCCGATCTAGGTGTCATACCTAGTGCATCGGGTCCAATGAAAATCTTTTGTGACAATATTGGTGCAATTGCCTTGGCAAAGGAATCCAGATATCACAAGGTAACCAAGCACATCAAGAGACGCTTCAACTCCATCTGGGATCTAGTCCAGGTGGGAGACATAGAGATTTGCAAGATACATACGGATCTGAATGTTGCAGACCCGTTGACTAAGCCTCTTCCACGAGCAAAACATGATCAGCACCAAGGCTCCATGGGTGTTAGAATCATTACTGTGTAATCTAGATTATTGACTCTAGTGCAAGTGGGAGATTGAAGGAAATATGCCCTAGAGGCAATAATAAAGTTATTATTTATTTCCTTATATCATGATAAATGTTTATTATTCATGCTAGAATTGTATTAACCGGAAACATAATACATGTGTGAATACATAGACAAACAGAGTGTCACTAGTATGCCTCTACTTGACTAGCTCGTTAATCAAAGATGGTTATGTTTCCTAACCATGAACAAAGAGTTGTTATTTGATTAACGGGATCACATCATTAGGTGAATGATCTGATTGACATGACCCATTCCATTAGCTTAGCACCCGATCATTTAGTATGTTGCTATTGCTTTCTTCATGACTTATACATGTTCCTATGACTATGAGATTATGCAACTCCCGTTTGCCGGAGGAACACTTTGTGTGCTACCAAACGTCACAACGTAAATGGGTGATTATAAAGGTACTCTACAGGTGTCTCCAAAGGTACATGTTGGGTTGGCGTATTTCGAGATTAGGATTTGTCACTCCGATTGTCGGAGAGGTATCTCTGGGCCCTCTCGGTAATGCACATCACATAAGCCTTGCAATCATTGCAACTAATGAGTTAGTTGCGAGATGATGTATTACGGAACGAGTAAAGAGACTTGCCGGTAACGAGATTGAACTAGGTATTGAGATACCGACAATCGAATCTCGGGCAAGTAACATACCGATGACAAAGGGAACAACGTATGTTGTTATGCGGTCTGAACGATAAAGATCTTCGTAGAATATGTAGGAGCCAATATGAGCATCCAGGTTCCACTATTGGTTATTGACCAGAGACGTGTCTCGGTCATGTCTACATTATTCTCGAACCTGTAGGGTCCGCACGCTTAAGGTTTCGATGACAGTTATATTATGAGTTTATGAGTTTTGATGTACCGAAGTTAGTTCGGAGTCCCGGATGTGATCACGGACATAACGAGGAGTCTCGAAATGGTCGAGACATAAAGATTGATATATTGGACGGCTATATTCGGACACCGGAAGTGTTTCGGGGAAGTTTCGGATAAAACTGAAGCACCGGGGGTTACCGGAACCCCCCGGGGGGTTAATGGGCCTCATGGGCCTAAAGTGGAGAAGAGGAGGGGCTGCCAGGGCAGGCCGCGTGCCCCCTCTTCCCCTAGTCCGAATTGGACAAGGAGGGAGGGGCGGCACCCCCCTCTCCTCTCTCCCTTCCTTCCCCCTCTCCTAATTGGACAAGGAAAGGGAGGGGAGTCCTACTCCCGGTAGGAGTAGGACTCCTCCTACGCGCCTCCTACTAGGGCCGGCCGCACCCCCCCTTGGATCCTTTATATACGGAGGCAAGAGGCACCCCATAGACACAAGTTGATCCACGTGATCATATTCTTAGCCGTGTGCGGTGCCCCCTTCCACCATAGTCCTCGATAATATTGTAGCGGTGCTTAGGCGAAGCCCTGCGACGGCAGTACATCAAGATCGTCACCACGCCGTCGTGCTGACGGAACTCTTCCCTGACACTTTGCTGGATCGGAGTCCGGGGATCGTCATCGAGCTGAACGTGTGCTAGAACTCGGAGGTGCCGTAGTTTCGGTGCTTGATCGGTCGGGCCGTGGAGACGTACGACTACATCAACCAAACGCTTCCGTTGTCGATCTACAAGGGTACGTAGATCACACTCTCCCCTTCTCGTTGCTATGCATCACCATGATCTTGCGTGTGCGTAGGAAATTTTTTGAAATTACTACGTTCCCCAACATCTCCCCCTCTGGTTTGACTCCCCCCTCCCATGTCCATGCCCGTGCAGGTCGTCGCCATGGATGACCCGGAGCTATCTGGCATGGTCGGGAAGAGGAGCCCCACGCTGCGGCCTGGCTCTTCCATAGAAATGGGCCCTCTCCAACAACCACCGCCGGATATGGTCTGTTGCTGTCTGTTCATGCCTCCGGCGACGCCAACCGTCGCTAGATCGAATGGCTGCTGCCATTGACAACACGCACGGGATCGAGATTTTTTTGTTTTTGAAAGTAATAGCAGTAGCGCGGGGGATAAGACCCGCTACAGATAATTAGCAGTAGCGCTGTCTGCAACGCACGCTACAGCTAACCATGTATAGCAGTAGCGTGTGTCAACACGCGCTACTGTTACAAGTTAGCTGTGGCGCCGTATCAGTAGCGCGGGCACCCAAAACCCGCGCTGCTGCTAGGCTTTTCCCTAGTAGTGTTGATCTCCATCTCCAAAGCACCGTCATGATCACCATCGTCACCGGTGCGACACCTTGATCTCCATCATAGCATCATTGTCGTCTCGCCAACCATTGTTTCTATGACTATCACTACCGCTTAGTGACAAAGTAAAAACAACAGGGTAATTGCATTGCATACAATAAAGCGACAACCATATGGCTCCTTCCAGTTGCCGATAACTCTGTTACAAAACATGATCATCTCATACAATAAAATATAGCATCATGTCTTGACCATATCACATCACAACATGCCCTGCAAAAACAAGTTAGACGTCCTCTACTTTGTTGTTGCAAGTTTTACGTGGCTGCTATGGGCTTAGCAAGAACCGTTCTTACCTACGCATCAAAAAACCACAACGATTTTTCATCAAGTGTGCTGTTTTAACCTTCAACAAGGACCGGGCGTAGCCACAATCGATTCAACTAAAATTGGAGAAACAGACACCCACTAGCCACATGTGTGCGAAGCACGTCGGTAGAACCAGTCTCGCGTAAGCGTACGCGTAATGTCGGTCTGGGCCGCTTCATCCAAGAATACCGCCGAATCAAAGTATGACATGCTGGTAAGCAGTATGACTATTATCGCCCACAACTCATTTGTGTTCTACACGTGCATATAACATCTACGCATAAACCTGGCTCGGCTGCCACTGTTGGGGAACGCAGTAATTTCAAAAAATTCCTACGCACACGCAAGATCTATGTGATGCATAGCAACGAGCGGGAGAGTGTTGTCCATGTACCCTCGTAGACCGTAAGCGGAAGCGTCAAGTGACGCGGTTGATGTAGTCGAACGTCTTCACGATCCAACCGATCTTAGTACCGAAAGTACGGCACCTCCGCGATCTGCACATGTTTAGCTCGGTAATGACCCTCGAACTCTTGATCCAGCTGAGGTCGAGGGAGAGTTCCGTCAGCACAACGGCGTGGTGACAGTGTTGATGAAGTTACCGACGCACTACAACGATATGACCAAGGTGGAAATCTGTGGAGGGGGGCACCGCACACGGCTAAACAATGTCAACTTGTGTGTTCTTGGGTGCCCCTGCCCCCGTATATAAAGGAGCAAGGGGGAGGCCGGCCGGCCCTAGGGCGCGCCAACGAGGGGAGGAATCCTCCTCCTAGTAGGAGTAGGATTCCTCCTTTCCTAGTCCTACTAGGAGGGGGAAGGAAGGAGTAGGAGAGGGGAAGGAAAGGGGGGCGCCACCCCCTCCTAGTCCAATTCGGACTCAAGGGGGAGGGGGCACGCGGCCCGCCCTGGCCGCTCCTCTCTCTCTCCACTAAGGCCCATCTAGGCCCACTAGTTCCCCGGGGGGGGGGGTCCGGTAACCCTCTGGCACTCCGATTTTATCCGAAATCACCCGGAACACTTTCGGTGTCCAAATATAGCCGTCCAATATATCAATCTTTATGTCTCGGCCATTTCGAAACTCCTCGTCATGTCCCTGATCACATTCGGGACGCCGAACTACCTTCGGTACATCAAAACACATAAAATCATAATACCGATCGTCATTGAACGTTAAGCGTGTGGACCCTACGGGTTCGAGAACTATGTAGACATGACCGAGACACGTCTTCGGTCAATAACCAATAGAGGAACCTGGATGCTCATATTGGCTCCCACATATTCTACGAAGATCTTTATCGGTCAAACCGCATAACAACATACGTTGTTCCCTTTGTCATCGGTATGTTACTTGCCCGAAAATCGATCGTCAGTATCTCAATACCTAGTTCAATCTCATTACCGGCAAGTCTCTTTACTCGTTCCGTAATGCATCATCCCGTGATTAACTCATTTGTCACATTGCTTGCAAGGCTTATAGTGATGTGCATTACCGAGAGGGCCCAAAGATACCTCTCCGACAATCGCAGTGACAAATCCTAATCTCGATCTATGCCAACTCAACAAACACCAGCAGAGACACCTGTAGAGCATCTTTATAATCACCCAGTTACGTTGTGACGTTTGATAGCACACAAAGTGTTCCTCCGGTATTCGGGAGTTGCATAATCTCATAGTCATAGAAACATGTATAAGTCACGAAGAAAGCATTAGCAACATACTAAACGATCAAGTGCTAAGCTAACAGAATGGGTCAAGTCAATCACATCATTCTCTAATGATGTGATCCCGTTCATTAAATGACAACTCATGTCTATGGCTAGGAAACCTAACCATCTTTGATTAACGAGCTAGTCAAGTAGGGGCATACTAGTGACTCTCTGTTTGTCTATGTATTCACATATGTACTAAGTTTCCGGTTAATACAATTCTAGCATGAATAATAAAATTTATCATGATATAAGGAAATATAAATAACAACTCTATTATTGCCTCTAGGGCATATTTCCTTCAGTAATTGCTACCATCATCTTTCAATTTAGCTTTCTCAAGGAATACATTAAAATTCAAAGGAACAGTGGTACGGGCCATAGATCTACAACAACATAGACATGTAAAAATACTATCAGATACTAAGTTCATGATAAATTAAAGTTTAATTAATCATATTACTTAAAAACTCCTACTTAGATAGACATGTCTATAATCATCTAAGCCGGGAAGCTCAGCTAGGCGACCAAAATAGACCTCCTCCTCGTCTCATCTTCTTGGCCGGGAAGAAAGGAAGCGCCGGAGACCAGGCCATGGTGGCGCCGCTGGAGTTCCTGGAGCCACGCTCGCGGGCCTCTACCAGCGGGGGCTTGGGCACCAGCTCGCCCTCGCCCTCGTCCAGGTCCGGCTGACTAGATCCATCCCTCCTTCCTATCCCTAGTCCTGGTGAGCTAGTTAGTACTGTATCATGTAGCAGGGACCTCGCATCTAGTTTTAGGATTGAGGGATGCGCTTTTGGCCGGCCGGTTGGTTCGATTCCATCTGATCTCCCCTAACATTAGGATAACACTAATTGATAAACACTCCATAGGCCCGGGGAGTCTGAATTGGGCGAGGCTCTCTTTTCCTCCTGTTATCTCTTTCTTTTAAGCTTCATTATTTGGACCAAATCCACGGCAAATTGCCAGATTTCTGCAGAGATTCTTGCAAAGGGAAAAACTGAAACACATATGCAGTATCTATATGATGCATGTCTCCAGTTTTTTCAATGCCAACAACGTGTTTTGGCTGTATATATTTGTAGCTAGCTACATGGTTCGGCTGCGCATACGTATGTGACCAGAAAAAGAATTGCGCCAATGGCTGTGTCCGACGACAATGCTGGGAGATTTTTTGTCCTCTATCCTGGTAATTAGTACTTCCTCCGTTCCTAAATACAAGTCCTTTTAGAGATTCCAATATGAACTGTATACGGAGCAAAATGAGTGAATCTACACTCTTAAATATGTCTATATACATCCGTATGTAGTTTCTAATGAAATCTCTAAAAATACTTATATTTAGAAAAAGAGGGAGTATCATGTCGCAGCATGTTCTAATCTACTTTTAGGGTTGAGAGACGTTTTGGCTATTTGGTTGGTAGTTCGATTCCATCTGGCACTCCACAGGCCTGGGGATTCTCAAGGGGGAGACACACAGCAGTCGCTCTCTTTCGCTCTTGTTATGATCTCTTTAAGCATCATTATTTGGAGTGAATTCATGGCAAATTGTTGGATTTTCCTGAAGATTTGTAAAGGGAAAAATTTGAAACATGTATGCACTGACAAGTGACCTACTTACTTCAGGATTGGTCTGTAGTATTTATATATGATGAATGTCTCCTGTTTTTTCAAGGCAAATAGTGTGTTTGTTCTGTATATTTGTAGCAACATACATAGTTTGGCTGCACATACTTGTGTGACTAGAAAAAGAATGGCATCCGCTGCTGCTGATATTAGTACCTGGGAGTACCTACTTGTTGAGAGTTGATACTAGTGGGGCTAGCTGATACAATCATCGATGCCTAGTTGCTAACACTGTCTCTTTAGATTGTCCGGCAAAAAAGCTTGGTTGGCTTGCTTCACCGCATCGTGATTCACTGTGTTTGGTTTGTTAATTATGTATGTCATGACCTGCAATTCTTAATGCAATGTGACCTGTGATTTGCGGATCAGCTGATGAAGATATTTACTATCATTCTTAGGTATTTTACTATAACTGCTAGACGAGTGCGAGTCATATATTCCAGAGACCGCCATGTGGTGTGCGTGCGGTAGAACTTCACCAGCGAGCCCATCGGTGTGAGGCCCACTTCAACTGTAAAAGGTGCCCAACAGTGAGTGCCCTTCCGTCTCACTTGCCTTCCTTGACGATGTGTGTTTGCAATCTTTTCTGAGAGCAAAAAATGCATTCTTTCTTTTCTGAGAGGAGAAATGCATTTCAGGAGAGGAGGCTATGCCATAGGTTGGTCTGTAGTAGGCACTTTTTGCTCTGTTTGGCTGTGACATGGTGTTTCTCTTGTTACTTACTCTAGCGACTACTGTTGTGTTTGCTGGATCAAGTATATAGCAAGAGCATTAACATCATGTTTAGTTTCTGCGCAATCAGAGAGTTAATTAAGATTGTAGCAAAGGGAATGTGACTGACTATGAACTTGTCTTGTATGCATGCACATCTCTGTAGCTTCTATGGCCACAATCATGTGGAATGCAGGGAAATGAACAATTTGGGCATAAAAGACATGCTCTATGTACATCTCCACCACCTTCCAAGCTTAGTTTGGAATTGATGGGAATTTAAATTGAGTGCACGGAAATCACCTTGTTATGTCGTTACAATGGTATCTATTTTCAGTAGGTTAATTAGGAGTTTTAAGACGCTGCAAAAAGTCAAAGTGACTGTGATCTGTTGTATATATACTACTCATCCATGATTGTAGGGCTGCACCTGCTGTTGCTAACATTGTACCTTAGAGTGTCTTGTAAAATAACTGGTTGGCTTGCTTTAGAGAATGTTGTCTGGTTCAATTTTGTATATATACTACCCCTCACCCTCTCCCGCGCCCCTCTTCTCCGCCGCCCAGTCTCTTGGTTCAATTTTTCCCTTTCTGATGCGAGTGCTGTTTGGTTTCCTCGTGCAGCTAGGTGACCGAAATAGATCCTCCTCCTCGTCTCGTCTTCTTGGACGACAAGAAAGGAAGAGCCGGAGACCAGCCAATGCTGCCACTGCTGGAGTTCATGGAGGACCTCTACCCACGGACGCCCTGGCACCAGCGCACCCTAAACCTCCTGGCCCTCTTCGTCGTCCACGTCCGGCTGACTCGATCCATCCCTCCCTATCCGCCGCCTGTCTGCCAGTTAGTATCATGTAGCGGCGACCTCTGATATGCTTTTAGAGCCGAGAAGGAGACGCCCTTTTGGCTGCTTGGTTGGTAATTCGATTCCATTTGGCACTCCATAGGCTTTGTGGATTCTCAAGGGGGAGAGGCATGGGCAGTCACTCTCTTTTACTCTTGTTATTATCTCTTGAAGCTTCATTATTTGTAGTGCATTCACAAAAAAATGTTCGTCTCGCAGAGATTTGTCACACAATACATACATACGGAAATTCGTATGCAGTGACCTACCCACTTCAGCGTCGATCTGTAGTTTTTTCAAGGCAAACAGTGTGTTTTGTCTGTATATCTGTAGCTACATACATAGTTTGGCTGGATGTTTGTACATGGCTACAAAGAATGGTGCCGATGGCTGTGGCGGATGCCAATGCTGGGAGATTCGGGGTCCCCCGTCCTGGTAGTTATTACTATAACGTAGCGCGGTCTGATCTGTAATAGGGTTGAGGGAGACACCCTTTTGGCTGCCTGGTAAGGTGGCCCACTTGGATCTACTTTAGCTCCGTGCTTTATTAGTGACCACTTTACTGTGATATATGTTGGGGAACGTAGCAATAATTCAAAAAATTTCTACGTGTCTCCAAGATCAATTTAGGAGATGCTAGCAACGAGAGAGAGGGAGTGCATCTTCATACCCGTGAAGATCGCTAAGCGGAAGCGTTACAAAAACGCGGTTGATGGAGTCGTACTCACGGCGATTCAAATCGCGGAAGATATGATCTAGCGCCGAACGGACGGCGCCTCCGCGTTCAACACACGTACAGCCCGAGGACGTCTCCTCCTTGATCCAGCAAGCGGAGAGGAGAAATTGAGGGAGAACTCCAGCAGCACGACAGCGTGGTGGCAATGGAGCTCGTGGTTCTCCGGCAGAGCTTCGCTAAGCACTACGGAGGAGGAGGAGTTGGAGGAGGAGAGGGCTGCACCAGGGAAGGGTGTGCGGCTGCCCTCTCTCTCCCTCACTATATATAGGGGGAAGGGGGGAGGAGGAGGCGCCCTAGGGTTTCCCTAGGGGATGGGCGGCGGCCACAGGGGAAACCCTAGATGGGTTTGGGCGCCCCCACCCCTAGGAAACTTGCCCCCCAAGCCGGGAGGGGTGGCTGCCCTAGGGGAGGCGCCCCCACCTCTCCATGTTACGTGAGATGGGGTGGGAGGAGCGCACAGCCCCTTAGTGGGCTAATGTGCCCCCTCCCCTTGGCCCATAAGGCCCCCCAACGCTTGTCGGGGCCTTCAAAACCCCTTTTGGACACGCTGGTCATCACCCGGTATCGCCGGAACAATTCCGGATTTCAATACCCTTCGTCCAATATATTGGTCTTCACCTCCGGACCATTCCGGAGTTTCTCGTCACGTCCGGGATCTCATCCGGGACTCCGAACAACCTTCGGTAACCACATACTATTTCCCGTAACAACTCTAGCGTCACCGAACCTTAAGTGTGTAGACCCTACGAGTTCGGGAACCATGCAGACATGACCGAGACACCTCTCCGGCCAATAACCAATATCGGGATCTGGATACCCATATTGGCTCCCACATGTTCCACGATGATCTCATCGGATAAACCACGATGTCGGGAATTCAATCAATCTCGTATACAATTCCCTTTGTCTATCGGTATGTTACTTGCCCGGGATTTGATCGTCGGTATCCCTATACCTTGTTCAATCTCGTTATTGGCAAGTCTCTTTACTCGTTCGGTAACGCATGATCCCGTGGCTAACTCATTAGTCACATTGAGCTCATTATGATGATGCATTACCGAGTGGGCCCAGATATACCTCTCCGTCATACGGAGTGACAAATCCCAGTCTCGATTTATGCCAACCCAACAGACACTTTCGGAGATACCTGCAGTGCACCTTTACAGTCACCCAATTACGTTGTGATGTTTGATGCACCCAAAGCACTCCTATGGTATCCGGGAGTTGCACAATCTCATGGTCTAAGGAAACGATACTTGACATTAGAAAAGCTCTAGCAAAACGAACTACACGATCTTGTGCTATGCTTAGGATTGGGTCTTGTCCATCACATCATTCTCCTAATGATGTGATCCCGTTATCAACGACATCCAATGTCCATGGTCAGGAAACCTTGACCATCTATTGATCAATGAGCTAGTCAACTAGAGGCTTACTAGGGACATATTATGATCTATGTATTCACACATGTATTACGGTTTCCGGTTAATACAATTATAACATGAACAATAGACAATTATCATGAACAAGGAAATATAATAATAACCATTTTAGTATTGCCTCTAGGGCATATTTCCAACAATATATAACCCTTATGTGGATTGACATCAATTCCATGATTCACCTAGCATAGTTATGTGAAATAGTCATGCAGTGTGTCAAAATCGTGCAAAAAAAAAATCAAATAAATGGGCCTGAGTTGAAACTGCAGCACTGCTACTTGCTTTGTTAAGACAAATGTTAATGTTGATGCACATGGATTGTCCATTGAAGTGCACTTCCATAGTTGCAGCACTATTATTTCCAAGATGTACTTCAAATGGTTGTTCGATTCCATTCACATGTTTGTTTGATTGCATAGCTGCAGGGCTTTGATTAGGCATGTGATTCATTTCTTGAAGGTCTCAAAATTGGAGATTTGTTAAGAGTCAAGAAGGTGTTAAGGTAGCCAATTGATCTACTGTACCTCCAGGCTTTATTAATGGCCAGCTTACTTACTGTGATATATAACACTTCTGTTGATTGACGTCAACTACATGATTCAACTAGCATAGTGATGTGAAATATTCATGCAATGTGTCGAAACTGTTCCAAAATGTCAAATAAATGGACCTGCGTCGAAAGTGTAGGGCTGCTACTTACTTGGTTAAGTCAACATTAATGTTGATGCACATGTCGAAACTGTAGGATTGCAATTTATGTTTTGTGGGAGGATGGCAGACTTTATTTTTTTCTACACAAGGGAAGATAGATATCAAGACTGATTTGTACTATAGCATCTGTACTTTCCCTCATTCTAGGAGATTGAACCTGATGCATTTCTATGCAAGGGAATTTTAATTATGTCTCATCTGTACAGGAGGTACAACGGCCAGCGACCGGATGACGCTGACAGCAAAAGGAAGGGTTCGCGAGGTCTACTCCTTCTCCACCGGCAGAGAGGAGCCTCCTTCTCGTGGTCCGCGTGTCTGCCCCAGCCCTGCCAGCGCTGACCCCATGGAAGGTCCCTTCCCCCTCTGTTCTCTCTCTTCGGTTCCTTCTTTGTTCTAGGCCCAGTCAGTTTCTTTTTGTTCTTTCTCTCTTTCCAATTTAAACATGAGCATGGGCAGATTCTGTACATATGTGGCTCACTGGTAGGAGATTTTTGTGGCTGCGATTAGGGAGGATTATTGCACAATTACCTAAGCCAGTGCCTTGTATTTAGGTGCATCCTTCCTCTGTTAATCAAATCCTCCCTCCAAAGTGGATGGCTGCTCTTCCTGCTACACATAGATCTTTTTTAAATAGTTCTGCACTATGCATATATCTGTTGTTCTGTTTAGGTTTGAGATCGGGGTTGTTTGTCAGTTTCCATTTATATGTGCTGCTCTTCTTTGTGACACTGTAGGTTCCTTCTTATGTTAAAAGACTAGGCAGGTTTTTTCTTTGTGTCAATGAAAATAAGTATGAGTAGTAGATGTTGGATGGTGTCCGCCCGCAATAAAGAAAAGATAACTAGATGCATGCAGTTCCGTTTGGCTTTTTAAACACTCAGAATAAACCCTAGCAAGCGGCGGCAGCGTCTCTATTGTTAGATGCTTAGTTTCAAGTACATGAACCTAAATTCTAAGAGATAAGCTCATTAAGGAAATGTACAATGTCTCTTTTTCAATTCCTAATATTTTGTCATATTTAACATTCCCAATTTTTTGCATGGTTCAAATTGATGACGATTTTTTTGGGTGTATAACTGATCTTGATATAGCTTATAGGTTCTTGCTACTACTTTTAGCATTGTCCAATAAAGTTCATGCATGTCAAACCCTGCTGACTAGAATTAGTTGTATGGAACAGAAGGTTTTGCAATGTCCGTACTAATTGCTCATCAATTCCATTGTCATCTTTCTTCAGTTCAAACAAATTGGTGGTCTATATGACATAACACACCAGTTTGTACTACCAAATAAGTGATCCCTCTTTTGTCTCAGCAGATTTGGTAGGATGATTGAACACTATTGTTAGATGTTGTTTTGTTCTCAAGTACACAAACCTAAATCCTAGGAGGACTATACAGGCTCAATGAGAAAACACATAATGTTCCTTCCAATTTCTAATACTGTCATATGTCATATTTAAATTGGGCCCTTTTCAAAATTGACCTCTGTTTTTTCAAGATTCAATAGTTTTTTTTTGAACAGTTCAAATTGATGATCATTTTTTAACTGCATGACTGATCTTGACATAGCTTATAGGTTCTTTCCACTACTGTTAGTATCATCCGATAAAGTACGCCTGTGTCTAACCCTATCAACTAGAATGAGAGTACGGAAGAGAAGGTTTCACAATGAATGTACTAATTCCTCAACAATTTCGTTGGCCTCTTTTTCAGTTGGAAACTTTCAACTGGTGTAATGCTGCTTGCTTTAAATCTTGTAAATACATGAAAGGAGGTTATTATTAGGACAGGACCATGTTTGCCTATTTGTTGTTTGCTTTTAAGCTGTGTGGTTGCTGTAGCAAACATTGTTGTTGTGCTCCTTCATATAGCCACTTTGACCCTGTTGTGTGTTGATGCAGATGAGCAACTTGGCGAAGCAGCGGGCCAACCCCAAGGTGTGGTGGGCCCCATGATAGCGAAGATGATGGCGAAGGTGAATGTGTCCCGGTGAACATCCCATGATCGACGTTGCTTCCGAGGCCATGGCGGCATCTGGCACAAGTTTGGTCGGCTAAGCAGCTCCACCTCCTTTGGTGCGCGCACTGGCGTCTCCCGCTCTGCCCCTCCGGTGGCTGCTTCCTCTTTGGTTCCGCATAGGTAATTCCTTGCTTCCTTGCCTTTGCTCTCCCTCATGCTCTCTGTGCCCACGACCATCGAGCGGTGGCTAATGTAATGAATAAAGGCCATATACATATATTTCTTTATAGTATCTGAAAGCTTGGTTCTTTTTAGTAAGTAAGTATTGAAACAATAAAGCAATATCAAATTTTGTTGTTTTATGCTCTAAACGAGCCATGGCCTGATGTCTCGCTATGGTGTTGGCATTGACATGAAGATTTAGTGTTTGGTTCTATGGTGGTGGTCTTGCAACCACCAGAATCATGTGATTATGATGATATTGCTTGTGACAGCAGTATACTTTTCACTTGGAAACACGCTATCCTTTCATTAAAAAGTGAAATATTTGCGATTTTTATCCCTATGTTATTGGATGTCTTGCGATTCCTCAAAACTGTTCTTATGATTAGGCATAATGGATGATACTGCCTCACGTATTCGTTCTAAACATCATTCTGCTAGCATTTGTACTTTTTCGTCTTTCAAGAAGATTTAACATGATGCATTTATACACAAGGGAATTTAAATTATGTCTCATCTGTACAGAAGGTTCACTGAATAGATAAGTTTTAGAGACATATCTTACGATTATGAGTTTCGGGAAAACATCAAGCTGCATTTTAGCACAGATATTCAGTTACACTATCAGTAGTATTAGACTATACTTGAAGAGCTATTCCATTATACTCTTCCCAGTTGGCAAACTCCAAGTCTTATTGTTTCTACTAATATTTTGAAGGCTGCAACTGGAGATGCTTGGGTTGAAAGTACAGCTGGCAAGCAGTACTTGGTGAGCCAGATTGGTGCATTCGTATTTGACCTTGGAGGAGGAACCTTTGATGTCTCCATTCTAGCATGCTCTAACGGAGTGTTTGAGGTTAGTGTTTTTAGCTTGCCTTTTACTAGTAGTTGTTGTATAGTAACCTGAAAGAATCATCATGACGGAGTGAAACTGCATTTCAGGGTATTAAGTTCGACATGAATGATGCCACAATGCTTTTGAACAGAAGCATTTGTTGGCCGCTGGGGGCAAGGTGAGCGTACCTCTGAGGACGCTAGATCATACCGAGCACCGAGGCCAGCCAGACTAGGAAAAAGCTTGCTTTCCAGGAAGGCACAACACTGCACTTGCTGCAGGTTTGGCACTTTCGGAGACATGTAGCAATCAAACATTTGATCCTTGCTCTTGTTCATAATTTCTCTTTGCATGGCTACATATACACACATGACATGATGACTGTATAGTACACTTCCTGTACAGTGGTCACATTAAGTGTATTATAGGTATTGTGCAATGTGTATTTTATTCTTAGATGATCAGGGGGGTTGTTGTCTTTCTAGATTAAAACCTTTTTGATGGGTCGCGTTTCCTGTCATATGCTTCCTACCGTAAATTCTGGGACATCATGCTGCCTACCCACCGTAACCACCACTACTTTGTACCCTTCTTTGGCTTGTGGTTGGCATGTCGTTATATCCTGTGGTTGCTGGTTGCTGACTTACGGGCCGGCGTCACACGGTCGGTTGACGGTTGAATAGATGTGCAAACTTGCAAAGTCCTGGAGCTTTGCTTAGTGCCCGCCTCAGGTTTGGATTTCGGTACAGGGGTGCTTCTGCCATCTATTGCCATGCAAATCTAGCTAGGCATAAACCATGTGGTTTCTGCAACCTAAGTTGATTTTTTTGTGGTTCATGTGACATGGCTGCAGCAAGACCAGTAGATGTTCTTCTTGATATAATGTAGTTGCGCCATTCTAGATCTCTACTGTTGATCTGTTGGTATTTAATTCGTAGAATTTGGTTTTCCAGTGATCCATTTACACGAGTAGATGTGCACTTCCGTTTTGGTTGAACCTTCAAAGATTTATTTCTACTGTCCCTTGATGCTTGCAAGTGAGATTTGTGCTGGGTCAGTTTGTCGTTTTTCCAGTGGGAAATGAATTAACCAATGTGCATTTTGTATTGCATCTAGGAGTAAAAATTATGCCATGGAGGTGCTGCAGTCCCTAGATGAACCCTAGGTTTAACTTAACAAATATGCCATGGCCTCCCCTGCTCCGTCCACTCTGGCCTAGGTAACCCCTCCATTCCTCTCTGCTCTGCGCTCTCTCATGTGCGTGTTTGTGTGCCCACGACTGTCGAGTCGTGGCAGGTCCTATGCTGGCCATCATGCCATGGCATGTTTGATGGATTTGGGTTGTGTGTGATGCCAACATTTGTGCTTTTCGTGCTTCTGGTATAATAGCTAGTTCCACCGTTTTACGTCCGCTAGTCATTCGATTGATTGTTTGATTCCTGGCACTAGAGCCATCCCTATGGCACTTGCATCCAACCGGAAGGATCATTCTAGTGTTAAAGTTAGAACTATAACACTGGTGCTTGTAGAGGTAGTTGAAATTTACTTTTAGAAGTTGATCTTTGCTAGTGATGACTTTTGTGCTTTGTGGATACCAAATCTTGGTCCTGACCCGCTGGCAAAGTTGTCAGAATCGCGACTCAAGTCTTAGAATCTTACGACCTTACGATCCAAAGCAGCCACTCCGATTCTACAATTTTTCTCATAGAATCTAAGATTCTACAATCCTGTTAGTTATGATTCTACGACTCACGATCCTACCAATGGAGCTCCGATCCGATTTAGAATCTTGATTCTGACAACTTTGCCTGCTGGTACCAGCAACCTGGTGGGGCTTGTTTTTCCGCTAATAAGTTCATGTCAAAGGGAGATTAATGTGCACTATGTATAAGTATAAATGCTATAATACATGTAGTGATTTTGTAACCTTCTTTGTGCGCACTTCCACATTCATGTGCTGTTCATCATGTTAGCTACAGTTCCTTCACTAAAAAACATATTATCATCTACTGGAGTAATATATTTTTGTTCCTAACTGCAAGTTGGGGTTATGCAGGTGAGATCAATCGTCCTTGTGGATGAGGATTGGCATCGTGTGTCTGTGAACAGGAAAACGGAGCCCCTTGGTGGTTTCATCTCAGTTTGTTGCGCTCAGCCGCAAATTACTGGATCCATGTTGCAGGCTACCATTGTTGTGGATGCTTCATATGGTTAGTGCCTGCTACCTAAGTGTGCATGTGTATTGCAATTTCAACAATGTATGTGTTGCAATTTCAAGTTCAGAATTGTTATTCTTTTTCTTTTGCCGCTCTAGCTCGGTCTGTGCTACATGCGCCCGAGTGTTCTCCTTGTCCATGTTTGTGTGGTTGGTGCTTCAGGCCTGTGGGTGATCTGTTTTGGCTGTGTGCTGGTTTACCTCTTGTTGATTGACATGGATTAAGTAGTAGACTGTCATTTTCTCGTCGGTTCCGGTCAACTTTGCTATTTTTTTTCTGTAATTTTAAGAGATGGTTCCTGTCTTGGAAATTGGTGTGAGGCCCAATACTGAATGATAATGCCAGATTCCATGGGTAGGAATGCCTTTTACTAGAAAATCGTTCTAGGTTAAGAATGCAAGCTTTTTATTAACAAACCACTCCTTGTTATAGAAGAAGAGATGTCGAGGACATATGTAATCAATAGTCATAACATTTTTGGGTCATCGCTGGATTCCGTTTCGTTCTATTCTGTTCGACAGGAAATGGAACTGAGTTACTCTATTTGTTGGCGGACTGCAGGTTCTACGCCATCTCAGCGTAACAAGGATAGGACCCTGGTGCTTCAGTTCTCGGTCAAGCACGAGCAGGACCTTGACACTGCTTTTGGGAACATGATGTCACCTGGCACAAATTTGCCTGGCGAAGCAGCTCTGCCTACGATGACTCCGACGCCTCCCGTCCCGCTGTTTCCTCTTCGGTTCGGGCATAGGTAAGCCGCTAGTTCCTTCCCTTTGCTCTTCTCATGCTCTATGAGCCCACGACGATTGGGCCGTGGTTATGAAATGAATAAGGTCATATACATATCTTTTTTTTATAGTACCTGAAAGCTTGGCTCTTTTTAATGAATAGGTACTGTAACAATAAAAGGTGTCAACTTTTACTATTTTATGCCCTCAACATTGTTATAGGACAGGAGCACTCCTGCAAACTTTTTATAGCATCGGAAAGCTTGGCTCTTTTTAATGAATATAAGTATTGAAACAATAAAAGTTATCAACTTTTGTTTTTATATGCCCTCAACGAGCCGTGGGCTGATGTCTGTCTGTGGTGCTGGCCACCGAGCCAATGATTTAGTGTCCAGATCTTTGGTGGTGGTTTTCCGGCCACCACAATCAAGTGATTATTATGATCTTGCTTGTGATAGCAGTATGCTTTTCACTTGGAAACATGCTATCCTTCCATTGAAATATCAAATATTTGGGATTTTTTTATCCCTATGTTATTGCATGTCATGCGATTCCTCAAAACCATTCTTAGGATTAGGATTCAGGTGGTACTCCCTCTGTTCCAAAATAGATGACCCAACTTTGTACTAACTTTAGTACAAAGTTAGTATAAAGTTGGGCATCTATTTTGGAACAGAGGGAGTACTTGGTAACATTAATCCTATCAAGTATCAACTAGAATGAGAGTATGGAAGAGAAGGTTTCACAATGATTGTACTAATTTCTCAACAATTTCATTGGCTTCTTTCTTCAGTTGGAAACTTTCAACTGGTCTAGTGTTGCTTGCTTTAAATCTTGTAAATACATGAAGGAGGTTATTATTAGGACATGACCATGTTTGCCTATTTGCTGTTTGCTTTTAAGCCGTGTGTAATGTTGTTGTAGCAAACATAGTTGTTGTGCTCCTTATATAGCCACTTTGACCCTGTTGTGTTTGTCTGCAGATGAGCAACTTGGCCAAACAGTGGGCCAACCCCAAGGAGTGGTGGGCCCCATGATAGCGAAGATGATGGCGAAGGTGAATGGGTCCCGATGAACATCCCATGATCGACGTTGCTTCCGGGACCATGGATGCATGTGGCACATGTTTGGCCGGCAAAGCAGCTCCGCCTCCTTTGGCGCGCACTCTGATGCCTCTCGGCCTGCCCCTCCGGCGCCTGCTTCCTCTTTGGTTCTGGCATAGGTAAGTCCTTGCTTCCTCCCCTTTGCTCTCCCTCATGCTCTCTGTGCCGACGACCATCGAGCGGTGGTTAATGAAATGAATAAAAGTCATATACATTTCTTTTTTATAGTATCTTAAAGCTTGGTTCTTTTTAATAAATAAGTATTGAAACAATAAAGGAGTATCAAATTTTGTTGTTTTATGCTCAAAACAAGCCGTGGGTTGACATCTCGCTGTGGTGCTGGCCATTGGGATGATGATTCAGTGCTTGGTTCTGTGACAGCAATATACTTTTCACTTGGAAACATGCTATCCTTCCATTGAAATGTCAAATATTTGTGATCTTTTATTCCCATGTTATTGGATGTCCTGTGATTCCTCAAAACTGTTCTTAGGATTAGACGTAATGGATGGTACTGCCTCACGTATTCGTTCTAAACATCATTCTGCTAGCATCTGCACTTTCCCTCTTTCAAGGAGACTTAACCTGGTGCATTTCTACACAAGGGAATTTAAATTATGTCTCATTTGTACAGAAGTTTCACTGAACACATTAGTTTTAGAGACATATCTTACGATTATGAATTTCGGGAATCATCAAATTGCATTTTAGCACTGATATTCAGTTACACTCTTAGTATTGTTAGACTATACTTGAAGTGCTATTCTGTTATATTGTTCCTAGTTGACAAACTCAAAGTCTTGTTGTTTCTACTAATATTTTGAAGGCTGCAACTGGAGACGCTTGGGTTGAAACTACAGATGGCAAGCAGTACTCAGTGAGCCAGATTGGTGCATTTTTTATTTGACCTTGGAGGAGGAACCTTTGATGTCTCCATTCTATAGTGCTCTAACGGAGTGTTTGAGGTCAGTGTTTTTAAGTTTCCTTGTACTAGTTGTTGTTATATAGTAACCTGAAAGAATCATCACGACAGAGTGAAACTGCATTTCAGGGTATTAAGTTCGACCGGAATGACGCCACAATGCTTTTCAACAGAAGCATTTGTTGGCCGCTGGGGGCAAGGTGAGCGTACCTTGGAGGACGCTAGATCATGCCGAGCACTCAGGCCAGCCAGACTGGGCAAAAGCTTGCTTGCTTTCCGGGAAGGCGCAGCGCTGCGCTTGATGCAGGTTTGCCACTTTCAGAGACATGTAGCAATCAGACATTTAATCCATGCTCTTGTTTATAATTTCTCTTTGCATGGCTACATATACACACATGACATGATGACTGAATAGTGCACTTCCTATGTTGTGGTCACATTAAGTGTAGTTTAGGTATTATGCAATGTGTATTTTATTCGTAGATGATCAGGGAGGGATGTTGTCTTCTCTAGATTAAAACCTTTCTGTTGGGCCGCGTTTCCTGTCATATGCTATGCATCTTCCAGATGGATCCTGTAAATTCTGGGAGATCATGCTGCCTACCTACCGTAAACGCCACTACTTTGTACCCTTCTTTGGTCTCCATGGCTTGTGGTTGGCATGTCGTTGGTGTCACATGGTCGGCTGAGCATATGTGCAAACTTGTAAAGTCCTGGAGCTTTTCTTGGTGCCTGCCCCAGGTTTGGATTTCGGTATGGGGGTGTTTCTGAATCGGCCATCTATCACCATGCAAATCTAGCTAGGCATGCACACTATGGTTTCTGCCACCTAAGGTGGTTTTTTTCTGGTTCATTTCACATGGCTGCAACAAGACCAGCAGATGTCTTTTCCTTGTGCATGGTGAAAACAATAATGAAGCGTCTCAACCCCCTGATCGGGAGCCCGCGATATTTATATAGATTGTAAACGTGAAGTACAAGGCAGTCCGTTGTTGACAGAATACAAGAGAGAGAGGAGATCGGAATAAAGGGAGTTGTAATAGGACAGGAGATCTATCCCTAGATATTCAGGTGTGAGGCACAAGGCAAGAACCCTTGACACCTCCACATTAACATATTTAACACCCTCCCTTAATCTGAACTGCGCAAGTTTAGATTACGCTTAAACTCCTCAAACGGCCTTGTAGCCAGTGCCTTTGTAAACCCATCAGCAACTTGATCCTTCGAGTGAACAAATCGAATGTCTAATTCCTTGTTGGCAACTATTTCCCTCACAAAGTGATAATCAATTTCAATGTGTTTAGTACGTGCATGAAACACAGGATTAGCTGACAAGTATGTCGCACCAAGATTGTCACACCAAAGACAAGGTGTCCGAATGTTATATATGCCAAGTTCCTTAAGCATAGACTTCACCCAAATAATTTCTGCTGTTGCATTGGCAAGTGCTTTGTATTCTGCTTCAGTACTAGATCTGGAAACTGTGGCCTGTTTCTTTGCACACCAAGAAATCAAGTTGGGACCAAAGAACACTGCAAAGCCATCAGTTGATCTTCTATCATCCAAGCAACCTGCCCAGTCAGAATCAGAGAAGGCACTAACAAGAGTGGATGGTGACTTACTGAAGGTTAGACCAACACTTGGAGTGTTTTTTCACATATCTCAGTATACGTTTGGCTGCCGTCCAATGAGCAGTGGTTGGTGCATGAAGATACTGACAAACCTTGTTTACTGCAAAGGAGATATCAGGCCTGGTGAGAGTCAAGTACTGAAGCGCACCCACTAGACTTCTGTATTTGGTGCCATCCTCTTGATTCAAGAGTTCTCCTTCAACAAGTGTGAGTTTCTCTGAACTAGACAAAGGTGTTGGGGAAGGTTTGCAACCCTGCAACCCAGCTCTCCTCAAAAGATCTGTAGCATACTTTTCCTGAGAAAGATGAAGACCACCTTCTTTGTTTCTCTTGACCTCAATGCCAAGGAAAAAATGCAAGTCACCAAGATCCTTAAGAGCAAATTCTGAGTTCAAATCTGACAAGAGGGCTGTCACTGCTTCATTAGATGAGCTTGTGACAATAATATCATCAACATAGATAAGCACAAAAACTGAAGTGTTCGACTTATTGTAAATAAACAGTGATGCATCAGATTTTGAAGGAGTGAAACCAAGTTGTTGCAATTTTGTACTCAACCTAGAGTACCATACTCTGGGGGCTTGCTTCAGTCCATAGAGTGATCTGTCAAGCCTGCATATGTGAGACGGTTTGTTTTTGTCCTCAATGAAGGAAATATGCCCTAGAGGCAATAATAATGTTATTATTTTATTTCCTTATATCATGATAAATGTTTATTATTCATGCTAGAATTGTATTATCCGGAAACATAATACTTGTGTGAATACATAGACAAACTAAACGTCACTAGTATGCCTCTACTTGACTAGCTCATTAATCAAAGATGGTTATGTTTCCTAACCATAGACATGTGTTATCATTTGATTAACGGGATCACATTATTAGGAGAATGATGTGATTGACATGACCCATTCCATTAGCTTAGCACCCGATCGTTTAGTATGTTGCTATTGCTTTCTTCATGACTTATACATGTTCCTATGACTATGAGATTATGCAACTCCCGTTTGCCGGAGGAACACTTTGTGTGCTACCAAACGTCACAACGTAACTGGGTGATTATAAAGGAGCTTTACAGGTGTCTCCAAAGGTAAATATTGGGTTGGCGTATTTCAAGATTAGGATTTGTCACTCCAATTGTCGGAGAGGTATCTCTGGGCCCTCTCGGTAATGCACATCACATAAGCCTTGCAAGCATTGTAGCTAATGAGTTGGTTGCGAGATGATGTATTACGAAATGAGTAAAGAGACTTGCCGGTAACGAGATTGAACTAGGTATTGAGATACCGACGATCGAATCTCGGGCAAGTAACATACCGATGACAAAGGGAACAACGTATGTTGTTATGCGGTCTGACCGATAAAGATCTTCGTAGAATATGTGGGAGCCAATATGAGCATCCAGGTTCCGCTATTGGTTATTGACCGGAGACATGTCTCGGTCATGTCTACATTGTTCTCAAACCCGTAGGGTCCGCACGCTTAAGGTATCGATGACAGTTATATTATGAGTTTATGAGTTTTGATGTACCGAAGTTAGTTCGGAGTCCCGGATGTGATCACGGACATAACGAGGAGTCTCGAAATGGTCGAGACATAAAGATTGATATATTGGACGACTATATTCGGACACCTGAAGTGTTCCGGGTGATTTCGGAGAAAACCGGAGAGCCGGAGGGTTACCAGAACCCTACCGGGAGAAGTAATGGGCCATATGGGCCTTAGTGGAGAGAGAGAAGGGCGCCAGGGTGAGCCGCGCGCCTCCTCCCCCCCCCCCCTTAGTCCGAATTGGACTAGGAGAGGGGGGCGGCGCCCCCCTTTCCTTCTCCCTCCCCACCTCTTTCCCCCTCCTAGTAGGAGTCCTACTCCTACTAGGAGGAGGACTCCTCCTGGCGCGCCTATAGGGGCCGGCCGGCCTCCTCCCCTTGCTCCTTTATATACGGGGGCAGGGGGCACCCCTAGACACACAAGTTGATCCACGTGACCGTTTTCTTAGCCGTGTGCGGTGCCCCTGCCACCATAATCCTTGATAATATTGTAGCGGTGCTTAGGTGAAGCCCTGCGACGGTAGAACATCAAGATCGTCACCACGCCGTCGTGCTGACGGAACTCTTCCCCGACGCTTTGCTGGGTCAGAGTCCGGGGATCGTCATCGAGCTGAACGTGTGCTAAACCTCGAAGGTGCCGTAGTTTCGGTGCTTGATCGGTCGGGCCGTGAAGACGTACGACTACATCAACCGCGTTTTGCTAACGCTTCCGCTGTCGGTCTACAAGGGTACGTAGATCACACTCTCCCCTCGTTGCTATGCATCACCATGATCATGCATGTGCGTAGGAAATTTTTTGAAATTACTACGTTCCCCAACAGTGGTATCCGAGCCTAGGTTTTATGTGTTGATGTTATATGCACGAGTAGAACACAAGTGAGTTGTGGGCGATATAAGTCATACTGCTTACCAGCATGTCTTACTTTGGTTCGGCGGTATTGTTGGACGAAGCGGCCCGGACCGACATTACGCGTACGCTTATGCGAGACCGGTTCTCCCGACGTGCTTTGCACAAAGGTGGCTAGCGGGTGTCAGTTTCTCCAACTTTAGTTGAACCGAGTGTGGCTATGCCCGGTCCTTGCGAAGGTTAAAACAGCACCAACTTGACAAACTATCGTTGTGGTTTTGATGCGTAGGTAAGATTGGTTCTTGCTTAAGCCCGTAGCAGCCACGTAAAACTTGCAACAACAAAGTAGAGGACGTCTAACTTGTTTTTGCAGGGCATGTTGTGATGTGATATGGTCAAGACATGATGCTAAATTTTATTGTATGAGATGATCATGTTTTGTAACCGAGTTATCGGCAACTGGCAGGAGCCATATGGTTGTCGCTTTATTGTATGCAATGCAACCGCGCTGTAATGCTTTACTTTATCACTAAACGGTAGCGATAGTCGTGGAAGCATAAGATTGGCGAGACGACAACGATGCTACGATGGTGATCAAGGAGTCGCGCCGGTGACGATGGTGATCATGACGGTACATCGGAGATGGAGATCACAAGTACAAGAAGATGATGGCCATATCATATCACTTATATTGATTGCATGTGATGTTTATCTTTTATGCATCTTATCTTGCTTTGATTGACGGTAGCATTATAAGATGATCTCTCACTAATTATCAAGAAGTGTTCTCCCTGAGTATGCACCGTTGCGAAAGTTCTTCGTGCTGAGACACCACGTGATGATCGGGTGTGATAGGTTCTACGTTCAAATACAACGGGTGCAAAACAGTTGCACACGCGGAATACTCAGGTTATACTTGACGAGCCAAGCATATACAGATATGGCCTCGGAACACGGAGACCGAAAGGTCGAGCGTGAATCATATAGTAGATATGATCAACATAGTGATGTTCACCAATGAAACTACTCCATCTCACATGATGATCGGACATGGTTTAGTTGATTTGGATCACGTAATCACTTAGAGGATTAGAGGGATGTCTATCTAAGTGGGAGTTCTTTAAGTAATATGATTAATTGAACCTAAATTTATCATGAACTTAGTACCTGATAGTATCTTGCTTGTTTATGTATGATTGTAGATAAATGGCATGTGTTGTTGTTCCGTTGAATATTAATGCGTTCCTTGAGAAAGGAAAGTTGAAAGATGATGGTAGCAATTACACGGACTGGGTCCATAACTTGAGGATTATCCTCATTGCTGCACAGAAGAATTACGTCCTGGAAGCACCGCTGGGTGCCAGGCCTGCTGCTGGAGCAACACCAGATGTTATGAACGTCTGGCAGAGCAAAGCTGATGACTACTCGATAGTTCAGTGTGCCATGCTTTACGGCTTAGAATCGGGACTTCAACGACGTTTCGAACGTCATGGAGCATATGAGATGTTCCAGGAGTTGAAGTTAATATTTCAAGCAAATGCCCGGATTGAGAGATATGAAGTCTCCAATAAGTTCTATAGCTGCAAGATGGAGGAGAACAGTTCTGTCAGTGAGCATATACTCAAAATGTCTGGGGTATAATAATCACTTGATTCAATTGGGAGTTAATCTTCCAGATGATTGCGTCATTGACAGAATTCTCCAATCACTGCCACCAAGCTACAAGAGCTTCGTGATGAACTATAATATGCAAGGGATGAATAAGACTATTCCCGAGCTCTTCGCAATGCTGAAAGCGGCGGAGGTAGAAATCAAAAAGGAGCATCAAGTGTTGATGGTCAACAAGACCACTAGTTTCAAGAAAAAGGGCAAAGGAAAGAAGAAGGGGAACTTCAAAAAGAACAGCAAGCAAGTTGCTACTCAAGAGAAGAAACCCAAACCTGGACCTAAGCCTGAAACTGAGTGTTTCTACTGCAAGCAAACTGGTCACTGGAAGCGGAACTGCCCCAAGTATTTGGCGGATAAGAAGGATGGAAAAGTGAACAAAGGTATATGTGATATACATGTTATTGATGTGTACCTTACTAATGCTCGCAGTAGCACCTGGGTATTTGATACTGGTTCTGTTGCTAATATTTGCAACTCGAAACAGGGACTACGGATTAAGCGATGATTGGCTAAGGACGAGGTGACGATGCGCGTGGGAAACGGTTCCAAAGTCGATGTGATCGCGGTCGGCACGCTACCTCTACATCTACCTTCGGGATTAGTATTAGACCTAAATAATTGTTATTTGGTGCCAGCGTTAAGCATGAACATTATATCTGGATCTTGTTTGATGCGAAACGGTTATTCATTTAAATCAGAGAATAATGGTTGTTCTATTTATATGAGTAATATCTTTTATGGTCATGCACCCTTGAAGAGTGGTCTATTCTTATTGAATCTCGATAGTAGTGACACACATATTCATAATGTTGAAGCCAAAAGATCCAGAGTTGATAATGATAGTGCAACTTATTTGTGGCACTGCCGTTTGGGTCATATCGGTGTAAAGCGCATGAAGAAACTCCATACTAATGGGCTTTTGGGACCACTTGATTATGAATCACTTGGTACTTGCGAACCGTGCCTTATGGGTAAGATGACAAAAACACCGTTCTCCGGTACTATGGAAAGAGCAACAGATTTGTTGGAAATCATACATACAGATGTATGTGGTCCGATGAATGTTGAGGCTCGTGGCGGATATCGTTATTTTCTGACCTTCACAGATGACTTAAGCAGATATGGGTATATCTACTTAATGAAACATAAGTCTGAAACATTTGAAAAGTTCAAAGAATTTCAGAGTGAAGTTGAAAATCATCGTAACAAGAAAAGAAAATTCCTACGATCTGATCGTGGAGGAGAATATTTGAGTTACGAGTTTGGTGTACATTTGAAACAATGCAGAATAGTTTCACAACTCACGCCACCCGGAACACCACAGCGTAATGGTGTGTCCGAACGTCGAAATCGTACTTTACTAGATATGGTGCGATCTATGATGTCTCTTACTGATTTACCGCTATCGTTTTGAGGTTATGCTCTAGAGACGGCCGCATTCATGTTAAATAGGGCACCATCAAAATCCGTTGAGACGACGCCTTATGAACTGTGGTTTGGCAAGAAACCAAAGTTGTCGTTTCTTAAAGTTTGGGGCTGCGATGCTTATGTGAAAAAGCTTCAACCTGATAAGCTCGAACTCAAATCGGAGAAATGTGTCTTCATAGGATATCCAAAGGAAACTATTGGATACACCTTCTATCACAGATCCGAAGGCAAAACCTTTGTTGCTAAATTCGGAAACTTTCTAGAGAAGGAGTTTCTCTCGAAAGAAGTGAGTGGGAGGAAAGTAGAACTTGATGAGGTAACTGTACCTGCTCCCTTATTTGAAAGTAGTACATCACAGAAACCAATTTCTGTGACACCTACACCAATTAGTGAGGAAGCTAATGATGATGATCATGAAGCTTCAGAACAAGATACTACTGAACCTCGTAGATCAACCAGAGTAAGATCCGCACTAGAATGGTACGGTAATCCTGTTCTGGAAGTCATGCTACTAGATCATGATGAACCTACGAACTATGGAGAAGCGATGATGAGCCCAGATTCCGCAAAATGGCTTGAAGCCATGAAATCTGAGATGGGATCCATGTATGAGAACAAAGTATGGACTTTGGTTGACTTGCCCAATGATCGGCAAGCAATTGAGAATAAATGGATCTTTAAGAAGAAGACTGACGCTGACGGTAATGTTACTGTCTACAAAGCTCGACTTGTCGCAAAGGGTTTTCGACAAGTTCAAGGGATTGACTACGATGAGACCTTCTCACCCGTAGCGATGCTTAAGTCTGTCCGAATCATGTTAGCAATTGCCGCATTTTATGATTATGAAATTCGGCAGATGGATGTCAAAACTGCATTCCTGAATGGATTTCTGCAAGAAGAGTTGTATATGATGCAACCGGAAGGTTTTGTCGATCTAAAGGGAGCTAACAAAGTGTGCAAGCTCCAGCGATCCATTTATGGACTGGTGCAAGCCTCTCGGAGTTGGAATAAACACTTTGATAGTGTGATCAACGCATTTGGTTTTGTATAGACTTTTGGAGAAGCCTGTATTTACAAGAAAGTGAGTGGGAGCTCTGTAACATTTCTGATATTATATGTAGATGACATATTGCTAATCGGAAATGATATAGAATTTCTGGATAACATAAAGGGATACTTGAATAAGAGTTTTTCAATGAAAGACCTCGGTGAAGCTGCTTACATATTGGGCATTAAGATCTATAGAGATAGATCAAGACGCTTAATTGGACTTTCACAAAGCACATACCTTGACAAAGTTTTGAAGAAGTTCAAAATGGATTAAGCAAAGAAAGGATTCTTGCCTGTGTTACAAGGTGTGAAATTGAGTAAGACTCAATCCCCGACCAATGCAGAAGATAGAGAGAAAATGAAAGATGTTCCCTATGCTTCAGCCATAGGCTCTATCATGTATGCAATGCTATGTACCAGACCTGATGTGTGTCTTGCTATAAGTCTATCAGGGAGGTACCAAAGTAATCTAGGAGTGGATCACTGGACAGCGGTCAAGAACATTCTGAAATACCTAAAAAGGACTAAGGATATGTTTCTCATATATGGAGGTGACAAAGAGCTCATCGTAAATGGTTACGTTGATGCAGGCTTTGACACTGATCCGGACGATTCTAAATCGCAAACCGGATACGTGTTTACATTAAACGGTGGAGCTGTCAGTTGGTGCAGTTCTAAACAAAGCGTTGTGGCGGGATCTACATGTGAAGCGGAGTACATAGCTGCTTCGGAAGCAGCAAACGAAGGAGTCTGGATGAAGGAGTTCATATCCGATCTAGGTGTCATACCTAGTGCATCGGGTCCAATGAAAATCTTTTGTGACAATACTGGTGCAATTGCCTTGGCAAAGGAATCCGGATTTCACAAGAGAACCAAACACATCAAGAGCCGCTTCAATTCCATCCGGGATCTAGTCCAGGTGGGAGACATAGAGATTTGCAAGATACATACGGATCTGAATGTAGCAGACCCGTTGACTAAGCCTCTTCCACGAGCAAAACATGATCAGCACCAAAGCTCCATGGGTGTTAGAATCATTACAGTGTAATCTAGATTATTGACTCTAGTGCAAGTGGGAGACTGAAGGAAATATGCCCTAGAGGCAATAATAATGTTATTATTTTATTTCCTTATATCATGATAAATGTTTATTATTCATGCTAGAATTGTATTATCTGGAAACATAATACTTGTGTGAATACATAGACAAACTAAACGTCACTAGTATGCCTCTACTTGACTAGCTCATTAATCAAAGATGGTTATGTTTCCTAACCATAGACATGTGTTGTCATTTGATTAACGGGATCACATTATTAGGAGAATGATGTGATTGACATGACCCATTCCATTAGCTTAGCTCCCAATCGTTTAGTATGTTGCTATTGCTTTCTTCATGACTTATACATGTTCCTATGACTATGAGATTATGCAACTCCCGTTTGCCGGAGGAACACTTTGTGTGCTACCAAACGTCACAACATAACCGGGTGATTATAAAGGAGCTCTACAGGTGTCTCCAAAGGTAAATGCTGGGTTGGCGTATTTCGAGATTAGGATTTGTCACTCCGATTGTCGGAGAGGTATCTCTCGGTAATGCACATCACATAAGCCTTGCAAGCATTGCAGCTAATGAGTTGGTTGCGAGATGATGTATTACGAAACGAGTAAAGAGACTTGCTGGTAACGAGATTGAACTAGGTATTGAGATACCGACGATCGAATCTCGGGTAAGTAACATACCGATGACAAAGGTGTTGGAAATATGCCCTAGAGGCAATAATAAAAGCATTATTATTATATTTCCTTGTTCATGATAATTGTCTTTATTCATGCTATAATTGTGTTATCCGGAAATCGTAATACATGTGTGAATAATAGACAACAACATGTTCCTAGTAAGCCTCTAGTTGACTAGCTCGTTGATCAACAGATAGTCATGGTTTCCTGACTATGGACATTGGATGTCATTGATAACGAGATCACATCATTAGGAGGATGATGTGATGGAAAAGACCCAATCCTAAACATAGCACAAGATCGTATAGTTCGTTTGCTAGAGTTTTCCAATGTCAAGTATCCTTTCCTTAGACCATGAGATCGTGTAACTCCCGGATACCGTAGGAGTGCTTTGGGTGTACCAAACATCACAACGTAACTGGGTGACTATAAAGGTATACTACGGGTATCTCCGAAAGTGTCTGTTGGGTTAACACGGATCAAGACTGGGATTTGTCACTCTGTATGACGGAGAGGTATCACTGGGCCCACTCGGTAATGCATCATCATTATGAGCTCAAAGTGACCAAGTGTCTGGTCACGGGATCATGCATTACGGCACGAGTAAAGTGACTTGCCGGTAACGATATTGAACGAGGTATTGGGATACCGACGATCGGATCTCGGGCAAGTAACATACCGATTGACAAAGGGAATTGTATACGGGGTTGCTTGAATCCTCGACATCGTGGTTCATCCGATGAGATCATCGAGGAGCATGTGGGAGCCAACATGGGTATCCAGATCCCGCTGTTGGTTATTGACCGGAGAGCATCTCGGTCATGTCTACATGTCTCCCGAACCCGTAGGGTCTACACACTTAAGGTTCGGTGATGCTAGGGTTGTAGGGATATGTATATGCAGTAACCCGAATGTTGTTCGGAGTCCCGGATGAGATCCCGGATGTCACGAGGAGTTCCGGAATGGTCCGAAGGTAAAGAATTATATATAGGAAGTGCTATTTCGGGCATCGGGACAAGTTTCGGGGTCACCGGTATTGTACCGGGACCACCGGAAGGGTCCCGGGGGTCCACCGGGTGGGGCCACCTGCCCCGGGGGGGCACATGGGCTGTAGGGGGTGCGCCTTGGCCTATATGGGCCAAGGGCACCAGCCCCAAGAGGCCCATGCGCCTAGGGTTCAAGAAGGGAAGAGTCCCAAAGGGGGAAGGCACCTCCTAGGTGCCTTGGGGAGGAGGGATTCCTCCCTTGGACGCACCCCCTAGGAGATTGGATCTCCTAGGGCCGGCGCCCCCCCCCCTTGGACTCCCTATATATAGTGGGGAAAGGAGGGCCGCTCATAACACATCTTTGGTGCCTCCCTCTCCCTCTCCAACACATCCTCCTCCTCCATAGTGCTTAGCGAAGACTTGCCGGAGTACTGCAGCTCCATCACCACCACGCCGTCGTGCTGCTGCTGGAGCCATCTCCCTCAACCTCTCCTTCCCCCTTGCTGGATCAAGAAGAAGGAGACGTTATGCTGACCGTACGTGTGTTGAACGCGGAGGTGCCGTCCGTTCGGCGCTAGGATCTCCGGTGATTTGGATCACGTCGAATACGACTTCCTCATCCCCGTTCTTTGAACGCTTCCGCGCGTGATCTACAAAGGTATGTAGATGCAATCCAATCACTCGTTGCTAGATGAACTCCTAGATGGATCTTGGTGAAACCGTAGGAAAATTTTTGTTTTCTGCAACGTTCCCCAACAGTGGCATCATGAGCTAGGTCTATGCGTAGTTCTCTTGCACGAGTAGAACACAATTTGTTGTGGGTGTTGATGTTGTCAACTTTCTTGCCGCTACTAGTCTTATCTTGCTTCAACGGTATTGTGGGATGAAGCGTCCCGGACCAACCTTACACGTACGCTTACGTGAGACCGGTTCCACCAACTAACATGCACAAGTTGCATAAAGGTGGCTGGCGGGTGTCTGTCTCTCCCACTTTAGTTGGAGCGGATTCGATGAAAAGGGTCCTTATGAAGGGTAAATAGAAGTTGACAAATCACGTTGTGGCTTTCACGTAGGTAAGAAAACGTTCTTGCTAGAACCCTATTTCAGCCACGTAAAACTTGCAACAACAATTAGAGGACGTCTAACTTGTTTTTGCAGCAAGTGCTTTGTGATATGATATGGCCAAAGTTGTGATGAATGATGAATGATCTATATGTAATGTATGAGATGTTCATGCTATTGTACTAGGAATCACGACTTGCATGTCCATGAGTATGACAACCGGCAGGAGCCATAGGAGTTGTCTTTATTTTTTGTATGACCTGCGTGTCATTGAGAAACGCCATGTAAATTACTTTACTTTATTGCTAAACGCGTTAGCCATAGTAGTAGAAGTAATAGTTGGCGAGCAACTTCATGGAGACACAATGATGGAGATCATGATGATGGAGATCATGGTGTCATGCCGGTGACAAGATGATCATGGAGCCCCAAGATGGAGATCAAAGGAGCTATGTGATATTGGCCATATCATGTCACTATTATTATTTGATTGCATGTGATGTTTATCATGTTTTTCATCTTGTTTGCTTAGAACGACGGTAGTAAATAAGATGATCCCTCGTAATAATTTCAAGAAAGTGTTCCCCCTAACTGTGCACTGTTGCGACAGTTCGTTGTTTCGAAGCACCACGTGATGATCGGGTGTGATAGATTCTAACGTTCACATACAACGGGTTTAAGACAGATTCACACATGCAAAACACTTAGGTTGACTTGACGAGCCTAGCATGTACAGACATGGCCTCGGAACACAGAAGACCGAAAGGTCGAGCATGAGTCGTATAGAAGATACGATCAACATGAAGATGTTCACCGACGTTGACTAGTCCGTCTCACGTGATGATCGGACACGGCCTAGTTAACTCGGATCATGTTATACTTAGATGACTGGAGGGATGTCTATCTAAGTGGGAGTTCATTGAATAATTTGATTAGATGAACTTAATTATCATGAACTTAGTCTAAAATCTTTACAATATGTCTTGTAGATCAAATGGCCAACGTAGTCCTCAACTTCAACGCGTTCCTAGAGAAAACCAAGCTGAAAGACGATGGCAGCAACTACACGGACTGGGTCCGGAACCTGAGGATCATCCTCATAGCTGCCAAGAAAGATTATGTCCTACAAGCACCGCTAGGTGATGCACCTGTTCTCCCTGCAGAACAAGACGTTATGAACGCTTGGCAGGCACGTACCGATGACTACTCCCTTGTTCAGTGCGGCATGCTTTACAGCTTAGAGCCGGGGCTCCAAAAGCGTTTTGAGAGACACGGAGCACATGATATGTTGAAGAGCTGAAAATGGTTTTCCAAGCTCATGCCCGGGTCGAGAGATATGAAGTCTCCGACAAATTCTTCAGCTGTAAGATGGAGGAAAATAGTTCTGTCAGTGAGCACATACTCACAATGTCTGGGTTACATAACCGCTTGACTCAGCTGGGAGTTAATCTCCCGGATGACGCGGTCATTGACAGAATCCTTCAGTCGCTTCCACCGAGCTACAAGAGCTTTGTGATGAACTTCAATATGCAGGGGATGGAAAAGACCATTCCTGGAGTATTTGCAATGCTGAAATCAGCAGAGGTAGAAGTCAAAAAGGAACATCAAGTGTTGATGGTGAATAAAACCACTAAGTTCAAGAAAGGCAAGGGTGAGAAAACCTTCAAGAAAGACGGCAAGGGAGTTGCCGCGCCCGGCAAGCAAGCTACCAGGAAGAAGCCAAAGAATGGACACAAGCCCGAGACTGAGTGCTTTTATTGCAAGGAAAGTGGTCACTGGAAGCAGAACTGCCCCAAATACTTAGCAGACATGAAGGCCGGCAAAACGAAAGGTATATGTGATATACATGTAATTGATGTGTACCTTACCAGTACTCGTAGTAGCTCCTGGGTATTTGATACCGGTGCCGTTGCTCACATTTGTAACTCAAAGCAGGAGCTGCGGAATAAGCGGAGACTGGCGAAGGACGAGGTGACGATGCGCGTCGGGAATGGTTCCAAGGTCGATGTGATCGCCGTCGGCACGCTACCTCTACATTTACCTACAGGATTAGTTTTGAACCTCAATAATTGTTATTTAGTGCCAAGTTTGAGCATGAACATTGTATCAGGATCTCGTTTAATACGAGATGGCTACTCATTTAAATCCGAGAATAATGGTTGTTCTATTTATATGAGAGATATGTTTTATGGTCATGCTCCGATGGTGAATGGTTTATTCTTAATGAATCTCGAGCGTAATGCTACACATATTCATAGTGTGAATACCAAAAGATGTAAGATTGATAATGATAGTCCCACATACTTGTGGCACTGCCGCCTTGGTCACATAGGTGTCAAACGCATGAAGAAGCTCCATGCTGATGGACATTTAGAGTCTCTTGATTACGAATCATTTGACACGTGCGAACCATGCCTCATGGGTAAAATGAACAAGACTCCGTTCTCAGGAACAATGGAGCGAGCAACCAACTTATTTGAAATCATACATACTGATGTGTGCGGTCCAATGAGTGTTGAGGCTCGCGGTGGCTATCGTTATGTTCTCACCCTCACTGATGACTTAAGTAGATATGGGTATGTCTACTTAATGAAACACAAGTCTGAGACCTTTGAAAAGTTCAAGGAATTTCAGAGTGAGGTTGAGAATCAACGTGACAGAAAAATCAAGTTCCTACGATCAGATCGTGGAGGAGAATACTTGAGTCACGAGTTTGGCACACACTTAAGAAAATGTGGAATAGTTTCACAGCTCACGCCGCCTGGAACACCTCAGCGTAATGGTGTGTCCGAACGTCGTAATCGCACTCTATTAGATATGGTGCGATCTATGATGTCTCTTGCCGATTTACCGCTATATTTTTGGGGCTATGCTTTAGAGACTGCCGCATTGACTTTAAATAGGGCTCCGTCGAAATCCGTTGAGATGACACCGTTTGAATTATGGTTTGGGAAGAAACCTAAGCCGTCGTTTCTAAAAGTTTGGGGATGCGATGCTTATGTCAAGAAACTTCAACCTGAAAAGCTCGAACCCAAATCGGAAAAATGCGTCTTCATAGGATACCCTAAAGAAACTATTGGGTATACCTTCTACCTCAGATCCGAAGGCAAGATCTTTGTTGCCAAGAATGGATCCTTTCTGGAGAAAGAGTTTCTCTCGAAAGAAGTAAGTGGGAGGAAAGTAGAACTTGATGAAGTATTACCTCTTGAACCGGAAAATGGCGCAACTCAAGAAAATGTTCCTGAGGTGCCCGCAATGACTAGAGAGGAAGTTAATGATGATGATCAAGATACTTCTGATCAAGCTCCTACTGAAATTCGAAGGTCCACAAGGACACGTTCCGCACCAAAGTGGTACGGCAACCCTGTCTTGGAAATCATGTTGTTAGACAACGGTGAACCTTCGAACTATGAAGAAGCGATGGCGGGCCCGGATTCCGACAAATGGCTAGAAGCCATGAAATCCGAGATAGGATCCATGTATGAAAACGAAGTATGGACTTTGACTGACTTGCCCGTTGAGCGGCGAGCCATAGAAAATAAATGGATCTTTAAGAAGAAGACAGACGCGGATGGTAATGTGACCATCTATAAAGCTCGGCTTGTCGCTAAGGGTTATCGACAAGTTCAAGGGGTTGACTACGATGAGACTTTCTCACCGGTAGCGAAGCTGAAGTCCGTCCGAATGATGTTAGCGATTGCCGCATTCTATGATTATGAAATATGGCAAATGGACGTCAAAACGGCATTCCTTAATGGTTTCCTTAAGGAAGAATTGTATATGATGCAGCCGGAAGGTTTTGTCGATCCTAAGTATGCTGACAAGGTGTGCAAGCTCCAACGCTCGATTTATGGGCTGGTGCAAGCATCTCGGAGTTGGAACATTCGCTTTGATGAGATGATCAAAGCGTTTGGGTTTACGCAGACTTATGGAGAAGCCTGCGTTTACAAGAAAGTGAGTGGGAGCTCTGTAGCATTTCTCATATTATATGTAGATGACATACTTTTGATGGGAAATGATATAGAACTCTTGGACAGCATAAAGGCCTACTTGAATAAGAGTTTTTCAATGAAGGACCTTGGAGAAGTTGCTTGTATATTAGGCATCAAGATCTACAGAGATATATCAAGACGCCTCATAGGTCTTTCACAAAGCACATACCTTGATAAGATATTGAAGAAGTTCAATATGGATCAGTCTAAGAAGGGGTTCTTGCCTGTGTTACAAGGTGTGAAATTGAGCTCGGCTCAATGTCCGACCACGGCAGAAGATATATAAGAGATGAGTGTCATCCCCTATGCCTCAGCCATAGGTTCTATTATGTATGCCATGCTGTGTACCAGACCTGATGTAAACCTTGCCGTAAGTTTGGTAGGAAGGTACCAAAGTAATCCCGGCAAGGAACACTGGACAGCGTTCAAGAATATCCTGAAGTACCTGAAAAGGACTAAGGAAATGTTTCTCGTCTATGGAGGTGACGAAGAGCTCGTCGTAAAGGGTTACGTCAACGCTAGCTTCGACACAGATCTAGATGACTCTAAGTCACAAACCGGATACGTGTATATTTTGAATGGTGGGGCAGTAAGCTGGTGCAGTTGCAAGCAGAGCGTCGTGGCGGGATCTACATGTGAAGCGGAGTACATGGCAGCCTCGGAGGCAGCACATGAAGCAATTTGGGTGAAGGAGTTCATCACCGACCTAGGAGTCATACCCAATGCGTCGGGGCCGATCAAGCTCTTTTGTGACAACACTGGAGCTATTGCTCTTGCCAAGGAGCCCAGGTTTCACAAGAAGACAAGGCACATCAAGCGTCGCTTCAACTCCATTCGTGAAAATGTTCAAGATGGAGACATAGATATTTGTAAAGTACACACGGACCTGAATGTAGCAGATCCGTTGACTAAACCTCTCCCTAGAGCAAAACATGATAACCACCAGAATTCCATGGGTGTTCGATTCATCACAATGTAACTAGATTATTGACTCTAGTGCAAGTGGGAGACTGTTGGAAATATGCCCTAGAGGCAATAATAAAAGCATTATTATTATATTTCCTTGTTCATGATAATTGTCTTTATTCATGCTATAATTGTGTTATCCGGAAATCGTAATACATGTGTGAATAATAGACAACAACATGTTCCTAGTAAGCCTCTAGTTGACTAGCTCGTTGATCAACAGATAGTCATGGTTTCCTGACTATGGACATTGGATGTCATTGATAACGAGATCACATCATTAGGAGAATGATGTGATGGACAAGACCCAATCCTAAGCAACAAGATCGTATAGTTCGTTTGCTAGAGTTTTCCAATGTCAAGTATCCTTTCCTTAGACCATGAGATCGTGTAACTCCCGGATACCGTAGGAGTGCTTTGGGTGTACCAAACGTCACAACGTAACTGGGTGACTATAAAGGTATACTACGGGTATCTCCGAAAGTGTCTGTTGGGTTAACACGGATCAAGACTGGGATTTGTCACTCCGTATGACGGAGAGGTATCACTGGGCCCACTCGGTAATGCATCATCATTATGAGCTCAAAGTGACCAAGTGTCTGGTCACGGGATCATGCATTACGGCACGAGTAAAGTGACTTGCCGGTAACGAGATTGAACGAGATATTGGGATACCGACGATCGGATCTCGGGCAAGTAACATACCGATTGACAAAGGGAATTGTATACGGGGTTGCTTGAATCCTCGACATCGTGGTTCATCCGATGAGATCATCGAGGAGCATGTGGGAGCCAACATGGGTATCCAGATCCCGCTGTTGGTTATTTACCGGAGAGCATCTCGGTCATGTCTACATGTCTCCCGAACCCGTAGGGTCTACACACTTAAGGTTCGGTGATGCTAGGGTTGTAGGGATATGTATATGCAGTAACCCGAATGTTGTTCGGAGTCCCGGATGAGATCCCGGACGTCACGAGGAGTTCCGGAATGGTCCGGAGGTAAAGAATTATATATAGGAAGTGCTATTTCGGGCATCGGGACAAGTTTCGGGGTCACCGGTATTGTACCGGGACCACCGGAAGGGTCCGGGGGGTCCACCGGGTGGGGCCACCTGCCCCGGGGGGCCACATGGGCTGTAGGGGGTGCGCCTTGGCCTATATGGGCCAAGGGCACTAGCCCCAAGAGGCCCATGCGCCTAGGGTTCAAGAAGGGAAGAGTCCCAAAGGGGGAAGGCACCTCCTAGGTGCCTTGGGGAGGAGGGATTCCTCCCTTGGCCGCACCCCCTAGGAGATTGGATCTCCTAGGGCCGGCGCCCCCCCTTGGACTCCCTATATATAGTGGGGAAAGGAGGGCCTCTCATAACACATCTTTGGTGCCTCCCTCTCCCTCTCCAACACATCCTCCTCCTCCATAGTGCTTAGCGAAGCCCTGCCGGAGTACTGCAGCTCCATCACCACCACGCCGTCGTGCTGCTGCTGGAGCCATCTCCCTCAACCTCTCCTTCCCCCTTGCTGGATCAAGAAGAAGGAGACGTTACGCTGACCGTACATGTGTTGAACGCGGAGGTGCCGTCCGTTCGGTGCTAGGATCTCCGGTGATTTGGATCACGTCGAATACGACTTCCTCATCCCCGTTCTTTGAACCCTTCCGCGCGTGATCTACAAAGGTGTGTAGATGCAATCCAATCACTCGTTGCTAGATGAACTCATAGATGGATCTTGGTGAAACCGTAGGAAAATTTTTGTTTTCTGCAACGTTCCCCAACAAAAGGGAACAACGTATGTTGTTATGCAGTCTGACCGATAAAGATCTTCGTAGAATATGTGGGAGCCAATATGAGCATCCAGGTTCCGCTATTGGTTATTGACCGGAGACATGTCTCGGTTATGTCTACATTGTTCTCGAACCCGTAGGGTCCGCACGCTTAAGGTATCGATGACAGTTATATTATGAGTTTATGAGTTTTGATGTACCGAAGTTAGTTCGGAGTCCTGGATGTGATCACGGACATAACGAGGAGTCTCGAAATGGTCGAGACATAAAGATTGATATATTGGACGACTATATTCGGACACCGGAAGTGTTCTGGGTGATTTCGGAGAAAACCGGAGAGCCGGAGGGTTACCGGAACCCTGCCGGGAGAAGTAATGGGCCATATGGGCCTTAGTGGAGAGAGAGAAGGGCGCCAGGGTGAGCCGCGCGCCTCCTCCCCCTTAGTCCGAATTAGACTAGGAGAGGGGGGCGGCGCCCCCCTTTCCTTCTCCCTCCCCACCTCTTTCCCCCTCCTAGTAGGAGTCCTACTACTAGGAGGAGGACTCCTCCCGGCGCGCCTATAGGGGCCGGCCGGCCTCCTCCCCTTGCTCCTTTATATACGGGGGCAGGGGGCACCCCTAGACACACAAGTTGATCCACGTGATCGTTTTCTTAGCCGTGTGCGGTGCCCCCTGCCACCATAATCCTCGATAATATTGTAGCGGTGCTTAGGTGAAGCCCTGCGATGGTAGAACATCAAGATCGTCACCACGCCGTCGTGCTGACGGAACTCTTCCCCGACGCTTTGCTGGATCGGAGTCCGGGGATCGTCATCGAGTTGAACGTGTGCTAAAACTCGGAGGTGCCGTAGTTTCGGTGCTTGATCGGTCGGGCCGTGAAGACGTACGACTACATCAACCGCGTTGTGCTAACGCTTTCGCTGTCGGTCTACAAGGGTACGTAGATCACACTCTCCCCTCGTTGCTACACATCACCATGATCATGCGTGTGCGTAGGAAATTTTGAAATTACTACGTTCCCCAACACTCAAACCCAGGATGTTGCTTCATGTACACTTCCTCTTCCAGAACACCATGAAGAAATGCATTCTGCACGTCTAGCTGTCTAAGACTCCATCCTCTAGACACAACAATGGATAGAACAAGACGAATGGTAGCAGCCTTAACAACAGGACTGAAAGTATCTTCATAATCTATGCCATACCTCTGTTTAAAACCTTTTGCAACAAGCCTGGCTTTATAACGATCAATCGTGCCATCAGACCTTCTTTTGATCCTGAACACCCATTTGCAGTCAATCACATTTTTACCTTGCCGTGAGGGAACTAAATGCCATGTGTTATTCTTCTGAAGAGCATGATATTCATCCTCCATAGCCTTTTTCCAACTAGGATCAACAAGAGCTTCCTTATATGTGCGGGGTTCTCCTATGGAAGCAGCCAAACCAAATTTAACTTTATAATTTGTAGGTTGAATCACACCTGTATGGAGACGTGTACGAGGTGGTGTAGCAACAGCATGCGTTGGCGCTGAAGATCCAGATGCACCAGCATCAGCAGAATCGGCAATCTCCCCCTGGATTGAGGCTGGCGATCCCGAGGAACCAGGCACGGGATCTTCTGCGGCCTGCGGAACCAGAGGAGAAGACGGGATGGCCACAAAGGATCCGGGCGGGGCGGAATCCAGCTGGGAGCGTGCGCCCGGTGCGGTTGCCACAGATGGGACCCGTCTGGTGTAGACCCGAGGTTCTGCCGGGAACCTGGTTGGTTGGTGGAGCGCGTCTGCGGGGTCGGACCCAGGCGCAAACCGATGCAGGCTGGCACGAGATTGGCGCGGAGCAGGCGCAGGCGCAGGATGGGACGAAGGAGCAGATCCCGGCGCAAATCCTGTCGACACTGGCATGACTGGAAGCGCAGATCCCGAAGATGATTGCAGCGGCTCCATCACGATAGCTACAGGGCGCAACAGAGCACTGTTTTCAGCAGAAATTGCACCGTTTTGGACCTTGTTTTCAGCACATGCTCCACCTGTAGCAGCAGACTTAGAAGACATATTAGAAGAATTAGTCAAATTTAAGTCAATACAATCATCGAGTTCCACAGGAGTAATGCCGGAAAGATGAGATGGGAGGAGAAGTATTTCCTTTCGAAGGAGAGCTCCGGCATTCGGATGGAGTTTGGCAAATGGGAATTGAGTTTCATCAAACACAACATCACGGGAGACGCACTGTTGAGATCGAAACATAAGTTTCCGAGAGTTGTAGGGAAGAAGGTTTGGCCAACAGGCACACCCAAAAACACGAAGTGTATTATAATCTGGTGTGACGTGAAGAAGGCGTTCAGTGGGGGTTTCATTGGCAATAGTGCGACTAGGCCACATATTGATAAGATGTACTGCCGTGAGAAACGCTTCGTCCCAAAATTTTAAAGGCATAGAGGCGGAAGCTAGGAGGGCAAGACCTACTTCAACAATGTGTCGATGTTTCCGTTCAGCGGAGCCGTTTTGTTGATGAGCATGCGGGCAGGACACGTGATGAGAAATTCCTATCTTTTGAAAAAAAAGAATTAAGCTTCTCATATTCACCACCCCAGTCTGATTGCACGGCAAAGATTTTGCGATCAAACTTTCGTTCAACAAGTGCTTGAAAGTTATGAAAAACTTGGAAGACGTCAGATCGTTTTTAAGAAGATATATCCAGGTGTATTTGCTATAATCATCAATGAAACTCACATAGTAAGAGTGTCCACCAACGGAGGTGGGTGCCGGACCCCAAACATCAGAGAAAATAAGTTGCAATGGCTGAGTAGACACACTAGTAGAAATAGGATAAGGCAACTGATGACTTTTTGCTCTTTGACAAGAATCACAAATAGTTTCTAAATTTCGCTCACCAACAACTGGGAGATTATTTTTACTAAGAATTTGATGAAAAGTAGCAAACGAGGGATGACCTAAATGACTGTGCCACCTTTCAGCAGAAAGCTTGATGGCACCATAGACTTGTTTGTTGAACTGACAATATTGAGGAAGCAGCGCAGAGTCCTTGCACACATGTACCCCTATGGAGAACTCTCTTCGTGACCTGATCCTTGATCAAAAAGAAGAATGGGTGAAACTCAAGAAATACATTATTATCAAGAGCAATACGATGGACGGAAAGAAGAGTTTTGGAAGCATTGGGTACATGCAAGATATCTTTCAGAACTAGTTTTTTATGTGGAGTTTCAATAATTGATTGACCAATATGACTAATCTTCATACCTGCACCGTTTTCTGCGGTGTAAATTTGATCGTGGCCGCGGTATTTTTCTTGCATCGTCACCTTGTCGAGTTCTCCGGTGATGTGATTGGTTGCACCCGTGTCTAAGTACCAATTGGTATCGACACCATACGATGCATCAGCTACAGCAGCAACTTTTTTCTTTTGGGATGCGTCATCAGCATAACGCCAATCACAATCTTTGGCGATATGGTTAGTTTTTTTGCAAATTTGACAATGACCTTCATACCCTTCATACCCCTGAAAGTTGTTGCACCCTCTGCTGTTGTGTCGAGGAGGGTAGCCGCCGCTGTTGTTTCCCTGGTGATAATGGCCACCGCCACCACCACCACCATAGTGGCTGCTGCCACCATTGTTGCTGTTGTAGCCGCTAGGATTGTAGCCAGAATTGTTGTAGCCGTCGCCGCCGTTGTGGCCGCCGCCGCCGTTGTTGTAGCTACCGCCACTGCCACCTGGACGAGATCCGCCACCACCACCACCCTTCTGCAGACCACGGGAGCCTTTGTTGGGTCCTTGGCGGCCACGAGAAGCAATGTTGGCGGAGGACTTGAAGTTGCCAGCGCCTGTCCCATGGAACATCTCGACGCGCTGGTCGAAATTGGCTACCATGGCGAAGAGGTTCTCGACGGTGACTGGATCAGTACATGCGTCCAAGGCGGAGATGATGGGCTGATACTCCATGTCAAGCCCCGCGAGGATGAACGACACCAGCTCGTCCTCCCCGATCGGTTTGCCTGCTGCCGCAAGCTCATCAGAGAGAGCACGCATGTGCCCGAAGTAGGTTGCCGCCGGCTGGTTGCCCTTCTAGGCGTTGGTGAGGGAGGCCCGTATGTTGTTGACGCGGGAGAGCGATACAGCGGAGAACATGTTGCTCAGGGCCGTCCAAATCGCATGTGATGTTTCCATCGATGCAACCTGAACCAGCACCTCCTTGGAGAGATTGCGAAGGAGATATGCGATGATCTGTTGATCTTGAATTAACCAGGGGGCATAGTCAGGGTTGGTGATCACCTGATCCTTGCCGTCCTTGTCCTTGGTGGTGATGATCTTGGGAGGTTTTGCCGTGGTTTTGTCGATGTAGCCATACAGGCCAGCGCCCATTATCTGGGATCGCGCCTGGGCTCGCCAGAGGACATAGTTCGTCCGGCTGAGCGGCTCGGAGACGTTGTAGTTGAGGCCGGAGGAGAGTGGAGCGGCAGAGGTAGACATGGCAGCGAGATGGGTTGGGAGATCGATGAGGAGAGGCTAGACGTGGTGGAAGAAACCTGCTCTGTATACCATGAAAACAATAATGAAGCGTCTCAACCCCCTAATCGGGAGCCCGCGATGTTTATATAGATTGTAAACGTGAAGTACAAGGCAGTCCGTTGTTGACAGAATACAAGAGAGAGAGAGAGGAGATCGGGATAAAGGGAGTTGTAATAGGACAGGAGATCTATCCCTAGATATTCAGGTGTGAGGCGCAAGACAAGAACCCTTGACGCCTCCACATTAACATATTTAACACATGGCTCAAATATTAATTTAGACAGAGGTTGCATTTGTAATATGGGCTCTGATAATATCTGAGGCTTGTTATGTTGGCAGAAGTGCTAGCATAGCGAAGCCAGCAAGAGTTACAACGTATAGGAGGTTATTATTAGGACAGGACCATGTTTGCCTATATGTTGCTAGCTTTAAGTTGTGTATAGAGTTGCTGTAGCAAACATAGTTGGTGTGCTCCTATATTTACTCATTCCAGCCACTTGACCCCTGTTGTGTTTTGCTGCAGAGATGACCAACTTGGCGAAGCAGCAGGCAAGATGGGGTGGGCCCCATGATAGCGAAGGTGATGGGGAATGTGAATGGGTCCCGGTGAACATCCATCGGGCACAACGAAACAGCTCTGCCTACTCCGGCGTGCACTGCCCTGCCTCTCCGGTGGAAGCTTCCTCTTTGGTTCTGGCAGAGGTAAACCACCGGTTCCTCTCCTTTGCTTGATCCAAGTTCAATTGCAGGCTCCTATCCCGTTGTTGTGGCTGCTTCGTAAAAAATATGGTTAGTGGCTATTGCCTAAGTGCCTGTGTATTTCAGTTTCAACCATGTATGCATGTAGTCATGTACAGTTCAATTAGTGATTTAAGTTGTTGCCATACAAAGTGATTTTTTTTGTTTCAACTCTAGACACATAGTAAGGTGGTGCTCCCGCTCAAACCCTTATTTTGTTTCCCCCTATTGTTGTTAGTGTAAGGGGGCAGCTGAACCCCATTCGTGTTTTTGTTGAACTGGAGTGCATAACCATGCATGATCGTTTCTGGTCACATAAGGCTAGGAGAATGTTGGTCCATTTTCTGTGGACAGAAAGGTAGCCCTTGTCAGGAGCATTGTGTATTTGCAGCTTTAGGTTATTGTCTAGAGCTGCTGTGAGGCTCTGGTTCGGCGGCGCGTTCTTCTCCGCATGCGAAATGGGATGCGTATCACCTAAGATGGGCGACCTCGCGCGTCTCGCCTCTGGCGACTGCGCCGCCCCCACGCCCCTCGCCGGTGTCCTGCTGCCCGCCCCGGCCCTCTCCCCGCCTCCTCCGGCGGTGGTGCCCTAGCCCTCCCCGCCCTCCCCCCCCCGTCCTCTCCCGCTCCTCGCGCGGACGGCTTGCGGTGGGCGGATGTGGCTGCGGAGGAGGACCTCGCGGATGCCGCCGCGGCGGCGGCCGGCGCTCGCCTCCCTCCCCGGCGTTTCGGTGACCGGCTGGCGGAGGCTGTCGCCGCTGATCTCCCTGCTGCTCCACCGGCCGGTGATGCGATCCCCTCTCTCGTACCCCTCCTCGCTGACCCCCCGTTGTTCCCCTCCCTGCTCCCCCCTCCCCGTCCTTTGCAGCGCGGCGGCTCCCGCCCACCTGCACCACCTTCCCCACCTCCCCCTAGCGTTGGCAGCGGTGCTAGTCGTCGGGGGCGTGGGGCTCGGTCCTTGAACTGGGGGGTGGCCGGACGGGCCGATCTCGGGACGGCGGCGATCTCGTGGCGGCGTTCTGCTGGCGTTCGTCGGCCCCCGCGGTTGGAATTGGCCCCTCCCTGCTTGGCTCTGGCCGCCGCAGTGTGTGGGGGCCCAAAGTTCCGGGCTTTCCGGCCGGTCGCGGCCGTGCCATGCTCTCCATCGGCACCAGCAGCATTGCGGTCGCGGGTGGAAACCCTTCCCTCCCCCCACGCGCCCTTGTGCGTTGGGCTGGGCCGACGTAGGCCTTGTGGGCCGTCCACGTCGGGGGTCTCGTTCCCTCTCCCTGGCCTACTTTGGTTGGGCCGGCCCAAGCTGGGCCGAGTGGGTCTCCCCTCTCCCCCGGCCCAACCCAGCTCCCCCCTTTAGGGTTCTCGTTGGACGCTGGCTCCCCATCCCAGCCCTGTCCCGCACCCCCCTCGCCGCCACCCCCCCTCCCCCTCGCGCCCTCCCCTGCATCGCCCTCTCCACCGACCGCTTCTCGTGCACCGACCCCCGCCCCCATCTACCAGCCTTCCATGGCCCGCGATGCCAGTGACGGCGAGCCGCGCCCGAAGCGCCGCGCGCCGGGCCGCGATGTGGCTCCTCGGCCGTCGCCGGACGGCTCGCGTCGGGAGGCCGAGCTCCGGGAAGCTTTGGTGCGTGACAAGGAGGCTGCGCCATCCAAGGGTGGCGACTGGCGTACGACCCGCCACCGGGAGCGTTCCCCCTCCTCCTGGCGTGGCCGCGGCCGGGATCAGGACCGCCCGTCTCCCCGTCGATCCCGGTCGCCGCCCCGGTCTGGTCGGTCTGAGGCCTCTCCTCCTTGGCGCTACGACCCTCCTTGCTGCCAGGCCCAGTTTCCTCCGGCCGGCCCTAATAACGGCAGCAACTGCAATGGGCGCGGCGCGTTTGCTAAGAAGAAGAAGAAGCGCGGAGCACAATCTCAGCTCGGTGGTCCGGCCTCCTCTGTCACCCACCCGCCTGTTGCGGCCGCCCCTGCGCCTGCTGTGTCGGCGGCTACCTGCTTCAACCGCGGGGTGGCCGGACACTGCCAGGTCGAGTGTACCCAGCCACTGGCCTGCTTCCGCTGCTCGCGGACTGATCATCCCGCCGCACTCTGCCCCGACCACCAGCCCATTGGAGCGCTTGGGCTGTTCAGTTATGCGCTTGACAATCTGGGCTTCTTCCAGATGGACCTCCCCGTGAAGGAAATATGCCCTAGAGGCAATAATAAAGCTATTATTTATTTCCTTATATCATGATAAATGTTTATTATTCATGCTAGAATTGTATTAACCGGAAACATAATACATGTGTGAATACATAGACAAACAGAGTGTCACTAGTATGCCTCTACTAGACTAGCTCGTTAATCGAAGATGGTTATGTTTCCTAACCATGAACAAAAGAGTTGTTATTTGATTAATGGGATCACATCATTAGAAGAATGATGTGATTGACTTGACCCATTCCATTAGCTTAGCACTCGATCGTTTAGTATGTTGCTATTGCTTTCTTCATGACTTATACATGTTCCTATGAATATGAGATTATGCAACTCCCATTTACCGGAGGAACACTTTGTGTGCTACCAAATGTCACAACGTAACTGGGTGATTATAAAGGAGCTCTATAGGTGTCTCCAAAGGTGAATGTTGGGTTGGCGTATTTCGAGATTAGGATTTGTCACTCCGATTGTCGGAGAGGTATCTCTGGGCCCTCTCGGTAATGCACATCACATAAGCCTTGCAAGCATTGCAACTAATGAGTTAGTTGTGAGATGATGTATTACGGAACGAGTAAAGAGACTTGCCGGTAACGAGATTGAACTAGGTATTAAGATACCGACGATCGAATCTCGGGCAACTAACATACCGATGACAAAGGGAACAACGTATGTTGTTATGCGGTCTGACCGATAAAGATCTTCATAGAATATGTGGGAGCCAATATGAGTATCCAGGTTCCGCTATTGGTTATTGACTAGAGACGTGTCTCGGTCATGTCTACATTGTTCTCGAACCCGTAGGGTCCGCACGCTTAAGGTTTCAATGACAGTTATATTATGAGTTTATGAGTTTTGATGTACCAAAGGAGTTTGGAGTCCCGGATGAGATCGGGGACATGACGAGGAGTCTTGAAATGGTCGATACGTAAAGATCGATATATTGGACGACTATATTCGGACATCGGAAAGGTTTCGGGTGAAATAGGGATTTTTACCGGAGTACCGGGAGGTTACCGGAACCCCCCAGAAGGTACATGGGCCTTAGTGGGCCTTAGTGGAAGAGAGGAGAGGTGGCCAGGGCTGGGCCGCGCGCCCCTCCCCCCTAGTCCGAATAGGACAAGGAGAGGGGGGCGGCGCCCCCCCTTCCTTCTCTCTCTCCTCTTTCCCCTCCCGAATCCTATTCCAACTAGGAAAGGGGGGAATCCTACTCCCGGAGGGAGTAGGACTCCTCCTGGCGCGCCCTCTCCTGGCCGGCCGCATCCCCCCCCCCCTTGATCCTTTATATACGAAGGCAGGGGGCACCCCTTGACACACAAGTTGATCTGGGTGATCATATTCTTAGCCGTGTGTGGTACCCCCTTCCACCATAGTCCTCGATAATATTGTAGCGGTGCTTAGGCGAAGCCCTGCGACGGTAGTACATCAAGATCGTCACCACGCCATCGTGCTGACGGAACTCTTCCCCGACACTTTGCTGGATCGAAGTCCGGGGATCGTCATCGAGCTGAACGTGTGCTAGAACTCGAAAGTGCCGTAGTTTCGGTGCTTGATCGGTCGGTTCGTGAAGACGTACGACTACATCAACCACATTGTGCTAACACTTCCGTTGTCGATCTACAAGGGTACGTAGATCACACTCTCCCCTCTCGTTGCTATGCATCATCATGATCTTGCGTGTGCGTAGGAATTTTTTTGAAATTACTACGTTCCCCAACAGTGGTATCAGAGCCAGGTTTTATGTGTTGATGTTATATGCACGAGTAGAACACAAGTGAGTTGTGGGCGATATAATTCATACTGCTTACCAGCATGTCATACTTTGGTTCGGCGGTATTGTTGAACGAAGCGGCCCGGACCGACATTACGCGTACGCTTACGCGAGACCGGTTCTCCCGACGTGCTTTGCACAAAGGTGGCTAGCGGGTGACAGTTTCTCCAACTTTAGTTGAACCGAGTGTGACTACGCCCGGTCCTTGCGAAGGTTAAAACGGCACCAACTTGACAAACTATCATTGTGGTTTTGATGCGTAGGTAAGATTGGTTCTTGCTTAAGCCCGTAGCAGCCACGTAAAACTTGCAACAACAAAGTAGAGGACGTCTAACTTGTTTTTGCAGGGCATGTTGTGATGTGATATGGTCAAGACATGATGCTAAATTTTACTGTATGAGATGATCATGTTTTGTAACCAAGTTATCGGCAACTGACAGGAGCCATATGGTTGTCGCTTTATTGTATGCAATGCAATTGCGATGTAATGCTTTACTTTATCACTAAGCGGTAGCGATAGTCCTGGAAGCATAAGATTGGCGAGACGACAACGATGCTACGATGGAGATCAAGGTGTCGCGCCGGTGACGATGGTGATCATGACGGTGCTTCGAAGATGGAGATCACAAGCACAAGATGATGGTGGCCATATCATATCACTTATATTGATTGCATGTGATGTTTATCTTTTATGCATCTTATCTTGCTTTGATTGACGGTAGCATTATAAGATGATCTCTCACTAATTATCAAGAAGTGTTCTCCCTGAGTATGCACCATTGCGAAAGTTCTTCGTGCTGAGACACCACGTGATGATCGGGTGTGATAGGCTCTACGTTCAAATACAACGGGTGCAAAACAGTTGCACACGCGGAATACTCAGGTTATACTTGACGAGCCAAGCATATACAGATATGGCCTCGGAACACAGAGACCGAAAGGTCATATAGTAGATATGATCAACATAGTGATGTTCACCAATGAAACTACTCCATCTCACGTGATGATCGGACATGGTTTAGTTGATTTGGATCACGTAATCACTTAGAGGATTAGAGGGATGTCTATCTAAGTGGGAGTTCTTAAGTAATATGATTAATTGAACTTAAATTTATCATGAACTTAGTCCTGGTAGTATTTTGCAAATTATGTTGTAGTTCAATAGCCCGCGTTGTTGCTTCCCTGTGTTTATTTTGATATGTTCCTAGAGAAAATTGTGTTGAAATATGTTAGTAGCAATGATGCGGATTGGATCCGTGATCTGAGGTTTATCCTCATTGCTGCACAGAAGAATTATGTCCTTGATGCACCGCTAGGTGACGGACCTATTGCAGGAGCAGATGCAGACGTTATGAACGTTTGGCTAGCTCAATATGATGACTACTTGATAGTTTAGTGCACCATGCTTAATGGCTTAGAATCGGGACTTCAAAGACGTTTTGAACATCATGGAGCATATGAGATGTTCCAGGAGTTGAAGTTAATATTTCAAGCAAATACCCGAGTTGAGAGATATGAAGTCTCCAACAAGTTCTATAGCTAAAAGATGGAGGAGAATCGCTCAACTAGTGAGCATGTGCTCAGATTGTCTGAGTACTAAAATCGCTTGAATCAAGTGGGAGTTAATCTTCCAGATAAGATAGTGATTGACAGAATTCTCTAGTCACCATCACCAAGTTAGTAGAACTTCATGATGAACTATGATATGCAAGGGATAACGGAAACGATTCCCAAGCTCTTCGTAATGCGGAAATTGACGAAGGTAGAAATCGAGAAAAACATCAAGTGTTGATGGTAGACAAGACCACTAGTTTCAAGAAAAGGGCAGAGGGAAGAAGGGGAACTTCAAGAAGAACAGCAAGCAAGTTGCTGCTCAAGTGAAGAAGCCCAAGTCTGGTCCTAAGCCTGAGACTAAGTGTTTCTACTGCAAAGGGACTAGTCACTGGAAGCGGAACTACCCCAAGTGATTGGCGGATAAGAAGGATGGCAAAGTGAACATAAGTATATTTGATATACATGTTATTGATGTGTACTTTACTAGTGTTTATAGCAACCCCTCAGTAATAGATACTAGTTCAGTTGCTAAGATTAGTAACTCGAAACGGGAGTTGCAGAATAAACAGAGACTAGTTAAGGGTGAAGTGACGATGTGTGTTGGAAGTGGTTCCAAGATTGATATGATCATCATCGCACACTCCCTATACTTTCGGGATTAGTGTTGAACCTGAATAAGTGTTATTTGGTGTTTGCGTTGAGCATGAATATGATTTGATCATGTTTATTGTAATACGGTTATTCATTTAAGTAAGAGAATAAATTGTTGTTCTGTTTACATGAATAAAACCTTATATGGTTACACACCCAATGAAAATAGTTCGTCGGATCTCGATCGTAGTGATACACATAATCATAATATTGAAACCAAAAGATGCAAAATTAATAATGATAGTGCAACTTATTTGTGGCACTGCCGTTTAGGTCATATTGGTGTAAAGCGCATGAAGAAACTCCATGCTGATGGGCTTTTGGAATCACTTGATTATGAATCAATTGATGCTTGCGAACCATGCCTCATGGGCAAGATGACTAAGACTCTGCTCTTCGGAACAATGGAGCGAGCAACAGATTTGTTGGAAATCATACATACTGATGTATGTGGTCCGATGAATATTGAGGCTCGCGACAGGTATCATTATTCTCTGATCTTCACAGATGATTTGAGCAGATATGAGTATATCTACTTGATGAAACATAAGTCTGAAACATTTGAAAAGTTCAAATAATTCCAGGGTGAAGTGGAAAATCATTGTGACAAGAAAAAAAAAGTTTCTACGATCTGATCACGGAGACAAATATTTGAGTTACAAGTTTGGTCTTCAATTAAAACATTGTGGAATAGTTTCACAAACTCATGCCACCTGGAACACCACAGCATAATGGTGTGTCCGATCGTCATAACCGTACTTTATTGGATATAGTGCAATCTATGATGTCTCTTACCAATCTACCACTATCGTTTTGGGGTTATGCATTAGAGACAGCTGCATTCACATTAAAAAGGTCACCATCTAAATCCGTTGAGACGACACAATCTGAATTATGGTTTGGCAAGAAACCAAAGTTGTCGTTTCTTAAAGTTTTGGGTTGTGATGCTTATGTGAAAAAGTTTCATCCTGATAAGCTCAAACCCAAATCGGAGAAATATGTCTTCATAGGATACCCAAAGAAGACTGTTGGGTACACCTTCTATCACAGATCCGAAGGCAAGACATTCGTTGCTAAGAATGGATCCTTTCTAGAGAAGGAGTTTCTCTCGAAAGAAGTGAGTGGGAGGAAAGTAGAAAACTTGATAAGGTAATTGTACCTTCTCCCTTATTGGAAAGTAGTTCATCATAGAAATCTGTTCTTGTGACTACTACACCAATTAGTGAGGAAGCTAATGATGATGATCATGTAACTTCAAATCAAGTTACTATCGAATCTCGTAGGTAAACCAGAGTGAGATCCGCACCAGAGTGGTACGGTAATCCTGTTCTGGAAGTCATGTTACTAGACCATGACGAACTTGCGAACTATGAGGAAGCGATGACGAGCCCAGATTCCGCGAAATGGTTTGAGGCCATGAAATCTGAGATATGATCCATGTATGAGAACAAAGTATGGACTTTGATGGATTTCCCCGATGATCGGCAAGCCATAGAAAATAAATGGATCTTCAAGAGGAAGACGGACGCTGATAGTAGTGTTACTATCTACAAAGCTAGACTTGTCAAAAAGGTTTTTTGACAAAGTTCAAGGTGTTGACTACGATGAAATTTTCTCACTCGTAGTGATGCTTAAGTCTGTCCAAATCATGTTAGCAATTGCCGCATTTTTATGAAATCTGGCAAATGGATAAACAAAACTACATTCCTTAATGGATTTATTAAAGAAGAGTTGTATATGATACAACCAGAAGGTTTTGTCAATCCTAAAGGTGCTAACAAAATGTGCAAGCTCCAGCGATCCATCTATGGACTGGTGCAAGCATCTCGGAGTTGGAATATGCGCTTTGATGAGATGATCAAAGCATATAGTTTTATACAGACTTACGGTGAAGCCTTTATTTACAAGAAAGTGAGTGGGAGCACTACAACATTTCTGATAAGTATATGTGAATGACATATTGTTGATCGGAAATAATGTAGAATTATTCTGCAAAGCATAAAGGAGTGTTTTGAAAGAAGTTTTTCAAAGAAAGACCTCGGTGAAGCTGCTTACATATTAAGCATCAAGATCTATAGAGATAGATCAAGATGCTTGATAAGTTTTTTTTTCAATGAGTACATACCTTGACAATATTTTGAAGTAGTTCAAAAATTGGAACAGTCAAAGAAAGAGTTCTTGGCTGTGTTACAAGGTGTGAAATTGAGTAAGACTCAAAGCCCGACCACGGCAGAAGATAGAAAGAGAATGAAAGTCATTCCCTATGCCTCAGCCATAGGTTCTATAAAGTATGCCATGCTATGTACCAGATCTATTGTATACCCTACATTGTGTTAAGCAAGGGAGTACAATAGTGATCTAAGAGTAGATCACTGGACAGCGGTCAAAATTATCCTTAGTGGAATAAGGAAATATTTCTCAATTATGGAGGTGACAAAAAGGTTCGTCGTAAAAAGTTACGTCGATGCAAGTTTTGACACAGATCTGGATGACTCTAAGTCTCGATCTAGATACATATTGAAAGTGGGAGCAATTAGCTAGAATAGCTCCGTGCAGAGCATTGTAGACATAGAATTCACAAAATACTTACGGATCTGTATGTGACAGACCCGTTGACTAAAATTATCTCCCAAGCAAAACATGATCACACCATAGTACTCTTTGGGTGTTAATCACATAAACGATGTGAACTAGATTACTGACTCTAGTAAACCCTTTGGGTATAGGTCACATGACAATGTGAACTATGGGTGTTAATCACATGGTGATGTGAACTATTAGTGTTGAATCACATGGCGATGTGAACTAGATTATTGACTCTAGTGCAAGTGGGAGACTGAAGGAAATATGCCCTAGAGGCAATAATAAAGTTATTATTTATTTCCTTAAATCATGATAAATGTTTATTATTCATGCTAGAATTGTATTAACCGGAAACATAATACATGTGTGAATACATAGACAAACAGAGTGTCACTAGTATGCCTCTACTAGACTAGCTCGTTAATCGAAGATGGTTATGTTTCCTAACCATGAACAAAAGAGTTGTTATTTGATTAACGGGATCACATCATTAGAAGAATGATGTGATTGACTTGACCCATTCCGTTAGCTTAGCACTCGATCATTTAGTATGTTGCTATTGCTTTCTTCATGACTTATACATGTTCCTATGACTATGAGATTATGCAACTCCCGTTTACCGGAGGAACACTTTGTGTGCTACCAAACGTCACAACGTAACTGGGTGATTATAAAGGAGCTCTACAGGTGTCTCCAAAGGTGAATGTTGGGTTGGCGTATTTCTAGATTAGGATTTGTCACTCCGATTGTCGGAGAGGTATCTCTGGGCCCTCTCGGTAATGCACATCACATAAGCCTTGGAAGCATTGCAACTAATGAGTTAGTTGTGAGATGATGTATTACGGAACGAGTAAAGAGACTTGCCGGTAATGAGATTGAACTAGGTATTAAGATACCGACGATCGAATCTCGGGAAAGTAACATACCAATGACAAAGGGAACAACGTATGTTGTTATGCGGTCTGACCAATAAAGATCTTCGTAGAATATGTGGGAGCCAATATGAGCATCCAGGTTCCGCTATTGGTTATTGACTGGAGACGTGTCTCGGTCATGTCTACATTGTTCTCGAACCCGTAGGGTCCGCACGCTTAAGGTTTCAATGATAGTTATATTATGAGTTTATGAGTTTTGATGTACCGAAGGAGTTCGGAGTCCCGGATGAGATCGGGGACATGACGAGGAGTCTCGAAATGGTCGAGACGTAAAGATCGATATATTGGACGACTATATTCGGACATCGGAAAGGTTCCGGGTGAAATCGGGATTTTACCGGAGTACCGGGAGGTTACCGGAACCCCCCGGAAGGTACATGGGCCTTAGTGGGCCTTAGTGGAAGAGAGGAGAGGTGGCCAGGGCTGGGCTGCGCGCCCCTCCCCCCCTTAGTCCGAATAGGACAAGGAGAGGGGGCCGGCGCCCCCCCCCCCTTCCTTCTCTCTCTCCTCTTTCCCCTCCCGAATCCTATTCCAACTAGGAAAGGGGGGGAATCCTACTCCTCCTGGCACGCCCTCTCCTGGCCGGCCGCACCCCCCCCCTTGATCCTTTATATACGGAGGCAGGGGCACCCCTTGACACACAAGTTGATCCGGGTGATCATATTCTTAGCCGTGTGCGGTGCCCCCTTCCACCATAGTCCTCGATAATATTGTAGCGGTGCTTAGGCGAAGCCTTGCGACGGTAGTACATCAAGATCGTCACCACGCCGTCGTGCTGACGGAACTCTTCCCCGACACTTTGCTGGATCGGAGTCCGGGGATCGTCATCGAGCTGAACGTGTGCTAGAACTCGGAGGTGCCGTAGTTTCGGTGCTTGATCGGTCGGGCCGCGAAGACGTACGACTACATCAACCACGTTGTGCTAACGCTTCCGTTGTCGATCTACAAGGGTACGTAGATCACACTCTCCCCTCTCATTGCTATGCATCACCATGATCTTGCGTGTGCGTAGGAAATTTTTTGAAATTACTACGTTCCCCAACACCCCGAGACCCGGGCCGCTCCGCCCATGTCCGCTCTCATCTCGGTCTTGGACGGCAAGCCGGCGTCCCTGGCCATCATCTCCGACGAGCTTCGCCACCTGTTCAACCCGGACTGGGATTGGGAGGTCACCCCGATCTCAGATCGGGAGTTCACGGTGATCTTCCCCGACCCCGTCAGCCTTCGGTATGGCACCCACAATGCCAGACTCACGCTCGCCCTCAACCAGCTCTCAGTCCGCATCTCGGTCCCCTCAGTGGATCCTCTCGCCGTGGCCACCCTGTCCACGGTCTGGGTGCAGATTCGTGGGCTCCCTGCTCCTGCCCGCGACGAGGGTGTCCTCCGGGGCCTGTCCCGCCTGCTGGGCAAGTTTGTGGCGGTGGACTATGCGTCTCTGCCCAAGGGCCCGGCTGTGCGGATGCAGATTAAATCCCCCGACCCTTCCAAGCTCAAGACGACGATCCGCATGTTCTTCAACGACGTTGGATACGACCTGCACATTTCTGTTGAGGGTGGGACTCCCACTGATCCCCTCAACCCGGAGGCGGGAGGTGGTGCCGCCCCAGGATCCGATGGGGGAGCTGACGCTCCGGGCTCCCCTCGGGATCCCCATCGCCGCTCTCCCCGCTCTGAGGCCTCTGGAGACGACTCGTCCGATCCGGAGGATGATGGGCCTCCCGCTGGCTCCTCCCATCCCTCGACCACCCACAGTGTGGGTCTTGGCACCTCCGATGCCGATCCTGCAGACGATTGTGAGGACATCGCGGCGATCGCGGCCATGCTTGATGAGGCCGCCACCCTCCCCCCTGGCGCTACTCTTCCTCCACCCTTCCTTCCTCCGCTGTCCGTATCTGAGCAGGAGGAGAGCGAGGTCAGCCGGGGTAGCATGGAGGTCCGTCCTCCGTCCTCCCCGCGGCTGGTGTCCCCGATGCCAGGCCGGGAGGACTTCCTGGTGCCGTCACCCCCTGAGTCTCCTATGGCTCCACCCCTTCCCCCGTCTTCCAGGCTCCCCAGATCTCGGGGCCGTCCTCGCTCGGCCTCTACCCCGATATCCTCTGCCCGGAAGAGTGCCAGGCATGGGGCGGCATCGAGTCTTTCCGGGGCGTCCTCGAACACGGTGGAGAAGGCTTTGCGACGTGCCGCTATCCGCAACCTTGACCCAGGTCCGTCTGCCTCCCAAGCCCCTTGTTCTGATTCTGATGATTTCTGTGATGCATCCTTTCCACTCTTGCCGGGGCTCCTCTTGGGCACCTTGCCAAGGTAGCGGCTGATTCGGCTATTGTGTTCCGTGGCGAGAAGGGCCGGGCCCTTGAGAAGCTTGCGTCCCTCCAGGCAAAAGAAATCCTGGAGGGCCACCTCGCAGCCACTAGGGCCCGCGAGGCGGCAGCGGCCGCGGAGGCCCCCACCCCTCCACCTCGTCGTCCCCGTGGTCGTGCCCCCCCTGAGGCTGATCCTAGTGAGGTTCGTGGCCGTACTCGGTCTCGCACTGCTCAACTACGCCGGGCTCTTAGTGCTGCTTCCACTGTTGGGTCCAGGGAGGACCCGTTAGACGAGTGATCATGCGTGCTCTTTTTTGGAACCTGCGGGGCTTTGGTCACGATGGCCGCCGCAGGCAGCTCATTGAGTACATGCGTGAGGAAGCCATTGATGTGGTGGCAATCCAAGAGACAATGCGCACTGAGTTCTCTCTAGTGGAACTTGAGCGTCTTAGTAGACATCTTTTCGCCTGGCACTGGTTGCCTTCTAGTGGGGTGACCGGTCACTCCGGTGGCATCCTTTTAGGTGTGAAGGATGCCACCTTTGAGGAGCTCCATGGACCGTGGAACCCACTTTGTTAGTATGGAAGTCTGGGAACATGACGTAAACTTCAAATGGGAGATCATAGTGGTCTATGGTCTGACCGATCACAGTCGATCTGCCACCTTCTTGGCAGAGCTCCATGCCAAGATCTCCTCCGCGACCCTCCCGGTTGTGGTTGGAGGCGACTTCAACCTCCTTCGATCCGCTGAGGAGAAGAACAACTCTCAGGTGGATTTGGCCGAGATGCGTTGTTTCAATGACTGGGTCACGGATCTGGGTCTCCGTGAGTTAGACAGGGTCGGGGCGCGTTTTACCTGGACTAATCGACAGGTCTCCCCGACCCTTAGCGTGCTTGATCGGGTGTTTGTCTCCCCAGACTGGGAACTTCGTTTCCCTTTGGCATCCCTTCAGGCCATTACCCGTATTGGCTCTGACCACGTCCCCCTCCTCCTAGCTTCTATGGATGAACGGCCGCGCCCTCCCCCGCGGTTCCGTTTCGAGAACTTCTGGCTTCGGCAACCTGGCTTTATGGAAGCGGTCCAGAATCACTGGGTCTCGGCTCGCGCCGAGCCCCATAGGCAGATGTCTATTCTCGATGAATGGCATCACTTGTCCAAACGATCCCGACAGTTCATGAAGGGATGGGGGGCGAACATTGGGAGAGATCTTCGTATTCAGAAGGCTTCCCTCCTCGAGGAGATTCGGGACCTTGACCTCCGCGTAGATATCTCAGGGATCTCCGCGGAGGAATGGATGCATAGATATAACTTGGAGGACTCCCTTATGGAGATTTACTCCAAGGAGGAGGAGTTTCGGCGCCAACGCGGCTCCATTAACTAGGTGCTATTTGGGGATGCCAACACTGCTTACTTCCAGGCCATCACTAATGGCTGTAGGCGACGTTGCTCCATCCCTCTCCTCTGGGAGGGTGGACAGTTGTTTCAAGACCCTCAGGCTATTCGCCTGCTAGTTGACGACTTTTACAAGTCTCTATTTCAGGGTCGGCAGCGGAATGGTGTCGCCCTAGCTGACCATATCTGGTCACGCGACCAACAGATTTCCCCCGCGGAAAATGCAACCCTGCTAGCCCCCTTCGATGCTGCGGAAGTGGAGACCTTTGTTAAGGCTATGAACCCGATGTCGGCCCCTGGCCCTGATGGCTTGCCGGTTCGCTTTTTCCAGGACTTCTGGCCGATGGTCAAGGATATCATCCTTGATTTGTTTAGTGAGTTCTCTAGGGGTACCCTAGACATGTCCCGACTTAACTACGGGATTATCTCCTTGATTCCCAAGGTACCGGGAGCGGCGGACATTAGACAATTCCGTCCCATCACAGTCCTCAATGTGATCTTTCGGATCCTCGCTAAAGGGTACGCCACTAGGGCGGCCCTTATTGCCCCCCGTATTCATCATCCGAACCAGTCGGCCTTCACAAAAGGGAGATATATCTTAGATGGGATTATTGCCCTCCATGAGATTATCCATGAGGTTAAGAGCAAACACCTTCGTGCGGTCTTCTTCAAGATCGATTTCCATAAAGCCTATGATACTGTGCACTGGTCCTTCCTTCAGGAAGTGTTGCTGAAACGTGGCTTTGACCCCCACTGGGTAGCCCGGGTAATGCAATTAGTTAGGAGTGGCCGGACGGCTGTTAACATCAATGGGGAGGTTGGCCCCTACTTCATGACTGGCCAAGGGGTCCAGCAGGGAGACCCGATCTCCCCATTCTTATTCAACCTTGTGGTTGATGCGCTCGCCTCGATTCTGGACTTGGCCAAGCGTGCGGGTCACATTAGAGGGGCGTGTCCTCATTTGGTGACACCTGGGGGTTTAACCCATCTCCAATACGTGGACGACACCATTATGATGGTGGAGGGATCTGATGAGGATATTCAGAACCTCAAATTCCTCCTCCTCTGCTTCCAGGAAATGTCAGGCCTCAAAATAAACTTTGCCAAGAGCGAGGTAATGGTCATGGGATATTCCCAAAGGGAGGCCCAGCGGATTGCCAATCGTCTGAACTGCCGCTTAGGTTCCTTCCCGATGATCTATCTTGGCATGCCCCTTAGTGATGCACGACTCCTGGAAAAGGATTTCCGTCCAATAGTCGCCAAGCTCCAACCTAGAATGGAGCCTTGGCAAGGGAGATGGCTTTCTAAAGCCGCTCGAGTGATTCTAATGAACTCCTCCCTTATTAGCCTACTGATGTATATAATGGGATTCTATAGCCTACATGAATCCCTTCATCAGGAAATTACCAAACTACTCTCCCGCTTCTTTTGGGCGGGAGAGAACAATAAGCAGAAGTACCATATGGTCAAATGGTCTGAGATCTGCAAACCTAAGGACCAGGGAGGCTTGGGGTCATCTCCTCCAAGCGCATGAACATTGCCCCCCTGTCCAAATGGCTTTGGCGGATCCAGACTGAGGAGGGCAGCATGTGGCTTCAGATTATTCGTAGGAAGTACCTTCGCGGGCAGCCATTAGCGTTTGCCTCTAGGTCTGGAGGCTCCCAATTCTGGCAATCGGTGATATCTTTGTTGCCGGTCCTGCGCATTGGGACCTCCATCCAGATAGGCTCTGGGTCTGCCACCCTTTTTTGGCTGGATAGATGGGCGGGACCCCGCCCCTTTGCAGAGCATTTTTACGCTCTATTCTCTATCTGTGTTCGCCCACAGATCTCTGTGGCCGCGGCACTAGAGAACCTAGGCGCGATTGCCTTCCGTCGCACCTTCGGGGCGATCGAACTTTCGCAATGGGATGAATTACTTGAATGCATTGCCCTTCATCCTCCTTCTCTGGAACCGGATTCGCTTTCCTGGCACCTCGAGCCAAGCGGTAGATTTTCGACTAGATCCCTGTACCAGGCGATTGTGCCTACTCCTGGTCCAGTGGAGCTCACGGTGCTCTGGGAGATCAAACTCCCCCTAAAGATCCGTATATTTTTATGGCAATGGGTTAGAGGACGCCTCCCCTCGGGCACTGAGATCCGTAAGCGTAATGGACCTGGGGACGGTCTATGTCCCATTTGTCTGGTTCCGGAAGATTGCAACCACATCTTCTTCCGGTGCCCGGCGGCGCAGTTCTTATGGAGCTGCTTCCGGGAGGTAGTTGGGGGCACATGGTGCCATGACAACCTCCCGGATTTGTTCGGGGAGGTCCTCCGGCTCCCCGGGACTAGGCGCACCCCTATTTGGGTCGCGCTAGGTACCCTTGCTTGGTCCCTTTGGTGTACCCACAATAAATTAGTCGTCGAACGAGTGATTCCGTCCCGTGTGACTGATGTGATCTACAAAATGTGTGGCTTCTTGCAGCTCTGGAGACCGCTTAGTAAGCGGAGCGATCGAGGCGTCATCGACAACATCATGGCAGGTCTTCGTGCCTCGGCTGCGTCTTTTGCTCCCCCCCCCCCCCCCCCCCCCGCCACCCCTCCTGGGCCAGGTTAGCGTCTCCTAGAAGTCTTATTTGGGGCTTGTCTTGCTGTGCCCCCAGCATGATTCTATGACTTATTGTACTTGTAACTTGATGTTGGATGCTTGGTGGTATGCTTTATAATATAAAGCGGGGGGAAACCCTTTTTCGTTATAGAGCTGCTGTAGTTAATGCTACATTATTATTCTACTATACTATACTCTCAGCGCAACAAGGATAGGACCCTGGTGTTACAGTTCTCGGTCAAGCACGAGCAGGACCTTGACATCTGGCACAAATTTGCCCGGCGAAGCAGCTCTGCCTGCTCCGACGATGACTTCGACGCCTCCCGTCCCGCTGCTTCCTCTTCGGTTCGGGCATAGGTAAGCCGCTGGTTACTTCCCTTAGTTCTTCCCATATACAATTGTTATGAACCGTAAATCTCCGGCTACCCAACGCGTTATGCTGCCGAAATTTCTACCCAACGCGTTGTTTCGTATGCCGGTTTGAACTTATTTAGCTCGACCACTATCAGTTTTCTCGCCATGCCGTATTTTCCCTTTGCTTTTCATTAGGTTGTTGAATACGCCCTCAATTATAAGAATTCCTAATTCAGCTTTTCATGATGTTAGTTATGCTTTGTATGTAGGTTGGCATATACAATTCTTTGTAGACTTAACCAGGGTCATACTGTTTTAATTCAAGTACCCACCATACACAAGCAATAAATAACTTTGTGTATCGTTACACTACATAGTTTAGTCAGCAAGCAGGAATATTTTGATGTAGGAACTTGATGGCTCATATTGGAAACTAGCCTTTCTTCAGAGGAATTGGCATAACCAACATAGCATACAGAAAGTTATAATCTAATTTGTCATTCGTTGCTTCTAATATAACTTATTAGTAGTTCTTGGTTAATTGATTTACCCGTCCACCTTCTGGGTGCAGTAGAAATCCTACAGCCAGGTATTAGGGCAGTACATCTTTGAACCTTGATCTTGTCCTCAGCTTGTACCAAATAGTGCTACCTTCAAATGCATGTGAGAGGGAGTGCTTTACCTACGTTGCTTTAATCTGTACGAGATACACATTAGATTGGGTTGTTTTCTTGCTCTTAAGATGGCATTTTTTCTCTAATTCCCTTCCCTTTATTGTAAGGACTCGCAGTTGCAGAAGTACTAAACTAGTAAATACACGTATTTTCTTCTCGTGTTAATCTTTCTCTGGAATTCACCAGCTTAGATCTGAAGCTCGTGTGACTCTACATGTGTGGTCAATTTGGAATTTTAGGCCATGTGTCAACCTGAGATAGTTAGACGCCCATGCTTGGTTCATCCTGTTGTTTGAGGATGCTATCTATGTTTCCTTCATCTGTTTTGTGGAAATGGAGTTATGTATAAAAGTGATGTTTGTGGCTGCTAGAGCAACTCCCGAGAATTGCTCTAGGGTAGGCACTCTGTTGTGATTTTTTTTCCCTGTTGCATATATAATTTTGACAGTGTGCAGCACAATTGAAAGGAAGAGCTGAATAGGAGTAATGTAGGTTGCTGTTCCAAGTTTTTAACATTGTTTGATGCTGCCCTGGCAGAAAAGTGGAGCAGCTATCTGAAGAGGTCGAGTCATTGAAGGAAACCCTCGACAAGCACTCATTGTTGAGTTTAAAGTTTGCTATCTCTGGTCCTTCCTTGTGTAGTAGCCACAACTCTGCCCGGTTACTGATCTCTCTTCTTTGTATTACTATTATAATATATACTGTGTGTGTAGCGATTATGGAAAGATGTTGACAACTCTCAGATCAGATGTATTCTTCTGTATGCACAGTACAGTGGCCTGTTTTGGTACCATGACATTTCTGTTTAAAAAATGCAGTCGTGGGCGTGCACATCTTGTATGCAAAAAGTATGCTAATGCTGCTGTTTGTGACCTCTCTTTCATCCTGTTTTAGTTTGCGCTTTTGCAGTTTTCTATCGGATAAACGGTGTTTCTTATTGTGCTTTCAGAATTCTGTAACCTGTCTTCTTGAATACCATGTACCCCATTGGATTCTTATATCTTTTTTTTGTATGATATGATATGAAAACAAGCTAAATGATTGTGCTGGAAGAACACATGCAAACTGGGCAGATGATTATTGTACCGTAGCTAGCACTTTTTCTTCTTTTTTGTACATGCGCTCTATGATCGTTTTGTACATTTGTGTTTCTGGTTTTACATTTGGCATAATTCCCTGTCAATATATTGCATTCATGTCCTGTTTGCTGCAAACATGTAGGACATTCTTTCCTTCATACATGTTGTTCCTTTCAAGATATTTTTTATATGACTTCTGCCACTAAACTGGCTGATCATCTGCCGGTAGGCGACCATTGTGAATGAAAAAGGCTCGGCGCGAGCAGCATCAACTGCCAAATATGTTGTGGCCGTCAACCTTGCCTGTAGGCGACGACAGTGTTGGACTTGCTCTTACACAATCAATTGACTAACATAACAAACGTTGTTTCTTTTGCCATTTTAAGCCGACATTTCACAGTTGTGTATCTTTGGAAACAGTGGGTGAAACAATCGATTTAACAAAATAGTACAGCTGAGTCACAGGGCGATCCAATAATCCACCTCTTCATGGGAAATTCAGTCCAAAGATGAAAAAAGAGGCAAACAAATCACACAATCCTCTCCAGCTCCCTCGCGTAGCCGAGGGTCTGGTTGATGACCGGCGCCGCCGGGATCTCCTTGCAGGGCTGCGACTCCTTCACCTTCTGGAACAAGACCCGGCCATCCTTGACATCCCACTCGGGGTGTTCCTGTTGACAACACGACGATACTTTACATCCCACACGGGGAGTCATAATAACTCACGCAATTCACACCGGGAGCACAAGGCATGTTACTTTACCTCTGCGATGTACTGTTCCAGTTCCTTGTCGGAGCTGAACTTAAACATCTGCTTCGCGTCGTTTATTGACAGGTAATCATATCCCTTCTCGCTGCACCCAGCTATCTCGTCTCTGCGGGCGCAACAGATATCATCACAGTGATGCACAGCAGCACAAGGAGCTAACTGGAAGGGGTGGAGACAGAGACCGACTTACCTAACCGTTTTGACGAGAAGGTCCATGAAGTATATGTAGGTTTCATGAGGCGCGGTTTGTCGAGCGCTCAGCACGCGGTTGTATGCGCCCTCCATAAAGGACTGCTCGAGCTCAACCCCGTGCTTGATGTAAGCATTATCCAGCGCTTTGGCGGGAAGAAGCTCCAGCTCAGTGTGGAACTCCGCAATTCTATTCTGGACTAACAGCCTCAGAAGGTTAGCCCCCATGATTGGGTACTCCTCCGATGATGGAGGAATTATGCCACTGCAAGCATCAGCATGAATTAGTACGATATAGTACAAGCAGCAAATCCAACTTGCTCCTAGGTAAAATAACCTTCAACAAGTCCAGACATTTTTTAACTTGTTCTGGACTTGATAAACCAGGCATATAAAACTGAATAAGATGCGAAAACAATTCTGCTATGATATTAGAAACACAAAACATTTGCCAGTCTGGCAAGGGCATCATGGCTCACCCGCAGGCCAGAAACCTGAGAGTTCGATACGAAACCCAATCTACATGTCTAACTTAACTGCGACTTGCAAACATAAATTCCCAACTCAGCCCCTGTTCCATATTCGACTACCCAACTGAACCAGCAAACTTGGCACAACATAAATCATGCAAGATTAACCCAAAAACTCATGCAAGACTAACACAAAAACCTATTTTGGTTTAACTCATTTGGCAGCTTATTATGCCCAAAGAAAACCAATAATTTATACTTATTTGTTTTGACTTTACCAACTGAAAGCCCAATGGATGATGAAGGAGAACAGGGAACAATACACGTATTAAATGACAGCCTACACAATGCATAGACAGAGAAAACAACTGCAAAGTGGTAAAAAAAAAAGGAACTAACCATGTGTCCATGTAATACGGCTTGAGCTGGCAGAAGTCCCTTTCAAATGCATCTTGGTCTTCCATTTTCACACTCAAAATAACTGCCTGCTCATAAATTTCCCCTGAAATGTTTCAGGTAGATTTAGTGGCTGCTCTATTAAGGATAACCACAAGACCAGAGCATATGTTTCTAAATAGCTGGGCCATAACACTATAGACACACATTTTCCTTTTAGAAAAAAAAAACAGGGCATAGGTTACGACAATCAGACAGAAGGGTTGGGTTCATTCATGGCGACAGCATATGAACGATCAATTCATGAACTGCAACATAGTGATATCTGAATGACCGAATCTTATATCATCTAATACAAATATCCAATGCAGCATCAGAGGTCAAGTCGAAAAAGAGAGCCGTTATTCCAGAGTTGACACTCTGACACTGACAAGCATCACTAGCGTCAGTTTTAACTCCTAAGATAGAACAAACATTCAAATCAAATCATCTATAAAAATTCATATATGGCTGCAACCATTCGACTGAAACTCCTAAAGTAAAATTGCATGACCAAAACAAATCAGTGTTAGGCGTGCAAAGATCCCCCACCACATCCTCGAGCTAGCTGCATCGAGCAATTAAACATACCAACTGTTACAGAAAGACCACACATGAATTGCCGGCTAACTAAACAAAGTTTCAGTTCAACGGCACTGAACGAGTCATATCGCAAGAATAATCAAACATGACTACAATCTCAGACAGCGTTACAAAAACCAGATAACCACATCACACATCAACCAAACACAGACCAACCTTCACACAGAGTCAAAATCCCCTCACCGACACAATCTTCAAAACAAATCAGTATATACCTACACACAGAATCAAAATCCCCTCACCAACACAATCTTCACATATACCTACACTACACACACCATAATAACATGGTAACCTAGCAAGAAAAAATCGCACCCAGCACACACATACGGAAAGCATCATTGCAACCACCTGACGACAATTGATAGAGAAAAAAAAAAGGTTATCTTACTCGCAAGCTTGAGCTCCTCCACGGCGTTGGGCGTCTGCTGGAACAGCGGGGGTACGCTGGGGAACTTGGTGAGGAGGACCTGCAAGAGGAGGAAGCTTCACCTGTCAATTCACCAGAAGATGGACCTCTCCCTCCCCAGCGGCGAAACCACCGGCGCCGCCGATCCAACCAGAACTAAAACCTAGAAAAGATGCGAGCTTTCCGAACCACCCGGCGGAAGGGAAGGGGGCGGGCGCACCTTGAGCTGCGAGAGGAGGGTCGAGCAGACGTCGAAATTGCTGGCCTTGAAGGCCGCCTTGAAGCGGTCGAACAGCTGCGTCACCTCCACCAGCTTCGGATCCATCGGAGGCGGAGGGCGGCGGCGGAGCTGGAGCTTCGAGTCGAGTCGCGGATTGGAGCCGAGGCTGAGTGGGATCTCTCCTGCGGCGGGAGAGATCGAGGCGGAAGATTAGGGTTCGAGTCTCCTCCAAGGCTCGATCGGGCGCCGCGGGGGAAGAGCTAGCGGCTGTGTATACTCCTCCTCTGGGGCTGTCCTACTCGGCTTCCTCCTCTTTCTGTGAAAAAGAAAAAAGAATAAAAAAATCAGAACGCTTTTTTTATTATTGTAGGAAACGCGAAAAACAACACGTAGACATGACATAATTTTTATATTTGCGAAATTCCACTTTGCTTTTTATTTAAGAAATCTATTACCCCAACTAGTACAGTACGAACTAGACCTGGGCATGGGCAGCCGAAAAAACCTGGGCCGGGCTCAGGCCTAGAAATTTGACCCGTTGCGTATGTCAGAGCGGGCTCAGGCCTAGAAATTTGACCCGTTGCCTCAGGCCAGGCTCGGGTCTGGGAAATATGTCAGTTTACACGAAGGCCCGACTCGACCAGGGCCGAAATTGATGTTTTTAGTTTCTTCGGCCGGGCTCAGGCCTACATATACGTTTTCTTGGCCGGGCCGGGCCAGGCTCGGGCTTAGACTTTGCAGGTTGTGCTTTGACAGGCCCGACCCGAAACCCGACCCAACCCGAGGAATGCCCAAGGGCAATGCTACGCGTCCAACCCGATGATAAACCAATTAGATCGTCCGCCTCGGCAACCGTCAGATGTCGTCCAACACATCCGTCCAATCTTCTGACCCAGCCAATCAAGGACCTTTGCAACAGCTACTAGCATGTTGTGCTTAGGGGCTTTTGCAACAAGGACCTTGTTTCAAAGGTCCACCAAGACAGCAACTGCCCGAGATAGGCCACACACTAGGCTAGAGCATAGCCGCCATACCATGGCCCGAGCGTCTCGGCCATAGAACACCGTCGCTCGCCGGAGTTGCTCCTCCTCCTCAACATTAGCCCCGCGAGCAGCTGCCAGCTCCACTCCAACACGACGGCAACGGCCTCTCATGTCGGACGCTCCTTTCACGTTTTTATGCAACTCGGACTATGTTTCTGAAACATTCTTCATGTTGCAATGCCTGACCTCTCACTCTCTAACGTCGGGCGCTCCTTCCGCGCTTTCTGCAATAGGGGCTGTGTTACTAAAACAAGCCCCCTGTTGCGGAACGGGCTATGTTTCTGAAACAAGACCCCTGTTGCGGAAAACCCCTTCACCACCAAATCATTTTTTGTTTCTGAAACAAGATGTCTATTTGCATAAACCTTTTGAAATAAGACCCCTATTGCACAAAAAGAAACCTTCACCATCAAATAGTTTTTCGTTCTAAAACTAGTCATCTGTTGTAGAAATCTACTGAAACAAGACCCTTGTCGCGCGACAAAAACTGGTTGCATGGGACTTGCGCGAGCCTCGGTCAGGATTGATCCGACGGCTAAGCAAGCGTCGGACGTTGCGCGTGCATCAGCCAGTTGAAGGGTAGCGTTTTCCTACAAATAAAACCTTGAAAAATAAATACGGCCTCCATCCAAATGTATCCATCGCTAAAATGAGTGTATCTAGACGTGTTTTAGTGTGTCGATACACTCATTTCGGCGAGTTCTGATGTCCAACGCTTCAAATCAATTCGAGGGTTCAATGGCGACAACTAATGCTCTGGGTTGATGGTCAATAGAGGCACGTGCATGAAGACTTTCTGATTGTCATTGGCAAGGTCAAGCCGACTCCGGAAGGGGAGCGGTGACGGCGGTGCGTCGGCGACTTTGTTCTAGCAGTGGTAGTGTTCGGTGGTGTAGGTCCTCGATGTAATTTTTATTGTGTTTGAGTTACTTTGTATTCCTTAGGAACCATTATAATAGTGGAAATCTTATATGGGAAACGTTAGAATAATCCTAAAGCACTGTAAGTTGTCATGTCAGAAATTCAACCGTTTGCTGCGAACATGCTAGTGCGAATGCGCGAGCATCCACTCACATACAAAGCTGGTACCCCCTAAAAGATCGTAGATGTCGCCTAGAGGGGGTGAATAGGCGCTTTAAAATAATTACTGTTTAGGCTTGAACAAAAGCGGAATAAAACTCTAGCGTTTATTTTGTCAAGCACAAAACCTAAAACGACTAGGCTCACCTATGTGCACCAACAACTTATGCTAGGCAAGATAAACAACTATGTGATAGCAAGATATATAACATGAAACTATGGCTATCCCAAAGTAAAGTGCATAAGTAAAGGGCTCGAGTAAGAGATAACCGAGGGACGTGCAGACAATGATGTATCCCGAAGTTCACACCCTTGCGATGCTAATATCCGTTTGGAGTGGTATGGAGGCACAATGCTCCCCAAAATGCCAGTAGGGCCACCGTAATCTCCTCACGCCCTCGCACAATGCAAGTGAAGGAATATGCCCTAGAGGCAATAATAAAGTTGTTATTTTATATTTCCTTATTCATGATAAAATTTTATTATTCATGCTCGAACTGTATTGATCGGAAACCTAAATACATGCGTGAATACATAAACAAATACCGTGTCCCTAGTAAGCCTCTACTAGACTAGCTCGTTGATCAAAGATGGTTAAGGTTTCCTAACCATAGACATGTGTTGTCATTTGATAACGGGATCACATCATTAGGAGAATGATGTGATGGACAAGACCCATCCATTAGCTTAGCATAATGATCGTTCAGTTTTATTGCTATTGCTTTCTTCATGTAAAATACATATTCCTTCGACTATGAGATTATGTAACTCCCGAATACCGGAGGAACTCCTTGTGTGCTATCAAACGTCACAACGTAACTGGGTGATTATAAAGATGCTCTACAGGTATCTCCGAAGGTATTTGTTGAGTTGGCATAGATCGAGATTAGGATTTCTCACTCTGAGTATCGGAGATGTATCTCTGGGCCCTCTCGGTAATACACATCATAAGCTTGCAAGTAAACAACTAAGAAATTAGTCATGAGGTGATGTATTACGGAATGAGTAAAGAGACTTGCCCGTAACGAGATTGAACTATGTATGAAGATACCGACGATCGAATCTTGGGCAAGTAACATACCGATCGACAAAGGGAATTATGTATGTTGTCATAACCGTTCGATCGATAAAGATCTTCGTAGAATATGTAGGAGCCAATATGGGCATCTAGGTTCCGCTATTGGTTATTGACCGGAGAGGTGTCTCGGTTGTGTCTACATAGTTCTCGAACCCATAGGGTCCGCACGCTTAACGTTCGATGATGATATAGTATTATATGAGTTATGTGATTTGGTGACCAAATGTTGTTTGGAGTCCCGGATGAGATCACGAACATGACGAGGAGTCTCGAAATGGTCGAGAGGTAAAGATTGATATATAGGACGATGGTATTCGGATACCGGAAGTGTTCCGGAGGGTACCGGGTACATATCGGGTCACCCAAAGGGGTTTCGGGCACCCCCGGCAAATATATGGGCCTTATGGGCCAAGAGGGAAAACGCACCAGCCACAAGGGGCTGGTGCGCCCCCCATATGGGCCGGCCGAAGGTGGAGAAGGAAAGGGGAAGGAGGAAAGGCAAGTGTGGAATAGGATTCCCACTTCCTTCTCTCTCCCCCTCTTTCCTTCCTCCTCCGACAAATATGGCGGGGGGCGCCACTTGGGAGGACCCCAAGTAGGATCCGGCCTACTTGGGGCACCCTCCTGGCTGCTCCCTCCTCCCCCACCTATATATATGTGGGAGGGGGGGTGCCTAGCACACATCCAGACAATTGCCTAGCCGTGTGTGGCGCCCCCTCCACCGTTTACACCCCGGTCATATTTTCGTAGTGCTTAGGCGAAACCCTGCGGAGATCACTTCGCCATCACCATCACCACGCCGTCATGGTGACGGAACTCATCTACTACCTCGATGTCTTGCTGGATCAAGAAGGTGAGGGACGTCCCTGAGCTGAACGTGTGCAGAACACGGAGGTGTCGTGCGTTCGGAACTTAATCGGTTGAAGCGTGAAGAAGTTCGACTACATCAACCGCGTTGTGAAACGCTTCCGCTTACGATCTACGAGGATACGTAGACACACTCTCCCCCTCGTTGCTATGCATCTCCATGGATAGATCATTGCATGTGCGTAGAAATTTTTTGTTTTCCATGCAACGATTCCCAAAAGTGGCATCAAGAGCCAGGTCTATGCGTAGATGATATGCACGAGTAGAACACAAAGAGTTGTGGGTGGTGATAGTCATATTGCTTACCACCAACATCTTATTTTGATTCGACGGTATTGTGGGATGAAGCGGCCCGAACCAACCTTACATGTCCACGCACATGAGACCGATTCCACCGACAGACATGCAACTAGTTTTGCATAGAGGTGGCTGGCGGGTGTCTGTTTCTCCTACTTTAGTTGAATCGAATTTGACTACGGCCGGTCCTTGAAGAAGGCTAAAACATCAAACTTGACGAATCACCGTTGTGGTTTTTGCTGTAGGTAAGAATGGTTCTTGCTAGAAGCCCATAGCAGCCACGTAAAACTTGCAACAACAAAGTAGAGGACGTCTAACTTGTTTTTGCAGGGTATGTTGTGATGTGATATGCTCAAGACATGATGTGATGAACGTTATTGTATGAGATGATTATGTTTTGTAAGTTATCGGCAACTGGCAGGAGCCTTATGGTTGTCTCTTTATTGTATGAAATGCAAACGCCATGTAATTGCTTTACTTTATCACTGTGCGTTAGCGATAGTTGTAGAAGCAATAGTTGGCGAGACGACCACGATGCTACGATGGAGATCAATGTGTCGAGCCGGTGACGATGGAGATCATGACGATGCTTTGGAGATGGAGATCAAAAGCACGAGATGATGATGGCCATATCATGTCACATATTTTTATCTTATTTTGCTTAGTACGGCGGTAGCATTATAAGATGACCCCTTCACTAAATTTCAAGGTAAAAGTGTTCTCCCTGAGTATGCACCGTTGCTACAGTTCGCCGTGTTGAGACACCACGTGATGATCGGGTGTGATAGACTCTACGTTCACATACAACAGGTGCAAGACAGTTTTGCACATGTGGAATACTCGGGTTAAACTTGACGAGCCTAGCATGTACAAACATGGCCTCGGAACACTGGAGACCGAAAGGTCAAACATGAATCATATAGTAGATATGATCAACATATAGATGTTCAAAATTGATAACTACCCCATCTCACGTGATGATCGGACATGGGTTAGTTGATTTGGATCACGTATCACTTAGATGACTTGAGGGATGTCTATTTAAGTGGGAGTTCTTAAGTAATTTGATTAATTGAACTTAATTTATCATGAACTTAGTCCTGATAGTATTTGCATATCTATGTTGTAGATCAATAGCTCACGATTTAGCTCCCTTATTTTTGATATGCTCCTAGAGAAAACTAAGTTGAAAGATGATGGTAGCAATAATGCGGACTGGGTCCGTGATCTGAGGATTATCCTCATTGCTGCACAGAAGAATTATGTCCTTGATGCACCGCTAGGTGACAGACCTATTGCAGGAGCAGATGTAGACGTTATGAATGTTTGGCAAGCTCGATATGATGACTACTTGATAGTTTAGTGAACCATGCTTTACGGCTTAGAATCTGGGCTTCAAAGACATTTTGAATGCCATGGAACATATGAGATGTTCCAAGAGCTGAAATTGGTATTTCAGACTTATGCCTGTGTTGAGAGGTATGAGATCCCTGACAAGTACTTTGCCTACAAGATGGAGGAGAATAGCTCAGCCAGTGAGCATGTACTCAGAATGTCTGGGTACTACAATCGCTTGAATCAAGTGGGAGTTAATCTTCTAGATAAGATAGTGATTGGCAGAATTCTCTAGTCACTATCACGAAGCTACTAAAACTTCGTGATGAACTATAATATTCATGGGATGACGAAAACGATTCCCGAGCTCTTCGTGATGCTGAAATCGGCGAAGGTAGAAATCAAGAAAGAGCATCAAGTGTTGATGGTTAACAAGACCACTAGTTTCAAGAAAAGGGGCAAGGGAATGAAAGGGAACTTCAAGAAGAACGGCAAGCAAGATACACTCCTGTGAAGAAACCCAAAGCTGGATCCAAGCCTGAAACTGAGTGCTTCTACCGCAAAGGAAATTGTCACTGGAAGAGGAACTGCCCTAAATACTTGGCGGATAAGAAGGATGGAAAAGTGAACAAAGGTATATTTGATATACATGTTATTGATGTGTACTTTACTAGTGTTTGTAGTAGCCCATGTGTATTTGATACCGGTTCAGTTGCTAAGATTAGTAACTCGAAGCATGAGTTGCAGAATAAACAGAGACTAGTTAAGGGCGAGGTGACCATATGTGTTGGAAGTGATTCCAAGGTTGATACGATCACCATCGCAAACTCCCTTTACCTTCGGGACTAGTGTTGAATCTAAATAAATTTTATTTGGTGTTTGCGTTGAGCATGAATATGATTTGATCATGTTTGTTGCAATACGGTTATTCATTTAAGTCAAAGAATAATTGTTGTTCTGTTTACATGAATAAAACCTTCTATGGTCATACACCCAATGTGAATGGTTTATTGAATCTCGATCGTAGTAATACACATATTCATAATATTGATGCCAAAAGATGCAAAGTTGATAATGATAGTGCAACATATTTGTAGCACTGCCGTTTAGGTCATATTGGTGTAAAGCGCGTGAAGAAACTCCATGCTGATGGGCTTTTGGAATCAGTTGATTGCGAATCATTTGATACTTGAGAACCATGCCTCATGGGCAAGATGACTAAAACTCCGTTCTCCGGAACAATGGAGTGAGCCAATGACTTATTGGAAATAATACATACCGATGTATGCGGTCCGATGAGTGTTGAGGCACGCAACGGGTATCGTTATTTTCTGACCTTCACAGATGATTTAAGCAGATATGGGTATATCTACTTAATGAAACACAAGTCTGAAACATTTGAAAAGTTCAAAGAATTTCAGAGTGAAGTGGAGAATCATCGTAACAAGAAAATAAAGTTTCTACGATCTCATCGCGGAGGTAAATATTTGAGTTACGAGTTTGGCCTTCATATAAAACAATGTGGAATAGTTTCACAACTCACGCCACCTGGAACACCACAGCGTAATGGTGTGTCCGAATGTTGTAATCATACTTTATTAGATATGGTGCATTCTATGATGTCTCTTACCGATTTGCCACTATCGTTTTGGGGTTATGCATTAGAGACAACCGCATTCACGTTAAATAGGGCACCGTCTAAATCCGTTGAGATGACACTGTATGAACTGTGGTTTGGCAAGAAACCTAAGCTGTCATTTCTTAAAAGTTTGGGGATGTGATGCTTCAGCCTGATAAGCTCGAACCCAAAGCGGAGAAGTGCGTCTTCATAGGATACCCTGAGGAAACCATTGGGTACACCTTCTGTTGGGGATCGTAGCAGAAATTTAAAATTTTCTACGCATCACCAAGATCAATCTATGGAGTAATCTAGCAATGAGGGGAAGGGGAGTGCATCTACATACCCTTGTAGATCGCTAAGCGGAAGCGTTCAAGTGAACGGGGTTGATGGAGTCGTACTCGTCGTGATCCAAATCACCGATGATCCTAGCGCCGAACGGACGGCACCTTCGTGTTCAACACACATACGGTTGGGAGAGACGTCTCCTCCTTCTTGATCCAGCAAGGGGGGAGGAGAAGTTGATGGAGATCCAGCAGCACGACGGCGTGGTGGTGGAAGTAGCGGGATCTCGGCAGGGCTTCGCCAAGCTCAGCGAGAGGGAGAGGTGTCACGGGAGGGAGAGGGAGGCGCCAGGGGCTGGGGTGCAGCTGCCCTCCCTCCCCCCCACTATATATAGGGCCCCTAGGGGGGCGCCGGCCCTAGGAGATCCAATCTCCAAGGGGGGCTGCGGCCAAGGGGGGAAACTTGCCCCCCAAGCCAAGTGGAGCGCCCCCCACCCCTAGGGTTTCCAATCCTAGGCGCAGGGGAAGGCCCAAGGGGGCGCACCAGCCCACCAGGGGCTGGTTCCCACATCACTTCAGCCCATGGAGCCCTTCGGGATAGGTGGCCCCACCCGGTGGACCCCCGGGACCCTTCCGGTGGTCCCGGTACAATACCGATTACCCCCGAAACCTTCCTGGTGGCCGAAACTGGACTTCCTATATATAAATCTTTACCTCCGGACCATTTCGGAACTCCTCGTGACGTCCGGGATCTCATCCGGGACTCCGAACAACTTTTGGGTTACCGCATACTAATATCTCTACAACCCTAGCGTCACCGAACCTTAAGTGTGTAGCCCTACGGGTTCGGGAGACACGCAGACATGACCGAGACGACTCTCCGGTCAATAACAAACAGCGGGATCTGGATACCCATGTTGTCTCCCACATGTTACACAATAATCTCATTGGATGAACCACGATGTCGAGGATTCAATCAATCCCATATTCAATTCCCTTTGTCTAGCGGTATTGTACTTGCCCGAGATTCGATCGTCGGTATCTCGATACCTTGTTCAATCTCGTTATCGGCAAGTCTCTTTATCGTTCCATAACACATCATCCCGTGATCAACTCCTTGGTCACATTGTGCACATTATGATGATGTCCTACCGAGTGGGCCCAGAGATACCTCTCCGTCACACGGAGTGACAAATCCCAGTCTCGATTCGTGCCAACCCAACAGACACCTTCGGAGATACCCGTAGTGCACCTTTATAGCCACCCAGTTACGTTGTGACGTTTGGTACACCCAAAGCATTTCTACGGTATCCGGGAGTTGCACAATCTCATGGTCTAAGGAAATGATACTTGACATTAGAAAAGCTTTAGCATACGAACTACACGATCTTGTGCTAGGCTTAGGATTGGGTCTTGTCCATCACATCATTCTCCTAATGATGTGATCCCGTTATCAACGACATCCAATGTCCATGGTCAGGAAACCGTAACCATCTATTGATCAACGAGCTAGTGAACTAGAGGCTTACTAGGGACATGGTGTTGTCTATGTATCCACACATGTATCTGAGTTTCCTATCAATACAATTCTAGCATGGACAATAAACGATTATCATGAACAAGGAAATATGATAATAACTAATTTATTATTGCCTCCAGGGAATATTTCCAACAGTCTCCCACTTGCACTAGAGTCAATAATCCAGTTCACATCGCTATGTGATTAACACTCAAGGTCACATCCCCATGTGACTAACACCCAAAGAGTTTACTAGAGCCAATGATCTAGTTCACATTTCCATGTGATTAACACTCAATGAGTTCTGGGTTTGATCATGTTATGCTTGTGAGAGAGGTTTTAGTCAACGGGTCTGTAACATTCAGACCCGTATGTACTTCGCAAATCTCTATGTCATCTTGTCGATGCAGCTACTACGCTATATTTGGAGCCATTTCAAATAACTGTTCTACTATAGAATCCGGTTTGCTACTTATAGTCAACCGGATAGGTGTTAAAGCTTGCATCGACGTAACCCTTTACGTCGAACTCTTTATCACCTCCAAAACCGAGAAACATATCCTTATTCCTCTAAGGATAATTTTGACCGCTATCTGGTGATCCAGTCCTAGATCACCTTTGTACCCTCTTGCCAGACATGTGGCTGAAGGAAATATGCCCTAGAGGCAATAATAAAGTTATTATTTATTTCCTTATTTCATGATAAATGTTTATTATTCATGCTATAATTGTATTAACCGGAAACATAATACATGTGTGAATACATAGACAAACAGAATGTCACTAGTATGCCTCTACTTGACTAGCTCGTTAATCAAAGATGGTTATGTTTCCTAACCATGGACAAAGAGTTGTTATTTGATTAATGGGATCACATCATTAGGTGAATGATCTGATTGACATGACCCATTCCATTAGCTTAGCACCCGATCGTTTAGTATGTTGCTATTGCTTTCTTCATGACTTATACATGTTCCTATGACTATGAGATTATGCAACTCCCGTTTGCCGGAGGAACACTTTGTGTGCTACCAAATGTCACAACGTAACTGGGTGATTATAAAGGAGCTCTACAGGTGTCTCCAAAGGTACATGTTGGGTTGGCGTATTTCGAGATTAGGATTTGTCACTCCGATTGTCGGAGAGGTATCTCTGGGCCCTCTCGGTAATGCACATCACTTAAAGCCTTGCAAGCATTGCAACTAATGAGTTAGTTGCGGGATGATGTATTACAGAACAAGTAAAGAGACTTGCCGGTAACGATATTGAACTAGGTATTGGATACCGAGGATCGAATCTCGGGCAAGTAACATACCGATGACAAAGGGAACAACGTATGTTGTTATGCGGTCTGACCGATAAAGATCTTCGTAGAATATGTAGGAGCCAATATGGGCATCCAGGTCCCGCTATTGGTTATTAACCGGAGACGTGTCTCAGTCATGTCTACATTGTTCTCGAACCCGTAGGGTCCGCACGCTTAAGGTTACGATGACAGTTATATTATGAGTTTATGCATTTTGATGTACCGAAGGTTGTTCGGAGTCCCGGATGTGATCACGGACATGACGAGGAGTCTCGAAATGGTCGAGACATAAAGATTGATATATTGGAAGCCTATGTTTGGATATCGGAAGTGTTCCGGGTGAAATCGGGATTTTACCGGAGTACCGGGAGGTTACCGGAACCCCCCGGGAGCTATATGGGCCATGATGGGCCTTAGTGGAAAAGAGAAGAGGCAGCCCTACATGGGCCGCGCGCCCCTCCCCTCCCTTGGTCCGAATAGGACAAGGATAGGGGGCCGGCCCCTCTCTCTCTCTATTCCCCCCTCCGCGAATCCTATTCCAACTAGGATTGGGGGGGAATCCTACTCCCAGAGGGAGTAGGACTCTCCTGGCGCGCCTCTCCTAGGCCGGCCGCACCCCCCCTTTAGTCCTTTATATACGGAGGCAGGGGCACCCCAGAGACACAAGTTGATCCACGTGATCATATTCTTAGCCGTGTGCGGTGCCCCCTTCCACCATAGTCCTCGATAATATTGTAGCAGAGTTTAGGCGAAGCCCTGCTGCAGTAGTACATCAAGATCGTCACCACGCCGTCGTGCTGACGGAACTCTTCCCCGACACTTTGCTGGATCGGAGTCTGGGGATCGTCATCGAGCTGAACGTGTGCTAGAACTCGGAGGTGCCGTAGTTTCGGTGCTTGATCGGTCGGACCGTGGAGACGTACGACTACATCAACCAAACGCTTCCGTTGTCGATCTACAAGGTACGTAGATCATACTCTCCCCTCTCATTGCTATGCATCACCATGATCTTGCGTGTGCGTAGGAATTTTTTTTGAAATTACTACGTTCCCCAACAGTGGCATCCGAGCCTAGGTTTTATGTGTTGATGTTATATGCATGAGTAGAACACAAGTGAGTTGTGGGCGATATAAGTCATACTGCTTACCAGCATGTCATACTTTGGTTCGGCGGTATTGTTGGATGAAGCGGCCCGGACCGACATTACGCGTACGCTTACGCGAGACCGGTTCTCCCGACGTGCTTTGCACAAAGGTGGCTAGCGGGTGACAGTTTCTCCAACTTTAGTTGAACCGAGTGTGGCTACGCCCGGTCCTTGCGAAGGTTAAAAAAGCACCAACTTGACAAACTATCGTTGTGGTTTTGATGCGTAGGTAAGATTGGTTCTTGCTTAAGCCCGTAGCAGCCACGTAAAACTTGCAACAACAAAGTAGAGGACGTCTAACTTGTTTTTGCAGGGCATGTTGTGATGTGATATGGTCAAAACGTGATGAGATATAAGTTGTTGTGTGAGATGATCATGTTTTGTTAAAGTTATCGGCAACTGGCAAAAGCCTTATGGTTGTCTCTTTATTGCATAAGATGCAAGCGCCAAATAATTGCTTTACTTTATCGCTATGCGATAGCAATAGTTGCAAGAGCAATAGTTGGCGAGACGACCGTGTGACGACACATTGATATAGATCAAGATGATGGAGATCATGGTGTCATGCCGGTGATGATAGAGATCATGACAGTACTTTGGAGATGGATATCAAAGGCGCAAGATGATGATGGCCATATCATGTCACATATTTTGATTGCATATGATGTTTATCTTTTATACATCTTATTTTGCTTAGTTTGACGGTAGCATTTTAAGATGATCTCTCACTAATTATCAAGAAGTGTTCTCCCTGAGTATGCACCGTTGCGAAAGTTCTTCGTGCTGAGACACCACGTGATGATCGGGTGTGATAGGCTCTACGTTCAAATACAACGGGTGCAAAACAGTTGCACACGCGGAATACTCAGGTTATACTTGACGAGCCAAGCATATACAGATATGGCCTCGGAACACGGAGACCGAAAGGTCAAGCGTGAATCATATAGTAGATATGATCAACATAGTGATGTTCACCAATGAAACTACTCCATCTCACATGATGATCGGACATGGTTTAGTTGATTTGGATCACGCGATCACTTAGAGGATTAGAGGGATGTCTATCTAAGTGGGAGTTCTTAAGTAATATGATTAAATTGAACTTAAATTTATCATGAACTTAGTCCTGGTAGTATTTTGAAAATTATGTTGTAGATCAATAGCTCGCGTTGTTGCTTCCCTGTGTTTATTTTGATATGTTCCTAGAGGAAAATTGTGTCGAAAGATTTTAGTAGCAATGATGCGGATTGGATCCGTGATCTGAGGTTTATCCTCATTGCTGCACAGAGGAATTATGTCCTTGATGCACCGCTAGGTGATAGACCTATTGCAGGAGCAGATGCTGACGTTATGAACGTTTGACTAGCTAAATATGATGACTACTTGATAGTTTAGTGCACCATGCTTAACGGCTTAGAATCGGGACTTCAAAGACGTTTTGAACATCATGGACCATATGAGATGTTCCAGGAGTTGAAGTTAATACTTCAAGCAAATACCCGAGTTGAGAGATATGAAGTCTCCAACAAGTTCTATAGCTAAAAGATGGAGGAGAATCACTCAACTAGTGAACATGTGCTCAGATTGTCTGGGTACTACAATCGCTTGAATCAAGTGGGAGTTAATCTTCCAGATAAGATAGTGATTGACAGAATTCTCTAGTCACCATCACCAAGTTAGTAGAACTTCGTGATGAACTATAGTATGCAAGGGATGACGAAAACGAATCCCGAGCTTTTCATGATGATGAAATCGATGAAGGTAGAAATCAAGAAAGAGCATCAAGTGTTGATGGTTGACAAGATCACTAGTTTCAAGAAAAGGGCAAAGGGAAGAAGGGGAACTTCAAGAAGAACGACAAGCAAGTTGCTGCTCAAGTGAAGAAGCCCAAGTCTGGTCCTAAGCCTGAGACTAAGTGCTTCTACTGCAAAGGGACTGGTCACTGGAAGCGAAACTGCCCCAAGTATTTGGCGGATAAGAAGGATGGCAAAGTGAACAAAAGTATATTTGATATACATGTTATTGATGTGTACTTTACTAGTGTTTATAGCAACCCCTCAGTATTTGATACTGGATCAGTTGCTAAGAGTAGTAACTCGAAACAGGAGTTGCAGAATAATCAGAGACTAGTTAAGGGTGAAGTGACGATGTGTGTTGGAAGTAGTTCCAAGATTGATATGATCATCATCGCACACTCCCCTATACTTTCGGGATTAGTGTTGAACCTAAATAAGTGTTATTTGGTTTTTGCGTTGAGCATGAATATGATTTGATCATGTTTATTGCAATACGGTTATTCATTAAAGTCAGAGAATAATTGTTGTTCTGTTTACATGAATAAAACCTTTGATGGTCATACACCCAATGAAATAAGTTCATTGGATCTCGATCGTAGTGATACACATATTCATAATATTGAAACCAAAAGATGCAAAGTTAATAATGATAGTGCAACTTATTTGTGGCACTACCGTTTAGATCATATTGGTGTAAAGCGCATGAAGAAACTCCATGCTGATGGGATTTTGGAATCACTAGATTGTGAATCACTTGGTGCTTGCGAGCCATGCCTTATGGGCAAGATGACTAAAGACTCCGTTCTCCGGAACAATGGAGCGAGCAACTGACTTATTGGAAATAATACATACTGATGTATGCGATCCGATGAGTGTTGAAGCTCGCGGCGGGTATCGTTATTTTCTGACCTTCACATATGATTTGAGCAGATATGGGTATATCTGCTTGATGAAACATAAGTCTGAAACATTTGAAAAGTTCAAAGAATTTCAGAGTGAAGTGGAAAATCATCGTGACAAGAAAATAAAAGTTTCTACGATATGATCGCAGAGGTAAAATATTTGAGTTACGAGTTTGGTCTTCAATTAAAATAATGTGAAATAGTTTCACTACTCACGCCACCTGGAACACCATAGTGTAATGGTGTGTCCGAACGTCATAACCGTACTTTATTAGATATAGTGCGATCTATGATGTCTCTTACCGATCTACCACTATCGTTTTGGGGTTATGCATTAGAGACAGCTGCATTCACGTTAAATAGGGCACCATCTAAGTCCGTTGAGACGACACAATCTGAACTGTGGTTTGGCAAGAAACCAAAGTTGTCGTTTCTTAAAGTTTGGGGTTGTGATGCTTATATTAAAAAGTTTCATCCTAATAAGCTCAAACCCAAATCAGAGAAATATGTCTTCATAGGATACCCAAAGGAGACAGTTGGGTACACCTTCTATCACAAATCCGAAGGCAAGACTTTTGTTGCTAAATTCGGAGTTTTTCTAGAGAAGGAGTTTCTCTCGAAAGAAGTGAGTGGGAGGAAAGTAGAACTTGATAAGGTAATTGTACCGTCTCCCTTATTGGAAAGTTGTTCATCACAGAAATCTGTTCCTGTGACTACTACACCAATTAGTGAGGAAGCTAATGATGATGATCATGTAACTTCAGATCAAGTTACTACCGAATCTCGTAGGTAAACTAGAGTGAGATCCGCACCAGAGTGGTACGATAATCCTGTTCTGGAGGTCATGCTACTTGACCATGACGAACCTACGAACTATGAGGAAGAGATGATGAGCCCAGATTCCGCGAAATGGTTTGAGGCCATGAAATCTGAGATATGATCCATGTATGAGAACAAAGTATGGACTTTGGTTGACTTGCCCGATGATCTGCAAGCCATAGAAAATAAATGGATCTTCAAGAGGAAGACGGACGCTGATAGTAGTGTTACTATCTACAAAGCTAGAATTGTCGCAAAAAGTTTTTCGACAAGTTCAAGGTGTTGACTACGATGAGATTTTCTCACTCGTATCTATGCTTAAGTCTGTCCGAATCATGTTAGCAATTGCCGCATTTTATGAAATCTGGCAAATGGATAAACAAAACTGCATTCCTTAATGGATTTACTAAAGAAGAGTTGTATACGATGCAACTAGAAGGTTTTGTCGATCCTAAAGGTGTTAACTAAATATGCAAGCTCCAGCGGTCCATCTATGGACTGGTGCAAGAATCTCGGAGTTGGAATATACGCTTTGATAAGTTGATCAAAGCATATATTTTTATACAGACTTGCGGTGAAGCCTGTATTTACAAGAAAGTGAGTGGGAGCACTACAACATTTCTGATAAGTATATGTGAATGACATATTGTTGATCGGAAATAATGTAGAATTATTCTACAAAGCATAAAGGAGTGTTTGAAAGGAGTTTTTCAAGGAAAGACCTCGGTGAAGCTGCTTACATATTGAGTATCAAGATCTATAGAGATAGATCAAGACACTTGATAAGTTTTTTCAAATAAGTACATACCTTGACAAGATTTTGAAGTAGTTCAAAATGGAACAGTCAAAGAAAAGGTTTCTTGCCTGTGTTACAAGGTGTGAAGTTGAGTAAGACTCAAAGCCCGACCACGGCAGAAGATAGAAAGAGAATGAAAGTCATTCCCTATGCCTTAGTCATAGGTTCTATAAAGTATGCCATGCTGTATACCAGATTTATTGTATGCCCTACCACTGAGTTTGGCAAGGGAGTACGATAGTGATCTAGGAGTAGATCACTGGACAGCGGTCAAAATTATCCTTAGTGGAATAAGGATATGTTTCTCGATTATGGAAGTGAAAAAAGGTTCGTCGTAAAGGGTTACACCGATGCAAGTTTTGACACTAATCTAGATGACTCTAAGTCTCGGTCTAGATACATATTGAAAGTGGGAGCAATTAGCTAGAGTAGCTCCATGCAGAGCATTGTTGACATAGAAATTTGCAAAATACATGCGGATCTGAATGTGGCAGACCCGTTGACTAAGATTCTCTCACAAGCAAAACATGATCACACCTTAGTACTCCTTGGGTGTTAATCACATAGCGGTGTGAACTAGATTACTGAATCTAGTAAACCCTTTGGGTGTTGGTCACATGGCGATGTGAACTATGGGTGTTAATCACATGATGATGTGAACTATCGATGTTAATCACATGGTTATGTGATCTAGATTATTGACTCTAGTGCAAGTGGGAGACTGAAGGAAATATGCCCTAGAGGCAATAATAAAGTTATTATTTATTTCCTTATTTCATGATAAATGTTTATTATTCATGCTATAATTGTATTAACCGGAAACATAATACATGTGTGAATACATAGACAAACAGAATGTCACTAGTATGCCTCTACTTGACTAGCTCGTTAATCAAAGATGGTTATGTTTCCTAACCATGGACAAAGAGTTGTTATTTGATTAACGGGATCACATCATTAGATGAATGATCTGATTGACATGACCCATTCCGTTAGCTTAGCACCCGATCGTTTAGTATGTTGCTATTGCTTTCTTCATGACTTATACATGTTCCTATGACTATGAGATTATGCAACTCCCATTTGCTGGAGGAACACTTTGTGTGCTACCAAACGTCACAACGTAACTGGGTGATTATAAAGGAGCTCTGCAGGTGTCTCCAAAGGTACATGTTGGGTTGGCGTATTTCGAGATTAGGATTTGTCACTCCGATTGTCGGAGAGGTATCTCTGGGCCCTCTCGGTAATGCACATCACTTAAAGCCTTGCAAGCATTGCAACTAATGAGTTAGTTGCGGGATGATGTATTACAGAACGAGTAAAGAGACTTGCCGGTAACGAGATTGAACTAGGTATTGGATACCGACGATCGAATCTCGGGCAAGTAACATACCGATGACAAAGGGAACAACGTATGTTGTTATGCGGTCTGACCGATAAAGATCTTTGTAGAATATGTACGAGCCAATATGGGCATCCAGGTCCCGCTATTGGTTATTAACCGGAGACGTGTCTCGGTCATGTCTACATTGTTCTCGAACCCGTAGGGTCCGCACGCTTAAGGTTACGATGACAGTTATATTATGAGTTTATGCATTTTGATGTACCGAAGGTTGTTCGGAGTCCAGGATGTGATCACGGACATGACGAGGAGTCTCTAAATGGTCGAGACATAAAGATTGATATATTGGAAGCCTATGTTTGGATATCGGAAGTGTTCCGGGTGAAATCGGGATTTTACCGGAGTACCGGGAGGTTACCGGAACCCCCCGGGAGCTATATGGGCCATGATGGGCCTTAGTGGAAAAGAGAAGAGGCAGCCCTACATGGGCCATGCGCCCCTCCCCTCCCTTGGTCCGAATAGGACAAGGAGAGGGGGCCGGCCCCTCTCTCTCTATTCCCCCCTCCGCGAATCCTATTCCAACTAGGATTGGGGGGGAATCCTACTCCCAGAGGGAGTAGGACTCTCCTGGCGCACCTCTCCTAGGCCGGCCGCACCCCCCCTTTAGTCCTTTATATACGGAGGCAGGGGCACCCCAGAGACACAAGTTGATCCACGTGATCATATTCTTAGCCATGTGCGGTGCCCCTTCCACCATAGTCCTCGATAATATTGTAGCGGAGTTTAGGCGAAGCCCTGCTGCAGTAGTACATCAAGATCGTCACCACGCCGTCGTGCTGACGGAACTCTTCCCTGACACTTTGCTGGATCGGAGTCCGGGGATCGTCATCGAGCTGAATGTGTGCTAGAACTCGGAGGTGTCGTAGTTTCGGTGCTTGATCGGTCGGATCGTGGAGACGTACGACTACATCAACCAAACGCTTCCGTTGTCGATCTACAAGGTACGTAGATCATACTCTCCCCTCTCGTTGCTATGCATCACCATGATCTTGCGTGTGCGTAGGAATTTTTTTTGAAATTACTACGTTCCCCAACAGCGGCAAGGCACACATCAGGTGAGGTACTCAGCATGGCATACCGTATAGAGCCTATGACAAAAGCATAGGGGACGACTTTCGTCCTTCCTCTTTCTTCTGCCGTGGTCGAGCTTTAAGTCTTAACTTCATACCTTACAACTCAGGCAAGAACTCCTTCTTTGACTGATCCATCTTGAACACCTTCAAGATCATGTCAAGGTATGTGCTCATTTGAAAGTACCATTAAGCGTTTTGATCTATCCTTATAGATCTTGATGCTCAATGTTCAAGTAGCTTAATCCAGGTTTTCCATTGAAAAACACTTTTCAAATAACCCTATATGCTTTCTAGAAATTCTACATCATTTCTGATCAACAATATGTCAACAACATATAATCATCAGAAATTCTATAGTGCTCCCACTCACTTCTTTGGAAATACAAGTTTTTCATAAACTTTGTACAAACCCAAAATCTTTGATCATCTCATCAAAGCGTACATTCCAACTCCGAGATGCTAACTCCAGTCCTTAGAAGGGTTGCTGGAGCTTTGCATACTTGTTAGCATCTTTCAGGATTGTCAAAAAACTTATGGTTTTATCACATACAACCTTTCTTCAAGAAAATCGTTGAGGAAACGATGTTTTGACATCCTATCTGCAAGATTTCATAAATAATGCAGTAATTGCTAATATAATTCCAACAGGCTCTTAGCATCGCTACGAGTGAGAAAGTCTCATCGTAGTCAACTCCTTGAATTTGTCGGAAAACATCTTAATGACAAGTCGAGCTTTCTTAATGGTGATACTTACCATCATTGTCCGTCTTCCTTTTAAAATCCATATGTACCTAACAGCCTTACGACCATCAAGTAGTTCTTCCAAAGTCTACACTTTGTTTTGATCCTCTCTCGGATTTTATGGCCTCGAGCCATTTTGGAATCCAGGCCCACCATCGCTTCTCCATAGCTCGTAGGTTCATTGTTGTCTAGCAACATGACTTCCAAGACAGGATTACGTACCACTCTGAAGTAGTACGCATCCTTGTCGTCCTACGAGGTTTGGTAGTGACTTGATCCGAAGTTTCATGATCACTATCATAAGCTTCCACTTCAATTGGTGTAGGTGCCACAGGAACAACTCCCTGTGCCCTGCTACACACTAGTTGAAGTGACGGTTCAATAACCTCATCAAGTCTCCACCATCCTCCCACTCAATTCTTTCGAGAGAAACTTTTCCTCGAGAAAGGACCTGATTCTAAAAACAATCCCTTATTGCTTTCGGATCTGAGACAGGAGGTATACCCAACTGTTTTGGGTGTCCTATGAAGATGCATTTATCCGCTTTGGGTTCGAGCTTATCAGCCTGAAACTTTTTCACATAAGCGTCGTAGCCCCAAACCTTTAAGAAACGACAGCTTAGGTTTCTCTGAACCATAGTTCATACGGTGTCGACTCAAACGGAATTGCGTGGTGCCCTATTTAAAGTGAATGTGGTTGTCTCTAATACCTAACCCATAAACTATAGTGGTAATTCGATAAGAGACATCATGGTATGCACCATATCCAATAGGGTGCATTTATGATGTTCGGACACACCATCACACTATGGAGTTCCAGGCGGTATTAGTTGTGAAACAATTTCCACAATGTCTTAACTGTGTGCCAAACTCGTAGTTCAGATATTCATCTCTATGATCATATCATAGATATTTTATCCTCTTGTCACGACGATCTTCAACTTCACTCTGAAATTACTGAACCTTTCAATAATTCAGACTCGTGATTCATCAAGTAAATATACTCAGCATCTACTCAAATCATCTTTGAAGTAAGAACATAACGATATCGACTACATGCCTCAGCACTCATTGGACTGCACACATCAAGATGTATTACTTCCAACAAGTTGCTTTCTTGTTCCATCTTACTGAAAACGAGGACTTTCAGTCATCTTGCCCATGCGGTATGATTTGCATGTCTCAAGTGATTCAAAATCAAGTGAGCCCAAACGATCCATCTGTATGGAGTTTCTTCATGCATATATACCAATAGGCATGATTCACATGTCTCAAGTGATTCAAAATCAAGTGGGTCCAAAGATCCATCAACATGGAGCTTCTTCATGCGTTTTATACCATTATGACTAAAATTGCAGTGCCACCAGTATGTGGTACTATCATTACTATCTTATATCTTTTGGCATGAACATGTGTATCACTACGATCGGGATTCAATAAACCATTCACTTTAGGTGCAAGACCTTTGAAGGTATTATTCAAATAAACAGAGCAACCATTATTCTCCTTAAATGAATAACCGTATTGCGATAAACATAATCTAATCATGTCCATGCTCAACGCAAACACCAAATAATTATTATTTAGGTTTAACACCAATCCCGATGGTAGACGGAGCGTGCGATGTTTGATCACATCAACCTTGGAAACACTTCCAACACATATCGTCGTCTCACCTTTGGCTAGTCTCTGTTTATTCCGTAGCCTTTTATTTCGAGTTACTAACACTTAGCAACCGAACCAGTATCTAATACCCTGGTGCTACTAGGAGTACTAGTAAAATACACATTTAATATAATGTATGTCCAATACATACTTCTGTCAACCTTGTCAGCCTTCTCATCTACCAAGTACCCAGGGTGGTTCCGCTTCAGTGACCATTCCCCTTATTACAGAAGCACTTAGTCTCGGGTTTGGGTTCAACCTTGGGTTTCTTCACTAGAGCAGCAACTGATTTGTCGTTTCATGAAGTATCCCTTTCTTGCCCTTGCCCTTCTTGAAACTAGTGGTTTTACTAACCATCAACAATTGATGCTCCTATTTGATTTCTACTTTCGTGGTGTCGCGAATAGCTCAAGCATCATATCTATCCCTGATATGTTATAGTTCATCACGAAGCTACAGTAGCTTGGTGGCAGTGACCTTGGAGAACCATCACTATCTCATCTGGAAGATTAACTCCCACTCGATTCAAGCGATTGTAGCACTCATACAATCTGAGCACATGCTCAACGATTGAGCTTTTATCCTTAGTTTGCAGGCTTAAGAAACTTGTCAGAGGTCTCATACCTCTTGACGTGGGCACTAGCCTGAAATCCCAATTTCAGTCCTTGGAACATCTCATATGTTCTGTGATGTTTCAAAAATGTCTTTAGTGCCTCAATTCTAAACCATTTAGCATTACGCACTGAACTATCATGTAGTCATCAAAACGCGTATGTCAGATGTTCGCAACATCCACAACCGACGCTCGAGGTTCAGCTCACTGAGCGGTGCATTAAGGACATAATCCTTCTGCGCAGCAATGAGGACAATCCTCAGTTTACGGACCTAGTCCGCATAATTGCTACTATCAACTTTCAACTAAATTTTCTCTAGGAACATATCTAAAACAGTAGAACTAAAGCGTAAGCTACGACATAATTTGCAAAGTCCTTTTGACTATGTTCATGATAATTGAGTTCATCTGATTATTTAATGAACTCCCACTTAGATATACATCCCTCTAGTCATCTAAGTGATACATGATCCGAATCAACTAGGCCGTGTCAGATCATCACGTGAGATGGACTAGTCATCATCGGTGAACATCTTCATGTTGATCGTATCTTCTATACGACTCATGTTCGACCTTTCGGTCTTCCGTGTTCCGAGGCCATGTCTGTACATGCTAGGCTCGTCAAGTCAACCTAAGTGTATTGCGTGTGTAAATCTGGCTTACACCCATTGTATTCGAACGTTGGAATCTATCACACCCAATCATCTCGTGGTGCTTCGAAACGACAAACCTTCGCAACGGTGCACAGTAAGGGGGAACACATGAAATTGTAAACATAGAAATTGCAAAATACATAGGATCTGAATGTGGCAGACCCGTTGGCTAAACTTCTCTGACAAGCAAAACATGATCACACCTTAGTGCTCTTTTGAGTGTTAATCACATGGCAATGTGAACTAGATTATTGACTCTAGTAAACTCTTCGGATGTTAGTCACATGGCGATGTGAACTATGGGTGTTAATCGCATAACAATATGAACCAGATTATTGACTCTAGTGCAAGTTGGAGACTGAAGCAAATATGCCCTAGCGGCAATAACAAAGTTGTTATTTTATATTTCCTTATTCATGATAAAAGTTTATTATTCATCCTAGAATTGTATTGATCGGAAACCTAAATACATGTGTGAATACATAAACAAATACAGTGTCCCTAGTAAGCCTCTAGTAGACTAGCTCGTTGATCAAAGATGGTTAAGGTTTCCTAACCATAGACATGTGTTGTCATTTGATAACGGGATCACATCATTAGGAGAATGATGTGATGGACAAGACCCATCCGTTAGCTTAGCATAATGACCGTTCAATTTTATTGCTACTGCTTTCTTCATGTCAAATACATATTCCTTCGACTATGAGATTATGCAACTCCCGGATACCGGAGGAACACCTTGTGTGCTATCAAACATCACAACATAACTGGGTGATTATAAAGATGCTCTACAGGTATCTCCGAAGGTATTTGTTGAGTCGGCATAGATCGAGATTAGGATCTGTCACTCTGAGTATCGAAGAGGTATCTCTAGGACCTCTCGGTAATACACATCATAAGCTTGCAAGCAAACGACTAAGGAGTTAGTCACGAGGTGATGTATTATGGAACGAGTAAAGAGACTTGCCGGTAACAAGATTGAACTAGGTATGAAGATACCGATGATCGAATCTCGGGCAAGTAATATATCGATGGACAAAGGGCATTATGTATGTTGTCATAATGATTCGACCGATAAAGATCTTCGTAGAATATGTAGGAGCCAATATGGGCATCCAGGTTCCGCTATTGGTTATTGACCGAAGAGGTGTCTCGGTCATGTCTACATAGTTCTCGAACCCATAGGGTCCACACGCTTAACGTTCGATGATGATATAGTATTATATGAGTTATGTGATTTGGTGACCGAATGTTGTTCGGAGTCCCGGATGAGATCACGGACATGACGAGGAGTCTCGAAATGGCCAAGAGGTAAAGATTGATATATAGGACGATGGTATTCGGACACCAGAAGTGTTCCGGAGGGTAGCGGGTACATATCAGGTCACCAGAAGGGGTTCCGGGCAACCCTGGCAAATATATGGGCCTTATGGGCCAAGAGGGGAAACGCACAAGCCACGAGCACTACGAAAAAAGACACATCCGTGACATTTTGGGCCGAATGAATTTTTTTCTGTCATGCTTATGACACTTCTATGACGATAATTGTGACAAAATCCGGTATCATCATAAATGTGGTGGGCTCCTACTTCTATGACAAAAAATCATGACAGAAAATGGGCTTTTCGTCCTGGGTGGGCTAGAGAGGCAGCTGCATGACATTCTTTGGGCCGCCCATGACGGAAAAACCCGTGGTAGAAGTGAGGGCGAGGAAAATATTGGGGAGTTCCTGGTTACGGTGGGTGGTCGGGGGCCAAGCGATGTGCGTTTCTCTCGTACACGTACGTGCGTGGGTGCGAGGCGTTGGGCTCTAACTAAACCCGAGCGAGGCATTCGCCTACTGAACCCGAGCGATTGCACTGCAGGCTACACGTTACTGAACCCGAGCGATCGATCGATGGCTATTAACTGAACCCGATCGAGCGATTCCTTCGCTACTGCTGCTAACTGAAGCCGATCGAACCCTGTTGCCTCCTTCCCTTGATGAACAGTGAGCATTGTTGGGGGGAGGTTGGATGAACAGTTCCCGGTGGGGGGTTCTATGAACAGGACCCTGTGGTGTTGCCGCTGGATGAACAGGACCCCGATCGATCGAGCCGGTTGGGGGTGGATGAACAGGACCCCGTGGAGGGCTGGATGAACAAGACCCCGTGGAGGGCTGGTTGAACAGTAGCCAGTGGAGGGCTGGATGAACAGTAGCCCATGGAGGGGTGGTTGAACAAGACCCCATGGAGAGGGCTGGTTGAACAGTAGCCGGTGGAGGAGCAGTAGAGGCTGGATGAACAGGAGCCCGTGGATGAACAGTGAAAGCACAAGTGCTCCCTGGGTGATTTTGGTAATTAATGTCAACATATCTCTTGTTGGACTAATATTTCTACCTAGTATGTTTCAGATAAGTTCAACAATGGAGTGGCGTCGACAAGAGGATGTGGAACCCCTTCAAGATGCTAAGGACAAAGGATTGGCTCAAGCTCAAAAGCTCAAGACTCTGCATTTTCATTTTAGTGATCCAAGATCACATTGAGTCCATAGGAAAGCCAATACTATTAAAAGGGGATGAGGTGTTGCTTATTGGCTTGCTTGCTCAAAGTGCTTAGTGATATGCTCCAAGGCCCTCAACCACTTTCTCATATCCACATATGTCCCAAACCAAGAGTCAAACTCGGCCCCACCGAAACTTTCTATCCGGCGCCACCGAGTTCATTTGACATAGCCACTGCCACAAACCCTAGTCACTTCGGTCTCACCGATGGGATCTCGGTCTCACAGAGATGGGCTTGCAAACTCTCTGTTGTCTATTGCAATAATTTCGGTCCCACCAAGTTTGCTTGGCCAACTCTCTGTTTCGCTTATTACCCAAATCGGTCCCACCGATTTTGAGTAATCAGTCAAACCTAGATAAGGCTTTACCCTAACCCTAGCACATCGGTCCCACCGAGTTGACATGTCGGTCCCACAGAAATGCCTAACGGTCACATTATGAACTAAATCAGTCTGACCTCGAGGAGCGCCGTCGCGGCGAGTATGAGGAGATGCTCGAGCGCGGCCTCGAGGAGGAGGCGCGCCAAGCCGCGGCTGCACAGGCGGCCGTAGAGCCCCCGCACCGGCACTGCCCTCTGCCGGAATAGTTGCCTGCGGCCTACATTGCCGTCGCCTGGAACACGGTATTCCCCTGGGCCGGCCCTGTGCCCACGCTCATCGACCTCACCCACCCCGAGGACGACGACGACGACGCCTAGGGCGCGCTGGGTAGCGCGCCGCCTCGTAGTTAGGTTGTTTTTAATTTCTTTTAATGCTAATGTGGACGCGCGGACTCTCGCCAGCCTTCCTGGCCGGCTTTAATGTTTAATTAAGTTGTTTTTATTTTAAATATGCATGCACTGTTTTTTTGTCGGCGCCATCAAAATGGGTCGGGCCAGCGTTGGGCGCACGAGCCGACCCAAACACGGAAGCGGACGTCCGTGTCTGCCTGGTCGGCCCGTTGGAGTTGCTCTAACTAACCATTGATTCAGGACAGACAAATATACCACATGCAAATTTAAGGACAGACAAATATGATGGGACAGCGAGGGGATTTGGGGAAAATGGTAGGGGCGATGGAGGTGGTTGCCCTCTTTATATGATGGGACGTTTCGGGCATGTCCATGGACACGTGGTACCCCACGATTGCGGTCTTGCATGCGCCCATGTATACGTGGCCCCACTCGTCAACTAACGGTCAAAGGCATTGACCCGACGGCAACGTCCATTATAACCAGTTATGAGGGTTTCGGGCAAGGGATTGGGGAAAAGTGAGCAAAAGTTAACAGAGTGGGGATGAATGAGTAGAGCTAAGGAACCAGGGGCACAGAAATAAAAATCCCTAAGATCAATGTCCCCTTTAGCAACATGATCTCGAATGAAATGATGACGAACTTCAATGTGCTTGGTTCAAGAATGTTGCACGGGATTGTGAGCAATCTTAATAGCACTTTCATTGTCACAAAGCAAAGGAACATGTTTCACATATATCCCATAGTCTTTAAGAGTTTGGGTCATCCAAAGTAATTGAGCACAACATGAACCAGCGGCAATGTATTCCGCTTCGGCGGTGGATAAAGATACCGAGTTTTGTTTCTTGGAGGACCAAGATACAAGAGATCTACCAAGAAATTGACAATTACCCGAAGTGGATTTTCTATCAACCTTGTCTCCGGCATAGTCCGAATCGGAGTAGCCAACAAGATCAAAAGAAGACCTCTTAGGATACCAAATGCCAAAATTTGGTGTATGTATTAAGTATCTCACTATCCTTTTCACAGCCTTAAGATGACATTCTTTAGGGGCCGCTTGATATCATGCACACATGCACACACTTAGCATAATATCGGGACGGGAGGCACATAGATATAACAATGAACCAATCATCGAGTGGTAAACCTTTTGATCAACCGGTTCACCATCTGTAGTCAAATCAAGATGTCCACTAGTAGGCATGGGTGTATTCATACCTTTGCATTCTTGCATATTGAACTTCTTGAATAAGTCCTTGGTGTACTTTGTTTGAGAGACAAAGGTATCTTCCTTAGTTTGCTTGATTTGCAAACCAAGAATGAATTTCAGTTCACTCATCATAGACATCTCAAACTTCTTCGACATTAGCTTTCCAAACTTCTCACTAAAATGAGGGTTATCGAACCAAATATGATATCATCAACATAAACTTGGCACACAAATAATTCTCCATTAACCCTTTTAGTGAAAAGAGTAGAATCAATTTTTCCAATCTCAAATCCTTTTTCAATAAGAAACTTGGTCAAGCATTTATACCACGCTCTAGGAGCTTGTTTAAGACCATAAAGAGCTTTGTGAAGTTTGTAAACATGATTAGGTTTCTTAGGATTGACAAAACCGGGAGGTTGCTTAACATAAACTTCCTCCTCAATTTCAGCATTTAGAAAAGCACTTTTTATGTCCATTTGGTATAATGTGATACCATGGTGATTAGCATAGGAAAGTAAGATGCGAATGGACTCAAGTCTAGCAACAGGAGCATATGTCTCACCATAGTCCATACCTTCGACTTGAGTGTAGCCTTGGGCGACGAGACGTGATTTGTTGCGAACTACTCGTCCATCTTCATCTTGCTTGTTGCGAAACACCCATTTGGTACCGATGATGTTGTGGTTGTTGTTGGGCTTCTCGACCAATGTCCACACTTGGTTTCTCTCAAAGTTGTGTAGCTCTTCATGCATGGCATTTATCCAATCCAGATCTTCCACTGCTTCTTCAACATTCATAGGTTCAATGCTAGAGATGAATGAATAATGTTCACAAAAATTAGCCAAACGAGATTTAGAGCGAGTAATTCTCCCGGTTTGGATATCATTGTAGATTTGCTCGACGAGATGGTCTCTGGCGACTCTTGCTCTAACTCGTGAGAGCTTTTGTTTTGGTCGGGGTGGAACATCTTCTTCATCATGTTGTTCTTCTTCTTGGCCTTCTTCATTGTTGACGTTGTCATTCCCTTGTCATGGTGGAGAAGGAGGTTCATGAGGTTCATCTTGGTGTACTTCCTCGTTTTATTCATCTTGGTGTGTCCCACTTGTGGATGCTTCCGTGTCAACTCTTGGTACACCTTGTCGTGAGGTAGAAGCTTCCACTTGGATGGGCGAGGTACTCTCCTTCACCTCTGTTGGACGGATCTTGCCAATAGACAAGTCTTGGATTGCTTCTGAAGGATCTTTGTCCCCTACATCAATTGGCAATTGCTCTACTTGCGAGCCGTTAGATTCATCAAACTTCACATCTACCGTTTCTTCAACCTTCCGGGTGAAATTGTTGTAGACACGGTAAGTGTGAGAGTTTGAGCCATAACCAAGTAGGAAACCTTCATGAGATTTAGGAGCAAATTTAGAATGGCAATGTTTATCAAGAATGTAAAAGTTTGAGCCAAATACTCGAAAGTATCCAACTTGGGGTTTGTTACCGGTGAGAAGCTCGTATGCCGTCTTGCCGAGTAGCTTGTGAAGATACAAGTGATTTGTTGCATGGCAAGCTGTCTCAACCGCTTCCGCCCAAAAGTGTTTTGGAGTCTTGTACTCATCAAGCATCGTTCTTGCCATCTCAATAAGAGTCCGGTTCTTCCTCTCAACAACTCCAATTTTGAGGCGTGTGTGTAGCCGAGAACTCGTGTGAAATCCCTTCTTCATCAAGAAAGGTATCCACATTTGCGTTCTTTAACTCCGTTCCATTGTCGATGTGAACCTTCTTGATCTTCACTTCAAATTGATTTTGGGCCTTCCTAGCGAAGTTTTTGAAGATCTTTTGGACCTGCGATTTATCATCAAGAAAGAACACCCACGTAAATCTTGAAAAATCAACGACTATGACTAGACCAAATGAGTTACCACCGAGACTCTTGTAGGCATTGGGACCAAAGAGATCCATGTGAAGTAGCTCAAGCGGTCTTCTCGTGGTCATGATGTTCTTCACGGGGTGGCTTCCTCCAACTTGTTTTCCTGCTTGACAAGCACTACAAAGTCTATCCTTGTCAAATATAACATCTTTTACTCCAAGGATATGATCACCTTTAATAAGCTTATCAAGATTTCGCATGCCCACATGACCTAACCTTCTATGCCACAACTAGCCTTTGAAGATTTAGCAATCAAGCAAGTTCTAGGCTGAGCCTTTTTAGTGAAATCAACAATGTAAAGATCACCTCTACGTACACCGGTAAAGACCATTTTATGATTGTCTCTCCGAAACACTTGGCAATCTACTTCAGTAAATAGGACATTGAAACCGAAATCAGCAAGTCTAGATACTGAAAGTAAATTATACCCAAGAGATTCAATGAGCATGACATTTTGTATGGAGCTATCATGTGAGATGGCCACCTTACCGAGGCCAACCACCTTACCCTTTGAGTTATCACTAAAGGTGACATACTTTCGAGGGTCGTCGTTTTCAGCAAGCTCACGAAACATATCCTTATCTCCGGTCATGTGATCGGTACATCCACTATCAAGATCCCATTCCTTTCCTCCAGCCATGTAGCCGCGAAGATTAGCCATAAGACCAAAGTGTCTCATCGCATCATCAAGATCATAGTCACTATCATCATCCTCATCATAGTATCCATGTTCAACATCGTCTTGTGATTGATCAATTCCTAGAGAGGGTAATTCATTAGATAAATGATCATCACAATGGTCATCTTTATGAATTCTAATGTCTTTGGAGATGATATTGCTAATAATTCAAACATCTCCTTTGGCACGTATGAGATTCATAAGCTCAAATAGACAATCACCAAACTTAGGATCATTGGAATTCATCTTACTCAAGGCAATAGACTTATGGAGAATTTTATCTAAGTTTTGTAAGGAATAGTTTGGAAATCTTTCCTCAAGAAATCTCCATATAGTGTAGGCACAATCAAGAGTAGGCAAACATCCAATCAAGTTTCTAGGCAAGCCTCTAGTGATAAGATTAACAGTTCTAAGGTTGTGGATCATGTCAATGGACTCAACAAGGGTAGGATCCAAAGGATCAACATGAGGTGCACAAGGGCTAGTAATGTACTTGTTCAAATGATATTCATTGAAAATCTCAAGCATCTTATTTTTCCACTCATGAAAGAACTCTCCATCAAGAATAGGCACTCTACGTCTAAGACTCCCCAATGTAGACTCATCCATCTTCCTCCAATGGTGATTAAACCAAAGCAATGGAGACCAATGTTCTGATACGAATTGAAAGGATCGAGAAGAGGTGTCTAGAGGGGGGTGAATAGACTCTTATCAAGAAAAAGTGGCAGTTTTTAATTTCTTCAAGTTGAGGTGGAGTTTTAGCACATGTTTAAACATTCACAACACATATCAAGAAAGCGTGACAAGAGTATATGAGCAGCAGAAAGTAAAGCATGCAAATTGCAAGAATGTAAAGGGATGGGATTGGAGTGTGCAAACGCAATGTAGACTCGGAGATTTTTTATCCGTGGTTCTGATAGGTGGTGCTATCGTACATTCACGTTGATGGAGACTTTGAAAGATCAAGGATGTCACCTAGAGGGGGGGTGAATAGGCGCTTTAAATAATTATGGTTTAGGCTTGAACAAATGCGGAATAAACCTAGCGGTTAATTTGTCAAGCACAAAACCTACAACAACTAGGCTCACCTTTGTGCACCAACAACTTATGCTAAGCAAGATATACTACTAGGTGATAGCAAGATATATGAGAAGAAACAATATGGCTATCACAAAGTATAGTGCGTAAGTAAAGGGCTCGGGTAAGAGATAACCGAGGCATGCAGAGACGATGATGTATCCCGAAGTTCACACCCTTGCGTATGCTAATCTCCGTTTGGAGCGGTGTGGAGGCACAATGCTCCCCAAGAAGCCACTAGGGCCACCGTAATCTCCTCACGCCCTCGCACAATGCAAGATGCCGTGATTCCACTAAGGGACCCTTAAGGGCGGTCACCGAACCCGTACAAATGGCAACCGTTGGGGGCGGTCACCAAACCCGTACACTTTGGCAACCCTTGGGGGTGGTCACCAGTACCCGTCAAATTGCTCGGGGCGATCTCCACAACCTAATTGGAGACCCCGACGCTTGCCCAGAGCTTTACACCACAATGATTGAGCTTCGAACACCACCAACCGTCTAGGGCGCCCAAGCACCCAAGAGGAACAAGCTCAAGGGTACCAAGAACCCAAGAGTAATAAGCTTCTCAACTTGTAACTTCCACGTACCACCATGGAGAACTCAAACCGATGCACCAAATGCAATGGGAAGGGCACACGGAGTGCCCAAGTCCTTCTCTCCCAAATCCCACCGAAGCAACTAATGCCAGGGAGGAAAATGAGAGGAAGAACGAAGAAGAGAACACAAACAACTCCAAGATCTAGATCCAAAGGGTTCCCCTCACATAGAGGAGAAAGTGATTGGTGGAAATGTGGATCTAGATCTCCTCTCTCTTTTCCCCCAAAACTAGTAAGAATCCATGGAGGGACTGAGAGTTAGCAAGCTCGAAGAAGGTCAACAATGGGGGAAGAACACGAGCTCAAAGGATAAGGTTCATTGGGGAAGAAGACCCCCTTTTATAGGTGGGAAAAAATCCAACCGTTATGCTCACAGCCCGCACAGAGCGGTACTACCGCTCGTCCTCACGGTACTACTGCTAGGAGTAGCGGTACTACCTCAAAGGGTAGCGGTACTACTGCTTGCGAGCGGTACTAAAAAAATACATCCGTGCCTACCACCGTTGGACTTGTGACGAGTTTTTGGTCCGGAGCGGAAGTAGCCACGGAAGTAGCCGCGGTAGAACCGCTCCCAAGAGCGGTAGTAAAAATTACGTCCCCTCCAAGCGGTAGTACCGCTCCCATGAGCGGTAGTACCGCTGCAGCTTTTATAAGGACACCAAAACTAACACAACTTCTGCAAACGGACTCCAAATTCAACGAAACCAAGTTTGTTGGAAAGCTAGTGACAAGGGCTAACACAATCTTGATAGAAATAACAATAAGAAGCAAATTAGAAAAGTCCCCTAATAAAATGGTGAGAACCCTTCCTCAAATAAGACCGGTAAAACCTCCAACCGAAAATGCAATAGAGGAAGCATGTGAACTCCGTTTTTGATGTACTCGAGCTTGTCAAGAAGATGACCATAAGCCCTAAGACTCACAAAGAGAAAAAAGCAAAAATCAAGAAATATGATGCAAGGATGCAATGGTTTGAGCTCTCTGCGAACGATACGATCAAGCTACTCATCAAGAGCCCCCCTTGATAGTACGACAATCAATCCTATAACCCGGTCTCCCAACTACCACCATGAGACCAGTAAAATAGAAAACCTATCAAGGGAAAACCTTTGTCTTGCACAAAGTCCACTTGAGCTAGATGTAGACGATCTTGACTTCCTCAAGTTGGACCACCTTTCTTGATTGCGTTGGCTCAGTGAAGACTAGTAGGTTTGTAACACCCCGGATGTAACTTTCCCAATTTGTACTCCAACTCTTGCCGTTTCCGGCGTTAAGTTATATTTATTTCCTCGGGTTCGGGCTTTGTCTCCGTGTGTTGTTGTCGTCGTCATGCATCTCATATCATGTCGTCATGTGCTTTGCATTTGCATACGTGTTCGTCTCATGCATTCGAGCATTTTCCCCATTGTCCGTTTTGCATTCCGGCGCTTCGTTCTCTTCCGGTGGTCATTTCTAGCTTTCTTTCGTGTGTGGGGATTAAACATTTCCGGATTGGACCGAGACTTGCCAAGCAACCTTGGTTTATTACCGGTAGACCGCCTGTCAAGTTTCGTATCATTTGGACTTCATTTGGTACTCCAACGGTTAACCGAGGGACCGAAAAGGCCTCGTGTGTGTTGCAGCCCAACACCCCTCCAATTTGGCCCAAAACCCACCAAACTCTGCTCCATGTCCTAGAGCGTTCGATCACGATCGCGTGGCCGAAAACCGCACCTCATTTGGACTCTCCTAGCCCCCTCTATGCCTATATATACACCCCCATTCCAATTCGCGGATCCTCTTCCCCCTAACCCTAAAAATCCCAGATCCGCCACCGCCGGACGTGTCCGGAGCGGGCCGGACAACGTCCGCCGCCCCCCGCGCCCAGTCAGACGCTGCCACGTGGCTCCCGGCCGCCGCCGCCGCCGCGGCCCGCCCAAGCCCATCGCGGGCCCTCTCCGCTCTCGCCCGGGCCGAGGCGCTCGCCCGCGCGCGCCGCCGTCTCCTTCCTCCCGCCGCCACCGAGCCGTCCGGCCGCCGCCGCACCGGAATCTCGCCGCCGCCGTGCCGGAGTCTCGCCTCCGCCCGCCGGCCCTCGTCTCCGCCCGCCGCCCGGTGCCCCGGCGCCGCGCGCGACCCGAGCCGCCGCCGCCCCGGTCGCCGCCCCTCGCCGCCTCCTCCCTCACCGGCCGGCGTGCCACCCCTCGCCAAGTCCGACTCTGGCCGGCCCAACCCCGGTGATCCTCGGGCTCTGTGCGATCCAGATCTGGATCGGAGCTACAGTAAACCCTAGGAGAGGTTGATTTTTTACCAAGTCCCCAGGATTTTTAGCCCAAGTGCACATGTTCGAGGCCTCGTAACTTTGCATCCGTAGCTCCGATTTGGGCATATAGCATATCAAAATGTTCATCTCAGAGAGTACATCATTTCATTCCATTGCATCATTTTCATTTGAGCTCATCTTGATGCCCGAAATGCTGTTAGAAGAGGGCTACTTGAGATAATTGTCAGATCTGTTACTCCGTTTAGCACTTTTGTCATTTTTGCCATGATTAATGTGTGCATGATATACCCGTGAGTTCTTCATATGTTTTGTTAAGGGTTTTGCCATCTTTCCAGAGGTGCAACCCATGTATTTTTAGGATGTGTGCGGTGACTTGTGCAAGCTTGCAAAGTGGTGCACTTGCTAATTCTGTTCCTGGGATTGTTTAGTTCATGATGCCATATGTTCTTGTTGTTTCCTAGTGATACGTGCCTCTTTTGAGGATGATCAGTAAGGGAGTTTTGTTAATATTGTAGTGCTTTTTCCATCCATGTCTTTGTTTGCAATTATGGAGCATCCTAGCTTGAGTCAATCGAGCTCTACTTTTGCTTCGTTGCGAATCTGGGCAGATCGTCAACTTGTTTGCGATTTTGCCGATGTTATTGTAGTTGATCCGTGCATGCTATGCTATTGTTCTTGCCATGTCTAGCTTGTATTTTGTGCCTTCTTTATGGATGTATACTTTTCTTGCCATGACTTGCACCGTGGTGAGTGCATCGAGCTCGTAAACATGCCTTCGTGAGTTATGTTTCAGCAAGTCCCAGTTTTCACTAAGTCTGAAAACTGATTATGTTTTTGCTATGTTCACATGCTTGCAATTGTATTTTCTGCTCCCTTTTGGCTCAAGGTCACTATGGGACTTTTGTTAAGCTTGTTGAGTAGCTCCATGCCATGTCTTTCTTTGTCATGTTCAGGTCCTGTAGCATGTTGTTTTGTTGCTCCGAAGAGGGCTATATGATCTGAAATTCCAGACAAGTGTTAACTTCACTAAGTCTGAGATCTGTTTTACCATTTGCGTTTTTTCCATGCTTGTTTCAACCTGTTAATGGATGAATTGGCCGTGGCTCAGTACTAGACTTTTGTTAAACATCTTGTGTGCATCCCTGCCATGTATTTTGTTGTCATGTTTGGTGGCTGTAGCATGTTCATTTCATTGCATTTAGATGCCTACTTGCTGTAAATCGCAGACCGGTGTCATTTTTGAATCGCTTGCCATTTCCAAACCGTAACTCCGATTCCGGCGTTCTTTATATCGTTTTCAAGCGATTTCATCTCATATTTCCAGTGGCACCCTTGTAATTCCAAGTTGAGGCCAGGCTCATGCATTTCCTGTCATATCTTGCATTTTGCATCCCGCATCACATTCCGCATAGCATATCATCATTTCATCCTATTGCTTGGTCTTGCACGTGGTTGATTGTATCCTTGTTGCTTGTTTGTCTTGTTTGGGTAGAGCCGGGAGACGATTTCACTAACGAGGAGCCCGTTGAGTTTGCTTTTGAGGATCCAGTCAACTCTGACAACTGTGCAGGCAAGATGATCATACCCTCGAAATCACTACTATCTTTGCTACGCTAGTTTGCTCGCTCTTTTGCTATGCCATTGCTATGATGCCTCTTGAAAGACTCCTAAATTTCCACGTTAAACCTCTAACCCACCTTGTCCTAGCAAACCGTTGATTGGCTATGTTACCGCTTTGCTTAGCCCCTCTTATAGTTTTGCTAGTTGCAGGTGAAGTTTGGAGGCCGTTCCTTGTTGGAACATTTATTTACTTGCTGGGATATCATTATATTGCTATGTTATCTTAATGCATCTATATACTTGGTAAAGGGTGGAAGGCTCGGCCTCTCGCCTAGTGTTTTGTTCCACTCTTGCCGCCCTAGTTTCCGTCATATCGATGTTATGTTCCCGGATTTTGTGTTCCTTACGCGGTTGGGTTATAATGGGAACCCCTTGATATTTCGCCTCGATTAAAGCTTGTCCAGCAATGCCCAACCTTGGTTTTACCATTTGCCACCTAACCTTTTCTTTCCCTTGGGTTCTACAGACTCAAGGGTCATCATTATTTTAACCCCCCCCCGGGCCAGTGCTCCTCTGAGTGTTGGTCCACCTGTCAGCTGCCGGTGGCCACCAGGGGCAACTCTGGGCTGGCCTACCCGTACCTAAGACAATCTGAGTGTGCCCTGAGAAAGAGATATGTGCAGCTCCTATCGGGATTTGTCGGCACATTCGGGCGGTGTTGCTGGTCTTGTTTTAACCTGTCGAAGTGTCTTGAGTTACCGAGATACCGAGTCTGATTGGAACGTCTTGGGAGGAGGTCTATTCCTTCGTTGACCGTGAGAGCTTGTCATGGGCTAAGTTGGGACTCCCCTGCAGGGTTTGAACTTTCGAAAGCCGTGCCCGCGGTTATGGGCAGATGGGAATTTGTTAATGTCCGGTTGTAGATAACTTGAACCTTAATTAAATTAAAATGAATCAACCGAGTGTGTTATCGTGATGGCCTCTTCTCGATGGAGTCCCGGAAGTGGACACGGTGTTGGAGTAATGTTTGCGCAGGTTACTCTCTAGTATCTCGCTCGTGCTTTACCTCCTCTTCTCGCTCTCTTTTGCGAATAAGTTAGCCACCATACTTGCTAGTCGCTTGCTGCAGCTCCACTCATATTTTACCTCGCCTTACCTATAAGCTCAAATAGTCTTGATCGTGAGGGTGCGAGATTCCTGAGTCCCTGTGGCTCACAGATTACTATTACACTAGATGCAGGGCCCGATGATTCCGCTCCAGGAGATGCGTATGAGCTCAAGTGGGAGTTCGACGAAGACTCTCAACGATACTATGTTTCCTTTCCCGACGATCAGTAGTGGTGCCCAGTTGGGGGTGATTGGGACCGTTGTCGCATGTTGGGTTCTCTTTTATTTTGGCGCCGTAGTCGGGCCTTGAGTGTATGGATGATGTAATGTTATTAATGTACTTGGTTGACGTGGCGAGTGTAAGCCAACTATGTTATCTCCCCTTTTATTATTATTACATGGGATGTTGTGAAGATTGCCTAACTTGCGACCTATGCCTTCAATGCGATTATGTCTCTAAGTCGTGCCTCGACACGTGGGAGCTATAGTCGCATCGAGGGTGTTTCAAGGTTGCTCCCCCATACTCCACTATGGGTGAGTCACTCTTCGGCACATCTTCACAAATCCATTGTCACCACAATGGACGGCAAGCTTCAAGCACTTGATGTCTTCGTGATGCATCACTTGAACTTGCACACCGCAACCTAACCCCACAAAGAACTCTCACGAAGACCATGGGTTAGTACACAAAGCGTAATTAACAATGCTTACCATACCATGGGATCGCTTGATCCCTCTCGGTACATCTTCTACACTTTGTGTGTTGATCAACTTGATTCACTCTTTGACTTAGTCTTGATCAACCTCTCACAAGACCAATCTTAAGGTAATTCCTTGAATAGCACCTTGGTCGACACAAACTCTCCTTGAAACCAACACATGTATTCCAAGAAAATCCAATTATGGACAAAACCTTCAAATATAACTCAAGGCAACCATTAGTCCATAGAGATTGTCATCAATTACCAAAACCAAACATGGGGGAACCGCATGTTCTTTCAATCTCCCCCATTTTGGTAATTGATGACAATCACTTTCAAGAGAGTTTATACAAGGAATTATGCATCACCATGCAATGCAACAACCAATAATGCATGCATATGAGGTGCAAACGCTTAGGAACACAACCAAAGCAAGAAAAGATGGCTCTCTAACTCCAAAAAACTCTGAAACTTCTCCCCCATTGGCATCGATTGCCAAAATGGGAGAAAAGCTTAGAAGGCCAATATAAATTGTGTATTCACTACAAAAAAATACACTTCTGTGATGATACATGTTTGTCACAGTAGGTCGCTTTTTTGTCATGCATGTACATCCATGACAAATTTATGACAGAATCAAGATAGTCATACCTGTGCTGTCGTAGAAGTGTTCCATGACATTACCAAAATTATCATCACGGAAGTGTCCACTTCCATGATGATAAATCACGCGTCATATAAGTGCTTTCATCAAGGGTGACCGACACGTGGCATCCATCATAATGGAACGCCGTTAAGCTATCGGGTCGGGTTTTGGATCCGATAACCCATTAACAGCCCCGACCAATGGGAAATTTCCACATGTAAAATTCTTATTGGCCGGACGAAACACGTGTCAGCTCGTCAGTGGGTCAGATAGGCGCCTATGATACGTCGACACGTGGCACGACCCAACAGAGGCCCATTCCTGTGTAAAGGCCGACCCGTTTGACTTGGTAAAAAGCTGGCGGGCCGGCCCATGGAAAGCCTGTTAACGGCCTGTTCAAATATAGCCCATTTACAGCCCGCTAACCCAAGGCCCGTTACGCCCTATCTGAATTAGGCCCAGTAGCGTCATCTGGGCCATCCAATATGATTCCAGCCCGTTTTCACTTCTGGCCCATGTATGGCCCATGACGTCTTTCGGCCCATATGAGGCCCTATGTAACTCTTGGCCTACTAACGGTGCGTGGTGAAACTGGCCCGTAATGAACAGTGTATCACTTTACACCCATTAACGGCCCGTGGTGAAACTGGCCCATGATGAACAGTGTATCACTTTATACCCATTAACGGCCCATTATTCCGTTGGGCCATTTCCAGCCCATGTTATCTTTCGGCCTTCTCAGAGCCCATTTATTCTTGGGCTCATTTCCAGCATTCGTTTACTTACGGCCCGTTACTGTCATTTTCTGCTTGTGGGCCAAATTCAGCCCGTGGTTACAGTCGGCCCATTTGTGGTCCGTTAATTCGTTGGGCCGTTTTCATAGCGTCATCAAATATGGCCTATTAACGATGGCCCGCTATGGTCGGCCCATGAACAGACGATTCCAACTCTAGCCCATTTACGGCCATAATGAGGCCTGTTATTGGCCCATGTTTGGCTAATCGATCATACGGCCCGTATAAGGCCCATTGATGATACGGCCCGTAGAAGGCCCATTGTTTCTACGGCCCGTAGAAGGCCCATTGTTTCTACGGCCCGTAGAAGGCCTATTGTTTCTACAGCCCGTAGAAGGCCCACTGTATCTACGGCCCGTAGGAGGCCCAGTGTCACTACAGTAAATATTAGCCCATGGTTATTGTGGCCTAGTTTTAAAAAATAGGTTATTGCAGCCACTAGCAAACCGCGGAAAAAGAACTGCACTGACTACAAGCAAACAAATAAACAAAACAAGGAAATAAATAAGCAAGCAACTTATGCTAGGCTATCACGGCTATTACACATATTACATCCACTGGGCATCAAAGTTCGCCACCAGTGCAAATATAGGGAACACACCAGCATATAAACGCCGCAGCAAAACAAGTCCAGAACTGAAACCACTTCAGAAGAGCTCAAGAAACAATATCCTGGGTACCCATAATTCTGGCAAGATGCTTAGCAAGCTTATTAACTTTCTCTTGTTTGGCACTTAAATCCTCCAGCGCTTGCTGTTGCACAAGAAAGTACGCATCTGAATTCTGCAGGGACTTCCTCAGTCCTTCGGCTTCTTGCCGCAGCACAGCTGACTGATGCCTTTCAGCTTGTAGATGAGACTGAAGAAGCGGAAGTGATTCAGGCAGCGAGTTTGAAGATCTTGTGCCAGCGGTACTGGCCAGTAACTCGAACACTACATCAACGCAGGACTGTGGGGTTTTCTCACTGTCTACAAGATCGTTTTTATCACCTTTCTTGGAGACTAACAGGGTTGTCTCACTATCTTGAACCTTATCTGCATTACTTTCTCTACCATTGCATAGTGGGGTGCTCTTCTCCAATATTCTGTTTGCATACTACAAGAGAAACAAGCAGACACATCACAGGTTTAGCTTGTAGTATATGAAACTCATTTTGGTAAACCAGTTCAGTAGTAAGGTGGACAGGATAACAGCATGAAACAAACATATATCTATGTACTATGGTCACTGTATTGTCCATATCATTCTAGTTTATGTTCCCTAATCAAGATAGAGACACAGTTCAACTCATATATTTTTAAGACACAACAGCATAGACAGAATATAAGTGTGAGAAACTACACAACATTGGCAGCACTTGTAATGTGCATCACATGAGAACATAACTGTTTATGCAACTTAAACTGAAATCAACATAGAGCAAGAAGTTAGAACAGCAATCCAGTTAAAGAAATAGGTTTTAAAACATACCTATTGCGCCATTGGAGTTTCAATTGGATCCTTCAAATTCGAAAGTAGTTGGTATGAGTAAATACAGTGATGCAACAGCAAGGGAGTATGGACCATAGCTACGGAATCTGACCTGAGAACAGTTGCTCTTCTGCTTTAAACGTGGAGTTTGGGTTAGCTGTGGTGGTCTTCATGCTTTGGGCACTGCAGTAGCTTTACAAACTGCTCATGTGGGGGTACTCTGTGGTGGACATGGTGCTTTATCAACTATAAGTGGGTTACTATCCGCTGGGGTTGCGGTTAGATGGGTTGTAGCTGGTTCTCTGCCCAACTGTGTAAGTGTGCAATCTGGAAGAGTCTCGATTATGTGTGGTGGGGCTAGTTTGTGGGCCAGTACAACCATGGTTCTATCTGCATCAACGGGTAGCACTGTCTTTTGTGAAGAACGGGTTTTTGCTCCCTTAGATACTGCCATCACCCCCTCCAATTCAAATGGCTGATAAACAAGAAAAGAAATTGAACGTACAGACATTGTATGATAGACAGATGAGGTAATTCACATGTATGTTGTCTAACCAAACAGGACAGCATGACACAATTTCACATATATGATGCCTAACTAAACAGGATAGCATGACACAGTTTCAGATATATGATGGATAACTTAACAGGATATAATGGCATAATTCAACATATGATGAGTACCTAAACAGGATGACATGACAAAACTATATGATGTCTTTCTAAAATAGGTTGGGATGAAATAATTCACATACATGTTGTCTAAGTATACAGGATGACATGATATAATTGACATAATTGATTCATATACTAAGCAACTGGCACTCGCATGTATGATCTCTAAACTAAGCAGATAGAATTCAATAGTGTGCATATGATGTCTAAACTAAGCAATGCAAGACACCATATGCATCATATGAGAAATATAAGTATTGCAACTTAGAGCATACACCTCAGGTGGGATATAGGACTGGTCATCTGTCTCTGAATCCTCCTCTGAGGAGCCCCCTGTAACCATCGAGATATGTGCTTCAACAGGTACCATTGCCTGCTCTGAAGACCTTGTTTTCACTCCAGATTTTTCCATAACCGGCTCAAATGGCTGACATGAAGAGTAGTTCAATATACACAGATTGTCGACAAATGGAATACGTAATGAAAAAAATATGGCATGAGATAATTCACATATATGATGCCTGGCTCCATGGCGGTGCATAATTCACATATATGATAACTGGTTGAAAAACATGGCATTGCATAATTCACATATCTGATATAGAAAGCAAACAGGAGGCATTCACACAAAGCATGTCTAATCTAAGCAGATGGCATGGGAATGCAAGATATGCAAGATATGAGCAATATAACCCAGCCAAGTTAGAGCATGCACCTCGGGGGGAGGGGAATACACTGGTCATCTCTCTCTCTCTGAATCCTCCTTTGAGGATCTTTGCTGCAGTGAACGCTTTTGTCAATGGTGCACTTCAGGTGGGGTGGATGACGGCACGGCAGGAGCAGGACATAACACACAGAGTTTTCTTTGACGCCTATCTGAAAATGAAGTAAATCTGTAAGGGCTCCTTAGAATTGGAGGATTCTATAAACGCAAGGACATGAAAAACACAGGAATAGGATAGGAATGCACGTGCAAAACAGAGCATTTGGAAACATAGGATTTCAGTCAACCTGTGTGTTTGGCTCACATGAATTGGAAGAATAGAGGAATGGAGAAACAAAGTGATGCGACGAGTGTACAACCTCTTTGGCATAGCCTTGTGGACCTCAGCATCATTGGGTTGGACGTGGAGGATGGTGATGATGCTGGTGTGACTGTCGGAGGCGGGTAAGAAGATCCGATGCCTCTGGAAATGTCGCCGAGGGTACTGCTCCGCTGTGATGGACGGTTCCATTGTTGGAGCAGCTCCGCTAAGGTGTACGGTGACGAGGCTGAAGCATGACAAGACAGACAACGTTAATCTGAAGTGGGACCCTAATATCATCTGCAATAGATGATGTAAAATACATCACCAAAAAGTGCTAGATGTAAAACGCATCGGCCGCACCACGGCCGCTCCGACAGATGCTGTAAGTATTGTTCACTCTGAACTTAGCTGAAGAAAATGAACTTCACAGTCGAAACTGAATTTTACTGTTGAAACTGATTGAACTAGTAACAGAGCATTGCAATAGATGTTTAGGGCATTCGAGCACTAGTAGCAGAGAAGCAGTGATCTAAATCAGCAGACGCTCGAGCAGGGAACGCACTAGCAGAGAGCAAGTCGTGCAGTAGCACCGCGAGCGAGTGCTAAAGCAGCAACTCCTGTAGCTGTCGGAGGTCGTGCAGCAGCAGCGCAAGCGAGAGCAAGAGAAAAGCAGCGGCACGAACGAAAGCAAGAGCAGTGCAGCAGCGCAACCGACAGCAAGAACAGAGCCGCAACGCGAGCGAGAGCCGGAGCAGCTGCAGCTAGTGCCGTTGTGGAAGTCGTCGCCGAGGAAGCAACGACATGGGGGAGAGACGCCGTGGATGATGTGGCCGACAACGGCGCCGTCGATGGAGACACACCATGTCTACTCGGTATCGAGCACCGGCAGCCCCGTGAGATCGAATAAAAGATAAAATGCAGCGGTGAGTGCAAAACCTCCTTGGTTGCGCCGAGTTGGCCTCGGCTTCATCGGAGGAATTGGTGAGGGTGTTGCGGTTCCGGTGGGGCCGGTCAAGACGGCACTGTGGGGATTGAGGTGGCACGATAGATGAGGCGAACATTGGGGAAGCTCCTTGGAGGTGGAGGACGGGGCGGCTGATCCGGCGGGACGACGAGATCGACAACGGATCCTCGTCCGGTGCGGTGGATGAGGGACGGCGAGCTGTTGCGGTGGACGACATAGTCGGGGAAGAGTCTCCGGCTGGGCGGCGGTCGGGAGGCCGACGGAGGAGCATGGGGTTTCGTGGGTTTTGGCGGCCTCGGTGTACGATTGGGGGGGCGAAGGAGGAGGGGGGAGCCAGGCTTAGGGACGCGCTTGTCCGAAATGTAGGGTAAGTTACCAGCGTACCCCCACCGGTTTTGACACCGCGACGTGGAGCTTCATTTCCGGCTGAGGGGTAGAAGGGGGATTTCGCGTGTCTGGGCTGCGGGAGCAATTTCAGATGAGGAGGGAGTTCTCGCGCGCGTCCAAATTTCGGGATAACAAAGCGCGGTGCGGGTTGAAGAAGCGGGAGTTTCAAAGCAGGTGAGACAAAAGATACTTGAGCTTGAAAATTTCGGGATAACTAGGTGCGGATTCCTTGTTTGGCAGAACAAACTTAACATGTAAAAAAAACAATTCATACAAGACACAAGAGAGTCATGTCCCCTTTTACTATATTGCTATAGATGCCATTGAAAAAACTACAAGAAAAATGTAAAAAAATCGAGAGAACAAGATTACCCTGCACAGTACCAAATCGATTCGCACTTCCCTCAACAAGAACAAAAAACAAATCAGTTCCCACCAAAGAAAGAGTAATGTCCCTTTTTATATGATTACAGATGCCATGATCTCAAATTTCAATTTTTGAATCCACGTTATGTTGAATTCGAATATATCGTTAGGTGACCTTGCGGTTTATAATTGATGTAGTCGTACATTTTGATCTTCCATCATATATGAACTTTTTACTCCACCATGTGAACATATATATTGTCGTCTACCATATGGACTAAATTTGAATCAATTTTCCTTATTTGAATACGATTGTTGTCAAGTTATACAATAATTTCAATATTATCTTGATAACAAAAAACATACATATAGCAGTAATCATATTTCACTATGAACTACATGTACCATACGCTCTCCAATTCAAATATTTGTATCCATTTTATGTTGAATTCAAATCATAGTACATTATTGGTCTAGGTAGCGAGATGTTTGGGATAATCTAAACCCTGTTTTCATATGTATAATTTTTGGCTGAATTGGGACAAGTTTTCGTATAAGCCTCTTGCAAAACCGGAGATTCTCTCAACAAGCCTCGTAGTTCCGAGAGGGAACGTGTCACCTTTGTGTGTGAAATGATATACGCTGCCTCCCCCCTGATTTTATTTACAGAGGCAACATAGAACTATATGAGTGCCCTGTTAAATTTTAGAATTATTTCGGGTTCATTTGGCCTTTTTATACATTAATTGAGTTTCTGGACTTTTAATGTGCATAATCTAAATATGAATTGCATGCACATGCTCCGGTGCACCAAAGTGGGTTGAAAAATCACATGTGTGTCCTTGGTTGAATTTCTAGGTCCCATGGAAGAAATGAGAATGAAATTCAAACATCTGGGCGTCATGACTCGGCCGAGAACATCGAGAAACTTTGATTTTAAATTCATGTAAATCCAAAACTCGCCTGGAAATCATGAAACTTGGCATGGTGTCATGTCATGGCACTAACATGTTGTGGTAAAAAATTGAGCCGATTTAGAAGCTCGTGGTTCTAAGAGGGAAGGTGCCACCTTTGAGTGTGAAATGATATACGCTGCCCCCCTTTGAGTTTCTTAACAAAGGCAACATAGAACTACATTAGTGCCCTATTAAATTTTGGAATTATTCCGGGTTCGTTTGTCGTTTTTTATATATTAATTGAGTTTCTGGACATTTAATGTGCATAAGTCAAATTTGAACTGCAAGCACATGCTCTTGTGCACCAAAGTTGGTTGAAAAATCACATTTGTGTCCTCGGGTGAATTTCTAGGTCCCATGCAAGAAATGAGAATCAAATTCAAACATCTGGGCATCGTGGCTCGGCCGAGAACATTGAGAAACTTGGTTTTAAAATTCTTATAAATCCAAAACACGTCTGAAAATCATGAAACTTGGCATGGATTTAATGTCATGGTACTACCATGTTGTGGTAAAAAAATTGGCCGAATAGGAACAGATTTTGGTATAAGCTTCTTGCAAACCCAAGCTTCTCTCAAGAAGGCTCGTGGTTCTGAGAGGGAACGTGCCACCTTTGAGTGCGAAACGATATACGTTGTCCCCCTTGAGTTTATTTACAAAGGCAACATAGAACTACATGAGTGCCCTGTTAAATTTTGGAATTATTCTGGCTTCGTTTGGCCTTATTTACACATTAGTTGAGTTTTTGGTCATTTAATGTGCATAATTCAAATTTGAACTACAAGAACATGCTCCCGTGCACCAAAGTTGGTTGAAAAATCACACTTGTGTCCTCGGGTGAATTTCTAGGTCCCATGCAAAAAATGAGAATCAAATTCAAACATCTGGGCATCGTGGCTCGGTCGAGAACATTGAGAAACAAATCATGAAACTTGGCATGGTGTCATGTGATGGTAGTACCATGCCGTGGTAAAAAAATTTGGCCGAATAGGAACAAATTTTGGTATAAGCTTCTTGCAAATCGGAGCTTCTCTCAAGAAGGCTCGTGGTTCTGGGAGGGAACGTGTCACCTTTGTGTGCATAATTCAAATTTGAAATACAAGCACATGTTCCAGTGCACCAAAGTTGGTTGAAAAATCACATGTGGGTCCTCGGGTAAATTTCTAGGTTACATGCAAGAAATGGGAATGAAATTCAAAATTCTGGGCGTCGTGGCTGGGTTGGAAACATTGAGAAACTTAGTTTTTTAATTCCTGTAAATCCAAAACACACATGAAAATAATGAAACTTGGCTTGGTGCCATGACATGGCACCAACATGCTGTGGTAAATTTGCAGTCCAATTTGCGAAGGCGCACACATTAGCAATCAACAAAGTCATTTTGGAACAAGTGCTGTCACGTTACAATCGGAAACACAAGTATTGTTGAAACCATGGACGTTCTACTTACTAGTACCATTTACGTGCCGCCACGTGTCCCCATTTTTTATTAGCTAGGAGGCGCCGTGCAGGGTAGCTATTTGAGTAGTATGAGAGGCGTGCGATCAGACCCCTGCGCGTGCTTATCGGGAGGAGAGCCCTTTGACCTCCATCTGCCGTCCACCTCTCTCCCAAGGTCTCCATTAATGGCGCTCGAGCCTCTGTTTAATGGTGTGGCTATGTCTCACTCGACTGAGATTTAAGAGAGAAAAAAGAAAATCTGAAAGCACGGATCTTGATGTAAGATCCGACGAACCTATATAGCATCTACTACGACTTATAGCAAGACTGATGAATATATAAGGACGATTAATTTTTTTTGATCAAAGAAGGGCTTGTCCCTTCCGATTTTCATTACTGAAAACCACCACAATTCACAAGAAGTTCAGTACAACTCCAGCCTAAGACGAAGGACTAAAAGCTACCAGATTGAAATCGCAACATCCCAAGAGGCCAACAAAGGCCAAACATCCGCGCTAGAACCCAACATTACAACCGATGACACAATCCACATCCTAAACTGATTATTACATCAAAAGAAACCAGGAAACTGAAGGAAGCCTAGCAGCAACTGGAAGAACAGTAACGCCAGGGTCGCCACAACAAGAGTTTTCTTCATCCCAGCCTCGCAACATTGATCTTCCACAGAAAGATAAGGACGATTAATTGTCTTACATAATTAGAAAGATAATTAAAAAAGCCACATGCGGCTACGCCCGAAATACACAAGGGTAAAAGAAGAAGGAAGACAAGGATCTGGCTCGCTGATCTCTACTTTCTTGATGCGTTGCTGCAAGCCACGGGAACTAGTCTCCGCGGCGAGCGGCGATGAGATCTTTCGTGTCCTCAAGATGTTGCTTGAGAACATCCACGGATTCCTCCACCAGCCTTTGGCGCTTGTTGCGGAGCATGTCATTCTCGTCCATAAGTTTCTTGATGATGACGCTGGTCCTCTTCAACAAGGCACTGGTCTCCTCCTGCTGGTCTGCACTTTGGACGATCTTCTCCCTCAGCAGGTCGCGCTCGGCCCGGAGCCTCTCATTGCCCTCCCTTAGTGCGTTGATAGCCTATTCAAACGAGGCTTTCATGTCATCCTGCAACCTCGCAAAACGGGAGATCTGATCCATCTGGCAATGGACGATCGCATGCATGCGCCTGTAACAGTTGTCGCCTGCACGCGAGAAATTTTCCCAGGCCGCCGCGGCGCGGTGGGACATCTCTGCCGCATTCGTGGCGCGGCAGGACATCTCTGTTGCTTCCGCGGCATGGCCGGACCAGTCTGCTGCATCGACGGCGCGGCGGGACCTCCGTGCTGCTTCAGCGGCGCGGCGGGACCTCTGTGCTGCTACTTCCACGTGGCGGGACATGTCGGCTGCTCTCGCAGCGAGGCGGGACATCTCTCGTGCTTCCGCTTCCATGCTTGCCTCTCCCTGGTGGCAATCTCTCGACCCAGAACTCACGCTGGCCATGGCAGATGCAAGGGAAGGATGCTGAATGGCTTGTTTGTTTTTGTGGATGAGGAGTTGAGGAGGAATGCGCAGTCATCTTGGCATACTAGTATTTATAACCGAGTACTAATACGCTCCTAAGTGGGAAACCGTTTAGGTTGTGATCGGTGTGAACAGGTTTGCAATTCAATATAGCGTGGAGTAATTTGGAATGTGACGAGACGCAAGCTCAAAATTTATTGACGGTTCAAGTTTCGAAGTGCGGCACTATTCCCAGATGGAGTACTTCTTTTTCTACTCTCCCCTTTCCGGTTTTATAGGGCTTATCTCAAAATTTTAGTTTTTTCCATTTTATAAGGCTCAATTTGGTTGTTCCCCAACACATGTTCAGATTCCAAGGTGCATTAAATCATTGCATGCAAGTATTAAGAGAAAATTGACCAATGCATGTACTTTATGCATGCATGCATTGCAATTAATGCATTGATAAACATAATTTTTTATCGCCACCAAAACCCACCATTTCTTAAGATAAAGTAGACCAAGGTAATCCCTATATTAGCATATTACTAAGATAAACAGAAGCCACTATAGAAACATTTAGGACGTGAGCTTGTCAATCTGAATGTGGAGGGACACAAGCTTAGCCCTGGCCAGCGGCTTGGGCGGAATAGTCAAGAAGGTTAGCTCCTGCACGTCGACGTCGTCGGGATCCTTTCTGCTTGTCACCTCCACTTCCACCTTGACAGCGTCGGTCGTGCCTTTGGGCTTCCCTGGCGGGTCGTTCGCCCATAGCTTGGCCATGTAGTGCGGCAGTGGGGACGCCCCTGCTCTGATGCAGACGACCGACACGACGATAGGCGCACCGATGTCGAGCATGCCGCCGACCAAGAAAAACGCGCGGCGGTCCTCCACGAACAGCAAGAGCCGTGGCTCCGACAGTGGCACTTGCAGCTGGAGCACCTTGCCGTACTGGATCCTGTGCATGGGCATGGGATGCGCGGTGCTGATGTGGTGGTAGAGCGCCGGCGGCGGGCCTTCGTAGCCGCAGACGGGCACGGGGCATTTGCAGGGTGCGAGCGGACACACGCTCTGGTGATCGGTGAGCTTGTGGTAAGTGATGTAGAGCCCACAGCCTTCATGCGGGCACTCCACCCTCACCGACGAAAGGACGGAGTCCACCGCCGTGTTCCGCACATCGAAGCCACTGCCGCGCTCGCACTTCTAGCACTGCCGTTGGTTCTCGGGGCGCTCAACGTGGCAGTCCGCGCAGGCCAGGTGCCCTCCCTTGCACTGCAGAAATCAATCGAACAACACATCAATCAAGAAACCTGCACCTTGCTCAATCAGCCGAACGGACGAGGTGTATTCAAACCTCATACACTGGAGGCGTCAAGGGGCGGAGGCACAAGGGGCAGTGGAGCACGGTGAGGTCCATCGAGACCTTAGAGAGCTCCATCGTCGGGTCCTGTTCGGTCTGCATGATCTCGCCCTCCTCATGCACAACCATCTCTCGACTTGGGCCAGGGTATTACAAAGCTTTACCGTCACATATTTTATACTACTTCAAGGTGCATTAAATCAACACATGCAAGTATCAAAAGGAGAGTCACGGCTTGCATGCATGCGTTGTAATTAATGCATCTGTAAACGCAAATTATTGAAATATATCGAGTGCAGTGCTTTGATGTGTCGCGTCAACTCGTACATCAACGAGAAGTTAGATTATCCTCTCCCTCGCCGACTTAACTGCACCTGCCTTTGGCTGTATGACAGGTTGGCCACACAGCTGTCGGCCCCACCTGTCATACACGCAAAGGCAGGAGCGTCCCTCCCTCGCCGATGAGCGTGGTGGCTGGCAAGACTAGGAGAAGCTTTCGCTACACGCTCTCCCTCCCGCACGCGGTGGACATGCAGCAGTTCAATCGGTGTCAGATGGACAGAAGCATATTGTAGTACTCCTCCAGTGTAGTAGTACTCCATCATTGTTCGACTTACCGAAGAGGCGAAGAGCCAAGCGCAGCCCGGACGCTTGTGTGGCAGATTCATGTGTAGAGTAGTCTAGGATAGCGTGTACTGTGCCTGTAAGCTTAAAATCGTTGGGGTCAGATCCAAGCTATGTGGCCGTCTCGAAGTTTTTTAAAAAAATTTAAAATAGTCTTCTGGCCCTACCTGACACCCTGGTGATTGTAGTTTGCAAGCTCATCTGGTCAAGACAGGAATATATATTTTAATTTGTTTTTTCTTCGAAAAGGGGGGACTCCCCGGCCTCTGCATCAGAACGATGCATACGGCCACATATATTTTAATTTGTGGTGGGTAAATGTTAGAGGTTGCAGCAAATATCTTGTACACTGCGGGTCTTTCAGCCAAGTTTAGAGGCAAGCATGTGGGGCCAGTGCTATGATGTGTCGCGTCAACTCGTACAACGAGGAGAAGCTTGATTTTACTACACGCCTTCTCCCTCACCCATGCGCGCGGTTGCTCACAAATGAGGACAGGCTTTTACTTAGTAGTACTTCTACAACAAGCTATCCGTCCCGCTCGCGGTGGACGGACATGCAGCAGTGGATTCGACACTGTAGAAGCAGTATCATTGTTCGTCTTCTCGAAGAGGCGAAGAGCCAAGTGCAAACCGAACGTTGCAGTTGCGAACATTGGAGCACGCATATAGCCAGGCTCTTGCATGAGACGAAATTGCTATGTGAGCCCACTATTGTACTAGTACGTACAACTACTTGCTAATATAGCCCTGTAAAACAGAAAGGAGTATTTGCCCTTCTAGACATTTCAACAAGTGACTAGACTACACCGAGACGGAGTACATATGGAGCAAAATGAGTGAATCTGCACCGTAAATAAATACTCCCTCCGTCCCATAATATAAGAGCGTTTTTGACACTACACTAGTGTAAAAAATGTTCTTATATTATGGAATGGAGGGAGTACGTACTAGTTGTATCGTTTTCCTCTCCGAGGTGCACAATATTGAGTATACTGACTAGTCTCTTTTTGACACGCATTTACGTTTTTTTACACAGTACAGACGCAAGCGCTCATATACACGCGCATACACTCACCCCTATGAATGCACACACGCACAACACTATCATCTTGAAAATTATGAAGTCACCATAGGCACCTCGTCGTCGACGGGTCCATAGGTGCTTCAATGCCAAGGAGGGAGAGGGTAGCGGTTCCCGAGACATTGAACGGTCAATGATGCATCCTCAATTACATGCAGAGGGAATTAATTGGAGAAGCAGAATAGAGCCAGCACGATGTGATGCAACAGAGCTTGGACTCTCATATAATAAAGGCGCCCCACCACTCCAATCCATCGACTCCCAAGTCTCTGCCCAACACTGCTCACTCCAATCCAAGACCAAGTGACCAGAAGCCACAAGCACCTATGGAGGCGATGGACGCGAGCGGCAGTCAGCTGTGCCAAATCATCCAAGGCGCCGGCCTGCGGCCCCGCACCGTGCAGCGTTTCCAGACGGTGCTAGCGATCGCAGGCATCGTAGCCCTCGCCGATGCCGGCTTCGCCTCTCGCATGGACGACATGATGGTCAACTCCATCCGCAAGTTCACCGCCGTCAAGAAGCGCGCGGATGACCTTGTCGTACTGCTCCAGCCCGCGTGCCCAGGCTCCTCATTGCCTGCCACCCTCATCGGCCTCCATGGTGACGAACTCTTTCAAGCCCTGGTGGCCCTGCAGGTGCCAGAGGTCGCGACGGCAGGCCCTGCGGCGACGGCAGCCTCACACCGTAGCCGAACCACTGAACCCTCATACTCCTCTCCGCGCGGGCTTCTACTGCCGCGTCGTCCCCTTCCTAGGCCTCGCCATCGTCCACCGCTGTGGTGCTCTCCGCGCGGCGTGGTCAACGTGGTCAAGGAACGACTTCCATCGGAAGAGTACTGTACGTGGAGAGGCTGACAGCTGGGTCCACGGCCACACCCCAGTTTTTTTTGTGATTTGCCAAGCAAGTCGCTTTGTCAGGCCTGTTGGGCTGCAAATCTTTCAAGACAAGGAGAGCTTTCATTCGGCCGACCAAGAAAATGGCCCATCAGTAATGAGAAATGGGTTGTACATTATTGAAACACATCAAACCGGCAATTAGTTTCAAATATCTTTTTTTCATTTCAAGATTTTAAATTACATTAATTTTTATGCATGGAGAATTTGTTGGATTTTATATTGATATACATTTATTTTTAAAATCAGTTTGAATGTGAGTCGAAATTTCGGGATCAAAAACAATTCAGACCGCACCGAAATATGCAAAATTTCGTATACTTTTTTAACCGTGGCCACAATTTGGGCTGTAATGCTAACAAAAAGAATATGGGATCCAAAAAAAACCTTAAGAATTAGCAAATGGGCTGAAAATTATTAGAAATAATGGCAGATGGGTTGTATGCTGTTTTCCATAGATTTGAGGCTTTCCTAAAAAAAGGTTGACGCACAAGTAGTGACTGTTGGATGTCCATCCAACGGCCGTCGTGCTTCTTCAATCTCTGCTCTTCCTGCTCCAGCCGCTCAAACAAGCACCGGCGGTACTGCCTGCTCCCTCCTCCCCGCGGCCGGCTGTGCTGCCGCACAGGCCTCACTGCCCATCGTACTCCCATCGCTGGCCTAACAATCCCTCTACTCACCCACACCTGCTGTTATTCTCCGGCGACGGCAGACGAACCAGTAAACCCTCGTACAGTCGTACTCCCCTCCGCGTGGGAAACAAAAACAACGGCCGAGTCTTCCCTGCCTCCGTGTCATTCCCTTCCTAGGCCTCGCCGTCGTCCACCACCCTGGTGCTCTCGGCGTGGCGTGGTCAGCGTGGTCAACGACCGACATGCATCTGAAGTGGACTGTACGTGGAGAGGCTGACAGCTGGGTCCACGGCCGCACGCAAGGAAATGCCTCCTTATTACGCGCAAAATAATGATTTCCTCCACCTGACATCTAGGACCCACCTAAACGGCCTCTGTATTTCGCAAAAAAAACGTTACCGCCGATGACAACTCGGACCCACCAGCTATATCTTCGCACGCAAGGAAGTGCCTCCTTATTACGCACAAAAAAATGAATACCCCCCTGCTAGCTGGGACCCAGTATAGTGGGCCTACTAAGTTGACGGGGACGAAGGGCTTTGTCAACGTAGTCAATATGCACGATTCTAGCTCGACTAGCCGTACGATGTCCATCCAACGGCCGTATTGCTTCTTCAACCTCTGGTCTTCTTGCTCCAGCCGCCCAAAGCAGTGCCGGTCGTGCCGCCTGCTCCTGCCTCCCGTCGCCGGCTGTGCTGCCGCGAAGGCCTCACCGCCCCCATACTACTCCCACCGCTGGCCAGGCCATCCCTCCACTCCACTCACCCACACCCCCTGTTATTCTACGGCGACGGCAGCGCAGCCAAACCAGTGAACCCTCGTACTCCTCTCCGCATGGGCATCCACAGCCGCGTCTTCCCCGGCTCCGCGTCGTCCCCTTCCTAGGCCTCGCTGTGGTGCTGTCGGCGCGGCGTGCTCAATGTGGTCAACGACCGAATTCCATCGGAAGAATACTGTATGTGGAGAGGCTGACAGCTGGGTCCACGGCAGCCGCAAGGAAGTGCCTCCTTATTACGCGGAAAATAATTATTCCTCCACCTGACAGCAGGGACCCACCGGATGCCCACCAGTATATCGCAAAAAAACATTTGTCCCTGACTGCTGGGACCCACCCGACGGGCCACCGTATTTCACGAAAAAAACGTTCCCCCTGTTGTCAACTCGGACCCACTGGAAGTGCCTCCTTATTACGCACAAAAAATGAATACCCCCTGCTAGCTGGGACCCACCTTGGTGGGAGGCTGAATTGTGGGCCTACTAAGTTGACGGGGATGGAGGGCTTTGTCAACTTAGTCAATATGCATGATTCTAGCTCCAGTGACCGTACGATGTCCATCCAACGACTGTAGTGCTTCTTCAACCTCTGGTCCTCTTGCTCCAGCCGCACAAAGCAGCGCCGGTCGTGCCGCCTGCTCCTGCCTCCCGTGGCCAGCTGTGCTGCCGCGGAGGCCTCACCGCCCCCTACTATTCCCACCGCTGGCCAGGCCCTGCGGCGACGGCAGCCTCACACCGCAGCCGAACGAGTGAACCCTCATACTCCTCTCAGCGTGGGCATCCACTATCGCGTCTTCACCGGTTCCGCGTCGTCCCCTTCCTAGGCCTCGCCGTCGTCCACTGCCCTGGTGCTCTCGGCGCGGCGTGGTCAATGTGGTCAAGGAATGACTTCCATCGGACGTGGACTGTACATGGAGAGGCTGACAGCTGGGTCCACGGCGGCAGCAAGGAAGTGCCTCCTTATTATGCGGAAAATAATGATTCCTCCACCTGACAGCAGGGACCCACCGGACGGGCCACCGTATTTTGCGAAAAAAACATTTCCCCCCTGAGTGCTAGGACCCACCAGCTACACCTTCGCACGCAAGGAAGTGCGTCCGGGCAAAAAAAACGATTCACCCCCCTGACTGCTGGGACCCACCAGCTACATCTTCGCAAGCAAGGAAGTGCCTGACAGTCGGGACCCACCTGGTCGAAGCATACGTAGCGTTGTCATTCTGGTCGCGAACGTGTATGTACATATATACTGGTGGACGTAGAGGCGCACACGTGTCGTAGTAGAGGCGCGCACGTAGCATGTACACGTACGTACAGCGCCCAGGGTGCAATAAAGAAAATACGGCCACGTATGTGTACATACGGGCGGGGTCTCGAACGCCTACTCGCGCATACGTACGGCCAGGGCTCGTGTACATGGCTGGGTCGGAATGGAGAAACAGCGTCGTCGTCGTGTTCATGGGGAGGCAACGGAATGCGTGGTCATGTTCATCGGGAGGCAACGCGGCTGGGTCGGAACGGAATGCGTGGTCATGTTCATCGGGAGGGCTTGAACAGAAGAGACGATGGAAACGAGGCCCGACGTACCGCACAACGGAGGAAACGGATCTCCTACGGTCGAAACGGGGGTCCTGTTGATCGGGAGGGGTGTGGCGTACCACACAACGGAGGAAACGGACCTCCTACAGTCGAAACGGGGGTCTTGTTGATCGGGAGGGGTGTGGCATATCGCAAAACGGAGGAAACGGACCTCCTACGGTCGAAACGGGGGCCCTGTTGATCGGGAGGGGTGTGGCGTACCGCAAAACGGAGGAAACAGACTTGTGTTGGAGCGCTACGGTCGAAACGGGGGTCCTATTCATCGGGAGGGGTGTGGCGTACCACAAAACGGGACTCCACGAGATACTGTTCATCTCCACCGTCGACCCCCTCCAGCCTCCACGAGCTACTGTTCATCCACCGTCGACCTCCTCCAGCCTCCACGGGCTCCTGTTCATCCAACCTCCACCGCGCGCTACTCCACCGACTACTGTTCAACCACCCCTCCACCGTCTACTGTTTATCCAGCCCTCCACACCACATGGTCCTGTTCAGCCACCCCTCCACGGGCACCCCTCCACCATCTACTGTTCATCCTGCCCTCCACACCACGGGGTCCTGTTCATCCACCCCTCCACGGGCACCCCTCCACCGTATACTGTTCATCCTACCCTCCACCATACCACGGGGTCCTGTTCATCGAGAGGCAACGCCACCACTCACTGTTCATCCAACCCCCCCCCCCCCCCGCAATGCTCACTGTTCATCCCATCGATCAGCTTCAGTTAGCAGCAGTAGCCAAGGAATCGCTCGATCGGGTTCAGTTAATAGCCATCGATCGATCACTCGGGTTCAGTTAGAGCCCAATGCCTCGCTCGGGTTCAGTGGGTTCAGTTAGAGCCAACGCCTCGCACACACGTGCATACGTGTACGAGAGAAACGCGCATCGCTCGGCCCCCGACCTCCACCGTAACCGGGAACTTCCCAAAATTTTCCTCCCCCTCGCTTCTACCATGGTTTTTCCCGTCATGGACGGCCCAAAGAATGTCATGCAGCTGCGTCTCCAGCCCGCCCAGGACGAAAAGCCCATTTTCTATCATGATTTTTTGTCATAGAAGTAGGAGCCCACCACATCTATGATGATACCGGGTTTTGTCACAATTATCGTTATAGAAGTGTCATATGTATGACAGAAAAAAAATTTGTTCGGCCCAAAATGTCACGGATGTGTCTTTTTTTGTAGTGATTTCTCCACAAGAGAGTGGAATGCAATACACATATCCAATGGTAAATACTTGGAGGAAGACAAACTATATTGAGGCCCAAAGATTGCAAAAGAATGATATTCCACAAAGACATAACAAATAGAGGAACATGCAATCAAGCAATCAAAGGATACCAATTGAACCAACTAGACAAATGATCCTATGTGACACATGAATAAAAGATATTATGATATGAGCAAAGGAGTGTTCTAGAGAAACTAGAGAAGCTCCCCATGATTTGTGCACAATTTAGTTTTGTAATTGGATACACTTAGCACAAAATAGGATCGTCACTCCCCCAAGATCAATAGAACCTCACGACAATTGCAAGAGAGCAACAGAGTGTTGTAAAGACACTAGTGAAGCTCCCCATGATTTGTGCAATCCTTAGAATATTTGTATTAGAATACCAAGTGCACAAAATAGGATCATCACTCCTCGAAAATCAATAGAAACTCACAACAAGTGTAAGTGAGCATGTAGGAAACAAAGCCTAGCACAAGCAACAAACACATGGTTGAGCAACATGTAAAAGAGGCAACTTAAGAATAGGCTCAACCGAAATGATGTGTGTGAGTCATGGCAAAGCACTTGAGAAGACTAAAATAAGGATGAGCATTAAGCATCAACATAGTATTGGATAAGTGAGATACACGGTGCATGACATGTCCTCCCCACACACACCCAGCTAGCAAATGGGTTCACAAGCTCACTAAAAAGATAACAACAAAGCTTGTGACAACCCATGGTGAAGATAGAAGATGAAAGCCTCATCAAGACGAGGGATACCAATTAAGATGGCAAAAGCCTCGTAAATACAAGCATGAGGAAAATAATCTTCACTACACAAGAGTGCATCAAGATGCAACAAGGTAAGACACACACTCAAGGCAAAAGCTTTCACGGAGCCACAAAAGAAATAACATAAGAAGGACAAGGTGGACATGAAAGAAAGGATATCATCTAGAGATGTAATTTCTCTCAAGTGTATAAGGTTCTAGGTAGACGAAATCATGATGATATATATCTACAAAGAAGGATGTACACCCGAAATAGTTACAACACAAAGGAACAAGATATACAAAAGGAAGTCATACATATGCCAATAAGATATTTGCTTGGAAGCATATCACATGGCTAGATATGATCTTAGTATATAAATGAATTCCTACCACACACCCATCAAAGACATCACAACTAGAAACATGAGATCATCGTTGAGATGCTTTGTGAAAGGAAACAAGTATCACAAGATGGAATGAATATCATGCCAAGATGCAACCTACACAAGGTTGAATGCAAGAAAAGAATGCATGAATAGATACTTGTTACCGAGATACAATTGGAAGGATGTAGAAGAAACCAATTGAAGGTAGTAGATAGTAGTTCATTGAGCATCCTAGCTTGACTCCAATAAGCACATGGTGACACCACCTTCCTTGTGAGTGAGCTGAGCATCCAATGCATCTCCAATTGTTCCTAGAACAACAACACAAACAAAATGGTACCCAAACTCATTGGTGCCAAAGAGTTAGAAACACCAATATACATAGGACAAACTCCACATAAATATGTGCATATAGATAAGGAAATGAATTTCATGCACATCTCATCCAATTTGAGACTTTGTGGAGTTTCCCCTCTATATTGGGTCAAAGAAGGAAAGCATGCCAAAGAAACTATATGAAGTTAATATGCATGCTCAATACTTTCAAGAACCGATACCAATTGACAAAGAAATACCAAGTGAAGAAGAGATATCAAATGAATAAATCAACACTTGGAGGATATCAAATGAAAGATACGTCAAGGAATGAGATATCCGATGATACACGTAAAAAGAAAGATGTCAAACTCCCAAAAGAGAGAATGGTTCCAAACAAACCAAGTGCTCTACAAAGTTTCATGATGGCAGAAAGTACCAAAAAGAAATGGTTTGCATCCCACCAACACACACTTGATAAGGATCACAAGGTGAGCGTTCTAAGATAAATAGGATAGCTCCCCCAAGCATTGTGCATTATAGAGAATTTGCATTTGAATACAAAAAGCACAAGATGGTATCACCACTTTCACTATATCTATACAAACACTAGACAAGCTCAAGGAAATAACAAGATCCACAAGTGGTATGGAATACAATGGGAGTTGACACAATCCTAGGCACGAGATAAGGTAAATGAAAGCAAAGGCCAATGTAAAGATGATCAATAATTTCTACGACACATAAGTGAGTACCAATTGTCATAAGACAAGAAGTATTTGGAAATAATTCCTGTTGGTAGATAGCAAGGATATCCAACATCATCTTCACACCAAACACAAGCAAATTTGAACTTGTAGAGCTAACATGCCACCTAGGAACAAGATAATCTACAATATCAACACTAGGTGACAATATCTGAAATGCACACATTTGCTAGGCTAGTAATATACATAGCATATTACTCCCCCATAATGTGATACCAATTAAAGAAAACTTAACAAGAGGCAATAAGATGATCCAACAAGAGATAATTAATGGAGTATTTAGAATTTTAATTTCTCATGAGAAGACATACCACATAGTGACTAGATAAGCTTGCAATATCAATACTAGGTGGTATTCCTCATGTACACACATTTATGGGACTGTGAGGTGCACAAATCACATCACTCCCCCAAAATGGGATGTTCCATTAATCTCTCACAAGAGCCAACTAACATACAAACAAGATGCGCAAAGGCTCAACACACTACACACACGTACATGATCTGCAAACCAACACACACATACTTGATTACTCTAGATAAGCAAATTGGAGGCACAACATATACAATCACATGCAAGGAACAAAACCAAAACATGCAAAGGGGCAAGTAACTTTCAATGTAAGAAATTTAAGTACAAGTTACCGCAAGGAGGCACATTGGATATAAGATAGAAACTTGATAACCCAATTGACTTGGCTTGAGACAATATGAATGATGAAGATCCCTTAATTCTTCATGATGTAGACAAGTCTCCAATGTTGTCCATCAACACCTATTGATCAAGTTTGAGCTAGTTGGTCCCCAACCAAGTTGGGTCCTAAGAGGTTAGTCACAATAGGCTTGGCTACCCAAATGGTTCTTTTCTTGACACCACTTTGAGTACCAACAACTTTGGCAAAGACATTGCCAACCTTATCCTTCCCAAGAGAGTAGATATCATCAATAATAATTGGGTTGGATAAGTTACCACTAGTGCATGAGGGAGCAAGGTGACCTTTCTCACGACATAGGTAGCAACGTCTACTCTTCACTTTCTTCTCACTTGATTTCTCAACTTGAGAAGCATTATCTTGAGTTTTCTTGGGAAGAGGCCTTTGTTAAACTTGAGGTTGAGCATGAGAATGAACTTGTGGCCGCTTCCCTTGTTGCTTGTCACTAATGGCCTTCTTCTTCAAAGAGCAAGATCTAACCTGATGCCCTTCAATTTTGCACTTGAAGAAAATGATCTTGGCTGAATTCTTGACTTGTTTTTGGCCCTTCTTCTTGTTGCTCTTGGACTTCTTCTTCTTATTGGAGTTGAACCCAAGTCCACCTTTGTCATTGGGGGATTTTTGCACACTCAAGATATTGTTGAGTGTGGCCTTCCCTTCATGACACTTTTCCAAGTCTTTCTTCAAACAAGTGACTTGGGCCTTGAGCTCTTTGATTTCCTCTACATAGTTAGTCTCAACACAAGTACTAGAGGAAGTATAAGCTTCACCGTTAGAGCAACAAGGCAAGGAAAGCAATTCATCACAAGATGTACCAACATTGTGAGTAGAGGAATTACAAGGACTACCACATAGGAATATAGCATTTTGACTAGAAGTAGTGCTAGTATTCACATGAGGCTCACTCGATGTTACCTTAGCAAGCATGGCCTCATGAGCCATCTTTAGCACATTATGGGATACTAGAAGATCATCATGAGATTTTGAGAGCTTTTCATGACTTTCTTCCAATTTCCCATATTTGCTAGATAGCAACTCAAGTTGAGCCCGTAGCTCAACATTCTCCTTCAAAATGGATGCTTCACAAGTAATAGAGTTAGTAGCACAAGCATCATCAATAAAAGCAAGAGGAGAAGGCAACTTTACAAGCTCTTTTGAATATGAAGCTTTAATTTGAGCATGAGACTTGGTGAGTTTGATGAGCTCACCCTTGATGACCCTTGAGCCATTTTCAAGGTGCTCAAAATCCTCAAGGAGTCTAGCATGGGAAACTTCAAGCTTAGCATTTTTAGTTTCAAAAACATTGGCCACATCAAGAGCTCTATCATGAGATTCCTTCACTCTAGATAATTCTAGAGCAAAAGTCTCCTCAAGAGATTCCTTGGTGGTTTGTTCAAGTTCAAGAGCTTGGGAGAGGTCCGCAATCTCATTAGCGTAATCACACTCATGACCTTCCATTTTCTCAATGGTGACATCATGCTCCTCAAGATGAGATTCCAACTCATCAATATATTTCTTGCCCTCAATAGCAATAGACATGATTTCCATGAAGTTGGAACGAGCAATTTTATTCTTATGAAGAGCTTTAAAAATCATTTCCCCCTTAATTTTTAAGGAGGCAACATTATCATTCTCTTCATCACTATCAGCATCATCATCATCATTCTTGTCATCATCAATATCATCACAAGATATATTGGGATTCAAAGTGGGAGATACCTTTGAAGCCTTAGCCATAAGGCAAAACTTAATCGATGATGATGTAGGATCCTTTGAGGCACCTTTCAAGACTACATCTTGTTCCATGGGGTTTTGGCTTTCCTCTACATTGTTAGCACAACAATTCGAGGAAATAGATGCACTTTTACCATGGCAACAAGACATAGCAAGCATATCATCATGAGATTTAGTAAAGCAATTTCTACATGATATGCAAGGACTATCAACACAAGCATGTGAAACATTTAGAGAGCTCGAAGTGTTGAAGTCCAAAGATGGGGCATTGCAATAAGATAGTGATGAGGAATCGTCAACGATAAGCCCACTATCATCATTGCAATGAACACCACTACTCACCATATCATTACCTTGTGGCAATCCACATGTAGGTGAAGTAGAAGAAGTTGAGAAGGCAGCACGGCCGGAGGTGGAGGGAGAACCATCATCCCCACAAAACTTGGACACACCATATTTATCTTGAAGCTTTGTCCACAACTCATGAGCATCCCGGAACGGCGTGAGTTGACATATAACTACATTGCTCAAAGCATCAAAAAGCACATTAGAAGCTTGAGCATTGAGATAAGAGTTTTTCTCATCCTCTAAAGATAATCTTTGGGGATCCTTTGGAGGAGAAAAACCCATATCTACAATTCGCTCTAAATTTGGGTCCATGACCCTAAAGAGATTAAGAATGCTAATTACCCAAACATCAAAATTTGTGCCATTGAAACTAAGAGTGTCAGAGAATCCTAAACCCCTAGTAGAAATCCTTACTCTCTAGGCGGTTAAACCCTATAAAGAGAGACAAGGCTCTGATACCAATTGAAACATCGAGGATGTCGCCTAGAGGGGGGGTGAATAGGCGCTTTAAATAATTACGGTTTAGGCTTGAACAAATGCGGAATAAACAATGCGGTTAATTTGTCAAGCACAAAACCTACAACAACTAGGCTCACCTATGTGCCCCAACAACTTATGCTAAGCAACATAAACTACTAGGTGATAACAAGATATATGACAAGAAACAATATGTGTCGGTGTCAAAACCGGCGGATCCCGGGTAGGGGTTCCCGAACTGTGCGTCTAAGGTGGATGGTAATAGGAGGCGGGGGACACAATGTTTACCCAGGTTCAGGCCCTCTCGATGGAGGTAATAACCTACTTCCTGCTTGATTGATCTTGATGATATGAGTATTACAAGAGTTGATCTACCATGAGATCGTAGAGGCTAAACCCTAGAAGCTAGCCTATGGTATGATTGTTGTTGTCCTACGGACTAAACCCTCCAGTTTATATAGACACCGGAGGGGGCTAGGGTTACACAGAGTCGGTTACAAGGGAGGAGATCTACATATCCGTATTTGCCAAGCTTGCCTTCCACGCCAAGGAGAGTCCCATCCGGACATGGGACGAAGTCTTCAATCTTGTATCTTCATAGTCCAACAGTCCGGCCAAAGGATGTAATCAGGCTGTCCGGATACCCCCTAATCCAGGACTCCCTCAGTAGCCCATGAACCAGGCTTCAATGAGGATGAGTCCGGCGCGCAGTTTGTCTTCGGCATTGCAAGGCAGGTTCCTCCTCCGAATACTCCATGGAAGATTTTGAACGCAAGGATAGTGTCCGGCTCTGCAAAACAAGCTCCACATACCACCGTAGAGGGAATAATACTTCCACATCTAATCTGCTGACGCATTTCGTAGTATGACGTCACACCACGGCCCGGTCATTTCGAACCATTTTTCACAATCAGTCCCCACACATATCGCGATGTGGTTTTCCTGGCACGTCTTTGTCGAAGCAGAGATTGTGTCCCCTTATCACGGGATTCTCATCAGTACGGGTGTGGGTAACCCAACCGCACCATCAATTACAGCGTTTGGGGAATAAGAGGTTTTACCAGGTAAGTGGGGAGGCGCATCACCTCTCCTGCCCTTATAAGGGGACATGGATTTATTCTTCTCACCCATGCCTTCCTCCCAGATCATTCCGTTCTACTCAAGCTCCAACGCTCAAGCATTCCTCTTCTCTGTCCATAAGGGGTCCTCCGAAGATGTCCAGATCCGGAGCGGGAGGAAAATGGATGGCCTCTACATTTCAAGAGAAGGATATTAAAAAGCTTCGGAAGGCCGGGTACCTGGCCAAGAAAATCAGCCACCGTCTTCCGATGGCGGGACAAATCGTCCCTACCCCGGAACCCCACGAGAGGGTTGTATTCGTCCCTCACTTTGTCCGTGGGCTAGGGTTTCCCCTTCACCCGTTCATTCGCGGCATTATGTATTATTATGGGGTCGATCTTCATGATCTGTCCCCTAATTCCTTCCTCAACATCTCGACATTCATTGTCGTGTGCGAGGCTTTTCTCTGCATCTCGCCACACTTCGGCTTATGGCTGAAGATCTTTAATGTGAAGCCCAAGGTGGTGGGCGGCGAGCACGCCGAGTGCGGGGGAGCTATGGTGAGCAAGATGCCCCATGTCATATGCCCAACAGGAACCTTTAATGATTCTATCAAGGAGTGGCAACAGCAGTGGTTTTATATCACTGAGCCACGCGGCACGGAATGGGCCGCTATCCCCGAGTTTCGATCCGGCGCCCCTCTGCGGCTTACATCCTGGGTCAAGAAGGGCCTAGACTGGTCCTTGTCCGATGAACTATCGGTACTCTAGACGCGCGTTAAAGATATGGGCGACAAGAACATTGAACTTATTAATGTAGTCCAGGTGATGTTAGTTCGCCAGATTCTGCCTTGTCAGCACCGGACTTGCAATCTATGGGAATTCGATCCAGCCAGGCACCAAACCTTGCGAGAGCTTTTCGGCTCCTTGCACAAGGACATCTGGAAGGTGCTTTTCAAGTCTAGCAAATCATGGACGGACTCCGCTGAGGACTGCGGGTACCAACCGTCCCGCGCTGCAAGTTTGGTAAGTCATCAAACTTTTTATCCGCGCAACCCAAAGAAGGCGCTTAACATGTTTTATATAAATTTCCCAGGGCTGGACGAAGAAGGCGGAGCCGATCCATTGCCCGGCCCCACTGCCCGAAGAATCGGCCATCCCACTTCTGACGAAGATGCTGGTCCCGGCGCCTTACACAGTGCCAAAAAGACCCGGGGCGGCCTTCGTCACCGCAGCACTCCGGACACAATATCTGAAGGCTCTGATGCCCGTTCCGCCTCTGAAGAGGACGACGAGGAGGAAGATGAATCCTCTACGGGGGAAAGAAAGAAGAGGATGGCCTCCGTACACTTGGAGGCCGAGCCACCCAAAAGGGGAAAGGCTCCTCTTCCGGAGGAGTCTCCTGCCGCCGCCGACAGCGGCCTGGCTTGGGATCCCAGGGCCCAGCCCCTGGTGAACTTGTAAGTATCTAAAATCCGAGTACATTTATGCGTCCAGACTCATCATGGCATAGTATTTTAGCCTAAACCATATTTTTGGTAGTCCGACAAGGTCCCGTACCAAACAATCCTCATCAGACGATTCGCTGAGCTCGGATGCTATGGAGAGCGGGACGTCCCCAAAGGCCCCTTCCTCCAAACAGGTGCATAGCACCGAGGCTTCGTCCCAGAAGGACCCCGGCCAAGGAGGAGAGGAAAAGACCGTGAAGGCGGCGCTTGGAAGTCAAGCTTCAGGGGCCGAACATACGGGGGAGAAAATTCCCATAGGAGCTGACGGCGGGGGCCATCCTGAATTCGGCTCCCATCTGGGTGCAGTTCCGGAGACCAATACGGCTCTAGAATCTGGCAGGCGGCCACTCCCAGCTGGAGGGGGCATACCGGCAACCTCAGTCCAACCAGAGGTGTCGGATGCTTTGCTGGTGGCGCTGAATAGCGCCTCCATCGTCGATGAACACCGTGCCCTTATGGGTGCGGTGATTGAGAGGATTCAGTCTACTGAGAGTGGACTGAATGGAGCCTGTATTAGCCTTATAAAAGGTTTTGAGGTATGTTTTTCGAAGAGTGTCATAGTATGGACAATAGCCCCTGATACACTGTTCGGTGAAGAAACCGGACAGAGGATCAAATATATTCACAGGAAGACTCATTGAATGACAGCTATTTCTCTTCTGTTATAAGAAGGCGTCTGTAACGGCTGCTGCCTCCCATACTGCGGAAATCTCCAGACTAAATCAAAGTCTGGAGCGGGCCAAGGAAGAACTTGGCCAGTTAAAAATGCAATTGATGGATAAACAGGGTATGCACAACTCTTGTTCGCGTTTATTGTGAATTACTTTTCAGTATAAACTAAGCTTTATGACATTGCGCTAGGAATTGTGACTGAAGTCGAAGCCCTCAAGAAGACTGTGGCCGAGGCCGAGAAAAAGGCAGCCACTAAGCAGGCTCTTCATGAGAAACATGAGGCCAGGGTTATTAAAGCTGAGCAGGAGCTACAAGAGGCTGTAAGGAAATGCGAGACCTTGGAGCAGAGTTTAATGGAGAAGGAATCTGAACTCACCAAGGCTCATCAGGCTACAAGCGATGCCCGCGGGGAAACCCGAAGTGCCCTGCAGGAGATCCAAGAGGCGAGAAAGATCGCGGCTGGTAAGGCTTTTTCCCTGTAGAGGAAGTATTGGGGGGGGGGGACTTATGTTTCTAACTTTGAATCTGGATTTCTCAGGGGTATTTGCCGAGCTGCCTCGCAACATATCGGATGCCGCTCAATTCTACCGAGCCGAAGAAAGGAATACTGCGGATAAGCTCTTCTGGTTGCAGTATTTGGCACCGAATTATCCAATGCCTTTTGCCGATCAACTGAAACAGCTGATCGAACTATAGAAGGCGGCGGAATTAGCCATGAAGGGTTTAGTGATCCGGCTATGGCCTGCTGAGCCGATCCCAACTAGCTACTTCGGGCTCGTGAAGCGGCTTGTGGGTGCCTGTCCTCGACTTGACGTCATCAAGCGGTCGGTCTGTATAGAGGGTGCACAAATGGCCTTCGCCCGCGCAAAGGTGCACTGGGGGAAGATGGATGCTAAAAAGCTGATGACCGAAGGACCACCGGAGGGGAAGGAGCACCTCAAGCCCGAGTTATATTATGAGAATGTCCTGGAAGGATCCTACCTTGCCGTGGAGCTATGCACCAAGGACGTTATATTTCCATGAATGTAAATCAGGTTGTCCTTTGTAATATTTAAACAAGGTCAATAATACCATTTACTGCCTGTTATATGAAAGTTTACCCTGCTGTGCGGCCGTTTTATATATTAAATCTAAGAGTTGGCCAGTCGTCGGCTTCTGCCCCCACGTATGAACTACGGGGGTGTTCGGGATAAACCTGAGCACTCTTTATCCTAGTTTTGGGTCCTTCGAAGGAGGTGCTCAGCACAACGAACCAGGCAATCGGACTGTAGGGCTCTATCACTCTCAATTAGCCATAGGAGCTTTAGTATGGTCGGCGCAGCCCCTGGTTTTCGGAATACCGTACTAGGGGCTCTATGAGCACCTGATTGGAGAAAAAAACCTATCCATCGCACGCTGCATTGGTTATGGCATTATGCGGGAGAAATCCTTAAAGATTTTATGACCTCTCGAACAGCTGACCAACTCTCGCCGTATCATGACAGTCAGTTTCCGGTTTTCTCTACTGAGGTGCTCGTCCGGAAGAACCGGGACACAATCGCAATAGTTCTCCCAGTGCTACCTTAGCCGATATAGCGGAATGTAAGGTATCAAAACATGGGAGACGGGCAACCCAACTATTGACCCAAGACATGATTCGGAGCTGATGCATATAATGCTATAAGTTCGGGGTGCCGAACTTCCATGAAGGTGTTCGGACTTTACTACCGTGTTTATGGGTAAAACGAAGCCCCTGGCATATTTTAAGGCATATCACTGTGTACGGATGCCATTTGACAAAAGAATTTCAATAAGAAATAACAGCAGGTAAGCGTCATATAAATCCATATGTTGTATTTGAATAGTATGTCTATGCGTATGGGTACAAGTAATGTGATAAAAAAGGAATATGATTGCGAAACCTGCTGAGACCAGGGGAAAGAGGCTGAGTGCGGATCCGCAATATAGCTGGAAGGTCGCTGCAGGGGATGTCTAAGGATTCCCTTATGCGTTCAAGTTGTGTCTGTGTAGCCCGTCCTGGTCGGCGCAGAGGTGAACCTGCGACGGAAATTTAAGAAATATTTATGTGCGAGAGGGCGGTTGAGCCGCTAAGTATGGCCTGTCCTGGCCTTCGTCAGAGTGTTTAGTTGAGTCCTGGACGAGCCGAGCTGTCCTTTCGTGAAGTAGTTCGGAACCCCATGACGGTGTCCGGAAACTGGGACGACGACTCGAAGTTCGGCTGCAAGGTGCTGCTCGTTGCTGCTGCTAAGGCAGTTGCATGCTTGCTGGCACCGAGGGAAGGTTTGACCTTGCCGTTAACCGTGATGACGCCTCGTGGACCGAGCATCTTGAGCTTACGGTATGCATAGTGTGGCACCATGTTGAATCGAGCAAACGCGGTCCGTCCAAGCAGTGCTTGATAATCACTGTAGAAGGGGACGATTTCGAAGACTAACTCTTTGGTGCGGTAATTTTCTGGTCGTCTGAAGACTACCTCGAGGGCAATGGAGCCTCTACAGCTGGCTTCCACACCTGGTATGATGCCTCTGAAAGTGGCTTTAGTGGGTTTGATCACCGAATGATCGATGCCCATCCTGTCTGTTGTGTCCTGGTAAAGCAGATTTAGACTGCTGCCTTTGTCCATGAGGACTCGAGTGAGGTGGAACCCATCTATTATCGGGTTGAGGACTAGTGCGGCTAGATTGCCCTGATTGGCGTTAACCGGATGGTCCGTGCGGTTGAAGGTGACTGGCCCCAGTTTATATTGTGGGACAACTAGTTCCGTTGAGACGCCATCCCCAAGGATACGTATTCGGTCCGAGTTTGCAATTTGGGTGGTATTTACCACATTCACCGATTGAATATGCGGGGGAAATTTCTTTTGCCCTCTTGTGTTTGGTGATCTGGGCGCTTCGTCGCCATCATCACATTGAGATCCCCCCTCTCCATTTTTGGCGCCTGCCCTGCTGGCTTGTTTGAAGACCCAACATTCTCTGTTGGTGTGGGTGGCTGGCGTTTCTGGGGTGCCATGAATTTGGCACTGGCGATCGAGTATGCGGTCCAGACTGGATGAGCCCGGATTTTTATTTTTGGGTGGCCCTTTCTGCTGACTGGACTTTGAGCCCCTGAACCCGGCATTAACTGTCGTTTTTTTGGCGTTTTCACCATATTTGCGGCGCTTGTGTTTGTTGCGTCGTGGTTTGTCACTTCCATTCCTGGATTATGATATGCCAGGTTTACTTGCTGTATTGGTACTACGAGCCAACCAGCAAAAGCAGGTCATGAGTGTCGTGAGGGCTGCCATCGATATTGGCTTCTCTTGGCCGAGGTGCCGGGCAAGCCATTCATCACGGATGTTATGCTTAAATGCCGCTAAGGCCTCTGCCTCCGGACAGTCGACGATTTGGTTTTTCTTGGTTAGGAACCATGTCCAGAATGTCCTGGCTGATTCCCCTGGCTGCTGAATTATATGACTTAAGTCATCGGCATCCGGTGGTCGCACATAAGTACCTTGGAAGTTGTCAAGGAACGCGTCTTCCAGATCCTCCCAACTACCGACGGATTCTACTGGCAAGCTATTCAGCCAATGTCGGGCTGGTCCTTTGAGTTTTAGTGGGAGGTACTTGATGGCGTGTAGATCATCACCGCGAGCCATGTGGATATGGAGGAGGAAATCCTCAATCCATACTGCGGGATCAGTTGTACCATCGTATGATTCGATATTTACGGGTTTAAAACCCTCCCGGAATTCGTGATCCATAACTTCGTCAGTGAAGCATAGGGGGTGTGCAGCGCCTCTGTGTCGGGCTATATCGCGACGCAGTTCATATGAATCTTGTCTACTGTATTTGGCCCGGCCGGATTTACTTTTATTGTATCCGGCGTGACGATCATCGTCACGTATTGGTGCGCGCCCCCGTGATCCGTAGACCGATCTTGCATGTTTTGCTTTGCTCTCCAATACGTCTTGCAGGTCACGCGTGTTGCCCCGTTCTTTGGTATTTTTGTTTGAATGGCGGCGGGGTGCAGGTTGAACTTCAGGCTGGAACGCCTCTCTATCTCGGCCGCACGGTGGCCGGTCAGCCGCATTGTACGCTGGTGAGGTAGGTTTCAATGTTTCTTCCTCGAGTAACGACCTGCGTTTTGGGTAACTTTTGGAGGGGCATTCGAGTTCATATTCCTCGGCCGCAAGGACTTCAGTCCATCTGTCTGCTAGCAAATCTTGATCAGCTCGAAGCTTCTATTGCTTTTTCTTCAGGCTATTTGCTGTGGCTATAAGCCGGCGCTTAAAGCACTCCTGTTCGACGGGATCCTCAGGCATGGTAAATTCTTCGTCGCCGAGGCTCACCTCGTCTTCGGAGAAAGGCATGTAATTGTCATCCTTCGCTTCTCCATTTGCTGTCCGCTCAGGAGGGCTGGCTTGTTCGTCCTCCCGCTTTAAATCTTGCTGGAGGGGATTGTCGTCGTCTTCGGCACTGTCCGGAGTGTTATTGTCTCTTGTGCCGGTATCACTGTTTTGCTATGGCGAGACTTAGAGCGGCGCCGCTGACATTGGTGCTTGGGTTGCTTCTTGGAGGGGTCATCCTCCGTTGTCTTATCGCCATCGTCAAATGAACTCGGTGGCGCCGGATAGAAAGTTTCGGTGGGGCCGAGTTTGACTTTTGGCATAGCCACTGCCACAAACCCTAGTTACTTCGGTCTCACCGATGGGATCTCGGTCTCACCGAGATGGGCTTGCAAACTCTCTGTTGTCTATTGCAATAATTTCGGTCCCACCGAGATATGCAATCGGTCCCATCGAGTTTGCTTGGCCAACTCTATGTTTCGCTTATTACCCAAATCGGTCCCACCGAGTTTGAGTAATCGGTCAAACCGAGATGAGGCTTTACCCTAACCCTAGCACATCAGTCCCACCGAGTTGACATGTCGGTCCCACCGAAATGCCTAACGGTCACATTATGAACTAAATCGGTCTGACCGAGTTCTCTAATTCGGTCCCACCGAGTTTGGTAAATTGTGTGTAATGGTTAGATTTTGTGGGGAGGCCATATATACCCCTCCACCCACTCTTCATTCATGGAGAGAGCCATGAGAACGTTCCTACACTTCCAGCATACATTTTCTGAGAGAGAACCACCTACACTTGTGTTGAGGTCAAGATATTCCATTCCAACCACATAAATCTTGATATCTAGCCTTCCCCAAGTTGCTTTCCACTCAAATCATCTTTCCACCAAATCCAATCCTATGAGAGAGAGTTGAGTGTTGAGGAGACTATCATTTGAAGCACAAGAGCAAGGAGTTCATCATCAACACACCATTTATTACCTTTTGGAGAGTGGTGTCTCCTAGATTGGTTAGGTGTCACTTGGGGAAGGATTGTGTAGTTGAACCAAGGAGTTTGTACAGGCAAGGAGATCGCCTACTTCGTGAAGATCTACCCTAGTGAGGAAACTCCTTCGTGGGCGATGGCCATGGTGGGATAGACAAGGTTGCTTCTTCGTGGACCCTTCATGGGTGGAGCCCTCCGTGGACTAGTGCAACCGTTACCCTTCGTGGGTTGAAGTCTCCATCAACGTGGATGTACGATAGCACCACCTATCGGAACCACGGATAAAAAATCTCCGAGTCTACATTGCGTTTGCACACTCCAATCCCATCCCTTTACATTCTTGCAATTTGGATGCTTTACTTTCCGCTGCTCATATACTATTGTCATGCCTGCTTGATATGTATTGTGAATGTTTAAACATGTGCTAAAACTCCACCCCAACTTGAAGAAATTAAAAACTGCCACTTTTTCTTGCTAAGAGTCTATTCACCCCCCTCTAGACACCTCTTCTCGATCCTTTCAAACAGTCACAGGTGGAGGCTGGAGGAGGTTGACGGTCGATGAACAGTAGCCCGTGGAGGCTGGAGGAGGGTCGATGGTGGAGATGAACAGTATCCCATAGAGTCCCATTTTGTGGTACGCCACACCCCTCCAGATGAACAGGACCCCCATTTCGACCGTAGCGCTCCAACACAAGTCTGTTTCCTCCGTTTTGAGGTACGCCGCACCCCTCCCGATCAACAGGACTCCATTTTGACCGTAGGAGGTCCAAGAGAAGTCCATTTCCTCCGATTTGCGATACGCCAAACCCCTGCCGATGAACATGATCCCGTTTCGACCGTGGCCGGTCGAACACAAGGCCGTTTCCTCCGTTTTGCGATATGACAGGCCTCGTTTCGATCAGCTGTTCCATCCAAGACGGTTGGCTCCCGATGAACACGATGTATTCCGTTGCCTCCCGATGAACACGACGCATTCCGTTGCCTCCCCATGAACACGACGACGACGTAGTTTCTCCATTCCGACCCAGCCATGTGCACGAGCCCTGGCCGTACGTATGCACGAGTAGGTGTTTGAGACCCCGCCCGTATGTACGTACGTGGTCGTATTTACTTTCTTGCACCCTGGTCGCTGTACGTACGTGTACACGATATTAACGGGACTGCGTGACATGCTACGTGCGCGCCTCTACTATGACATGTGCCCTTCCTTACACGGCTATGGTTCATCGCTGCAGCCTGCAGATAGACCGATCGACCAGTATGTACGTACACGTTCGCGACCAGAATGACAACGCTACGTACGCTTCGACCAGGTGGGTCTCGACTGTCAGGCACCTCCTTGCGTGCGAAGATGTAGCTGGTGGGTCCCAATAGTCAGGGGGGAAATGTTTTTTGCTTGTAATATGGACGCACTTCCTTATGTGCGAAGATGTAGATAGTGAGTCCCAGCAGTCAGGGGGGAAACGTTTTTTTTCATGAAATACGGTGGCCCATCCGGTGGGTCCCTGCTGTCAGTTGGAGGAATCATTATTTTGCGCGTAATAAGGAAACACTTCCTTGCTGCGGCCGTGGACCCAGCTGTCAGCCTCTCCACGTACAGTACTCTTCCGATGGAAGTCGTTCCTTGACCACATTGACAATGCCGCGCAGAGAGCACCAAGGCGGTGGACAACGGTAAGGCCTGGGAAGGGAACGACGTGGAGCCAGGGAAGACGAGGAAGTGGATGCCCACGCGGAGAGTAGTACAAGGGTTCACTGGTTCTGCTGCGGTGTGAGGCTGTCGTCGCCGCAGAATAACAGGGGGTGTGGGTGAGTAGAGGGATGGCCTGGCCAGCGATGGCATTAGTAGGGGGCGGTGAGGCCTCCGCGGCAACACAGCCGGCCATGGGGGGCAGGAGCAGGCGGCACGATCGGCGCTGCTTTGGGTGGCTGGAGCAAGAAGACCAGAGGTTGAAGAAGCACGACGGTCGTTGGATGGACATCGTATGGTCACTGCAGCTAGAATCATTTATATTAACTAAGTTGACAAAGCCCTTGGTACGCGTCAACTTAGTAGGCCCACAGGCCAGCCTCTGAAATGGTGCGCCCCAGATGTCAGGGGGAGGAATCATTTTTTGGGCGGCTAAAGCTAGAATATCCGAGATTGAAGACGAAGCACGACATCTGTTGGATGGACATCCAATGGCCACTGCTGCTAGAACCGTGTGTTGAATATAAGTTGACAAAGCCTTGCAAAAGCAACAACTTACTTTTTTTAGGGGACGCGTCAACTTAGTAGGCCCATAAGTGTGTGGCAGAGAACTTATATCCCATTTGCGATTTGTAAGAATGTACAACCATTTTTGAATTCTAATGGAATTTACTACAGCCCATTTACAGTTTGTTAAAAGTACAACCCATTTTCTAGCTAGGACAACGATTAATAATTTCAACCAACCTTGCAAAACAGAATTCAATAAAATTTCCCACATTTTGATGGGATCCAAAATATTGTTATCCCGAAATTTATAATCAGATTAAATACAATTTCAATATAAATTTGTATTGCATAAAAATCCAACGAAATATTGCGTGCGCAACAATTAATGAAATTATAATTTCCAAAATCCAAAAATAATATTTTATAAACTAATTACGTGTTTGGTGCATCTTTTACAGTTACTGCCCAGTTTTTATAATTACATCCCATTTATTATTTCTTAAAGTCCATTTCTTGTTAAGCCTAATGCATCCCTCCTAGGAAAGATTTGCAGCCCAGCGGGGCGGAGAATAACAAGTTGACCTTGTCTGGGTATTCCTCAAAAAATGTATAGCTGGGCTAGCAATTTTCAGCTTGAAAAAGTTTAATATCTGGGCTGGATATCTGGCCTGGGCAAGACGGGCCAAATCCCGCCCAGTTAATACCCTGCTCTCCTCTGAACAACAACGAAAACATCGCTCAAGAAAAACTCTGCAGTGCCCACACCTCAAAAAACGCAAATACAGCTCGAGCTGCTTGGTCCCAGTTGTCGGCCGCTCCTTGTACAATTATCTCATTTATTGACTACACAGGTTGACAATGGTGTGGGACCGTGATGTCAAGAAACCAGGAGGAAGCAAAAAAAAATTATAGTTGTATATAATAAGGAGGCACCTGCGTACGTGCAGCTATGGCCATGGTGGGTCCCCACTGTCATTCTCTCCAAGTAAAGCCATCTCCTCATTCCTCATGTTCGTTGACCATGTTGACAACGCGAGACGGCGGTGCCACGGTGAGCGAAACAACTCGAAGGACGACAGAGAGGGCCTCGCGGGCCCTACGGATGGTCTGATACAACGCTCGCTGCTTATTCGGGAAGCCAGGATCATAGGGCCACAGGTCCACGACGGCATTGTCGTTCGCTTGTTCACCAATGCTCGTTGAGGAGACAGAGGTTGCAGCACAGGTCCTCCTGCGCTGGTAGCTCTTCTGCCATTAGGGAGCCGAAGTGCAGCCACACCTGCTCTATGGTGAACACGGCATGAACCGGCTTGGACAGTGGCACCGACTCCTGGTCGGAAGCTACGTCCATCGTCTGATTGTCGTCGCTCAGCTCGGCGAGCTTGCTGGCGAGCCAGCATGTCCGGCTGCTGGACCGACCTGCTGCCAAGCACGAGTCTGACTGCCCTGGCCCACCCAGACTGCCTCCCTCGCCCGCACGCACTTTCCACCCGAAACGGTCAGCGCCGCTCACCCCGGTTCCCGGTGCAGGCAATTGCTCTGCCTTCAAACGATACAAGTGTCGTCCGTCCGTCTGCCGCCCACATTAACGATATGCGGTTGCCAAGGCGGCTACTCCGGCACCACACGTCCGACCCTCCGCCGCCCACCATTGCTATATAAACTGCTGCGCCGGCCATAGCCGCAGTCATCTGCCTCTGTTCCCTTTCTCCTGTCCACACCACTACTGCTCACCATTGCTTCCTCGCGCTCCAGCGCCCTTCGGGATGGTCGGACGATGGATGATAACCCACAAGTATAGGGGATCGCAACAGTTTTCGATAAGTAAGAGTGTCGAACCCAACGAGGAGCTAAAGGTAGAACAAATATTCCCTAAAGTTCTATCGACCACCGATACAACTCTACGCACACTTGACGTTCGCTTTACCTAGAACAAATATAAAACTAGAAGTACTTTGTAGGTATTTTTGGATAGGTTTGCAAGATAATAAGGAGAGCGTAAATAAAAGCTAGGGGCTGTTGTAAGTAAAGAGGCAATAAAGTTAGTATAGCGAGTGTGGGAAAGTGGTGGTAGGAGTTGCGAAATTGTCCCTAAGCAAATGACTACTTTACTAGACCGATAACAAGTTTTATGTGGGAGAGGCCACTGCTAGCATGTCATCCCTGACTTGGGATTCTATGCACTTATGATTGGAACTATTAGCAAGCGTCCGCAACTACTAGCGTTCATTAAGGTAAAACCCAACCATAGCATTAAGATATATTGGTCCCCCTTCAATCCTGTATGCATCAATTTCTATGCTAGGCTGAAGCTTCTATCACCCTTGCCCTCCAATACATAGTCCTATCAACATACAACTAACCCTATGGTGTGATCCACGTGCGCGCTCATATGATGGGCACCAAAGGACAGCAACATAACCACAAGCAAATTAAATCAATCATAGCAATTCATCAACCACCTATAGGACAACGAAAATCTACTCAGACATCATAGGATGGCAACACATCATTGGATAATAATATGAAGCATAAAGCACCATGTTCAAGTAGAGGGTACAGCGGGTTGCGGGAGAGTGGACCGCTGTAGATAGAGGGGGGAAGGTGATGGATATGTTGGTAAAGATGGCGGAGGTGTTGGTGTAGATCGCAGTGATGATGATGCCCCCCGGCGGCGTTCCGACGCCACCGGAAGTGAGGGGGAGAGAGCCCCCCTTCTTCTTCTTCTTCTTCCTTGACCTTCTCCCTAGATGGGAGAAGGGTTTCCCCTCTGGTCCATGGTCTCCATGGCATGGGAGGGCGAGAGCCCCTCCGAGATTGGATCTGTCTCTCTGTCTCTCTCTGTTTCTGCGCTCTCCTCTACTGCCCTTTCACCGTTTCGTGTATATATGGAGATCCGTAACTCCGATTGGACTAAAACCTTCGCTGTGATTTTTTACCAAAAATTTTCTTTCTTGCGGCTGAAGAAGGGCATCAACCGCCTTACGGGTGGCCCATGAGGGTTAGGGGCGCTCCCCCTACCTCGTGGCCACCTCGGACACCATTTCGCGTCGATCTTTCTCCCAGATTTTCCAAATATTCCAAAAATAAGCTCCGTCCATTTTTATCCCGTTTGGATTCCGTTTGATATGGATACTCTGCGAAACATTAAACATGCAACAAACAAGAAATGGCACTGGGCACTGGTCAATATGTTAGTCCCAAAAAATAGTATAAAAAGTTGCCAAAAGTATATGAAAGTTGAATAATATTGGCATGGAACAATCAAAAATTATAGATACGACGGAGACGTATCAGCATCCCCAAGCTTAATTCCTGCTCGTCCTCGAGTAGGTAAATGATAAAAAAGATAATTTTTGATGTGGAATGCTACCTAACATAATCTTGATCATGTAATCTAATCATGGCATGAATATTAAGACACGAGTGATTCAAAGCAATAGTCTACCATTTGACATAAAAACAATAATACTTCAAGCCTACTAATAAAGCAATCATGTCTCTTCAAAATAACATGGCCAAAGAAAGTTATACCTACAAAATCATACAGTCTGGCTATGCTCCATGTTCACCACACAAAATATTCACATCATGCACAACCCCGATGACAAGCTGAGCCATTGGTTCATACTTTTTAACGCGCTTCAGCATTTTCAACCCTCACGCAATACATGAACACAAGCCATGGATATAGTACTATGGGTGGAATAGAATATGATGATGGGGTTATGTGGAGAAGACAAAAAGGAGAAAGTCTCACATCGACACGGCTAATCAACGGGCTATGGAGATGCCCATCAATTGATGTCAATGTGAGTAGTAGGGATTGCCATGCAACGGATGCACTAGAGCTATAAGTATATGAAAGCTCAAACTGAAACTAAGTGGGTGTGCATCCAACTTGCTTGCTCATGAAGACCTAGGGCATTTGAGGAAGCCCATCGCTGGAATATACAAGCCAAGTTCTATAATGAAAATTCCCACTAGTATATGAAAGTGAAAGCATAGGATACTCTCTCTATGAATAACATGGTGCTACTCTGAAGCACAAGTGTGGTAAAAGGATAGTAACATTGCCCCTTCTCTCTTTTTCTCTCTTTTTTTTCCTTTTTTTTCTTTTTTTTTGGCCTTCTCTTTTTTTGGCCTTTCTCCTTTTTTTCGTCCGGAGTCTCATCCCGACTTGTGGGGGAATCATAGTATCCATCATCCTTTCCTCACTGGGGCAATGCTCTAATAATGATGATCATCACACTTTTATTTACTTACAACTCAATATTACAACTCGATCTAGAACAAAGATATGACTCTATATGAATGCCTCCGGCGGTGTACCGGGATGTGCAATGATCTAGCATAGCAATGGCATCAGAAAACGGACAAGCCATGAAAATATCATGCTAGCTATCTTACGATCATGCAAAGTAATATGACAATAAATGCTCAAGTCATGTATATGATGATGATGATGGAAGTTGCATGGCAATATATCTCGGAATGGCTATGGAAATGCCATGATAGGTAGGTATGGTGGCTGTTTTGAGGAAGATATAATGAGACTTATGTGTGACAAAGCATATCATATCACGGGGTTTGGATGCACCGGCGAAGTTTGCACCAACTCTCGAGGTGAGAAAGGGCAATTCACGGTACCGAAGAGGCTAGCAATGATGGAAGGGTGGGAGTGTGTATAATCCATGGACTCACATTAGTCATAAAGAACTCACATACTTATTGCAAAAGTTTATTAGTCCTCGAAGCAAAGTACTACTATGCATGCCCCTAGGGGGTAGATTGGTAGGAAAAGACCATCGCTCGTCCCCAACCGCCGCTCATAAGGAAGACAATCAATAAATAAATCATGCTCCGACTTCGTTACATAACGGTTCACCATACGTGCATGCTACGTGAATCACAAACCTCAACACAAGTATTTCTACAATCCACAACTACCCACTAGCATGACTCAAATATCACCATCTTTATATCGCAAAACTATTGCAAGGAATCAAACACATCATATTCAGTGATCTACAAGTTTTATGTAGGATTTTATGACTAACCATGTGAATGAACAATTCCTGTCATCTCTCTAAATATATATAAGTGAAGCAAGAGAGTTTAATTCTTTCTACAGAAGATATGCCCACGCTCTAACAATTATAGGTGAAGCAAAATAGCATTCTACAAATGGTGGTTGTCTATGTAAAGAGAATCATGCAATCCAAACTTCAAATGATATAAGTGAAGCACATGAAGCATTCTATAAAGCCATACTCAAAAGATATAAGTGAAGTGCAAAGAGCATTCTATAAATCAACCAAGGACTATCTCATACCAGCATGGTGCATTTATGAAAAGAAAATTAAAAAGCACACGACGCTCCAAGATTTGCACATATCACATGAACGAAACGAATCCGTAAACATACCGATACTTGTTGAAGGGGATGCCTTCCGGGGCATCCCCAAGCTTAGACGCTTGAGTATCCTTGAATATTTACTTGGGGTTCCTCGGGCATCCCAATATTGAGCTCTTGCCTCTCTTCCTTCTTCTCACATCGAAACCTTCTCGATCATCGAACACTTCATCCACACAAAACTTCAACAGAAAACTCGGTAAGATCCGTTAGTATAATAAAGCAAATCACCACTCTAAGTACTGTTGTAAACCAATTCATATTTTGTTTTTGCATTTTTTCTACTGTAGTATAACTTTTTCATGGCTTAATCCACTGATATAAATTGATAGTTTCATCTAAACAAGCAAACTATGCATCAAAAACAGAATCTGTTTAAAACAGAACAGTCTGTAATAATCTGAACATTCACCATACTTATGTTACTTGAATTTTTTTGCCAAAATTAGGAAAAATAAACAATTTATACAGCAAGACATTTCAAAAAGAATCAGAACCATTTGACGTTCTAGTAAAAAAATAAAATTCGCGCACTACAGCCAAAGTTTCTGTCCTGCACCGCACAAACCAACAAGCATTGTAAACATCCTAAAGGCAAACCTTGGCATATTATTTTTATAATACAATGGAATTGTACAAGGGGATAATTATTTTTGTTGAAAAGTTTCTCTAATCAAGATTCACAAAGTTTCCGTGAGCATGAACAAAGTTCAAGGAGCTCTCCCACTTCAACAATGCTTATCTTTCTCACTTTCGCTTTTCTTTTTGAAAAAGTTTTGGGTTCCCCTCTTTATTTTTGTTGTTTTTAAACTATATGAAAGCACTCAACAGAAATAAATGACTCTCTAAAACTTCCAGGTTGTCTCCCTGGCAGCGCTTTCTTTAAAGCCATTAAGCTAGGCATACAGTGCTCAAGTAGTGAATCCACCCGGATCCCAAGGTATATCAAAGCCAATTTTAATTAGCAATGATTTGTAATTTAGTAGTGAGCACAAAGTAACGTATATCATGTAATGATGAAGTGTAACTCTCTTCCTATGCATCGGCATGTCATAAAAGAACAATTCATGCACACATAGTAAAGACCAATGCATAGTATAAACAGTTTCTTGCAATTTTATCGTGTTGGAAACATAGAGAGGTGGAGATATAGTTCCTCTCTCATAATAATTGCAAGTAGGAGCAGCAAGCACATGCATATTATATTCATCAAAATCATCATGTGCAACGGTATAAGGCAACCCATCAATATAATCCTTAATAAGTGCAAACTTCTCCGATATAGTGTAGTCGGGAGAATTCAAAAAGATAATAGGACTATCATGCGTGGGTGCAATAGCAACAATTTCATGTTTAACATAAGGAACTATAGCAAGTTAATCTCCATAAGCATAATTCATATTGGCATCCTGGCCACAAGCATAGCAAGCATCATCAAAAAGGGATATTTCAAAAGAATCAACGGGATCATAACAATCATCATAGCAATCATCCTTCGGTAAGCACAAAGGGAAATTAAACAATGTATGAGTTGAATAGTTACTCTCATTAGAAGGTGGGCACGGGTGATCAATCCACTCTTCCTCCTTTTGTTCTTCGCTCTCCTCCTCATCTTTTTCATCCAATGAGTTCACAGTTTCATCAATTTCTTCTTCCATAGATTCCTGCAAAATATTAGTCTCTTCTTGGACAGCGGAGACTTTCTCAATAAGCGCATTAATATAGGAATTATATTCATAATTATCATAGCAATATTTCAATATAGCCAAATTTTCAGGCCTATAAACATCATCATCAAAAGCTTCATACTTTTCAAACAAAGATTCAACTTCATAAGCACCCTTAAAAGCAACAAATTATTCTATTTGTTCCACATCATAGTAATCATATATACCATTAGCATAAGAAGCTAAGGTTTCATTATCATTAAATTTGCATGAAAAGGGAAGGTGTGGAGCCTTCATCCTAGAGCAACAAGTATAATCATAACACAAGCATACTTGCCGAGCATACCACTTCAATATATAAATTTGATCCCATAATAGTTTCCCTTTTTGTGTCAAGCGATAATACCTAAAGTATTCACATTGATACAACATTACTCCCATTACAAAATTGAATGAGGTTTTCTCAGGATTATCAAAGTGGTACATAATATTTTTCACATATTGAGCATCGAGGGTTTTAGGAGGTTCCTCATCTCCATGAGTAGCAAGTACACCTAATTTTTTTGGTATTTCGTGTTCCATATCCATAACTAAAGATAGAGAACAACTAAGAACAGCAAATAAAAATTACTTAGTGATAAAGCAAAGAAGCACACACACGAGAATATTCACCCCACGCTATCTCTCCCCGGCAACGGCGCCAGAAAAAGGTCTTGATAACCCACAAGTATAGGGGATCGCAACAGTTTTCGATAAGTAAGAGTGTCGAACCCAACGAAGAGCTAAAGGTAGAACAAATATTCCCTAAAGTTCTATCGACCATCGATACAACTCTACGCACACTTGACGTTCGCTTTACCTAGAACAAGTATAAAACTAGAAGTACTTTGTAGGTATTTTTGGATAGGTTTGCAAGATAATAAAGAGAGCATAAATAAAAGCTAGGGGCTGTTGTAAGTAAAGAGGCAATAGAGTTAGTATAGCGAGTGTGGAAAAGTGGTGGTAGGAGTTGCGAAATTGTCCCTAAGCAATTGACTACTTTACTAGACCGATAGCAAGTTTTATGTGGGAGAGGCCACTGCTAGCATGTCATCCCTGACTTGGGATTCTATGCACTTATGATTGGAACTATTAGCAAGCGTCCGCAACTACTAACATTCATTAAGGTAAAACCCAACCATAGCATTAAGATATATTGTTCCCCCTTCAATCCCGTATGCATCAATTTCTATGCTAGGCTGAAGCTTCTGTCACCCTTGCCCTCCAATACATAGTCCTATCAACATATAACTAACTCTATGGTGTGATCCACGCGCGCGCTCATATGATGGGCACCAAAGGACAGCAACATAACCACAAGCAAATTAAATCAATCATAGCAATTCATCAACCACCGATAGGACAACGAAAATCTACTCAGACATCATAGGATGGCAACACATCATTGGATAATAATATGAAGCATAAAGCACCATGTTCAAGTAGAGGGTAAAACGGGTTGCGGGAGAGTGGACCGCTGTAGATAGAGGGGGGAAGGTGATGGAGATGTTGGTGAAGATGGCGGAGGTGTTGGTGTAGATCGCGGTAATGATGATGGCCCCCGGCGGCGTTGCGGCGCCACCGGAAGTGAGGGGGAGAGAGCCCCCTTCTTCTTCTTCTTCCTTGACCTTCTCCCTAGATGGGAGAAGGGTTTCCCCTCTGGTCCATGGTCTCCATGGCATGGGAGGGGCGAGAGCCCCTCCGAAATTGGATCTTTCTCCCTGTCTCTCTCTGTTTCTGCGCTCTCCTCTGCTGCCCTTTCACCGTTTCGTATATATATGGAGATCCGTAACTCTGATTGGACTGAAACCTTCGCCGTGATTTTTTTACAAAAAATTAGCTTTCTTGCGGCCGAAGAAGGGCATCAACCGCCTCACGGCTGGCCCACGAGGGTCAGGGGTGTGCCCCCCCTACCTCGTGTCCACCTCGGACACCGTTTCGCATTGATCTTTCTCCCAGACTTTCCAAATATTCCAAAAATAAGCTTTGTCCGTTTTTATCCCGTTTGGATTCCGTTTGATATGGATATTCTGTGAAACATAAAACATGCGACAAACAGGAACTGGCACTGGGCACCGGATCAATATGTTAGTCCTAAAAATAGTATAAAAAGTTGCCAAAAGTATATGAAAGTTGAATAATATTGGCATGGAACAATCAAAAATTATAGATACAACGGAGACGTATCAATGGACCACAAGGAGATGGCAGCCATTGCTGCCGACTGGCTGGCTGGCAGGCAGCCGGAGGACGACGACGTCCCAATGGAGAACATGATAGTCGACGATCCAGCGCCACCCCCCTCCTCCGCGCCATCCTCGTCGGTGCATTGCACCATGACCATCAGCAAGGCACGTGCCCAATACATGGACACGGTGAGACAGACGCGTCAGGAGCAGTTCCGGGAGGCGCATGCTGACGCCGCCTACAACCACCATCTCCTCCAGGAGAAACTGCAGGCGGAGGAGCAGATCGCGGCGGAGCGGGCGGAGCAGGAGGCGGTGCTCGACTCGTACCGCTCCGCCCACGAGGGCCGCCTCGAGCGCTGTGGTACCGCATGCGGGTGGATAAGGCTGCGGCCGCCTATAAAGAGGGCGATGAAGCGGGCGAGGCGCTGTTTGGCGAGACCGAGGACGAGGCAGAGGACAATGCCGGCTCTGACGAGTCCCCGCTCCACTGGCGTCGACGAGGCCCTACTCCGTCGAGGCCATGCGACGCCAACAACGAGGCAGAGGATACCGCCGGCTCTGCCGATGCCCCGCCCCGTCGGCACCGACACGAAGGCTTTCGCCAGCTTTGGCGAGGCCCTTCTCCGCCGAGGACCCGCCGTGCCAACAACGAGGCAGAGGACATCGTCGGGTCCGCTGAGGCCCTGCCTCGCCGGCACCGAGGCGGAGGACCTCGCCGGCTTTGGCGAGGCCCTACTCGCCAAGCCCGGCCCCGCCAACAACAAGGCAGAGGACATCACCAGCTCAGCCGAGGCCCTGACGGCAATGAGACAGAGGACATCGCCGGCTCCATCGAGGCCCCGCCCCGCTGCCAATGAGGCCGTGCCACACAGAAAATGAGGAAGAGTAGAACACGGTAGGTCGCCGCCGCTCGGGTCCAAGTAAGGCCACCGCTGCTACCCTCCAGTTGAAGCCAAGCTAGGCGGGTTGACCATTGACGTCCGATTAGCTTCTTGGCGGCGACGTGGAGTCGGAGAGCTATGTTGGAGAAGGACGCTGCTTCAGTTACTTAACTTCTGGTGCAGTTGGGTCACTGACACGTGGGTCCAACGGGCATCTATGCCACATGTTAGTTATGCAATTGCACCTGTAGTTAAGTCACTGAAGCTCAGTCCACTGGAGAAGAAGCTTATGTTCGGCTCAGCCACACACAGATGGGTAGCTTCGGTTAATTAATTATACATCCAGCGCACCCCTTTTGAGTTGAAGAATGTATGAAATGTAATGAAATCCAGCATGTTTATATGAAATCTGACCGTGTATGAATGAATTTAGTTCGAGTAGTTTGAATTCTTGTATCACTGGCATTGGATGAACATGCAAAACAATATGTACTAGCATTATTCCCAGGGTGATCACCTTGTTTGCAGCAATTCCACATGTACTCCCTCCGGTCCTTTTTAGTCTGCATACAAGTTTTGTCTGCAGTCAAAGCATCTCTACTTTGACCAATCTTATAGAAAAAAGTATGAACATTCACAATGTAAAATCAACTGACTTGAAAGAAATCTAATATGCGAAGTAAAAAGGAACAGAGGGAGTACAAAGAGTTTGAGTAGCTTTTTAGCGTTCCTGTACATTGCAATCAAACACACAGACCTGGCAATTCATAGAGAACATTCAAAACAATCAATGATTATGCATCTCAGCAGTTCACATGTCAGAGCCAATATTTACTTCACAACTAAAGAATAAAGAAAAATCGATCGATGTTGCTGACAGCGAAGGGTGTCCCATTCGAAAATATCAAACGCATGTCTTCTTGCTAACATCAATGAGCAAAATTCGACAAGGTTGTCCCATTCCAAAATGTCAAATACGTGTTGTTTTGCATACATCAATGAGCAAACTTTGACAAGGTTTTCCCATTCCAAAATATCAAATGCCTATGATTGTGGAATGGGCAGGGTTTGCCATCAGTTCAGACATTGACATGGCACCTCGTGCTAAATAAACCAGCTGTTCTTTTTGTGCAGTTCCACCAAAATCAACCAAATTCGCGCGTAGCTTGTATGATTTCGCCTTTATATGTTGCAATGCCTTGAACATATCGGCACCTCCTTTCTTGTGGTGGAAATGAATGATTCGATGTATTCATGAACATTTTGTGCAGTCCCATTGAAATCAAGTTGAGCACCCCTGTTTCCACAAATACAAAAAAGTGATTAGTATAAAGCAAACTGTACTATGAATTGACAGTTTAAACAGGCACCTACATGGTCCATGTAGAGCACACTTTTAAAACAAATGGAACTCAGCACAAAGAATCCTAGAACAACATTGTACTTGCGCATCACAGCAAAAAAGATGGAGATCTGTCAGTCCTTCTGACCTGAAGTTAGTTTGGTCTTGTGGGGAGTAATGTAGCCATCCTTCAACTGCTCCTTCTGATGAGAAGATAGACATGGCTTCTTCATCCTGGCATAATCGGAACTAGTCACTTCACGTACTCCATATTCTTCTTCACAGGAGGGTGATCCTGTTGTGCAAAGAGAAGAGGACAACTAAATGCTAGCATCCATGTTTGCTTGAAAAAAAGGGAAGGAAATATTTAAAACAACACAGATGAATCACTTCTCAAGGACAATACCACTTTCTCATGACAGTATCTAAATAGTAGCACAACACCAATATAGATGACAAAGCTCAATCATATGGATGAAATCCGTGGGCGAGTACCAACCTTTGTCAGGAGGCTTATTGTGTAGAGCATACAGATCAAGCACTTCTCCGAAACCATCTGTTGTTATCTACTGTGGTTGCCATGCTTACTATATACTCCTCGATTAGTTTAATGTTTCCAACATCTTCTTGTGCAGTTCCACTAAAATATATGGTATGTTCAAAGAAGATCCTTGTTTGCCCAAGTAGAGATAATTACATATTACACTAAGAGTGGCATCAAATCAATGGCAAAACAATTGCTCGTTCCAGCCATAGCAATAAATTAAGATGCAAAACTATAACATTACTTGTGTCATCACAGCTCCAGTGCTTCATTACAGCACCGGGAGTTGATTTTTGTTTTTCTTCCGCTTGTTCTTCCCCTTTATCACTTGGTTCAATAACAGACAAGCTTCGCCTTCAATGTAAGATTTGGCATGTCAATTAGGGAGCACAAGTACACTAAACAACAACATTAATTTTCTGATGAAAGTGGCAAAATACAGGCCAACAGTTGTGAAATATCATTATCTTACCTCAATGAGATATTACGGTGCACATACAGATTGGAAGTCTTGTCTCCATTTGTGTAGTTCACTAAAATCAAGCAACATTACCATACAAGTAGCACAACATATGAAAGCACACTGCACAATCATGTGAAAGAAGGCTAGTACTGACCTCTCATGATGCGGAATTCAAACAACTCACAAGAAGAAGATCTGAACCAAATTTGCCAACACGGATAGGAAGTAAGTTCTCCTCTTGTGCAGTTCCACTAAGATCAAGAAATCAAGCAATGTTGTCGGTGTGAAATTTTGGTTGAAATGTACAAAACACTCTTAAAACAAAAGTGTTTTGTGTAGTGCAACAAATGGTCACAATAGCAACGAGGTGAACTAGATAAACCCTGTTTACACAGAGGTGTAAAGGAAACAACTAGTGGTCAATAACGGTGGATGACACAAAAGCCAACAAAAAGAAGCATCTAACTTATCTAAATGGAAAAGAAAGCAAGACAATAGCATTTCTCAAACGGTGGCATTGATTCATATTAACAGAGAGATTATATTAACAATAAAATTCGTTAAACATGTAATTTTCTTTTAACTTTGGTGTTGCATGAATTTTCCAGCGGCATTATTAGAGGGTGTTTGTTTACACGGACTTTTTGGTGTAGGGACTAAAAAAGTCCCTTTCAGCCGCATCTAAACCAAACAGGAGGGACTTTTAGGGACTAAAAGTGGGCATTTGGGACTAAAGAAAGAAGACCCCGAGGGAGAGTCTTTTTTCGGACTTTTTCCAACAGTTGCCCCTGCCCCGCATCACACCTTATCTCTATTAGTTCATTACTAGGGGTAAAATGGTCTTTTAGCATGTCATTTAATAACCTCGAGTCCATGTTTAGTCCCTGGAACCAAACAGGTAGGGACTAGGGACTTTTTAGTTGGGACTAAAAAAGTCCTAGGACTTTTTAACCAAACAGGGCCTTAGATTAACAACAACTAAAGAGTTGCACGGGTTAGTGGACGCACCAGCACCATGTGCATCTACCAATGTATGAAGGGGTGATGCACAGTCTGTTGCAACAAAGAACAAACAACCAAGGAGCATATTTGTGTTGTTCCCAGTTTTGTTATCTTTAGACACCTTTCCCTATGTGAGCGCAGCAAATCTAGTCCTGCTCAAACTCTATAGCCTTGTCCCCCCAAAAAAAAAGACCAGTTCGTTACAGATGTGCATACTGTGTTTGTCATTGTTTTCCCTTTTCGACCAACGTAGGTGCTGGATAGCCAGTCTGTACTAGTACTTTCCCCCCTTCCTTTCCTCTTTGAACCACGTCCTAGATTCATGCTATACAACTTTCCCCACAACTTTCCCCCATTCCTTTCCTCTTTGAACCACGTCCTAGATTCATGCTATACAACTTTCCCCGCAACTTTCCCCCCTTCCTTTCCTTTTTGAACCACGTCCTAGATTCATGCTATACAACTTCCCCCACTACTTTCCCCCATTCCTTTCCTCCTTGAACCACGTCCTAGATTCATGCTATACAACTTTTCCCACTACTTTCCTGTTTGATCCAACACCTAGATTCGAGTGCAGAAGTAGAAAAAGCCCACATGCAGCTAGAGCAATGCATGTGGATAAGTAAATTATACCTTAAGGTTCTTGGGGTGTGGTTCGGTGGGTGACCGGAGGCCATTCTTCCCACACTATGTACGGCGGCGAGGAAGAAGGGGTCGGAGGCCCTCCCGCGCCGCCGCTGCACTACAAAAAAAAGACACATCCGAGACATTTTGGGCCGAACGAATTTTTTTCCTGTCATACATATGACACTTCTATGACGATAATTGTGACAAAACCCGGTATCATCATAGATGTGGTGGGCTCCTACTTCTATGACAAAAAATCATGACAGAAAATGGGCTTTTTGTCCTGGGCGGGCCGGAGACGCAACTGCATGACATTCTTTGGGTCGACCATGACGGAAAAAACTATGGTAGAAGCGAGGGGGAGGAAAATTTCGAGGAGTTCCCGGTTACGGTGGGAGGTCAGGGGCTGAGCGATGCGCGTTTCTCTCGTACACGTACGCGCGTGTGTGCGAGGCGTTGGCTCTAACTGAACCCAAGCGAGGCGTTGGGCTCTAACTGAACCCGAGCGATTGCACTACAGGCTACGCGTTACTGAACCCAAGTGATCGATCGATGGCTGTTAACTGAACCCGATCGAGCGATTCCTTCGCTACTACTGCTAACTTAAGCCGATCGATGCTGCCTCTGGGATGAACAGTGAGCATTGCGGGGGGGTTTGGATGAACAGTGAGCAGTGGCATTGCCTCTGGATGAACAGGACCCCGTGGTGTGGTGGAGGGCTGGATGAATAGTAGACGGTGGAGGGGTGCCCATGGAGGGGTGGTTGAACAGGACCCCGTGGTATGGAGGGCTGGATGAACAGTAGACGGTGGAGGGGTGGTTGAACAGTAGCGGGTGGAGTAGCGCGCGGTGGAGGCTAGATGAACAGGAGCCCGTGGAGGCTAGAGGAGGTCGACGGTAGCCCGTGGAGGCTGGAGGAGGTCGACGGTGGAGATGAATAGTATCCCGTGGAGTCCTGTTTTGCGGTACGCCACACCCCTCCCGATGAACAAGACCCCCGGTTCGACCGTAGGAGGTCCATTTCGTCCGTTTTGCTCCTCCGTCGAAGGAGCGTCTGGCGCGCACCTTGCTTTCGCCTCCGCCTCCGGGCCAGGCTTTGGAGCCTGGCTGGTGGAGGCGCGATTGGCAGGCTCTCCAGATATAGTCCGGCGGGGTCTCTTTGTCCTGAAGAAAGCACGAGTGTCAATGTGCCTCAAAGGTATAACACCTGGGATAAGGGGGGCGCCATACCTTTGCGCTGATGCCTCGGTCCGGACTGCACTTCTTTTCTACCCACGGGGCCCTGCGGCCCCTTGTTGGCTTGTCGCCACAGGTTGGGCCATCCGCTTTAAAAACCTCCCCTGCAAAGTTCGGTTGTAATCAGGAAACTGAAAACACGAGAGGGCGGACACCTATTCGGGGTACTGGGACTTCGATCTCAGTTACCTGGGAGGCCGGGATTAGCCCCGGGTAATTGGCCGTAATGGCCACCAAGGCGTTGTCCTTGCTCAATTGATGGAACACTCCATCAATCAGCTCCACAGATATGTCCGGATCCTCTTGAGAGGCCGGGTCGAGGGACCGTCCTGGGTCCTCGGGTTGTGGAGGAGGGATGCTTATTTCCTTAATAGCCCGGCGCAGTTCCTGCGTTGAAGTCGTCAGACTGAATATTTAACAATGGGAATACAAAACGGATGGGCAAGTAAATACGACCGCTTACCCAGCTTGGAGGATTGTGCATAGAGAATCCACCCTGTGGGTTGACGCGGAGAAATTCCTCCTCTTCTCCCTTATACAAAGTGGACAAGATCTTTAGTAGAGCGGCAGCTGAATCCGGCCCCTTACGGCCATAGCGGGTGGCGTCGTCCTCCCTGTTGAAGTCCCACATGGGGTGGCTTCTATACTGAAGCGGTTGCACCCCCCCCCCCCCCCCCCCGCATAATGCATTCGGCCATAACCCCGATCATGGTTAGTCCGGAATGGGCTAACAATCTTATTTGGCCCATCAGGTAAATGATGTCCCTATCACTTTCCCTCTGAGGGCTCCATGGATGCCAGCTTAGGCGCTTCTTTAAGGGAGCACTGTCGAATTCAGGGAGGCCGATCTGGACAGGATCCGGCAGTGGGACGTCTTCTATATAAAACCATTCCGAGGGCCAGTCTTCGGACGCCTTCTTTGGGGTTCCGGACAGATATTTGGTCCCGATGATGCGCCACACTTCGGCTCTGCCCACTTGATACATTGACCCCTCCTTAGAGCGGGGCACAAGGCAGAATAACCTTTTCCATAGCCCGAAATGAGCCTCGATACCCAAAAATAGCTCGCAGAGGGCTACGAAGCCCGCGATATGCAATGCGGAGGCAGGCGTGAGATTGTGTAGCTGGAGGCCATAGAACTCCAGGAGCCCCCGGAGAAATGGATGGATTGGAAATCCGAGCCCCCTTATTAAATAAGGGACGAGGCACACCCGCTCTCCTTTGGAGGGATTAGGGGCACTCTCCGCTTGCTCTCCGCCATTATAGATGGCAAGGCCGGCTCGAACCGGGACCATATAGGCCGGGGGGAAATCCCTTGGTCTGGAGCGTCACTAGCTCGCTATGCGGGATGGAGCATCTCTCCCAGTATCCAGGCTGAGGGCTGGAAGGGCGAGAGGAGGAGTCGCGACGGCTGGCCATGGTGGAATGGACCTTTGTCGGATGCGCTCTGATGAACACTCGCGAAGGGGGAAGATGTGATTTGGATCTAAATCCTCATCCCCTTAAATAGGTCAGCTCATTTACGCGGCTACGGGTGTGAATGTAAAAACACTCAGACTTTTCATACTCGTTTGACATGTGGGAAGCGGCCATTATTGGGCGTAGAAGCCAAGGAGCGCAACATCTACAAGAAACCGGACTTTATTCAACAGGTACACGGAATTTGGAGGAGAACCCGCCTTGCAATGACGAAGACAATCTGCGCGCCGGACTCATCGTCATTGAAGCCTGGTTCGGGGGCTACTGAGGGAGTCCTGAATTAGGGGGTGTCCGGATGGCCGGACTATACCTTCAGCCGGACTCCTGGACTATGAAGACACAAGATTGAAGACTCCGTCCCATGTCCGGAAGGGACTTTCCTTGGCGTGGAAGGCAAGCTTGGCGCTACGGATATGTAGATCTCCTACCATTGTAACCGACTTTATGTAACCCTAACCCTCTCCGGTGTCTATATAAACCGGAGGGTTTTAGTCCGTAGGACAACATACACAACAACAATCATACCATAGGCTAGCTTCTAGGGTTTAGCCTCTTCGATCTCATGGTAGATCTACTCTTGTACTACCCATATCATCAATATTAATCAAGCAGGACGTACGGTTTTACCTCCATCGAGAGGGCCCGAACCTGGGTAAAACTTCGTGTCCCTTGCCTCCTGTTACCATCCGGCCTAGACGCACAATTCGGGACCCCCTACCCGAGATCCGCCGGTTTTGACACCGACAGAGGCCTTTAAGCCAGTGACGAGCTGGCCCTTTGAGCTTGAGGGGTAAGTACTTGATGGCGTGGAGCTCATCTCCACGAGCCATATGGATATGAAGGATGTAGTCCTCAATCCAGACCCCAGGGTCTGTTGTTCCGTCGTATGCCTCTATGTTTACGGGTTTGAATCCCTCTGGAAATTCATGGTCCAGCACCTCATTGGTGAAACATAGGGGGTGTGCGGCACCCCTGTAGCTGGGTGTACCGCGATGTTCGGATGTTGGTTGTGTTGCATTGTATGCTGGGGTGCGCTTGCGTGGTCCATAGATGGATCTTGTTGCACCGTCCTTTGGGTGCGAGCCCTCGCGTGGGTCGCGTGTTGTATTGTGAGTGGCGTTGTATGCCGCTCTATGTTGGTAGAGGGATCGTCTGTCCGGCCATGTGGCTGCTTTGATGTTTGGTTGTGGAGGGTCTGAGGCCTCCTCATCGAATTCAGGTAGCAGCTTCCGCTTTGGGTAGCTCTTGGAGGGGCGATTGTCGCCGTACCTCGCTGCTGTGTTGAGTATTTTACTCCATCTGATTTGGAGTGTGTCTTGTGCAGCCTTGAGCCTTTGCTTCTGCTTTTTAAGACTCCGTGTGGTGGCAACAAGCCTTTTACGGGCATTCTGCTGCTCCGGGTGCCTGTCCGGCGTTATGTCGTCCGGACTATTATCCTTGATAGGATTTGTTTGTTCGGTTTAATTACCCAGATTGCCGTTGTCCGTCAGCGGTTCGCCCTGCTCTAGCGCTGGGTCTGTGTGGTCGTTATTTTTGTCGAGGCGGGATTTGGGGCGGTGCTTGCGTCGCTGCTTTGACTGCTTCTCGAGGGAACAAGCCTTCGGTGCGTCCTTCCGTTCCTCCTCGTCATCTTTTGGTGTGTCCACCATGTATACGTCATATGACGAGGTGGCTTTCCAGGGCTCAATAGGCGCTGGTTCTTCATCGTCTCCTGCATCGGCGTCCCTACCGTCGATGTCTTCGGAGTCGAAGTCGAGTGAGGGAGTCCTGGATTAGGGGGTGTTCGGATAGCCAAACTATACCTTCAGCCGGACTCCTGGACTATGAAGATCCAAGATTGAAGACTTTGTCACGTGTCCGGAAGGGACTTTCCTTGGCGTGGAAGGCAAACTTGGCGATACGGATATTCAGATCTCCTACCATTGTAACCGACTTTGTGTAACCCTAACCCTCTCCGGTGTCTATATAAACCGGAGGGTTTTAGTCCGTAGGACAACATAGACAACAACAATCATACCATAGGCTAGCTTCTAGGGTTCCGCTTTACTACTGCGATTGTGCCCTGGTTCATCCGGACGAGCACCTCAGTAGAGAAAGCTGAAAACTGACTGTCATGATATAGCGTGAGACTGGTCAACCACTCGATGACCTATGGGAATGTTATAATTCCTCCACCTTAACGAAGGGCCGTCTTCCGGCCAGGCATGTACGCACCCCGGTATCGGGAGAGTGCGGAGCCACCAGGGGCTATCTAGTAGCCCCACTGTCAAACTCCTATGGCTAAGTGAAAGTGTTAAAGCGTTATACTTCGGTTGCCTTGCTCGCTCCGCTATCACCTCCTTTATAGGACCAAGACGTTGGGTTAAGTGTGAATGCGTGTTTTTGCGAGCACCTCCGCATTATATGCGTGGGGGTTGAAGTCGACGACTGCAATCTTTCAGGTTATACACATGTATACATAAACGGCCGCCCAGGAGGCATCATATTACTTTCAGGCAAAAGTATAAAAATAGCCTTATGAAAATTTATAAAAGCATTTCGCTTACAATGAGATTACATATCACTCAAACATGATATTTTTTGGGCACTGGGTCTCTATCAAACGAGGACCCTCAAGAACTTCCTCAAAGTAGTGCTCGGCAGCCCTTCGACCTATGGCCGAATCCCGCGCTGCAACAGTGGTAGCATCCATCTCCGCCCAGTAACGGGCAAAGGCCATTCGTGCGCCCTCTACGCACGCCGACCTCTTCATCGCATTAATGCGCGGCACCACGTCAAGGAACTACTGCACCAAGCTGAAATAGATGCTCGGTTTGGACCTTTCCGGCCATAGCTGATCCACAACAGACCTCATGGAGAGTCCAGACAACCTATTTAGTTCGGCCCATATGGCTAATTGATCAGTCAATGAAAGCAAACGCTCGGGAGAATGGAATTGTTTCCAAAATAGCTGGTCTACTTCACGGTTCGTCTGACTCTAGAAGTACTTGGCCGCATCGGTAGCGCTCGCTGCCAAATCCATATACACATCCTCCGAACTCCACAGCCGATCCAGAGGGGCATACCGTGGATCTCCGAACTTCCTCTGCAACATAAAGTATTTCCCAGGCACAATATCCCCGGCTTCCCACAGCTCCTCCTTCTTTTCCCTCATAGCAGAGCGGAGGTCTTTTTTTGTCGCAACAGCCTTCTCAAGGTATGATGCCTTCGCCTGGTTTTCCTTTTCAAGGACCCGGCAACGGTCGGCGGCGGCTTTCAATTCTATGGCCATCTTGTCTCGGCTCTCGCCATGCGCTGCCTTCTCGGCTCGCAACTCTTCGGCCGCCTTCAAAGCAGCCGCATTATCCAATCTCGCTTGTTCCTTGGCTCGGGCAAGTTCCGCCCGCAAGGCTTCAACAGTGGCAGCTCCATCTGCAGTCATAACATATTAAAGATACTGGCTTCATGCTGCTCTTACTATGCGGCGTTTACCAGATAATGACACTTACCTTGTGCCTCGTCAAGCCTTTTGTTAACAAGCTCGATGTCGGCGTCTGCCGCATCCAACTGCCGTTTTAAATGGGCAAACTTGCCAGTCCAGCCAGCCACCGGAGTTTCCATCTCCTGCACATAGAGGCAGTATGGTTATTACCTGGGAATATGATCCTCTGTTCATCGTCATTTCCGACGACAACCAAAGTCTCAGGGGCTACTATCTACACAGGGCACACCTAGCATGTGCAGGACTATTATACATTCTTTTTACGTACCTCAAAGCCTGTTAATAGATTCATAAAAGCTTCATGCAATCCGCTTTTGGCAGACGATATCCTCTCCATCACCGTATTCATCAGCACACGGTGTTCATCTGAGATGGCCGCTCGCCCCACCAACTCCCTCAGAACATCTAATCGCACACTAGACGGTGCCGGATGCTTTTGTCTGCTCTCTTCGGGAGCCGGACACTGGGAGCTTCGGGGGTCAATGGGATTATCTTCTGGCCTCACTGGATTCGGAGAGGCCCTCCGCGACGACACTTCAGGGTCACCCGCTTCTGGAGCGGAGGAGTATGGAGGAGGCGTTTCGCTCTCCATCATCTCTGGAAGAAGTCCCCCGAAGACGAGCTCATTTGAGAGGGGCTAAGGCCCGAACTGCAAAAACATATGCGGTGGTTATTTTCTCAGAAGAAAAGATGGCATATTTGTACTGTTAAAGTATTTCGGGTCACTTACGACTCGGCGGAGAATTGATCCCCCCGCAGACTTTGTGCGGCAACAGCACCCCCCAAGGTAGGACCCCCTGTGGGAGATTTCTTCTCCCGTTTGGGAGCTTCGGCTTCCGGATCCCCGGGCGTAGTCCTTTTCCTCTTCTGGTCGTCTTCCTTCATGAAGATGCTCGCTCCCTCGGTTACAATGGGCAGCGTTGGGGGCCCGCGTCCGCCCTCCGCAGTATCTTCCTTCAAGGGCTCCGGGCAAGGTGCGGTCTGGAGCATCTTTTCCAATATCGGATTCTCCAAACCCTCAGGGAGGGGGGCCAAGCACCGAATCAAGTTCGCCTTTGTTAGCCAGTCCTGGTCAAAAAAGCAAACTCTCAGAAATAACTTCATAATGAAGGAGAGATAATATGTTCGGCCGGAAGATTCCTTACCTGTTCGGCGGCGCGGTTACTACTCAGGCCCACGTCCTCGGTGATTTCTGGACACTCTACTTGAGGTCCGAAGAATGACTTGTACATCTCCTCGTGCGTCAGGCCGAGAAAATTTTGAATGACACGCGGACCCTTGGGATTGAACTCCCACAAGCGAAGGGGCCGACGTTTGCAAGGCTGGACTTGACGAACCAGCATAACTTGTATTACCACAACCAAACTGAAATCTTCATTGAAGAGATCTCGAATGCGGCTTTGCAGTATAGGCACGTCCTTGGCTGGACCCCAGCTCAGTCCTCTGCTAATCCATGACATCAATTGTGGTGGAGGGCCCGAGCGGAAAACGGGGGCGGCCGCCCACTTGGCACTTCTAGGAGCCGTGATGTAGAACCACTCCTGTTGCCACAATTCAGACACCTCTGGGATGGAACCTTTGGGCCACGGAGCTCCCGTCATCTTGCGTATTGAGGCACCTCCACACGCTGCATGTTGCCCCTCGATCATCTTCGGCTTTAATTCAAAGGTCTTGAGCCATAGGCCAAAGTGAGGGGTAACCCGGAGGAAGGCCTCGCATACGACGATAAATGTCGTGATATGCAGAAAGGAGTCTGAAGCTAGATCATGAAAATCTAGCCCGTAATAAAACATCAAGCCCCTGACGAAAGGATCCAGAGCAAGGCCTAGACCTCGGAGGAAGTGGGAGACGAACACGATGCTCTCATTGGGTTCGGGGGAGGGGACGGCTGCCCCCGGGGAGGCAGCCGATGCAAAATCTCGGCGGTCAGATATCTGGCCTCCCTCAACTTTTTGATGTCTTCTTCCGTGACGGAGGAAGGCACCCATCGGCCTTGAAGGCTAGATCCGGACATGACTGAAGGTTCGGAGCACCTGACCTGGACTTTGGGCGTTTGAGCTTGAGGCGGGGGAAGGATTCGATTGAGCACGGGAGGGAAAAATAAAAAGCCTTGCCCCTTTATAAAGAGGGTGAATATCAAGCGTCCTCTCCGTGTCCGTTTGGACTCGCCTATAATCTAGGAGTCCCAGAAGCGGTTGGGTTACCCACGCCCGTATTGATGAGAATCTCGGAATAAGGGGGACACGATCTCTGCTTTTGACAAGACGTGCCAAGGAAACCGCCTCGCATGACGCGCTGAGGTGGGATAATGAGACAACTCGGATAAAGACTTGGCCGTAGTGTGTCGCACTACGGAATACGTCAGCAGATTAGATTTGTGTAAATATTATTCTCTCTATGGCAATATGTGGAAATTTATTTTGCAGAGCCGGACACTATCTTTGTGTTCAAAATCTTCTATGAAGTACTAGGAGGAGGAACCCGCCTTGCAATGCCGAAGACAATCTGCGCGCCGGACTCGTCGTCATTGAAGCCTGGTTTAGGGGCTACTGAGGGAGTCCTAGATTAGGGGGTGTTCGGATAGCCGAACTATACCTTCAGCCAGACTCCTGGACTATGAAGATACAAGATTGAAGACTTCGTCTCGTGTCCAGAAGGGACTTTCCTTGGCGTGGAAGGCAAGCTTGGCCATACGGATATTCAGATCTCCTACCATTGTAACCGACTTTGTGTAACCCTAACCCTCTCCGGTGTCTATATAAACCGGAGGGTTTTAGTCCGTAGGACAACATAGACAACAACAATCATTCCATAGGCTAGCTTCTAGGGTTTAGCCTCTCCGATCTCGTGGTAGATCTACTCTTGTACTACCCATATCATCAATATTAATCAAGCAGGACGTAGGGTTTTACCTCCATCGAGAGGGCCCGAACCTGGGTAAAACTTCGTGTCCCTTGCCTCCTATTACCATCCGGCCTAGACGCACAGTTCGGGACCCCCTACCCGAGATCCGCCGGTTTTGACACCAACATCGAGCATGTCGGTTAAATCGTCGACAGTGGCTACAAAGTGGGTGGTGGGTGGGCTTTGAATTTCTTCATCGTCCGTATCCCAACCGTGCTGACCATAGTCCGGCCAGGGTTCTCCTGATAAAGAGAGAGACTTTAGTGTCTTCAGAATATCGCCGAAAGGCGAGTGCTGAAAGACGTCCGCGGCAGTAAACTCAATGATCGGCGCCCAATCGGATTCGATCGACAGGGGCACGGAGGGTTTGGAGTCTGGAGAAGAGCCCGGCTCCTTGGAGTCACGAGTCTCGCGGAGTGCGGGGCTGGTGTTCGGCTCGATCTCCGTTGGGATCGCAGCCCCCGACGCGGTGTCCAACCACCCATCCTCGATCGGCGCAGTTGGCTTCGAATTAAGGGTCGAAGCCGATGCGGGTGCGGCCTCCAGGGCATTGTTCGGCGGCAGAGCTAGATCATGCTCGTTGTGACAGTGCGGCGCGCTCAGCAGTGGCTCGAATCCGTTGAAGATCAAGTCCCTGCGGATGTCAGCCGTGTAGTTGAAATTCCCAAATCTGACCTGACGGCCAGGAGCATAACTTTCGATCTGCTCCAGATGTCCAAGCGAATTGGCCCGCGGTGCGAAGCCGACGAAGACGAAGATCTGTCTGGGGAGGAAGGTCTCACCCTGGATGACATCGCTATTGATGATCGTAGGAGCCATCAAGCCTAACGGTGACGACACCGAGGAACTCTCAATGAAAGCACCAATGTCGGTGTCAAAACCGGCGAATCTCGGGTAGGGGGTCCCGAACTGTGCGTCTAGGCTGGATGGTAACAGGAGACAAGGGACATGAAGTTTTACCCAGGTTCGGGCCCTCTTGATGGAGGTAAAACCCTACGTCCTGCTTGATTGATATTGATGATATGGGTAGTACAAGAGTAGACCTACCACGAGATCGGAGAGGCTAAACCCTAGAAGCTAGCTTATGGTATGATTGTTATGTCTGTTGTCCTACGGACTAAAACCCTCCGGTTTATATAGACACTGGATAGGGTTAGGGTTACATAGAGTTGGTTACAATGGTAGGAGATCTACATATCCGTATCGCCAAGCTTGCCTTCCACGCCATGGAAACTCCCTCCCGGACACGGGACGAAGTCTTCAATCTTGTATCTTCATAGTCCAGGAGTCCGGCTGAAGGTATAGTCCGGCCATCCGGACACCCCCTAATCCAGGACTCCCTCACTCACCATGCTTCTTTGCATCCTGTGATCTTCCAATTTTTGTGAACCACACCCAGATTGGCAGAAATCTTGTGTTTTTAAATTCTCTGCTTTGCACGTGCATTCCTATCCTATTATTGTGTATTTCCTATCCCTGCGTTGTTAGAATCCTCCAATTCAAACGAGCCCTTACGGAACTACTTCTCTTACAGATAGTTATCAAAGAAAACCTTGTGTGGTTTGTCCCGCTCCTGCTGCACCATCGTCCACCCCATCTCAGCTGCTCCAATGACAGAAGGGTCCAGCACAGCAGGGATCCGGCCTCCAGATTGTCTTTCGCTGCCTCAGATCTTCTTCCCCACGGCCGGCAGCCATGACAACTGCATTACCATCATCAACCGAGCAGATGACCTCGAGGACTACACAGGTCTGCAAGAGAGGCCGCACTCTTTCGTGTCTGCTTACGTTATGCATCACTTAATATTACATGCTACTTTATCGTCCTGTTAACCGATTAGACTCTGAGTCAGCTCCAAACTAATGGTCAAACTTGAGTTTTTAAATGGTTGTGAGGTACATATCGGGACCGCAATCAATAGTATCTATCTACTATCTGGTTAATCTCTGGTGTCTACTGTGAGTTTCATGTTGGGTGGGAAACAAACAATAAAGAAGCCGTTATCTGTAATTTTTTAACTGAAGCCATTATCTGCCTGCTATCATTGGTTTTGGGTCTATCCAGAGGTTTCTACCATAACTTTGGATTTCTGCATGCACTCCTTACATAATCTCACTATGTTTTATTCCTATGCATGTCAGTTATTGTGCACAATGGAACTGAACATGTAGAGCAAAAGAGACGAGCCTTGCGTGGCAATAAAATTTCATGCAGACGTTGCTCCATGGTAGGCGCAAAGGCAGCCCCCCTCCACCCATTTCGGATTGTAATCGAGAGGAAGATATCTGTTTTGAGGGGGATTTAGAAGGAGAAGACCACTCCTATTTACCGCCTGAGGTCTTCGCTCTAACTTGGCATGCTGATGTTGGTTATATCATGCATATGGTGCCTTGCATTTCTTACTTTCTACATCAAATATGGCATCTACTTAGTTTAGACATGCTTTGTGTGAATGCCATCTGTTTAGTTTATTCATCATTTTTGTGAATTATGAAACGCCATCTTGTTTAGCCAGGCATCATATATGTGAATTTTGCAATGCCATCCTGCTTAGCCAATCATCTTATATGTGCATTATATCAGGCCATCCTTTTTTTCATTACGTATTACATTTGTCAACAATGTTAGTACATTCAACTACTCTTCGTGTTCATCGGCCATTTGACACGGTGATTGTCGGTGTGGAACGACACCTATGGGATCACAAGAATCTCTACTACGGTTGCCGGGGCGCGGGGTTGCGAGAAGAGCAGGGCTAGTAGACAGCACAAAGATCGTTTACCCAAGTTCGGGCCGCGAGGATGCGTAAAACCCTAGTCCTACTTTGGTGGGTGTATTTCAGAGAGTTCTTGAGCTCTCGAACTAGTTGTGGTCAGTGCGTGGTTCGAAAGAGTCGAATCCTTCTCCAGTATGCCATGGGCCTCCTTTTATAGTCGGAAGGGGCTGCCACAGTGGCACACAGGAGGTGGAAAGGCGTACAGTGCACTGAGCTTATCGCTCGTATTACAAGACAAGATGCATTTAATGCGTAGCTTAGGTGTCCCCTTGCTTTATTGGGGACGGGGGCGAGGCTTGTCCTATCCGTCGTCGCTCCTCCTTGCTTTCACACGTGCCCTGGCCAGTGAGGCATGTGGTGCCATGTAGGCAGGCAGGCAGCTGAGGTGGCGCAGTGGCGGAGCCTTCACGAAGAACTGCATGCCGCCATGCAGGCGCTCAATGAGTTGGTCTGGGAGCTGCATGTTGCCATGCAGGTGCCCGCCCAGCTGGTTGGGCTGGAAGCTGCATGTGAACAGCGGTGGAAGCTTGGTTGGTGTGGGCCTGGCGGTGGCCCTTCTGGCGTCCTTGGTGAGGGCCTTGCCGGGTGGCCTGACAAGGGTCTTGCCATGGCGCGCTGTCGTCCCCGGCAAGGGCCTTGCCGGGGGTCTAGTGGCCTTCCTCGGCAAGGATCTTGCCGAGGATCGTCGTCTTCTAATCCTCATCTTATCTTGAATATGTCTTCACAAAGATCTGGATGCCACCACTGAGGTGCCTCCCGAGCCCTGGCCCAACGTGATGTTGGAGACCGTGGGCTCAAGGGTGGCCCGCTCTGTTGGTGCGGGGCGAGCTGTCCCGGGAAGGATCTTGCTGGGGCTGCCCCGGCAAGGGCCTTGCCGGGGGAACCTGCTTTGTCCCTCTGCTCTTTGTGGTCTTGGCCTTGGCGTTGCTCTTATTATCTTGGGCTTTGGTCTTACCTTGGCTCACCTCCCCTATTCTGCTTGGTGTGACCGTAGGCGCGGCTCCGACTGCCCGTGCACAGGTATAGGGGTAAAAAAAACACATCCCTCTTTTTGTACACCGACAGTGATGGAAAATTCTGGAGTGAAAACAAGGTCTTCAGAGCAGACTATGCTATCTGACGAAGTGCATATCTCGCTGGTTACGGATAGCTCCTCAGAGGAGGATTCAGAGACAGATGACCAGTCCTATTTTCCCCCGAGGTGTATGCTCCAGCCTGGCAGGGTTATGTGCTCATATCGTGCGTATGGTGTCTTACATTGCTATGCCATTTGATTAGTTTAGACATGCTTTGTGTGAATGCCACCTGTTTAGTGTCTAATTATCATATATGTGAATTATGCATTGCAATCTTGTTGCAAGACATTATATATGTGAATTATGCGATGCTATCTTGTTGCAAAGGCATTATATATGTGAATTATGCAATGCCATGCTGTTTAGCCAATCATCATGTATGCCAATTATATCATGCTATCATTTTTTTGTATTACGTGTTCCATTTGTCGACAATATTTGTATATTCAACTACTCTTCCTGTGCATCAGCCATTTGAAGCGGTGATGGAAGTATCTGGAGTGAAAACAAGGTATTCAGAGCAGACAATGCTACTTGCTGAAGCAGACATCTTGCCGGTTACAGAGAGCTTCTCAGAGGAGGATTCAGAGACTGATGACCAGTCCTACTTCCCCCCTGAGGTTTATGCTCAAACTTCGCAGGGTAATATTACCCATGTCATGCATGTTGTCTTGCATTGCTTAGTTTTTACATCATATATGGTTTGCCATCTGTTTACTTGCTTACTATATAAATCATATATTTGAATTATATCATTCCATCATGTTTACATACACAGCATCTATCTGAATTATGGCATGGCAACCCATTTAATAAAGACATCATATAGTTATATCATCTCATCCTGTTTAGTGTTTACAGTCATCATATTTTGAATTATGTCATTCTATCCGTCAATTATATCATGCTATCATGTTTTCATAGGCTGCATGTATGTGAATTATGGCATGCCAACCTATTTAATAAACACATTATATAGTTATATCATGTCATCCTGTTTACATAGTCATCATATTTTGAACTATGTCTTTCCATATTTTTTAGTTAGCCATCATAATGTGAAACTGTGTCATGCTATCCTGTTTAGTTAGCCATCATATATGTGAAATTCTGTCATGGATCCTTGTCGGAGTTATTGGCGACGGGTATCCCGAAGACAACAAGACGATATTTCAAGACATCGGGGCTAGCAAAGCCCCTCAGTCCAACTACCCGGCCGATTGCTGGCTGCTGACTGCTCCACCAGGCCGACTGCTGGCTGCTGATTGCTCCACCAGGCCGGCTGCTGGCTGCCGACTTCCCGGCCGCCCCTGCCGACTGCTGGCTGCCGACTGCTCCACCAGGCCGACTGCTGGCTGCTGACTGCTCCACCAGGCCGACTGCTGGCTGCCGATTGCGCCACCAGGCTGACTGCTGGCTGCCGACTGCTCCACCAGGCCGACTGCTGGCTGCCGACTGCTCCACCAGGCCGACTGCTGGCTGCCGACTTCCGGCCGCCCCTGTCGACTGCTGGCTACCGACTGCACAGCCACCCAGGCCGGCTGCTGGTTGTCGACTTCTCTGCTGCCCCTGCCGACTGCAGCCCGACCCGACACCGGCAAGATAACCGTACCGCGACATCATCTATAGTGTATCTGTCCCTGGGGACTACTTTATAAAGTGCACCAGGGACATGGAGGCATGCACATCACATCCACACCATCATGGGCATGGTGCCCCATGCCCACTTGTCCCATGCCACTACATAGCTTAGGAAATAAGCTAGCCATGCCTATATAAGCTAGCACATATCCATCCATCCAGACACACATGCTCACGCACACACCCACGGCCAAGAGCCATTCGGCCACTAGAGCATGCATGTTCATCTGGCCATACGCATATACAAAGTCAGACGCCTATGGCACTGACCAAAGATACAACTTCAGGAGCATTCTGTACTAGATATATCAAATACACTCAGACATACAGCAGTAGGAGTATTATCTCTCCGGAGAGCTCTGAAGCTGGGTAAACCACCGCGTGCTACTCGCATACCCGCTCCCGGGCCTATCAGCAGCAGTCTTGCCCCCACACGAAGCCACTTTGTGGCATATAGCACCCCCCGTGAGAATACCACAACATTTGGCACCCACCGTGGGGCGGTACTATGCTACCACGCTGCTGCTGGTTTCGCAGTCCGGGCGGGACCATCTTCATCTTCACCACCACGGCGTCGCGCCATCTCTCCGATAGCGGTCGGGGGCTCGACATCGACACGCCCCCGGAGTGGCCGTGAGGGGCGGCGCGTCCTCACCGTCATCCTCACTATCTTCGTCGTCATCGCGGTGTCGCCGTCATCTCTCCGGTGGCGCTCGGGGGCTCGACATCAGCATGCCCCTGGTGCAGCCGTGCGGGGCGGCGCATCGTCGTCGCATGCCTTCGGTCTACGCGCTCGCAGCTTCGCCCTGCTCCACGGCTGTCCCGAGCTCCTCTGTCCCTGTACGTGTACGCGTTTGGGGCTAAGCTAGCTAGCTAGCCCGCAAAGCCAATGGATTCGGCTGCGTAGGCTGGCATAGCTAGCTAGCACGGCTCATGGCACGCAGCGGTACATGACGCGCGCCTCTGTTCTTCTCCACTCGCGTGGGCGCGCGGCCGTGCCGGCTCGCCTCTGTTTCCCGCGCCACAACCGCGCTCCGCCGGCTCGCTTCGCGCCTGGACGTGCCTCTCCGGCCCCCCTCAGCGGCTCCCTTCTCCATCACGCAAGACCGCCCTGGTCCGCGGCTGTGCAGCCCGCGTCCTCTGCGCCGTTGTGCCGTCCGGGTCCGGCTCCTCCCGCGCTGCGTCCGGTCCGGCTGTCCCCGTGCGCCTACGGCTCCGCCCCGACCGGCCCCGGCTCGCCTCGTCCATCTCCACCGAGCACCTGCACCTCCGCAACCGCGCGCCGACTCCTCCTCGCGCGTGATGCCGTCTGCCGCTCCGGCTGCGGGCCCCATCCCGGGCCGGCTGCTGGCTCGCCACCTCTCCAGCCTGTGCGCCTGCATCGTGGCCAGCTGCTGGGCCCGCATCGCCTCCTCCTCACGACGCGGCTCCGGTCTCCACCCCTCCTCGTCCGGCGTTCGTACCAACCCAGTCACCGACTCCGCCTAGCGCCCGCGCCCCCGACCGGACCGGCCGCCGCCCCGTGGCCGCGCGCTCGGGGCACCCGTCACTGCCTCCGTCCAGCTCCAGACATCCCACGCGTCGGCTGCTCCGTGCCCGGTTCGCGCGTCGCCGCCTGCTACACCCCTCGCGCATCGGCCCTGCCGTTCGCCGCCTCCGACTCGCCGCTAGCCGGGTCCGCCTTCGGCCGGCAGCCGCTCCAGGCTGGCTGCCCGCGACCTGGCTCCCCGACACTGCCCTCCGCCTGGCTAGGTCCGGCCTCCTCCGCCATCCGGCCTCTAGCACGCTCGCTGGCTGAGTCGCCGCCCCGCGCGCTGGCCCGGCCGCCCAACCCTGCTTTGCCCCTGGCCGGCTCCACCTCGCAGGGCTGCCTGGCCCCTACACCCGGATGCCAGCTCCCGGCCTCCCGCAAGCCGGCCTGGCGCCGCTGCTCTATGCGTGCCCGCGCCGGCTGCTGCTGCGTCCGCATCCCGGCCGCCCTGCCGGTCCTCCGCGTCCCCGCCACCGGCTGGGCGCGCCAGCCGGCCCTCTGCGCCCTGGCCGCCGGCTTGCCCCGCCCGTCCGCTCACAACCGGCTGCTCATGTGGCCGGGATCCAAAAAGAAGAAGAAGCAGGGTCGGCTGCTCGCTTGGGGCCGACTGACAAAGTCAAAGACCGAGTGTGAAGGGCTGGCTGAAAAAAGAGAGAGAGAGAGAGATGCGGGCAGACTGCTCCATCAACACAGCCACGAGCGGAAAGCCGTCCGGCTGCCCACAACCGGCAGAAAAAAGGAAAAATATATATATGCGTCCGACTGCCAGATATGCGTCCGACCGCTGGCTGCCTGGCCGGCTGCAAAGAGCCCGACTGCTGTGTCGGGGTCCGCCCGCCCGCCGGCTGAAGAAGAAAAAGAAGAAGATAAAGTAGTTGCCGGGAGATCCGGCCCGACTGCTCAGCAGTCGGCCCGAATCTCGGGGGCTACACCCAGCGGGTGCGCTGACGCGCCCCCGCGAAGAAGAAGACAAAGTAGTTGTCGGGAGATCCGGCCCGACTGCTCAGTAGTCGGCCCGGATCTCGGGGGCTACACCCAGCAAGTGCGCTGACGCGCCCCCGCAAAGAAGAAGACAAAGTGGTCGCCGGGAGATCCGGCCCGACTGCTCAGCAGTCGGCCCGAATCTCGGGGGCTACACCCAGTGGGTGCACTGGCACGCCCCCACGGAAGATTGCAGACAAAAGAAGAGTTTTGTCTGTCCGCCAGTAGCCGGCAGAAGAGAAAAAAGAAGGGCGCTGCCAGACGCCTCGCCGCCTGGCCGGTCCTGCCAAGTCGGCTCGGCCGCGTTCCGCTCACCGCCTGGCCGGTCAAACTCTCCTCGAGCACCCGGGGGCTTGAAGGCTACACCCAGCGGGTGCGCCGACGCGCTCCGCGAGCGCGACTCGCGTTGGCTGTCTTCGACGACCGCGACTACACAAAAATCAATGTGAGCTCTTCACCCGCATATTTTTTGCACCACGCAAGCACGGATAACCTCGAGCGATGCTCGGGGGCTATCTTCGCATTTTATTACAGTTGCATGATTGTTTGCCCCCGGCGCCAGCCAGAGTTGGCCCGGGGGTTGGCCGCTTGGCCTGAGACGTTAGTTCCTGCAGATGGCTTAGTAGCGTGCGCGGTACCAAAGGCCCACTCTCAGTCATAGACCGCAGAGCGGCTGTCCGGCTGGCAAGAGTGAACGCTGGAGGCCACCCACGCGAAAAACGTCCGGGAAGAAAAACGCTTCGGGCGACCCGACCGTTTCCTTTATGAGTATCTTCTCGGTTAAATCTGCTCCCAGACTCTGAGTACTATACACTCCGCTTCAGGGCCCACTCTCAGCCACAAACTGTAGCGCGGCTGTCCGGCGAGCGAGAGCACAAGCCAAAAAGCGGAGGGAACACGAAAAAGATTGAAGGGGGCTCGGACGAAACCGAGTCGGCACCCTTCGCATAAAACATGCAATGCTAAAAGCAAGCATTTGATATATCTGCGTGGACTAACTTCATCTTTTTGCATGATCATTTTCATGGGGAACCCCCCTCCTTGCTCGGAGGCTCGGAGACTACATTAACACCTGCCAAGGAACCTCCGCCCAACTTTGCCAAGTTGCCCGGAGGCTCGGGGGCTACTGTCGGAGTTATTGGTGACGGGTATCCCGAAGACGACAAGACGATATTTCAAGACATTGGGGCTAGCAAAGCCCCTCAGTCCAACTACCCGGTCGGCTGCTGGCTGCTGAGTGCTCCACCAGGCCGACTGCTGGCTGCTGACTGCTCCACCAGGCCGATTGCTGGCTGCTGAGTACTCCACCAGGCCGGCTGCTGGCTGCCGACTTCCCGGCCGCCCCTGCCGACTGCTGGCTGCCGACTGCTCCACCAGGCCGACTACTGGCTGCTGACTGCTCCACCAGGCCGACTGCTGGCTGCCGATTGCTCCACTAGGCCGACTACTTGCTGTCGGCTGCTCCACCAGGCCGACTGCTGGCTACCGACTGCTCCACTAGGCCGACTGCTGGCTGCCAACTTCCCGGCCGCCCCTGCCGACTCCTGGCTGCCGACTGCTCCACCAGGCCGACTGTTGGCTACCGACTGCCCGGCCACCCAAGCCGGCTGCTGGCTGCCGACTTCTCGGCCGCCCCTGCAGACTGCAGCCCGACCCGACACCGGCAAGACAATTGTACCGCGACATCATCTACAGTGTATCTGTCCCTGGGCACTGTTTTATAAAGTGCACCAGGGACATGGAGGCATGCACATCAAGTCCACACCATCATGGGCATGGTGCCCCATGCCCACTTGTCCCATGCCACTACATAGCTTAGGAAATAAGCTAGCCATGCCTATATAAGCTAGCACATATCCATCCATCCAGACACACAAGCTCACGCACACACCCATGGCCAAGAGCCATTCGGCCACTAGAGCATGCATGTTCATCCGGCCACACGCATATACAAAGTCATACGCCCATGGCACTGACCAAAGATACAGCTCCAGGAGCACTCTGTACTAGATATATCAGATACACTCAGACATGCAGCAGCAGGAGTATTATCTCTCCGGAGAGCTCCGAAGCTGGGTAAACCACCGCCTGCTACTCGCATACCCGCTCCCGGGCCTATCAGCAGTAGTCTTGCCCCCACACGAAGCCACCTTGTGGCATATGTCGTCTAGCACCCCCCGTGAGAATACCACGACAATCCTATCTCGGATTTCATGGCTTCAAGCCATTTGTTGGAGTCCGGGGCCACCATCGCTTCTTCATACTTCGAAGGTTTACCGTTGTCTAACAACATGATTTCTAGGACAGGGTTGTCGTACCACTTTGGTGCAGAATGTGTCCTTGTGGACCTATGAAGTTTAGTAGTAACTTGATCATGATCATCATCATTAACTTCCTCTCTAGTCGGTGCAGGCACCACAGAAACATTTTCCTGTGCTGCGCTACTCTCCGATTTGAGAGGGGTCAACTCATCAAGTTCTAATTTCCTCCCACTCATTTCTTTCGAGAGAAACTCCTTCTCTAGAAAGGATCCATTCTTGGCAACAAAGATCTTGCCTTCGGATCTGAGGTAGAAGGTATATCTAATAGTTTCCTTAGGGTATCCTATGAAGACGCATTTTTCCGATTTGGGTTCAAGCTTTTTAGGTTGAAGTTTCTTGACATAAGAATCGCATCCCCAAACTTTTAGAAACGACAGCTTAGGTTTCTTTCCAAACCATAATTCATACGGTGTCGTATCAACGGATTTAGACGGTGCCCTATTTAAAGTGAATGCGACAATCTCTAAAGCATAGCCCCAAAAAGATAGTGGTAGATCGGTAAGAGACATCATAGATCACACCATGTCTAACAAAGTGCGATTATGATGTTCGGACACACCATTACGCTGAGGTGTTCCAGGCGGCGTGAGTTGTGAAACAATTCCACATTTCCTTAAGTGCGTGCCAAACTCGTGGCTTAAATATTCTCCCCCACGATCTGATCGCAAGAATTTTATTTTCCTGTCATGTTGATTCTCTACCTCGTTCTGAAATTCCTTGAACTTTTCAAAGGTCTCAGACTTGTGTTTCATTAAGTGACATACCCATATCTACTTAAGTCACCAGTGAGGGTGAGAACATAACGATAGCCATCGCGAGCCTCGACGCTCATTGGACCGCATACATCAGTATGTATTATTTCCAACAAGTTGGTTGCTCGCTCCATTGTTTCGAAGAACGGAGTCTTTGTCATCTTGCCTAGGAGGCATGGTTCGCATGTGTCAAATGATTCATAATCAATAGGCTCCAAAAGTCCATATGTATAGAGTTTCTTCATGTGCTTGACACCAATGTGACCAAGGCGGCAGTGCCACAAGTATGTGGGACTATCATTATCAACCTTATATTTCTTGGCATTCACACTATGAATATGTGTAACATCACGTTCGAGATTCAATAAAAAATAAACCATTGACTAGCGGGGCATGACCATAAAACATGTCTCTCATATAAATAGAACAACCATTATTCTCAGATTTAAATGAGTAGCCATCTCGCATTAAACGAGATCCTGATACAATGTTCATGCTCAAAGTTGGTACTAAATAACAATTATTGAGGTTTAAAACTAATCCCGAAGGTAGATGTAGAGGTAGCATGCCGACGGCGATCACATCGACCTTGGATCCATTCCCGGCATGCATCGTCACCTCGTCCTTCACCAGTTTCCGCAGCTCCTGTTTTGAGTTACAAATGTGAGCAACCGCACCGGTATCAAATGCCCAAGAGCTACTACGAGCGCTGGTAAGGTACACATCATAACATGTATATCATATATATATCTTTGACGTTGCTGGCCTTCTTTTCCGCTATGTACTTGGGGCAGTTCTTGAAGGAAATATGCCCTAGAGGCAATAATAAAGTTATTATTTATTTCCTTATATCATGATAAATGTTTATTATTCATGCTAGAATTGTATTAACCAGAAACATAATACATGTGTGAATACATAGACAAACAGAGTGTCACTAGCATGCCTCTACTTGACTAGCTCGTTGATCAAAGATGGTTAAGTCTCCTAGCCATTGACATGAGTTGTCATTTGATTAACGGGATCACATCATTAGGAGAATGATGTGATTGACTTGACCCATTCCGTTAGCTTAGCACTCGATCGTTTAGTATGTTGCTATTGCTTTCTTCATGACTTATACATGTTCCTATGACTATGAGATTATGCAACTCCCGTTTACCGGAGGAACACTTTGTGTGCTACCAAATGTCACAACGTAACTGGGTGATTATAAAGGTGCTCTACAGGTGTCTCCGAAGGTACTTGTTGGGTTGGTGTATTTCGAGATTAGGATTTGTCACTCCGATTGTCGGAGAGGTATCTCTGGGCCCACTCGGTAATGCACATCACTTACGCCTTGCAAGCATTGCAACTAATGAGTTAGTTGCGGGATGATGTATTACGGAACGAGTAAAGAGACTTGCCGGTAACGAGATTGAACTAGGTATTGAGATACCGACGATCGAATCTCGGGCAAGTAACATACCGATGACAAAGGGAACAACGTATGTTGTTATGCGGTCTGACTGATAAAGATCTTCGTAGAATATGTGGGAGCCAATATGAGCATCTAGGTTCCGCTATTGGTTATTGACCGGAGACGTGTCTCGGTCATGTCTACATAGTTCTCGAACCCGTAGGGTCTGCACGCTTAAAGTTTTGATGACAGTTATATTATGAGTTTATATTTTTTGATGTACCGAAGGTTGTTCGGAGTCCCAGATGTGATCACGAACATGACAAGGAGTCTCGAAATGGTCGAGACATGAAGATTGATATATTGGAAGCCTATATTTGGATATCGGAAGTGTTCCGGGTGAAATCAGGATTTTACCGGAGTGCCGAGGGGTTACCGGAACCCCCCGGGGGCTTAATGGGCCATAGTGGGCCCTTGTGGAGAAGAGGAGAGGCGGCCAGGGCAGGGCCGCGCGCCCTCCCTCCCTAGTCTGAATAGGGCAAGGATAGGGGGGCACCCCCCCTTCCTCTCTCCCTCCTCTTTCCCCCTCCACTCCTAATCCAACAAGGAAAAGGGAGGGAGTCCTACTCCCGGTAGTAGTAGGACTCCTCCTGGCGCGCCCCCTCTTGGCCGGCCGCACCTCCCCCTTGCTCCTTTATATACGGGGGCAGGGGGGCACCCTAGAGACACAACAATTGATCGTTTGATCTTTTATCCATGTGCGGTGCCCCCCTCCACCATAGTCCACCTCGATAATACTGTAGCGGTGCTTAGGCGAAGCTCTGCGTCGGTAGAACATCATCATCGTCACCACGCCGTCGTGCTAACGAAACTCTCCCTCAACACTCAGCTGGATCGGAGTTTGAGGGACGTCATCGGGCTGAACGTGTGCTGAACTCGGAGGTGCCGTGCGTTCGGTACTTGATCGGTCGGATCGTGAAGATGTACGACTACATCAACCGTGTTGTGCTAACGCTTTCGCTTTCGGTCTACGAGGGTACGTGGACAACACTCTCCCCTCTCGTTGCTATGCATCTCCATAATCTTTCGTGTGCGTAGGATTTTTTTTGAAATTACTACGTTCCCCAACAGTGGCATCCGAGCCAGGTTTTATGCGTAGATGTCATATGCACGAGTAGAACACAAGTGAGTTGTGGGTGATATAAGTCATACTGCTTACCAGCATGTCATACTTTGGTTCGGCGGTATTGTTGGATGAAGCGGCCCGGAACGACATTACACGTACGCTCACGTGAGACTGGTTCTACCAACGTTGAAAGTGCAACTATCCCTAGGTGGTTTTGGTAATTCATAACAACATATAGCTCACTGAGCTAATGCTACTCCAAGATGATTATTTCAGGAAAGCTCAATGATTGGCATGGCATGGATGTGAAAGTGGAACCCTCAAAATGCTAAGGACAAAGGATTGGCTCATGCTCAAAATCTCCAAGACTCTTCATTTTATATTTTAGTGATCCAAGATCACATTGAGTCTTTAGGAAAAGCCAATACTATCAAGGAGGGATGAGGTGTTGCTTAATGAGCCTCTTGCTTCATGTGCTTAGTGATATGCTCCAAAATCCTCAACTACTTTCCCATATCCACATATGACCTAAACCCTAAGCCAAACTCGGTCCTACCGATTCTTCCTATCCGGCGCCACCGAGTTTCACTTGTCATAAGCCACTGCCAAACCCTAGCAATTCGGTTCTACCGATAGGGATCTTGGTCTCACCGAGATGGGATTGCAAACTCTCTGTTTCCCTTTCATAACTTTTCGGTCTCACCGAAAGAGCGAATCGGTCCCACCGAGATTGCAATGTAAATTCAGTGTTTCCTTTTTGTAACTTTTCGGTCTCACCGAAAGAGCAAATCGGTCCCACCGAGTTTGCCTGACCAACTCTCTGGTTAGCTAATTACCAAATTCGGTCTCACCGAGTTTGTGTAATCGGTCTCACCGAGATTACGTTATGCCCAAACCCTAACCATATCGGTCCCACCGAGTTGCATGTCAGTCCCACCGAAAATCTCTAACGGTCACTAGGTTTACATTTTCGGTCCGACCGAGTTTGTTGATTCGGTCCCACCGAGATTGGAAAACTGTGTGTAACGGTTGGATTTTGTGTGGAGGCTATATATACCCCTCCACCTCCTCTTCATTCATGGAGAGAGCCATCAGAACACATACACAATTCCAACTCATATGTTCTGAGAGAGAACCACCTACTCATGTGTTGAGACCAAGATATTCCATTCCTACCATATGAATCTTGATCTCTAGCCTTCCCAAGTTGCTTTCCACTCAAATCTTCTTTCCACAAAATCCAAATCCTATGAGAGAGAGTTGAGTGTTGGGGAGACTATCATTTGAAGCACAAGAGCAAGGAGTTCATTACCTACACACCATTTGTTACTTCTTGGAGAGTGGTGTCTCCTAGATTGGCTAGGTGTCACTTGGGAGCCTCCGACAAGATTGTGGAGTTGAACCAAGAAGTTTGTAAGGGCAAGGAGATCGCCTACTTCGTGAAGATCTACCGCTAGTGAGGCAAGTCCTGTGTGGGCGATGGCCATGGTGGGATAGACAAGGTTGCTTCTTCGTGGACCCTTTGTGGGTGGTTGCTTCTTCGTGGACCCTTCATGGGTGGAGCCCTGTGTGGACTCGCGCAACCGTTACCCTTTGTGGGTGGAGCCCTTCGTGGACTCGCGCAACCGTTACCCTTTGTGGGTTGAAGTCTCCATCAACGTGGATGTAGGATAGCACCACCTATCCGAACCACGAGAAAAACATCCGTGTCTCCAATTGCGCTTGAATCCTCCAAACCCTTCCCTTTACATTCTTGCAAGTTGCATGCTTTACTTTCCGCTGCCAATATACTCTTTGCATGCTTGCTTGAATTGTGTGGTGATTGCTTGACTTGTCCTAAAATAGCTAAAATCTGCCAAGAACTAAAATTGGGAAAAGGTTAAGTTTTTATTTGGTCAAGTAGTCTAATCACCCCCCCCCCTCTAGACATACTTTCGATCCTACAGACGTGCTTTGCACACAGGTGGCTGGCGGGTGTCAGTTTCTCCAACTTTAGTTGAACCGAGTATGGCTACGCCCGGTCCTTGCAAAGTTAAAACAGCACCAACTTGACAAACTACCGTTGTGGTTTTGATGCATAGTAAGAACGGTTCTTGCTAAGCCCGTAGCAGCCACGTAAAACTTGCAACAACAAAGTAGAGGACGTCTAACTTGTTTTTGCACGGCATGTTGTGATGTGATATGGTCAAGGCATGATGCTAAATTTTATTGTATGAGATGATCATGTTTTGTAACCGAGTTATCGGCAACTGGCAGGAGCCATATGGTTGTCGCTTTATTGTATGCAATGCAATCTCCCTGTAATGCTTTACTTTATCACTAAGCGGTAGCGATAATCGTGGAAGCATAAGATTGGCGAGATGACAATGATGCTACGATGGAGATCAAGGTGTCGCGCCGGTGACGATGGTGATCATGACAGTGCTTCAGAGATGGAGATCACAAGCACAAGATGATGATGGCCATATCATATCACTTATATTGATTGCATGTGATGTTTATCTTTTATGCATCTTATCTTGCTTTGATTGACGGTAACATTATAAGATGATCCCTCGCTAAATTATCAAAGTATAAGTGTTATCCCTGAGTATGCACTGTTGCGAAAGTTCTTCGTGCTGAGACACCACGTGATGATCGGGTGTGATAGGCTCTACATTCAAATACAACGGGTGCAAAACAGTTGCACACGCGGAATACTCAGGTTAAACTTGACGAGCCTAGCATATAACAGATATGGCCCCGGAACACGGAGACCGAAAGGTCGAGCGTGAATCATATAGTAGATATGATCAACATATCGATGTTCACCATTGAAACTACTCCATCTCACGTGATGATCGGACATGGTTTAGTTGATTTGGATCACGTGATCACTTAGAGGATTGGAGGGATGTCTATCTAAGTGGGAGTTCTTTAATAATATGATTAATTGAACCTAAATTTATCATGAACTTAGTACCTGATAGTATCTTGCTTGTCTATGTTGATTGTAGATAGATGGCCCGTGCTGTTGTTCTGTTGAATTTTAATGCGTTCCTTGAGAAAGCAAAGTTGAAAGATGATGGTAGCAATTACACGGAGTGGGTCCGTAACTTGAGGATTATCCTCATTGCTGCACAGAAGAATTATGTCTTGGAAGCACTGCTGGGTGCCAGGCCTGCTGCTGATGCAACTGACGATGTTAAGAACGTCTGGCAGAGCAAAGCTGATGACTACTCGATAGTTCAATGTGCCATGCTTTACGGCTTAGAACCGGGACTTCAACGACGTTTTGAATGTCATGGAGCATATGAGATGTTCCAGGAGTTGAAGTTAATATTTCAATCAAATGCCCGGATTGAGAGATATGAAGTCTCCAATAAGTTCTACAACTACAAGATGGAGGAGAATAGTTCTGTCAGTGAGCATATACTCAAAATGTCTGGGTATAATAATCACTTGATTCAACTTGGAGTTAATCTTCCAGATGATAGTGTCATTGACAGAATTCTCCAATCACTGCCACCAAGCTACAAGAGCTTCGTGATGAACTATAACATGCAAGGGATGGATAAGACGATTCCCGAGCTCTTCGCAATGCTAAAGGCTGCGGAGGTAGAAATCAAGAAGGAGCATCAAGTGTTGATGGTTAATAAGACCACCAGTTTCAAGAAAAAGGGTAAAGGGAAGAAGAAGGGGAACTTCAAGAAGAACAGCAAGCAAGTTGCATGCTCAGGAGAAGAAACCCAAGTCTGGACCTAAGCCTAAGACTGAGTGCTTCTACTGCAAGCAGACTGGTCACTCGAAGCGGAACTACCCCAAGTATTTGGCGGATAAGAAGGATGGCAAGGTGAACTAAGGTATATGTGAAATACATGTTATTGATGTGTACCTTACTAATGCTCGCAGTAGCACCTGGGTATTTGATACTGGTTCTGTTGCTAATATTTGCAACTCGAAACAGGGACTACGGATTAAGCGAAGATTGGCTAAGGACGAGGTGACGATGCACGTGGGAAATGGTTCCAAACTCGATGTGATCGCGGTCGGCACGCTACCTCTACATCTACCTTCGGGATTAGTTTTAGACCTGAATAATTGTTATTTGGTGCCAGCGTTGAGCATGAACATTATATCTGGATCTTGTTTGATGCGAGACGGTTATTCATTTAAATCAGAGAATAATGGTTGTTTTATTTATATGAGTAATATCTTTTATGGTCATGCACCCTTGAAGAGTGGTCTATTTTTGATGAATCTCGATAGTAGTGATACACATATTCATAATGTTGAAGCCAAAAGATGCAGAGTTGATAACGATAGTGCAACTTATTTGTGGCACTGCCGTTTAGGTCATATCGGTGTAAAACGCATGAAGAAACTCCATACTGATGGACTTTTGGAACCACTTGATTATGAATCACTTGGTACTTGCGAACCGTGCCTCATGGGCAAGATGACTAAAACGCCGTTCTCCGGAACTATGGAGCAAGCAACAGATTTGTTGGAAATCATACATACAGATGTATGTGGTCTGATGAATATTGAGGCTCGAGGCGGATATCATTATTTTCTCACCGTCACAGATGATTTGAGCAGATATGGGTATATCTACTTAATGAAACATAAGTCTGAAACATTTGAACAGTTCAAAGAATTTCAGAGTGAAGTTGAAAATCATCGTAACAAGAAAATAAAGTTTCTACGATCTGATCGTGCAGGAGAATATTTGAGTTACGAGTTTGGTCTTCGTTTGAAATAATGCGGAATAGTTTCGCAACTCACGCCACCCGGAACACCACAGCATAATGGTGTGTCCGAACATCGTAATCGTACTTTATTTGATATGGTGCGATCTATGATGTCTCTTACTGATTTACCGCTATCGTTTTGGGGTTATGCTTTAGAGACGGCTGCATTCACGTTAAATAGGGCACCATAGAAATCCGTTGAGACGACGCCTTATGAACTGTGGTTTGGCAAGAAACCAAAGTTGTCGTTTCTTAAAGTTTGGGGCTGCGATGCTTATGTGAAAAAGCTTCAACCTGATAAGCTCGAACCCAAATCGGAGAAATGTGTCTTCATAGGATACCCAAAGGAGACTGTTGGGTACACCTTCTATCACAGATCCAAAGGCAAGACTTTTGTTGCTAAATTCGGAATCTTTCTAGAGAAGGAGTTTCTCTCGAAAGAAGTGAGTGGGAGGAAAGTAGAACTTGATGAGGTAACTGTACCTGCTCCCTTATTGGAAAGTAGTTCATCACAGAAACCGGTTTCTGTGACACCTACACCGATTAGTGAGGAAGTTAATGATGATGATCATGAAACTTCAGATTAAGTTGTTATTGAACCTCGTAGATCAACAAGAGTATGATCCGCACCAGAGTGGTACGGTGATCCTGTACTGGAAGTCATGTTACTAGACCATGATGAACCTACGAACTATGAAGAAGCGATGGTGAGCCCAGATTCCGCAAAATGGCTTGAAGCCATGAAATCTGAGATGGGATCCATGTATGAGAACAAAGTGTGGACTTTAGTTGACTTGCCCGATGATCGGCAAGCCATTGAGAATAAATGGATCTTCAAGAAGAAGACTGACGCTGACGGTAATGTTACTATCTATAAAGCTCGACTTGTTGCGAAAGGTTTTCGACAAGTTCAAGGGATTGACTACGATGAGACCTTCTCACCCGTACCAATGCTTAAGTCTGTCCGAATCATGTTAGCAATTGCCGCATTTTATGATTATGGAATTTGGCGAATGGATGTAAAAAATTGCATTCCTAAATGGATTTCTGGAAGAAGAGTTGTATATGATGCAACCGAAAGGTTTTGTCGATCCAAAGGGAGCTAACAAAGTGTGCAAGCTCCAGCGATCCATTTATGGACTGGTGCAAGCCTCTCGGAGTTGGAATAAACGCTTTGATAGTGTGATCAAAGCATTTGGTTTTATACAGACTTTTGGAGAAGCATGTATTTACAAGAAAGTGAGTGGGAGCTCTGTAGCATTTCTGATATTATATGTGGATGACATATTGCTGATTGGAAATGATATAGAATTTCTGGATAGCATAAAGGGATACTTGAATAAGAGTTTTTCGATGAAAGACCTCGGTGAAGCTGCATATATATCGGGCATCAAGATCTATAGAGATAGATCAAGAAGCTTAATTGGACTTTCACAAAGCACATATCTTGACAAACTTTTGAAGAAGTACAAAATGGATCAAGCAAAGAAAGGGTTCTTGCCTGTGTTACAAGGTGTGAAGTTGAGTAAGACTCAATGCCCGACCACTGCAGAAGATAGAGAGAAGATGAAAGATGTTCCTATGCTTCAGCCATAGGCTCTATCATGTATGCAATGTTGTGTACCAGACCTGATGTGTGCCTTGCTATAAGTCTAGCAGGGAGGTACCAAAGTGATCCAGGAGTGGATCACTGGACAGCGGTCAAGAATATCCTAACATACCTGAAAAGGACTAAGGATATGTTTCTCGTTTATGGAGGTGACAAAGAGCTCATCGTAAATGGTTACGTTGATGCAAGCTTTGACACTGATCCGGACGATTCTAAATCGCAAACCGGATACGTGTTTACATTGAACGGTGGAGCTGTCAGTTGGTGTAGTTCTAAACAAAGCGTCGTGGCGGGATCTACGTGTGAAGCGGAGTACATAGTTGCTTCGGAAGCAGCAAATGAAGGAGTCTGGATGAAGGAGTTCATATCCGATCTAGGTGTCATACCTAGTGCATCGGGTCCAATGAAAATCTTTTGTGACAATACTCGTGCAATTGCCTTGGCGAAGGAATCCAGATTTCACAAGAGAACCAAGCACATCAAGAGATGCTTCAATTCCATCCGGGATTTAGTCCAGGTGGGAGACATAGAAATTTGCAAGATACATACGGATCTGAATGTTGGAGACCCATTGACTAAGCCTCTTCCACGAGCAAAACATGATCAGCACCAAGGCTCCATGGGTGTTAGAATAATTACAGTGTAATCTAGATTATTGACTCCAGTGCAAGTGGGAGACTGAAGGAAATATGCCCTAGAGGCAATAATAAAGTTATTATTTATTTCCTTATATCACGATAAATGTTTATTATTCATGCTAGAATTGTATTAACCGGAAACATAATACATGTGTGAATACATAGACAAACAGAGTGTCACTAGTATGCCTTTACTTGACTAGCTCGTTGATCAAAGATGGTTAAGTTTCCAAGCCATTGACATGAGTTGTCATTTGATTAACGGGATCACATCATTAGGAGAATGATGTGATTGACTTGACCCATTTCGTTAGCTTAGCACTCGATCGTTTAGTATGTTGCTATTGCTTTCTTCATGACTTATACATGTTCCTATGACTATGAGATTATGCAACTCCCATTTATCGGAGGAACACTTTGTGTGCTACCAAACGTCACAACGTAACTGGGTGATTATAAAGGTGCTCTACAGGTGTCTCTGAAGGTACTTGTCGGGTTGGCGTATTTCAAGATTAGGATTTGTCACTCCGATTGTCGGAGAGGTATCTCTGGGCCCACTCGGTAATGCACATCACTTAAGCCTTGCAAGCATTGCAACTAATGAGTTAGTTGTGGGATGATGTATTACAGAACGAGTAAAGAGACTTGCTGGTAACGAGATTGAACTAGGTATTGAGATACCGACGATCGAATCTCGGGCAAGTAACATACCGAAGACAAAGGGAACAACATATGTTGTTATGCGGTCTAACCGATAAAGATATTCGTACAATATGTGGGAGCCAATATGAGCATCCAGGTTCCGCTATTGGTTATTGACCGGAGACGTGTCTTGGTCATGTCTACATAGTTCTCGAACCCGTAGGGTCCGCACGCTTAAAGTTTTGATGACAGTTATATTATGAGTTTATATGTTTTGATGTACCGAAGGTTGTTCGGAGTCCCGGATGTGATCACGGATATGACGAGGAGTCTCGAAATGGTCAAGACATGAAGATTGATATATTGGAAGCCTATATTTGGATATCGGAAGTGTTCCGGGTGAAATCGGGATTTTACTGGAATACTGAGGGGTTACCGGAACCCCCCGGGGGCTTAATGGGCCATAGTGGGCCTTTGTGGAGAAGAGGAGAGGCGGCCAGGGCAGGGCCGCGCGCCCCTCCCTCCCTAGTCCGAATAGGACAAGGAGAGGGGGGCGGCGCCCCCCCTTTCCTTCCTCTCTCCCTCCTCTTTCCCCCTCCACTCCTAATCCAACAAGGAAAAGGGAGGGAGTCCTACTCCCGGTAGGAGTAGGACTCCTCCTGGCTCGCCCCCTCTTGGCCGGCCGCACCTCCCCCTTGCTCCTTTATATACGGGGGCAGGGGGCACCCTAGAGACACAACAATTGATTGTTTGATCTTTTAGCCATGTGCGGTGCCCCCTCCACCATAGTCCACCTCGATAATACTATAGCGGTGCTTAGGCAAAGCCCTGCGTCGGTAGAACATCATCATCGTCACCATGCCGTCGTGCTGATGAAACTCTCCCTCAACACTCGGCTGGATCAGAGTTCGAGGGACGTCATCGGGCTGAACGTGTGCTGAACTCGGAGGTGCCGTGCGTTCGGTACTTGATTAGTCGGATCGTGAAGACGTACGACTACATCAACCGTGTTGTGCTAATGCTTCCGCTTTCGGTCTATGAGGGTACGTGGACAACACTCTCCCCTCTCGTTGCTATGCATCTCCATGATCTTGCGTGTGCGTAGGAATTTTTTTGAAATTACTACGTTCCCCAACAGTTCCGCTTGCAGTGACCGTTTCCCTTGCAATAAAAGCACTCAGTCTCAGGCTTGGGTCCATGCTTTGGCTTCTTCCCGGCAACTGATTTACCGGGCGTGGCAACTCCCTTGCAGTCCTTCTTGAAGTTCTTCTTACCCTTGCCTTTCTTGAAACTAGTGGTCTTATTCACCATCAGCACTTCATGTTCCTTTTTGATCTCCACCTCCGCCGATTTCAACACCGAATATAATCCAGGAATGGTCTTTTCCATCCCTTGCATATTGAAGTTCATCACAAAGCTCTTGTAGCTAGGTGGAAGCGACTGGAGGATTCTGTCAATGACCGAGTCAACTGAAACATTAACTCCCAGCTGAGACAAGCGGTTCTGCAACCCAGGCATTTTGAGTATATGCTCGCTAACAGAACTACTCTCCTCCATCTTACAACTGTAGAATTTGTCAGAGACTTCATATCTCTCGACCCGGGCATGAGCTTGGAAAACCATTTTCAGCTCTTGGAACATCTCATATGCTCCGTGTTGCTCAAAACGCTTTTGGAGCCCCGATTCTAAGCTTTAAAGCATGCTGCACTAAACCAGGGAGTAATCATCACTATGCGACTACTAGGCGTTCATAACGTCTTGAGTTGCTGGGAAAACAGGTGTGTCACCTAGCGGTGCTTCAAGCACATATGCTTTCTTGGCAGCAATGAGGATAATCCTCAAGTTACGGACCCAGTCCGTGTAGTTGCTACCATCATCTTTCAACTTGGTTTTCTCTAGGAACACATTGAAGTTGAGGGCAACATTAACGTGGGCCATTTGATCTGCAAGATAGATTGTAAAGACAATTTTAGACTAAGTTCATGATAATTAAGTTCATCTAATCAAATTATTTAATGAACTCCCACTCATATAAACATCCCTCTGGTCATCTAAGTGATTCATGATCCAAATCGACTAGGCCGTGTCCGATCATCACGTGAGACGGACTAGTCATCAATGGTGAACATCTGATCGCATCTACTATACGACTCATGTTCGACCTTTCGGTCTCTCGGGTTCCGAGGCCATGTCTGTACATGCTAGGCTCGTCAAGTCAACCTAAGTGTTTCGCATGTGTAAATCTGGCTTACACCCGTTGTATGCGAACGTTAGAATCTATCACACCCGATCATCACGTGGTGCTTCGAAACAATGAACCTTCGCAACGGTGCACAGTTAGGGGGAACACATTTCTTGAAATTTTTAGTGAGGGATCATCTTATTTATGCTACCGTCGCTCTAAGCAAATAAGATGCAAACATGATAAACAACACATGCAATTCATAAAGTGACATGACATGGCCAATATCATCTTGCGCCTTTGATCTCCATCTTCGAGGCACGGCATGATCACCATCGTCACCGGCATGACACCATGATCTTCATCATCGTGTCTTCATGAAGTTGTCTCGCCAACTATTACTTCTACTACTATGGCTAACGGTTAGCAATAAAGTAAAGTAATTACATGGCGTTTATGTTGACTCACCTACGCAAAAGCCACAACGGTGATATGCCAATTGCTATTTACCCTTCATAAGGACCCTCTTCATCGAATCCGATCCGACTAAAGTGGGAGAGACAGACACTCGCTAGCCACCTTATGCAATAAGCGCATGTCAGTCGGTGGAACCTGTCTCACGTAAGCGTACGTGTAAGGTCGGTCCGGGCCGCTTCATCCCACAATGCCACCAAATCAAGATAATACTAGTAACAGTAAGCAAGTTGAACAAATCATCGCCCACAACTACTTGTGTTCTACTCGTGCATAGAATCTACGCATAGACCTAGCTCATGATGCCACTGTTGGGGAACGTAGTAGTAAATCAAAAAATTTCCTACGTGTCACCAAGATCAATCTAGGAGATGCTAGCAATGAGAGAGAGGGAGTGCATCTTCATACCCTTGAAGATCGCTAAGCGGAAGCGTTACAAGGAACGCGGATGATGGAGTCGTACTCGCGGCGATTCAAATCGCGGAAGATCCGATCTAGCGCCGAACGGACGTCGCCTCCGTGTTCAACACACGTACCTCCTGGGGACGTCTCCTCCTTGATCCAGCAAGGGGAGAGGAGAAGTTGAGGGAGAGCTCCGGCAGCACGACGGCGTGGTGATGGAGCTTGCGGTTCTCCTGTAGGGCTTCACCAAGCACTACGGAGGAGGAGGAGGTGCTGGAGAGGGGGAGACTGCGCCATGGAAGGGGTGTTGCCGCCCTCCCACCCCCTTCTATTTATAGGGTGAAGGGGAGAGGGGCCGGCCCCTCTAGATCCCATCTAGAGGGGGGCGGCGGCCAGGGGGGAACTTGCCCCCCAAGTCAGGTGGGAGGCGCCCCCACCCCTAGGGTTTGCAACCCTAGGCGCCTTGGGCCCTTGGGGGCGTACTAGCCCACTAGGGGGCTGGTTCCCACCCCTGTTCAGCCCACTTGGCCCATCGGGGAAGGTGGCCCCACCCGGTGGACCCCCGGACACCTTTCGGTGGTCCCGGCACAATACCGATAACTCCCAAAATTATTCTGGTAACTGAAACTGGACTTCCGATATATAATTCTTCACCTTCGGACCATTCCAGAACTCATCGTAACGTCTGGGATCTCATCCGGGACTCTGAACAACCTTCGGTAACCACATACAATTTCCCATAACAACTCTAGCGTCACCGAACCCTGAGTGTGTAGACCCTACGGGTTCGGGAACCATGCAGACATGACCGAGACACCTCTCCAGACAATAACCAATAGCGGGATCTGAATACCCATGTTGGTTCCCACATGTTCCACGATGATCTCATCGGATGAACCACGATGTCGGGGATTCAATCAATCCCGTATGCAATTCCTTTTGTCCATCGGTATGTTACTTGCCTGAGATTTGATCGTCGGTATCTCTATACCTTGTTCAATCTCGTTACCAACAAGTCTCTTTACTCGTTCTATAACACATGATCCTATGGCTAACTCCTTAGTCACATTGAGCTCATTATGATGATGTGTTATCAAGTGCGCCCAAAGATACCTCTCTGTCATACAGAGTGACAAATCCCAATCTCGATTCATGCCAACTCAACAGACACTTTTGGAGATACCTGTAGTGCACCTTTATAGTCACCCAGTTACATTGCGACGTTTGATACACCCAAAGCATTCCTACGGTATCCGGGAGTTGCACAATCTCATGGTCTAAGGAAATGATACTTGACATTAGAAAAGCTCTAGCGAACGAACTACACGATCTTGTGCTATGCTTAGGATTGGGTCTTGTCCATCACATCATTCTCCTAATGATGTGATCCCGTTATCAACGACATCCAATGTCCATGGTCAGGAAACCATAACCATCTATTGATCAACGAGCTAGTCAACTAGAGGCTCACTAGGGACATGTTGTGATCTATGTATTCACACATGTATTATGGTTTCCAGTTAATATAATTATAGCATGAACAATAGACAATTATTATGATCAAGGAAATATAATAATAACCATTTTATTATTGCCTCTAGGGCATATTTCCAACAGCTATCTCCGTAGGGCTTCACGTAAGCACTACGAAAATATGACCGAGGGACGAAACTGAGGAGAGGGGCACCGCACACGTTGCTTGGTTATCCTATTGGTTCGATAAACCTTGCTTCTCAATGAGGGAAAATACTTATCTCTACTGTACTGAATGTCCCCTCCTCTTTGGGAAAAATCCCAATGCATTTTACAAGTAGCAGCTCTCCGGTGGAGCGACTCCGCCGGGGAAACTTCCCTCCAGGAGGGGAAATCGAAACCATCAACATCATCAACGATCCTCTCATCGTGGGAGGACCAATCTTCATCAACATCTTCACCGTCACCATCTCATCTCAAACCCTAATTCATCTCTTGTATCCAATCTTTGTCCCAAAACGTCAAGTTGGTACTTGTGGGTTGTTAGTAGTGCTGATTACATCTCGTAGTTGACGCTTGTTGGTTTATTTGGTGGAAGATTATATGTTCAGATCCTTAAGCATATTCAATACATCTCTAATCTTGAACATGAATATGATTTGTGAGTAGTTACTTTCGTTCTTGAGGACATCGGAGAAGTCTTGTTATAAGTAATCATATGAAGTTGATATTCATTTGATGTTTTGATGATATGTATGTTGTTCTTTGTCGGTGTCAAAACCGGCGGATCTCGGGTAGGGGGTCCCGAACTGTGCGTCTAGGATCGATGGTAACAGGAGGCAGGGGACACGATGTTTTACCCAGGTTCGGGCCCTCTTGATGGAGGTAAAACCCTACGTCCTGCTTGGTTAATATTGATGATATGGGTAGTACAAGAGTAGATCTACCACGAGATCAAGGAGGCTAAACCCTAGAAGCAGCCTATGGTATGATTGTATGTATATATTCTATCGACTAGCCTGGCCTCGGTTTATATAATGCACCAGAGGCCTAGGATAACAAGAGTCCTAGCCGAATACGCCGGTGGGGAGGAGTCCTTGTCTTGATCGCCAAGTCTTGTGGAATATTCCTTGTATGCGGCAGTTGTCCGAACTGGCCCATGAGTATACGACCACGGGGGTCCTCGGCCCAATCTATCAGATTGGGAGATGACGTGTTGAGTACCCCCTAGTCCAGGACACCGTCATTCTTCCTTTAGTGGTGTCATGTGAACGTCGACTACATGACACCTCATAATGCTTGAGACTAAGAGAAAGCATTGGATAGTAATATGTAGATGATGGGTTGCTAGAGTGACAGAAGCTTAAACCCTAGTGTATTTGTTATTCCGCAAGGGGCTGATTTGGATTCATATGTTTCGTGCTATGGTTAGATTTATCTTTCTTCTTTCGTAGTTTCAGATGCTTGCGAGAGGGGGTAGTCATAAGAGAGAGGATTGTTCAAGTAAGAATAGCACCCCAGCATCGGTCCACCCCAATATCAAATTATCTAAATAGCGAACGCGAATCAACTAAACATGATAAACGCGACTAGATGACAATTCCTATGTGTCCTCGAGAACGCATTGCTTGCTATAAGAGAACGTTCTGTCTTATCCTTTGCTATGAAGATGATTGGGCCACCTTTCTGCACCTTTGTTTATATTGCTACTTGTTACTTGTTACGAATTACCTTGCTACTAAATTATCTGTTACCACTACTTTCAGTACTTGCAGACAATACCTTTCTGAAAACCGATTGTCATTTTCTTCTGCTCCTCGTTGGGTTCGACACTCTTACTTATCGAAAGGACTACGATTGATCCTCTATACTTGTGGGTCATCATCGGCGAACATCGAAAGAAAAAAAGGAGGGTCGCTTAAAGAGAAATGAGGAGCATGGATCCAAGAGGGGTAGGAAGTCATAGTAGTCACTTGCTTCCCTTCTAGTATTTGGTCATCTCGAGCTTGGTGTTCACCTTCAGAACTTGTGTTGGCAATGTTGAACTATTTCTTGTCTTCGACGAGTTGAACTATTTGCTATGTTGGATATGTTGAAACTATTTTGTATGTTTGTTGGATATGTTGAAACTATGTGATGCTCTCGATTACTATGTTGGATATGAAACTATATTATTGTTATCTATATCCTGCTTTAAAAAGCATAGAACGGTAATCTATATCTTGTTTTAAAAACATAGAATGATTGCTCTGCTTTTAAAGGGAAAAGTACCCTACCGCCAAGTTGCCTGGCGGTAGGGTTACACACCCTACACCAAAAAAATATTTCGATGCAACGGTATGTTTGCCATAGTTTTCAACCCTTTCCAGGGCCCAGAAAAACTTTATGCGAGCAACATAAGGGCTTGAGGGTTTTAGGGGGTTAAGCCCCTACCGCCGTAGACCTTGGCGGTAGGGGATAACTGCCTACCGCGATGCCCCTGGCGGGAGGGTACTAATCCACGTCATTGCGACTGACGGCCCCGTCTCCTTTGTCGTCACCCCTACCGCCAGAGCCCCCGGCGGTAGGCAGTTATAACCCTACCGCCAAGGTCTACGACGGTAGGAAAAGGGTTAAATACGATTCATTTTTTCGAAATGTGGATCAGATCATGCTTAAGTATAAGAAAATGGTCAAAACAGGGATTTGGGCCGCCGAGACGCACCCGCGAATGTTTAGAAGGCCCGACTTGCTAATTTCGGTTGTAGAGGTTCTTGGGAACAGATAGAGAGAAGAGATGGTGCGGCCAACTGTAATCCCTCGAGTCCCAAAACCAGCTTGCAAAAACACATTACATTACGGGATGGAGTAGTACCTTTTCATTACAATAACGTTTAAGGATAGTTTAGTACCAAAGCAGCTTCCGCGTGAGTGTGTCAGCGAGGTGAACATTGTAGTATCTCGCAAAAACACAAGGCAGAAAATCATGTCAGGTGTTTTCGACTGTGAGGTCAACAATTTTTTTTTGATGCGGTCAACCGTTATATTGTCCTCATCGTAACGGATCCCCGCCGACGCAGCAGCCACCGGTCACTGCTGTCGCCGATCGCAGACGTCCGTGCGTGCAGCGACGACGATCCGGATTCGGGAGCGGGGAACTAGTAATTTACTGACGCGGTCAAACAGTAACGGCTCCTCCCCCTCCTCGTCTCTGGCGTCCTCTTGAATGCTGCTCTCTTCTGGCTTCCACGAGTTTCCACCTGACCGGCTACGTGTGCATGCGACGCGAGCTGTCGCCGCGTCACCCGTACACTGGTGCAGGAAACGGCCGAGGCCGCCGGTGAACTCGCCAGCCAACGCCGGCCCCACGCGTTCCTTTCCTATTATCTCCGGCGTTATTTTCTCCCAGCTGTGCCGCGCATACGATACGAACGGCGAGCCGTAATTACGGCCAGACGCGTCGCGGCCAGGCCCGGTCCAGACGGTCGCCAGCCAGCCAAAAGTTGTTTCTTTCCCTGTGCCGTCACCGTCAAAAAAGGCAATTCCAGCAAGCAAAAAAACCCGAAAAGGAGCGTTACTAGTACTACGAAGAGCTTTTGTTGGCTAGCAGGAGTACGCCCGAAAAGCCTGCCTTTGGTGCGTGGGCCGTCACAGATCAAGTCCATCACGGCCGTCCATCGCGGCCGCACGCACGCACGGCCGCACGGGGCCGAGCCCGCAGAACATCCCGCCACAAACCGCGCATGCATTGATTGCCGGATGCGGCACTACAGGCCCCCGCGGACGCTCACTCCCCGGGCCCACACCCACCGCCTCCACTCTACTCCGCCCGCCTCCCCAGACAGAGGGAAGCAGAAGCCCTGTGACGCTGCGGGTGGGCCCCGCGTCCAGCTCCCCTCCAGCAGCACAGCACAGCCCCGCCTTTTGGTGCGGGTTTCAAGGGTTTCCAATCCTAGCCCCGCAGCCGGGCCCACTTGCCAGCCGTGTGGAGCGGACGCGTGGGGGAGGGGCAGGGGCGTAATTCCTTCCGCAGGCCCGCGAACCCTAAATCGGCGCGGGTGGGCCCCGCGCATGTGCCCTCTCTCTCTCTCCGCCCAGCCCATGTGCCCGGCGCTCCCTCTCTCTCCTCAGTTAAATCTTCGTCTGCATCCCGAGACTTTACTCCCCCCCTCTCTCTCTCTCTTCCCCCCTTCCGCATCTCTCCCCTCTCCGCCACCGCAATGCAGTCCCCCACCGCGTCCACCGCGCGGCGGCGGCGGCCCGGCCGCGCCGCGGGCGTCGTTCTGGCCCTCGCCGTGCTCCTGTCGGCCGTCGGCGCGGCGGCGGCGGCGGGCGGCCCGGCCTCGCCGCAGGACGCCGCGGCGATGCAGGCGGTCGCCAAGGCGCTGGGCGCGGACAAGGCGCTCTCCGGATGGGGCACCGGCGACCCCTGCTCGTGGGACGGGGTGACCTGCGACTCCGGCGGCCGCGTCACCGCCGTCCAGGTCAAGAACAAAGGCCTGACGGGGACGCTGGCGCCCGAGGTCCGCAACCTCACCGCGCTCATGCGCCTCGAGCTCTTCAACAACAGCCTCACCGGCCCGCTCCCCCCGCTGGCCGGCCTCGACTCGCTCCAGATCCTCAACATCCACCACAACGGCTTCACCTACATCCCGGATGATTTCTTCAAGGGGCTCACCGCGCTCAAGGAGGTCTACCTCGACCACAACCCTTTCGCGGCGTGGCCGTTCCCGGCCGGCCTCGCCGACTGCGTCTCCCTCACCAACTTCTCCGCCAACAGCGTCAACATGACCGGGACGCTCCCGGACTTCCTCGGCTCGATGCCGTCCCTCCAGCAGCTCAATCTGGCAACCAACTCGCTGTCCGGGCCCGTGCCGCCGTCTCTCGCCGCCGCGACGTCCCTTGAGGTGCTCTGGCTCAACGGCCAGAAAAAAGGGAGCCCCCGCTTCAATGGCTCGATTAGCTTCGTCGCCAACATGACTAAGCTCACGGAGCTGTGGCTGCACTCCAACGACTTCACCGGCCCCTTGCCAGACTTCTCGGGGCTTACCAGCCTTTCTGAGTTGGATCTCCGCGACAACCAGCTCACCGGTCCGGTGCCAGCCAGTCTTGTCAACCTCAAGTCTCTGAAGAATGTGAGCCTGGTGAACAATTTGCTGCAGGGACCGTTCCCCAACTTCAGTTCCACAGTCAAAGCTGTAGTGGACGGTAATAAATTCTGCTTCAACGATGCCGGGAAGCCGTGTGATCCCCGTGTAGACCTGCTGCTGGAGGTAGAGGCTGGGTTCATGTACCCAGCGAAGCTCGCAGCTGGTTGGGCGGGGAACGACCCATGCAGTTATTGGCCGGGCGTTGTATGTGATAGTGGTAAGAACATCACATCGCTGAATTTTGCCAAAATGGGGCTTAACGGGAGCATCTCACCATCTATCGGGAAGATTGCCACACTTCAGATGCTATTTCTTTCAAACAACAACATTACTGGCATGGTGCCCAAGGAGCTCGCTGAGTTGCCAGCACTGAGAAAGGTCGATCTGTCATACAACAATCTATATGGGAAACTTCCTGAATTTCGCAAGAATGTGGAGGTGATACTTGATCACAACCCAAACATTGGCAAGGATGCTCCTGCGCCTGGACCAGGTGGCAGCAGCAATGACACTAAGCCTGGGGATGGAAGTGGTGGAAGCAACAAGGCTTCCTCTTCTACCGGCGTCATTGTTGGGTCAGTGGTTGGAGCTGTTGCTGTACTAGGCCTTATTGCTGCATTAGGATTCTATTGCTATAAGAGAAAGCAGAAGCCTTCCGGAAGGGTGCAGAGTCCACATGCTATGGTCATCCATCCCAGGCACTCAGGGTCAGATCCTGACATGGTAAAGATCACAGTTGCTGGGGGAAATGCCAATGGTGGTGCGGCCACGAGCGAGCCATATAGCCAGGCAAGCAGTGCCCCCCGTGATATCCATGTCGTTGAGGCTGGGAATATGGTCATTTCAATTCAAGTACTGCGTAATGTGACCAACAACTTCAGTCAGGAGAACATCCTTGGTCGTGGTGGGTTTGGCACTGTCTACAAGGGTGAGCTCCATGATGGTACAAAAATTGCTGTGAAGCGAATGGAGTCTGGTGTTATGGGCAACAAGGGGCTAAACGAGTTTAAATCAGAGATTTCTGTGCTGACCAAGGTCCGTCATCGGAACCTTGTGTCACTGCTTGGATACTGTCTTGATGGTAATGAGAGGATTCTTGTATACGAGTACATGCCACAGGGTCCAGTGAGCCAACACCTGTTTGAGTGGAAAGAACACAATTTGCAGCCGTTGGAATGGAAGAGGCGACTCAGCATTGCGCTTGATGTTGCAAGAGGTGTTGAGTACCTGCACAGCCTTGCTCAGCAAACGTTCATCCACAGAGACTTGAAACCATCAAATATACTTCTTGGTGATGACATGAAGGCCAAGGTGGCAGACTTTGGATTGGTGCGGCTTGCGCCAGCTGATGGGAAGTGTGTATCAGTAGAGACAAGGCTTGCTGGAACATTTGGATATCTTGCCCCCGAGTATGCAGGTGAGCATCCCGTATATTTTGTGCTTCACTTTTCTGATTCTCTTGTATACAGTTCAATTAACAAACACAAAATATTTAAACTATGTCATATCCAAAATAGTGTCCAAATAATTTGATATTTGTAGTGATTTTTGGACTGCCATTTAGTTCTGATGATTTTAGTATTTAAACTGTTATTGATCAGTTTAGTTCTAGGATTTATTTAGGTGCTTCATAAATATCAAGATTCAACTAGGTTGAAAATGAGTGTGTATCTGATATATGAGAACTATTGAAAATGTGCTACCAAAACATGTGTAGTATTGGACAATCAATTCAGTGATCTACTCTGATGAGCTTGTGTCCTTAGTTGGTCCATTTGACCAGAAATTAGCATCCTGTTTTATTTTTCTCTCAAATGGCTAAATGTATGTCGAGTGAACTGCTTTGCATACTCAAAAGTTCAAATATTAGTATGCCACGGAGTAGCTGTGGGCACTAACATTAACAAACATGCTCATGAGAAGATCTCTTTCGCAAGCTGAGCTAATTTTGTGCCTTGAAAATCAAAATAAAGAACAAACTTATTCATGAGAAGATTTCTTTCACAAGCTGAGCTAATTTTGTGCCTTCAAAATAAATAACTTCCAATAGCCCCAAACCGTGAATGGATCTTCATTTTTTACCTTTAGCTGGTGCAGCTACTTCCTGTCAGGAACTAAAGTCATTTATTTAAATATGATGCTGCATCATCTTTTTTACTGCAATTGTCCCAGTTAGTAATCTGAGTCTAGCTGCATATTTTAAAGCGTTTGTTCATCACTCCATTTCTGCCACTTGCAATACCTGTATAATAACTAAAACCTAACATCTTTTGCGCAGTTACTGGACGCGTGACCACAAAAGCTGATGTCTTCAGCTTTGGTGTCATTTTGATGGAGCTGGTGACGGGACGCAGGGCGCTTGATGACACACAGCCTGAGGATAGCATGCACCTGGTTACATGGTTCCGGAGAATGCAGCTCAACAATGATACGTTCCAGAAGGCGATCGACACAACCATCGAGCTTGATGAGGAGACCTTAGCCAGCGTTAGCACGGTCGCACAGCTCGCGGGTCACTGCTGTGCTAGGGAACCACATCAGAGGCCCGACATGGGTCATGCCGTCAACGTGCTCTCTACTCTTTCGGAAGTGTGGAAACCCGCAGACCCAGATTCAGACGACAGTTACGGCATCGACCTGGACATGACGCTGCCTCAGGCGTTGAAGAAATGGCAGGCCTTTGAGGACAGCAGCCATTTCGACGGCGCGACCTCTTCGTTCCTGGCGAGCTTGGATAACACCCAGACCAGCATCCCGACGCGGCCTCCAGGGTTTGCTGATTCCTTCACCTCCGCCGACGGAAGATAAACCCTGTTTGTTGGAAAGCCAGAAGCTCCGCTCGCTCAAACGATCATTCTGTTCATTCATTACTTTAGCCTCTTCTTCACCCCCTCCTCCCTCCCTCCCTCCCTGCCTTTTAAATGTTGGTGGATTTGGCCTTGTGCTGCCATGCCATGTTAGCTGTCCTTGGATCATGTATGATGATGTGGTCTTTACTCGAGAATTCCCTGGAAGTCTGCTGCGACTAACCGCTCGGTGCTGCTGCTATTATTGTTAGCTTTGAACCTAAGTAGAAGATTGTTAGGGTTGTTGGCTTGTACGTACTCAACATTGATCTGCTCCATGATTAAATTGATCCCTGTCATTCTCAGCAGCTCCACTGGTCTGGTGGTGTGGTCGTTGTTATTCAATCCTTTTTCTTCCTGGGACTATCATGAGCCAGCCTTACCTCCATCATTCGGCTTGGTTCAGCCGTCTCACCTGCCCGCGATCACGGAGCGGATAGTCTAAGTGTCTAGTGTGTGGTGCCAGGTTGGGATCGGCGAGGAGGACAGGTCATGGAGTCAATCAAATCCCCCATGTTACTGCTGACCTGCCTGAGACAGGAGTCCGGACAGCGATGGGCCGCTAGATTAGCGCCCTACCACAACCAAGATAAGAACAAGAGGCCGAATGATCAAACGACGTGACTCGAGTCTGATATAAAATGCTTATGCTTATTCTAATAATGCGTTCCAGTTATAGTGATGGCGACGCGACTGCATGGGCATGGCCCTGTCCCATCGGATTCGCACGCCGAATTAAACGTTCGAAAACCTGTGCATATATTTTCTGGTGGTGGATGGTGCTGGCAGTTGCAAAAGGCATCTTGTTTCTTCTCGCTGTCCACACCACCTTGCGATTCCAAGCTCACGTCCGCCTCAGCGCCTCGCAGTCCCCAGCTCCAGGGTGGCCTAGTTTTGGAGGCATCCTCGCCCGGCTCCGTCAACCGCCGTTAGGCCAACTTCACCGCGTGATCCCAAACGAACGTCCGTTTTGATCCGGTTCTGTCCGTTTGGGTAGGAAGATGGGGTCGTGTCCTGGGATGCGGTGGCCGTGCGTCCAACGCGCGGATGCATCCCGGCCACATACTTTTTCTATGTAAGCCTTTAATTTTTTTTTCATCATTCATTCTTGATACATGGGAATACATTATCAAATTTTGACTAGAAAAGTAAGACCAAAGAAAACAAGAACCACAACAAATACATTTTACAAAATATCCAACTTCCATAATTGCTCCTGTAAGTTGGATTAGTGCCTTCTCGATGCATTCATTGTTGATCTGCGGAGGAGCCGCCTCCATCTTGCGTGTTTCTTTCTTCTTCGAGTCTAAAGAAGTAGAGGTTGCTTCCTCGCATCTAGTCTCCTGTCTAGCCTCTAATCTAGCAACAAGTGCACTTGTCTCATCTACAGCCTCTATGCTAGCTAAAAGTGCACCAACATCTACTAAATTGCGCTCTATTAATATATCGATGTACTCTTTTTCCCAATACCAAAACTTGCATCCATTCTACACAACAAAATTTGAAGTTAGCACAACTAGTCAAATCTAGAGCACAAACCGAAGCTAAAAAAAGCACATACCACATCGTTTAAGCACTTGACGAACACCCATCCGGAATGTTCCGGCGTTGTACACACGCGGCGCACGACCTTCTTTAGGCAGTGGTCACACTTAATGAGCGGCAACGGTGCGCCGACGAACTTCTGGGCTAGCACCGAGCCCGGCCGACCGCCATTCGTGTATCTGCCGGCGGACCACCGACGGTGTAGATCCGAGCGGCTAGAGGAGGAGCCACTGCCTACATGTGGCCTTGCGGCCCTGCCATGGCCTTCCGACCCGGTGCCCGGCCAGTCCATGGTGTGGCGCGGCCTCCCACAGCCGGGCGAGCTCAAGACCGACCGGATCCGCCCCAAATTCGGTCGGCGGGTGCGCAAAACAGGTGGCCGTGGTTGGGTAGCTCGGGGGCGCCGAGGGGAAGGGGTTGGGCGAGCATGCGTCCGAGCTGCATAGCTACAATGGCAGCAACGGCGGCGGCGGCGAGGGAAGAATGGGGAAGAGTGAAGAAGAATGGAGGGCGTGCGGCCGGAGGGAGGGAGGGGGGCGGATAGAAAAAGGCGCCCCTATGCCACCGACGGGCTGGCCAGGGGAGGACACGCGCAGACGGCCCGCGCGTCCACGTGCTGTCCGTTTCACCCCAAAAGCGGCGCAAACTTGGGCCGGGGATGGGTCGAAAGCAGACACAAAACGAACAAAAATCCGATTGCGCCCGCGCGCTGGGCCGTCTGGTTCGTTTTTTTACCCCAAACGGACGCGCGCGGATAGGATGGAGTCGCGCGGTGGAGTTGGCCTTAGTGGTTCGACACGAAAACGGAGGGGGAAATGGACTGAAATTTTTGTGGGGGTCGCGCGGCCAGGATAGCTGCTTCACGTATGTACGTACCCCACCTGGGACGCTTGTGACTGACCGACCGCGACCGGTGGTCGGGTCGCTGGCTGGACAGCTTGTCGTGTGGGAAAAGCGAGCGGGCTTCCGGCCGCCCGGGACCGCTCGCCATGTCTTTTTGCTGCGCTGGGGCTGGGCGCTACGGGAAAGGTCCTTCTCTCACCGGCGCCATGGTTGTTATTGTAAGAGCATCTCCAATCGCCCCCCCAAGTGCCACCCCCACGGCCACTTTCTCTATGCCGACATCGTAAAAGGGGCAAAAAACAGCTCAGCCATGCCCCCCAAGCGCCCTCAAGACCTCATACTAGCGCCGGCAAACCCAGCCCAAACCCAGCGCGCTGGGGGGCTCCTGTGGGCGCCGGCGGAGGCAACGACCAATCCTACTCCTCCATGCATTCTTTTTCCTGGCCCACGCAATCACTTTGTGCCTAGCGATTCTTTTGAGGACGCCAACGACTGGGAACACGGGTTCATGGAGGCGCCGGCGGAAGCGTTTTGCCCCCCAGGACGTGCTATTTTCGGTCCGACGATTGTCCTGGGGGGCTCTAACGGCTGGAGATGCCCTAACCTTGGGTTGGGTTGGGTGCTACGGGAAAGCTCCTTCCACGGTTCGTTGGTGGTTAGTTTGCACTGGTGTCAAAAACACTCTTAATTATATTATAAGACGGAGAAAGTAGTACGCATCAACTCTGTTTTCGTCCGGTCTCATTAATTAACTAAGCATCATCTTCTGTTCAACTAATCAATGAGGCAAGAAATTTAATTCATTCAAGAAAATATTAACTATTCAGCCCCACGTCGCCCCGTCTCAGGCGACTCGGGTGGCCCTCCAAACCCTAGCCGCCGACCTTCATCTCCGCCCTCCCCTTCCTCCTTCGTCGTCGGAGGACGCCGCGGGACTAAGTCTGGTGGCCGACGGCGGTCTCCTCCCAGTCTCGTGATGGAAGGGGTGGGACGGGAACTCTTCCGCGAGGTGGCGTCGCCGCGATCTAGATCTTGGCGGCGCGGTGGCTGGTTCCGGCCGGAGGCCTTGTGTGGCGGCGTGGTCGTCGGGTGGCGGTCCTGTTAGGGAACGTAGCAGAAATTCAAAATTTTCTATGCATCACCAAGATCAATCTATGAAGTAATCTAGCAACGAGGGGAAGGAGAGTGCATCTACATACCCTTGTAGATCGCTAAGCGGAAGCGTTCAAGTGAATGGGGTTGATGGAGTCGTACTCGTCGTGATCCAAATCACCGAAGATCCTAGTGCCGAACGGACGGCACCTCCGTGTTCAACACACGTACAGCCCGGTGACGTCTCCTACGCCTTGATCCAGCAAGGGGAGAAGGAGAGGTTGGGGAAGACTCCATCCAGCAGCAGCACGACGGCGTGGTGGTGGTGGTGGAGGAGCGCGGGACTCCAGCAGAGCTTCGCCAAGCACTACGAGAGACGAGGAGGAAGAGAGGTAGGGCTGCGCCAAGAGGGAGAGGATCTCGTGTGTCTTGCAGCCTCCAATACCTCAAGTATATATAGGGGAAGGGGAGGGGCTGCGGCCCCACCTAGGGTTCCCTCCCTAGGGGTGGCGGCAGCCCCCAGATCCCATCTGGGTGGCGGCCACAAGGGGGGACAGGGGGAGGCGCACCTGGGGTGGGCCTTAGGGCCCATCTGCCCTAGGGTTTGCCCCCTTCCCCTCTTGGAGGCGCCTTGGGCCTTGGTGGGAGGCGCCCCAGCCCACCTAGGGGCTGGTCCCTTCCCACTATTGGCCCATGTAGGCCTCCGGGGCTGGTGGCCCCACCTGGTGGACCCCCGGACCCCTCCGGTGGTCCCGGTACACTACCGGTGATGCCCGGAACACTTCCGGTGGCCAAAACCATACTTCCTATATATCAATCTTTACCTACAGACCATTCCGGAACTCGTCGTGACGTCCGGGATCTCATCCGGGACTCCGAACAACATTCGGTAACCGCGTACATACTTTCCCTATAACCCTAGCGTCATCGAACCTTAAGTGTGTAGACCCTACGGGTTCGGGAGACATGCAGACATGACCGAGACACCTCTCCGGTAAATAACCAACAGCGGGATCTGGATACCCATGTTGGCTCCCACATGCTCCAGGATGATCTCATCGGATGAACCACGATGTCAAGGACTTAATCAATCCCGTATACAATTCCCTTTGTCTAGCGGTACGATACTTGCCCGAGATTCGATCGTCGGTATCCCGATACCTGGTTCAATCTCGTTGCCGGCAAGTCTCTTTTACTCGTTCCGTAACACATCATCCCGTGATCAACTCCTTGATCACATTGTGCACATTATGATGATGTCCTACCGAGTGGGCCCAGAGATACCTCCCCGTTTACACGGAGTGACAAATCCCAGTCTCGATTCGTGCCAACCCAACAGACACTTTCGGAGATACCTGTAGTGTACCTTTATAGCCACCCAGTTACGTTGTGACGTTTGGCACACCCAAAGCACTCCTACGGTATTCGGAAGTTGCACAATCTCATGGTCTAAGGAAATGATACTTGACATTAGAAAAGCTTTAGCATACGAACTACATGATCTTGTGCTAGGCTTAGGATTGGGTCTTGTCCATCACATCATTCTCCTAATGATGTGATCCCGTTATCAATGACATCCAATGTCCATGGTCAAGAAACCGTAACCATCTATTGATCAACGAGCTAGTCAACTAGAGGCTTACTAGGGACGTGGTGTTGTCTTTGTATCCACACATGTATCTGAGTTTCCTATCAATACAATTCTAGCATGGATAATAAACGATTATCATGAACAAGGAAATATAATAATAACCAATTTATTATTGCCTCTAGGGCATATTTCCAACAGTCTCCCACTTGCACTAGAGTCAATAATCCAGTTCACATCGATATGTGATTAACACTCAAGGTCACATCCCCATGTGACTAACACCCAAAGAGTTCTGGGTTTGATCATGTTATGCTTGTGAGAGAGGTTTCAGTCAATGGGTCTGCAACATTCAGATCCGTATGTACTTCGCAAATTTCTATGTCATCTTGTAGATGCAACTACTATGCTACATTTGGAGCCATTTCAAATAACTGTTCTACTTGGAGCTATTCTAAATTGTTGCTCCATTATACGTATCCGGTATCTCTACTCAGAGCTATCCGGATAGGTGTTAAGCTTGCATCGACGTAACTTTTTACGTCGAACTCTTTATCACCTCCATAACCGAGAAACATATCCTTATTCCTCTAAGGATAATTTAGACCGCTATCTGGTGATCTACTCCTAGATTACCTTTGTACCCTCTTGCCAGATATGTGGCAAGGCACACATCAGGTGCGGTACTCAGCATGGCATACCGTATAGAGCCTATGACAAAAGCATAGGGGACGACCTTCGTCCTTCCTCTTTCTTCTGCCGTGGTCGAGCTTTAAGTCTTAACTTCATACCTTACAACTCAGGCAAGAACTCCTTCTTTTGCTGATCCATCTTGAACACCTTCAAGATCATGTCAAGGTATGTGCTCATTTGAAAGTACCATTAAGCATTTTGATCTATCCTTATAGATCTTGATGCTCAATGTTCAAGTAGCTTAATCCAGGCTTTCCATTGAAAAACACTTTCCAAACAACCCTATATGCTTTCCAGAAATTCTACGTCATTTCTGATCAACAATATGTCAACAACATATATTCATCAAAAAATTTATAGTGCTCCCACTCACTTCTTTGGAAATACAAGTTTCTCATAAACTTTGTATACACCCAAAATCTTTGATCATCTCATCAAAGCATACATTCTAACTCCGAGATGCTTACTCCAGTCCTTGGAAGGATTGCTGGAGCTTTGCATACTTATTAGCATCTTTCAGGATTGACAAAACCTTCCGGTTGTATCACATACAACCTTTCCTCAAAAAATCGTCGAGGAAACAATGTTTTGACATCCTATCTGCAAGATTTCATAAATAATGCAGTAATCGCTAATATAATTCCAACAGACTCTTAGCATCGCTACGAGTGAGAAAGTCTCATCGTAGTCAACTCCTTGAACTTGTCGGAAAACATCTTAACGACAAGTCGAGCTTTCTTAATGGTGATACTTACCATCATTGTCCGTCTTCCTTTTAAAATCCATATGTACCTAACAGCCTTATGACCATCAAGTAGTTCTTCCAAAGTCTACACTTTGTTTTCATATATGGATCCTCTCTCGGATTATATGGCCTCGAGCCATTTTGGAATCCAGGCCCACCATCGCTTCTCCATAGCTCGTAGGTTCATTGTTGTCTAGCAACATGACTTCCAAGACAGGATTACGTATCACTCTGAAGTAGTACGCATCCTTGTCATCCCACGAGGTTTGGTAGTGACTTGATCTGAAGTTTCATGATCACTATCATAAGTTTCCACTTCAATTGGTGTAGGTGCTATAGGAACAACTCCCTGTGCCCTGCCACACACTAGTTGAAGAGACGGTTCAATAACCTCATCAAGTCTCCACCATCCTCCCACTCAATTCTTTCGAGAGAAACTTTTCCTCAAGAAAGGACCCGATTCTAGAAACAATCCCTTATTGCTTTCGGATCTGAGACAGGAGGTATACCCAACTGTTTTTGGGTGTCCTATGAAGATGCATTTATCCGCTTTGGGTTCGAGCTTATTAGCCTGAAACTTTTTCACATAAGCATCGCAGCCCCAAACTTTTAAGAAATGTCAGCTTAGGTTTCTCTAAACCGTTGTTCATACGGTGTCATCTCATCAGAATTACGTGGTGCCCTATTTAAAGTGAATGTGGTTGTCTCTAATGCCTAACCCATAAACTATCGTGGTAATTCGATAAGAGACATCATGGTATGCATCATATCCAATAGGGTGCAGTTATGATGTTCGGACACACCATCACACTATGGTGTTCCAGGCTGTATTAGTTGTGAAACGATTTCCACAATGTCTTAATTCTGTGCCAAACTCGTAATTCAGATATTCATCTCTATGATTATATCATAGATATTTTATCCTCTTGTCACGACGATCTTTCAACTTCACCCTGAAATTACTTGAACCTTTCAATAATTCAGACTCGTGATTCATCAAGTAAATATACTCAACATCTACTCAAATCATCTGTGAAGTAAGAACATAACGATGTCCACTACACGCCTCAACACTCATTGGACTGCACACATCAAAATGTATTACTTCCAACAAGTTGCTTTCTAGTTCCATTTTACTAAAAACGAGGCTTTCAGTCATCTTGCCCATGTGGTATGATTTGCATGTCTCAAGTGATTCAAAATCAAGTGAGTCCAAACGGTCCATTTGCATGGAGTTTCTTCATGCATATACACCAATAGACATGGTTCGCATGTCTCAAACTTTTCAAAAACGAGTGAGCCCAAAGATCCATCAACATGGAGCTTCTTCATGCGTTTTATACCGATATGACTTACGTGGCAGTGCCACAAGTAGGTGGTACTATCATTACTATCTTATATCTTTTGGCATGAACATGTGTATCACTACGATCGAGATTCAATAAACCATTTTAGGTGCAAGACCATTGAAGGTATTATTCAAATAAACAGAGTAACCATTATTCTCCTTAAATGAATAACCGTATTGCGATAGACATAATCCAATCATGTCTATGCTCAACGCAAACACCAATCTCGATGGTAGAGGGAGCGTGCGATGCTTGATCACATCAAGCTTGGGAAAAACTTCCAACACATATCGCCAGCTCACCTTTAGCTAGTCTCCGTTTACTCCGCAGCCTTTTATTTCGAGTTTACTAACACTTAGCAACCGAACCGGTATCTAATACCATGGTGCTACTAGGAGTACTAGTAAAGTACACAATGTATATCCAATATACTTCTATCGACCTTGCCAGCCTTCTCATCTACCAAGTATCTAGGGTAATTCTGCTCCAGTGGCTGTTCCCCTTATTACAGAAGCACTTAGTCTCGGGTTTGTGTTCAACCTTGGGTTTCTTCACTAGAGCAGCAGCTGAATTGCCGTTTCATGAAGTATCCCTTCTTGCCCTTGCCCTTCTTGAAACTAGTGGTTTCACCAACCATCAACAATTGATGCTCCTTCTTGATTTCTACTTTTGTGGTGTCAAACATCGCGAATATCTCAAGGATCATCATATATGTGCCCGATATATTATAGTTCATCACGAAGCTCTAGCAGCTTGGTGGTAATGACTCTGGAGAAACATCACTATCTCATCTGGAAGATCAACTCCCACTCGATTCAAATGATTGTTGTACTCAGACAATCTGAGCACAAACTCAACAATTGAGCTTTTCTCCCTTAGTTTGCAGGCTAAGAAAATCGTCGGAGGTCTTATACCTCTTGACGTGGGAACGAGCCTGAAATCCCAATTTCAGCCCTCGAAACATCTCATATGTTTCGCGACGTTTCAAAACGTCTTCGGTGCCTCAACTCTAAACCGTTTAACTGAACTATCACGTAGTTATCAAAATGTGTATGTCAGATGTTCGCAACATCCACAAACGACGTTCGAGGTTCAGCACACTGAGCGGTGCATTAAGGACATAAGCCTTCTATGAAGCAATGAGGACAATCCTCAGATTACGGACCTAGTCCGCATAATTGCTACTATCAACTTTCAACTAAATTTTCTCTAGGAACATATCTAAACGTAGAACAGAAACGCGAGCCACGACATAATTTGCGAAGACCTTTTGACTATGTTCAGGATAATTAAGTTCATCTTATGAACTCCCACTCAGATAGATATCCCTCTAGTCATCTAAGTGATTACATGATCCGAGTCAACTAGGCTGTGTCCGATCATCACGTGAGACGGACTAGTCAACATCGGTGAACATCTTCATGTTGATCGTATCTACCATACGACTCATGCTCGACCTTTCGGTCTCTTGTGTTCCGAGGCCATGTCTGTACATGCTAGGCTCGTCAAGTCAACCTAAGTGTTTCGCATGTGTTCCGAGGCCATGTCTGTACATGCTAGGCTCGTCAACACCCATTGTATTCGAACGTAAGAATCTATCACACCCGATCATCACGTGGTGCTTCGAAACGACGAACTTTCGCAACGGTGCACAGTTAGGGGGAACACTTTCTTGAAATTTTAATGAGGGATCATCTTATTTACTACCGTCGTTCTAAGCAAATAAGATGTATAAACATGATAAACATCACATGCAATCAAATAGTGACATGATATGGCCAATATCATATTGCTCCTTTTGATCTCCATCTTCGGGGCTCCATGATCATCATCGTCACCGGCATGACACCATGATCTCCATCATCATGATCTCCATCATCGTGTCTTCATGAAGTTGTCTCGCCAACTATTACTTCTACTACTACAGCTAACGGTTAGCAATAAAGTAAAGTAATTACATGACGTTTATGTTGACACGCAGGTCATAAATAAATTAAGACAACTCCTATGGCTCCTGCCGGTTGTCATACTCATCGACATGCAAGTCGTGATTCCTATTACAAGAACATGATCATCTCATACATCACATATATCATTCATCACATCCTTTGGCCATATCACATCACAAAACACTTGCTGCAAAAACAAGTTAGACGTCCTCTAATTGTTGTTGCAAGTTTTTACGTGGCTGCTATAGGTTGCTAGCAAGAACGTTTCTTACCTACGCCAAAACCACAACGTGATATGCCAATTTCTATTTACCCTTCATAAGGACCCTTTTCATCGAATCCGATCCGACTAAAGTGGGAGAGACAGACACCCGCTAGCCACCTTATGCAACTAGTGCATGTCAGTCGGTGGAACCAGTCTCACGTAAGAGTACGTGTAAGGTCGGTCCGGGCCGCTTCATCCCACGATGCCGCCGAATCAAGATAAGACTAGTAACGGCAAGTAAATTGACAATATCGACGCCCACAACAACTTGTGTTCTACTCGTGCATAGAAACTACGCATAGACCTAGCTCATGATGCCACTATTGGGGAACGTAGCAGAAATTCAAAATTTTCTACGCATCACCAAGATCAATCTATGGAGTAATCTAGCAACGAGGGGAAGGAGAGTGCATCTACATACCCTTGTAGATCGCTAAGCGGAAGCGTTCAAGTGAACGGGGTTGATGGAGTCGTACTCGTCGTGATCCAAATCACCGAAGATCCTAGTGCCGAACGGACGGCACCTCCGTGTTCAACACACGTACAGCCCGGTGACGTCTCCTACGCCTTGATCCAGCAAGGGGAGAAGGAGAGGTTGGGGAAGACTCCATCCAGCAGCAGCACGACGGCGTGGTGGTGGTGGAGGAGCGCAGGACTCCAGCAGAGCTTCGCCAAGCACTACAAGAGACGAGGAGGAAGAGAGGTAGGGCTGCGCCAAGAGGGAGAGGATCTCGTGTGTCTTGCAGCCTCCAATACCTCAAGTATATATAGGGGAAGGGGAGGGGCTGCGCCCCCACCTAGGGTTCCCTCCCTAGGGGTGGCGGCAGCCCCCAGATCCCATCTGGGTGGCGGCCACAAGGGGGGACAGGGGGAGGCGCACCTGGGGTGGGCCTTAGGGCCCATCTGCCCTAGGGTTTGCCCCCTTCCCCTCTTGGAGGCGCCTTGGGCCTTGGTGGGAGGCGCCCCAGCCCACCTAGGGGCTGGTCCCTTCCCACTATTGGCCCATGTAGGCCTCCGGGGCTGGTGGCCCCACCTGGTGGACCCCCGGACCCCTCCGGTGGTCCCGGTACACTACCGGTGATGCCCGGAACACTTCCGGTGGCCAAAACCATACTTCCTATATATCAATCTTTACCTACAGACCATTCCGGAACTCGTCGTGACGTCCGGGATCTCATCCGGGACTCCGAACAACATTCGGTAACCGCGTACATACTTTCCCTATAACCCTAGCGTCATCGAACCTTAAGTGTGTAGACCCTACGGGTTCGGGAGACATGCAGACATGACCGAGACACCTCTCCGGTAAATAACCAACAGCGGGATCTGGATACCCATGTTGGCTCCCACATGCTCCAGGATGATCTCATCGGATGAACCACGATGTCAAGGACTTAATCAATCCCGTATACAATTCCCTTTGTCTAGCGGTACGATACTTGCCCGAGATTCGATCGTCGGTATCCCGATACCTTGTTCAATCTCGTTACCGGCAAGTCTCTTTACTCGTTTCGTAACACATCATCCCGTGATCAACTCCTTGATCACATTGTGCACATTATGGTGATGTCCTACCGAGTGGGCCCAGAGATACCTCTCCGTTTACACGGAGTGACAAATCCCAGTCTCGATTCGTGCCAACCCAACAGACACTTTCGGAGATACCTGTAGTGTACCTTTATAGCCACCCAGTTACGTTGTGACGTTTGGCACACCCAAAGCACTCCTACGGTATCCGGGAGTTGCACAATCTCATGGTCTAAGGAAATGATACTTGACATTAGAAAAGCTTTAGCATACGAACTACATGATCTGTGCTAGGCTTAGGATTGGGTCTTTGTCCATCACATCATTCTCCTAATGATGTGATCCCGTTATCAATGACATCCAATGTCCATGGTCAGGAAACCGTAACCATCTATTGATCAACGAGCTAGTCAACTAGAGGCTTACTAGGGACATGGTGTTGTCTATGTATCCACACATGTATCTGAGTTTCCTATCAATACAATTCTAGCATGGATAATAAACGATTATCATGAACAAGGAAATATAATAATAACCAATTTATTATTGCCTCTAGGGCATATTTCCAACAGGTCCGATGGCGGCGGCGCGAATCGAACATCGTGGAGGACCTGGCTGGAAGATCGGGTCGGGTGCATGTGGAGGTGGACTCCGGCCATGGCTTGGCCAGCGTGATCGCCTCGCTGCAAGGCAGCGGTTGCAGGGGCGGTGGCGTCCGGTGAGGTCCAGATCGTCCTCGCATGCATAGCGTGGACGTACCCACGTCCAAGGCAGAGCTACTCCGGCGTTCCAACGGATTCGACCTCGGATCCCGTTCGGTACAGAGACGATGAAGAACGTGCTTGGGATTCATCCTAATTGATCTTCCCGCATGGGGCGGTGGGGGGCAGCACTCCCACCATGCTCCAGTGGCGGCGCCGTTCGGCAGTGGTCATAGCGTTAGGATACACCGCAGTGGTAGTGCAGTTGTTGATGATCGCCGGATCTGGGCGGCCAGATCCAGGGCTTTAAACGGGGTCTTGCAGACGCGTAGGTTGTCGGTTGGATGTTCTTGGGACGAATCCGGATGAAACTTGGTCTTCGGCCGGTGATGCTGACGCCCTTGGCGTCGTTTCCTTCATGAAGGCATCATCGAAGTGAAGCTCCCAACTCCTCCCGCTACCTTCAGGGGAAACCCTTGGTCGGTTGATCGGATGATGGCGGCGCTCTTGTGTCGCTCCCTCCTTGGGGCGTCATTCTTGGAGGTGTGCATTGGCTCGAGGGACCAATGGACGGTTCTAGCGTTGGAGCGGTATTTCACGTCACACATCGACGATGTGAAGTCTCGGCGACGGATGTATGATGATGGACATGCGAAGGGAGGTGACGTTGTCTCGCGCCGTGGTGGTGTCGACAGTAGGTCTGGCAAGGTTGATGTGTCAGTTCATACTCTGAAGATGGATCGGTGAAAGAGGCGACGGCGGCCTGCTCGACCGGTGTGTGCACCGCACCTGGCAAGAGGCTTGGTTGAAAATCATGCGCTCTTGAGCAATTCCGGTGCACTCCCCTATTGAAAATCATGCGCCGCTCCTGAGTAATTTCATAATGAAAAGCACACTAGGACAAACAAACAAGGTCCTGGCTGGCATGTGACTGGTGCCGGGGCAGTTGAGAGCCAATCAGCCGGGGCTCTGCATCGGATTACAAGTGAGAATCTCACACGTCGTCCGGAAGGAGAAAGGCAGAGTGCCGAAGGCACAGCACAAAAGCGGATGGGTGGCGACGCTCGTGCGCTGTTCCAGACGTAGCGTAGTGTGGAGTATGGACGGACGGGCAGGGACAAAGAAAGAACAGCTCACTCACCAGTCACCGGGGAGGGGCGGGCAGGCAGGCGGGCGAGTGAAGCAAGCCACCTGTGTTGCTCTTGCTTGTGGTGCCAATTTCGTGCTGTCGGGCCTGCTGCTGCCTCTGCGCGTCTCGTTGCGGCGTCCCGTCTCCCGTGCGTGTGGACCGGGGCAAGGAGAAGAGACCGCAAAAGGGGCCAGGCACCGCACCGCGTCGCCTTTGTCCTCGCAAAAGTGGCCAACTATTTTAATCCACTGGGGGCGTACATTAGGGCATGTATAATGATGTTATCTTAATAGTGTCACATAGAACAAAAGATGAGGTGGACAAAAGAGAACTCAAAAGTGATCTTTTAGCATAATATGTCTCATCATGTTTTTACGAATAACTAGTTATTGAAGATAAGGCTATGTAAATATTTTTTTTATCATCTCTAAACTACATGCAAGACTTAAGATAAGACTATACTACCGTATGTACACTATATGCCCTTATGTACACTATACTACCGTATTTGCTGCCCTAAAGGATGTTATATATACACTACCGGTACGACTTGCAGGGGCGTATCTGGGCCCCAGGCCCGGGGCTTGGCTATTTTTTTTAGTTATTACCTAGCTATACTTTTAAATGGGCCCGGGGCGTAGCCCAACACACTGCCAGGGCCCAGGCCAGCCTCTCCATCTTCGCACTTGCACACAGCCCAGGTCGCCCACGCACACCCACGCGAGTTCCGGCATTCCCTAAACGGCGCCCGCTATAGGCAACCGCGCAAACGGGCGCACACCTCTCCCTCCTTCACGTGTCTTCTTGGGCCGGCCCATCGTTCCTTTTTTTTTCTGTTGTAAATCACAAAACTGCAAATGTGTGTGGTGGAAATCGAACCCGCGACCTCCTCTTCGTTTGAAACATACGCTAACCACCGCACCAATCTTACCTCATGTGTTCAATAATATCTTCTTCACTGTTTTCTTCTCATGTCTATTTTTTCATTTTTCTTGTTTATTCGAAAGGGTTTTGTTCGGTGTTTTTTTTCTTTTGTTCATTTCAATAAATTATTTTCAAATTAATGAACTTTTCCAAAATCGATGAACTTTTTTTGAAATCGAAGAACTTTGTTCCAAATTTGATGAACATTTTTTTGAATTGGATGAACTTTTTTTTTCCAAAATTGACGAACTTTTTTCAAATTTGATGAACTTTTTTTAAAATTCAATGAACTTTTTTCGAATTCGATGAACTCTTTTCCAAAATCAATGAAGTTTTTTCAAATTTGATGAACTTTTTTTGAATTCGATGAACTTTTTTCCAAAATCGATGAACTCTTTTCCAAAATTGATGAACTTTTTTCAAATTTGATGAAGTTTTTTTTCAAATTTGTGAACTAATTTTCAAAATTTATTTGTGTAATTTTTTTTAAAATCGATGAACTTTTCTGAAATTGATAAACTTTTTTGAGAATTGATGAACTTTTTTGAAAATTGATAAGCTCTTTTTGAGAATAGATGAAGTTTTTGTTCAGAATCAACGAACTTTTTTCAGATTTTCTGGAAGTTTTTAAAAATCGATGAACCTTTTCAGATTTTTGTGAACTTTTGGAAAATTGATAATTTTTTTCTAATTCATGATTCTTTCTAAAATCTGTGGACTTCTGAGAAAAAAAGACACATTTTTGCCAAAAGAAATCAAGCTTTCCTAAAATTTTTTCATATAATTTAAATATCTACGCGGCTACTGTTCTTATGTATCATCGCGCTGCAATGTTTCATATATTCGTAGTAGCTCGAGTGGTCAGCCAACCACTTACTGGAGTGTTCTTTTTTGCGCTACTACCTATGTGTTCGTGGGCCTTGCCCATACCAGCAGGCGCGTGGGCGCCAGAAACTCCAACCGGCAGCGCCAGTTAGGAGCTCTTCGCGAGTTCGAGTGCGCCGCCGCCCGCCGGTGATTCCCCTCCGCTACGGCGCTCCCCAGCCGTCCCAGGTCCCTTCGCCGTTCGCATGCTACCGGCTCTCTCTGCACGCCAGCTCTGCTCCAGGCTCCGACCTCCCATGCCCTGGTCTCCGCCTGTCCGCCACGCACTGCAGGGACTGCCGGCCTCAGGACTGGCCAGACCCGGACTAGCTGCACCACCGTCTATCCGCAGACTAGCTTGGTAATATGTGGATGTGCATTGTCCTACTGCCTTGCTGCTGTTCTTAAAATTTTGTAGATTGAACATTTTTAGATCTGCTTACTATAATGTGTGGATTTGCTACTGCACTACTGCTTATCGTTGTTGCTGTTGTCAAACATTCAGTTTCACTTGAATTATATTCGAATGTGAATGTTTCTATTGCTGCTGTTAATATTAATTTTATTTCATTTTGTAGAAATAAAAGATGAAGAGATACTTTTCATCCGTGGCCGTTACGGAAATGTCTATGCCCAGAGATATTTTTGGTGCAATTGAGCCATATTTGAGGTATTCTTTGAGGTAGCTATAGCTTGATGGATCTTAAGTTTTACTCTTGCGACGGGAAAAAAAATTGGGCCAGGGGCTTGCTCCAATCCTGGATCCGCCACTGACAACTTGTGAACGTTAAGAAATGAGCATGTATCACTTTGTCCTGCTGAGAGCCTTGCATTTGCCATCATGGCAAAGGGCTGAATTTGTGAGTGCGAAGTTTTGGTGGACGGCTACATTGGTGGACTTTATTTCAAATGATTCAAAAAAATGATATTTTTCAAGTTAAAAAATGTAAAAAAATTCTGTTAAAACTTATACATATTCGCGACGGATCTGTAAAATTTCGTTCAAAAATATTGTTGTTTGAGAGTTGCACAAAAAAAAACCTGGCCCAACAACAACCAAAAAAAGGGCCCGTTTTCCTTTATGTATTTGTTTTTTGTATACGATACGTATGAAAGTATATTGTTATGAAATTTCCCCTGAACGTGTTATATATGCATTTGTGTATGTACAAAAAATTTCTATTTTACTGTGATGTGGAAATATGTTTTTTTTTAAGTCCGCCATGTAGCCCGTCGTCCATTTGCTTTTTTTGCTTTGGACAATTTGTCACTGTCTCACTCCATACTGCTAGACCAATTCTGTTTTTTTTTCTTATTTATTTACAACATGTGTATGATTATATTGACGAGTAAAGATAAAGGCAGCATGCATAATGATACATTCCTGACATCTCTTTGGCCAGCAACTGTATAATAAGGTTTCTCGTTTTGTGACAAGATTTTGTGTCAAGTGCTTCAGAATTATGCAAGGGTTCAATGAAGACTTTTTGGCTATCATCGATAAGATCAAAACGGCTTCATTAGGGGAGCAACGACAGTGACATGTCGATGGCTCGTTCTGATGATAATAGTGACCGTTCTGTGGTCTCAGAATCTTGTAATCTTTATTATGTTTGAAATGTTTTATACTTCCGATGAACTCTTATAAAGTTATAATAGATCCGATCATTCTCGCAAATAAATAAATAAATAAAGGCAACCTAAAAAAAATGAAGCGAGCACGACTTACTCGGAAACCAAGAATTCCTCTGTGCAGTTGGGATTTGCCACATTGACGTGTTGTTGTTGCTTTTCGTATGTGCATGCAGACACGTAGTAGAACAAATATTTAGCGGACATGGATAATTTCCATATCAAAATCAGTTTGCGTTGTGTGCTCGCGCGAAATGTCCATGGCGTTTTCCGACCAAGACATGGCCGGCAGCCCGGCATGTAAGTGAGCATCGACACTAGCGAAACTGGGTCACGGAAAGAATAAGAAGAAAAAAAAAGAACTCAATGTCAATGTGTTCAAGGCATTCACGACAAAAGAAAAAAAAAGCATTTAAACCCATTTCAAGTCGCTTGAATTTACGTACATGGACGCGCATCTCAAAGGTTGAAGTCCTAATTCCAAACACCAAAAAAAAATGCTCATCTATTTTATCGGGTCGCTGTCCACACCACCTTGCGATTCCAAGCTCATGTCCACCTCAGTGTCTCGCAGTCTCCGGTCGCCGGGCGCGTAGTTTTGGAGACATCTCCACACCGGCTCCGTCAATCGGTTCGAGACGAAAACAGAGGTGAAAATGGACTGAATTTTTTTTTGATGTCGCGCGGCCGGGCTTGCTGCTCCACGTACGTACGTGCCCCACCTGGCACGCCTGTGACTGACCGACCGCGACCGGTGGCCGGGTCGCTGGCTGGACAGCTTGTCGTGTGGGAAAAGCGAGCAGGCCTCCCGCCCGGGACCGCGCGCCATGTCTTTTTGCTGCCATGCCCATGGTTGTTATTGTTAACCTTGGGTTTCTCGGGCTCGTTGGTTGTTCGTGTGATGTTTACATGTACTACTACTCTGTTTTCACCCGGTTTTTTTGTTAATTAACCGAGCATTCCTCTTCTGTTCAAATAATATAATTGATAAGGCAGGCGAATATTTTAAATTCATTCAAGAAAAAACTATGCAGCCACGGCTACGGTGCACCCCCCCTCTAGAAGATCATGCGCTCTTGAGCAGTTCCATAATCAAAAGCACACAAGGACAAACAAGGTCTTGGTTGGCATGCGACTGATGCTGGGGCAGTTGAGAGCCAATCAGCTGGGGCTCTGCACATAGAATTGAGTATCTCACACGTCGTCCGGAAGGAGAAAGGCAGGGGCGCCAAGGCACAGCACAAAAGCGGATGGAGGTTGGATGGACGGACGGGCAGGGACAAAGAACAGCTCACTCGCCAATTGTGGCCGTGTGGGGCAGGCGGGCGAGTGAAGCAAGCCACCTGTCCTGTGTTGCTCTTGCTTGTCCCGAGCGACCGGTGCCAATTTCGTGCTGTCGGGCCTGCTGCTGCCTCTGCGCGTCTCGTTGCGGCGTCGGGAAAGGGGAAGAGCCCGCAAAAGGGGCCTTTGCCCTCGCAAAAGTGCCCAACTATTTTGCTCCACTGGCCTCGTACATTATGTACACTACTACCGTATTTGCTGCCCTAGAGGATGTTATATGTACTACTGGCACGACTTGTGAACGTTGAGCATGTATCACTTTGTCGTGCTGAGAGCCTTGCATTTGCCATCATAGCAAAAGGCTGAATTTGTGAGTGCCAAGTTTTGGTGGACGGCTACATTGCTGGATTTTATTTCAAATGATTCAAAAATGACATTTTCACGTTTAAAAAAAAGTCAAAAAAATAGGTGTAAACTTATACATATTCGCGTTGGACATGTAAAGTCTTGTTCAAAAATATTATTGTTTGCAAGCTCTTCAACAAAAAAAATGTTTGCAAGCTGCACACAAAAAAATCCTGGCCCAACAACAACAAAAAGGGCCCATTTTTCCTTTATGTATTTGTTTCTTTTGTATACGATATGTATGAAAGTATATTGTTATGCTGGTCACACACTTGTCTGCTCATATACCAACTTTCCCCTCCCCTCCAGGGTCGCACGTGCGAGCGACCCCGAGGGGACGAAACCCTAGCTAGCGAACCCTACCCCAGATCCACTCGACCGCAGCCGTCGGCCCTGGCGATGGTGGCGGCCCCCTAGCCGCCAAAGGCGACGGGGAGGAGAGCACGCCTTGTGGCACTGACTTCGCACAGAGGAGGCTTCATCGGGCATCGCACGTCGGCGATGCTGAGAGGCGGTGGGCGGCGATAGGAGGGTCATGGCGGAGCAGCGTGCTGGCTGGCGAAGGATCCATAGCTCGGAGGGGTGAGCGGCCATGGAAGCGGCGGCGCTGGCCTGGAGGCGACGATGGGCTGCGACGCGAGGGCTGCATCCGTGCGGCTTCCTGGGGCCATGAACGTGAAGCTGGCAGTGCCACAGCCGTCGGTGGTGCTTCCTGGAGGCGGCGAAAACCGCATGGAGCTACCGCCAGCGGCCATGGTGAGGGTGATGCGGGCTAGATCTGGGCCCAGCCAGGGCCCGATCTGGGCTGGGGGACGGCCTGCACTGTAGCTGTCAGGAGCGTGACAACAACGGTTCCTCAACCACGCAGGAGGTGCTCGAAGGTGGGGGTTGCGGGTGCTCGGCCAGATCAGAGTTGGAAGAGAGGTGGGATCTTGTGGTGCAGGTTGTCGTTGTTCCATGACGCATCGGCCACGACATTGAATTGCCACAGCGGCGGCGATGTGAACAACGTGGACAGTGGTTCCATTCCGATGGGCGAGGAGGATGGTGTGCGACGTTACAAACAAAAGTCTGTATCCGTCTTCAGTCGGGGCCGGCGACGACGGTGCCCGTGGGTGTCGTTTCCCTCCTTGGAGGCATTGCCGAGGTGTGTCGACACCGTACTCACTTCATTCCGGTTTGGTTGATGTCTCGGGGTGAAAGCCTAGGTTTGGAGTTGGACCGACGCGATAGCGGCGTCCTCGATGCCGTCCCTCTGTTGAGAGTATTGTGTTTGGAGACACGACATGGAGGTTGTAAGTGCATCTAGTGCCACCCCTAGTTGGTTTTGGAGTATTGACGACAAACGTGGTTGAGGGACTAATGTGTTTGTGAGAATTGCAGGATAACACGGGTAGTAGTCCCTCATTGATTCGGTTTACCCACCAAAGATGATCCCTAAAAATGTATGAAGACATTGAATACAATGGTGGTTCCTGAAGACATTCACGTTGAAGATAATGACGATGAAAACATTCACTTGAAGACTATGGAGTGCGAAGACATAGTTTCTTTCGTACTTTCCTTTTCTTCTTTCTTGAGTCATAGGAACCACCGTACTGTTAAGTGGGGTCCAAGAGAACAAAGTCAGATGACTGAAATGATGCTCAACCAAAATCCTATGTCTTCGAGCGAAGATAATGAGAGCAAATCTTATCCAGAGTTGGATGAGTCAGCTTTGCTTGTAGCCCAAGCCAAGCTGTCGCGTGTGTTTGAAATCCGATCGTTGGACACATGTCGGTTCCTTAGTGACTCACGGTCATTTCGGACATATCATGTCGGGTTGCCTCAAGGCTATAAATAGCCCACCCCCCTACACCATAAATTGGTGGCTGATCAGAGTTAGTGCACGGCTTTTGTCGTTTGAGAGCAACCCACCTCCGAAGCCTTTGAGAGAGAGAGATCCTTGCGAGGATGAGGTCTACTACACAACCTTCTTCTTGTAGACGTTGTTGGGCCTCCAAGTGCAGAGGTTTGTAGGACAGTAGCAAATTTCCCTCAAGTGGATGACCTAAGTTTTATCAATCCGTGGGAGACGTAGGATGATGATGGTCTCTCTCAAACAACCCTGCAACCAAATAACAAAGAGTCTCTTGTGTCCCCAACACACCCAATACAACGGTAAATTGTATAGGTGCACTAGTTCGGCGAAGAGATGGTGATACAAGTGCAATATGGATAGTAGATATAGGTTTTTGTAATATGAAATTATAGAAACAGCAAGGTAACTAATGATAAAAGTGAGCTAAAACGGTATTGCAATGCGTTGAAACAAGGCCTAGGGTTCATACTTTTACTAGTGCAAGTACTCTCAACAATAATAACATAATTGGATCATATAACAGTCCCTCAACATGCAACAACGAGTCACTCCAAAGTCACCAATAGCGGAGAACAAACGAAGAGATTATTGTAGGGTATGGAACCACCTCAAAGTTATTCTTTCTGATCGGTGTATTCAAGAGTCCGTAGTAAAATGACACGAAGCTATTCTTTCCGTTCGATCTATCCTAGAGTTCGTACTAGAATAACACCTTAAGACACAAATCAACCAAAACCTAATGTCACCTAGATACTCCAATGTCACCTCAAGTATCCGTGGGTATGATTATACGATATGCATCACACAATCTCAGATTCATCTATTCAACCAACACAAAGAACTTCAAAGAGTGCCCCAAAGTTTCTACCGGAGAGTCAAGACGAAAACGTGTGCCAACCCCTATGCATAAGTTCACAAGGTCACTGAACCCGCAAGTTGATCACCAAAACATACATCAAGTAGATCACGTGAATATCCCATTTGTCACCACAGATAAGCACATGCAAGACATACATCAAGTGTTCTCAAATCCTTAAAGACTCAATCCGATAAGATAAATTCAAAGGGAAAACTCAATCCATTACAAAAGAGTAGAGGGGGAGAAACATCATAATATCCAACTATAATAGCAAAGCTCACGATACATCAAGATCTTTCCATATCAAGAACACGAGAGAGAGAGAGAGAGAGAGAGATCAAACACATAGCTACTGATACATACCCTCAATCCCGAGGGTGAACTACTCCCTCCTCGTCATGTTGAGCGCCGGGATGATGAAGATGACCACCGGTGATGGATCCCCCCTCTGGCAGGGTGCCAGAACGGGTCTAGATTGGTTTTCAGTGGCTACAGAGGCTTGCAGCGGCGGAAATCCCGATCTAGGTTTCTTTCTGGGGGTTTCTGTATTTATAGGAATTTTTGGCGTCGGTTTCATGTGAGGGGGGTCTCCGAGTCGTCCACGAGATAGGGGGACGCGCCCAGGGGGTGGGCGCTCCCTCCACCCTCATGGACTGCTCGTGACTCTTCTGGCCCAACTCTTTTACTCCGGGGGCTTCTTTTGGTCCATAAAAAATCATCAAAAATTGACACGTCAATTGGACTCCGTTTGGTATTCCTTTTATGTAAAACTCAAAAATAAGGAAAAAACAGAAGCTGGCACTGGGCTCTAGGTTAATAGGTTAGTCCCAAAAATCATATAAAAAAGTATGAATGCATATAAAACATCCAAGATGGATAATGTAATAGCATGGAACAATCGAAAATTATAGATACGTTGGAGACGTATCAGAGGACAAAACCCGAAACACCCAGAGCCAAAGAGTGTTAGGCATCACTGAAGTCTTTCTGTCTGCGTGACCTGAAGACTTGTTACACTTGAGGATTGTGCATCCTCCAGCCGGTTAGGCATCGTGTTCTGAGCATCCAAGAGTCATTGTGGATCGCTAGTGAACGGAGTCTGTGAAGGTTTGAAAGTCTACCTTGAAGACTTACCAGAGTAATTGGGCGAGGACTGGGTGTCCTTAGCTCAAGGGGAATAAGGTGAAGACGCGGTCTTCTAAGATCAATCTCAGCCTCCCTAACCAGACATACAGTTGTCACAGTAACTGGAATTGTTCTACCAAATCCTTGTCTTCATCAAGCTCCTGGTTCTATCTTCCAACTCATTTACATTTCAGTTTGTCTTCGTGAAGTCATTGCTTGCACGCCTGATCTGTTTGACTTCACTGTGTAAAGACTATTATCTGTTTGGCTTCATACTGTCTTCCATTCCGATCCATACTACCTAGCTGCTATTAGTATTCTTGCTTTCACTATATTGCTTACATAACTATGGCTCGTCTAGTGTAGTTCATCTTCCGCTGCATATCATATAGGTTCATTTTGATTATTTGTCTTCAAAGACTTCGTGTTTTGAAGACTTTCATAAAAATTGCCTATTCACCCCCCTCTAGTCGATAACTAGCACTTTCAATTGGTATTAGAGCAAGGTGCTTCCTTGTTCTGTGTGATACGGTTTAACCACCTGGAGTTTTAGATATGTCGACTATAGGGATAATCCAGGTCTCCGATGCGTGCCCAGTCTTGGATGGCACTGATTACCCCTACTGGAAGAATAAGATGCGTATGCACCTTGAAGCCATTGACATCGACCTCTGGTATGTCATCAAGATAGACGTTCCCAAGGTCGGTGAAGGTGTCACCGCTGCTGATGTCAAGAGGTTCGTGCAACTGGACTCGACCGCCAAGAACATCATCTGTGGTCATCTGACCAAAGGACAGTATGGCCATGTGAGTGCTCTGGAAACTGTAAACTAGTCTGGGACTGGCTCTCCAAGGTCAACGAAGGCATCTCAACTTAGAGAGACTCAAGGATTGATGTTCTTCACAATCTCTTCAACCGCTTCAAGAGAAATGTCAATGAGAATGTCCAGCTCACTTTCAATCACCTCACTGATATCACAAATGAGCTCACCAAGCATGCAATTATGAAGAAGCTACTGAGATCACTTGACAGCTCATTTGACACTTTGGCCCTGATGATTCAAGAACACCCTGACTTCAAAGGTCTTGATCCGTATGACATACTTGAGAGGCTCAATACACATGAGTTCCAGCTATCTGAGAAGATAGATATCTATGGCCCTAACTATGGCCGATCCCGTGCTTTGAAGACAAAAGCTTTTTCCTCATCTGAAGAAGAGTCTGACTGCAGTTCTGGTGATCCTGAAGACATTGGCAAAGATCTAGCAATGCTTGTGAGAAAGTTCCAAAAGTTCTTCAAGAAGAATCGCTTCGGAAAGTCTTCAAGATCCAGCTTAAGAAATAATGAGGCTTCCTCTTGTGACTACAAGAACGGAACATGCCACAAGTGCAAGAAGCCTGGACACTACATATCTGAATGTCCTCAATGGGACAAGGAATCCAAGAAAAAGAAGAAGAGCAAGGAATATGATTCTGACGACAAGAAGAAGAAGAAATCTTCAAAGTCTTGTTTCAAGTCTTCATCAAAGTCTTCGTATCACATGAAAAGTTCATGTGGCAAGGCTCGTGCGTTCATTGGCAAGGAGATGGATTCAGAGGAGGAGTCTGCTTCTGAGGGTGGAGTCTGAGGAGGAGTCTGATTCAGGCATGGCAAGCCTGGCTCTGGCTTCGACATTCTTTGCCAAGTCCATCTTCAACATTGAAGACAACGGTCACGCCACTGATGATGAAGCCAATGATGAGGACGACTCTGCTCCAACGTACTGCTTCATGGCACGTGGTGCCAAGGTAAACTCACACGATGCTTACTTTTAAACCTCCAGTGAAGATGACTGTGAATGTGAATCCAAACCCAGCTATAAGACTCTTGCTAAAATTACAACTGAACAACAAACTGCTATGAAACACATTCAAAAATTGCTAGACAAAAGTGATGACCTGTTGGATGAGGAAATGAATCGAACTCAGTCCTTAATTGAAGACATAAAAAATCTTCACGTTAAGTACACAAAGCTTGAAAGTCCTCATGAAACCCTCTCAGTCACTCATGAGAAGTTTTGCTATGATTATCTCCAAAGGAAGCAAGATCTAGAGAAACCGAGAGCATCTCATGAAGATCTTCAAAAAGAGAACGATTCACTACTCGCTCAACAGATCAGTTCCGCTCAGGAAGATTTTGTGCCACCTTGTTTAAAATGTCTTGAGCATGACAATGTTGTCTCTATTGCTGAATGTTCTAGTGCTTCTGAAGTTGCAATATCTTCAACTGTTGATGTGGTAACTAACCCCTCTTCTGAGGAAACCACTGCTATTGCTGATGAGAATGCTAGGTTGAAGACATTGCTAGAGACTGGCCTGTTCAAAAGTCTCAAAGGGCATCAAACACTATGCGATGTCCTCAAGAAACAAATTCTGAACCGAAACCCTAGGAAAGAGGGTGTTGGTTTCGAGAGGAAAATGAATGTTGATGGTTCTTACTAGAAGCCTGAGCAGTACCCCGATACCACATGGGTTGCTGCGAAGGGCCCTTCAGTAGATCCATCCACCTTATCTGGCTTCACTTGTGCTAACCCTATTGTCATTGATGAGTCATTTGACTCAAACTATAAGTTGTTCAAGAATCAGAACGGTGAAGTGTTTGCCAAGTTTATTGGAACTAACTGCAGGAATGGGTCACCAATGAAGAATATCTGGGTTCCGAAAAGTCTTCTTGAAAAGCTTCCTGTGAATGTCATCATGACACCACCAGGGAAGAAGGCAAACCCCAGACCAAAGGCTTCATATGGCCCAAAGGCTTCATATAGACAGAGGACCTCACAAGGTCACCCTAACGCCAATGTTTTGCAGGAAAATTATCATCAAATTCATGAATATGAGCATGTTTCATCTAACCGCTATGTTCACAAATCAAAGAACTTTTCTGCATATTCATTTGAGTACTATTCACCTCCTGCAAAACTATTTGCTAGGGCTCCAAAGCCTAAGTTCTCAGATGCTGCACTTAGACTCATTGCTTCTAAGCCACCCCTGAAGATGCAGGTGGTTAAGAAGAACTAACTTCTCTTGCAAGGAAAGGTCTCTAGCCGGAAATTATTGACTTCTAAAGCAAATGCTGGAGACCTAAAACATCTTGTGGGACGCAAGATAAAATGACAAAATGGTCTTACCATTTATTTCGTCCCTTGGTTTCTTGACGTGCATCCTATCTTACCATCCAAGAACCTTAACTTTGATAGTATGCTTGTTCGTTACATGTTTGTGCTTCACAATACTCTTGGTGAAGCCTATCCAGCTAACTATACTGTAGGGTATGACTCTGAAAGCTACTGAGTGGATAATCGATAGTGGATGCACTAACCACATGACTGGTGATCGAAGTCTTCTCATGGATTCAACCCTACGTCCATCTACTAAAAGTCATATCACATTTGCCGTTAGTGGTAAAAGCAAGGTATTGGGTCTAGGTAGAGTTGCTATCTCAAAGGATCAACACATGGAGAAAGTGATGCTTGTTGAATCCCTTGGATACAACTTAATGTCAGCCTCAATGCTTTGTGATACAAACATGATTGTGATATTTGGAATTTTTTGTTATCTTGTGCTTATGGAAACTGACAAATCTCTAGTCTTCGAAGGTTATCGAAGAGGTGATCTGTATATGGTAGATTTCTCCGCAGAACCACAGCTCGCCGTATGTCTTCTAGCAAAAGCTTCAGAGTGTTGGCTTTGGCATCGAAGGCTAGTACATGCGGGCATGAGGAACTTGCACACTCTCGTGAAGAAGAAGCATATCACTGGCATCGAGGGCGTCAAGTTCAAGAAGGATCATTTATGTGGTGCTTGTGAAGCCGGGAAGATGTCTAGGGCCAAGCATCCCTCGAAGATAATCATGACTACATCACGTCCCTTCGAGCTTCTTCACATGGACTTATTTGGCCCTACTCGCTACTCTACTCTTACCACTACTGCTTGCTTATATGGCTTCGTGATCGTTGATGATTATTCTAGATATACCTGGGTGCACATAATTCTCTATTGAAGTGTAGGATGTCTTCAGACGATTTGCCAATTGCGCCATGACCAACTATGGCATCAAGATCAAGCACATCAGAAGTGAAAATGGAACTGAGTTCAAGAACACATGCCTCGACACTTATCTTGATAGAATGGGCATCACTCATGAGTTCTCTGCCCCATACACACCTCAGCAGAATGGTGTCGTGGAGCGCAAGAACAGGATCCTCATTGAGATCGCTCGTACGATGCTTGATGAGTACAAGACTCCAAGAAAGTTCTGGACTGAAGCCATTGATACTGCATGCCATATCATCAACAAAGTTTATCTTCACAAATTCTTCAAGAAGGCATCCTATGAACTCCTGACTGGTAAGAAGCCAAACGTTAGCTATTTCAAAGTCTTTGATGCCAGGTGCTGGATCAAGGATCCACATCACACTTCAAAATTTGCACCGAAAGCACATGAAGGTTTTATGCTTGGTTACAAAAAGGATTCACACACCTACCATGTCTTCAACCTCTTTCACTATAAAGTGGTCGAAACCGTAGATGTGTAGTTCGATGAGACTAACGGCTCACAAAGAGAGTGTCTGCCAAATGTGCTAGATGAATCTTCACCTAGTGAAGCTATCAAGCTAATGGGCACTGGAGAAATCATGCCCACCGAGGAACTGCTTGAAGAAGAAATCATCATTTCAACGCCTAATCAACATGAAGACAATGCTCAGTCTGAAGCCAATGCTGAAAATGAAGAAAACAGTCAGCAAGAGCAAAGTCTTCGCCCTGTTCATCCTCAGGTCGCTAATGAAGTTCATGTTGAGAAGATCATAGATAGCATCAGGGCTCCTGGTACTCTCACTCGATCAAGAGCTACGCAACTAGCGAACTTCTATGGGCATTTTGCATTCATGTGAATATCGAACCTTAGAAAGTTGATGAAGCCTTTATGGAACCAAAATGGATTCAAGCTATGCAAGAAGAGCTTCACCAGTTTGAGCTCAATAATGTCTAGGAGCTAGTAAAGTGTCCTGATCCTCGCAAGCGCAATATCATCAACACAAAATGGATCTAGCGCAACAAACAAGATGAATATGGACAATTTGTCAGGAACAAAGCTCGTCTCGTTGCTCAAGGTTATACACAAGTAGAGGGAATTGATTTTGATTAGACATTTTCTCCCGTGGCTAGGCTTGAAGCTATTTGCATATTGCTAGCCTATGCTAACCACAACAACATCCATCTGTACCAAATGGATGTGAAAAGTTCCTTCCTCAACGACAAGATTGAAGAAGTATATGTAGCTCAACCACCTGGTTTTGAAGATCCAAAACGTCCTAATATGGTTTAAAAGCTCATCAAGGCTCTATATGGCCGCAGAAAAGCTCCTCGCACTTGGTATGACATTCTCAAAGACTTCCTGAAGAGCAAAGGCTTCAAACCTGGTTCTCTGGATCCCACCCTCTTCATGAAGAAATATGATGGAGGACTATTTTTATGCCAAATCTTTGTGGATGACATTATCTTCGGCTGCACTGACCAAAGATACATTGACGAATTTGGGCATATAATGCAATAGCAATATTAGATGTTCATGATGGGAGAGCTGAAGTTCTTCCTTGGTCTTCAAATCCGTCAATAGAGAAATGGCATCTTCATATCGCAAGATAAATACCTCAAAGATTGTCTGAAGAAGTTTGGAATGCAAGACTGCAAAGGATACACGACGCCAATGCCAACCAAAGGTCATCTATGCTCCGACGATAATGGTAAAGAGTTCGATCAAAAGGTATACCACTCCATGATTGCTTCATTATTGTACTTATGTGCATCTAGGCCGGATATAATGATTAGTGTTTGCATGTGTGCCTGATTCCAAGCGGCACCAAAGGAATCGCATCACCTCGCGGTGAAGCGAATACTTCGATATTTGGCTCACACCCCAACTCTAGGATTATGGTATCCCAAGGGCTCAATATTTGATCTAGTTGGATTCTCATATGCGGATTATGGTGGTGACAAGGTTGATCGCAAGTATACATCAGGCACCTGTCACTTTCTTGGACGATCTCTTGTCTATTGGTCTTCAAAGAAGCAGAACTATGTATCACTATCCACTGCTGAGGCTGAATACATTGCTGCTGGATCTTGCTGCGCTCAGCTTCTTTGGATGAAGCAAACCCTGAAGGATTATGGCATCAATATGAAGAAAGTGTGAAAGATCGTGGATGTCGCCTAGAGGGGGGGGGGTGAATAGGCGCTTTAAAATAATTACGGTTAAGGCTTGAACAAATGCGGAATAAACCTAGCGGTTAATTTGTTAAGCACAAAACCTACAACAACTAGGCTCACCTATGTGCACCAACAACTTATGCTAAGCAAGATAAACAACTAGGTGATAGCAATATTGTTGGAAATATGCCCTAGAGGCAATAATAAATTAGTTATTATTATTATTATATTTCCTTGTTCATGATAATCGTTTATTATCCATGCTATAATTGTATTGATAGGAAACTCGGATACATGTGTGGGTACATAGACAACACCATGTCCCTAGTAAGCCTCTAGTTGACTAGCTCATTGATCAACAGATGGTTACGGTTTCCTGACCATGGACATTGGATGTCGTTGATAACGGGATCACATCATTAGGAGAATGATGTGGTGGACAAGACCCAATCCTAAGCCTAGCACAAAGATCGTGTAGTTCGTATGCTAAAGCTTTTCTAATGTCAAGTATCATTTCCTTAGACCATGAGATTGTGCAACTCCCAGATACCGTAGGAATGCTTTGGGTGTACCAAACGTCACAACGTAACTGGGTGGCTATAAAGGTGCACTACGGGTATCTCTGAAAGTGTCTGTTGGGTTGGCACGAATCGAGACTGGGATTTGTCACTCCGTGTGACGGAGAGGTATCTCTGGGCCCACTCGGTAGGACATCATCATAATGTGCACAATGTGACCAAGGGGTTGATCACGGGATGATGCGTTACAGAACGAGTAAAGAGACTTGCCGGTAACGAGATTGAACAAGGTATCGGGATACCGACGATCGAATCTCGGGCAAGTACTATACCGGTAGACAAAGGGAATTGCATACGAGATTGCTTGAATCCTTGACATCGTGGTTCATCTGATGAGATCATCGTGGAACATGTGAGAGACAACATGGGTATCTAGATCCCGCTATTGGTTATTGACCAGAGAATGTCTCAGTCATGTCTGCATGGTTCCCGAACCCGTAGGGTCTACACACTTAAGGTTCGGTGACGCTATAGTTGTTATGGGAAATAGTATGTGGTTACCGAAGGTTGTTCGGAGTCCCGGATGAGATCTCGGACATGGCGAGGAGCTCCGGAATGGTCCGAAGGTGAAGATCGGTATATTGGACGAAGGGTATTGGAGTCCGGATTTGTTCCGGGGGTACCAGGTGATGACCAGCGTGTCCGAAAGGGGTTTCGGAGGCCCCGGCAAGCTTTGGGGGGCCTTATGGGACAAGGGGAGAGGGCACATAAGCCCACTAAGGGGCTGAGCGCCCCTCCCTCCCCATCTCATGTAACCTGGAGAGGTGGGGGCGCCACCCCTAGGGCAGCCGCCCCTCCCGGCTTGGGGGGCAAGTTTCCTAGGGGGTGGGGGCGCCAAAACCCATCTAGGGTTTCCCCTATGGCCGCCGCCCCTCCCCTAGGGAACCCTAGGGCGCCTCCCCATCCTCCCTTCCCCCTATATATAGTGAGAGAGAGAGAGGGCAGCCGCACCCTTCCCCTGGCGCAACCCTCTCCCTCCTCCAACACCTCCTCCTCCTCCGTAGTGCTTGGCGAAGCCCTGCCGGAGAACCACGAGCTCCATCACCACCATGCCGTCGTGCTGTCGGAGTTCTCCCTCAACTTCTCCTCTCCCCTTGCTAGATCAAGAAGGAGGAGACGTCCCCGGGCTGTACGTGTGTTGAACGCGGAGGCACCGTTGTTCGGTGATTAGATCGGAATCAACCGTGATCTGAATCGCTGCGAGTACGACTCCTTCATCCGCGTTCTTGCAACGCTTCCGCTTAGCGATCTACAAGGGTATGTAGATGCACTCTCCTTTCTCTCGTTGCAACGCTTTCTTAGGCTCTTTCCATGCAAGAGTAGGATGAAGGAGAGTAGCTTTGCGTAGGAATTATACTTGTATTTTTGTCCTGTGCTAGATTTGATCACCGTAGCGCCGCCGTGGTTTCGCGGTTCTTTTCAGATTCGAACTGACGTTTGGATCTGACACGACGTGGTACTTCCGCCCATCTAGCACGGAACTACCGCTTGTCCGGTACTACCGCCCGTCTGGCGCGGTACTACCGCGCTCACTGCGGCACTAAAACCTTACTACTGCTCCAACCACGGTACTACCGTGACCTCGCACGGTACTACCGTGACCTGGAGCGGTACTAATATTTTAGTACCGCATGCTCTGGCAGTACTACCGTGGCTCACATCTATCTCATGGCAACTTTCACGTATACTTTCTATGTGTTTCTTGTGCTTTGCCGTGGTCTTCGCATTGATCCTCTTTGCGTTTTCTTGGTGTTTTGCGTTTGTGTCTCAGGTGGTGGCTCTCGCCATTCCAATCCCAGTTGTGACACTGGCTCCAAGCGTCTGCGCAACCCAGGTGAAGCACCAGAGGGCTCCTCTGCCCCCAAGCGCCATGTCAAGACATCAGCTAGCAAGAACAAGGAGCCCGCTAAGGGCATGGACGAGATACCCCAATCTGAGTACATCCGTCTCAGGCAACTCCACCCGTATGTGAACCCACGTTCTTCTGTCAAAGGTTGTGAGCTGTTTTGGAACAAGCAACAGACTAACATCTATCTGGATGTCATAAAAAACAAGAAGAATACCTACGTGGATGTGAAATGGATTGAAATGCATCACATGAGGAAGGACAAGTTCCGTGATTACTTTGGAGAGGCTCTGAACTTGGTAGAGCAGTTTGGTATTGAGCATATGATATCCTTTCACCTTGAGTATGACCCTGAGCTTATCTGTCAGTTCTTTGCCTTAATATACTTTCACTCTGATGAGGAGTAGAGGATGACCTGGATGACCAATGGCCGTAAGCTGTCTGCTACCTGGAAGGTGTTCATGGATTTGCTCCACGTTCCTGATGACGGGCTCAACACTCCCGTGGGTGTTCGCCCCCATGCTAATTCTGAGTCTGCTAACAAGGACAAGCTTCAGCCATACTATGTTGAGAAGGCGCTTCCCAATGGCAAGACGGGGTTTGTCTCTAAAATATAGGGGGAGTGTTGATCCTAGTTTGTGTGCTATGCAGTTCAAAGCATCTATCTAGATTGCACACATCTAGGGGGAGCCCGTCTATGTTCTAGAGAGGTGGGGTTTGCCTTTGCCCTATATTATCTCATCTATGTGCAAATCCCGTATTGTCATCAATCCACCAAAAAGGGGGAGATTGTAAGGGCATATTTACCCCTTAGGTGTTTTGGTGATTGATGACAATGCTTTTGCGGACTAATCGTGGGCCTTGAGTTTCTTAGACGCTTCATCTAGGCACGAGACGATTCGGTGCCCCTCGAAGATTATTGAAGACGGCGTTGTTCTACGTTTCTCTTTGGTGGTTTTGAGTCGTAGGAGGGCCATACTATTAAGAGGGGGTCTGCGTCGGAAAGGTTCGGGTGGAATCAACACGTACACATGTCCTTCCTTTCCTTTGCACTTTGGAGCGTCTCTCCGTTATCCTAGTTGTGCTTAATCTGACGGCTACTGCTGTACTTGCGGTAGTACTGCTCTATGGAGCGGTAGTACCGCAAGCACCTGCGGTAGTACCGTTGGGGGTCACGGTAGTACCGCTCCTCTGGAGCCTTAGTACCGTAGCTCCCAGGCCTACTGCTGCTCCGGTACGGTAGTAGGGGCGGATGTAATTTTTTACATCCGCGCCCGCACGGTAGTACCGCACGTCATGCCCGGTAGTACCGCGGGTGGCCACGGTAGTACCGCTCCCCAGGAGTCGTAATACCGTGGCCCTCATACCTAGTACCACTGCATCGCGGTAGTATGAGCGGATGTATTCTTTTTACATCCGCGCCTCAACGATAGTACCGCGCCTAGTATGCGGTAGTATCGCGTCGAAGTTTTTGCACTGTTTCATTTTCAGCGGAAGTAGACACGGATGTATTTTATTTCATCCGCGCTCTTCGTAGGCTTTGACTTTCCTGCCTTGCGGTAGTACCGCAAGGGGGAGTGGTAGTACCACGCAAGCGGTAGTACTGCACTCAGTCAGGCTAGTCCCGGCCTTTGCTGCTGCCGCGGAAGTACCGTGGTCCTCCACAGCAGTACCGTGTGGCCTTGCGGTAGGACTGCGCTCCTGGAGCGGTAGTACCGCATGTTGTAGGCTGAACATGTGGATAACGGTTGGATCTCTTCCATAACTATAAAAGGGGCGTCTCCTACCTCTAGTTGACTACCTCTTCCATCTCTAAGCTCCATTGTTGCTCCAAGCTCCATTTTGGCCCGATCTCTCTCCCTAGCCAATCAAACTTGTTGATTTGCTCGGGATTGGGTGACAAGGGCCCGATCTACACTTCCACCACGAGATATTCGATTCCTCCCACTTATCCCTAGCGGATCTTGTTACTCTTGGGTGTTTGAGCACCCTAGACGGTTGAGGTCACCTCGAAGCCATACTCCATTGTGGTGAAGCTTCGTGGTGGTGTTGGGAGCCTCCAAGTGTTGTGGAGATTGCCCCAACCTTGTTTGTAAAGGTTTGGTCGCCGCCTTCAAGGGCACCAATAGTGGAATCACGGCATCTCGCATTGTGTGAGGGCGTGAGGAGATTACGGTGGCCCTAGTGGCCTCTTGGGGAGCATTGTGCCTCCACACCGCTCTAACGGAGACGTACTTCCCATTAAAAGGAAGGAACTTCGGTAACACATCCTCGTCTTCACCGGCTCCACTCTTGGTTATTTCGTGCCTTTACTTTTGCAAGCTTACTTGTGTTGTATCTATTGCTTGCTTGTGTGCTAGTTATCATTGCATCATATAGGTTGTCCACTTAGTTGCATATCTAGACAACCTATTTTGTTGCAAGGTTTAAATTGTTAAAGAAAAGATTAAAATTTGTTAGTTGCCTATTCACCCCCCTCTAGTCAACCATATCGATCCTTTCAATTGGTATCAGAGCCTCGTCTCTTTATTAAGGACTTTACCGTCCGAAGAGTATGGTTGACACCACAGACGGTGCGGAGGAGCACTCCGGTGTGAATCCTATCTCGTCTACGGCCGATGGGGGAACCTCGGTCTCTCGTGAGGAATTCAATGTGGCTCTAGACACATTGAAAGACTCCATGACGACCAAGGTTGAAAGCATGCTTACTAAATTTCTCGAAGGGCTTAAACTGTTCACCTCGCCGATGAAAGTGGGTGATCCCACTAACAAGGTGACGGATGCTACCTCCGACAAGGGGGAAGCTAACCGTGAAAAGAGTCCTTCTACTAGTGGTAGAAATGGCACCGGCATCTTTTCCCATGTGGAACCTCCAATTTATGGAGGACCGATTCCCTCTACTCATTTAAATCATGCCGGTCCTCCTCCTAAGATTGTGAAAAATGAGGATTTTGATTCTTGGGTGTATCGTTTCAAGCGACATTTAAAACATGTGAATACTAACCTTTGGAGAATCATTGAAGAAGGTTTCTATCCACATGACCCAAACAACTTCACCCCTCGAGAAGCCGTGGATAATCAATTCAATGAGAGTGCTCTCTTCATCATCCAAGATGCAATCCTTCCCGAAGATCTCCCTCACCTTCGACCTCATGCCATGGCCAAAGACGCGTGGCAATGCGTTGTGTCTCTCTATCGAGGAAGTGCTAGCATTCAATGCTCCAACTATGAAGTGGTACAAGATGAAGCCGATGAGTTTGCAATGAAAGAAGATGAAGAACCCTGTGAGCTCTTTCGAAGAGTGACCAAACTCGCGATCTCACTACGAGATCATGGGAGCAAGGACATGGATGACAATTGGATCAAGCGCAAGTTCCTCAAGGCCATGATGCCCTACAACAAGGCCATGTCCTCCGTCATTTGTCAAAGACCGGACTTCCACTCCATGACCTCAAGTGAAGTGTTGGATGAGTTTGTTGCAATGAGCATCTTGGACAAGACCGCCGACAATGCAGTGCTCCATTCTCAAAGGGCAAAGAAGCCCAACCTTGCCTTGAAGGCCAAGGTTAGTGTGGAAGAAGAGGAAGAAGAAGGAGATGAGGAGAGCAACCCCGAAGACACGAAATATGATTATCATGAGCACATGGCTCTTGCCTCAAGAAAATTTTGGATCAAGAAGAATAGAAGACCCAACTTCAACAAGAACAACTCAAGTGGCCTCAAGGGCAAGCAACGAGTTAGAACTTGTTTCAACTATGGCAATGTGAGCCATTTCGTTGCGGATTGTCCTTACGAGAAGCGGGAAGACAATGGTGGCAAGTTCATCCGAAAAGACAAGGCCAAGTCCTTCCCCAACAAGAACAACTTCACGAAGAAGACTCCTACTCGTGGGTTGGTGGTTCTAGAAGAATACCATGAGGATGACGATGATGATGAAGATAGTGAAGCAATGGCCATGGCATCCGTTGCCATTGCCACAACTCCCCGGGTGTCTCTCTTCGATTCACCCAACGAGAACATCACCGCCAAGTGTCTCATGGCTAAAGCCACCAACAAGGTAACCCCCAACATCAAAACCACCATTATTCCTAATCCTTCTTCGACGGTTGGCTTTGATGATGGTAAGGGGTCTAATGAGGAGGTAAATGAATTTGAGTCCTTCATGAGTAAGCTCAAGGGGAAATCCAAGAAGCACTTCGTTGCTCTCTTGGAACAACTTGGTGAAGCCAATGACATGATCGAGGCTCACGAAGAAACCATCTCTAAGATGGAAGGTCATAGTCGTGACTATGCCGATGAGATATCGGATCTCTCTAATGCTCTTGAGGAAGAGCGTGGGCATCGTTTGGCTCTTGAGGAGTCACACAACGATGACCATGCCAAATTAAAGAAAGATCTTGATCATGCTCTTGTTGTGTCTCATGTACTAACTTCCGAGAAGTCTAAACTTGGGGTTGATCATGCTAGACTCAAGGAGGAGTTTGATGTACTTGACAAGGCCCATAAGGTCTTGAAAGGTGCTCATGCAAACCTCAAGGAGTCTCATGCTCAACTCCAAGTTAAGCTAACCAAGGAAAAGGCCACATTTCCTCACATGGTCTTAATTGATAATGCAAATGCTACTAACCCGTGTTGTGAGCGTGTGCATCTTGTGGAGGAGAATGCCAAGTTGAAGGAACAACTCGAGAAAGGTCTTGTGTCATGCATACAAGGTGAGAAGAACCTAAATGACCTTTTGAGCAATCAAAAGGAAGTTGTGGGCAAGGAGGGAGTTGGGTTCTCACCCAAGTCCAAGAACAAGAAGAAGAACGAGAAGAAGAATAACAAGACCAAACGACCTCCCCCGCTTAAGAAAACTTTTGTGAAGGAGGGAGAGGGTGCTCCTAAGGAGAAGAAGAACAATGCGAAGAGTGGTGATGCCAAAAGGGGCAAAGCCATCTCTCCCAACAAAGCCGGCGACTTTAACCCCTCTTATGTGTTGTGCCGTGCTAGTGATGGGCATGTCTATGCTAAATTTGTTGGTTCTTCTTATGAGTACATTGAATGGTCTATTTGGGTTCCTAAGACCCTCGTTACTAACATCAAAGGACCCATTACTAAATGGGTACCTAAAACCAAGCATTGATCTCTTGTAGGTGTTTTCTTCCGGTGGGGGATCATGGTTGCTCGATAGTGGAGCAACAAATCATATGACCGGGAGCAAGGACTTGGTGGTGGATGTGCAAAAGATCCCATCTATGCCCACCAATGTAGAGTGGGGTGATGCCTCACATTCTAAGGTATTGGGTCTTGGCAAGGTTGTCATTTCTCATGATCTAACGATCGAGAAAGTCATGCTTGTTGAGTCCCTTGCATACAATTTACTTTCCGTTCGTCAACTTGCACTCATCGGCTTTGCCACTTTCTTTGACATTGATACCGTGGCCCTCTTGTGGAGCAAGACTCTTAAAGTAGCCTTTGTTGGGCATGTCGAGAACGGTCTCTATGTGATAAACTTTTTGGAGCGACCCACTAAGACCGCGACATGCCTAATGGCTAAAGTTGACGTGGGGTGGCTTTGGCATCGCCATTTAGCCCACGTCAATATGAGATCTTTGCAAAGTCTTCTCAAGGGGGACCATGTCCATGGACTAACAAATGTTAGTTTTGCCAAAGATCGTGCTTGCAGTGCTTGTATCGAAGGAAAGCTTCATGAGACGGCTCACCCTCCCACGACTATCATCTACTCGAAGAGACCCTTGGAGCTCCTACACATGGACCTATTTGGGCCTCCATCCTTTGATAGTCTTGGGGGTTAGTATTGCTTGGTGATTGTGGATGATTATTCAAGATACACTTGGGTATACTTCTTCAAGAGGAAGAGTGAGACTCAACAAACCATCATCGACTTTGCAAATGAAGCTCAACGTCAACATAATGCAAAGATCTTGACAATAAGAAGTGACAACGGCATCGATTTCAAGAACTACACCTTGGATGAGTTTCTTAGTGATGAGGGGATCAAGCATCAATATTCTGCACCATATACCCCTCAACAAAATGGTGTTGTGGAGAGGAAGAACCGGACGTTGATGGATGCGGCAAGGACCATGATGGCGGAGTTCAAGTCTCCATACAACTTTTGGGCCGAAGCCATCAACACCGCATGTCATGCATCCAATCGGCTCTATCTCCGCAAAGGCTTGAACAAGACTCCTTATGAGATACTCACCGGAAACAAGCCCAATCTCAAGTACTTCCGGGTGTTCGGGTGTAAGTGTGTCATTCTCAAGAAAGGTGTTCGTTTGTCTAAATTTGAGGCTAGAGCTTATGAGGGCATATTTGTTGGTTATGCTACAAACTCTCATGCTTACCGTGTTCTCAACAAGTCCACCGGACTCATTGAGGAGACGTGTAACATGGAGTTTGATGAAAATAACGGCTCCCAAGTGGAGCAAAGTGGTACTTGTGATGTAGGTGATGAAATTCCTCCCCAAGCCATAAGAAGAATGGGTATTGGTCATATTCTACCCATTGAGGAACCCCTTGTGGCCGAAGGAGAAGGACAATGCTCCACTCAAGTGGAGCCATCACCTACTCAAGACCCACACGCTTCTGAAGAACAAAGTGAAGGCCCTCAACCTCATGAACAAGATCAAGGGCAAGATCAATCTCAAGATGGTGGTGAACCTCCAAATGATGCCCAAGGTCAAGTTCTTCCCCTCGAGCAAGTTCAAGTTCATGAGCAAGCTCAAGATCAAGAACAAGCTCAAGGTGGCGCTCAAGATAATCAAGTCAACCCTCCTCCTTCCACATCCGAGGAGGAATTAGAGCGTCGTGCCGCGAAGATTGCTTCCAAACTCACCACCAAAGGCCATCTCATGGAGAATGTGGTTGGAAGCCTAAGAAAGGGGGTAAGCACTCGTAGACAATTGGCAAACTATTGTGAACATCACGCGTTTGTCTCTTGTGTTGAACCCCAAAAGGTCTATGAGGCGCTCGAAGACTCGGATTGGCTCAATGCCATGCATGAAGAACTCAATAACTTCGAGTACAACAAGGTGTGGAGATTGGTGCCAAGGCCATCGGGGAACCACAACGTCATTGGAACCAAGTGGATTTTCAAGAACAAGCAAGATGCTCATGGGAACATCATTCGCAACAAGGCAAGATTGGTAGCACAAGGATACTCCCAAGTCGAGGGTATCGACTATGGTGAAACCTTTGCTCCCGTTGCTCGCCTTGAATCCATTCATTTGTTGATTGCTTATGCTTCCCATCACAACTTTAAGTTGCAACAAATGGATGTGAAAAGTGCTTTTCTTAATGGTCCTATTAATGAGTTGGTCTATGTAAAGCAACCCCCTGGGTTCGAGGACCCCTACTTCCCGGATCATGTGTATCAACTCGATAAGGCACTCTATGGCCTTAAACAAGCCCCACGTGCGTGGTATGACCACCTTACCGAGTTGTTACAAGATCGTGGATTTGAGGTGGGGCAAATCGATCCCACTCTTTTTACTAAGAAGGTCAAAGGGGAGTTGTTTGTATGCCAACTATATGTTGATGATATTATCTTTGGTTCCCCTAACAAAGCTTTCAATGAGGAATTTGCCACTCTCATGACCTCCAAGTTCAAGATGTCTTCGATGGGAGAGTTGAAGTTCTTCATTGGTTTTGATATCAAACAAAGAAGAGAAGGAACCTTCATCAACCAAGCCAAATATACTCAAGACATGCTAAAAAGATTCAAGCTAAGTGATGTCAAGCCGGCTTCTACTCCAATGCCTACCAAGTGCCAACTTGACATTGATCCCAATGGTAAAGCGGTGGATCAAAAGGTATATCGCTCCATGATTGGCTCCTTGCTTTACCTTTGTGCATCTAGACCGGATATCACGTTGAGTGTGGGAATGTGTGCACGGTTTCAAGCCGCACCGAAGGAAAGTCACTATGTGGCGGTCAAGCGAATCTTTCGATATTTGGCTCATACCCCAAACTTTGGCTTTTGGTATACAAGAGGGGCAAACTTCAAGCTTGAAGGATATACGGATTCCGATTGGGCGGGAGACAAAGTGGATAGGAAGTCCACCTCCGGAGGGTGCCAATTTCTTGGTTGCTCTTTGGTGAGTTGGTCTTCTAAGAAGCAAAGTTGCGTGTCTCTCTCGTCCACCGAAGCGGAATATGTGGCGGCCGGTAGTAGTTGTGCACAACTCTTATGGATGAGGAAAAATTTAAAGGAGTACGGTGTCACTTGTGACAAAGTGCCTCTTTGGTGTGATAATGAAAGTGCCATCAAGATTTCTCTCAACCCGGTGCAACACTTCAAGACGAAGCATATTGAGATTCGGTATCACTTCATCCGGGATCACATTAGGCCAGGGGAGATTGAGCTCAAGTATGTCAACACTCATGATAACCTTGCAGATATTTTCACGAAGCCCTTGGATGAAGCAAGATTTCGCGAGTTAAGGCATGAGCTAAATATCATTGATTCGAGCAATGTGACTTGAAGCCTTGCACCCCTCACCACACTCAACTTGTTGTCTAGTTTAGGTGTAGGCATGGACATAGGGGGAGTGTTGTTCTCTCAATGAACTTTCCCTCCCCCCATTATGCATAAATAGATCAACTCTTTCACATTAGCCATTTTTGATGGTACTTGTGCTTCAAAGACGAGTTTTGGTCATGGGCCCAAGGATAATTCTTCGTGGTGCCATACCATCTAACTCAAACATAGGTGGCTCCGACCACCGCCCTCTCCTTTTGAGAGGTTGTGTCGCATGGTGGTTTCTTGTTGTCTTTCTGCCTTTGGTTTGTGCGTGTTCCTGTGGTATCCTTTGTGTGAAAAGTTTCCTTGAAAATACCTTCTTCTCGTGTTGAAACCTGCTGTGTCTTGAGCTCATGGTACTACCGCGGCCAGCTATGGTACTACCGCAGCCAGCCACGGTACTACCGCGTGTGGGGAGCACGGTACTACCGCCCCCACGCGGCAGTAATTTTTTACTGCCGCCTGGGTGAGCGGTACTTCCGCCCGAGCGGTACTACCGCGATGATATGCGGTACTACTGCGCCGGCATGGGCGCATGGGGATTAGGACGGGCAGGGGGAGTTCTAACTCCCCCATACCCATTCACAGTTCCCCTCCCCACGTCATCTCTCTCTCTCCCACGCTCAAGATCGGAGCCGGCGTTCGTCGCCGGATCTCCTCCTCCGGCTGCCCTCCCGTGATTCCGTCCAGTGGGATCATTCCCCACCACGTGCTCTTGCTATGGACCAAGGTCTTTCCCAAACCTCTTCTCATTTTGTTGAATTCTTTGCCTCTAGGTTTTTGGGGGAGACTTGTGTGTTCTAGAGATTCTTAGGCTCTTTCTATGCAAGAGTAGGATGAAGGAGAGTAGCTTTGCATAGGAATTATACTTGTATTTTTGTCCTGTGCTAGATTTGATCACCGTAGCGCCGCCGTGGTTTCGCGGTTCTTTTCAGATTCGAACTGACGTTTGGATCTGACACGACGCGGTACTACCGCCCGTCTGGCGCGGAACTACCGCTTCTCCGGTACTACTGCCCGTCTAGCGCGGTACTACCGCGCTCACTGCGGCACTAAAACCTTACTACTGCTCCAACCACGGTACTACCGTGACCTCGCACGGTACTACCGCGACCTAGAGTGGTACTAATATTTTAGTACCGCAGGCTCTGGCAGTACTACCATGGCTCACATCTATCTCATGGCAACTTTCACGTATACTTTCTATGTGTTTCTTGTGCTTTGCCGTGGTCTTCGCATTGATCCTCTTTGCGTTTCGTTGGTGTTTTGCGTTTGTGTCTCAGGTGGTGGCTCTCGCCGTTCCGATCCCAGTTGTGACACTGGCTCCAAGCGTCTGCGCAACCCAGGTGAAGCACCAGAGGGCTCCTCTGCCCCCAAGCGCCATGTCAAGACATCAGCTAGCAAGAACAAGGAGCCCGCTAAGGGCATGGACGAGATACCCCAATCTGAGTACGTCCGTCTCAGGCAACTCCACCCGTATGTGAACCCACATTCTTCTGTCAAAGGTTGTGAGCTGTTTTGGAACAAGCAACAGACTAACATCTATCTGGATGTCATCAAAAACAAGCAGAATACCTACGTGGATGTGAAATGGATTGAAATGCATCACATGAGGAAGGACAAGTTCCGTGATTACTTTGGAGAGGCTCTGGACTTGGTAGAGCAGTTTGGTATTGAGCATATGATATCCTTTCACCTTGACTATGACCCTGAGCTTATCTGTCAATTCTTTGCCTCAGTATGCTTTCACTCTAATGAGGAGCGGAGGATGACCTGGATGACCAATGGCCGTAAGCTGTCTGCTACCTGGAAGGAGTTCATGGATTTGCTCCACGTTCCTGATGACGGGCTCAACACTCCCGTGGGTGTTCGCCCCCATGCTAATTCTGAGTCTGCTAACAAGGACAAGCTTTAGCCATACTATGTTGAGAAGGCGCTTCCCAATGGCAATACGGGGTTTGTGCTCAACTCTTTTCTGGATATCATGTATCGCATCTTCCGCAACTCCTTGTTCCCTCGCATTGGTGACAAGGACAATGTTCATGCCTATATGGTGGATATGATGCTCATTTGCGAGGAGGCTCGTTTGTCTCAGACTCAGCCACTTGATGTCTCACACATCATGTGGTGTGAGCTTCGGTTTGCGGTGTTCAACCGCAAGGTGCCTATCTATGGGCCCTATCTGTTGCTGCTGATCTCGAAGATTTGGGAGAAGATGTTCCCTGGTGAGGAGTTCCTTGCTCCAGACTGGATTCACCATGATCCCATCTGTCTCCGTGTCAAGCCCAACTGGGCCAACACTACTACTCGTGCTGAGGCGTCTGCTGCTAGGGCTGCCGTTGATGAGGAGGATGCTGGCGCCGAGGATGTTGCTGAGGGCCATGCTGCTAGGCCTTCCCAGAGTTCCTCTATGCCTTCGTGGGCCAAGAAGCTGAAGGACAAGATGAAGACTCTTTTCTGCATGCAAGCCAAGGGGCAGTACAGGACTCACGTGGCATCTAAGGAGAGTCGCCACCGGGACAAGAAGATCTTGCAGCTGTATAACGAGGACGTGTCTGGTGGTTCTGAGGATCACATCACTCCAGAGGCCGAGTGGATGGAGAAGCAAGGCTACAGGTGGACTGATTCTAAGGAGGACGTCGAGGAGACCATCCCTGCTGCCGAGGAGTCCGACGGAAAGGGTTGGGATGAGTTCCCTGCTTGAGCCACCTCTTGTGTGTAGGTGTCCTCTCTGCCTTTTTGGCGTCTCGATGCCAAAGGGGGAGAGAGTGTAGGGATTTGCGAGTCGGGTGTCGTCGTTCGTGTTTGGTGTGTTTGCTGCTTTCTCGTTCTCGTTTGAACCTCGTTTGAGTTGCTTTTTCTTCATATGGTGTAATACATATGCACTCAATCTATCTTAGCGAGCTTGTGATATATTGTGCTACCTTTGTGCCATGCTCTGCTTAGATGTTAGTTATCGTGCCTTTGTCTCTAAAATATAGGGGGAGTGTTGATCCTAGTTTGTGTGCTATGCAGTCCAAAGCATCTATCTAGATTGCACACATCTAGGGGGAGCCCGTCTATGTTCTAGAGAGGTGGGGTTTGCCTTTGCCCTATATTATCTCATCTATGTGCAAATCCCGTATTGTCATCAATCCACCAATAAGGGGAGATTGTAAGGGCATATTTACCCCTTAGGTGTTTTGGTGATTGATGACAATGCTTTTGCGGACTAATCGTGTGCCTTGAGTTTCTCAGACGCTTCATCACTAGGCACGAGACGATTCGGTGCCCCTCGAAGATTATTGAAGACGGCGTTGTTCTACGTTTCTCTTTGGTGGTTTTGAGTCGTAGGAGATCCGTACTATTAAGAGGGGTCCACGTCGGAAAGGTTCGGGTGGAATCAACATGTACACATGTCCTTCCTTTCCTTTGCACTTTGCAGCGTCTCTCCGTTCTCCTAGTTGTGCTTAATCTGACGGCTACTGCTGTACTTACGGTAGTACAGCTCTATGGAGCGGTAGTACCGCAAGCACCTGCGGTAGTACCGCTGGGGGTCACGGTAGTACCGCTCCTCTGGAGCCTTAGTACCATAGCTCCCAGGCCTAGTGCTGCTCCGGTACGGTAGTAGGGGCAGATGTAATTTTTTACATCCGCGCCCGCATGTTAGTACCGCACGTCATGCGCGGTAGTACCGCGGGTGGCCACGGTAGTACCGCTCCCCAGGAGTCGTAATACCGTGGCCCTCATACCTAGTACCGCTGCGTCGCGGTAGTAGGAGCGGATGTATTCTTTTTACATCCGCGCCTCAACGGTAGTACCGCGCCTAGTGCGCGGTAGTACCGCGTCGGAGTTTTTGCACTGTTTCATTTTCAGCGGAAGTAGGCACGGATGTATTTTATTTCATCCGCGCTCTTCGTAGGCTTTGACTTTCTTGCCTTGCGGTAGTACCGCAAGGGGGAGCGATAGTACCGCGCAAGCGGTAGTACTGCACTCAGTCAGGCTAGTCCCGGCCACTACTGCTGCCGCGGAAGTACCGTGGCCGTCCATGGTAGTACCGCATGGCCTTGCGGTAGTACCGCGCTCCTGGAGCGGTAGTACCGATGTCGCAGGCTGAACATGTGGATAACGGTTGGATCTCTTCCATAACTATAAAAGGGGCGTCTCCTACCTCTAGTTGACTACCTCTTCCATCTCTAAGCTCCATTGTTGCTCCAAGCTCCATTTTGGCCCGATCTCTCTCCCTAGCCAATCAAACTTGTTGATTTGCTCAGGATTGGGTGACAAGGGACCGATCTACACTTCCACCAAGAGATATTCGATTCCCCCCACTTATCCCTACGGATCTTGTTACTCTTGGGTGTTTGAGCACCCTAGACGGTTGATGTCACCTCGAAGCCATACTCCATTGTGGTGAAGCTTCGTGGTGGTGTTGGGAGCCTCCAAGTGTTGTGGAGATTGCCCCAACCTTGTTTGTAAAGGTTCGGCCGCCGCCTTCAAGGGCACCAATAGTGGAATCACGGGATCTCGCATTGTGTGAGGGCGTGAGGAGATTACGGTGGCCCTAGTGGCTTCTTGGGGAGCATTGTGCCTCCACACCGCTCTAACGGAGACGTACTTCCCCTTAAAAGGAAGGAACTTCGGTAACACATCCTCGTCTTCACCGGCTCCACTCTTGGTTATTTCGTGCCTTTACTTTTGCAAGCTTACTTGTGCTATATCTATTGCTTGCTTGTGTGCTAGTTGTCATTGCATCATATAGGTTGTCCACTTAGTTGCATATCTAGACAACCTATTTTGTCGCAAGGTTTAAATTGTTAAAGAAAAGATTAAAATTTGTTAGTTGCTGTCATGACCGGTTTTTCGGGTATTAAATTCCAGAAAATGGCCGTTGTGTTCACCAGCCCCAGGATTACTGTTAGCTGATGAGGCACCAACTTGATACAGAAATTCCAAGCAAAAATACAAAATATGTAGTACAAGACCATTCTGGCCTGTAAGTACAACAAATGGTTTCTAGTGGTTGATGGCGGAAGCGGTTTGTGGATCCTCAGTGTCTATGGGACTCCATTTCTCACAGGAACAGCTGACCAGGATAACTCCTATCTTCGCGAGGCTGCTATCACCAATGCGTAGGTTCCGGGGCTGTCATCGCAACGCTCCTCTCCACGCAAGAAATCTGGCCAAGACAATAGCCAGGGACAAGCCAGTGAGTACTTTGAATGTACTCACAGACATTATGAACACAGGTATAATATAAATGATAATCATGCACTGAAATATTCTATGCTCACAACGTCAGTCATAAAATAAAATCTCTGATGCATGCAAGCAGGTTATTTATATGCAACATGAATATGCAATAACAGGGTAGTTTTAAAATGCACCGATCAGGTGTCTGAAGTGACGCCTCGAAAGGATAGTAAATAACGAGCGTGCCTCAGTCGGGCGTCTGAGCGACACCACAAAAAGGGATTATAAAGTAAAATAAATAACAAGCATGCCATAGTCGGGCGTCTCAGCGACACCACATAAATGGCTTATAAAGTAAATAAATAACAAGCATGCCACAGTCGGGCGTCTCAGCGACACCACATAAAGGGCTTATAAAGTAAATACATAACAAGCATGCCACAGTCGGGCGTCTCAGCGACACCACATAAAGGGCTTATAAAGTAAATAAATAACAAGCATGCCACAGTCGGGCGTCTCAGCGACACCACATAAAGGGCTTATAAAGTAAATACATAACAAGCATGCCACAGTCGGGCGTCTCAGCGACACCACGTAAAGGGCTTATAAATAATCACAGTGAATATCCAGGAGGTAGAACCATCCCAGGGATACTCGATAATTAAAATAATATAGCGGGTTAGTCCATAACAAAATAATAATCATGGTCCTCACAAGTCACAAGTCAGTATCCAAGTTTGGTTTAACAGTTTCTCCTCCGAAGACCGACACTAAGACCGACACTTGACCTATCCTAGACTGAAGTCCTTAACCATGGACATGGCTATTCGAATAGGTTTAAACTCTGCAGAGGGTGTACTCTTTACCCACGAGTAATGGATTCCTTTAGTCTATCGAGACTAATTCCATCTACGGCCTTTTAGTTGAAAACACACCTAACTTGCACACACCAACTTAACTTACCGGTGTCTGGAATCACCCACGACGCCTGTCAAGCAAAACTCTAAGTGGGGAGGATACAACCTCGCGTAGCATGGGATCAAATTTATATCGCGCGCTCTAAGGGGTGGCCTCCCCTCTCGGTCTCAACCGGAAACACCCATGCCCCCGGACCAGGTGGCCTGCCTACCAGCTACAACCGGTATCTTCCACCATGGCCTCTCTGTACGATGTGTGCTAGAAAGGGGTTGACGACTTACTGAACCATACCCTACTTGTTGTAGAGACAAGTGGTAGTACGAAACAAGTATGGGGGTTACTGGAACAAGACTCGATCTATTGTCGACTCAGGAGGTTTAAGTATTCCCTGCATGATTAGCATAACGAATATATTTCATCCAACAGACAGAATCACCACTCATCATACCCCTCATGCCATGCTGGACACACTCGTCTCGACGAGGAACTAGGGACAAGCTCGGGTCTACCCAACACAGAGACTTTCCCGTTTTCCTTCCGGTAGGCACGAAAGGCATACGAGGATGATCATTATCACAAGCAAGTCCATTTCCAACAACAAGGAAGTTTCAAATGAGCATTTATGCAAACGATCACATCACCACATAAAATAACGAGTTCCACGTATTGAGGTGGTGTCATAATCGTGTCAAACAATGCATGCCAAATATTATGCCAGGGTTCAGAATGCTTGCCTTCAAGTTGTGGAGAGGTGAGGTGCTCTCCAAAACTTTTGAAAGTTTGCTTCTCTCTCCAAAGTCCTATTTTAAATAAATTTGAATCAACACACAATTTCAAAACAGCACAAAAAAGTTGTTTGAATTTTTTTCAAATAAATCTTAAAATAAACTAGATTAAATTTTAGAGAGGTAGGAAAAAGAATCAATTCATTTGGAGTTATATTTAAAAAGTTATAGCCAGACAAAGTTTAGTCAATATACTGGTTTTTAAATAAAACAGAAAAAAGAAAAGGAAACGATACACGTTGAAGACGTACTCTGGAAATACGTTTCCACTTACGCCTCCGTGGACCGGCGCTGGTCACTGACAATGGGTCCAGGGGGCCCAGTGGTCAGGTTTGACTGGTCTTTCCTCCCTCCTCTTCCACTGCCCGAGCGGAGGCGGGACTCCGGCGATGCTCGCCGGCGAACGGCGGCACCGTTCGGGAAACTGAGGCCATCTGCGGGCTCAGGGGGTTGATATGGTCACTCCGGTGGTCGCTTTGGTCTCTAGGGTGGACGGAGCTGCCGGCGGCGAGCTCCGCAGCGGACGGTGGTCATCGGGCAGAGTGGGCTTTTGACTCCGGCGGTTCCTGACCAAAATCGGGCATGGGGATGGACTCGTGGGTGCTGCAGGATGTTGTTGGTGCAGTGAGTGGAGAGGAGGAGGCCCTGGTGGCGCCGGAATGGCCGGGACAGTGGCGGCGGCTGCGGTTGCCGGAGATGGGGAAGAAGACCTCCCCGGGTCGATTGGCTGCCACAGGGGAACTAGGAGAGTGTTTTGAGGCTGCCTGGGGAACGAGACGTGCTCGGGGGCCTCTTATATAGCGTGGCCATGTAGGTTCGCGGCGGCCGCGGATAGGATCGCCGGCGAACCGCCTCTCTGTTGCTGCAGGAGGACGTGGCGGCGACGAGCGCTTGCAGACGAGCGAGGGGATAGGCTTGGATTGCTCCAGAGGGTAGGTGGCGAGCGCTAGCGGCTCGGGCGGCGCCGACCAGTGCAGGGGCTGTCGGGCGGCAGTGGCGGCTAGCTACTGTCTTGCCGGAGACGTGGCGAGGGCTGCGGTGCTCGTGGGGTGCAGAAGGAGACGTGGCGTGCTGGCTGCGGTTGGCCAAGGGCCAGAACGGGTGCGGGGCGAGACGCGGCGGCTCAGTCGCGGCACGTGCAAAACGCGCGCCCAGAGCACGCATGGGACGTGCTCGACAAAATGCCAGGGCATGCTAGAGGTCTCGGGTGAGGTTGGGGTTTAACATACCTAGGTTAAAGTCATCTAGAGGCTTAGTGGACAAGTTAGCTTTCCCAGAGGTGCAAGGTCTCAGTGCAAAACAAAGAACATGCCAAAATTGATCATGCCCATAAGGTGTTTGTCATAATGTCAGGGGCACCTAGGCATTACTTGGGGTGGCCAAATTCTCCAGGCTAGTGTCTCTTTAATTGCAGAAGAGGGTGGTAAGGTCATTTGGGCAAAAGAAGAAACTTGCTAGTGCAAGTTTTGCAAACCTTTAGTTCTGGACAGAAGGTAAATGGCATCAATGCATGGACCAAAAATCTCCCAATGGGTCCAATCTCCTGGACTTAAGGGTTTGGCAAGGTGTGCTACCAGTAGGAGAAAGATCATGGGTAGAGGAGCAAGTTAGAAGATGGTTTCAGTACAAATCACCAAGTTGCACCAGAATGAAGATGAGGATGATTCACTCAAAATTTTCAAAGAGCAGCACTGGGTTTTTGCATAAAGTGGAATAATATGCTCCTACTGACATCCCAAAATTTTGGTAGAGGTTTTATAGAAATATTTAAATAGGTTGTAGTGTAAAAATTGCTCACTGGACCAGATTTGAAAATTTGATGCAGAGCTCAAAATATCCAAAGAATGAAATATCTTTTTGTATAAAAGTGATTTAAACACATCACATGACATCCCCAAATTTTGGTGGTATTTTTAAATAAATTAGTCAAAGGGTTGCAGTGCAAATGGGACCCTAAACTTATGAAAAACCAAATTAGAGAAATCAGGGGAAAAATAATTTTATAAATACTCCTACTGATAAAAGAATTGTTTTATTCGAGAGAGTATAGGAGTCCAATAAAATTGGGAAGTTTTTTCACTTGAGGTAAAAACTCCATAAAAATAAAGGGAAGAAGGTTCTGAAATCAAAAGAAAATCCAGAAAACCAAAGTTTAAGTTTCCTGGAAATTTTTAATTAATAAAACAAGGTTAAATTTTTTGGGGTGTTACAACACTACCCCCCTTAAAAAAATCTCATCCTCGAGATTTGTTAAGAGTTGTTTTGAAAAACAAATACTCCACGGTTACGTGTTTTTTTGCAAGCATTGCATGTGTTCGAGTGGTGGTGGTGTTGCGTGAATAAAAATAATCCATGTCATGAGAAGATATACGATGCAGCAACTCAGGGAAAAGAAATCTCACTCCAGGATTTTTCGCGAGAGAACAATAGTAATATATTAGGGTCAAACCGCAACAGAACTACTCATATTAATAGAAACTAAATAATTTACTCGCCGCACAAACTCGGGGTACCACGCATAAGTTACAATGCATAAATAAATGTTGCAATAATAAACACAACGGCGACGTCTATAATGCAAACGGTAACTGGACGGGGTTCCGAGAAAACGTCTCTGGTACTGGGATGGACTCCTCTTCTATTGGGGAAAGTGGATTGACCAGCCGATGAATGTGACTCTCCTGGTCGGGCCTCAGTGGTCTGCCGATGGCGATCTGAGGATTTAAATCTGCGAGACTCTGGAGATAACCCATTACTCGCTGGGTTAAACGTTCTTGAGCGATGACGTACTGGACCAGGTTGGCCAGTACTGGGTCTCTCTCAATCCGTCCACCGGGAAAAGATGTTACTCCTCCGGGTGCTGCACGGCTCGGAAAGTAATAATATCCTCTTTCACTGGCATAGGGTACCGCGAATCGAAGGCGAGCAAGTGCTTCGTGTGCAGCCGCTTCTATGGCCATTAGTGGAGCTGGCATAGATTTCCCCATGAAGGAAACTTCCGTTGGGTCTTGGTTTGGATTTACGGGAGGGAGGTGTACTACTGCCCAATATTTCGAGGTGGAGGGGGTGATCCTCGATTTGAACAACTCGTACTGGGGTGGCTGGGTGGAACCCATGGTACTGCAGGTAAAATCCCACAATATTTTGACAAAACTACCCGGGGTTGCATCTGGGGTTCTCAGATAAATACTAGGGCTCGGCATGGCAAGAAATGGTTGTGAGGATGGTGCACAAGGTGAGGGGTGCTTGGCAAGGTCACGAGGTGTCCTTCTTATAGCACTGAAGCTGGGTCATTTTATCGTGGTGAAAGGTAATTAATTTGCCAGCTCAGCTCCAAGGGTCGGGGTCAAAGCCACAGATACATATCTCACTAAAGTGACGTATCCCTGTGGGGGTTGTCGGGGTGGTTTTTGGTAGCTGTGCCCGGAAAAATATGCAACTGCGTGCTGACATAATTATGCAAGGTTACTATCTAAAACAGAGGCACAACAACAGGTTGCGTTAATTTACGAGGTCACACGATTACAAAGCGAGGGTACACTGAGACTCGGCATTACTCGGGTGATTCAGTCTACCTCGTTTATATCTAAACGAGCCTGCCTTGAGGACGTCGAGGCTTCTCCACGGGTCTCACCATCGGGATTAGCTGGAGGTGGTTGAGGGACTGCAGGGTCGGGGTGGCGATGATGACCATCGCGGGGATTGTTGGCCATAATCCCGTTGGAGTGTGCTCCCAAAAGGTGACGAAGCACTTCTGGGGTCATCAAAGTGCCTTGGTTGATGGCTGGGGCTGATCTCAAGGTCTCGATTGGTTGTCCGAATAGCACAACTGGGCTGTCGGCGTCGGGCTCATCCTCTCCTCTCGTCGGGGCTCGACGAACCAGCTCTCCACGAGCTGTGATCAGATCAATGGTGATTTGATCGAACAGTTCCTCTAGTGCACTTACATAGCGTACTAGGTGCAACAACGCAGGATCCGTCTCGTGATCTCCGTTGGCAACCTGGGGTGGTCTACCATGCCCTTCGCGTCTGGGGTAGTAGTAGAACGAACGACAGTTAACTCTGGGCGACAACTGCCGGAGTTGAACTATAGCCTCTCGAGCAGCTAGCTGGATGGCTTGTGGCTCGAAGGAAGTTGTCCTTCCAGTGAACCTGTAGGGGCGTTCTGGCGACAGACCCCTACCGTAGATGTGCATAGTGGCCCAGAATTGACGGCTCTCGCCGCTCATGGACCCTTGGTACACAACATATTCTGGGGGCTCTTCTAACGCATAGGTACGACGGGCGAGGTTTGCGAGTATGGTCACAAAACCTCCGAGGTTGGTTGCTGTGGTCTCATTGTGCACTACGGGGCCAGGCATTATGGCTCGGTTTGGGGTAGAGGCTGTGCTGTGCTGGGTTTGGGGCGAGCGTGCCCTTTTTATAGAAAAAGGGGACTAAGTCTTCCTTCGCACGCTTGCGAATGAGACATCATAGGCGTCGGTCACTGGCGCGTGATCGACAGGCTAGGTTGATAGGTTGGGCACCGACTGCCAAAAGTGTCGGGGTCACTATGTGGCTATCTTGCACGAGAAGCTTGGCTGGGTTTAGGTTAAGGTCTGGTGGTTTGGCTTACCTAGGTTTATTGACCAGGCTAAGATAGGATTAGCCAATGGTCAGCCTGACTCTGATACCAAGTTTGTCACGATCGGTTTTTCGGGTATTAAATTCCAGAAAATGGCCGTTGTGCTCACCAGCCCCAGGATTACTGTTAGCTGATGAGGCACCAACTTGATACAGAAATTCCAAGCAAAAATACAAAATATGTAGTACAAGACCATTCTGGCCTGTAAGTACAACAAATGGTTTCTAGTGGTTGATGGCGGAAGCGGTTTGTGGATCCTCAGTGTCTATGGGACTCCATTTCTCACAGGAACAGCTGACCAGGATAACTCCTATCTTCGCGAGGCTGCTGTCACCAATGCGTAGGTTCCGGGGCTGTCATCGCAACGCTCCTCTCCACGCAAGAAATCTGGCCAAGACAATAGCCAGGGACAAGCTAGTGAGTACTTTGAATGTACTCGCAGACATTATGAACACAGGTATAATATAAATGATAATCATGCACTGAAATATTCTATGCTCACAACGTCAGTCATAAAATAAAATCTCTGATGCATGCAAGCAGGTTATTTATATGCAACATGAATATCCAATAACATGGTAGTTTTAAAATGCACCGATCAGGTGTCTGAAGCGACGCCTTGAAAGGATAGTAAATAACGAGCATGCCTCAGTCGGGCGTCTGAGCGACACCACAAAAAGGGCTTATAAAGTAAAATAAATAACAAGCATGCCATAGTCGGGCGTCTCAGCGACACCACATAAAGGGCTTATAAAGTAAATAAATAACAAGCATGCCACAGTCGGGCGTCTCAGCGACACCACATAAAGGGCTTATAAAGTAAATACATAACAAGCATGCCACAGTCGGGCGTCTCAGCGACACCACATAAAGGACTTATAAAGTAAATAAATAACAAGCATGCCACAGTCGGGCGTCTCAGTGACACCACATAAAGGGCTTATAAAGTAAATACATAACAAGCATGCCACAGTCGGGTGTCTCAGCGACACCACGTAAAGGGCTTATAAATAATCACAGTGAATATCCAGGAGGTAGAACCATCCCAGGGATACTCGATAATTCAAATAATATAATGGGCTAGTCCATAACAAAATAATAATCATGGTCCTCACAAGTCACAAATCAGTATCCAAGTTTGGTTTAACAGTTTCTCCTCCGAAGACCGACACTAAGACCGACACTTGACCTATCCCAGACTGAAGTCCTTAACCATGGACATGGCTATTCGAATAGGTTTAAACTCTGCAGAGGGTGTACTCTTTACCCACGAGTAACAGATTCCTTTAGTCTATCGAGACTAATTCCATCTACGGCCTTTTAGTTGAAAACACACCTAACTTGCACACACCAGCTTAACTTACCGGTGTCTGGAATCACCCACGACGCCTGTCAAGCAAAACTCTAAGTGGGGAGGCTACAACCTCGCGTAGCATGGGATCAAATTTATATCTCGCGCTCTAAGGGGTGGCCTCCCCTCTCGGTCTCAACCGGAAACACCCATGCCCCCGGACCAGGTTGCCTGCCTACCAGCTACAACCGGTATCTTCCACCATGGCCTCTCTGTACGGTGTGTGCTAGAAAGGGGTTGACGACTTACTGAACCGTACCCTACTTGTTGTAGAGACAAGTGGTAGTACGAAACAAGTATGGGGGTTACTGGAACAAGACTCGATCTATTGTCGACTCAGGAGGTTTAAGTATTCCCTGCATGATTAGCATAACGAATATATTTCATCCAACGGACAGAATCACCACTCATCATACCCCTCATGCCATGCCGGACACACTCGTCTCGACGAGGAACTAGGGAAAAGCTCGGGTCTACCCAAGATAAAGACTTTCCTGTTTTCCTTCCGGTAGGCACAAAAGGCATACGAGGATGATCATTATCACAAGCATGTCCATTTCCAACAGCAAGGAAGTTTCAAATGAGCATTTATGCAAACGATCACATCACCACATAAAATAACGAGTTCCACGTATTGAGGTGGTGTCATAATCGTGTCAAACAATGCATGCAAAATATTATGCCAGGGTTCAGAATGCTTGCCTTCAAGTTGTGGAGGGGTGAGGTGCTCTCCAAAACTTTTGAAAGTTTGCTTCTCTCTCTCCAAAGTCCTATTTTAAATAAATTTGAATTAACACACAATTTCAAAACAACACAAAAAGGTTTTTTGAATTTTTTTTCAAATAAATCTTAAAATAAAGTAGATTAAATTTGAGAGAGGTAGGAAAAAGAATCAATTCATTTGGAGTTATATTTAAAAAGTTATAGCCAGACAAAGTTTAGTTAATATACTGGTTTTTAAATAAAACAGAAAAAAGAAAAGGAAACGATACACGTTGTAGACGTACTCTGGAAATACGTTTCCACTTACGCCTCCGTGGACCGGCGCTGGTCACTGACAGTGGGTCCAGGGGGCCCACTGGTCAGGTTTGACTGGTCTTTCCTCCCTCCTCTTCCACTGCCCGAGCGGAGGCGGGACTCCGGCGATGCTCACCGGCGAACGGCGGCACCGTTCGGGAAACCGTGGCCATCCGCGGGCTCAGGGGGTCAAGGTGGTCACTCCGGTGGTTGCTTTGGTCTCTGGGGTGGACGGAGCTGCGGGCGGCGAGCTCCGCAGCGGACGGTGGTCGTCGGGCAGAGTGGGCTTTTGACTCCGGCGGTTCCTGACCAAAATCGGGCATGGGGATGGACTCGTGGGTGCTGCAGGATGTTGTTGGTGCAGTGAGTGGAGAGGGGGAGGCCCTGGTGGTGCCGGACTGGCCGGGACAGTGGCGGCAGCTGCGGTTGCCGGAGATGGGGAAGATGACCTCCCCGAGGCGATTGGCTGCCACAGGGGAACTAGGGGAGTGTTTTGAGGCTGCCTGGGGAACGTGACGTGCTCGGGGGCCTCTTATATAGCGTGGCCATGTCGGTTCGCGGCGGCCGCGGATAGGATTGCCGGTGAACCGCCTCTCTGTTGTTGCAGGAGGACGTGGCGGCGACGAGCGCTTGCAGACGAGCAAGGGGATAGGCTTGGATTGCTCGAGAGGGTAGGTGGCGAGCGCTAGCGGCTCGGGCGGCGCCGACCAGTGCAGGGGCTGTCGGGCGGCAGTGGCGGCTAGCTGCTGGCTTACCGGAGACGTGGCGAGGGCTGCGGTGCTCGTGGGGTGCAGAAGGAGACGTGGCGTGCTGGCTGCGGTTGGCCAAGGGCCAGAACGGGTGCGGGGCGAGACGCGGCGGCTCGGTCGCGGCACGTGCAAAACGCGCGCTTTGGGCGCGCCCAGAGCACGCACGGGACGTGCTCAACAAAATGCTAGGGCATGCTAGAGGTCTCGGGTGAGGTTGGGGTTTAACAGACCTAGGTTAAAGTCGTCTAGAGGCTTAGTGGACAAGTTAGCTTTCCCAGAGGTGCAAGGTCTCAGTGCAAAACAAAGATCATGCCAAAATTGATCATGCCCATAAGGTGTTTTTCATAATGTCAGGGGCACCTAGGCATTACTTGGGGTGGCCAAATTCTCCAGGCTAGTGTCTCTTTAATTGCAGAAGAGGGTGGTAAGGTCATTTGGGCAAAAGAAGAAACTTGCTAGTGCAAGTTTTGCAAATCTTCAGTTCTGGACAGAAGGTAAATGGCATCAATGCATGGACCAAAAATCTTCCAATGGGTCCAATCTCCTGGACTTAAGGGTTTGGCAAGGTGTGCTACAAGTAGGAGAAAGATCATGGGTAGAGGAGCAAGTTAGAAGATGGTTGCAGTACAAATCACCAAGTTGCACCAGAATGAAGATGAGGATGATTCACTCAAAATTTTCAAAGAGCAGCACTGGGTTTTTGCATAAAGTGGAATAATATGCTCCTACTGACATCCCAAAATTTTGGTAGAGGTTTTATAGAAATATTTAAATAGGTTGTAGTGTAAAAATTGCTCACTGGATCAGATTTGAAAATTTGATGCAGAGCTCAAAATATCCAAAGAATGAAATATCTTTTCATATAAAAGTGATTTAAACACATCACATGACATCCCCAAATTTTGGTGGTATTTTTAAATAAATTAGTCAAAGGGTTGCAGTGCAAATGGGACCCTAAACTTATGAAAAACCAAATTAGAGAAATAAAGCTCAGGGGAAAAATAATTTTATAAATACTCCTACTGATAAAAGAATTGTTTTATTCGAGAGAGTATAGGAGTCCAATAAAATTGGGAAGTTTTTTCACTTGAGGTAAAAACTCCATAAAAATAAAGGGATGAAGGTTCTGAAATCAAAAGAAAATCCAGAAAACCAAAGTTTAAGTTTCATGGAAATTTTTTAATTAATAAAACAAGGTTAAAATTTTTGGGGTGTTACAGTTGCCTATTCACCCCCCCTCTAGTCAACCATATCGATCCTTTCAGAGTTTATCTTCACAAATTCTTCAAGAAGGCATCCTATGAACTCCTGACTGGTAAGAAGCCAAACGTTAGCTATTTCAAAGTCTTCGATGCCAGGTGCTGGATCAAGGATCCACATCACACTTCAAAATTTGCACCGAAAGCACATGAAGGTTTTATGCTTGGTTACAAAAAGGATTCACACACCTACCATGTCTTCAACCTCTTTCACTATAAAGTGGTCGAAACCGTAGATGTGTAGTTCGATGAGACTAACGGCTCACAAAGAGAGTGTCTGCCAAATGTGCTAGATGAATCTTCACCTAGTGAAGCTATCAAACTAATGGGCACTGGAGAAATCATGCCCACCGAGGAACTGCCTGAAGAGGAAATCATCATTTCAGCGCCTAATCAACATGAAGACAATGCTCAGTCTGAAGCCAATGCTGAAAATGAAGAAAACAGTCAGCAAGAGCAAAGTCTTCGCCCTGTTCATCCTCAGGTCGCTAATGAAGTTCATGTTGAGAAGATCATAGATAGCATCAGGGCTCCTGGTACTCTCACTCGATCAAGAGCTACGCAACTAGCGAACTTCTATGGGCATTTTGCATTCATGTGAATATCGAACCTTAGAAAGTTGATGAAGCCTTTATGGAACCAAAATGGATTCAAGCTATGCAAGAAGAGCTTCACCAATTTGAGCTCAATAATGTCTAGGAGCTAGTAAAGTGTCCTGATCCTTGCAAGTGCAATATCATCAACACAAAATGGATCTAGCGCAACAAACAAGATGAATATGGACAAGTTGTCAGGAACAAAGCTCGTCTCGTTGCTCAAGGTTATGCACAAGTAGAGGGAATTGATTTTTATTAGACATTTTCTCCCATGTCTAGGCTTGAAGCTATTTGCATATTGCTAGCCTATGCTAACCACAACAACATCCATCTGTACCAAATGGATGTGAAAAGTTCCTTCCTCAACGGCAAGATTGAAGAAGAAGTATATGTAGCTCAACCACCTGGTTTTGAAGATCCAAAGCGTCCTGATATGGTTTAAAAGCTCATCAAGGCTCTATATGGCCGCAGACAAGCTCCTCGCACTTGGTATGACACTCTCAAAGACTTCCTGAAGAGCAAAGGCTTCAAACCTGGTTCTCTGGATCCCACCCTCTTCACGAAGAAATATGATGGAGGACTATTTGTATGCCAAATCTTTGTGGATGACATTATCTTCGGCTGCACTGACCAAAGGTACATTGACGAATTTGGGCATATGATGCAAGAGCAATATTAGATGTTCATGATGGGGGAGCTGAAGTTCTTCCTTGGTCTTCAAATCCATCAATAGAGAAATGGCATCTTCATATCGCAAGATAAATACCTCAAAGATTGTCTGAAGAAGTTTGGAATGCAAGACTGCAAAGGATACACGACGCCAATGCCAACCAAAGGTCATCTATGCTCCGACGATAATGGTAAAGAGTTCGATCAAAAGGTATACCACTCCATGATTGCTTCATTATTGTACTTATGTGCATCTAGGCCAGATATAATGATTAGTGTTTGCATGTGTGCCTGATTCCAAGCGGCACCAAAGGAATCGCATCACCTCGTGGTGAAGCGAATACTTCGATATTTGGCTTAGACCCCAACGCTAGGATTATGGTATCCCAAGGGCTCAATATTTGATCTAGTTGGATTCTCATATGCGGATTATGGTGGTGACAAGGTTGATCGCAAGTATACATCAGGCACCTGCCTCTTTCTTGGACGATCTCTTGTCTATTGGTCTTCAAAGAAGCAGAACTATGTATCACTATCCACTGCTGAGGCTGAATACATTGCTGCTGGATCTTGCTGCGCTCAGCTTCTCTGGATGAAGCAAACCCTGAAGGATTATGGCATCAATATGAAGAAAGTGTGAAAGATCGTGGATGTCGCCTAGAGGGGGGGGGGGTGAATAGGCGCTTTAAAATAATTACGGTTAAGTCTTGAACAAATGCGGAATAAACCTAGCGGTTAATTTGTTAAGCACAAAACCTACAACAACTAGGCTCACCTATGTGCACCAACAACTTATGGTAAGCAAGATAAACAACTAGGTGATAGCAATATTGTTGGAAATATGCCCTAGAGGCAATAATAAATTAGTTATTATTATTATATTTCCTTGTTCATGATAATCGTTTATTATCCATGCTATAATTGTATTGATAGGAAACTCGGATACATGTGTGGGTACATAGACAACACCATGTCCCTAGTAAGCCTCTAGTTGACTAGCTCGTTGATCAATAGATGGTTACGGTTTCCTGACCATGGACATTGGATGTCGTTGATAACGGGATCACATCATTAGGAGAATGATGTGATGGACAAGACCCAACCCTAAGCCTCGCACAAAGATAGTGTAGTTCGTATGCTAAAGCTTTTCTAATGTCAAGTATCATTTCCTTAGACCATGAGATTGTGCAACTCCCGGATACCATAGGAATGCTTTGGGTGTACCAAACTTCACAATGTAACTGGATGGCTATAAAGGTGCACTACAGGTATCTCCGAAAGTGTCTGTTGGGTTGGCACGAATCGAGACTGGGATTTGTCACTCCGTGTGACGGAGAGGTATCTCTGGGCCCACTCAGTAGGACATCATCATAATGTGCACAATGTGACCAAGGGGTTGATCACGGGATGATGTGTTACGAAACGAGTAAAGAGACTTGCTGGTAACGAGATTGAACAAGGTATCGGGATACCGACGATCGAATCTCGGGCAAGTACTATACCGGTAGACAAAGGGAATTGCATACGGGATTGCTTGAATCCTTGACATCAGGGTTCATCCGATGAGATCATCGTGGAACATGTGGGAGCCAACATGGGTATCCAGATCCCGCTGTTGGTTATTGAACAGAGAACGTCTCAGTCATGTCTGCATGGTTCCTGAACCCGTAGGGTCTACACACTTAAGGTTCGGTGACGCTAGAGTTGTTATGGGAAATAGTATGTGGTTACCGAAGGTTGTTCGGAGTCCCGGATGAGATCCCGGACATGACGAGGAGCTCCGGAATGGTCCGGAGGTGAAGATCGGTATATTGGACAAAGGGTATTGGAGTCCGGAATTGTTCCGGGGGTACCAGGTGATGACCAGCGTGTCCGAAAGGGGTTTTGGAGGCCCCGACAAGCTTTGGGGGGCCTTATGGGCCAAGGGGAGAGGGCACATCGGCCCACTAAGGGGCTGAGCGCCCCTCCCACCCCATCTCACGTAACCTGGAGAGGTGGGGGCGCCACCCCTAGGGCAGCCGCCTCTCCCGGCTTGGGGGGCAAGTTTCCTAGGGGGTGGGGGCGCCAAAACCCATCTAGGGTTTCCCCTATGGCCGCCGACCCTCCCCTAGGGAACCCTAGGGCGCCTCCCCCTCCTCCCTTCCCCCTATATATAGTGAGAGAGAGAGAGAGGGCAGCCGCACCCTTCCCCTGGCGCAGCCCTCTCCCTCCTCCAACACCTCCTCCTCCGTAGTGCTTGGCGAAGCCTTGCCGGAGAACCACGAGCTCCATCACCACCATGCCGTCGTGCTATCGGAGTTCTCCCTCAACTTCTCCTCTCCCCTTGCTGGATCAAGAAGGAGGAGACATCCCCGGGCTGTACGTGTGTTGAACGCGGAGGCACCGTTGTTCGGTGCTTAGATCAGAATCAACCGCGATCTAAATCGCTGCGAGTACGACTCCTTCATCCACGTTCTTGCAACGCTTCCGCTTAGCGATCTACAAGGGTATGTAGATGCACTCCCCTTTCTCTCGTTTCTAGATTACTCCATAGATTGATCTTGGTGATGCGTAGAATTTTTTTGAATTTCTGCTACGTTCCCCAACAAAGATATATAACAAGAAACAATATGGCTATCACAAAGTAAAGTGCATAAGTAAAGGGCTCGGGTAAGAGATAACTGAGGCATGCGGAGACGATGTTGTATCCCGAAGTTCACACTCTTGCGGATGCTAATCTCCGTTTCAAGCGGTGTGGATGCACAATGCTCCCCAAGAAGCCACTAGGGCCAACGTAATCTCCTCACGCTCTCGCACAATGCAAGATGTCGTGATTCCACTAAGAGACCCTTGAGGGCGGTCACCGAACCCGTACAAATTTCTCGGGGCGATCTCCACAACCTAATTGGAGACCCCGACGCTTGCCCGGAGCTTTACACCACAATGATTGAGCTCCGAACACTACCAAGGTTGGGGCTATCTCCACAACTTAATTGGAGGTTCCCAACGACACCACGAAGCTTCACTAGAATAAAATATGGCTCCGAGGTGACCTCAACCGTCTAGGGCGCCCAAGCACCCAAGAGGAACAACTTCAAGGGTACCAAGCACCCAAGAGTAATAAGCTTCTCAACTTGTAACTTCCACGTATCACCGTGGAGAACTCAAACCGATGCAGCAAATGCAATGGCAAGGGCACACGGAGTGCCCAAGTCCTTCTTGTTGGGTTTCGTAGTAATTTCAAAAAATTTCCTACACACACGCAAGATCATGGTGATGCATAGCAACGAGAGGGGAGAGTGTTGTCTACGTACCCACGCAGACCGACTGCGGAAGCGTTGACACAACGTAGAGGAAGTAGTCGTACGTCTTCGCGATCCAACCGATCAAGCACCGAAACTACGACACCTCCGAGTTCGAGCACACGTTCAGCTCGATGACGATCCTCGGACTCCGATGCAGCAAAGTGTCGGGGAAGAATTCCGTCAGCACGACGGCGTGGTGATGATCTTGATGCACTACAGCAGCAGGGCTTCGCCTAAACTCCGCTACAGTATTATCGAGGAATATGGTGGCAGGGGGCACCGCACACGGCTAAGGAATAGATCGCGTGGATCAACTTGTGTGTTCTAGGGTGCCTCTACCTCAGTATATAAAGGACTAGAGGGGGGGAGGCCGGCCGGCCAAGGGAGGGCGCGCCAGGAGAGTCCTACTCCCTCTGGGAGTAGGATTCCCCCCAATCCTAGTTGGAATAGGATTCCTTGAGGGGGGAAAGAGAGAGAGGGGGCCGGCCACCTCTCCTAGTCCTAATAGGACTAGGGGAAGGGGGGATGCGCACAGCCACCTTGGGCTGCCCCTTTCTCCTTTCCACTAAAGCCCACTAAGGCCCATATAGCTCCCGGGGGGTTCCGGTAACCTCCCGGTACTCCGGTAAAATCCCGATTTCACCCGGAACACTTCCGATATCCAAACATAGGCTTCCAATATATCAATCTTTATGTCTCGACCATTTCGAGACTCCTCGTCATGTCCGTGATCACATCTGGGACTCCGAACAACCTTCGGTACATCAAAATGCATAAACTCATAATATAACTGTCATCGTAACCTTAAGCGTGCGGACCCTACGGGTTCGAGAACAATGTAGACATGACCGAGACACGTCTCCGGTCAATAACCAATAGCGGGACCTGGATGCCCATATTGGCTCCTACATATTCTACGAAGATCTTTATCGGTCAGACCGCATAACAACATACGTTGTTCCCTTTGTCATCGGTATGTTACTTGCCCGAGATTCGATCGTCGGTATCCAATACCTAGTTCAATCTCGTTACCGGCAAGTCTCTTTACTCGTTCTGTAATACATCATCTCGCAACTAACTCATTAGTTGCAATGCTTGCAAGGCTTATGTGATGTGCATTACCAAGAGGGCCCAGAGATACCTCTCCGACAATCGGAGTGACAAATCCTAATCTCGAAATACGCCAACCCAACATCTACCTTTGGAGACACCTGTAATGCTCCTTTATAATCACCCAGTTACATTGTGACGTTTGGTAGCACCCAAAGTGTTCCTCCGGAAAACGGGAGTTGCATAATCTCATAGTTATAGGAACATGTATAAGTCATGAATTAAGCAATAGCAACATACTAAATGATCGGGTGCTAAGCTAATGGAATGGGTCATGTCAATCAGATCATTCAACTAATGATGTGACCTCGTTAATCAAATAACAACTCACTGTTCATGGTTAGGAAAGTAGAGGCATACTAGTGACACTTTGTTTGTCTATGTATTCACACATGTATTATGTTTCCGGTTAATACAATTCTAGCATGAATAATAAACATTTATCATGATTATAAGGAAATAAATAATAACTTTATTATTGCCTCTAGGGCATATTTCCTTCAGTGTCCCACTTGCACTAGAGTCAATAATCTAGATTACACTATAATGATTCTAACACCCATGGAGCCTTGGTGCTGATCAAGTTTTGCTCGTGGAAGAGGCTTAGTCAACGGGTCTGCAACATTCAGATCCGTATGTATCATGCAAATCTCTATGTCTCCCACCTGGACTAGATCCCGGATGGAATTGAAGCGTCTCTTGATGTGCTTGGTTCTCTTGTGAAATCTGGATTCCTTTGCCAAGGCAATTACACCAGTATTGTCACAAAAGATTTTCATTGGACCCGATGCACTAGGTATGACACCTATATCGGATATGAACTCCTTCATCCAGACTCCTTCGTTCGCTGCTTCCGAAGCAGCTATGTACTCCGCTTCACATGTAGATCCCGTTACGACGCTTTGTTTAGAACTGCACCAACTGACAGCTCCACCGTTTAATGTAAACACGTATCCGATTTGCGATTTAGAATCGTCCGGATCAGTGTCAAAGCTTGCATCAACGTAACCATTTACGACGAGCTCTTTGTCACCTCCATATACGAGAAACATATCCTTAGTCCTTTTCAGGTATTTCAGGATGTTCTTGACCGCTGTCCAGTGATCCACTCCTGGATTACTTTGGTACCTCCCTGCTAGACTTATAGCAAGGCACACATCGGGTCTGGTACACAGCATTGAATACATGATAGATCCTATGGCTGATGCATAGGGAACATCTTTCATATTCTCTCTATCTTCTGTAGTGGTCGGGCATTGAGTCTTACTCAATTTCACACCTTGTAACACAGGCAAGAATCCTTTCTTTGCTTGATCCATTTTGAACTTCTTCAAAATTTTGTCAAGGTATGTTGTTTGTGCAAGTCCAATTAAGCGTTTTGATCTATCTCTATAGATCTTTATGCCTAATATGTAAGCAGCTTCACCGAGGTCTTTCATTGAAAAACTCTTATTCAAGTATCCCTTTATGCTATCCAGAAATTCTATATCATTTCCAATTAGTAATATGTCATCCACATATAATATCAGAAATGCTACAGAGCTCCCACTCACTTTCTTGTAAATACAGGCTTCTCCGAAAGTCTGTATAAAACCAAATGCTTTGATCACACTATCAAAGCATTTATTCCAACTCCGAGAGGCTTGCACCAGTCCATAAATGGATCGCTGGAGCTTGCACACTTTGTTAGCTCCTTTTGGATCGACAAAACCTTCTGGTTGCATCATATACAACTCTTCTTCCAGAAATCCATTCAGGAATGCAGTTTTGACATCCATCTGCCAAATTTCATAATCATAAAATGCGGCAATTGCTAACATGATTCGGACAGACTTAAGCATCGCTACGGGTGAGAAGGTCTCATCGTAGTCAACCCCTTGAACTTGTCGAAAACCTTTTGCGACAAGTCGAGCTTTGTAGACAGTAACATTACCGTCAGCGTCAGTCTTCTTCTTGAAGATCCATTTATTCTCAATTGCTTTCCGATCATCGGGCAAGTCAACCAAAGTCCATACTTTGTTCTCATACATGGATCCCATCTCAGATTTCATGGCTTCAAGCCATTTTGCGAAATCTGGGCTCACCATCGCTTCTTCATAGTTAGTAGGTTCATCATGATCTAGTAGCATGACTTCCAGAACAGGATTACCGTACCATTCTGGTGCGGATCTCACTCTGGTTGATCTACGAGGTTCAGTAGTATCTTGATCTGAAGTTTCATGATCATTATCATTAGCTTCCTCACTAACTGGTGTAGGTGTCACTGAAACAGTTTTCTGTGATGTACTACTTTCCAATAAGGGAGCAGGTACAGTTACCTCGTCAAGTTCTACTTTCCTCCCACTCACTTCTTTCGAGAGAAACTCCTTCTCTAGAAAGTTTCTGAATTTAGCAACAAAAGTCTTGCCTTCGGATCTGTGATAGAAGGTGTATCCAATAGTTTCCTTTGGATATCCTATGAAGACACATTTCTCTGATTTGGGTTCGAGCTTATCAGGTTGAAGCTTTTTCACATAAGCATCGCAGCCCCAAACTTTCAGAAACGACAACTTTGGTTTCTTGCCAAACCACAGTTCATAAGGCGTCGTCTCAACGGATTTTGATGGTGCCCTATTTAACGTGAATGCGGCCGTCTCTAGAGCGTATCCCCAAAATGATAGCGGTAAATCAGTAAGAGACATCATAGATCGCACCATATCTAGTAAAGTATGATTACGACGTTCGGACACACCATTACGCTGTGGTGTTCCGGGTGGCGTGAGTTGCGAAACTATTCCACAATTTTTCAAATGTACACCAAACTCGTAACTCAAATATTCTCCTCCACGATCAGATCGTAGAAACTTTATTTTCTTGTTACGATGATTTTCAACTTCACTCTGAAATTCCTTGAACTTTTCAAATGTTTCAGACTTATGTTTCATTAAGTAGATATACCCATATCTGCTTAAATCATCTGTGAAGGTGAGAAAATAACGATATCCGCCACGAGCCTCAATATTCATCGGACCACATACATCTGTATGTATGATTTCCAACAAATCTGTTGCTCTCTCCATAATACCGGAGAACGGTGTTTTGGTCATCTTGCCCATAAGGCACGGTTCGCAAGTACCAAGTGATTTATAATCAAGTGGTTCCAAAAGTCCATCAGAATGGAGTTTCTTCATGCGCTTTACACCGATATGACCTAAACGGCAGTGCCACAAATAAGTTGCACTCTCATTAGGAACTCTGCATCTTTTGGCTTCAACATTATGAATATGTGTGTTACTACTATCGAGATTCAACAAGAATAGACCACTCTTCAAGGGTGCATGACCATAAAAGATATTAATCATATAAATAGAACAACCATTATTCTCTGATTTAAATGAATAACCGTCTTGCATCAAACAAGATCCAGATATAATGTTCATGCTTAACGCTGGCACCAAATAACAATTATTTAGGTCTAATATTAATCCCGAAGGTAGATGTAGAGGTAGCGTGCCGACTGCGATCACATCGACTTTGGAACCGTTTCCCACGCGCATCGTCACCTCGTCCTTAACCAATCTTCGCTTAATCCATTGTCCCTGTTTCGAGTTGCAAATATTAGCAACAGAACCAGTATCAAATACCCAGGTGCTACTGCGAGCATTAGTAAGGTACACATCAATAACATGTATATCACATATACCTTTGTTCACCTTGCCATCCTTCTTATTCGCCAAATACTTGGGGCAGTTCCGCTTCCAGTGGCCAGTCTGCTTGCAATAGAAGCACTCAGTTTCAGGCTTAGGTCCAGGTTTGGGTTTCTTCTCTTGAGTAGCAACTTGCTTGCCGTTCTTTTTGAAGTTCCCCTTCTTCTTCCCTTTGCCCTTTTTCTTGAAACTAGTGGTCTTGTTGACCATCAACACTTGATGCTCCTTCTTGATTTCTACCTCCGCAGCTTTCAGCATTGCGAAGAGCTCGGGAATAGTCTTGTTCATCCCTTGCATATTATAGTTCATCACGAAGCTCTTGTAGCTTGGTGGCAGTGATTGAAGAATTCTGTCAATGACGCAATCATCTGGAAGATTAACTCCCAATTGAATCAAGTGATTATTATACCCAGACATTTTGAGTATATGCTCACTGACAGAACTGTTCTCCTCCATCTTGCAGCTATAGAACTTATTGGAGACATCATATCTCTCAATCCGGGCATTTGCTTGAAATATTAACTTCAACTCTTGGAACATCTCATATGCTCCATGACGTTCAAAACGTCGTTGAAGTCCCGATTCTAAGCCGTAAAGCATGGCACACTGAACTATCGAGTAGTCATCAGCTTTGCTCTGCCAGACGTTCATAACATCTGGCGTTGCTCCTGCAGCAGGCCTGGCACCCAGCGGCGCTTCCAGGACGTAATTCTTCTGTGCAGCAATGAGGATAATCCTCAAGTTACGGACCCAGTCCGTGTAATTGCTACCATCATCTTTCAACTTTGCTTTCTCAAGGAACGCATTAAAATTCAACGGAACAACAACACGAGCCATCTATTTACAATCAAACATAAACAAGCAAGATACTAATCAGGTACTAAGTTTCATGATAAATTTAAGTTCAGTTAATCAAATTAATTAAAGAACTCCCACGTAGATAGACATCCCTCTAATCCTCTAAGTGATTACGTGATCCAAATCAACTAAACCATAACCGATCATCACGTGAGATGGAGTAGTTTTCAATGGTGAACATCGTTATGTTGATCATATCTACTATATGATTCACGCTCGACCTTTCGGTCTCCATGTTCCGAGGCCATATCTGTATATGCTTGGCTCGTCAAGTATAACCTGAGTATTCCGTGTGTGCAACAGTTTTGCACCCGTTGTATTTGAACGTAGAACCTATCACACCCGATCATCACGTGGTGTCTCAGCACGAAGAACTTTCGCAACGGTGCATACTCAGGGAGAACACTTCTTGATAATTTAGTGAGAGATCATCTTATAATGCTACCGTCAATCAAAGCAAGATAAGATGCATAAAAGGATAAACATCACATGCAATCAATATAAGTGATATGATATGGCCATCATCATCTTGTGCTTGTGATCTCCATCTCCGAAGCACCATCGTGATCACCATCGTCACCGGTGTGACACCTTGATCTCCATCGTAGCATCGTTGTCGTCTCGCCAAGTTTATGCTTCCACGACTATCACTACCGCTTAGTAATAAAGTAAAGCATTACATCGCGATTTCATTGCATACAATAAAACGACAACCATAAGGCTCCTGCCAGTTGTCGGTAACTCGGTTACAAAACATGATCATCTCATACAATAAAATTCAGCATCATGTCTTGACCATATCACATCACAACATGCCCTGCAAAAACAAGTTAGACGTCCTCTACTTTGTTGTTGCAAGTTTTACGTGGCTGCTACGGGCTTAAGCAAGAACCAATCTCACCTACGCATCAAAACCACAACGATAGTTTGTCAAATAGACTCCGTTTTAACCTTCGCAAGGACCGGCCGTAGCCATACTTGGTTCAACTAAAGTTGGAGAGACAGTCGCCCGCAAGCCACCTGTGTGCAAAGCACGTCGGGGGAACCGGTCTCGCATAAGCGTACGCGTAAGGTTGGTCCGGGTCGTCTCGTCCAACAATGCCGCCGAACCAAAGTATGACATGCTGGTAGGCAGTATGACTTATATCGCCCACAACTCACTTGTGTTCTACTCGTGCATATAACATCAACATAAATAACCTAGGCTCGGATGCCACTGTTGGGTTTCGTAGTAATTTCTAAAATTTTCCTATGCACACGCAAGATCATGGTGATGCATAGCCACGAGAGGGGAGAGTGTTGTCTACGTACCCACGCAGACCGACTGCGGAAGCGTTGACACAACGTAGAGGAAGTAGTCGTACGTCTTCGCGATCCAACCGATCAAGCACCGAAACTACGGCACCTCCGAGTTCGAGCACACGTTCAGCTCGATGACGATCCCCGGACTCCGATCCAGCAAAGTGTCGGGGAAGAATTCCGTCAGCATGACGGCGTGGTGACGATCTTGATGCACTACAGCAGCAGGGCTTCGCCTAAACTCCGCTACAGTATTATCGAGGAATATGGTGGCAGGGGGCACCGCACACGGCTAAGGAATAGATCACGTGGATCAACTTGTGTGTTCTAGGGTGCCTCTACCTCAGTATATAAAGGACTAGAGGGGGGGAGGCTAGTCGGCCAAGGGAGGGCGCGCCAGGAGAGTCCTACTCCCTCTGGGAGTAGGATTCCCCCCCCAATCCTAGTTGGAATAGGATTCCTTGAGGGGGGAAAGAGAGAGAGAGGGGGCCGGCCACCTCTCCTAGTCCTAATAGGACTAGGGGAAGGGGGGAGGCGCACAGCCACCTTGGGCTGCCCCTTTCTCCTTTCCACTAAAGCCCACTAAGGCCCATATAGCTCCCGGGGGGTTCCGGTAACCTCCCGGTACTCCGGTAAAATCCCGATTTCACCCGGAACACTTCCGATATCCAAACATAGGCTTCCAATATATCAATCTTTACGTCTCGACCATTTCGAGACTCCTCGTCATGTCCGTGGTCACATCCGGGACTCCGAACAACCTTCGGTACATCAAAATGCATAAACTCATAATATAACTGTCATCGTAACCTTAAGCGTGCGGACCCTACGGGTTCGAGAACAATGTAGACATGACCGAGACACGTCTCCGGTCAATAACCAATAGCAGGACCTGGATGCCCATATTGGCTCCTACATATTCTACGAAGATCTTTATCGGTCAGACCACATAACGACATACGTTGTTCCCTTTGTCATCGGTATGTTACTTGCCCGAGATTCGATCGTCGGTATCCAATACCTAGTTCAATCTTGTTACCGGCAAGTCTCTTTACTCGTTCTGTAATACATCATCTCGCAACTAACTCATTAGTTGCAATGCTTGCAAGGCTTATGTGATGTGCATTACCGAGAGGGCCCAGAGATACCTCTCCGACAATCGGAGTGACAAATCCTAATCTCGAAATACGCCAACCCAACATCTACCTTTGGAGACACCTGTAATGCTCCTTTATAATCACCCAGTTACGTTGTGACGTTTGGTAGCACCCAAAGTGTTCCTCCGGCAAACGGGAGTTGCATAATCTCATAGTTATAGGAACATGTATAAGTCATGAAGAAAGCAATAGCAACATACTAAACGATCGGGTGCTAAGCTAATGGAATGGGTCATGTCAATCAGATCATTCAACTAATGATGTGACCTCGTTAATCAAATAACAACTCATTGTTCATGGTTAGGAAACATAACCATCTTTGATTAACGAGCTAGTCAAGTAGAGGCATACTAGTGACACTTTGTTTGTCTATGTATTCACACATGTATTATGTTTCTGGTTAATACAATTCTAGCATGAATAATAAACATTTATCATGATTATAAGGAAATAAATAATAACTTTATTATTGCCTCTAGGGCATATTTCCTTCACTTCTCTCCCAAATCCCACCAAAGCAACTAATGCTATGGAGGCAAATGAGAGGAAGAACAAGAAGGAGAACGCCAAGAACTCCAAGATCTAGATCCAAGGGGTTCCCCTCACATAGAGGAGAAAGTGATTGGTGGAAATATGGATGTAGATCTCCTCTCTCTTTCCTCCCAAAACTAGCAAGAATCCATGGAGGGATTGAGAGATAGCAAGCTCGAAGAAGGTCAACAATGGGGGAAGAACAAGAGCTCAAGAGATGAGGCTCAATGGGGAAGAAGACCCCCTTTTATAGGGGGAAGAAAAACCCAACCGTTATCCCCTCTCTTAGCCCGCGCGACGCGGTACTACCGCACACGACCGCGATACTACTGCACAGTGTTGCGGTACTACCGCTCCAGGGTGCGGTATTACCGCTTGAGCGGTAGTGACTAGATGAGGGCCTGTTGCACAGGGCAATGATCAGTAGAACCGCCTGAGCGGTACTACCGGGCGCCCTTACGATACTACCGCAAGGCAGGCATCAACTAGTACTAGAAATGCACGGAAGTGATAAATTACATCCGCCCGTACTTCCGCTGAGGTTGGAACTGTGAAAAGTCCGTCACGGTAGTACCGGACCGAAGGCGTGGTACTACCGTGGATGTAAAAAATTACATCCACGCCAACTTCTGCATGCATCAACGTCAGGGCTGGAGGCAGCGGTACTACCGCTTACCAGGAGCGGTACTACTACTGGCCACTGCGGTACTGCCGCTCCCTAGAGCGGTACTACCGCACGCCACAGAGACTTTAGCACTTGGCTGCCTTCATATCGCAGCTAAAGACAACAGAAGGATACAATAAAACCAGAACTGCCATAAGTTCTGCAAATGAGCTTCGAATTGAGCAAACTCAAGCTTGTTGGATAGAGAAAGACGAGTAGCATCAAAACAACGGCAAATCTCACTAGGAGAAAAACCAAACAAGAACCAAGAAAGATGACGCAAGCATGCAATGGTTTGAGCTCTCTACGAATGATATGATCAAGCTACTCACTTGAGAGCCGCCCTAGATAGTACGACAATCGATCCTATAACTCGGTCTGCAAACTACCACCATGAGACCGGTGAAATAGAGAACCTATCAACGACAAACCTTTGCCTTGCACAAAGTTCACTTGATCTAGATGTACATGATCTTGACTTCCTCATGTCGGACCACCTTTCTTGATTGCGTAGCTCAGTGAAGACTAGTAGATTGCTCCCCCATACTCCACTATGGGTGAGCCACTCTTCAGCACATCTTCACAAGTCCATTGTCACCACAATGGACGACAAGCTTCAAGCACTTGATCTCTTCATGATGCATCACTTGAACTTGCACACCACAACCTAACCCCACAAAGAACTTTCACGAAGACCATGGGTTAGTACACAAAGCGTAATTGACAATGCTTACCGTACCATGGGAGCACTTGATCCCTCTTGGTACATCTTCTACTCTTTGTGTGTTGATCAAATTGATTCACTCTTTGACTTAGTCTTGATCAACCTCTCACATGACCAATCTTTAGGTAATTCCTTGAATAGCACCTTGGTCATCACAAACTCTCCTTGAAACCAACAAATGGACTCCAAGAAAAGCCCATGGACAAATCCTTCAAATATAACTCAAGGAAACCATTAGTACATAGAGATTGTCATCAATTACCAAAACCAAACATGGGGGCACCGCATGTTCTTTCAAAGTGTCGACGTCCTGGGAACGGGGGTCCCCAGACTTGCCTGCCTGCGGCCCGCGGCATGGCTCCACCAGCGGCCCTGTACGGCCCATCTTCACCAGCAAACACTCAAGACCCTCGCGAGGGGCCAAGCCTCACGAGGCGGACGACACAAGACCTCCCAGGGGCAGCCTCACCAGGCTGGCTCGCGAGGGGTGGAGAGATCAAGGCAAGGGGCACCTCGCGAGATTTCTGTGACGCAAGCCATGACGACTGGAGCCAGGCGGGCACGAGGCAGGCGCCAGCGCGTGCAGTGTCCTCGTTTCCTCTTTGGTGCTAAAGAGGCAAGCACAGGAGAGGAGTCCAGAGGCATTAGGCAAAGGTTTCCATATCGGTGCAACAAGACCAAGACCAGCAGGACGGCAGGACGGAGGTCACCGTGGAGCCCAAGACGGCGTCACCACCAGAGACTTTGGCAGGCGAAGACTACTTTTGTCAGGATAACTTGTACTAGTTGCCCCCCTTCGAATTTGGCCGTTGTGGATCCCGTCCGGCTCAATATTTGGGGAGAGGACCAGGGCCTCTATAAATAGGACTAGCCACCACCATAGGAGGTAGAGAATCTGGGATCGGAGCCATTCCATCCATAGCCTCACACAAGTTCACCAAGCACAAGAACACCTCTCCTCAGGAGGCTGTTCTTCCCTTGTAACTGTTCATCCTCAGCCCAAGAGGCAATCCACCACACCACACTGGAGTAGGGTATTACACCACAACGATGGCCCGAACCAGTATAAATCTTGTGTCTCTCATTCTTTGGGTTCGTCGAGCTAGGCCGTGAGATCATGATGTGTGCGAGCTAGAGGGGGGAGAGATCTTCATGCGCACCCCAGTGTTTGAACCTCAAGGGTTTTGCCCAAACCCAAAATCCAATATTTGGCGCACCAGGTAGGGGCACGCTGAAGCTTTCCCCTTTGTCAATCCACGCTTCGCCACTCCACCAAGTTCATGGCCGACGCTCGTCGGGCCCACGCTGAGCGCCGGGCCGCTCTCGCCACCCGTGTCGCTCAGACAGCCCCTGTCGGCGGGCCTCCCCATTGTTCTTCGTCACCCGCCGCCAACGTCGCTACCGGCCCGGCGGTAAACGAGCAACAAGCTTCCTCACTACTCCCCTCCGTGCGGCGAGACGGCCGCACCGCCACCCCGTCACTGACTCCGACCGGCTCATCATCTCACGCTCGCCGTGCACCCGCGGACGCGCAGGCCGCGCTGCTCATGGCACACGAGCTCCTGTGTTACCGCCCGGTTGACGACCTCTACGAGGACTGGTTGGACCGCATCGCCGAGCTCGTCAGCGCCGGGTGGGGGGGGGGCTCCCCTGCACCATCCCTCTCGCTACCTCGCCCGCCCCCGACTGTGGGCGACGTGGCTCACGGAGCACCTTTGCCCCCTCTACATCAAGACGGCGCCCTCGCACCGAGACGCGCGGCTCATGGAGCGCCTCCACCCCCTCGGCATCAAGACGGCGTCCTCGCCCCAAGATGTGCGGTCCCGCGACGTGATCCACCACGCTGTGTGCCCGTGCACGAAGAAGGAAGCTGCCAAGAGGTTCCCCGGCTGCAAGAAAACGCTCCACCGCTCCTAGCACCGCCGCGTCAGGTCCATGCGCCACTTGCCATGGCGGCGCGGGGACACCAAGATCAAGCTCCGCCTCCACGACGGGCCCCGGTGGCCACGGCAGGCTGCCGCGCCTTCACTCCTGAGCTGCGTAGCATCGTCTGACCGTGCAAGTTCAAGCCGGATCTGTCTCCTCTCTACGACGGCACCCCCGACCTGCGGAGTTCTTGCAGCTCTACGAGCTGAGCATCGAGGCGGCTAGCGGTGACGAAAAGGTCATGGCAAGCTGGTTCCCCATGGCTCTCAAGGACAGCGCCCGCTCATGGCTCCTGAACCTACCCCCGGGCTCGATCTCCTCTTGGGGTGAGATGCGCGACCGCTTCGTCGCCAACTTCCAGGGCACTCGCGACCGCCCCCCGGCCGCGGGTGACCTGCGTCGCATCAGGCAACAACCGGGAGAGACGCTGCAGAAGTACATCCAGTGCTTCAACAGCGTGCGTCTCAAGATCCCCAAGGTGATGGACGAGGCCATTATCTCAGTGTTTTCCGATGGCGTCCGCGACATCAATATGAAGGAGGAGCTCGCCATCCACGAGAAGGTGTGCACGACTTTGGAGCTATTCCACATAGCAACCAAGTGTGCAAGAGCTAAGGAGGGGCGTCTCTCCCTCCTCGAGCTCCCTGCTGCGGATCCAGAGGAGAAGAAGGCCAAGGTCAAGGACGTGAAGCACAAAGGGGTGGCCGTACTCGCATCAGAGCCAGACACCAAGTGCGGCCGAGACCTTCCCGAGCCGTCCAACGGCAGCCGTACGTTCTGCGCCTTCCACAACATGCGCAGCCACAACACCAACGATTGTCAAGAGCTCAGGGCCATCCAGGATGGACGCTTCGGTTGACGCACTGAGCGCAACGACCGGCTCTACGGCCGAGGAGGTGGACGAGGTGGAGGACGTTGGGACGACCGCGGGCCCCGCCAGGAGTGGCGCGACCAGCCTCGTGAGGACCGCTGGCAGGACCAGCCTTGTGAGGGCGCCTGGAGGGACCAACCTCGCGAGGACCGTCCTCAGGGTAATCCTGGTCTCCCTCAGCTGCCGCCACCACCAAGGAGGAACGATGACCACTGACAGGACGAAGGGGCTGGTGGCTTCCAGGAGCCGCGCGCCATCGCCTGCATCTTGGGTTGCGCTCAGGCCCCAGCTTCCCAGCGCATCGTCAAGCAGTTCTCTCGCGAGGTGAATGCAGCCCTCCCCAAGCTCGAGGCCACGCGCCCGCTCAGATGGTCCAAGTACGCTATCACCTTTAGCTCAGCGGACCAGCTCAAATGTGCGGCAACCGCCGGCGTCCTCCCAATGCTCTGTTCACCCGTCATCAGAAATGTCCAAGTCACCAAGACCCTCATCGACGGCGGCGCAGGGCTCAGTGTCCTATCTGTCGAGACATTCGACAGCCTTCAAGTGCCATACGATCAGCTCCAGCCCATGAAGCCTTTCTAAGGAGTGACTGACGACTCCACCACCCCGATAGGGCAAGTTCGCCTCCCTGTCACCTTCGGTCAGCGCGACAACTACCACACCAAGCTCGCCGACTTCGACGTCGCCCACATCCGCCTGCCGTACAATGCCATCCTTGGGTACCCAGCACTAGCCAAATTCATGGCAGTCACCCACCATGGCTAGAATGTCCTCAAGATGCCGGGAAGCGGCGGAATCATCACGGTCCCCTGTGAAGAAAGAGACATGGTGTGCTCCCTCGAGCGCGCCTTCCAAGCTACAACAGTCGGAGACCCTGGCAGCGCGTATGTGCAGTACCCTCCTGAGGCCAACCCCAAGAAGAAGAAGCAGCTACCACACACTGGGCCTCAGGGGAGCGGCGCCTCCAGCGGCGCCACCTCAGGATCGACGCCCGCGCCTGGGGAGCCTCCCTCCCTCGCATAGGGAGGTGCGCCCAGCGCCCTCCTCGGGCAGGTCTCGGGGGCTCTCTTCTCGAGGGTCTCGGACCTAGCCAGCACCACGAGGGAGGCGCTCGGGCACCCCGTGGAGGCGTGCTTCACGGCTTGTTTCCCTCAGGAAGGCACCGGGCAAGGAGCGCCCGACGCTCAGGAGTTCATCAACAATGCCACTTAGGAGCTTTAGGATGCAAGAGCCATGCGCGGCGACCACCGCCCACCTGGCGCTGCTCTCCATCCAGGCGCGGATGGCGGGCTGCACGTCTGTGTCGACGTCCCAGGGCTCAACAGGGCCGCGTCTCAGGAGCTCTTCTGGCCTTTGCGCTGCTAGGGCCCACCTCACAGCTACGTCGCAAGCCGTTCTGTAAGTGCATCTAGTGCCACCCCTAGCTGGTTTTGGAGTATTGACGACAAACCTGGTTGAGGGACTAATGTGTTTGTGAGAATTGCAGGATAACACGGGTAGTAGTCCCTCATTGATTCGGTTTACCTACTGGAGATGACTCCTAAAAATGTGTGAAGACAATGGTGGTAAGTGAAGATAATCACAACGAAGATTATGAATCGAGAAGACATTCACGTGAAGACTATGGAGTGCGAAGACATAGCTGTTTTGTAGTTTCCTTTTCTTCTTTGTTGAGTCATAGGAACCACCATACTGTTAAGTGGGGTCCAAGTGAACAAAGTCAGAGTGACTGAAGTGATGCAAAACCAAATCCTATGTCTTCGAGCGAAGATAATGAGAGCAAATCTTATCCAGAGCTGGATGAGTCAGCTTTACTTGTAGCCCAAGTTAAGCTACCGCGTGTGTTTGAAATCTGACCATTGGAACACGTGTCAGTTCCTTAGTGACCCAGGGTCATTTCGGACAAATTAGGTCGGGTTACCCAGTGGCTATAAATAGCCCACCCCCTACACCATAAATTGGTGGCTGCTCAGAGTTAGTGCACGGCTTTTGTCGTTTGAGAGCAACCCACCTCCGAAGCATTTGATAGAGAGATCCTTGCGAGGACAAAGTCCAAAACACCCAAAGCCAAAGAGTGTTAGGCATCACTGAAGTCTTTCTGTCCGCGTGACCTGAAAACTTGTTACACTTGAGGACTGTGAATCCTCCAGCCGGTTAGGCGTCACGTTCTGAGCATCCAAGAGTCATTGTGGATTACCGGTGAACGAAGTCTGTGAAGGTTCGGAAGTCGACCTTGAAGACTTACCAGAGTGATTGGGCGAGGACTAAGTGTCCTTAGCTCAAGGGGAATAAGGTGAAGACGTGGTTTTCTGAGTTGAATCTCAACCTCCCTAACCAGACGTACAGTTGTCAGAGCAACTGGAACTGGTTCAACAAATCCTTGTCCTCACCAAGCAACTTGTTCTATCTCCTATCTATCTTTACTTATTGTTTGTCTTTGTGAAGTCACCTGCCTGCTTGCCTCATTTGTTTGACTTCACTGTGTGACGATGATTGTTGTTTGGCTTCACACTATCTTCCATCCTGATCTGTACTACCTAGTAGCCAATAGTCTTCGTGCTTTCACTTCATTGCTTACTTGATTATGGCTTATCTAGTGTAATCTACCTTCCGCTGCATATCCATAGGTTCAATTGTTGTGTTTGTCTTCAAAACCCCCATGTGTTGAAGACTTTCATAAAAATCGCCTATTCACCCCCCTCTAGTCGATAACTAGCACTTTCAATTGGTATCAGAGCAAGGTGCTCCCTTGTTCTGTGTGATTCGGTTTAACCACCTGGAGTTTTAGCTATGTCGACTGCAGGGATAATCAAAGTCTCTGCTGCGTGCCCGGTCTTGAAGCCATTGATGTCGACCTCTGGTATGTTGTCAAGAACGGCGTTCCCAAGGGCGGTGAAGGTGTCACCCCTACTGATGTCAAGAAGTTCATTCAACTAGATTCCACTGCCAAGAACATCATCTGCGGTCATTTGACCAAAGGACAGTATGGCTATGTGAGTGCTTTGGAAACTTCGAAGCTAGTCTGGGACTGGCTCTCCAAGGTCAACGAAGGCGTCTCAACCCAGAGAGATCAAAGGATCAGTGTCCTCCGCAGCCTCTTCAACCGCTTAAAGAGAAATGACAATGAGAATGTCCAACTCACGTTTGATCGCCTCACCGATATCACCAATGAGCTTCATGCACTCGGCGCTACTGAGATCACCAAGCATGAAATCGTCAAGACACTCTTGAGATCCCTTGACAGCTCATTTGATACACTAGCCCTGATGATACAGGAACGCCCTGACTTCAAGACTCTCGATCCGTCTGACATACTTGAGAGGCTCAACACACATGAGTTCAAGCTATCTGAGAAAAGAGATATCTATGATCCTAACTATGGACGTACTTGCGCTTTGAAGGCAAAAGCTACTTCCTCATCTGAAGAAGAATCTGACTGCAGTTATGGGGATCCTGAAGACATTGGAAAGGAGCTTGCTATGCTTGTGAAGAAGTTCCAGAAATTCACCAAGAAGAAAGGCTTCAAAAAGTCTTCAAGATCCAGCTCGAGAAATGATGAAGCTTCTACTCATGACCATAAGAAGAGAACATGCCAGAAGTGCAAGAAACCTGGTCACTACATATCTGAGTGTCCTCAATGGGACAATGAGAACAACAAGAAGAAGAAGAGCAAGGAATATGATTCTGATGACAAGAAGAAGAAGAAGAAATCCTCAGAGTCTTCTTCCAAGTCTTCGTCCAAGTCTTCATCACACAAGAAGAGCTCATGTGGCAAGGCTCGTGCTTTTGTTGGTAAGGAGATGGATTCAGAGGAGGAGTCTGCTTCTGAGGAGACATAGGTGGAGTCTGAGGAGGAGTCCGATTCTGGCGTTGCAAGTCTGGCTCTAGCTACAGCCTACGCTGCCAAGTTCATCTTCAACACTGAATACAATGGCTCCGTCACCAACGCTGATGCTAATGACAAGGACGACTCTGCCCCCACCTACTGCTTCATGGCATGTGGTGCCAAGGTAAACTCACGTGATGCTTACTTTCAAACATCTAGTGAAGATGACTCTGATTGTGAATCCAAACCTAGCTACAAAACACTTGCTAAAATTGCAACTGAACAACAGAAATCTATGGAACATATTCAAAAACTGTTAGACAAAAGCGATGACCTGTTGGACGCGGGAATGACGCGATCTCAGTCCTCAATTGAAGACATCAAAACTCTTCATGTTAAGTACGAGGAACTTGAAAGTCGTCATGAAACGCTCTCAACGACTCATGAAAAGCTTTCCTACGATTATCTTCAAAGGAAGCAAGAACTTGAGAAATTGAAAGCGGCTCATGAAGATCTTCAAAAGGAGAACGAGTCACTTCGTGCTCAACAGATCAGTCCCGCTCAGGAAGGATTTGAACCACCATGTCAAAAATGCCTTGAGCGTGATAACGCTACTTCTGTTGCTGAATGTTCTACTGCTGCTACTGTCACAATATCTTCAACTGCTGATGTGGTAACTAACCCCGCTGTTAAGGATACCACTACTATTGCTGATGAAAATGCTAGGTTGAAGACATTGCTTGAGACAAGGATGTACGAAAGCCGCAAAGGGCATCAGACACTATGTGATGTCCTAAGAAAGCAGATTCTAAACCGAAACCCTAGGAAAGAGGGTGTTGGGTTCGAGAGGAAAATGAACGTTGATGGTTCTTACTGGAAGCCTGAGCAGTACCCCCAAACCACATGGGTTGCTACAAAGGGACCTTCAGTGGATCCATCCACCTTATCTGGCTTCACTTGTGCTAACCCGATTATTATTGATGAATCCCTTGATGCAAACTATAAACTATTTAAGAATCTGAAGGGTGAAGTGTTTGCTAGGTATATTGGTACTAACTGCAGGAATGGGCCACCTATGAAGAAGATCTGGGTGCCCAAAAGGTGTCTTGAGAATCTTCCTGTGAATGTCATCATGACACCACAAGGGAAGAAGACAAACCCCAGATGAAAGGCTTCATATGGTCAAAAGGATTCATACAGACAGAGGACTCACTAGAGTCGCCCTAACGCCAATATTTTGTAGGGAAATCATACGAATATGAGCGTGTTTCTTCAAACCGTTATGTTCATAAGACTAAGAACTATTCTGCTTATTCATATGAGTATTATTCACCTCGTGCAAGGCTATTTGCTAGGGCTCCAAAGCCGATGTTCGCAGATGCTGCACTTAGATTCATTGCTTCTAAGCCACCCCTGAAGATGTGGGTGGTTAAGAAAAATTAACTTTCTTTTGCAGGGAAAGGTCTCCAGCCAGAAATCAAAGGCGTCCGATGCTTATGCTGGGGACCTAAAACATCTTGCAGGGCGCAAGATAAAATGCCCTAATGGTCTTACTATGTATTTTGTTCCAGAATCTCTTGCAAATCATCCTATCAGCCCTAAGCTGGATCTGAGCTTTGATAATCCACTTGTTCGTCAAATGTTTACGCTTCACAATACCCTTGGTGAAGCCTATCCCCCTAACTGTACTGTAGGGTATGACACCACATGCTTCAGAATGGATTATGGACAGTGGATGCACTAATCATATGACTGGTGATCGAAGTCTTCTCATGGACTCAACCTTACATCCATCTCACAAGAGTCACATCACATTTGCTGACACTGGTAAAATTAAGGTATTGGGTCTAGGTATAGTTGCAATCTCAAAGGATCAGCACATGGACAAAGTGATGCTTGTTGAATCCCTTGGTTTCAAATTAATGTCTGTTTTGATGCTTTGTGATTTGAACATGATTGTGATATTTGGGAAATATCGTTGCCTTGTTCTGATGGAATCTGACAAGTCTCTAGTCTTTGAAGGGTATCGGAAAGATGATATGTATATGGTAGATTTCTCAGCAGGACCACAGTTGGCTGTATGTCTTCTAGCAAAAGCTTCAGAATGCTGGCTCTGGCATTGGAGGCTAGGGCATGTTGGCATGAGGAACCTGTACACTGATGACCCACAAGTATAGGGGATCTATCGTAGTCCTTTCGATAAGTAAGAGTGTCTAACCCAACGAGGAGCAGAAGGAAATGATAAGCGATTTTCAGCAAGGTATTCTCTGCAAGCACTGAAATTATCGGTAACAGATAGTTTTGTGATAGGATAATTTGTAACGAGCAACAAGTAACAAAAGTAAATAAAGTGCAGCAAGGTGGCCCAATCCTTTTTGTAGCAAAGGACAAGCCTGAACAAACTCTTATATAGAGAAAAGCGCTCCCGAGGACACATGGGAATTATCGTCAAGCTAGTTTTCATCACGTTCATATGATTCGCGTTCGATACTTTGATAATTTGATATGTGGGTGGACCTATGCTTGGGTGCTGTCCTTACTTGGACAGGAATCCCACTTATGATTAACACCTATTACAAGCATCCGCAACTACAAAAGAAGTATTAAGGTAAACCTAACCATAGCATGAAACATATGGATCCAAATCAGCCCCTTACGAAGCAACGCATAAACTAGGGTTTAAGCTTCTGTCACTCTAGCAACCCATCATCTACTTATTACCTCCCAATGCCTTCCTCTAGGCCCAAATAATGGTTAAGTGTCATGTAGTCGATGTTCACATAACACCACTAGAGGGGAGACAACATACATCTCATCAAAATATCGAACGAATACCAAATTCACATGACTACTAATAGCAAGACTTCTCCCATGTCCTCAGGAACAAACGTAACTACTCACAAAGCATATTCATGTTCATAATCAGAAGAGTATTAATATGCATATAGGATCTGAACTTATGATCTTCCACCAAATAAACCAACTAGCATCAACTACAAGGAGTAATCAACACTACTAGCAACCTACAGGTACCAATCCCAGACTTAGAGACAAGAATTGGATACAAGAGATGAACCAGGGTTTGAGAGGAGATGGTGCCGGTGAAGATGTTGATGGAGATTGCCCTCTCCCGATGAGAGGAATGTTGGTGATGACGATGGCGATGATTTCCCCCTCCCGGAGGGAAGTGTCCCCGGCAGAACAGCTCCGCCAGAGCCCTAGATTGGTTCCGCCAAGGTTCTGCCTCGTGGCGGCGGAGTCTCGTCCCGAAAGCTTGCCCATTATTTTTCATCGTACGAAAGACTTCATATAGCAGAAGATGGGCACCTGAGGGCCAACAGGGGGCCCATGGGGCAGGGGGCGCGCCTAGGGGGTAGGGCGCGCCCCCACCCTCGTGGCCAGGGTGTGGGCCCCCTCTGGTATTTCTTCCGCTCAGTATTTTTTATTATTTCCAAAAATGACTTTCGTGGAGTTTCAAGACTTTTGGAGATGTGCAGAATAGGTCTCTAATATTTTCTCCTTTCCAGCCCAGAATTCCAGCTGCCAGCATTCTCCCTCCTTATGTAAACCTTGTAAAATAAGAGAGAATAGGCATAAGTATTGTGACATAATGTGTAATAACAGCCCATAATGCAATAAATATCGATATAAAAGCATGATGCAAAATGGACGTATCAACTCCCCCAAGCTTAGACGTAGCTTGTCCTCAAGCGGAAGCCGATAACGATAAATATGTCCTCATGTTTAGAGGTAGAGGTGTCGATAAAATAAAATACGGACATGAGGACATCATGGTTAATATTATAATAGCAACATATATGGATATTGTCATATGATTTCTTATACTCAAGTAATAATCTATTCACAATGCAAAGTATGAATCAGAAACTTTATTGAGAACTAACAAACTATAATCTCAATCATTGAAGCAACTGCAATTTATCACAACATCATAAAGAGTCTATGTCAGAGCTTTTTAGCAAGTCCACATACTCAACTATCATTTAGTCTTTCACAATTGCTAACACTCACGCAATACTTGTGGTTACGGAGTTTTAATCGGACACAGAGAAAGATAGGGGCTTATAGTTTCGCCTCCCAACCTCTTACCTCAAGGGTAATGTCAACAATAATAGCTCATGCCAACTTACATCCAATTAGATATATCTATCAAGATATTTCCAACACACTGTGCTTGCCAACAGGAGTCACCGCTATCGCTGGAGGAGCTGCTGGCGAGGCCAGCGGCAGGCTCGGCACCCGCCGCTGCGCCGTCCTGGCGGCCCTCTTCAGGATAGCACTACAAGCGGCGGCCTTCCTCATCGAGGACTTTGAAGAACATCATGGAGACGCCGTCATACTCGAAGTGGATGGCGAGGGCACCTTCACGGCAGACTCGAGCGACCTCGCCCCAGCCATGAGTCATGAAGATCCTCCCGGAGGAGACGGCTTCAACCTCCGCTCCAGTCGCCAGGGCGTCGCAGTCGGCGTGCTCTAGCTAAAGCTCAAGGGGCCCCTCGGCGGCATCTCAGCGGAGAAGAACTGCGGGAAGTGGATCCAAGTGCGCGGAGGCATCGCCGCCCACATCACGAGTTCGTGCGAGGAGTCCGCGGCGTGGACTCCTGGAGCGACGGCGTGCGTCACCGCGGCGCGACGACCACAGCCCCGGCGCGGGCGGCAGCGCTCGTCGCCCCTCTCTTCGGAGCCCTCAGCTTGGGCTTACAAAGGCAGTGGGTACCCGGGAGATGGCCGCTCGTACCATGGCCGTGACACTTCCGGCCTCACAACTATGTCGCGACGATGGGACCGCCTCTTCTTCGGCGGGAGTGGCTCGGGCTCGCCGAGGGGAGTTTTTCCCTTCTCCGCGGACGAGAACCTCCGTACCAGCGCCATGGTCGGTGCATCAAGCGATGAAGCGAGGAAGAAGAAGGAGCGGGAGAAGCGAAGGAGGAGATGGGTGACAGGGGCTCGGCCCCCTGTCGTGGTTCTAAGTCTGACAGTAGAAAGGGGGGTAGGTATGGAGAGGCAGATCTCAGCTATGGCGAAGGTGTACACACGAGGTTTTACGAGTTCAGGCCCTTATCGGTGGAAGTAACAGCCCTACGTCTCGGTGCCCGGAGGCGGTCGATTGGATTATGTGTGTGATATTACAGGGGGTGCGAACCCTTGTGCCAGAGGAGGGTGGTTTATATAGAGTTCGCCAGGACCTCTCCCGCCCTCCATTACAAGGGAGTAAATGTACATAAAGTGTTGGCGTTACTGGTAACGCCAGCCTTAAGTGCTATTAATGGCCTTAAAGACTACAGAGTGAATGCATGTCCATTGTACGCTGAGTGGCTTCTGGTCTTCGGGAGGTCGAGTGATTCTCTTGTTAGTCGAGTGACAGTAGGTAGGGAGACTCCCGAGTGACATGATGTCGAGTGGATTGCACTTGACACCTTTGACCTTCTTGCCTTCTTGGGTAGTGACCTTGGGTAGGACGTATAGGTCAGGCCTATGACCCTACCCCAGGTATGTATCTTCATCAATAGCCCCTGAATGGATTAAGGTATGAGTGAAAAGTAGGTTGAAGTCGAATCCGCTCCGAGCTTTGTGTCTTCATCAGTATCCTCTGCGAGATTGAACGCCGGTGTCGATTCAGTCACCTTGATCCATTCAGTGAACTGTCAATTGAACTGGTGATGTCATGTGTCGAGTGCTGTGCTGGGGCACGGGATCTCGGGCGCGATTGTCTGCAGTGTGTCCTGGATTTCGCGGGATACGAAATTTCGGGGAAGCGCGCGGGGTGGAGAGCGCCAAAACGAGCGGGCCGGATAAGTAGCGATGCCTCGATTACCGTGCCGCCTTTTTCGCCACGTACGCTGTGCGCAACTGTTCCAGGATTTAACAGGATTGCCTGGTCCCACGCGTCAGTCACTCGAAGATGGCCCTTTATAAGGCGACGGGTCCGAGGCGCTGGTACTGTGCACGCCTGTTCCTTCTTCTTTCTCCTCTGCTTCTCCACCGTGCCCAGCTCCTCCGCTCTCGATGTCGCCGCTCTCCAGCCATGGTGAAGGACAAGACGGCGGCGCTAGAGCGCGCTAAGAAGGCGACGGGGGCGGCGAAAGGCAAGAAGTAGACCCGCGGGTCGTCGTCGCGTGCGGGGCCGCCGCCGGGCTGGATCTAGGGCGATTGGATCCGGTCTTTGATCCGGCAGGAGGATCTAGCTGATCTGGAGGAGTCCGGATTGATCGCCAAGGGAGCGGCGAGGCTGCCTAAGGGGGAGATGGAGCCGCAACCTCAACCGGGTGAGTGAGTTCTGCTCGCCACCCACGTCGACCGGGGTTTATCTCTCCCTCCACATCCTTTCTTCCGGGGATTCTTGAACTTCTTTGTCGCTCAGCTACACCACTTTTCTCCCAACACCATCACATATTTAGCTGCATTTGTATCAATTTGCGAGAACTCCTTAGGGTGTCGACCGCACTGGGGTCTTTTCAAACACATCTTCACAATTCGTTCCCAGTCGGTAAAAAAGGCGAAGTCGAGTGACTCAAAAACCCATGTCATCCAAATGTGTGGGGGTTTAGGTATCCAAAAGAGGCATAGGAGTGCCTTTCCCGCCATGACTCTCCCCAAATCTGTTAGAGGTTGGCAGTCGACCTGGTTCTACTTCCAGGACGTCGCAGCTCTGTGTCAGTCGACTGGTCTTCCTCCCTTCTCGTTTGACCGTGTTCAGACTCTTGCCCCACTGAAAGTAACCGCTAATGAGACCATGGAGACGAGGATGTTGGTGGATAGAGTGGTCCAGGTCATCAATGATGGTGTTACTGGCATGGACTTGTTGGAAGTGTTCCTCAGTCGACGCATTCAACCTCTCCAAGCCCGCGATCATCCGATGTGGTTGTATTCTGGACCGGATGACACTGCTTGGGTCCATCCAGAAGAAGTGTCGTCTGAAACCGTGACTTTGTGGTTGAGGGGCATCACAGGCAACCAGGACAACCCCAGCGGATCTAGGAGAGTGGTCCCCTTCAGTGGCGGAAACCCACCTGACAAGGTATACTTTTTGTTCCGACTGCTTCCCGCTCATGCTCCGATTGTACTTGATGTTGACTGACTCTCGTTCGACCGATTTGTTCTGCAGGTATTCACTGAGATGCATTCGATGCCCAATGGTGAAAAACCTTGGAGCAGGACCAGGAGGGGGAGGATAATGCAGAGGAGAGTGGTGAGTGGGAATCTCCAGGAGAAGATGAGGAGGAGGAGAGCGAGGAGTCGGACGAGGAGGAAGAAGTCGACTCGCCCGCCGCGCTCCGAACGTCGATCCAAACAGCAGCAAGATCCGGCTGGCGGGCGCGGGAAAAGCATAGGTCCGAGTGCCAATACTCAGAAGCGCACTCGGACGTCGACTCCGGAGCCGACGGAGAAGGTAGCCAAGCAGCCTAAAGTTGCTCCTCCCAAGGCCCGGAAGACATTGTCGCGAATCAAGATGGACGTCCCCGTTGCCTCAGGGTGAGTAACTCGCTTGTGTTTTCGTAGGTCGACTGAAGATTTTCTTGATCTGACTGACCAATCCATGTGTCCTTACAGTCCCACCTCTGCTGCCACTGACATGGACATTGACAAGGCACCAGGAGACGAAGAGGCCACCTCACGAGCTGGTAAGTCCGTTCAACCAAGATCTGTTTAGTCGAGTGGGTGGTCAATCAACTGAAAATTTGATACTTCTCTCTTTATGTAGCTCCGCAAGAGATCGTTGTGCTTCCTAACGATGACGAAGAAGAAGTGCCTCTATAGGGGAGGAGGAAGAAGAGTGGAGGCTCAAGCAGGAGGAAGCTTGAAGTCCAAGTCCCTCAGTCGACACCGGCGCCCGAGGTGATAGTCGAGCGTTCCGAAGGGCCGGTTCGGACCAACGTCACATTCGCTAACCCGCTGATGACTGATCGTCTATCGGGGTCGACTGCACAGACACCTACTGCACCGGTGCAACTCCACTCGCCCGACCCGGTAACTACTTTGACCACTCTGTAGCCATCCCTCTTTGCTACATATCAAACTCCAGACGACTCGCCGGGCGCCGCTAGGGAAGCTCTTTGCCAGGTGAATATTGTCATGGAGCAGGTGAAAGTGATGCATGAAGCTAGTCAGGTAGCTTTCAATGACAGCACTGTCCTTCAGACCAATGTTTAGGTCAGCAAATTTCTGACTGAACTTTTGAGTGTTGCTTTATATCTGATCACCCACTGGGTGTTCCTTCGTTTAGAACTCAGGAAATCTTCAATTCTGCACTTTTCAAATCAGTGAGGGCACGCCTAGTGCACCCACTGGGTGTAGTCCCCGAGACCACGGTCGGCTGCTGGTAGTCGACTGAGGTCTAATGATGTATCTCTTGCTTTTTTTATGCTTGGCAACTCTCGCTGAGTATTGATCTGATCTAGTGGGGGCACGCTAAGTGCACCCACTAGAATAGTCCCTGAGACTACTGTTGAATATTTGATTCGGCAGTAGTCTTAGAGTAATTCTTCTCCTTCACTGTCGCTTATATCTGTCGACTGACATGTGTGTCTTTCTGGCTGCAGAGGTCTTGTGATCTTGGAGGTCGGCTCACCGAATTAAAGAAGAAGCATATCAGCACTGAACTTGACCTCGAACTTGCGAAGAAGAATCTGAAGACTGCTCAAGAAGAAATGGCCATCATGGGAGGTAATCACTCGACCATTTTGTCTGCTTTGTAGCTTCACACTTCGCACTAGTTTTTCTTTCAGTCTCTTTGAACCGAGTGATTTCACACAAGCAGATGTGCGTAGTGAAAATCGCCAACTTCAGTCTCATTTGAAGAGTGTTGTTTCTTTAGAGAGGATGAAGGAGGCTTTGGAGCAGAAGGATCTGGATCTGGCAGCTGCTCAGAAGGAAGCACGCGAGAAGATGAAGCTGGTGGACCAGAAGCTGGCTTCGGTCAGCAAATTGGAGGAGGAGAACGCGAAGCTGAAGACTGCCATCTCGGACGCTAATCGAGAAGTCGAGCAGCTGAAGAAGGATAAGGAGAATCTGACCACTAAAGTCGGCGGCCTCAAGACCAAGACAGACAAGCTAGAGTCCTATTTGGAGCAACTCGACGCCAAACTTGTTCTGAAGCTTGAAGGTACGATCAGTCGACTGCGATTAATTTGTTGCCGACTAAACTTTGTTGTCATGCCGCCGACTCATCACTTTCTGCAATGGGACAGAACTGTGTCAGGACTTTGAGGCTGAAACTGGGCGGGTTGAGACAGGTCTCGACCCCATCAACTGTCCTGTGAAAGATGACACTGCAATGAATCTGCTTCGATTGGAGTCGCGCTTAGATGGTGCGGTTGCTTATCTCGCTCGACTGAAGGCGGCGATGGCTCAAGTGGATGCTGAACTCTGGCCTTGGACGGAGCTGTCTCAAGACCTCGAGTCCCTGATGACTCGACTAAATCAGATTCCAGGCCGAGTGCGAGAGTGGAAGAAATCTTCAGCCCGCTGTGGTGCCGATGTCGCCTTGTCTTTGGTCAGAGTGCACTGCAAGGAGGCTAAGGAGGACAAGCTGGCAGCCCTCAAAGTGGCAAACACTAAGAAGCACTCTTTCCAGGATTTCATGGACACCTTCCTCGAGGCAGCCACTCGCATCGCCGATAGCATCGACCTCGACAGCTTCTGTGATCCGGCCAGCCCTTCTCCCGCCGAGTGACTGAAAAACATTATGTCTCACCTTTATTCGCCTCGGAATGCCGAGTGATTTTGTAACCGTTAAAACTCCTTTGGGCTTGATGCCCGAGCACTTTATTCTGCGGTTAAGAACCTTTGGATTTATCGTCTCATATATCGTGTCTGTCTTCGAACGAAATTCGTTTTTCTCTCGGATTGTTGTCCGTTTACTTGATGCAGCTTCTGGAGAAGAATAACCAGTCAACCGATCGGGTGATCCTTGAGTAGCATTGATCAGCTCATCAGCAAGGCACTCAGCAATGGTCTTGACGTTCCTGCCAACCGATCGGGCGATACTTGAGTAGCATTGATCAGCTCGTCAGCAAGACACTCAACAATGGTCTTGACGTTCCTGTCAACCGATCGGGCGATCCTTGAGTAGCATTGATCAGCTCATCAGCAAGGCACTCAACAATGGTCTTGACGTTCCTGTCAACTGATCGGGCGATCCTTGCATAGCATTCATCAGCTCATCAGCAAGGCACTCAGCAATGGTCTTGACGTTCCTGTCAACCACCCGGTAAGGTTTTTCAAACTTAGGCGAGCACCAGGCCGCAGCTAAGCCCCCGAGTGGGAGGGTTGCTCACCACTCGGTAGAATTTTTCAAACTTAGGCCAGCACTGGGCTGCAGCTAAACCTCCGAGTGGGAGGATTGCTCACCACTCGATAGGATTTTTCAAACATAGGCGAGTACTAGACTGCAGCTAAGCCCCTGAGTGGGAGGATCGCTCGCCACTCGGTAGGATTTTTTAAACTTAGGCGAGCACCGGGCTGCAGCTAAGCCTCCGAGTGGGAGGATTGCTCACCACTCGGTAGGATTTTTCAAACTTAGGCGAGTACTGGACTGCAGCTAAGCCCCCAAGTGGGAGGATCGCTCGCCACTCGGTAGGATTTTTCAAACTTAGGCGAGCACCGAGCTGCAGCTAAGCCTCCGAGCGGGAGGATTCCTCACCACTCGGTAGGATTTTTATCACTTAGGCGAGCACTGGGCTGCGGCTAAGTCCCCGAGGGGGAGGCGGACTCACCACTCGGTAGGATTTTTATCGCTTAGGCGAGCACTGGGCTGCAGCTAAGTCCCCGAGTGGGAGGCAGACTACCCACTCGGTAGGATTTTTATCGCTTAGGCGAGCACTGGGCTGCATCTAAGCCCCCGAGTGAGAAGCAGACTCACCACTCGGTAGGATTTTTATCACTTAGGCGAGCACTGGGCTACAGCTAAGCCCCGAGTGGGAGGCAGACTCACCACTCAGTAGGATTTTTATCACTTAGGCGAGCACGGGGCTGCAGCTAAGCCCCCGAGTGGGAGGCAGACTCACCACTCGGTAGGATTTTTATCACTCAGGCGAGCACGGTGCTACAGCTAAGCCCCCGAGTGGGAGGCAAACTCACCACTCGCTAGGATTTTTATCACTCAGGCGAGCACGGGGCTGCAGCTAAGCCCCCGAGTGGGAGGCAGACTCACCACTCGGTAGGATTTTTATCACTTAGGCGAGCACGGGGCTGCAGCTAAGCCCCCGAGTGGGAGGCAGACTCACCACTCGGTAGGATTTTTATCACTTAGGCGAGCACGGGGCTGCAGCTAAGCCCCCTGAGTGGGAGGCAGACTCACCACTCGGTAGGATTTTTATCACTTAGGCGAGCACAGGGCTGCAGCTAAGCCCCCGAGTGGGAGGCAGACTCACCACTCGGTAGGATTTTTATCACTTAGGCGAGCACGGGGCTGCAGCTAAGCCCCCGAGTGGGAGGCAGACTCACCACTCGGTAGGATTTTTATCACTTAGGCGAGCACGGGGCTGCAGCTAAGCCCCCGAGTGGGAGGTGGACTCACCACTCGGTAGGATTTTTATCACTTAGGCAAGCACTGGGCTGCAGCTAAGCCTCCGAGTGAGAGGCAGACTCACCACTCGGTAGGATTTTTATCACTTCATCTTAGGCGAAACAGATTCGCAACTAAGGTAATACGTACAAAAGAAATAAACAACAATCATTCGGAAGAAAGTAAATTATGTCTTTTGATAGCCAAACTATAAGGTATTTATTATTACATCTCATTAGTCTAGATATTTAAGAATAGAAAGGGCGGAGCAAATCCGCATTCCAGGCGCATGGCTCATCTTTATTATGTTCGACGTTGAAGAGACGGTATGCTCCGTTATGGAGCACCTTGGTGACAACGAAAGGGCCTTCCCAAGCAGGAGCGAGCTTGTGAGGTCTCTGCTGGTACACTCGAAGAACCAGGTCTCCTTGTTGAAATGCCCGACCCCTCACATTTCTAGCATGAAATCGACGCAAGTCTTGCTGTTAAATGGTCGACCGGATCAAGGCCATCTCTCTTTCTTCTTCTAGGAGATGGACAACATCTTGCCGAGCTTGTTCTGCTTCTTCTTCTGAGAAGAGCTCGACTCGAGGTGCATTGTGGAGCAAATCACTGGGGAGCACGGCTTCAGCTCCGTAGACTAAGAAGAATGGAGTCCTTCCAGTCGATCGGTTAGGGGTTGTCCTCAACCCCCACAGTACGGATGGGAGCTCGTCGACCCAAGCTCCTGCTGCATGTTTCAGGTCACGCATCAACCGAGGTTTCAATCCTTTGAGAATCAATCCATTTGCCCGCCCGGCCTGCCCATTTGAATGAGGATGAGCGACCGAAGCGTAATCGACTCTCGTGCCTTGGGAGGCACAAAAGGCTTTGAATTCTTCAGAATCGAAGTTCAAGACGTTATCCGTGATGATGCTGTGCGGGACGCCATATCTGAATATAAGTTCTCTGATGAAACTCATAGCTGTGCTTGCTTCAAGGCTTTTGATGGGCTTGGCTTCGATCCATTTGGTGAACTTGTCGACTGCTACCAGCACGTGAGTAAATCCACTCCTGCCCGTCCTTAGAGGTCCAACCATGTCCAGTCCCCAGACGGCGAAAGGCCAGACGAGTGGAATTGTTTTCAGAGCTGACGCAGGTTTATGAGACATGTTGGAGTAAAACCGACAACCTTCACACTTGTCCACTATTTCCTTAGCCATCTGATTGGCCCGCAGCCAGTAAAACCCGGCTCGGTATGCTTTGGCCACGATGGTCCGAGATGATGCATAGTGGCCGCAGGTTCCCGAGTGAACATCATTGAGGATCACTCGACCTTCCTCTAGCGTGATGCACTTCTGGCAGACTCCAGTTGCACTTTCTCTGAACAGCTGCCCCTTTATCACCGTAAAGGCTTTAGATCGCCGGACGATCTGTCGAGCCTCTTCTTCATCCTCCGAAAGTTCTTTCCTAAGAATGTATGCAATGTATGGCACTGTCCAGTCGGGGGTAATGACCAAACCTTCCATGATCAAGTCGACTACGACTGGGATTTCGAATTCGGTCGAATCCGTGGCACTCTTGGGCTGTGGCGACTCTTTAGTGAAGGGATCCTCCTGAACTAAAGGTGAATGAATATGTTCCAAGAACACATCACGGGGAATGGCCTCTCTCTTTGAACCTATCTTCGCCAACTCATCTGCAGCTTGATTTTTCAATCGGGGTACATGGTGAAGCTCCAACCCTTCAAACTTCTTTTCCAGCTTCCTAACAGCATTGCAGTAGCCAGTCATGGCTGGACTTCTGACATCCCATTCCTTCATTACCTGATTAACCACCAAATCTAAGTCACCGTATACTATGAGGCGACGGACGCCGAGTGAAATGGCCATACGTAACCCGTATAAAAGTGCTTCATATTCCGCTTTATTATTGGACGAATCAAAATGGATCTAGAGAACATAGTTAAGCTTATCTCCACAGGGGGACACCAATACTACTCCAGCACCTGATCCGTTCAGCATCTTGGAGCCATCGAAGAACATAGTCCAATGTTCCGAGTGAACTTGAGTCGGTAGTTGCTGCTCAATCCACTCGGCAAGGAAATCCGCGATTGCTTGGGACTTGATAGCTTTCTTTGCTTCAAACTTGATGTCCAGTGTAAGGAGTTCAATCGCCCATTTTGCCACTTGACCAGTTGCATCCCTGTTGTTCAGGATATCAGACAACGGTGCGTCGCTAACGGCCGTAATAGAGTGATCAGAGAAGTAATGTGCAACCTTCTTCATGGTCATGTATGTCCATAGACAAGCTTCTGATAATGAGGATATCGTTGCTTGGATGGAGTCAAAACTTCAGAGAGATAATAAACTGGGCGTTGAACCTTGTAAGCTTTTCCTTCTTCTTCTCGCTCGACCGTGAGTACTGGACTGACAACTTGTCCAGTGGCTGCAATGTAAAGCAGTAAAGGCTATTTGCGGATTGGCACAGCGAGCACCAGCTGGGTGGAAAGCAGGGCTTTGAGCTCTGCAAACGCTGCATCAGCTTCTTCAGTCCACTCGAACTTATCAGATTTCTTCATCAGTCGGTAAAGAGGCAAGGCCTTTTCACCGAGACGAGAAATGAATCGACTCATGGCGGCCAAACAACCAGTCAGCTTCTGAACATCATGCACTCGCACAGGACGTTTCATTCGGAGAATGGTATCAACTTTTTCTGGATTGGCGTCGATCCCTCGTTCGGAAACGAGAAAACCGAGCAACTTTCCTCCTGGAACTTCGAATGTGCACTTTGACGAATTAAGCTTGATATCGTACCTTCTTAGGTTGGCAAAGGTTTCTGCAAGGTCAGTCAATAGGTCGGAACCTTTGCGAGACTTGACCACGATGTCATCCATGTACGCCTCCACATTCCGACTGATTTGGGTGAGTAGGCACTTCTGGATCATTCTCATGAATGTGGCTTCGGCATTTATAAGACCGAATGGCATGGTGACATAGCAAAAGCACCCGAATGGGGTGATGAAGGCTGTTTTTATTTCATCGGGGCCATATAGTCGGATCTGATGATACCCGGAATACGCATCTAAAAAAGACAAGCGCTCACACCCCGCAGTCGAGTCAACAATCTGATCGATACGGGGGAGAGGGAAGTGATCTTTCAGGCAGGCCCGATTGATATGCTTGAAATCCATGCACATGCGAAGTGAATCGTCCTTCTTGGGGACCATGACGACATTGGCAAGCCACTCGGAGTGGTAGATTTCACGGATGAACTCTGCTGCCAACAGTCGAGCCACTTCTTCGCCGATTGCTTTTCTCTTATGAACGGCGGACCGCCGAAGGTGCTCTTTGACGGGTTTTGCCTTGGGGTCAACACGCAAATGGTGCTCAGCCAGTTCTCTGGGTACACCTGGCATGTCAGAGGGTTTCCATGCGAAGATGTCCCAGTTCTCACGGAGGAACTGGATGAGCGCTTCTTCCTATTTGCTGTCGAGCGTTGTTGATATATGAGTCGGTGCAGCATTGGGATCAGTCGAGTGAATATGAATCGGCTTCGTTTCACCAGTCGACTGAAATGCAGAGTCTGTAGCAGGCTTCTTGGCTCGGAGCAAATCACTCGGATCTGCACTCTTCTGATACTCTTGGAATTCAACCGCCGCCATCTGTGCGTCGGCGATTTTGGAACCTTTTTGGAAACATTCTTCTGCTTTCTGCCGATTGCCAGTGACTATGATCACACCTTTGGGGCCAGGCATCTTCAGCTTGAGGTACACATAACATGCTCGAGCCATGAAACGTGCGTATGCCGGCCTCCCCAGGATGGCGTGGTAAGCACTCTGGAAATCCACGACTTCAAATGTCAACTTTTCTTTCCGGTAATGCTTGGAGTCACCGAAAACCACGTCGAGAGTGATGTGGCTGAGTGACTCGGCTTTCTTTTCAGGGATAACGCCGTGAAAGCTCATACTGCTCTCGCTAAGCTTGGACATCGGTATGCCCATCCCCTTCAAGGTTTCAGCATACAGGATATTCGGGCCGCTACCACCATCCATCAGCACTTTAGTCAGTCGAGTGCTGCCGACCACTGGGTCGACCACCAGCGCTTGCCTCCCGGGGGTGACTACGCGAGCAGGATGGTCTGACTGGTTGAATGTGATGGCTATCTGGGACCATTTCAGGTACGTGGTCGTTGTCGCCGGAGCAACCATATTCACCTCTCTGTTGATGACCTTCAACTAACTCTTGCTCTCAACATCAACAAAAATCATGAGAGTGGAATTGACCTTGGGGTAACCATCATCTTCCTCTTCCTCCTCATCTCTGTCCGACTCTTTCTCCTTCTCATTGGGCTGTTTCTCCCGGAACTGTTGGATCGGGAGTCAACATTGTCGAGTGGTATGCTTTGGGTAAATCAGATTACCTTCTTCATCTTTATTCGTGTGGATGTGACACGGCAAATCCAGCACATCATTTCCTGCTTGATCCTTTACCTTCTTAGGGGGCCAGGGCCCCTTAGGTTTTCCCTTAAACTTTCCTTGAGCCACTATCGCAATCTCATCGGGTGCCGCTGGCTCGGCTTTACGCTTCTATTTCCGACTGGAGCCACCCCCACCGGCCTCTTGACCGACTGGTTTACTCTTCCCGCTACAGAGTCGATCCTCTTCTTCTCCGTTAGCGTACCGGGTGGCTATCTCCATCATCCGGGTCAAAGTCATATCCCCAGTCCGACCGAATTTCAGAACCAACTCTCAATACTTGACGCCTTCCTTGAAAGCGCACACTGCCTGATGCTCTGATACATTCTCAACGGTGTGATGCAAAGTGGTCCACCTATGAATGAATTCCCTCAAAGTCTCATTCAGCTTCTGCACACAATGCTGCAACTCGGGCAACCCCGCTGGCCGCTTGCACGTGCCCTCAAAAGTTCTTACGAACACTCGAGATAGTTCTTCCCAACTGTGTATACTGCCTGGAGCCAGCTGGGTCAACCATGCTCGGGCCGACCCTTCCAACATAAGAGGGAGATGTTTCATTGCTATCTCATCATTTCCACCGCCAATTTGCACAGCCACTCGGTAATCTTCAAGCCAGGTTTCAGGTTTGGACTCTCCAGTGAACTTACTGACTCCTGTTACCAATCTGAAGTTGGGAGGAATCACCGTTGCCCTGATGGCCCTGCTAAAACACTCTGGGCCTGAAACATGTAACCTGCTGCCACTCGGGCGATCTCTGCCAAGGTCTTCTCTATGCGCTCTACTCCGGTCGACCAGGCCTTGGACGAGAATGGATCTCGCATTGAAGCCCGGCTCTCTTGGGTCGACTGGAGCTCTGCGCTCGTCCCTGTGACGACGCCTGTCATCGTTCTGCCGAGGCACATACGACGCACTCCTCGGAGGAGGCGTTGGCACTCGACGACGATTGTCGCGGTTGAACTGACGATCATACTGCTCACGGTCTCCTCGCCGTGGGGGCGATCTTGGTCTATGGGCCGACTGAACTATATCCGCTACCACGGATCTGCTTAGTATCCTATTCCGTGACTGAGACACTGCAGAATTCTGCTCTCCTGCTGCTCGGAGTAAGGCCCGGATTGGCTCCAACCTTCGGCCAGCCTCTGACTGGGAAGGCTGAATCGACTCTGCAATTCGGGCCGCAGCTATGAGGTTCTGAATCGGAGTACGGTATACCTTAGGTGGAGGCGGGAAAAGCTGCCGTCGACTGGACTCAGGGACTCGCTCCGAGCTCGCTTGTCCAGAGCACGCTGCAAGTTCTCCAATCGAGTGTGCTCAGCCAAATTTGCCAAACGCGCCTCCTCCAAGGCCCGAGCCTCGGGAGTTTCTCCAACGATGGGCGTGTGGAGTGCGTCCATGTTGCGGCGACGAAGTTCCTCCCTCTGCTGCGAAGAGAGAGGTTCAGGGTGATACTCCTCGTGGACCCGGGACGGATCGCCGCCAGCATCTTTGCCGTCCTCGCGGCGAAAGCCAGGCGGGCCACGTGGACCATCGACCATCAGGACTTCAGTCGTAGGATCGCTGCTATCGCACTCGGATGCAGTCTCCGCGGAGCCAGTCGACAGATCGAACAGGCCGTGGAGAGTTTCGTCGGGCTCGATTGCCGCGACTTGATGGGTGGCCGAACGCTGAGCCACCACATGCTTCACCCACCGCTGAAGCCGTGACCGACCGGATCGCTTGCGGCAGCGAACAGCGGGGAGGGAAGACGCCATCGGAGCCGACTGATACTGGGTCGACGGCTACCGAAGAAGGACGCCACAAATGCACGCGCGAAAGTGCGTCGCCCCTTGGACGGGGAGCGCCTCAACATCGAGCGGAGCTTCCTGAAGCCACACCGAGTCGTCGGTGACGAAAATGAGCACGCCGAGACGGATCTCGCGGCCCTCAACCAACTCACCGCCGGAAACCATGATGATGATCGAAAAACTTGCAACTTCACCAATAGGTCGCTAAGACACCTGCCCCAAGGTGGGCGCCAACTGTCGTGGTTCTAAGTCTGATAGTAGAAAGGGGGGTAGGTATGGAGAGGCAGATCTCAGCTATGGCGAACGTGTACACATGAGGTTTTACGAGTTCAGGCCCTTCTCGGTGGAAGTAACAGCCCTACGTCTCGGTGCCCGGAGGCGGTCGATTGGATTATGTGTGTGATATTACAGGGGGTGCGAACCCTTGTGCCAGAGGAGGAGGGTGGCTTATATAGAGTTCGCCAGGACCTCTCCCGCCCTCCATTACAAGGGAGTAAATGTACATAAAGTGCTGGTGTTACTGGTAACGCCAGCCTTAAGTGCTATTAATGGCCTTAAAGACTACGGAGTGAATGCATGTCCGTTGTACGCTGAGTGGCTTCTGGTCTTCGGGAGGTCGAGTGATTCTCTTGTTAGTCGAGTGAAAGTAGGTAGGGAGACTCCCGAGTGACATGATGTCGAGTGGATTGCACTCGACACCTTTGACCGGGGGTCCCACGGAGTCTCTTGACCTTCTTGCCTTCTTGGGTAGTGACCTTGGGTAGGACGTATAGGTCAGGCCTATGACCCTACCCCGGGTCTGTATCTTCATCACCCCCTCTTCCCATTTATAGCCAATGGGAGGCCAACCACCGGCCTCCATGATCTAAGGTAATAATGATCTTTTTTGCATGCAACAAGGACTCATCAAGTCGGACAGTTGCCGAGGCAGCATGGGGAAGCGGAGACGCCCACGTCCAATCAATCACCACATGTCAAGCGGGGCCACAGGCTGTTGGGGCCCGTGATGCTCCACACTTGCCCTTTGGCTTCGCCTCGAAGCCAAGTCCGAGCGCGCCTTGGGCCCGGGGGCTACTGTCGGCATCCTGGGAACGGGGGTCCCCAGACTTGCCTGCCTGCGGCCCGCGGCGTGACTCCACCAGCGGCCCTGTATGTCCCATCTTCACCAGCAAACACTCAAGACCCTCGCGAGGGGTCAAGCCTCGCGAGGCGGACGACACAAGACTTCCTCGGGGGCAGCCTCACCAGGCTGGCTTGCGAGGGGTGGAGAGATCAAGGCAAGGGGCACCTTGCGAGGTTTCTGTGACGCAAGCCATGATGAGTGGAGCCAGGCGGGCGCCAGCGCGCGCAGTGTCCTCATTTCCTCTTTGGTGCTAAAGAGGCTAGCACAGGCGAGGAGTCCCAAGGCATTAGGAAATGGTTTTCATATCGGTGCAACAAGACCAAGACCAGCAGGACAGCAGGATGGAGGTCACCGTGGAGGCCAAGACGGTGTCACCACCGGAGCCTTTGGCAGGCGAAGACTGCTTTTGCCAGGATAACTTGTACTAGTTGTCTCCCTTCGAATTTGTCCGTTGTGCGATCCCTTCCCTCTCAATATTTGGGAGAGTGGACCAGGGCCTCTATAAATAGGACTAGCCACCACCATAGGAGGCAGAGAATCTGGGATTGGAGCCATTCCATCCATAGCCTCACACAAGTTCACCAAGCACAAGAACACCTCTCCTCAGGAGGCTGTTCTTCCCTTGTAACTGTTCATCCTTAGCCCAAGAGGCAATCCACCACACCACACTGGAGTAGGGTATTACACCACAACGGTGGCCCGGACCAGTATAAATCTTGTGTCTCTCATTCTTTCGGTTCGTCGAGCTAGGCCGTTAGATCATGATGTGTGCGAGCTAGAGGGGGGAGAGATCTTAGTGCGCACCCCAGTGTTCGAACCTCAAGGGTTTTGGCAGAACCCGAAATCCGACACAAAGTGCCTCTCTACTGTGACAATGAGAGCGCTATCAAGATTGATCACAATCTAGTGCAACACTCAAAGACCAAGCACATACAGACCAGACACCACTTTCTCAGAGATCATGTGTTGAAGAAAGACATTGATATCATTCACGTCAACACTAAAGCAATTGGCTGATATCTTCACAAAGCCCTTGGATGAGAAAAGGTTTTGCAAGCTGCGGTGTGAGCTAAATATCTTAGAATCCTCGAATGTCAGGTGAATGGACACACATCCTAACGCTTATGCATACTGAAGACTTAGGTGCACAACACACGAAGTAACGTATGTCTTCAATTCATGAAGACTTACCCTCTAAGTGCGAATACATTAATGCGGAATTTGACTCGGAGCGCCACGATAATTATGCGCCGTGTTTGGGTCTAACATTTCCTATACGGTGAGTAACGCCACCACCAATCTTTCTTGAAGATTTTCCATTAGCGTATTGATTGCCTTATCTTCTTAATTGGTTCATCTTCATAATTGGTTTGTCTTCAACATTGGTTTGTCATCATGATTTATCTTTGCAATGTTCGATTTGGCCTTTACTGATATACATACATACATACATACATACACACACACATACATACATACATACATACATATATATGTATGTATGTATGTATACATACATACATATATATGTATGTATGTATGTATGTATGTATGTATGTATGTATGTATGTTTTGTCCTCTACAACATTCACTTATAGCTATGTCTTCAAGTTGCCATTTTCTGCTCTAAGTGAATGTGACCGGACCCTGACCCCTTCTGTGTTTATCCCTCAAATTCTCTCTGTCTCTTCATATTCATTCTGTTGACACGTGTCAAATGTCTTCACTGTGCCCTTGTCAGCTAAAGATACAGAGACACACATTTATAGCCGTTTTAATGTTCCTATCCCTTTTGCCTGAATAACGGAGAAGCAGGAACAACCACCTGACAAACCCGGCACGCGTGGGATCGTGGCTCGACCTTCCATAAGTTGCATGCTTGCCATGTGTCCACCAGATGTGAACCGCCAGGGGGACCTGCGTAATTGCACTACGCCACCCCTTCTCCTTATAAATACCCCATTGCGGTCAATATCTCGTCACCCACCTCACCATCCCGCTCAAACCCTAGTGCCACCGCTAGCATTAGTCGACGCTGGAGACGAAGTGCTTCGATGCCGCAACCTCTCCGACGCCGTCTTCACGCCGGCCGTGGACATCGTCTTCTCCGCCGCTGGCGTAGGTGTCTTTCGCAGCGAAGTTAGGGCGCGGGAGATCGGACTGCTAGGCCTCCTTCCACCTCGTCTAGCAGTTCGTCGTGCGGTAAATAAAACTTGCTTTTTACCACTTATTTAATCTATTGAAACTGTCCACTTCTTCCAAAAGCTGTCTTTACACTTCCAAATCTGGATCTTGTATATCCTGTATCTCATAATCTGCAAAGTACCTTCACTTATGTATGCTCTGCGTCTTGTTTGATTCCTCACTTGAACTTATTCATGGATTCGTACAAATCCGGAACCAACTCACATCTATAAGTGAATGTCTTCGCACTATGAGGTCAATGTCTTCAAATTGATTTATCTTCAAAATCTTCTAAAAATGCATATGACCTCTTCCCTTCCCTCGTATCTCTGATGCTGTCACAGGTACATGCCCGTGGGAGAATCCCTTGGTTCTCATAGTCTGCAGTCGTTTGCAGAATTCTTACAACATCAAATTGAATCACCTGAAGCCAGCTCTTGTATGACAAGCAGATTGAAGCCAAACACTGTCGTGAAGCCTTTCAGTTTGAATCCTATGGCAACAAGCAAATCTGCAAAGAAGGGTGGTAGACATCACCGTGACAACACTGCCTTGGACCTGCCCCCTGATCTTTATGAGCTGTACAAGTCTGATCCAGATGAATCATACACTCACTGAAATCAAGTGTCCAATGGATTCATAGACCCTGGGCAAAGGAATGGTTCAAATACCACTTTGTCACTAATGAGTATGCTAAGAAGAATGCTGTGAGGCGTGCTTGGGCCGATATTGTATGCGAGAAGCTTATCCCCAAGACAAAGGTTGAAGCCTTTGCCCAGGGCTTCTATCCTTGTATGGTCAGAGGACCTCATCCTGACAATGCCGACCCATCCAGTCTGCGATGGTGTCGCGATGATGAATTGTTTGAGCAAAATCTTCAGTTTGCAAGGGCTTCTGCTGTGCAGAACAAGAAGGACTTTGGGATAGACTTCAACTCTGGTCCAGCTGTCCCAAGGCTAGATGGGAGTCGTGAAGCAAATCAGAACATCATTGGTCCTTTCAATAACTTTGATGAGCTTCTCTCTCACATTGCTGCACAGAGGGCCATTGTGGAAGAGGCTGCTGCCGAAGAAGAGCATGAGGATGATCATGAACCTCCGAAGCCAAAGAAGAAGACCAAGGCTTCTAAATCTTCTGTAGCTCCAAAAGCTTCAGGTGTGAAGCCATTGAAATCTGCACCTCCTGAATCCAATGTGCACTCTGAGGATCAATCTCGCATTTCCAAGAAGTCCAAGAAACCCAAGAAGATTTATGGGCATGACCTCACCCCAGCTAGCATTCTGATCAATGAAGAGAATGTTATTGATCTGTCAAGCGATGAAGATCTTGTTGATGATGCTTTGGAAATGCTTATCAAGAGCAAGCAAGAGGCTGTAATCTTCAAAGACTTGCCTCTCTTTGATGCAAATATCCTCAACAATTTCATTGATGAATGGTTTGAAGATCCTACTCTCACCATTGACCATCTGCGCAGCCTATTGACATCAGTGTCACCTTTCAGGGTTGCATTTCCAAGGAACTTGATATAGCTCAGAAGATTGTTGAGATGAAAAACAAAATTGACTATGAGAAGGCCCAGTTCAAGAAGCATATGACAAAGCTCAGTGTCGTTGATGTTCAGAACTTCAAGCAGATGATGATTGACCTCAAGGCTTAGTTCCAGCAGAAACGTGATGAAGCCAAAGGCTCACGTGAGCGCATGAAGTACTATGCTGAAAAGTGCATTCAGGATCACAATGAGGCTGTGAAGAGAAATGCTCTTGGGTGACCAGGCATTGACCCCAAGCTGGCTGCCAAGAAGAAGAAGAAGCCTGGTGAAGCCGAACCCAAAGCCCCAAGGAAGGAAAGACCAAGCATTATCTTCCCTGCCAGTATGACTGGCTCGAAGCCAAAGGTCCCTTCAACTGCTTCTGAGCAGAAGAAGACAAAGCAGGCCGAGACTGAAGCCAAGATGAGAAAGCAACATGGTGCTTCTGAAGCTGCCCCCTCCAAGAAGAAACTAAAGACAAAGTCTTCAAAGTCTTATCGCAAAGATCATGCTGCACCTCAAGAACCCTTGATTGTTGAGCCCATTTTTGTTGCACTGCCAGCTTCCACTAACCATGAGCGTCGTCTCATCATGCATGAGCCTACTACCACAGAGGCTCATGAGTCTAAAGATATTCCAGTTGCTGATACCATCGCAGCTGAAGACATTGGTCATGAAGACAATGTCGATGATTATGAAGTCCTTCCTCATATCATGCCCAAGCCGTTATGATCGCTTGCTCCATCGAGCAGTGAACAGATAAGTATTGGCGGTCCCATGATGCCAATCACACATGATGATTTCTGGGAAGAGCAACACCCCAACACTCCACTCCATGAGGTCATTCCTCGCACTCCACCATCTCAAGTCACCAATCCCGTGATTGAGACTCCACAAGACACCCCTGATGACATGGAGAAGACCACCCCTTCACCAAAGGCATCGCCATCTGTCCGAAGGCTTCGCAGAGGCCCTAGGCCCACGGTCTCCATGTCCAGCATTCCTGAAGAGGATGTGCAAAACACAAGCTCAGTAGAACGTCAAGTGTTCCCTAACGCCATGCCTTCCGTGTCTACTCAAGAATCTAAAGCCAAAGTGGCTGAAGACATTCCGGCTGCATCGGCCGATGAAGGAAAAGTAGAAGACCGTGAAACTGTTCCCCCTACTGTTGATAACATTGTTCATGAAGCAGAAGTGTTTGTGCCAGACCCCCCAGTCCAAGATGCCACTTAAGTTGAGGCCAATGTGACTGCCACCACCACCACTACTGAAGCCAATGACGTTGTCATCGCTGAAGATAATGTGCATCCCGAAGTCATCGCTGCCACAGAAGACATTACGCAGCCATCCACCTCGGATGTGGCTGTTCCTCCCCCTGTGCCTCACACCATGGAACGTGCGTACAATCATGGTGAGCTCGTTACTATCCGGTGGCCTATCTTGATACCACCCACTGCTCCAAGTCCCCAATATGACTATCATGTGTAGCAAAGGCCTCAAACACAAAAGCCAAAGCCCAGGCTGCCAAGGCTTCCAAGTGCCGCCACTACATGAGGCTCCTTCAGTGTGCTAAGCTTCAGAGCACACACCACTTTCTTTGACAAGGCCAAGAACCCCTTCAAGAAGCCAAAGATCTCATTTGATAGGTTCTGGAGACACTAGCAAAGGAGCTACTATTCGTGCATCCTCTACAATCAAGACAAGATTTTTCCTCACAAGCGTCTTGACTATGATGCCATTGTTGGGCTGCCATGCCTAGACTGCTTCCGTGAAGTTGGGATGCTCCCATTTGTCACTGACCAGGAGCACTGGAATGAAGAGCTTCTTCTGCAGTTCTATGCCACTTTACACATATCAGGCTACAACAGGGATCCGAAGACTTGGGTGCTTCAGTGCATGACAGGGGATGTCCATCATGAAGCCAAAGCTCAAGATATCATCGAGCTAACTCCCCTGCCCACTCCTGGTGATCTGTATGAGCCAGGTTGTCTTCATGTGCAAGAATTGATGAGTGTTTTCTAGAGGCCTGAGCCAAATATGAGTCAAATGCTCAGTATGATGAAGCCATTGCCCATTGATGCTGAATATCCCAAGGATTTCTATGTCAAAGACCTTGATTGTCACATCCCTAGTCCTGGCATGCACTAGGCTAGACCTTCGTGTGAGCATCATGTTTAAATTCAAATGAAATTTGAATTGAGGAATTTTCAAAAGCCTCAGAAGACCTCTAAAAATAACCAACATTTAAAATCTCTCCAAAGAAGTCCAAGAAAATGTTCCTCTTAGTCTCTGAAAATATTGGCAAGAGGTAAAATTCAAACCAATATTTTTGGTATCTCAGAAACATTTATTTTGGGCCTTTGAATTAATTCAATAACTATTTGCATTGGATATATATTTTTATATAATTAATATATGTCCAATAATTCTAGAACATTTTATGTGGTTTGGTATATTTTAGTTCTAGCCACATAATTATTTTCAGGATTTTATAAAATGGTTTGGTGTTAAAACTAAACCCAAAACAAATAACAGAAATAGAAAAGAAAATAAAAGAAAGAGAGAGAGGAAGGACTGACCTGCCCTACCTGGCAATCCCTGTAGCAGCCCAGCTGGGAAAGCCAGCCCGGCCCACCAGGGGCAGCACTGTCTTCTTCCTCTTGCCAGGAGGAGAAGCAGCTGCGTGCCCGGCGCGCAGGCGAGCCGCGCCAGCTCCTCCCTGCCTGCCTGGCTGCCCCCTCGTCGCTCTGGACGCCTTCCGCGACGCCACACAGCCCCCTTGCTCCTCTCCCTCACTCTCTGCTCTCTCCCTCGCCCTCCAGTCCCTTCCTCGAGCGCGACCGAACGCAGACGTCGCCGCCGTCGACGATCACCGTGGCCACCGTCCACCCTACCCTCTCTGTACCGTCCAACGGATCCTCCGCGACGTCCTCTTCCTCATCGCCAAGCCACGTGACGCTGGGAGCCTCGTGCCGTCGTCCTCGCCCTCGTCTTCTTCCGTGGGATCCGATGACAACTGCCGACGATTCGACGCCATCCGGCCTCCCTCGAGCTCGCCGACCACCTCTACGACCCCGCTGTGAGCTCCGCCATCGTTTCCCCATCTCCTCGTACTCTACTCCCTATCTAGCCGCCGTTCATAACGAGCCCGAGAGCTCTTCGCCGCCGGCCATTTCGCCGCCATGGCTACGGCTGCCGGAGCTCGCACTCGAGCACACCACTGCGCGCAGTGCCTCGCCATGAGCCCGCAGCACGCCCCAGCTCGCCTTCCCATGCCCCCTAGCTCTCACTCGCATCTCGCCAGAACTCCGGCCACCGCCTTGGAGCTCGCCGTTGTCGGCTCCGGCCACCATAGGTCTGGCCGCCACCACCACTCGACCCGCGCCAGCGAGAGCTCTCCAATGAGCCCAAGAACGGCCTCGTCCGTGCCCTGTGGGCGTTCTCCGAGCCGCGCCGCCGTCTCGGGCCTCGTCGGCTTCGAGTCGCCGGTGGGTTTGACCCCGCCGGCCTGGGTTTGACCCACTTTGACCCCGATCGGGCCCCACCTGGCTCAATGACATGTGGGGCCGGCACTAGCTGGATTAGTTAGATGTTAGTTAGTGCTAATCACCACTGTTAGGTGCTAATCCCCTCGCTAAACTAAACCTGAGCCACTGAGATGTGGGCCCAGCCCTGCTAACATTTTCGTTAGTATTAGTTTAACCCTAATCAACTCAGTTAACCAACTGAGTCACTGACCAGTGGGCCCCACTGGTCAGGTTTGACCTGGCCGCGCCTGTTGACCTGCTGAGGTCAGCATGATCTAATGCTGACGCAGTAAACATTTTCTGGAATTAAAATAAATCAAAAATGATTTATAAATTTCAATAAATTATCTAAACTTCTAAAATTCATAGAAATTCAACCGTAACTCCAAATTAAATAATTTATATATGAAAAATGATCAGAAAAATCCAATCTATCCATCTGTACCGTCTTCATGCATGTTTGAACAACTTAAATCTGCTGTATACAACAATTTGAATAAATGGCATTTGAAATGCCTTATGTGGAGTTTGAATTTGAACCCAGGGTTCAAACCAACTTCATTTAACCTGCTGCTAGTTGCATTAGCTCAAACCACAACATATTGCCATGTCATGATCATGCATCATATTGTGCATTGCATTGATTGTGCTTCTTCTTTGTTTGTCGGTGCTTGTCCCCTCTCAGTAAGACGTGTACCGACGATGTGATCGATGACACCAATGCAGAAATATACTATCTTCAGAAGTGCCAGGCAAGCAAAACCCCCCTTGTTCATTCCGATACAATCCCACTTTCTCGCTCCTGCTCTATTTTATTGCATTAGGACAAGAACGATACAACTGTTACTTGCTGCGGTAGTTGAACCCCTTTATCCTCTGCATGGCCTGTCATTGCCACAGTAAATAGATGAAACCCACTAGCATGAGTAGGAATTGTTTGAGCCCTGATGTGCCTACTCATTCATGCTTGTTTGTCATGCCTGCTACTGCTTAGAGTTGAGTCAGGTCTGATTCATCGGGAATGAGTTGGAAAGTGGTGAACATGTCCTACTGTGTGTGAGCTAAGTGTGTGAACACGATTTAGTAAAGGTAGCGGTGAGAGGCCATGTAGGAGTACATGGTGGGTTGTCTCATTGAAGCCGTCCTCAGGAACCGAGTTCTGTGTTTGTGATCCATGAACAGTTACTACCACACATTGGGTTCCGATAACTCGGCCCCTCTCGGCTTATTAATCAACTTGATCTTTGTCCAAGAGTTGCAACTAGTTTCTATTGTTTGTAGGTAGTGTTAGTAGTCTACCAAGTGGCACCCGATACAGGTGGGCTTGGGACAGACTAGGCACAGTGGCCCGGTGTACCAAGTGGCACCCGGATGGTGGACTTGGGAATCCTGCACACATCGTTTGGGGCCGTGAGCGACACCCTGGCCGGATCTCCTTGCGGATGGAACCCGAATAGGCGATAAACCTGGACGAGAGACTTGTGTGGTTAGTCAGGTCGTGGCCGACTCCCTCGCCAGGCTTCCGCTTGAAGGTTGCCGAGATACACGAGGTGTACATGGCGGTAAGTGGCGAGAGCGTGTGTGAAGAAGTACACCCCTGCGGGGTTAACATCATCTATTCGAATAGCCGTGTCCGCGGTAAAGGACTTCTGGGTTGCCTGTACAGTTCATAGACAAGTGAAATTGGATACTCTAAAATACGCAAGATAAGCATGAGTACTATGGATGGCGTTCTCGTAGGGAGACGGGAGCGGATCCATAGTGGTGTATTGATATGGTGAATATGTGGACTCGTGTGCGCCACCTCAAAAGAGTTACTTGCAGTCGTTGTTCAGGATAGCCACCGAGTCAAAGCTGGCTTGCTACAGTTAAACCCCACCATCCCCTTTGTTGATAATGATGCATATGTAGTTAGTTCTGATGTAAGTCTTGCTGGGTACATTTGTACTCACGTTGCTTAATTTATGTTTTTGCAGAGAGACTTCAGTCTCGCTAGTAGTTCCACGTGGACTTCGACGTTTAGCTTGTTACCTCAGCTACGATCTTGTGCCCTCGGCAGGATCTGGTAGACAATCAGGCTTCTCAGCCTTTTTCTTTTGTAGATGTCTGTACTCAGACATGTTAAGCTTCCGCTTGTGCTTGACTTGTTTGCTCTGAATGTTGGGTCATGAGACTCATGCTTGTAATATCTCGCTCCTCGGAGCCTATTGAATAAAATACTTGAGTCGTAGAGTCATGTTGTGATGCCATGTTGTATTTGCACATATCGAGCATATTGTGTGTATGTTATTGAAATTCTTGGTATGTGTGGGATCTGACTATCTAGTTGTTTATCCTTGGTAGCCACTCTTACCTAGAAATTTCCCCTAGTGCTTCCACTGAGCCCTGGTAGCTTGCTACTGCTCCGGAACACTTAGGCTGGCCGGCATGTGTCCTTCTTCGTTCCTATGTCTGTCCCTTCGGGGAAATGTCACGCGGTGTCTACCAGAGTCCTGTTAGCCTACTACAGCCCGGTTTACCGGAGTCCTGCTAGCCCAGTTGCTACAGCCCGGATTCACTCGCTGATGACCGACACGTTCGTTGCTGGGTCATGTATGCCTGTCCCTGTAAGTTAGTGCCACTTTGGGTTCACGACTAGCCATGTCAGCCCAGGTTCTTTGTCATATGGATGCTAGCGACACTATCATATACGTGAGCCAAAAGGCGCAAACGGTCCCGGGCCAGGTAAGGTGGCACCCATGGGAATACTGTGCGTGAGGCCGCAAAGTGATATGATGTGTTACATGCTAGATCGGTGTGACTTAGGATCGCGGTCCTGACAGCTTTGGTATTAGAGCTTGACTGCCTATAGGATTACCAAGCCAAACTGGTCGAAGTTGAGTCTAGAAATTCTTTAGTTATATAAGGGAATTGATTGTGGCATGGAACGTAAGGCTCTTTTTACTCCTTATACCTTATGCCTTTCTGATCTGAGTCATCTTATTTTTCCCACGGGGTTAAGGAACTAGGCTTTCTCTTCTTTCTATCAGGATCACGTGTTACTAATCCGTAGACTTATAGGATTGATGGATTCAAGCCTCAGTTCAGTTCCTACTATCTCCGTGTATTCATAGTTGATTTCAGAACCTTGATATTGTGCTTCTGAGTGGCTATGCCACCATTTTTCTAGCATGTCTCCAATCTTTTTGAGCATTTACAGTCGTTATGCTGTCCGAGTCGTCCCAGGTTTCTAAATAGCCTAATGCATTTGCAAATCCATTCTTACCGTTCTGATGTTCCTTTGGCCAGGTTAACCACACTAACTAGTGTGTTGAGGTACTTCATTGCCTCGGCATTTATGTTGGAGCTATTATTATGACCCTAGGTGTCTCGGAGCATTACCTAGTAATCTAGCCATGCTTGAGTTCCCAGTGTGATGATTCTGGCCATCATTCTCGAGAGCATCTCGTGATGCCACTTAATAGTAGGTATTCTATTCCTGGGTTTTCGAACCAAGATTCAGCCTACTTACTTCATGTTGATAGTGTTGCTAGTTCCTTTAGGTTATTAGTAACCTTTGCATTAGTCCTCGAGGTCCGTGGTATTTCCTTCTTCCAAATACTATGAACCACTTATGGCAGAAGTTTGTTGGATCAAAAGATCATAACAGGAGTGCTCTCGATGAGTTCTTCATTTTATATTGTGACTCTGCCAGTTCTACCTTCTTTGCATGGGTTATCCGGAAGAAACCTGTCGAACTTGGTTTGACATACTAATCTATGCATCCACAACTCAAAAAATCATTTGTTCTTTTGAGTTGTCCTATTTCAGTTGTCTTCCGACCTTCGTCTATCAATTGATATCCAAGAGTATGCGTGCATTCGTTAATCGATGCCTACTACTCTTGTGGTCCGTCAAGCCATTCTAGTTCAGAATGACTAGGAGAAACAAACTCCAGTACCTCATCCATTTCTAGGATTGGGTCAAAGCAGTTGTATTCCGCAGATCAAATGCAATCAAACTTTTGGTCTGTTCCACCTTGGAGTGTTACCCTCTTTACGTCGGGATTGTCATGAGAATTGCACCATCTCTTGTGAATTCTTGACGTAGTGATACTTCTCGCCATCATTGTTCATTCCTCGGTTCCTGTGTTATTATAACCAGAATGCTGACAAGTGTACCGTGATGTGCGAAATCAATACTCCTAGCAACTCCGTTGCTTGGTAGTTAATGGACAATAATTTCACTCTTAGCGTGTTGGTTTTTGAATCATCATTCTAAGATAGATTGTGCTACCTAGTCCTTATCCTCGGTGCACTCTTCTATCAATGAGTTAGGATTGTGTCAATCCCTCGCTCTCTGATCATATCGTCTTGCCCTGAAAAGCAAGATTGTTCTCGAGCTTAGTAACGTATCGGTGGTTCGTGATTTTTCAAATATCTTCTCGGAAGTATGACCAGGTTTCACCTGACCGCTATGTTGAGTTCGTGATCATGTTGGTTTTCTTCCAAACCACCCATTCTCCAAGATTCTGTGTTGGATACCCCGAGCTAGTTGGTTAAGCTAAACAACAACTTGGAGAGTTGGAAGATGGAAGCTTGTCCGACTTAGTTCATCACTAAGGGATATCCTTGAGTGTGAGTGTGTGTGTGTTGAAGAAAGATGATATCTTCATCGACTAATCCCCGTGATCAGTTGTTGAATCTATTGTCTTGTCCAAACCTAGATTTGAGTGTGGGCTATCGTCAAATCAAGTTAGAACCAACGATGTTCATAATGTTGTCTTACTCGTGGTTGATTCCTCGAGCATACACCATTATATCTTCTGGGTCTGACCAATGCTATCACCTATTCACATAATTATGGAATTCCATCTTCATGGAAACCTGGATAAATTGTTGTTGAGCCCATCGACAACATCCTTACCTTTTCCTTAATTTTGTTGAACATTAAGCTAGTGTTGGAAACTTGTGTAAACATTTTCTTCATGACCGTTCGTGAAGCATATGCTTGGAAAAGAAGTGACTTCCTCTAATTCATGTGCATTTGATGCAAGTTGCCGCCGTGAATTCGAGAAAGCATGTTTTTACCTCCTCTGGAATCATCCCAAGTCAGTTATGCACGTGCGAAGTATTCCGTGGTCTGTTAGACTGATCATCTTCATTCCATATGAGTTCCCTAGCACACCAAGCCACTAACTGACTTGTTCCAGGAAAAGGAATTCCTTCATAAGAGCTAACCCGGGCTTATATAAGGACTTCGCTATCCTCAATGATGGTTCCCCACCTGAACTCCGTAGTTTTTTATTATAAGACTACTACGTGGTCATGCTTGTCTGGGACAACGTGTTCACATGTTTGTAGCAGAACCAGCTCATGTTTTGGAGCTTACTACTGTAGTCCATTTCCCGAGAATCTCGCAACGTCGTCTCGTCGATTTGTGTTGCAAACTATCCTTTTCTTTCTAGACTTGATGAGTTTGGAATATTCTGACACCAACCAAATCTGAATCTCAGGCTGATATGATGGTTGGAACGTTTCCCAAGAACTATAATATTGGTCTCATCGTAACCGGTAAAGTGGATGTCGTGGCCAACGCACCCAACCGGAAGACCTATTATTGTAGTATCTTGATTGAGGAAGTTGGCCACATCCCATAAAGATTTTGTAGGATTTATTTCCTAGTTGTCCCTTATGGATATTTTTTTGTTCCCGAAGTTCGGCCTTTTACTTGATGTTCTAGATACCAAACCATGTAAATGGGTTACGCTAGCACATCAAGGAGAACATTAGAAGCGGAGTGCTAAATGTCTCTCGGTCGATCATCCAGATTTTGTTTCCTTGGCCTCGCTACGGTGAAATCCGAGAAAGTGTTATCTTCCTTTGCGTCTGCATCATCCATCACTACTCATCATGGTAGTATGTTGTGTTTCCAGGATCCTTGACACGGATATTGGTAAAACCTTGATGAATATGGAAATGCTCAAGTTCTTGAGAGCATGTGCAAGTGCTAGGCTTTATCGTTGGCATTAATTGCATATTTCTCTCAGTTTCCTCAGTTATGCTATAACCTTTTCAAATAGTGGACTCACCCTCTACTGTTGAGCTTCTCCCCAGTTACTAAAATCATCCCTTGTGTTGTTTTCAACAAGGTAATCCACATCATCCATTCTAGCCCGAGTGTGTCGTTCTCCCGAACTCTGTCAAACGATCGTTCGTAAATTGCCTCAGGCTGGTGAGGAGAGTTCCAATGATCTATGTATCAAAAGAAATTCCTTTTGCCACCTGAGGGAATAATTCTACGAGTCACCTCTCCCAAGGTGCCCCATTATGGTATCATAGTATTTGTTTCCTCGCTACTTTGAAACCCTCGTCAAATTGTTTCTTCTGTCCCTCCAGATGCATGTCTTGCCTCTCAGCTCCAGAGATGTTTGTAGTGAGTTGATCTCGTGATCATTGAGATGATCCTGAGTTGTTCGGTCTTTGACAAGATCAATTCTTCTAGAGTTTTCCTTTCCTCTTCTTGTCATGTTAGTTGGAGTTCTCAGAGGAAGACATCGAGTCAAAGATGGTGATCGAATCAACGTCCCTATGAAGTGCAACCTGGATCGTGAAGATTGTGTTAGTTTGCATTCCCCCTTCATCTTACCCTACGCTTGATTCTCGGGACGAGATTCTTGTTTAGTGGGGGCGAGTTGTCACATCCCTAGTCCTGGCATGCACTAGGCTAGACCTTTGTGTGAGCATCATGTTTAAATTCAAATGAAATTTGAATTGAGGAATTTTCAAAAGCCTCAGAAGACCTCTAAAAATAACCAACATTTAAAATCTCTCCAAAGAAGTCCAAGAAAATGTTCCTCTTAGTCTCTGAAAATATTGGCAAGAGGTAAAATTCAAACCAATATTTTTGGTATCTCAGAAACATTTATTTTGGGCCTTTGAATTAATTCAATAACTATTTGCATTGGATATATATTTTTATATAATTAATATATGTCTAATAATTCTGGAACATTTTATGTGGTTTGGTATATTTTAGTTCTAGCCACATAATTATTTTCAGGATTTTATAAAATGGTTTGGTGTTAAAACTAAACCCAAAACAAATAACAGAAATAGAAAAGAAAATAAAAGAAAGAGAGAGAGGAAGGACTGACCTGCCCTACCTGGCCATCCCTGTAGCAGCCCGGCTGGGCAAAGCCAGCCCGGCCCACCAGGGGCAACACTGTCTTCTTCCTCTTGCCAGGAGGAGAAGCAGCTGCGTGCCCGGCGCGCAGGCGAGCCGCGCCAGCTCCTCCCTGCCTGCCTGGCTGCCCCCTCGTCGCCCTGGACGCCTTCCGCGATGCCACGCAGCCCCCTTGCTCCTCTCCCTCACTCTCTGCTCTCTCCCTCGCCCTTAAGTCCCTTCCTCGAGCGCGATCGAACGCAGCCGTCGCTGCCGACGACGATCACCGTGGCCACCGTCCACCCTACCCTCTCTGTACCGTCCAACGGATCCTCCGCGATGTCCTCTTCCTCATCGCCAAGCCACGTGACGCTGGGAGCCTCGTGCCGTCGTCCTCGCCCTCGTCTTCTTCCGCGGGATCCGATGACAACCGCCGACGAGTCGACGCCGTCCGGCCTCCCTCGAGCTCGCCGACCACCTCTACGACCCCGCAGTGAGCTCCGCCATCATTTCCCCCTCTCCCCGTACTCTACCTCTCTCTCTAGCCGCCGTTCGTAACGATCCCGAGAGCTCTTCGCCGCCGGCCATGTCGCCGCCGTGGCTACGGCTGCTCGAGCTCGCACTCGAGCACACCACTGCGCTCAGTGCCTCCCCACGAGCCCGCAGCACGCCCCAGCTCGCCTTCCCGTGGCCCCTAGCTCTCACTCGCATCTCGCCCGAACTCCGGCCGCCGCCTTGGAGCTCGCCGTCGTCGGCTCCAGCCACCATAGGTCTGGCCGCCACCACCACTCGACCCGCGCCAGCGAGAGCTCTCCAACGAGCCCAAGAACGGCCTCGTCCGTGCCCTGTGGGCGTTCTCCGAGCCGCGCCGCCGTCTCGGGCCTCACCAGCGTCGAGTCGCCGGTGGGTTTGACCCCGCCGGCCTGGGTTTGACCCACTTTGACCCCGGTCGGGCCCCACCTGCCTCAATGACATGTGGGGCTGGCACTAGCTGGATTAGTTAGATGTTAGTTAGTGCTAATCACCACTGTTAGGTGCTAATCCCCTCGCTAAACTAAACCTGAGCCACTGACATGTGGGCCTAGCCCTGCTGACATTTTCGTTAGTATTAGTTTAACCCTAATCAACTCAGTTAACCAACTGAGTCACTTACCAGTGGGCCCCACTGGTCAGGTTTGACCTGGCCGCACCTGTTGACCTGCTGAGGTCAGCATGACCTAATGCTGACGCAGTAAACATTTCCTGGAATTAAAATAAATCTGAAATGATTTATAAATTTCAAAAAATGATCTAAACTTATAAAATTCATAGAAATTCAACCTTAACTCCAAATTAAATAATTTATATATGAAAAATGATCAGAAAAATCCAATCTATCCATCTGTACTGTCTTCATGCATGTTTGAACAACTTAAATCTGCTGTATACAACAATTTGAATAAATGGCATTTGAAATGCCTTATGTGGAGTTTGAATTTGAACCTAGGGTTCAAACCAACTTCATTTAACCTGCTGCTAGTTGCATTAGCTCAAACCACAGCATATTGCCATGTCATGATCATGCATCATATTGTGCATTGCATTGATTGTGCTTCTTCTTTGTTTGTCGGTGCTTGTCCCCTCTCAGTAAGACGTGTACCGACGATGTGATCGATGACACCAATGAAGAAATATACTATCTTCAAAAGTGCCAGGCAAGCAAAACCCCCCTTGTTCATTTCGATACAATCCCACTCTCTCGCTCCTGCTCTATTTTATTGCATTAGGACAACAACGATACAACTGTTACTTGCTGCGGTAGTTGAACCCCTTTATCCTCTGCATGACCTCTCATTGCCACAGTAAATAGATGAAACCCACTAGCATGAGTAGGAATTGTTTGAGCCCTGATGTGCCTACTCATTCATGCTTGTTTGTCGTGCCTGCTACTGCTTAGAGTTGAGTCAGGTCTGATTCATCGGGAATGAGTTGGAAAGTGGTGAACATGTCCTACTGTGTGTGAGCTAAGTGTGTGAACACGATTTGGTAAAGGTAGTGGTGAGAGGCCATGTAGGAGTACATGGTGGGTTGTCTCATTGAAGTCGTCTTCAGGAACTGAGTTCTGTGTTTGTGATCCATGAACAGTTACTACCACACATTGGGTTCCGGTAACTCGGCCCCTCTCGGCTTATTAATCAACTTGATCTCTGTCCAGGAGTTGCAACTAGTTTCTAGTGTTTGTAGGTAGTGTTAGTAGTCTACCAAGTGGCACCCGGTACAGGTGGGCTTGGGACAGACTAGGCACAGTGGCCCGGTGTACCAAGTGGCACCCGGATGGTGGACTTGGGAACCCTGCACACATCATTTGGGGCCGTGAAAGACACCCCGGCCGGATCTCCTTGCGGATGGAACCCGAATAGGTGATAAACCTGGACGAGAGACTTGTGTGGTTAGTCAGGTCGTGGCCGACTCCCTCGCCAGGCTTACGCTTGAAGGTTGCCGAGATACACGAGGTGTACATGGCGGTAAGTGGCGAGAGCGTGTGTGAAGAAGTACACCCCTGTAGGGTTAACATCATCTATTCGAATAGCCGTGTCCACGGTAAAGGACTTCTGAGTTGCCTGTACAGTTCATACACAAGTGAAATTGGATACTCTAAAATACGCAAGATAAGCGTGAGTGCTATGGATGGCGTTCTCGTAGGGAGACGGGAGCAGATCCATAGTGGTGTATTGATATGGTGAATATGTGGACTCGTGTGCGCCACCTCAAAAGAGTTACTTGCAGTCGTAGTTCAGGATAGCCACCGAGTCAAAGCTGGCTTGCTGCAGTTAAACCCCACCATCCCCTTTGTTGATAATGATGCATATGTAGTTAGTTCTAATGTAAGTCTTGCTGGGTACATTTGTACTCACGTTGCTTAATTTATGTTTTTGCAGAGAGACTTCAGTCTCGCTAGTAGTTCCACGTGGACTTCGACGTTTAGCTTGTTACCTCAGCTACGATCTTGTGCCCTCGGCAGGATCTGGTAGACAGTCAGTCTTCTCGGCCTTTTTCTTTTGTAGATGTCTGTACTCAGACATGTTAAGCTTCCGCTTGTGCTTGACTTGTTTGCTCTGAATGTTGGGTCATGAGACTCATGCTTGTAATATCTTGCTCCTCGGAGCCTATTGAATAAAATACTTGAGTCATAGAGTCATGTTGTGATGCCATGTTGTATTTGCACATATCGAACATATTGTGTGTATGTTATTGAAATGCTTGGTATGTGTGGGATCTGACTATCTAGTTGTTTATCCTTGGTAGCCTCTCTTACCGAGAAATGTCCCCTAGTGCTTCCACTGAGCCCTGGTAGCTTGCTACTGCTCCAGAACACTTAGGCTGGCCGGCATGTGTCCTTCTTCATTCCTATGTCTGTCCCTTCGGGGAAATGTCACGCGGTGTCTACCGGAGTCCTGTTAGCCTGCTACAGCCCGGTTTACCGGAGTCCTGCTAGCCCAGTTGCTACAGCCCGGATTCACTCGCTGATGACCGACACGTTCGTTGCTGGGTCATGTATGTCTGTCCCTGTAAGTTAGTGCCACTTTGGGTTCACGACTAGCCATGTCAGCCCGGGTTCTTTGTCATATGGATGCTAGCGGCACTATCATATACGTGAGCCAAAAGGCGCAAACGGTCCCAGGCCAGGTAAGGTGGCACCCGTGGGAATACCGTGCGTGAGGCCGCAAAGTGATATGATGTGTTACATGCTAGATCGGTGTGACTTAGGATCGGGGTCCTGACATTGATTACCTGCCCCGCATGGTCTATCGCATTCTGAGGCATACTCTGTGGCCTATCAAAGGGAATTCTCCTGATGCCAAGCTTGAAGGCACCATGAAGACATTGGTTTTCTATATCATCAATGGCATCAGGTTCAACACTCAAGACTTTTTCATACGTCAGTTGGCTACTTCTGGAATTGATCTATTTGGCCTCAGTTCTACGCTCCATGGGCCATGCGGCTCATTAAGCTTCACTCCTCCATCAACTATCAAGCTTCAGCGCGCAACCATGTTGTATTTCTGCCTGAGGTTGATATGTCATATGAAGCCATATACACTGAGCCTGCCAAGAAGCCCCTCCATGAATACAATGTCACCTTTCAAAGCTTCACTCAACCCATTGAAGGCGTTCATGTGCCTAATCCTCCTGCTCCTGCTGGTCCCCTTGCTTGGTAGCTTCGTTTGCTGCATCATGCAAACACTAATGCAACAGCCATGACGGTAGCTCAAAGGCCTTAGAAGCGTGCTCATGTCCTAAATGATAGAGAGCTTCTTGTATCACTTCACCAGAAGCAGGATAGGCATCATGACTGGCTAAAGCGTCAGGTGCAGAGTCTGCTCATTGATGTCAATCGTATTCGCAACCTTGCAACCAAGAACTCATTTGTTGTGCATGAAGCCTGTCGGCGGTCCTAGAAGAGCCTCACACTTCTCTGTTCTGAAGATGATCTTCAAGGAGATGGCTTCACTGAGCGCTTCAAGTTTGACTCCAGGCCTCCCCAATCTATAAGTTGGCGTCCAACTCCTTCCAATGTAGATTCTGACTATTCACCTTCAGCTCCCACTTTTGTCGCACGAGTCGTAGATGAAGAGGACGACGCCACTTCACCCGTGATGGCTTCACTGCACCACGATTCTGTATTAGGCTCCTCTGCACCACCCAACTCCTGTGTCGACCCTGCTGCCCCAACATCTTCACCACCTGGGAACGAGTGGACTCAATTTTTTGAACCTTATTGGTCATTACTGACAAAAGGGGGAGAAGTTTATGAGTTGATAGTCTTCAAGCGGGTCCATATATGGGTCGGATGTTTATTTTTGCTAAGTTCTTACAACTCTCATTCTTGAACTATTGGTTTTTGAGTTGTGACACTTAAAACTTGATGGTCGTCTGCCACTTTTGCTGCTACCGTTTATTGCGATGATAAATTCCGCATGAAGTCATTATGCAGACGCCCACTTCTCATTATGCATGTCATTATCTTCATTAAATTTGTGTATGCATGATGAATTGTCTTCATGAGTTGAAGAAGATCTCCACAAAGCAATACCTGCCATGTGCATTTGCATTCAAAGGCAATTTACTTATATGCACATCTTCAGGGGGAGCCCTCTCAATTTCATGAAGCCAATGATCGCGTTCTTTAACTTTCACATATTTATATCCCCGTTGAAAACTTCAACTAGTTTGTCGTCAATAACCAAAAAGGGGGAGAATGTAAGTGCATCTAGTGCCACCCCTGGTTGGTTTTGGAGTATTGATGACAAACGTGGTTGAGGGACTAATGTGTTTGTGAGAATTGCAGGATAACACATGTAGTAGTCACTCATTGATTCGGTTTACCTACCAGAGATGACCCCTAAAAATGTATGAAGACATTGAAGACAATGGTGGTTTGTGAAGACATTCACGTTGAAGATAATGACAATGAAGACATTCACTTGAAGACTATGGAGTGTGAATACATAGTTTCTTTCGTAGTTTCCTTTTCTTCTTTCTTGAGTCATAGGAGCCACCGTACTGTTAAGTGGGGTCCAAGAGAACAAAGTCAAATGAATGAAGTGATGCTCAACCAAAATCCCATGTCTTCGAGCGAAGACAATGAGAGAAAATCTTATCGAGAGTTGGATGAGTCAGCTTTGCTTGTAGCCCAAGCCAAGCTACCGCGTGTGTATGAACTCCGACCATTGGACACGTGTCGATTCCTTAGTGACTCAGGGTCATTTCGGACATATAATGTCGGGTTGCCTCCAGGCTATAAATAGCCCACCCCCTACACCATAAATTGGTGGCTGCTCAGAGTTAGTGTATGGCTTTTGTCGTTTGAGAGCAACCCACCTCCGAAGCCTTTGAGAGAGAGAGAGATCTTTGCGAGGACAAAGCTCAAAACACCCAGAGCCAAAGAGTGTTAGGCATCACTGAAGTATTTCTGTCTGCGTGACCTGAAGACTTATTACACTTGAGGACTGTGCATCCTCCAGGCGGTTAGGCATCACGTTCCGAGAATCTACTAGTCATTGAGGATCGCCAGCGAACGGAGTCTGTGAAGGTTTGGAAGTTTACCTTGAAGACTTACCAGAGTGATTGGGCAAGGACTGGGTGTCCTTAGCTCAAGGGGAATAAGGTGAAGACGTGGTCTTCTGAGTTTAATCTCAGCCTCCCTAACCAGACGTACAATTGTCACAGCAACTGGAACTGGACTACCAAATCCTTGTCTTCATCAAGCTCCTGGTTCTATCTTCCAACTCATTTAGATTTCAATTTGTCTTCGTGTCGTAATTTCTTGCACGCCTGATGTCGGAGTAAATGACCATGGGTAGCCTAGCTGGCTTCTCCTGGGGCTTCTGAAAAAATTACAAGCCAATCAAGTCATCCAACATCCAAGACGCTGGGCCGCCTTCCCCCGGCCGGCTGTCATTTAGGCCGGCTATCGGGGGCGGCCTGGCCCCAAAACCCATAGAAGAAAGCAATGAGAGGGCCAGCTTCCAAGGAGCCGGCTACCAGAGGGCCGACTCTGCACAACCGGTGATGAGAAGGCCGACTCCAAGGAGCCGGCCACCCCGCAGGCGGCCAAGGCCGCACCCTCAGAATCTGCACCCACATAACGGTGATGAGACGGGGCGTGGCTACAGTGAAGCCTGCCACGCCCGCATCCCGGAGCGCGCATGGCTACAGTGCGCCGTACGGGGCAACCATCACCCGTCCGGCGCGGCACTGTTGCCATGTTGACTATGACGTCACCCACGACAGGCTGTCTATACTACCCGCAGGTGGCGGGTCCCTCCGGTCAGAGAGATGCCCGAAGGCGGCTCGGCCTCCCCCAATCGGCCCGCTCCCCGTAGCCGGCTTATTCCCTCCCTCGAAGGAAGCACCTCATTAAGGAGATAAGACGAAATGAGGCTACAGTGATCGCCGCAGAGGCGGTGGCACTGTAGCCATGCCTACCCCGACAAAGCCCTCGTCATCAGGATTGAAGCAACAGTAACCAGCCCCCGACAAGGCCCTCAACGGTGGGTCCTGCCTGTCGACCAGGAAGCCGGCAGCCGGCGGGAACCACCAGTCGGCGTGCCCCAGCGGCCGGCGGACGAAGACACTGACGGCTAGGGCCCACGCCTAGCCGGATTACCATTGTACCCCTGGGGGTAGGCCTATATAAACCCCCCAGGGCACCCATGCAAAGGGTTGATCTCTGAGAGTTTTAGACACCACATTGAGGGAAGGGGAGAGCTAGCCGTGCCCTTCTTCTTCCTCTCACCGAACAGCTCGAGGAGCATCTTGTAGCAACTTGTTCATCTAGTGATCATGCGGAGACCCCGCAGAGCAGCAGTAGGGGTGTTATCTCCACGGAGAGCCCTGAAGCTGGGTAAGATTCGCCGGCGTGCATGTCTTCGCCTCATCCCATTTCCAGGCACCGGCGACGTCTTATTGGCTCCCACTATGATTAGCCACCCGTTGGCATATGTCGCACCTACCACCCGACATTTGGCACCCACCATGGGGCCAGGTGCACCGTCGTCCGGAGACCTGTTCTGGACGGGAACCCTCTTCCTCCCCCGCGGGTGTAGCCACCCCGCACGCCCGATGGCGCTTGCCCCGACGCGTTGCAAGGCGTCGCTGACGCCTGCGCGGCGAGCTGCCTCGCCGACCTTCTTGGCGAGACTCGCATCTCCGACGAGCCCGCATCCGACGCGGGCACCGACTGCCTCGAGAGCCACCTCGTCAGCCTCCTCGACCAACTCCACGTCTCCAGCGAGCCCGTTGTGGACTTGGAGTCGGTTGGCTCCACCGACCCGATGCTTGTCGACTCCGACACGGCATCGCTCGACGCCTTTCCCACCAACGTCGTCATCTTCGACGACCCGCTTCCCCAAGCCGACAGCTGTGGCAGCGCCATCACTGAGGTGCTGGTCGTCAGTCATGGCGGCCCCTCGGGCAAGAACGCCCACGACGCCTTGCAAGCGGCGCCGCACGACCTGTCCGCCCCTCTCCCGGCTGACGCCGACACACTGGAAGCACGCCGCCTCGCCCTCCACGTGGAGGGCCGGAGGATAGCCTCCCTGAGACGCCTCGCCGGCCCACCAGCACGAAGTCGACCGCGCCGCCTCTCGAAGGGCCGAGCCGACTCGACATTGTCAAGAAACGCGGCGCAGCCATCGCCGACATGCTGGGGGTGGACCGCCCCGTCTACGCCACACTCCTCGAGAACCTGCGCGCCGCCCAGGCGGCCGTAGAAGAGCTGAACAGGCTAGGGCCCGACGAGCTTCCCTACATGGCTAGGCGTATCCAGCAACTGATCGGCGCGGCCGCAGAGCGGCAAGAAGACAGCGCCCGCGCCGAGAGCACGACGCAACGTCACGCACGCCGACTGCGGGCAACGCCCGCGCACGGCAAGAAAAGGAGCCGGTTGCCAGCCGCAGCCAGACCCGGATCTCCATCGAGCGCGACGCAGAAGGCCGCCCTCGAACCGTGGAACGGTGAGGCAACCCGCCCCCTCCTCCACCTCGCGGGGAAATATATCCCACCCCGCCGCTTGTCACACACCCGACTCTCAGCGGCCGACTAGGCCGCCGCGAGGGAGTCGGCGAAAACGACGCCCGCCACCGGATCGACCGCCTGGCGCGATCCCTGGCGTTGGAAGAAGAAGACGATGTCGGGCCGCCTTGCTTCGGCCCCCGCATCCGCGACGAGCCCTTCCCCAAAGGGTTCTCGCTCCCAAGAGATACGCCCAAGTATAACGGCTCCATGAAGCCGGAGGATTGGCTGATCGACTACTCAACCGCAGTCAGCATAGCGAATGGCAACAGGCGCGTTGCCGTGAAATATGTGCCCCTCATGCTTCAGGGCACGACGCGAACCTGGCTCAACAGCCTCAAGCCGTACAACATCAACAGATGGCTAGACTTCACCGAAGCCTTCATCCGCAACTTCACCAACACTTACAAGCGGGCTCCCAAGCCCAGGCAACTCTCCTTGTGCGTACAAGGACCCACCGAGTCGACTCGCGACTACCTCACACGTTGGGCCAAGCTCCGCAACTCCTGCGAGGGGGTGCACGAGGTTCAAGCGATAGAGTACTTCACCGCCTGGTGCCGAGAAGGCACCCACCTCAAGCACAAGCTCCTCTACGACGAGCCGGCTACCCTCGACGAATTACTTGTCATAGCCGACAAGTACGCCACCGCCGACTCCTCAATGAAGACCGAGCTCCGGGTAGACGCCGCCGGGAAGGTACTCAACCCGGCTCCCAAAACGCCGGCTGGCGACTCTAGCCAACGCCCATACCAGCACGACAACAAGCGCAAAGGCCCAATGCCGCCTCCAGCCAGTCGGCAGGTGGCCACCGTCAAAGACGAGCAGCCTGAAGGGCGGCCCACGCCCAAGAAGCCGAAGGGTGGCAGGCCGGCTTGGCAGCCGACTTTCTCCTACGAGCAAGCCCTTGACGCCCCATGCAAGTTCCACAGCGGCGCGAAGCCGTCCAACCATACAAACCGGAAGTGCCACTAGCTCACCCGAATCACCAAAGGCGAAGGGCTGGTGCCGCCTCCGCCTGCAGGACAGCCGCCTCCGGCTCCCCAGCAGCCGGCTGCTCGACCAGCAGTCGGGACCGTCCAAGACGAATTCCCCAACGAGCATGCCGCCTACGTCGTCTGCACAAGCCAGCCCGAAGACCGGCGCAGCCGGCGCCGACTGCACCAAGAAGTCAACGCGGTCGCCTCCAACAACCCCGAATACATGCACTGGTCAGAGAGGCCTATCAGCTGGAGCCGGGCCGACACCCAGAGGTGATGCCGTCCCCGGGCTACTATGCCTTGGTTTTGGAAGCAACCCTAGCAACGGACAGGCTTGCTGCCCGATTCTCCCGCGTACTGATAGACGGCGGGAGCAGCATCAACATCCTGTACCAGGATACCATCGAGAAGTTGAACATCAAGGCCAAACACCTAATGCCAAGCCGGACCGTGTTCCATGGCATTGTACCCGGCCTGTCCTGTTCACCAATCGGCAAGATCAAGATAGATGTTCTCTTCGGAGACAAGGATCACTTCCGCCGAGAAGCAATCTGGTTCGAAGTGGTGGACCTCAAGAGCCCTTATCATGCGCTGCTTGGCCGACCTGCTCTGGCCAAGTTCATGGCTGTACCCCACTACGCCTACCTCAAGATGAAGATGCCAAGTACCAAGGGCATCATCACCATAGCCGCGACTACAAGAAGTCCTCCGAGTGCGCTGCAGCCAGCAGCCGGCTGGCCGAGTCCCTCATGGTCGCCGAAGAGAAGAAGATGTTGGACCGGATCGTGGCCATGGCCGGCAAGCAGCCTGCCCTGTCCCCCGACCCAAAAGAGTGTGATGCCCAGGGTTCCTTCCAGCCGGCCAAGGAAACAAAGAAGATACCTCTGGACCCAGAGCACCCAAAAAGGTTTGTCGTCATCGGGGCAAACCTGGATAGTAAATAGGAAGGCGAGCTCGTCAATTTCCTCCATGAGAAGCGGGACATCTTCGCATGGTCTCCCAAGGACATACCGGGTGTGCCGAAGGATTTCGTCAAGCACAAGCTACACGTCCGAGCGGATGCCAAGCCGGTCAAGCAGCCCCTCCGCGGACTATCAGAGGAGAAGAGAAGGATCATAGGAGAAGAGATAGCCCGGATCTTGGTGGCCGGCTTCATCATGGAGGTTTTCTTCCCGGAGTGGCTCGCCAACCCGGTCCTCGTGCTGAAGAAGAATAACAAATGGCGCATGTGTATAGATTACACAAGCCTCAACAAAGCATGCCCTAAAGATCCCTTTGCCTTACCCAGGATTGATCAAGTAATAGACTCCACAGCCGGATGCGAGCTGTTGAGTTTCTTGGACCGCCTTCATCACGCCATTCGGAGCTTTCTGTTACCTGACGATGACATTCGGCTTGAGAAATGCCGGTGCCACCTTTCAGCGTTGCATGCGGAAATGCCTCCTCAAGCACCTCGGCAGAAATGCCCACGTCTATGTAGACGATATCATGGTGAAGACGGAGAAGCGCAACACTTTTTTGGAGGACCTCAAGGAAACATTTGAGAACCTGCGCCGATTTCAGATCAAGCTCAACCCCGAGAAATGTGTGTTCGGAGTGCCAGCCGGCCAGCTCCTAGGCTTCCTGGTCTCTGAACGCGGCATTGAATGCAACCCAGTGAAGATCAAAGCCATTAAGAGAATGGAGATTCCCACCAAGCTGTGAGACGTCCAGAAGTTTACCGGGTGCCTGGCCTCCCTGAACCGCTTCATCAGCCGGCTGGGAGAAAAGGCACTCCCTCTCTACCGACTCATGAAGAAAAGCACTCACTTTGAGTGGAACGACCAAGCCGACCAAGCCTTTCACGAGCTGAAGAAGATGCTCGCCACACCGCCTGTCTTGGCGGCGCCGACTGAGAAAGAGCCCATGCTCCTTTATATCGTCGCCACTAGTCGGGTGGTCAGCACCGTCATGATGGTCCAACGCCCAGAAGAAGGCCGAGCTCAGCCGGTCCAGAGGCCGGTCTACTACTTAAGCGAAGTACTATCCGCCTCAAAGCAGAACTACCCGCATTACCAGAAGATGTGCTATGGCGTGTACTTCGCCGCCAAGAAGCTGAAGCCCTACTTTCAAGAGCACTCCATCACGGTCGTATGCACCGCCCCGCTCGCCGAGATCATAGGCAGCCGGGACGCTTCCGACCGGGTGGCAAAACGGGCCATTGAGCTGGCTCCCTACACGATCTTCTACCAGCCTCGCACCACCATCAAGTCCCAAGCATTGGCCAACTTCCTCGTGGACTGGGCCGAGACCCAGTACCTGCCGCCGACTCCCGACTCCACTCATTGGCGGATGCACTTTAACGGGTCCAAGATGCGCACCAGCTTGGGAGCCGGCATCATCCTCACCTCTCCCAAAGGCGACAAACTCAGATACACGCTGCAGATCCACTTTGCCACCTCCAACAACGTGGCCGAGTACAAGGCGCTCATACATGGACTCCGGCTAGCCAAAGTGCTCGTCATCCGCCGGATCCTGTGCTATGGCGACTCGGATTTGGTGGTCCAGCAGTCGTCTGGCGACTGGGACGCCAAGGATGCAAACATGGCGAGCTATCGTTTCCTCATTCAGCAAATCAGCGGTTACTTCGAAGGATGCGAATTCCTCCACGTGCCACGGGCCGACAACGAGCAAGCAGATGCCCTGGCACAGATAGGCTCAACCCGACAAGCTATATCAACCGGCATCTCTCTCCAACGCCTCCTCAAGCCGTCTATCAAGCCGTCTCCAGAATCCGACTCCATCTTCGTGCCGCCTAACCCCGGTGCAGCCGGATCCAGCTTGGGGAGCCAAGCAGGCGGCCCGGGGACTTCAATAGGCGGCTCGGGGACTGCCATAGTCGCACCCGGCCCGGGGACTTCAGAACCCGGCCCGGGGACTACGGTAGTCGGCCCGGGGACTGCTTCAACGCCACAGGCGGTGGCCAGCTCCAGCTCTTCACCACCCAGCCCACCCGCCCTGGTTGAAGTAGCCGTGTTGGCTATAGAAGAAGTCACATCTCCATCATGGGCTCAACCCATCCTCAACTTCCTGATAAACAGAGAGCTGCCGGCTGACGAGATCGCGGCAAGACAAGTCCAACGCCGAGCCGGCGCATATACAATTGCCAACAGAGAGATCATCAGGTGCAGTGTCACTGGAGTCTTCCAGCGCTGCATCGAGCCAGAGAAGGGCATAGCAATCCTGAAGGACATTCACCAAGGCGAATGCGGCCACCACGGAGCCTCAAGATCCCTCGTTGCCAAAGCCTTCCGCCATGGATTCTTTTGGCCGACTGCCTTGGACGATGCCAAGGAGTTGGTCAAACACTGCAAAGGCTGCCAAGTTTTCGGCTCCAAGCAACACCTGCCGGCTTCAGAACTCAAGACCATTCCCCTCACCTGGCCTTTTGCCGTCTGGGGATTGGACATGGTGGGCCCATTCAAGACGGCGCGCGGCGGCATGACACACTTGCTTGTCGCCGTGGATAAATTCACCAAGTGGATCGAAGCAAAGCCGATTAAGAAGCTGAACGGGCCGACAGCCATGACATTCATCGCAGACATCACAACTCGGTACAGCGTGCCACACAACATCATCACCGACAACGACACGAATTTTGCCAAGGGAGCATTGGCACGTTTCTGCGTGACGCAGGGCATCCGACTGGACCTAGCGTCCGTTGCCCACCCGCAGTCAAATGGCCAAGTTGAGCGAGCCAACGACCTCATCCTTTCTGGCATCAAGCCCCCACTGGTCGTGCCGCTAGAGCGCTCGGCCGGCTGTTGGCTCGACGAGCTGCCGGCCATCCTCTAGAGTCTGCGCACTACCCCAAACAAGTCAACCGGCTTCACCCCTTTCTTCCTCGTATATGGCGCCAAGGCTGTCATCCCAACTGACATCGAGTTCGACTCGCCTCGGGTGACCATGTACACGGAAGCAGAGGCCAAAGAAGCACAAGAAGACAGCGTCGACCTGCTGGAAGAAAGCCGGCTGTTAGCCCTCAGCCGGTCTGCCATCTACCAGCAGGGTTTGCGCCGCTACCATAGCCGGAAGGTCAAGCCAAGATCCTTTCAAGAGGGCGACCTTGTGCTCCAGCTGATCCATCGAATAGCCGGCCAGCACAAGTTCTCGGCCCCTTGGGAAGGTCCCTTCGTCATCAACAGAGCATTGGGAAACGACTCCTACTACCTAATCGACGCACAGAAGCCTATGGCACGAAAAAGAGATGATTCCGGCAAGGAGTCGGAACGACCATGGAACGCCAACCTCCTCCGAAGATTTTACAGTCAAAATGCAGTATGTATCACACTACCTTTTGTACTAAGTATGAGACAATGGGCCCCCCGAGGAGCACTCGGGGACTGCCACCTTTTATCTATGAATGATGAGTATCATGCTTATGATTTTGTCATTTCACCTTTTTTTCGTCCGGCACCGGGTTCGACTAGTCGGCCCGGGGACTGGCCGCCTTGAGTTATATTTAAATTGTCCGGCTGGCAAGAAGTCAAAGGCAGGAAAGGATGCCCACACGAAAAACGGCTAAGGACTAATGAACTTATATAACAAAAGCCGGCTTCCTCCCATCGCCAACCGGCTACCAGAGTAGCCGGCTGGCCGGCTTCCCATTCAACCCTGCCACAATCCAACAAAGCTCAAGTACTTGCTTTCCCACAAATAGACAAGTTCCTCCCCAGCCACAGACCGCAGAGCAGCTGTTCGGCTGGGAAGGTGGCAATCAAGGGAAGGCGGCAAAGGAAACGGCCTAAGGATAAAAAGCAAACTCGAATGGAAGCCAAACACATGCATAATTATATTTACACAAAAGCCTTCGAAAGGCCGGCATTCAACATAGTCTGAATACACCCCCAGTGGGTGGAACTGCGCAAAGTTAATAAAATTTGTTCAAAGAGCAACAACAGAAAAGCGAGAGCGGCAGATCAAGCCAGCGGAGCAACAGTCGAGTCGGGCAGGTCGGCGGAGGCGGCAGTGCTGGCTGGAGGAGTGGCCGGCTGGCGAGTCTCGGCCTGATCTTCACCCCTGGCAGGCGGCACGCTCGCATGTGCCTCGTTGCTAGAGGCACGATCAGGCTGAAGCTGGCTGGTCACTTCGCCGTCTGGCGCGGCGTCTCCACCGCCCTCCTCCTCGTCGTCTTCGGCTTCATCGCTGGAAGAAATCTCCTCCGCCGAGTCCTCGCCTTCCGCCGGGTTCAGCCCGAACCATTCCTCCGGCTGGGCGACTCCGCTGTCGTTCAGTTCAGGAGCGAAGACGCTGGTGTCGGTGTACTCGGTGATAGCCGAGGCACGCTGGATGATAGCCGGCCGCACCGCCACCAGCTCCTCGTCAGCCTCCTGCCTCCAAGTCCTCAGCTGGCGCAGGTTTAGCCCGGGATACCAGGCCCGGACGAACTCCACCGCCCGACCGGCGCTGGACCGAGCAGCGGAAGCCTTCCAGGCCTCGAAGCGGCCAACCGCAACCTCCAGCCAGTCGGCAGTCCGACTGGGGGTACGGGGGATCACCTCGCCGGTCCAGAGAGCGGCCAACACTTGCGCCCCGGCACGCCAAAGACGGCAAAGCATGCGGTGAGCCGGCTGCAGCCGGGCCTGGATCAATAGGAGCTGCTCCTCGAGCGTCCGGCTGGCGTCCGGTGCAATTGCAACCCCTGCTTGCCGGCGCGTTTCGCGGTGGGCCTCGATGGCTTGGCTGGCGGCGACGGAGTAGCCGGGGAAGTAATCTGCGGGAAGAACAAGGAAACGGCACAAAAATCAGAAGATGAACAAGAAGGCAAGGAGCAGGCAAAGGAGTGAGAAGAGGAAGGCGGCCTACTGTCGATCAGATCCTCCACCCGCCCATAACCCTCGCTCAGCGCTTGCCTTGCTTCAGCCCAGCCCACCGCCTCGGTCTCGAACTCGGCCTTAAGGGCGGCCTCGTTGTCCTGCGCCTTCTTTAGGGCCGCCTGGTGGCTCTCCTCCTGGTCGGCCAGCCTCTTGGCTAGGCGGTCGCGTTCCTGGGCCAAGGCGACGATCTCGGCCTCCTTGGCGCGAAGGGTGGTCTGGGCCTCGCCTAGCTGCCCCCTCAAGTCGGCGTTAGCTCCTGCAAGCATGGAGAAAAAGGAAAAAAAGCAGTAAGGGAAAAGTCGTCAGGGAAGATCCGACCCGGCCGCTCAGCAGCCGGCCCGAATCTCGGGGACTACACCCAGTGGGTGCGCTGACGCGCCCCCTCTTGAGATAGAAGAAACCAAGTTCTCACTCCGGCTATTCGTCAGATCGGCGGCTTTCTGGCTCAGCTCCTGGGCCTGGGAGTTGAAGGCGGTCGCGCAAAGATTGTGATACTCCTGGAAATCAGATGGAGTGCGTATCAGAACAAGATTTCTATCAAAGCCTGCTAAGAAGTTTCAAGCCGCCTGCTAAGCAGCCGACTCGAAACTCGGGGACTACACCCAATGGGTGCGCTGACGCGCCTCCACGGAAGAAATCAAAAGAGAAATCGATCAAAGCCAGAAGACTCACCCGGACGACCGCGCGTGTAGCAAGGAACTCCTGGGTGAACCGTTGCAGCAAGCCGGCCTGAGCCTGAAGCCGGCGTCGGACCTCCTGTGCCGCCACGTTCAGCTCAGCTGTCCCGCCGCTGGGCGTCCACTCGGACGTGCTGGCGCTGGCCGCCTCCAGGTCCTGTGCCGTCGAGCTGGCGCCCGCAGCCCTTTGCGGCTCCGGCATTGAGGACACCTCTCCCACGCGCCGGCGAGGCGCTGACTGCACCACGAGATCCGCCCCCGCCGCCGACTCGCCCCTGCCGGCTGCCCAGGCGCTGCAGTAGGTCGGCCGCCTTGGCCCGCTCCACTTGGCAGCGACTGTGGCGCCTCCCCCAGGATCGTCACGTTGTCCTCCCTCCTCTCCATCACCAGCTGGTCGCGGTCGGTTTCCTCCGATGGAGGCACGGGGATATCAGGAGCCACGACGCGAAGAGGAACGACGAGCTGCGGAGGCTGATTGCGCCAAGCCTCCGCCTCCCTCTCCGCGACCACGGCTTCCACCTGGGCCTTGGCCGACGCGTCGGCTTGCGCCTCGGCCGACTTCTCCGCCGCCTCCTAAACGGCCCTCCGCTCTGCCGCCTCCCGCTCCTCCCGAGCCTCCCACGCGTTCCGCTCCGTTGCCTCCATGAGGTCGGCGTGGGGGTCCACTCGGCGGGAACTCGAAGACCCTCCCGTCGGCCCGACTATGGAGGCGGCGTCAACCCGCTCAAGGGAAAGCGGCGCCTTGTTCAACAAACCAAGAAGACGGCTCAGATGAGCCTCAACCAAATAAGACAACAAAAGTACAAGAAACACAACACTTACGCCGAGACCGCTTGTGGCTACTTCACCACCTTGCGGAAGCGGGCTGCTTTCGCAGCCGCCTCGTCTCGTTTGGTCGCCGCCGCGGAGCTCTTGGGTTTCTTCGGCCGGCTGCCGAAGAGACCCGGCGCGGCCCGACGCTTTTGCGCGCCAACCCGAGCAGTTGGCGCGGTGGAAGGTCCCACGCCTTGGCGATCGGCCGCCAGCTGGCGGCGTGGGATGGCCTCGGCTTCGTCATCCTCCAGCCAGTCTCCGAAGCCGGCCGTAAGGTCGGGGCCGCCTGCCTCCCCGCCGGTTGCGACTATGGCATCGTCCATGGCGGCCGCCCCCAGATCCGGGTCGTCGGGGTCGTCCACGGTGCGGTCGGCCGTAAACTGGCGCTCCGGCCCTGCGGCCCTGGGCGCCGGTCAAAGAAGAGGGCTCTGCTCAAAGACAAAGCCGATTAGTCAAGAGTCGGCTATCGCAAACACGGCAACAAAAGAAGAAGAGAATAAGGAAAAACTCACCACAGGCAGCGGGTTGGCCCGAGAATATGGCGCCTTGCGATACTGCCACTCCATGTAGAGTTTGCAGTTGGAGATATAATTCACCATGTAAGATACCTCGTCACGAGGCATCTCTCTGGTGCTCAGCCAGCATGGGTCGAAGCGGCCGCTCATTTGGCAGATCATGTGCGGCCGGCTTTGGAGCGGGAGCACCCGGCGCTCCACGAAGGCGGCCACCAAGTCGGCCCCCACCAAGCCCTCCGATTGGACCATCACCCGGAGCCGGGTGATGGCGGTGTTCCCGGCCATGGTGAGCGATCGGGCTCGGAAGGACCAAGACGCCGGACTCCCATGCGGCGGGCTGGCTACGTAAACCAGCAGATTGAGGTAGTCGCCCTGCGCGGTGACGTTCTTCACGTAGAAGTACGACTGCTGCCAAAGCTTCACCGACTGGATCAGCGGGATCAGCGGAAAAGGGTTGTTGTCGGTCGTCCTCCGCTTGGCGATGAAGGCGCCGCAGGGGGCGGGCACGCCCACGGAGACAGTGCCGAGCTTGCACTGGAAGAACTCCCCATAGAGCTCCAGAGTGGGGAGGACTCCGAGAAAACCCTCGCACAGGGTGACGAAGGAAGATAGCAGCATCACCGTGTTGGGGGTGAGGTGATGCGGCTGAAGATTGTAGAAGTCAAGGAAGGAGCGGAAGAACCCGCTCGCCGGCAGGCCGAGGCCGCGCAGGCAGTGCGAGCGGAAGATAACCCGCTCGCCCTCCTCCAGCGCCGGCGAAATCTCCGCCTCCGGCGCGAGGCGGGTCTTCACGAGGTCCTCGCCCGGCAACCGCCGCGTCCGGAGGAGCCAATCGATGTGATCTTCGTGGACGTTGGAGCCGTCCCATGAGCTCGACAATGCCATGGGAACGAGTGGAAGGAAAGAGCCGCGGCGGCGGAGAGCACGGCCACGCAACGAAGGAACCACGGCGAGCCAAGATAGCTCGCGGCGGAACGGTGCGGTGGTGAGTGCGCTGCGGTGGCGGAAGAGTGAGGAAGAAAGTAGAGGAAGGAGAGGGGCGAGGCCGAGCGTGCGAGTCCCTGCCGCTCCCGCTCCTCCCCCTACTTATAGGCTCGGGCGGCGGAGCCGAGGAGGCGAGGCGTGGGGGAACGTGGGATTAACTGCGCCCACTCCCCCCACGTCCCGTGATTATGGCACCCTAAAGGCGTGCTGAAACCACCGCGAGAAGACGAGCAGTCCACTTGGGCCGCAGAGGATCCGCGCGTGGGCCGAGGCGTAGGCTTGGTAGGCCCGGGCTTGCGGCGACGTCCTGTCGCGCGTGTGGGCTAGTAGGCCTTTTCTGCCACGTGGCGCGCAAGGTGATGCGCGGTCAACGAGCAGGCCGGCTCGCTTTCCCTCCTTCTAACTGCGGAGCTACCCGAAGATGGCGTACCCATTCAAGGCCGGCTCCTAGCTGCCGGCCTCCCAGGATAGGAAGCTGATCGAGCTTCTCGTCCTCCTTTCGACCTCGAAGCCCAATCAGCTTCGGGGACTACTGTCGGAGTAAATGACCACGGGTAGCCTAGCCGACTCCCCCTGGGGCTTCTGAAAAAATTACATGCCAATCAAGTCATCCAACATCCAAGACGCTGGGCCGCCTTCCCCCGGCCGGCTGTCATTTAGGCCGGCTATCGGGGGGTGGCCTGGCCCCAAGACCCATAGAAGAAAGCATCGAGAGGGCCGGCTTCCAAGGAGCCGGCTACCAGAGGGCCGACTCCGCGCAGCAGGCCCCGAGAAGGCCGACTCCAAGGAGCCGACCACCCCGCAGGCGGCCAAGGCCGCACCCTCAGAATCTGCACCCACATAACGGTGATGAGACGGGGCGTGGCTACAGTGAAGCCTGCCACCCCCGCATCCCGGAGCGCGCGTGGCTACAGTGCGCCGTACGGGGCAGCCATCACCCGTCCGGCGCGGCACTGTTGCCATGTTGACTGTGACGTCACCCACGACAGGCTGTCTGTACTACCCGCAGGCGGCGGGTCCCTCCGGTCAGAGAGATGCCCGAAGGCGGCTCGGCCTCCCCCAATCGGCCCGAGATATGGCCGGCTCCCCGTAGCCGGCTTATTCCCTCCCTCGAAGGAAGCGCCTCATTAAGGAGACAAGACAAAATGAGGCTACAGTGATCGCCGCCAAGGCGGCGACATTGTAGCCATGCCTACCCAGACAAAGCCGTCGTCATCAGGATTGAAGCAACAGTAACCAACCCCCTGACAAGGCCCTCAACGGTGGGGCCAACCTGTCGACCAGGAAGCCGGCAGCCGGCGGGAACCACCAGTCGGTGGGCCCCAGCGGCCGGCGGAGAAGCCGGCGGACGAAGACACTGACGGCTAGGGCCCATGCCTAGCCGGATTACCATTGTACCCCTGGGGGTAGGCCTATATAAACCCCCCAGGGCACCCATGCAAAGGGTTGATCTCTGAGAGTTTTAGACACCACATAGAGGGAAGGGGAGAGCTAGCCGTGCCCTTCTTCTTCCTCTCACCGAACAGCTCAAGGAGCATCTTGTAGCAACTTGTTCATCTAGTGATCATGCGGAGACCCCGCAGAGCAGCAGTAGGGGTGTTGTCTCCACGGAGAGCCCCGAAGCTGGTTAAGATTCGCCGGCGTGCATGCCTTCGCCTCATCCCGTTTCCAGGAATTGGGGACGTCTTATTGGCTCCCACTATGATTAGCCACCCGTTGGCATATGTCGCACCTACCAACCGACACCTGATCTATTTGACTTCACTGTGTGAAGACTATTATCTGTTTGGCTTCATACTGTCTTCCATTCCGATCCATACTACCTAGCTGCTATTAGTATTCGTGCTTTCACTATATTTGTCGTGGGAAACCACGGCCACCTATGGGGCTATGAGCCCCTTTTGGTTCGGCGGGGGGATGGACACGTTGCACAGAGAGCGGAGAAGCGTAAGACATCACGACAGACATCACACAGGCAATTTTACCCAGGTCCGGGCCGCCATGAGGCGTAAAACCCTACTCCTGCTTTGGTGGATTGATGATGGATGGTGGTGGAAAGACGTAGCGCTCCTGCTCGGCAAGGTGCCTTGGTGTAAGTGCATCTAGTGCCACCACAGTTGGTCTTCGAGTATTGACGACAAACTTGGTTGACGGACTAATGTGTTTGTGAGAATTGCAGGATAACACAGGTAGTAGTCCCACATTGATTAGGTTTACCTACCAGAGATGACCCCTAAAAATGTGTGAAGACATTGAAGACAATGGTGGTTTGCGAAGATATTCACAATGAAGATTATGACTTGAGAAGACATTCACGTGAAGACTATGGAGTGCGAAGACATAGGTGTTTCGTAGTTTCCTTTTCTTCTTTGTTGAGTCATAGGAACCACTGTACTATTAAGTGGGGTCCAAGTGATCAAAGTCAGAGTGACTGAAGTGATGCTCAACCAAATCCTATGTCTTTGAGCGAAGACAATGAGAGCATATCTTATCCTGAGCTGGATAAGTCAGCTTTACTTGTAGCCCAAGTCAAGCTGCCGCATGTGTTTGAAATCTGACCATTGGACACATCAGTTCCTTAGTGACCCAGGGTCATTTCGGACAAATCAGGTAGGGTTGCCTCCTAGCTATAAATAGCCCACCCCCTACACCATAAATTGGTGGTTGCTCAGAGTTAGTGCACGACTTTTGTTGTTTGACAGCAACCCACCTCCAAAGGATTTTAGAGAGAGATCCTTGCGAGGACAAAGCCCAAAACACCCAGAGCCAAAGAGTGTTAGGCATCACTGAAGTCTTTCTGTCTGCGTTATCTGAAGACTTGTTACACTTGAGGATTGTGAATCCTCCGGCCAGTTAGGCATCGCGTTCTGAGCATCCAAGAGTCATTGTGGATGGCCGGTGAACAAAGTCTATGAAGGTTTGGAAGTCTACCTTGAAGACTTACCAGAGTGATTGGGTGAGGACTAAGTGTTCTTAGCTCAAGGGGAATAAGGTGAAGACGCGGTCTTCTGAGTTAAATCTCAGCCTCCCTAACCAGACGTACAGTTGTCACAACAACTGGAACTGGTCCAACAAATCCTTGTCCTCACCAAGCAACTAGTTCTATCTCTTATCCCTCCTTACTTACAGTTTGTCTTCGTGAAGTCATTGCCTACTTGCATGATATAATTGACTTCACTGGTGAAGACTGTGGCTGTTTGGCTTCATACTATCTTCCATCCTGATCCATACTACCTAGCTGCTAATAGTCTTCGTGCTCTCCTTCAATACTTACTTGACTATGGCTTGTCTAGTGTAGTCAACCTTCCGCTGCATATCAATAGGTTTATTTCTACTATTTGTCTTCAAAACCCTCATGTTTTGAAGACTTTCATGAAAATCGCCTATTCACTGCCCCTCTAGTCGATAACTAGCACTTTCAATTGGTATCAGAGCAAGGTGCTCCCTTGTTCTGTGTGATTCAGTTTAACCACCTGGAGTTTTAGCTATGTTGACTGTAGAGTTAGTACACGGCTTTTATCGTTTGAGAGCAACCCACCGCCGAAGCTTTCGAGAGAGAATCCTTGCAAGGACAAAGCCCAAACCACCCAGAGCCCAAAGAGTGTTTGGCATCACTGAAGTCTTTCTGTCCGCGTGATCTGAAGACTTGTTACACTTGAGGACTGTGAATCCTCCAGCCGGTTAGGTGTTGCGTTTTGAGCATCCAAGAGTCGTTGTGGATTGTCGGTGAACAAAGTCTGTGAAGGTTCGGAAGTCTACCTTGAAGACTTACCAGAGTGATTGGGCGGGGACTAGGTGTCCTTAGCTCAAGGGGAATAAGGTGAAGACGCAGTCTTCTGAGTTGAATCTTAGCCTCCCTAACCAGACGTACAGTTGTCACAGCAACTGGAACTGGTCGAACAAATCCCTGTCCTTCTGAAGCCACTGGTTCTATCTCTTACTTCTCTTTACTTAGAGTTTGTCTTCGTGAAGTCATTGCCTGCTTGCATTATCTGTTTGACTTCACTATGTGACTACCTGTTCTGATTGGCTTCATACTATCTTCCATCCTGATCTTTACTACCTAGCTGCTATTAGTCCTCGTGCTTTCACTTCATTGAATACTTGACTATGGCTTGTCTAGTGTAGTCTACCTTCCGCTGCATTCGAATAGTGTTGTTTATATTGTTTGTCTTCAAAACTCCCAAGTTTTGAAGACGTTCATAAAAATTGCCTATTCACCCCCCTCTAGTCGATAACTAGCCCTTTCAATTGGTATCAGAGCAAGGTACTCCCTTGTTCTGTGTGATTCAGTTTAACCACCTGGAGTTTAGCTATGTCGACTACTGGGATAATCAAAGTCTCCGCTGCGTGCCCCATCTTCGATGGCACTGAATATCCCTACTGGAAGAATAGGATGCGCATGCATCTTAAAGCCATTGGTGTCGATCTATGGTATGTCGTCAAGAACGACGTTCCCAAGACTGGTGAAGGTGTCACCCCTGCTGATGTCAAGAAGTTTATTCAACTGGACTCTACCGCCAAGAACATCATCTGTGGTCACCTTACCAAAGGACAATATGGCCGTGTGAGTGCTCTGGAAACATCGAAGCTAGTCTAGGACTGGCTCTCCAAGGTCAATGAAGGCGTCTCAACTCAGCGAGATCAACGTATCAGTACTCTCCGCAACCTCTTCAACCGCTTCAAGAGACACGACAACGAGAATGTCCAGCTCACGTTTGATCGCCTTACTGATATCACAAATGAGCTCCAAGCACTCGGCGCCACTGAGATCATGAAGCATGAGATAGTGAAGACACTACTGAGATCTCTTGACAGCTCATTTGACACCTTAGCCCTGATGATACAAGAACGCCCTGATTTCAAGTCTCTCGATCCGTCTGACATACTTGAGAGGCTCAACACACATGAGTACCAGCTATCTGAGAAACGAGATATCTATGGCCCCAACTATGGCCGAACTCGAGCTTTGAAGGCAAAGGCTGCTGCTTCCTCATCTGAAGAAGAATCTTACTGCAGTTCTGGTGATCCTGAAGATATTGGAAAGGAGCTTGCTATGCTTGTGAAGAAGTTCTAGAAATTCACCAAGAAGAAAGGCTTCAGAAAGTCTTCACGATCTAGCTCAAGGAATGAAGAAGCTTCTGCGTATGATCACAAGAAGAGAACCTGTCACAAGTGCAAGAAACCTAGTCACTAAACCTCTGAGTGTCCACAGTGGGAATATGAGAAGAAGAAGAAGAAGAAGAGCAAAGAATATGATTCTGATGACAAGAAGAAGAAGAAATCCTCAAAGTCTTCTTGCAAGTCTTCTTCCAGATCTTCATCACACAAGAAGAGCTCATATGGCAAGGCCCGTGCTTTTGTTGGCAAGGAAATGGATTCAGAGGAGGAGTCAGCTTCAGAGGAGGCGGAGGTGGAGTCTGAGGGGGAGTCTGACTCGGGTGTTGCGAGTCTGGCTCTAGCTACAGCCTACGTCGCCAAGTCCATCTTCAACATGGAATACAATGGCTCCATCACCAACGCTGATGATAATGATGAGGATGACTCGCCTCCCACCTACTGCTTTATTGCACGTGGTGCCAAGGTAAAATCACGCGATGCTTACTTTCAAACATCTAGTGAAGATGACTCTGATGGTGAATCCAAACCTAGCTACAAAACACTTGCTAAAATTGCAACTGAACAACAGAAAGCTATGGAACATACTCAAAAACTATTAGACAAAAGCGATGACCTGTTGGACGCGGAAAATGACCAAGTCTCAGTTCTTAATTGAAGACATAAAAAATCTTCATGTTAAGTACCAGGAGCTTGAAGGTCGACATGAATCGCTCACAACTTCTCATGAAAAGCAGGAACTTGAGAAATTGAGATCGGATCATGAAGATCTTCAAAAGGAGTCACTTCGCGCTCAATAGATCAGTCCCGCTCAGGAAGGATTTGAACCACCATGCCTAAAATGCATTGAGCGTGATAATGCTGCTTCTGTTGCTGAATGTTCTACTTCTGCTACTGTTGCAATATCTTCAACTGTTGATGTGGTAACTAACCCCTCTGCTGAGGATACCACTACTATTACTGATGAGAATGCCAGGTTGAAGACACTGCTTGAGACAGGGATGTACAAAAGTCTCAAAGGGCATCAGACATTATGTGATGTCCTCAAAAATTAGATTCTGAACCGAAACCCTAGGAAAGAGGGTGTTGGGTTCGAGAGGAAAATGAATGTTGATGGGTCGTACTGGAAGCCTGAGCAGTACCCCAAAACCACATGGGTTGCTGCAAAGGAACCTCAAGTAGATCCATCCACCTTTGTCTTGTTTCACTTGTGTTAACCCCATTATCATTGATGAATCCTTTGATGGAAACTATAAACTGTTTAAGAATCAGAATGGTGAAGTGTTTGCCAGGTATATTGGTACTAACTGCAGGAATGGGCCACCTATGAAGAAGATATGGGTTCCCAAAAGCTGTCTTGAGAATCTTCTAGTGAATGTCATCACGACACCACCTATGAAGAAGACAAATCCCATACCAAAGGCTTCATATGGTCCAAAAGCTTCATACAGACCGAGGACTCATCTGAGTTACCCTAACGTCAATGTTTTGCAGGGAAATCATACTCAGACCCATGAATATGAGCATGTTTCCTCAAACCGCTATGTTCATAGAACAAAGAATTTTTCTGCTTATTCCTATGAGTATTATTCACTTCCTGCAAGGCTATTTACTAGGGCTCCAAAGCCAAAATTCTCAGATGCTGCACTTAGACTCATTGCTTCTAAGCCACCCCTAAAAATGTGGGTGGCTAAGAAAACTTAACTCTCTTTTGCAGGGAAAGTTCTCCAACCGGAAATCAAAGGCGTCCAAAACTAATGCTGGGGACCTTAAACATCTTGTGGGGCGCAAGATAAAATGCCCAAATGGTCTTACTATGTACTTCGTTCCAGGATTCCTTGATACTCATCCTATCTATCCTAACCAAGATATGAATTTTCATGTTCCACTTGTTCGTCAAATGTTTATGCTTCACAACTCGCTTGGTGTAGCCTATCCCCCAAATTGCACTGTAGGCTATCTCGTACTTCAGAATGGATTATGGACAGTGGATGCACTAACCACATGATGGGCGATCGAAGTCTTTTGATGGATTCAATGCTACGTCCATCAGACAAAAGTCACATCACATTTGCTAACACTGGTAAAAGCAAGGTATTGGGTCTAGGCAGAGTTGCAATATCAAGGGATCAACACATGGATAAAGTGATGCTTGTTGAATCCCTTGGTTTCAAGTTAATGTCTGTCTCAATGCTTTGTGACTTAAACATTTGTGTGCTATTTGGAAAATATCGATGCCTTGTACTAATGGAATCTGACAAGTCTCTAGTCTTTGAAGGGTATCGAAAAGATGATCTATATATGGTAGATTTCTCAGCAGGGCCACAGATGGCCGTATGTCTTCTAGCAAAGGCTTCAGAATGCTGGCTCTGGCATCGAAGGCTAGGACATGCTGGCATGAAGAACTTGCACACTCTCGTGAAGAAGAAGCATGTCGTGGGCATCGAAGGCGTCAAGTTCAAGAAGGACCATCTGTGTGGCGCCTTCGAAGCTGGAAAGATGACTAGGGCCAAGCATCCCTCGAAGACAATCATGACTACGTATCAACCCTTCGAGCTGCTCCACATGGACTTATTTGGCCCTACTCACTACTCTACTCTCACTGCTACTGGTTTCCTCTATGGCTTTGTCATTGTTGATGATTACTCTAGATACACTTGGGTGCATATAATCCTCTACAAGACTGAAGTGCAGGATGTCTTCAGACGCTTTGCCAATCGTGCCATGACGAACTATGGCGTCAAGATCAAGCACATCAGAAGTGTCAACGGCACTGAGTTCAAGAACACTGGCCTCGACCTCTATCTGGATACACTGGGTATCACTCATGAGTTCTCTGCTCCTTATACACCTCAGCAGAATGGCATCGCAGAGCGCAAGAACAGAACTCTCATTGAGATGGCTCGAACGATGCTTGATGAGTACAAGACTCCACGGAAGTTCTGGCCTGAAGCCATTGACACTGCTTGCCACATCATCAACCGTGTCTATCTTCACAAGCTTCTGAAGAAAACATCCTATGAACTCCTAACTGGTAAGAAGCCAAATGTAATTTACTTCAGAGTATTTGGTGCTAGGTGCTGGATCAAGGATCCACATCACACGTCAAAATTTGCACCGAAAGCACATGAAGGTTTTATGCTCGGTTATGGAAAGGATTCGCACTCCTACAAAGTCTTCAACCTCTTTCACTATAAAGTGGTTGAAACTTTGGATGTGCGGTTCGATGAGACTAACGGCTCGCAAAGAGAGCACCTGCCTAATGTGCTAGATGAAGTACCTCCAAGTGAATCAATCAAGCAGATGGGAATTGGAGAAATTATACCCTCTGAGAATCAGACTGAAGAAGAGCTTATCATTCCTGCACCTAATCAACCTGAAGACAATGCTCAGCCTGAAGACAATCCCCCAACTAATGACATTGATCAGCAAGAGCAAAATCTTCGTCATGTTCATCCTCGTGTTGCAAATGAAGTTCAGATTGAGAAGATAATTGACATCTTGAATGCACCTGGTCCACTCACTCGTTCAAAAGCAACTCAAAGAGCAACACAACTAACCAACTTCTGTGGGCATTTTGCATTTGTCTCAATCTCTGAACCCAAGAAAGTTGATGAAGCCTTCATGGAACCTGAATGGATTCAAGCTATGCAAGAAGAGCTTCAACAGTTCGAGCTGAATAATGTGTGGGAATTAGTCAAGCGTTCTGATCCTTGGAAGCACAATATCATTGGCACTAAATGGATATATCGCAACAAGCAAGATGAGCATGGTCAAGTGGTCATAAACAAGGCTCGTCTCGTTGCACAAGGTTACACTCAAGTGGAAGGAATTGACTTTGATGAAACATTTGCTCCGGTGGCAAGGCTTTAAGCCATTCACATACTGCTAGCCTATGCAAATCATCACAACATCCTTCTGTATCAAATGGATGTGAAAAGTGCTTTTCTCAATGGAAAGATAGAAGAAGAAGTATATGTTGCACAACCTCCTGGCTTTGAAGATCCAAAACATCCTGATATGGTATACAAGCTCAACAAGGCACTGTATGGCCTCAAACAAGCCCCTCGTGCTTGGTATGACACGCTCAAAGACTTCCTGAAGAGCAAAGGTTTCAAACCTGGTTCACTAGATCCTACACTCTTCACGAAGACATGATGGTGAACTATTTGTGTGCCAAATCTATGTGGATGACATTATCTTCGGCTGCACCAACAAGAAATACAGTGATGAGTTTGGTCACTTGATGCAAGAGCAATATCAGATGTCCATGATGGGCGAGCTGAAGTTCTTTCTAGGTCTCCAAATCCATCAGCAACGCAATGGCATCTTCATATCTCAAGAAAAATACCTCAAAGATTGCCTGAAGAAGTTTGGAATGCAAGACTGCAAAGGATACACGACGCCAATGCCAACCAAAAGTCATCTGGGTCCCGACGACAATGGTAAAGAGTTCGATCAAAAGGTATACCGCTCCATGATTGGTTCTTTGCTTTACTTATGTGCATCTAGATATAATGCTTAGTGTTTGCATGTGTGCCCGATTCCAAGCGGCACCAAAGGAATCACATCACTTAGCTGTGAAGCAAATTCTTCGATATTTTGCTTACACCCTAACATTAGGATTATGGTATCCAAAGGGCTCAGAGTTTGATCTAGTTGGATTCTCAGATGATGATTATGCCGGTGACAAGGTTGATTGCAAGTCCACATCAGGCACATTTCACTTTCTGGGACGATCTCCTGTCTGTTGGTCTTCAAAGAAGCAGAACTGTGTATCTCTCTCCACTGCTGAATCTGAATACATTGCTGCTGGATCCTGCTGTGCTCAACTTCTCTGGATGAAGAAAACACTCAAGGACTATGGTATCCATATGAAGAACGTGCCTCTCTACTGCGACAATGAGAGTGCCATCAAGATTGCCAACAACCCAGTTCAGCACTCGAAGACAAAGCACATTGAAATTCGTCATCACTTTCTCAGAGATCATGTTATGAAGGAAGATATTGATATCATTCACGTCAAGACAGAAGAGTAGTTGGCTGATATCTTCACAAAGCCCTTGGATGAGAAAAGGTTTTGCAAGTTGCGGTGTGAGCTAAATATCTTGGAATCCTAAAATGTCCTGTGATTAGGCAGACATCCTAACACTTATGCATTTTGATGACTTAGATGTGCAACACACGAAGTAATGTATATATTCAATCAATGAAGACATACACTCTGATTGTGAATACATTAATGTGGAATTTGACTTCGGAGCGTCATGATAATTGTGTGTCGTGTTTGGGTCTAATACTTCCTATACGGTGGGTAACGCCACCAACAAACGTTTGTTTGAGGTGTTTCTCTTGGCGTTATGTTTGCAAAGTCTTCATATTTGATTTATCTTCATCCTTGGCCTATATTCAAGTCTATCTTCATTTGGTTGATTTGGTCTTATTCTAGTAATATACATAATTGTGTTCTGTCCTCTACAGCATTCACTTATAGCTATATCTTCGTGTTGAATCTTTTGAACTAAGTGAATGTGATCGGACCCTAACCTATCTATGCTTCTACCTCAACTCTATCTGTCCAAATCATATGCATTTTATTGAAAACCGTCGATTGTCTTCACTGAGACCTTTTCAGTTGAAGTCAATCTGACAAACATTTATATCTGTTTTTAATGCTATATCCGTTTTGCCTGAAAACCGGAGAATTCGGAACGACCACCCTGACAATCCAGGCGTGCGTGGGAACATGGAACAACTTCCAAGGTGTTGCATGCTTGCCACGTGTTCGTCAGATGTGAACCGCCAGGGGCACCTGCGTAATTGCGTTGTGCCGTCTCTTTCCTTATAAATACCCGTCATGTCTCGGTAAAAAATTCTTCTTCCTCCTCGCCACCTCCAGCAAACCCTAGTGCCTCTGCTAGCTCTCGACGACGTCGGCGATGAAGCGCTTAGCTGCCGCGACTTCTCCGACGCTGTCCTCACGCCGGCCGCGGACCTCGTCCTCTCCGCCGTCACCGTAGGTGTCCTCCGTCGCCAAGTTAGGGCACGGAAGATCGAACTGCTCGGCCTCCAACTTCGCTCCGTCTAGCAGTTCTTCGTGTGGTAATTAAATTTCACTTTTTACCGTCTTTTCAATCTGATAGATTCATCCTTCTTTACCAAAATTGGTTTCTAGATCTCCAAACTTGAATCTATCTCATTCTGCATCTCATACTCTGCCTAGTCTATTCACTTATGCTTCATTACAAGTTAGATTCCTCACTTGTACTTATTCTTGGATTTGTACAACTCTGGAACCAACTCTCATCAAAATAAGTGAATGTCTTGGCGTTATGAGGTCAATGTCTTCAAACTGATTTATCTTCAAACCTTCTGAGAATGCATATGACCTCTTCCCCTTCCCTCGCACCTCTAATGCTGTCACAGGTACATGTCCGTGGGAGAATCCCTTGGTTCTCATAGTCTGCATTTGTTTGTAGAATTCTTACAGAGTCACATCAATTCACCTGAAGCCAGTTCTTGTCTGACCAGCCATCTGAAGCCCTTGCAAGTACAGAAGCCTTTCAGATTAAGCTTCATGGCCACTTAGAAGTCAGCAAGAAAGGGAGGTAGATAGCGCCGTGGGAACGCTTCCAAGGATTTGCCTCCAGATTTGCACGAGTTGCACAAAACAGACCCTGAGGAAACCTATACAGGTCGCAAGAAACGAATCCAGTGGATTTGAAGATATTGGGCAGAGGAATGGTTCAAGTACCGCTTCGTCACTGAAGAATATGCAGAGAAGAATGCCATCAAGGGACCCTGGGGAGATATTGTGTACAAAAATCTTCAACCCCAGTCCCTTCCTGAAGCCATTCAATGAGAATTCTATCCGTGCATGATTCGTGGACCGCAGCCAGAGAACGCTGACCCTTCTTCTCTGCTGTGGTGCCGTGAAGACCATCTGTTCAAGCGCAACTACAAGTTCGCCAAGGACTCAGCTGCGAAGAACAAGAAGGCTTTAGGACTTGACTTCAACCCTGGTCCTTCTTCACCTCGGGAAGATGGCACCCGTGAAGCCAATGAGAATAGGATCGGCCCTTCTACAACCTTGCAGGCCTCATCACACACATCGTTGTCCAAGGTGCAAAAGTGGATCATTCTGATGATGGTGCTGACACTGATGATGCTCCAGCTCCTGCTCCTAAGCCGCAGAAACAAAAGAAAGCGAAGGCTTCAAAATCATCGGCTGCTCCAAAAGCTTCTCGTGTGAAGCCGTTGGAAACTGCCCCTCCTGCTCCCAGTAACACCTCTGAAGATCTCTCTCGCATCTCCAAGAAGTGTGAGAAGCCACAGAAGAAACCTGTTCAGAGACCCAGTCAAGCACTGACTCCAGCTGCCGTTCTGAGGAACGAATCTGAAGCCATTGATCTATCTTCAGATGAAGAATTTGGCAATGATGCTCTTGAGCAGCTGATCAAGAGCAAGCAAGAGGCGGAGATCTTCAATGATCTGCCCCTCTTCGATGAGAATATCTTGAACAATTTTATTGATGAGTGGTTCGACAATCAAGATCTCAGTTTTGATGATCTTCAAGTCCCCATTGGCATCATCGTCTCCTTTCAAGGCGCAATTGCTCCTGAGCTGGCTCTGGCTCAGTGAATTGTTGAATTTAATGACAAGATTGATTTTGAGAAAGAGCAGTTCAAGAAGCATGTGGCCAAGCTTAGTGTGGATGATGTTCAGAAATTCAAGCTGATGCTGAATGACCTCAAGGAGGCGTTTCGTAAGAAACGTGAGGAAGCCAAAGGTTCAAGAGAGCGCATGAAAAATCTTGCTGCCAAGTGTGTTCAGGCTTGCAACGAAGCTGAAAAGCGCAATGCTCTTGGGCGTCCTGGCATTGACCCCAAGATGGCTGCCAAGAGAAAGAAGAAGCATACTGTGGCCCAAACTGAAGCTCCACGGCGGGAAGAACCTCACATTGTCTTCCTAGCCAGCATGACAGGCTCGAAGCCTAAGGTCCCCACAGTGGCTTCAGAACAGCAGAAAACCAAGGCAGCTGAAGCCGAAGCCAGGAAGCGAAAAATCAAGCGCACTACTGATGATGCACCACCTCCCAAGAAGAGAAAACCCAAGAAGAGAGATCGGGCTGCTCCCACAGAGCCCCTTGTAGCTGCATGAGGCCTATACTGCTATTGCCTCGGTTAACATCAACATGGGTGACTCTGCTCTGTTCTGGACAGATTCTTGGCACATTGGGGGTTCTGCTAGACCCTTATGTTGGGGATTGCCTAGGTTGTTTTCATTTTCAAATAATGATAAGATCTCTATGCAGGAATTCCTTCAATCCCAGGATCTCTTCTCCATGTTTTATTTACCTATTTCTCATGAGGCTGCTGTTGAGTTACACATACTGGAAGGTTGGATCATGCAGTTAGAAAGAGACCCAACTATACCTGATGTTTGGATATGGCCTGGCAAATCAGGGGAATACACTGCCAAGAGCTTCTACATGATCATGCACTCTCATCTACCTACAATACAACCTTGCAAATGGTTGTGGCAGAGTAGGTGTACCATGAAGATCAAGGTGTTTGGGTGGCTCCTTTGTTAGGGAACGTAGTAATTTCAAAAAAATTCCTACGCACACGCAAGATCATGGTGATGCATAGCAATGAGAGGGGAGAGTGTTGTCTACGTACCAACGCAGACCGACTGCGGAAGCGATCACACAATGTAGAGGAAGTAGTCGTACGTCTTCCCGATCCGACCGATCCAAGCACCGTTACTCCGGCACCTCCGAGTTCTTAGCACACGTACAGCTCGATGACGATCCCCGGGCTCCGATCTAGCAAAGCATCGGGGAGGAGTTCCGTCAGCACGACGGCGTGGTGACGATCTTGATGTTCTACCGACGCAGGGCTTCGCCTAAGCACTACAACGATATGACCGAGGTGGAATATGGTAGCAGGGGGCACCGCACACGGCTAACGAACGATCTTCACGATCAACTTGTGTGTCTAGAGGTGCCCCCTGCCTCCGTATATAAAGGAGGCAAGGGGGAGGGGTGCGGCCAGCCCTATGGAGGCGCAGGAGGAGTCCTACTCCTACCAGGAGTAGGACTCCCCCCAATCCTATTCCAAATAGGATTCCCAAGGGGGAAAGAGAGAGAGAGGTGGCCGGCCACCTCTCCTAGTCCTAATAGGACTAGGGGAGGGTGGAGGCGCGCAGCCCACCATGGGCAGCCCCTTTCACCTTTCCACTAAAGCCCAATAAGGCCCATGTGGCTCCCGGGGGGTTCCGGTAACCTCCCGGTAATCCGGTAAAATCCCGATTTCACCCGGAACACTTCCGATATCCAAACATAGGCTTCCAATATATCAATCTTTATGTCTCAACCATTTCGAGACTCCTCGTCATGTCCGTGATCACATCCGGGACTCCGAACAACCTTCGGTACATCAAAATGCATAAACTCATAACAACTTTCATCGTAACGTTAAGCGTGCGGACCCTACGGTTCGAGAACAATGTAGACATGACCGAGACACGTCTCCAGTCAATAACCAATAGCGGGACCTGGATGCCCATATTGGCTCCTACATATTCTACGAAGATCTTTATCGGTCAGACCGCATAACAACATACGTTGTTCCCTTTGTCATCGGTATGTTACTTGCCCGAGATTCGATCGTCGGTATCCAATACCTAGTTCAATCTCGTTACCGGCAAGTCTCTTTACTCGTTCCGTAATACATCATCCCGCAACTAACTCATTAGTTGCAAGGCTTATGTGATTTGCATTACCGAGAGGGCCCAGAGATACCTCTCCGACAATCGGAGTGACAAATCCTAATCTCGAAATACGCCAACCCAACATCTACCTTTGGAGACACCTGTAGTACTCCTTTATAATCACCTAGTTACGTTGTGACGTTTGGTAGCACCCAAAGTGTTCCTCCGGCAAACGGGAGTTGCATAATCTCATAGTCATAGGAACATGTATAAGTCATGAAGAAAGCAATAGCAACATACTAAATGATCGGGTGCTAAGCTAATGGAATGGGTCATGTCAATCAGATCATTCAACTAATGATGTGATCCCGTTAATCAAATAACAACTCTTTGTTCATGGTTTAGGAAACATAACCATCTTTGATTAACGAGCTAGTCAAGTAGAGGCATACTAGTGACACTCTGTTTGTCTATGTATTCACACATGTATTATGTTTCCAGTTAATACAATTCTAGCATGAATAATAAACATTTATCATGATATAAGGAAATAAATAATAACTTTATTATTGCCTCTAGGGAATATTTCCTTCAGTCTCCCACTTGCACTAGAGTCAATAATCTAGTTCACATCGCCATGTGATTTAACAGCAATAGTTCACATCACCATGTGATTAACACCCATAGTTCACATCATCATGTGACCAACACTCAAAGGGTTTACTAGAGTCAGTAATCTAGTTCACATATCTATGTGATTAACACCCAAAGAGTACTAAGGTGTGATCATGTTTTTCTTGTGAGATAATTTTAGTCAATGCGTCTGTCACATTCAGATCCGTAAGTATTTTGCAAGTTCTATGTCTACAATGCTCTACACGGAGCTACTCTAGCTAATTGCTCCCACTTTCAATATGTATCCAGATTGAGACTTAGAATCATCTGGATCAGTGTCAAAAACTTGCATCGACGTAACCCTTTATGACGAACCTTTTTGTCACGTCCATAATCGAGAAACATATCCTTATTTCACTAAGGATAATTCTGACCGCTGTCCAGTGATCTACTCCTAGATCACTATTGTACTCCCTTGCCAAATCAATGCAGGGTATACAATAGATCTGGTACACAGCATGACATACTTTATAGAACCTATGGCCAAGGCATAGGGAATGACTTTCATTCTCTTTGTATCTTCTGCCGTGGTCGGGCTTTGAGTCATACTCAACTTCATACCTTGTAATACAGGCAAGAACTCTTTCTTTGACTGCTCCATTTTGAACTACTTCAAAATCTTGTCAAGGTATGTACTCATTGAAAAAACTTATCAAGCGTCTTGATCTATCTCTATAGATCTTGGAGCTCAATATGTAAGCAGCTTCACCGAATTCTTTCTTTGAAAAACTCCTTTCAAACACTCCTTTATGCTTTATAGAATAATTCTACATTATTTCCGATCAACAATATGTCATTCACATATACTTATCAGAAATGTTGTAGTGCTCCCACTCACTTTCTTGTAAATACAGGCTTCACCGCAAGTCTGTATAAAACTATATGCTTTGATCAACTCATCAAAGCGTATATTCCAACTCCGAGATGCTTGCACCAGTCCACAGATGGATCGCTGGAGCTTGCACATTTTGTTAGCACCTTCCGGATTGACAAAACCTTCTAGTTGCATCGTATACAACTCTTCTTTAATAAATCCATTAAGGAATTCAGTTTTGTTTATCCGTTTGCCAGATTTCATAAAATGCGGCAATTGCTAACATGATTCGGACAGACTTAAGCATAGATACGAGTGAGAATCTTTCATCGTAGTCAACACCTTGAACTTGTCGAAAACCTTTTGCGACAATTCTAGCTTTGTAGATAATAACACTACTATCAGCGTCTATCTTCCTCTTGAAGATCCATTTATTTTTATGGCTTGCCGATCATCGGGCAAATCCATCAAAGTCCATACTTTGTTCTCATACATGGATCATATCTCAGATTTCATGGCCTCAAACCATTTCGTGGAATCTAGGCTCATCATCGCTTCCTCATAGTTCGTAGGTTCGTCATGGTCTAGTAACATGACTTCCAGAACAGGATTACCGTACCACTCTGGTGCGGATCTCACTCTGGTTTACCTATGAGATTCGGTAGTAACTTGATCTGAAGTTACATGATCATCATCATTAGCTTCCTCACTAATTGGTGTAGTAGTCACAAAAACAGATTTCTGTGATGAACTACTTTCCAATAAGGGAGCAGGTACAGTTACCTCATCAAGTTCTACTTTCCTCCCACTCACTTCTTTCGAGAGAAACTCCTTCTCTAGAAAAACTCCGAATTTAGCAACAAAAGTCTTGCCTTTGGATTTGTGATAGAAGGTGTACCCAACAGTCTCCTTTGGGTAGCCTATGAAGACACATTTCTCCGATTTGGGTTCGAGCTTATCAGGTTGAAGCTTTTTCACATAAGCATCGCAGCCCCAAACTTTAAGAAACGACAACTTTGGTTTCTTGCCAAACCACAGTTCATAAGGCGTCGTCTCAACGGATTTTGATGGTGCCCTATTTAACGTGAATGCAGCTGTCTCTAATGCATAACCCCAAAACGATAGTGGTAGATCGGTAAGATACATCATAGATTGCACTATATCCAATAAAGTACGGTTATGACGTTCGGACACACCATTATGCTGTGGTGTTCCAGGTGGCGTGAGTAGTGAAACTATTTCACATTGTTTTAACTAAAGACCAAACTCGTAACTCAAATATTTTACCTCTGCGATCATATGTAGAAACTTCTATTTTCTTGTCATGATGATTTTCCACTTCACTCTGAAATTCTTTGAACTGTTCAAGTGTTTCAGACTTATGTTTCATCAAGTAGATATCCCCATATCTGCTCAAATCATCTTGTGAAGGTCAGAAAATAATGATACCTGCTGTAAGCCTTAATATTCATCGGACCACATACATCAGTATGTATGATTTCCAACAAATCTGTTGCTTGCTTCATTGTTCCGGAGAACGTAGTCTTAGTCATCTTGCCCATGAGGCATGGTTCGCAAGCATCAAGTGATTCATAATCAAGTGATTCCAAAAGCCCATCAGCATGGAGTTTCTTCATGCGCTTTACACCAATATGACCTAAACGGCAGTGCCACAAATAAGTTGCACTATCATTATTAACTTTGCATCTTTTGGTTTCAATATTATGAACATGTGTATCACTATGATTGAGATCCAACGAACCATTTTCATTGGGTGTGTAACCATATAAGGTTTTATTCATGTAAACAGAACAACAATTGTTCTCTAACTTAAATGAATAACCGTATTGCAATAAACATGATCAAATCATATTCATGCTCAACGCAAACACCAAATAACACTTATTTAGGTTCAACACTAATCCCGAAATTATAGGGAGTGTGCGATGATGATCATATCAATCTTGGAACCACTTCCAACACACATCGTCACTTCACCCTTAACTAGTCTTTGTGTATTCTGCAACTCCCGTTTCGAGTTACTAATCTTAGCAACTGAACTAGTATCAAATACTGAGGGTTTGCTATAAACACTAGTAAAGTACACATCAATAACATGTATATCAAATATACTTATGTTCACTTTGCCATCCTCCTTATCCGCCAATCACTTGGGGTAGTTCCGCTTCCAGTGACCAGTCCCTTTGTAGTAGAAGCACTTAGTCTTAGGCTTAGGACCAGACTTGGGCTTCTTCAATTGAGCAGCAACTTGCTTGCTGGTCTTCTTGAAGTTCCCCTTCTTCCCTCTACCCTTTTCTTGAAACTAGTGGTCTTGTCAACCATCAACACTTGATGTTTTTCTTGATTTCTACCTTCGTTGATTTCAGCATCACGAAGAGCTTGGGAGTTGTTTCCGTTATCCCTTGCATATTATAGTTCATCACAAAGTTCTACTAACTTGGTGATGGTGACTAGAAAATTCTGTCAATCACTATCTTATCTGGAAGATTAACTCCCACATGATTCAAGCGATTGTAGTACCCAGACAATCTGAGCACATGCTCACTAGTTGAGCGATTCTCCTCCATCTTTTAGCTATAGAACTTGTTGGAGATTTCATATCTCTCAACTCGGGTATTTTCTTGAAATATTAACTTCAACTCCTGGAACATCTCATATGGTCCATGACGTTCAAAACGTCTTTGAAGTCCCGATTCTAAGCCGTTTAAGCATAGTGCACTTAAACTATCAAGTAGTCATCATATTGAGCTAGCCAAACGTTCATAACGTCTGCATCTGCTCCTGCAATAGGTCTGTCACCTAGCGGTGCATCAAGGACATAATTCTTCTGTGCAGCAATGAGGATAAACCTCAGATCACGGATCCAATCCGCATCATTGCTACTAACATCTTTCAACACAATTTTCTCTAGGAACATATCAAAATAAACATATGAAAGCAACAACGCGAGCTATTGATCTACACCATAGATATGCTAATACTACCAGGACTAAGTTCATGATAAATTAAAGTTCAATTAATCATATTACTTAAGAACTCCCACTTAGATAGATATCCCTCTAATCCTCTAAGTGATCACGTGATCCAAATCAACTAAACCATGTCCGATCATCACGTGAGATGGAGTAGTTTTCAATGGTGAACATCGTTTATGTTGATCATATCTACTATATGATTCACGCTCGACCTTTCGGTCTCCGTGTTCCGAGGCCATATCTGCATATGCTAGGCTCGTCAAGTTTAACCTGAGTATTCTGCGTGTGCAAAAACTGGCTTGCACCCGTTGTAGATGGACGTAGAGCTTATCACACCCGATCATCACGTGGTGTCTGGGCACGACGAACTTTGGCAACGGTGCATACTCAGGGAGAACACTTCTTGATAATTTAGTGAGAGATCATCTTATAATGCTACCGTCAATCAAAGCAAGATAAGATGCATAAAAAGATAAACATCACATGCAATCAATATAAGTGATATGATATGGCCATCATCATCTTGTGCTTGTGATATCCATCTCCGAAGCACCGTCATGATCACCATCGTCACCAGCGCGACACCTTGATCTCCATCGTAGCATCGTTGTCGTCTCGCCAATCTTATGCTTCCACGACTATCGCTACCGCTTAGTGATAAAGTAAAGCATTACATCGCGATTGCATTGCATACAATAAAGCGACAACCATATGGCTCCTGCCAGTTGCCGATAACTCGGTTACAAAACATGATCATCTCATACAATAAAATTCATCATCATGCTTTGACCATATCACATCACAACATGCCTTGCAAAAACAAGTTAGACGTCCTCTACTTTGTTGTTGCAAGTTTTACGTGGCTGCTACGGGCTTAAGCAAGAACCAATCTCACCTACGCATCAAAACCACAATGATAGTTTGTCAAATAGACTCCGTTTTAACCTTCGCAAGGACCGGGCGTAGCCACACTTGGTTCAACTAAAGTTGGAGAGATAGTCGCCCGCAAGCCATCTATGTGAAAAGCACGTCGAGGGAACCGGTCTCGCGTAAGCGTACGCGTAAGGTTGGTCCGGGTCATCTCGTCCAACAATACCGCCGAACCAAAGTATGACATGCTGGTAGGCAGTATGACTTGTATCGTCCACAACTCACTTGTGTTCTACTCGTGCAAATAACATCAAACCATAAAACCTAGGCTCGGATGCTACTGTTAGGGAACGTAGTAATTTCAAAAAATTTCCTACGCACACGCAAGATCATGGTGATGCATAGCAACGAGAGGGGAGAGTGTTGTCTACGTACCAACGCAGACCGACTGCGGAAGCGATCACACAACGTAGAGGAAGTAGTCGTACGTCTTCCCGATCCGACCGATCCAAGCACCGTTACTCCGGCACCTCCGAGTTCTTAGCACACGTACAACTCGATGACGATCCCCGGGCTCCGATCCAGCAAAGCGTCGGGGAGGGGTTCCGTCAGCACGACGGCGTGGTGATGATCTTGATGTTCTACCGACGCAGGGCTTCGCCTAAGCACTACAACGATATAACCGAGGTAGAATATGGTGGCAGGGGGCACCGCACACGGCTAAGGAACGATCTTCACGATCAACTTGTGTGTCTAGAGGTGCCCCCTGCCTCCGTATATAAAGGAGGCAAGGGGGAGGGGTGCGGCCAGCCCTATGGAGGCGCAGGAGGAGTCCTACTCCTACCGGGAATAGGACTCCCCCCCCCAATCCTATTCCAAATAGGATTCCCAAGGGGGAAAGAGAGAGAGAGGTGGCCGGCCACCTCTCCTAGTCCTAATAGGACTAGGGGAGGGTGGAGGTGCGCAGCCCACCATGGGCAGCCCCGTTCACCTTTCTACTAAAGCCCAATAAGGCTCATGTGGCTCCCGGGGGGTTCCGGTAACCTCCCGGTAATCCGGTAAAATCCCGATTTCACCCGGAACACTTCCGATATCCAAACATAGGCTTCCAATATATCAATCTTTATGTCTCGACCATTTTGAGACTCCTCGTCATGTCCGTGATCACATCCGGGACTCCGAACAACCTTCGGTACATCAAAATGCATAAACTCATAACAACTTTCATCGTAACGTTAAGCGTGCGGACCCTACGGTTCGAGAACAATGTAGACATGACCGAGACATGTCTCCGGTCAATAACCAATAGCGGGACCTGGATGCCCATATTGGCTCCTACATATTCTACGAAGATCTTTATCGGTCAGACCACATAACAACATACATTGTTCCCTTTGTCATCGGTATGTTACTTGCCCGAGATTCGATCGTCGGTATCCAATACCTAGTTCAATCTCGTTACCGGCAAGTCTCTTTACTCGTTCCGTAATACATCATCCCGCAACTAACTCATTAGTTGCAGTGCTTGCAAGGCTTATGTGATGTGCATTATCGAGAGGGCCCAGAGATACCTCTCCGACAATCGGAGTGACAAATCCTAATCTCAAAATACGCCAACCCAACATCTACCTTTGGAGACACCTGTAGTACTCCTTTATAATCACCTAGTTACGTTGTGACGTTTGGTAGCACCCAAAGTGTTCCTCCGGCAAACGGGAGTTGCATAATCTCATAGTCGTAGGAACATGTATAAGTCATGAAGAAAGCAATAGCAACATACTAAACGATCGGGTGCTAAGCTAATGGAATGGGTCATGTCAATCAGATCATTCAACTAATGATGTGATCCCGTTAATCAAATAACAACTCTTTGTTCATGGTTTAGGAAACATAACCATCTTTGATTAACGAGCTAGTCAAGTAGAGGCATACTAGTGACACTCTGTTTGTCTATGTATTCACACATGTATTATGTTTCCGGTTAATACAATTCTAGCATGAATAATAAACATTTATCATGATATAAGGAAATAAATAATAACTTGGGCATTGATTGTTCTGGGGGCTCAGATATTTTGCAATGTATCATGCATGCTAGGTCCAGCTTCAGGCATCCTTTCTTCTTTGAAGTCATGCTAACAGCAGCTTGGAACATTTGGATTTTAAGAAATGGCAGAGCCTTCAGAGCTGAGAGAGCTACCTTCAGTGCTTAGAAGTGTAAATTCATCCATGACATCTCTTTGCTTGCTCATAGGGTGAAGGATTGTATTAAACCAAAACTATTGGCTTGGGTTAATTCTCTGTTGTAAAATAGGTAGGGATGTTTAGCCTTAGGTAATTTTTTTCCTTTCTTTCCTTGTATAGCCTGTATTTTGTTTGTACAGTTCTTCTTTCTTTAATAAAGGGCTGTGGGGCTTTGCCTCACAGTAAATATTCAAAAAAAATAGAGCCCCTTGTAGTTGAACCCATTGCTTTTGCTCACCCTGACCCTGAAAATCAAGAGCGTTGGTTGATAGTCCATGAGTCTGCTTCCACAGAGGCTCCTGAAGCTCAAGAAGTTCAAGTCGTTGACCCCATTGCAACTGAAGACATTGGTCCTCACGACAATGTAGAAGATGATGAAGTCCTTCCTCCGATTGAGCACCCAACGGTATCATCGCCTGTTCTCACGAACAGCGAGCTCATCAGTATTGGTCGTCCTTTGACGCCAATCTCTCAAGATGCCTCGTGGGCTGATCGCCCCCAACCAGGAACTCCAAGTCAAGATTCACCAAGTACACCCCATCCTCCACCAGCGCAAGTCACCAGTCCGTTGGTGAATGATGATAATTACATGGAGACCACACCCTCGCCAAAGGCGTCGCCCGTGTTTCAACGGCTTCGCAAAGGTTTAAGGCCATCCGTCTCCATGACTACCATCACAGAAGAAGACTCAAACCAGTCTAGCTCAGTGGCACGTCAAGTGTTCCCTGAAGATAATCCTTCTGTGATGGTTCCCTCGTTCGAAGCCAATTTTGTGGAAGACAATCCGGCTACATCAGCCGAAAAAAACAAGAAGAAGAGTGTGTTGCTACTCCCCCTACCACTCAAGAAGTTGTTCTCGAGGAGAACGTGACTGTGCCCGACCCTCCAGCTACTCAAGTGGAGGTTGAGAATCCTGAGGCGGCCACAAACAACTCTGCTGAAGCCAATGACATTGTCATGGCTGAAGACGATGTGGCGCCTGCAGTAAACACTGTGCATGAAGCCACTGATGCACCTGCAACAACTATGCAGCCTGACGCTTCTGCTAATGCCTCTGCTCCCGTTCCGCCTCGAAGGCCCCACACCATTGAGCAAGCATTCTACCAAGGCGAGCTTGTCCCTGTCAGATGTCCAATTCTGGTTCCTCCGCCTGCTCCCGGACCGCAGTTTGACTATCATGTGGAGCACAGGCCTCAGGTTCAGAAGCCAAAACCAATGCTGCCAAGATTTCCAGGTACTACATCATCACCAGGCTCATTCAACGTCAACAGCTTCATTGCACACAACACCTTCTTCGATACTGCCAAGAACCCATATTCCAAGCCAAGAATATCATCAGATCGGTTCTGGAGTTATCAGCAGCGCAGTTACTACTCATGTATCATGTACAATCAAGAGCGCATATTTCCTCATATGCGTCTAGACACTGAAGCCATTGCTGGTCTTCCCTGCTTGGAAGAAGCACTTGACTGCTTTCGTGATGCTGACCTTCTGCAGTTTGTTACCGATAAGGAACATTGGAATGAAGAGCTTCTCCTGCAATTTTATGCAGCCCTCCACATTCGCGGCTACAACAGGGATACAACGACATGGGTCCTTGAGTGGATGACAGGCAATGTCCATCATGAAGCCAAAGCATTTGATCTCATTGAGCTTACCAGCCTCTCCACTCCAGGCGAACTGTATGAACCTGGTTGTCAGCTTCACCGCGATGCATTGGAGAGCATCTTTCAGAAGCCAGAGCCCAACATGAGCCAGATGCTAAGTATGATGAAGCCACTGCCCCAGGATGCTGAATATCCCAAGGAATTCCTTGTTGAAGACCTAGAGTATCTGCCCCGCACCATCTATCACATCATTAGGCGAACTCTATGGCCCATCCAAAGGGCATTCCTCCTCAGCAAAGCTTGAAGGTGCAATGAAGACATTGTACTTCTATATTCTCAATGGAAAAAGCTTTAATACTCAGGATTTCTTCATTTGCCAATTTGATGCATCTGGGTCTGACATCTTTGGTCTGAAATTCTATGCTCCTTTGGATTATGTGTCTGATCAAGCTTCACTCTGCCATTGACTATCAGCCCTTTGCTCGTAACCATCTCATATTTCTACCAGAGGTTGATATGTCCATTGAAGCCATTTACCTAGAGCCTGCCAAGGAAGCACTATATCTTCATAATGCAGATCATCAAAGCTTTTCCCAACATGTTGAAGGTGTTCAGGTTGCTTCTCGTGTTTATCCTCTGGCCGACAACACTCGCCGTGCATGCAGTGAAGCCACCGAAAGCGCCATTGCTCCAAGGCCTCGGAAGCGATCTCGTGTGCTCAACAGCCAAGAGCATGGCCTTGCATCAGAAACATGACAAGCATCATTACTGGATGAAGCGTCAAATGCAAAGCCTCTTGGAGGATGTCAATCGCATTCGCAATATTGCCACCAAGAATGCCTTTGTCACCCATGAAACCTGTCGAAGGTCCTGGAAGAGTCTGACATTGCTAAGTGCTAAAGCTGATCTTCAAGACGATGGCTTCACTGATAGATTCAAGTTCGACTCCACTCCTCCCAGGAATGTTGTCTTACGTCGAACCCCGTCTCTTGAAGATTCAGAGTACTCCTCCTCCGCAGCAACTGTGAATGATAGAGTCTTGGATGACGCAGATGATGCTACCTCACCTCCTCCAACCTCAGAGCGTGTCAACACTGCACCAAGTTCTTCTACACCACCAAACCTCAACGACGAGCCTGCTGCTTCACCTACTCCTCATGGGAACGAGTAGAGACTATGTCTTCAAACCTTTTTGGTCCTTACTGACAAAAGGGGGAGAAGCATATATTGATAGTCTTCAAGCGGGTCCAGATGGGTGGTTGATATATTTTTTGCCTAGTTCTTACAACTCTCGTTTTTGATACATTTGGTTCTTTGAGATGTAACACTTAAACTTGATGGTCGTCTGCTACTTTTTCTGCTATTCTACGTGATGCGATGATAAATTCCGCATATGCGATGATAAATCGTGCATGAAGTCATTCCGCAGACGTCCATTTTTCATTATGCATGTCATTATTCCTGTATATCTGTTCATGCATGATGTATTGTCTTCATATGGTGAAGAGGATCTCCACAAGTACAACCTGCCATGTGCATTTGCATTCCAACGCAAAACATTCATATGCACATCTTCAGGGTGAGCCTTTTTGCCATCTATGAAGACAATATCTTAATCCTTACAATTTCACATACTTTTATCCCCGTGGAAAACTTCAACCAGTTTGTCATCAATCACCAAAAAGGGGGAGATTGTAAGTGCATCTAGTGCCACCCCTAGTTGGTTTTCGAGTATTGACGACAAACCTGGTTAAGGGATTAATGTGTTTGTGAGAATTGCAGGATAACACAGGTAGTAGTCCCTCATTGATTAGGTTTACCTACCGGAGATGACCCCTAAAAATGTGTGAAGACATTGAAGACAATGGTGGTCTGTGAAGCCATTCACATTGAAGACTATGACATGAGAAGACATTGAGTGAAGACTATGGAGCGCGAAGACTTAGTTGTTTCGTTGTTCTCTTTTCTTCTTTGTTGAGTCATAGGAACCACCGCACTGTTAAGTGGGGTCCAAGTGAACAAAGTCAGAGTGACTGATGTGATGCTCAACCAAAACCTATGTCTTCGAGGGAAGACAATGAGAGCAAATCTTATCCAGAGTCGGATGAGTCAGCTTTACTTGTAGCCCAAGTCAAGCTGCCGCGTGTGTTTGAAATCTGACCGTTGCGACACGTGTCAGTTCCTTAGTGACCCAGGGTCATTTCGGACAAATCCGGTCGGGTTGCCCAGTGGCTATAAATAGCCCACCTCCTACACCATAAATTGGTGGCTGCTCAGAGTTAGTACACGGCTTTTGTCGTTTGGGAGCAACCCACCACAGAAGCTTTCAAGAGAGAATCCTTGCGAGGACAAAGCCCAAACCACCCAGAGCCCAAAGAGTGTTTGGCATCACTGAAGTCTTTCTGTCCTCGTGATCTGAAGACTTGTTACACTTGAGGACTGTGAATCCTCTAGCCGGTTAGGCGTCACGTTCTGAGCATCCAAGAGTCATTGTGGATTGCCGGTGAACGAAGTCTGTGAAGGTTCGGAAGTCTACTTTGAAGACTTACCAGAGTGATTGGGCGGGGACTAGGTGTCCTTAGCTCAAGGGGAATAAGGTGAAGACGCAGTCTTCTGAGTTGAATCTCAGCCTCCCTAAACATACGTACAGTTGTCACAGCAACAGGAACTTGTCGAACAAATCCCTGTCCTTTTGAAGCCACTGGTTCTATCTCTTACTTCTCTTTACTAACAGTTTGTCTTCGTGAAGTCATTGCCTGCTTGCATTATCTGTTCGACTTCACTATGTGACTACCTGTTCTGATTGGCTTCATACTATCTTCCATCCTGATATTTACTACCTAGGTGCTATTAGTCTTCGTGCTTTCACTTCATTGAATACTTGACTATGGATTGTCTAGTGTAGTCTACCTTCCGCTGCATTCAATAGTGTTGTTTATATTGTTTGTCTTCGAAACTCCCAAGTTTTGAAGACGTTCATAAAAATCGCCTATTCACCCCCCCTCTAGTCGATAACTAGCCCTTTCACCAAGGCCGGTGAAGGTGTCACTGCTGCTGATGTCAAGAGGTTCGTTCAACTAGATTCAACTTCCAAGAACATCATCTGCGATTATCTGACCAAAGGACAGTATGGTCGTGTGAGTGCTCTGGAAACTGCGAAGCTAATCTGGGACTGGCTCTCCAAGGTTAACGAAGGTGTCTCAACCCAGAGAGACTCTGGGATCAGTGTTCTTCGCAACCTCTTCAACCGCTTCAAGAGAAATGACAATGAGAATGTCCAGCTCACATTTGATCGCCTCATTGATATCACAAATGAGCTTCACGCACTCGGTGCCACTGAGATCACCAAGCATGAAATTGTCAAGACACTCTTGAGATTGCTTGACAGCTCATTTGACACCCTGGCCCTAATGATTCAAGAACGCCCTGACTTCAAGACTCATGATCCGTCTAACGTACTTCAGAGGCTCAACACACATGAGTTCCAGTTATTTGAGAATAGAGATATCTATGGTCCCAACTATGGCCGGAGTCGCGCTTTGAAGGCAAAGGTTGTTTCCTCATCTGAAGAAGAATCTGACTACTGTTTCAAGGATCCTGGAGACATTGGAAAGGAGCTTGCTATGCTTGTGAAGAAGTTTCATAAGTTCACCAAGAAGAAAGGGTTCAGAAAGTCTTCAAGATCTAGCTCAAGAAATGATGAAGCTTCCCCTCGTGACCACAAGAAGAGAACATGCCACAAGTGCAAGAAACCTGGTCACTACATCTCTGAGTGTCCACAGTGGGACAAGGAGACCAATAAGAAGAAGAAGAGCAAGGAATATGACTCCGATGATAAGAAAAAGAAGAAATCCTAAAAGTCTTCATCACACAAGAAGAGCTCATCTGGCAAGGCTCATGCGTTTGTTGGCAAGGAGATGGATTCAGAGGAGGAGTCTGCTTCTGAGGAGGCCGAAGTGGAGTCTGAGGAGGAGTTCGATTCAGGCGTGGCAAGCCTAGCTCTAGATACTGCTTATGTTGCCAAGTCCATCTTCAACCCTGAAGACAATGGCCCCGTCACCAACGTTGATGCTAATGATGAGGATGACTCTGCTCCCACCTACTGCTTCATGGCACACGGTGCCAAGTTAAACTCACGCGATGCTTACTTTCAAACATCAAGTGAAGATGACTCTGAATGTGAATCTAAACCTAGCTACAAAACACTTGCTAAAATTGCAACTGAACAACAGAATGCTATGGAACATATTCAAAAATTGCTAGACAAAAGTGATGACCTGTTGGACGCGAAAATGACCCGATCTCAGTCCTTAATTGAAGACATCAAAAATCTCCATGTTAAGTATGAGGAACTTGAAAGTCGTCATGAAATGCTCTCAACAACTCATGAAAAGCTTTCCTATGATTATCTTCAAAGGAAGCAAGAAGTTGAGAACTTGAGAGCAGCTCATGAAGATCTTCAAAAGGAGAATGAGTCACTTCGCGCTCAATAGATCAGTTCCGCTCAGGAAGGATTTGAACTACCATGTCTAAAATGTCTTGAGCGTGATAACGTTGTCTCTATTGCTGAATGTTCTACTGCTGCTACTATTGCAATATCTTCAACTGCTGATGTGGTAACTAACCCCTCTACTGAGGATACCACTACTATTGCTGATGAGAATGCTAGGTTGAAGACATTGCTTGAGACAGGAATGTACAAAAGTCTCAAAGGGCATCAAACTCTATGTGATGTCCTCAAAAAGAAGATACTGAACCGAAACCCTAAGAAAGAGGGTGTTGGGTTCGAGAGGAAAATGAATGTTGATGGTTCTTACTGGAAGCCTGAGCAATATCCCAAAACCACATGGGTTGCTGCAAAGGGACCTTCAGTAGATCTGTCTACCTTATCTGGCTTCACTTGTGCTAACCTGATTATCATTGATGAATCCTTTGATGCAAACTATAAACTATTTAATAATCAGAATGGTGAAGTGTTTGCTAGGTATATTGGTACTAACTGCAGCAATGGACCACCTATGAAGAAGATCTGGGTCCCCAAAAGTTGTATTGAGAATCTTCCTGTGAATGTCATCATGACACCACCTGGGAAGAAGACAAACCCCAGACCAAAGGCTTCATATGGTCCAAAGGCTTCATACAGACAAAGGACTCACCAGAGTCACCCTAACACCAATGTTGTCTAGGGAAACCATACTCAGACTTATGAATATGAGTGTGTTTCATCAAACCGCTATGTTCATAAGACCCAGAACTTTTCTGCTTATTCTTATGAGTATTATTCACCACATGCAAGGCTATTTGCTAGGGCTACAAAGCCGAAGTTCTCAGATGCTGCACTTAGACTCATTGCCTCTAAGCCACCCCTGAAGATGTGGGTGGTTAAGAAAAATTAACTCTCTTTTGCAGGGAAAGGTCTCCAGCCGGAAATCAAAGGCGTCTGATGCTTATGCTGGGGACCTAAAGCATCTTGTGCGGCGCAAGTAAAATTCCCAAATGGTCTTACTATGTATTTTGTTCCTGGATTCCTTGACAATCATCCTATCTGCCCTAACCAGGATCTGAACTTTGATAATATGCTTGTTTGTCAAATGTTTATGCTTCACATTTCCCTTGGTGAAGCCTATCCCCCTAACTGCACTGTAGGGTACGATACCAAAGGCTTCTGAGTGGATTATGGACAGTGGATGCACTAACCACATGACTGGTGATCGAAGCCTTCTCATGGACTCAACCTTATGTGGATCTGACAAAAGTCACATCACATTTACTGACACTGGTAAAAGCAAGGTATTGGGTCTAGGTAGAGTTGCAATCTCAAAGGATCAGCACATGGATAAAGTGATGCTTGTTGAATCCCTTGGTTTGAACTTAATGTCTATCTCAATGCTTTGTGACTTGGACATGATTGTGATATTTGGAAAATATCGTTGCCTTGTTCTTATGGAATCTGACAAATCTCTAGTCTTTAAAGGGTACCGAAAAGATGATCTCTACATGGTAGATTTCTCAGCAGGACCACAGTTGGCCATATGTCTTCTAGCAAAAGCTTCAGAGTGCTGGCTCTGGCATCGGAGGCTAGGGCATGCTGGCATGAGTGAAAGGGCTAGTTATCGACTAGACGGGGGTGAATAGGCGATTTTTATGAACGTCTTCAAAACTTGGGAGTTTCGAAGACAAACAATATAAACAACACTATTCGAATGCAGGGGAAGGTACACTACATTAGACAAGCCATAGTCAAGTATTCAATGAAGTGAAAGCATGAAGACTAATAGCAGCTAGGTAGTAAAGATCAGTATGGAAGATAGTATGAAGCAATCAGAACAGGTAGTCACACAGTGAAGTCAAACAGATAATTCAAGCAGGCAATGACTTCACGAAGACAAACTGTAAGTAAAGAGAAGTAAGAGATAGAACCAGCGGCTTTAGAAGGACAAGGATTTGTTCGACCAGTTCTAGTTGCTGTGACAACTGTACGTCTGGTTAGGGAGGCTGAGATTCAACTCAGAAGACTGCGTCTTCACCTTATTCCCCTTGAGCTAAGGACACCTAGTCCCCGCCCAATCACTCTGGTAAGTCTTCAAGGTAGACTTCCGAACCTTCACAGACTTCGTTCACCGGTAATCCACAATGACTCTTGGATGCTCAGAACACGACGCCTAATCGGCTGGAGGATTCACAGTCCTCAAGTGTAACAAGTCTTCAGATCACGCGGACAGAAAGACTTCAGTGATGCCAACACTCTTTGGGCTCTGGGTGGTTTGGACTTTGTCCTTGCAAGGATTGTCTCTGGAAAGCTTCGGCGGTGGGTTGCTCTCAAACGGCAAAAGCCGTGTACTAACTCTGAGCAGCCACCAATTTATGGTGTAGGGGGTGGGCTATTTATAGCCACTCGGCAACCCGACCGGATTTGTCCGAAATGACCCTGGGTCACTAAGGAACTGACACGTGTGGCAACGGTCAGATTTCAAACACACGCGGCAGCTTGGCTTGGGCTACAAGTCACTACAAAAAAAAGACACATCCGTGACATTTTGGGCCGAACGAATTTTTTTCCTGTCATACATATGACACTTCTATGACGATAATTGTGACAAAACCCGGTATCACCATAGATGTGGTGGGCTCCTACTTCTATGACAAAAAATCGTGACAGAAAATGGGCTTTTCATCCTGGGTGGGCCGGAGACGTAGCTGCATGACATTCGTTGGGCCGTCCATGACGGAAAAAACCGTGGTAGATGCGAGGGGGAGGAAAATTTCAAGGAGTTGCCAGTTATGGTAGGAGGTCCGAGGCCGAGCGATGCGCGTTTCTCTCGTACATGTACGCGCGTGTGTGCAAGGCGTTGGCTCTAACTGAACCCGAGCGAGGCGTTGGGCTCTAACTGAACCCTGGCGATTGCACTGCAGGCTACGCGTTACTGAACCCGAGCGATCGATCGATGGCTGTTAACGGAACCCGATCGAGCGATTCCTTCGCTACTGCTGCTAACTAAAGCCGATCGATTGGATGAACAGTGAGCGTTGTGGGGGGGTTTGGATGAACAGTGAGCGGTGGCGTTGCCTCTGGATGAACAGGGCCCCGTGGTGTGGAGGGCTGGATGAACAGTAGACGGTGGAGGGATGGCCGTGGAGGGATGGTTGAACAGGACCCCATGGTGTGGAGGGCTGGATGAACAGTAGACGGTGGAGGGGTGCCCGTGGAGGGGTGGTTGAACAGTAGCCGGTGGAGTAGCGCGCGGTGGAGGCTGGATGAACAGGAGCCCGTGGAGGCTGGAGGAGGTCGACGGTAGCCCGTGGAAGCTGGAGGAGGTCGACGGTGGAGATGAACAGTATCCCGTGGAGTCCCGTTTTGCGGTACGCCACACCCCTCCCAATGAACAGGACCCCTGTTTCGACCGTAGGAGGTCCATTTCATCCGTTTTGCGGTACGCCACACCCCTCCCGATGAATAGGACCCATGTTTCGACCGTAGGAGGTCCGTTTCGTCCATTTTGCGGTACGCCACACCCCTCCCGATCAACAGGACCCCCGTTTCGATCGTAGGAGGTCCGTTTCCTCCGTTTTGCGGTACGCCACACCCCTCCCGATCAACAGGACCCCGTTCCGAACGTAGGAGGTCCGTTTTCCTCCGTTGTGCGGTACGCCAGGCCTCATTTCCATCGCCTGTTCCGTCCAAGCCCTCCCGATGAACACGACCGCGCATTCCGTTCCGACCTAGCCGGTTGGCTCCCACGCGTTCCGTTGCCTCCCGATGAACACAACGCATTCCGTTGCCTCCCCATGAACACGATGACGATGTTGTTTCTCCGTTCCGACCCAGCCATGTACACGAGCCCTCGCCGTACGTATGCGCGAGTAGGCGTTCGAGACCCCGCCCGTATGTACACATACGTGGCCATATTTTCTTTCTTGCACCCTGGCCGATGTACGTACGTGTACATGCTACGTGCGCGCCTCTACTATGACACGTGCGCGCCTCTACAACGACCAATATGTACATACACGTTTGCGACCAGAATGACAACGCTACATACGCTTCGACCAGGTGGGTCCCGACTGTCAGGCACTTCCTTGCGTGCCAAAATGTAGCTGGTGGGTCCCAACAGTCAGAGGGGCGAATCGTTTTTTTTTGCCCGGACGCACTTCCTTTGCGTGCGAAGATGTAGCTGGTGGGTCCCAGCAGTCAGGGGGGCGAATCGTTTTTTTTGCCCGGACGCACTTCCTTGCGTGCGAAGATGTAGCTGGTGGGTCCCAGCAGTCAGGGGGGCGAATCATTTTTTCTGCCCAGACGCACTTCCTTGCGTGCGAAGATGTAGCTGGTGGGTCCCAGCAGTCAGGGGGGCGAATCATTTTTTTTTGCCCGGGCGCACTTCCTTGAGTGCGAAGGTGTAGCTGGTAGGTCCCAGTAGTCAGCGGGGAAACGTTTTTTTTGCGAAATACGGTGGCCCATCCGGTGGGTCCCCGATGTCAGGTGGAGGAATAATTATTTTCCGCGTAATAAGGAGGCACTTCCTTGCTGTGGCCGTGGACCCAGCTGTCAGCCTCTCTACATACAGTTCACGTCCGATGGAAGTCGTTCCTTGACCACGTTGACCATGCCGCGCCGAGAGCACCAGGGCGGTGGACGATGGCGAGGCCTAGGAAGGGGATGACGGGGAGCCGGGGAAGACGCGGCAGTGGAAGCTCGCGCGAAGAGGAGTACGAGGGTTCACTGGTTCGGCTGTGGTGTGAGGCTGTTGTCGCTGCAGGGCCTGGCCAGCGGTGGGAATACTAGGGGGTGGTGAGGCCTCCGCGGCAGCACATCCGGCCACGGGAGGCAGGAGCATGCGGCACGACCGGCGCTGCTTTGGGCGGCTGGAGCAAGAAGACCATAGGTTGAAGAAGCACTATGGCCGTTGGATGGACATCGTACGGTCACTGGAGCTAGAATCATTTATATTGACTAAGTTGACAAAGCCCTTCGTCCCCGTCAACTTAGTAGGCCCACAAGTCAGCCTCCCACCAAGGTGGGTCCCAGCTAGTAGGGGGTATTCATTTTTCCGTGCGTAATAAGGAGGCACTTCCGGTGGGTCCGAGCTGACAGCAGGGGGAACATATTTTTCACGAAATACGGTGGCCCGTCGGGTGGGTCCCAGCAGTCAGGGGCAAATGTTTTTTCATGAAATACTGGTGGCCCGTCCGGTAGGTCCCTCCTATCACGTGGAGGAATAATTATTTTCCGCGTAATAAGGAGGCACTTCCTTGCGGCTGCCGTGGACCCAGCTGTCAGCCTCTCCACGTACAGTATTCTTCCGATGGAATTCGGTCGTTGACCATATTGACCACGCCGCGCCGAGAGCACCACGGCGGTGGATGACTGCGAGGCCTAGGAAGGGGACGACGCGGAGCCGGGGAAGACGCGACAGTGGATGCCCACGCGGAGAGGAGTATGAGGGTTCACTGGTTTGGCTGCGCTGCCGTCGCCGCAGAATAACAGGGGGTGTGGGTGAGTGGAGTGGAGGGATGGCCTGGCCAGCGGTGGGAGTAGTATGGGGGCGGTGAGGCCTCCGCGGCAGCATAGCTAGCCACGGGAGGCAGGAGCAGGCGGCACGACCGGCGCTGCTTTGGGCGGCTGGAGCAAGAAGACCAGAGGTTGAAGAAGCACTACGGCCGTTGGATGGACATCATACGGTCAGTCGAGCTAGAATCGTGCATATTGACTAAGTTGACAAAGCCCTTCGTCCCCGTCAACTTAGTAGGCCCACTATACTTGGTCCCAGCTAGCAGGGGAGTATTCTTTTTTTTGGGCGTAATAAGGAGGCACTTCCTTGCGTGCGAAGATATAGCTGGTGGGTCCGAGCTCTGAGCGGCGGTAACGTTTTTTTCGCGAAATACAGAGGCCCTTTCGGTGGGTCCCAGATGTCAGGTGGAGGAATCATTATTTTGCACGTAATAAGGAGGCATTTCCTTGCGCGCGGCCGTGGACCCAGCTGTCAGCCTCTCCACGTACAGTCCACTTCAGATGCATGTCGGTCGTTGACCACATTGACCACGCCATGCCGAGAGCACCAGGGCGGTGGACGACGGCGAGGCCTAGGAAGGGAACGACACGGAGGCAGGGAAGACTCGGCAGTTGTTTTCCCACGCGGAGGGGAGTATGACTGTACGAGGGTTTACTGGTTCGTCTGCCGTCGCCGGAGAAGAACAGCAGGTGTGGGACTGTAGGGGAGTAGAGGGATGGCTAGGCCAGCGATGGGAGTACGGTGGGGCGGTGAGGCCTGTGCGGCAGCACAGCCGGCCGCGGGGAGGAGGGAGCGGGCAGTCCCGCCGACGCTTGTTTGAGCTGCTAGAGCAGGAAGAGCAGAGATTGAAGAAGCACGACGGCCGTTGGATGGACATCCAACAGTATACAGGCCATCTGTGGAAAGCCTCAAATCTGTGGGAACAGCATACAGCCCATCTGCCATTATTTCAAATAGTTTACAGCCCATTTGCTAATTCTTACGGGTTTTTTTGGAGCTCATATTCTTTTTGTTAGCATTACAACCCATATTGTGGCCATGGTTAACATATTATAAGAAATTTTGCATATGTCGGTGCGGTCTGAACTGTTTTTAATCCCGAAATTTCGAGTCACATTCAGACTGATTTTAAAAATATATGTATATCAATATAAAATCCAATAAATTGTCCACGCATAAAAATCAATGCAATTTAAAATCTCGAAACAAAAAAGACATTTGAAACTAATTGCCGGTTTGATGTGTTTTAAAAATGTACAGCCCATTTCTCATTACTGATAGGCCATTTTCTCGGCCAGCCGAATGAAGCTCTCCTCGTCTTGAAAGATTTGCAGCCCAACAGGCCTGATAAAGCGACTTACTTGACAAATCACAAAAAAACTGGGCTAGCCATTTTCAAAAAGAAAAAAAACTACTGGGCTGGTCTGTGTAAACATAAAAGAAAAGGTTGTCTAGACAGGCCAGAGTGTCCCGCACAGCCCAGTTGACACCCTGCTTCCGTCTCAAAAACAAATTAGATAAATGCCACTCCAATTATGGCGATTCATAAAAATGCCACTGCAATTTCCAAACTTTGAAAAATGCCACTGCAATTTTTGCAAACTTTGAAAAACGCCACTGCAGTTTGCAAACTTTGAAAAACGCCACTCCGGACTTCGAAAAATGCCACTAGAAATGGCATGAAATGGCATTTTTCAAAGTTTGGAAATTGCAGTGGCATTTCTCGGAGGCATTTATCAAATTAACCCAAAACAAAAATAACTGGGCGATTTGCTGGGTCCGTGGTGTCAGCCGCTCGTTGTGCAATTCTCTCGTTTATTGACTACGTTGACAATGGCATGGGACCCAGATGTCAGAAATCCACTTGGCGGGTCCCTGCTGTCATCCTCTCCACATACAATCATCTCCTGATTGTGTACGCGTCAACTTGCTAGGCCCACAAGTCAGCCTCTTAACCCGTGGAGGACAAATACAACCGATTTAAAAAAATAACAGCCCATTCCATACGTTCAAACGGAAAGTTCAACATTGAGAGCAAAGTAACAGGTCTGATCCACATATAGAGTACTGAACTTCCACGTTGACAACCATCATAGCCAAGTTAACTATCTACTCCCACTAGACAAGTACTAACTTACTCTTAGCTAACTAGATGATGCCGGCCGCCATCTGTGGTACACGCTAAATGCCGGCACCGGCGTCCTGTGCCTCGCCTCGGACTTGCCAGAGGTGCGATAGGGTGCGTTGCTCGCGCGCGTTGGCCCTTTCCATGTCGGCATGGTCCACCGAAGCTTCGGCTTCCAAGCGGGAAACCCACTTGACGAGCTAGTAGTAAAAATCGGCATCGTGAACGCGTGCATGCCTGACAGCCTCCAGGGCTATTTGCCGGGCGCCGGCCTCCACGTAGTAGGCCCAGTTGCGGGCGCTCTGCTCGTGACTCAGAGCGTCGGTGCGCTGGTGCTCCATGTCTCGCTGGCGGCGCAAATCGGCGATACACTGCTCCTTCGCCAGGCGGTCGCGCTCCAACAACTCCTGCTCCTCTGCCTCGCGGTCGCGCTCCAACAACTCCTCGATCTGCGCATTGCAACCTAAAGACAGATAGAATGCCTCCTCCCTTCGTCTGCCTTCTGGTGAAAAACCGAACACTAGTTCCGGCGGTGACCGCCTCCGGCGTCGCCTACCGTGGACGGGCGGGGGCATGGCGGACGTGGCGAGCGACGTCGGGCCGGTGGGGGCTTATGAGGATATGGCGAGTTGGGTCACGGTGGCACTGGAGAAGGCCGGGAAATAGTACTTATAGGGGGAAGGTAGCGCGACGGTCATCGGAATTCAATGCATAATGGCTTAGCGCGCGAGCTTGCCGTGGAAAACTAGGGAAACTGAAATTATGACTATGACGTCCCGTCCCGTCTGGGTCGCACGCCGGCATGGCGGTCAAACGAGTGCACTAGAATCATCTCCCTCCTTGTCAATAATGATTTCACGGATTTAAAAAGCCCGCAACAATTAAGGCGTATCTTTTTTCGCATCAGTTAGCTGCCTTAATTACGGCCGGTTGCATGCAGGCACTCAGAATCGCTCGCAGGCAGTACGCGAAGCAGCATGCAATGAGTCGCAGCCGAGGGCACACATGCAGCACTTAAATCACTGGAATTAATTAGGCTTTAACTTCTGCTTGCCGTTAATTATTGCCATGCCTTGGTCTTGCTGCTTTTCTCACAGGACTAATAAACCCGGACGGAGGGAGTACCTTAGTTGGTGAGAGGTTTGAATTAAGCCCTACAAACCGGAAAGGAGGTACTAGTACGTGCGTGATCCGCTATTTATTCGTGTAGGATTGAGTAGGTCGTTTCTTGAATTGAGCCCTGCAAACCGGAAAGGAGGTAGGACGTGTGTGATCCGCTATTTATCCGTGTAGGATCGATAGTGTAGCTTGTCAGTTTCTTCAGAGGTAGGCATTTTTATCCGTGTAGGATCGATAGTGTAGCTTGTCAGTTTCTTCAGAGGTAGGCATTTTCATTCAAAAAACTGCCACTTCGCATCTTGCATCACAAATAAAACTGTCAGGAGCGCATTTGTAGGCTAGCTAGTGATCGATCAGTAACTTGTAAAACACTGAGCGAACAGAAGTAAGTAACTATTCATGCATCTCAATGATTCACAAATCATATACAAATATGTAGCTCCAAAAGCAAAGATCAGCCACTTCGGATCTTGCGTCGCAACTAAAACTAACTAGTACGGTTCCCATACATAAGATCAACATGTTAATGCATCTCAATGATTCACAGATCATATACAAATATGTAGCTCCAAAAGCAAAGATCTAGAAAAAACATCTGTTCTTCCTACTAACATGGATGCTTCTCTTGGCCAACATTTAGTACAAACTGAAAGACAAATTTGTTTGTGAAGTCTACAATTCCTCTTGCAAACGTAAGTGGTTTCACCAACAGCTGGAACCATGAGAATGAACCACACATGATGGAGGAACATCCACTGCAGTATGATTTGATCTTCTCTCGATCACACCGCGAGACTATTTTCGGAATACAAACTTTAACTTAGGGAAAATGATGCCCATTGTATAATCAGACCAAAGCAATGAAGCACCTAGTGTTGGCCAGTAAATAGTACAGTACTACTTTTCTGCAGTCCATGAAGTGATTATCCAATCTTTGTGTCTATTTTCAAATGGCACTGCATGCAGTGACTATACTATTCTCTTGTGCAGTTCAACCAAAATTGCGGACACTTTGTTTTTTTTGCCAAATAGCAACGGGCGGACATCTCTGTCTGCACAAATATCAAGCAGCTAGTAAACATATACCACACCATGTTCGCAGTGATGGAAGAGGTGAAATCGATACAACCGAAATTGAGCATCCAATCATTGAATCCTGTCCTGCACCTCCAATGTAGGTCCACCCTGCCAATAAATTCACATGCAAACCACTAGTATTACTATCTGTGACAGTACAAAAAGAGTAGCAAGATAGTAGCAAACCATGTACCTTCATAATGAACAGCTCATAGTGCCACCAATTGGATATAAAGGTTTGGAAAAAAACATGCTCCTAATGTTGAACGAGTTGGACTTTTTGTGCAGTTCCACTAAAATCGAGCATCCCTGTTTGCATAGATATTGAAAGTGTGATTACTATAAAAGTGGCACTAGTTGAAGCATAGACTCACAAATATAAGCATTCCAATTTCTTAATGGGAGAAGGTAGCAAGACTATTTCTAACCACCTGTTTGAAGGAAAAAATAAAGCAACAGCGGCTGATGTTAGGAAGGCATACATAGTTTTTTCTGAAAAACCGAGCCATTCCTGACCTTTCCTCTTCTTTTAAGCAAATTTTGTGCAGTTCTACTAAAATAAAATGCCATCACCGCCTTGACAATTCAGTGACACTGTACGAAAGGAAATGACTTAACATTACATCATGATGTCGGGTATGTAGTAGACAGGCATTAGAGACAAACATACAGACCTCCTCCGATAACATAATGAACATTAATTTTAACAAAGGTGTGACTAGCTTTACCGGGATAATTTGAGTGAACTCTACACCCTCTGTTCCTTAATATAAGACATTTTCGCGGTTCATTTTAAAGTACCCAAACATCTAGTATTTAGAAAAACAGGTAGTAGTTTTCTTGAGCACATATCTGGGAAAGCTTGCCACACTCTATTTATGTCCATACGCTAATGCAACACCATTCGAATACTACAAATATACACTAATCCAGTGGCTAGTGCAACAGTAGAGTAGTTAGTTTATTACAGGGTACAGTACAATGGTTTTACTGAACAGATTTCAATAAACTCTAGCACTAGAAGGTTTCTATAAGAATTAACAATACAAAATGTAAAGGTAACAAGATTCAGCATTGGTATACTAGCTGTGCATGAGCATTAAACCAAATACAGAAGTCTGAAGGTAACTAGCATTATTAACTAATGACAGTATAAAAAATTGCAAACCATGTACCTCCTTGGTAAATAACATTCCGAACTCGGGGGGGGCCTTAAAAATTGCTATCCCAATCTTGATAATCGATCAAACATAAAAACTTGATCGAATGAATCAAGAGAACAGCCGGAGGAGGAGGTGCCCACTCTTGACCTTTCCTCTCGTCTTCATAATTGTCTATGCAGTTTAACCAAAATAAAATGACATCAACGCCTTGGCATTTTGGTGACACTGTACAAAAAAATTAACTTATCTCATGAAAGTGAGGTATGTAATATATAAGCATTAACAGTGCAAAAATCTGAAGGTAGTAACAAGTTTCATCGTTGGTATACTGGCTGTGCAACAGCATTAGAATGCCTTAGCTGAAAAATCTTTAATACATCCACAATCAACAGCTATCCCTGAAATGATCCAGTGACATTAAATGGCACTGCTTAAATTTATCGGTGGCATTAGACTGAGAGCGGCATTAGTTAAATGTGGCATCACTTTAGCAGTAACATTGCTTGACTTAACTGCTGGCGTTATACTAACAGCAAAAAAAGTGGCAATAAGAGCATGGGAGGCCCATTCGGATAGTGGCAGTAAGATGTACCTCCACGGACGCAGAGTGGTGAGGGAGGTATGGTTGCCCAGAGCAACAAATATCCAGGCAGCATATGTGGATTACGTCACATTTTTGTTCTCTTTAGCCACCTTTTTCCTATGTGAGGATAACAAACTGATCGACCTGGTCATTCTCTATTGCGTTGTCATGCCTTTCTACCCTTCTTCAACCAAGAGACACGAGACTCGTTCCTTAGCTACTGATTTTCCCCTTTTCAACCTAGATGCGCGTTCGATGCCTACTCTCTTAGACAGTACAGTCTCCCTTCCTTTCCTTATTCAACCCAGACATGCATTAGTCTGCATGAAGTAGGGTTTCCTTTAATAGTGCAAATTATGGTTTTCGTCTGCGTGGCCAGTAGAGCAGAGGATAGCAAATTGGGAAGATGGTGGAGTGGAAAAAGATCCACATGCAACGACGTGCCAGATGGGGCAATAGAACAAGGGTATGGTTCGAAAAGAGGTAGCATACCTGAGGGTCGGCGGGAAGTGGCTTCGCTCGTGATCGTCGTCCTCCGCACACACTATGGCAGCGAGCTTGGGGACGGAGGCCATCCCGCGCGGGCGCAAGGTCTGAGAGGACGGCCTTGTCGTCAGTGCGTGACCTCGCTCATCGACGACGAGTGCGTCAATGCTGCATGTCCTTTTCTTCCCCAGCTGATCTGTGACCACCTGTGAGGAGGGAGAGAGGGGCCCTCTTTTTTAGATCTGGAGAGAGGGTGGTAGTGTGAGAAGCAAGTGGGCAGCCCTTGGCAAGAAAGCGCTGAAGCTCCAGCCTATATATCTTCTTTATACTACTAGTACTGGAGGTGGAGTAGTTTATATTTTCTCTGCATACAGTACCAGTTAGTCGTGCTTCAAAACTGAACGACACACCATTAAAAAAATAAAGGTCGATAACTAATGCGGCACCTCGGGCCAATGCGGCCAGATCGCATTTTGCACGAGAAATTACACACCATGTTTCGTTGACATGTGGTCCCGTTCCAACATATCAGTGAGACAACGGCGAGTAGTAGGAGTATTTCCAAACCGACGTGTAGGCTGGGGCGCCCCTTCGTGAACCGTGGCAAACTGGCAACCGTCCATCGACTCTTCGCCTTTCCCTCTCGATTTGGGACTACTATCGCACGCTCTTCCTCTCCCTCCTCCATTTTCCTTCAACCCTTCACCCTTTCTTATGCCATTGTTCGATCGTCTTCTCCATGGAGGGAACAGGACGGAAACGACCATGTTATTCTTGCCCCGATCTTAAAGATGACGTGGTGGAGGAACTCATTGATCGGTGCGACGTCATCACCTCGGCTAGCATGGCAGGTTCGTTCAAGCCCATTCTCGACTCAACTAATAACATCATTACAAGGAACCCAAGAGTCAAGGAGTGGTTTGATCTCCCCTATCTTCTTCGTCGTGACCCTTATGACTGGCGCCGTCACGACGGAGGCCTCGCCCTGTGCAAGTTGATGCCGCTTGATAATGATACGTATGATGTTAAGTTGCCATCGCTTGAGGGCAAGGCTTGGGCAGGCGCAAATGGAGATTGGGTTGTTAACATTGGGTCCAACTGTGAGTGGGAACTTGTGAATGTGTACACTCGTGACCGGGTTCCACTTCCAAAAATCTCAGCAAACTGCCCAGAGGTTGAGCACACCAGTATTGTACGCACGTTCAAATACAATCATGGTGACTGTCTTCTACGAAAGATAGCAATTTCAGTTCCCAACCGCTCTTGGAATTACAACAACTATGAAGTTGTTGCTATCTTCGACAAGCTTGTTGTCGTCCTTAGTGGTTTGAATGGATGGATATTGCTCAAAAATCAATTTCTGTACATGGATGAGTACTGTGATGCAATTCAATACGAGGGCCTTGTGTTTGCTGCCACCACTCGTGGCACTGTTTTTGCATGGCATCCTCGTTGTTTCGGTATGTTTGTCTTCCACCATAATTATAATTGTTTCATCCACATGCATGCGGGTTAGCAAGTTTCCCTTTAGGCTGGTCATAGTGGAGAGTAACTTAGACTAGTAACATTCATATGTTACTAGTTTATGTTACTACCTCTATAGTGCATAGTATCTTAGATTAGTATCATAGGTGATCTCATTTATTGCCATGCATGACACATAGTAGCATCACATTTATTATGTTACGGTATCTACCTATGTTACTATAACCATCTCTCTCTTCCTTAATTGCCTGCCACATAAGCATGTTTGCGAGTCCCTAGTGCATGATACTACTTATGTTACCCCCACTATGGCCAGCCTTACTAATTAACCTTCTTCTTGTGTTTCCAAGGTCCTGTGAACATTCCACCACCTATATTTGAAGATTTTTATAACCAAGGGGGAGATGATGATGGTGATGATCATGAGCATGACGACGAGCAGCGCCCATATACTATTTGGCGCCTGGCAACTAATTCCGATGGATCACCTCTTCTCGTGTGTATACAGCCCACTGATGATGTTACTGCTAAGGAAGCAGGTGTAGTCTCCCATGGTCGCACTCTCCGGACCTATTCCAACACCCGTTGCATGGTATTCAGGATGGATACTAGTGTGCTAGCGCCAACTCCTTCTCCCTGGTAAAGAATTGATAGTCTTGGAGAAAACTCGCTCTTCCTTGGACAAAACTATCCAATGATGGTGAAAGGCGATCCAACTGCTGTTGACACAACGTTACTACCATTTATGAGAAGCAACTGTGTCTATACCTCGGACATTTGGGTGGTTCCCTACCCTGGTACTGATATAGTAGGCCGCTTCAGCCTGGATGATCAGCCCTGCGTTGGTCTCCAGATTGACAATGGATGGCCCGTCCCAGAGAATCACTTGTGGTTCAAAGCAAGCATTTCCAACGCCGAGGAATGGTTGAGTTGAAGTTCATTTCATTGCTTGTTATTTGTTGTGTGGTGAAAACTTTAGTGTTTATAATGTATCCTCGTTGTCGATGTGGGTTGATGACCTGTTGTATGTAATAAAGTGATATGCCTATGATAAACTTACTAAATTTATGAATGGCTTTCGAGTTGCTTCTGTGAGTGAGTGGTGCGATGAGGCAAAAAAATATTTTCCGAATACATAATTGTACGTGCATTGCAACAGGTTATCGGATGAGGCCAATCAACAATAGTAATACACTATTTGTACTAGCTTCACATGCTTCACGCGTCATGCGGGTGTTTTTACTGTAGCCATATTGTACTACGTAACCAGCACCTCGAATCCTCGATACTAGTAGTACTATATAGTAAGTAGTAGGAGTAGTAGGGTGTCATGGGCCAGAACAAGCATTCACGTCCAGGAGTACGGCACACACCACCAGCACGACTTCCATCTGACACCATATTTCTTGGAGTCCGTGCTAGAGCAATCTCTTCAACCTCATCGTTTCTCTAACTCAGCCATCGCGCGGCGGGTGAGGGAGTCCTGGACTAGGGGGTGTCCGGATAGCCGAACTATCATCTTTGGCCGGACTCCCAGACTATAAAGATACAAGATTGAAGACTTCATCCCGTGTCCGGATGGGACTTTCCTTGGCATGGAAGGCAAGCTTGGCGATACGGATATGTAGATCTCCTACCATTGTAACTGACTCTGTGTAACCCTAACCCTATTCGGTGTCTATATAAACCGAAGGGTTTTAGTCCGTAGGACGAACAACAATCATACCATAGGCTAGCTTCTAGGGTTTAGCCTCTCTGATCTCGTGGTAGATCTACTCTTGTACTACCCATATCATCAATATTAATCAAGCAGGAGTAGGGTATTACCTCCATCGAGAGGGCCCGAACCTGGGTAAAATCATCGTGTCCCTTGTCTCCTGTTACCATCCGCCTAGACGCACAGTTCAGGACCACCTACCCGAGATCTGCCGGTTTTGACACCGACATTGGTGCTTTCATTGAGAGTTCCTCTGTGTCGTCACCTATAGGCCCGATGGATCCTTCAATCATCAACAACGATGCGGTCCAGGGTGAGACCTTTCTCCCCGGACAGATCTTCGTATTCGGCGGCTTTGCACTGCGGGCCAATTCGCTTGGCCATCTGGAGCAGATCGAAAGCTACGCCCCTGGCCATCAGGTCAGGTTTGGAAGTTTAAACTACACGGCCGACATCCGCGGAGACTTGATCTTCGACGGATTCGAGCCGCAGCCAAGCGCGCCACACTACCTCGATGGGCATGATCTAACTCTGCCACCGAACAGTGTCCTGGAGGCCGCACTAGTGTCCGCTCCGACCATTGATTCGGAGCCGATCTCGCCGATCGAGGATGGTTGGTTGGACACCACCTCGGGGGATGAAATCTCTATGGCGATTGAGCCGAACGCCACCCCTGTCCTTTGCAAAGCTCGTGACTCCCAGGTGCCGGACTCCTTTCCGGACTCCGAACCTCCCGCGCCCCTGCCTGTCGAATCCGACTGGGCGCCGGTTATGGAGTTCACTGCCGCGGACATCTTTAAGCACTCGCCCTTTGGCAACATCCTGAATTCAATAAAGTCTCTCTCTTTATCAGGAGAGCCCTGGCCGGACTACGGTCAGGAAGGTTGGGATGCGGACAACGAAGAAATTCAACGCCCACCCACCGCCCACTTTGTAGCCACTGTCGAAAGCTTAAACGACGTGCTCGATTTCGACTCCGAAGACATCGATGGTATGGACGACGATGTAGGAGACAACCATGAACCAGCACCTATAGGATACTGGACAACCACCTCATCCCATGATGTATACATGGTGGATACACCTAAAGGAAGTGACGACGAGGAACAACGGGACACTACGAAGGGTAAATCCCTCGAAAAGGAGTCAAAACGGCAACGTAAACGCCGCACCAAGTCCCGCCTCGACAAAGACCCAGCCATAGAGCAGGGCGAACCGGTGGACGACGAACATGCTATCGAGCAGCCGTCCGAACAGGACAACTTGGATAAACAACCCGTCCCCGGCGAAGATAACAGTCCGGACGATCTCACGCCGGACAAATTGTTGGAGCAGAAGAACCTCCACAAAAGGCTCGTCGCCACTGCGCGTAGCCTGAAAAAGCAGAAGCGGAAGCTCAAAACAGCGGAAGATGCACTCAGAATCAGACGAAGCAAAGTACTCAACACCGCAGACAAATATGGCGACAGTCGCCGAACAAAGAGCTACCCAAAGAGAAAACTACTACCCGAATTTGATGAGGAGGCCGTAGAGCCCCCACAATCAAAAAGCAAGAAGGCCACCCGGTCGGACGGACGACCACATGGAAAACATAGAGCGGTAAGCGGCGCCGCACACAAGCCGGCACATGATCCACATAAGGATTCGCACCAAAAGGATGACCCAGTTAGATCTATCTACGGGCCAAGGAAACAAGTTCTGGCGAGCAATACAGCACGTCAAATATCCGAACATCATGGCACACCCAAATATAGGGGTGCCGCACACCCCCTGTGTTTCACCGATGAGGTGCTGGATCACAAATTCCCAGCGGGATTCAAACCCGTAAACATAGAGGCATACGACGGAACAACAGACCCTGGAGTCTGGATTGAGGATTACATCCTCCACATACACATGGCTAGAGGAGACGATCTCCACGCCATAAAATACTTACCCCTCAAGCTCAAAGGGCCAGCCCGACATTGGCTCAAAAGCCTCCCTGAAAATACCATTGGAAGTTGGGAAGAGCTCGAGGATGCTTTTCGGGCAAATTTTCAAGGGACTTATGTCCGTCCTCCGGACGCAGATGATTTAAGTCATATAACTCAACAACTCGGATAGTCAGCCCGCAAATTCTGGAACAGGTTCCTCACCAAAAAGAACCAAATAGTCGACTGTCCGGACGCCGAAGCCTTAGCAGCTTTCAAACACAACGTCCGAGACGAATGGCTCGCCAGACACCTCGGCCAGGAGAAGCCGAGAACCATGGCTGCACTAACAAGCCTCATGACCCGCTTTTGCGCGGGAGAGGATAGCTGGCTAGCAAGATGCAGTACCAGCGACCCAAGTATATCCGAAGTTAGGGATGGGAATGGGAAACCACGACGCAGCAAGGACCAGCGCCGGATTAAGGGGAACGGTCCAAAGAGCGCGGCAGTCAACGCCGGATTCAAAAGCTCACGGCAGAACAATAAAAAACTGCCCCTTAAGGACAATAGCGATGAGCTATCCAACTTAAACAAAATCTTGGACAAGATATGTCAAATCCACAGTACTCCCGGGAAGCCTGCAAACCATACCCACAGAGATTGTTGGGTCTTCAAGCAGTCCGGCAGACTCAACGCCGAACACAAGGGGCTCGACACACCAAGCGAGGACGATGACGAGTACCACAAGCAGAGCCCCAGAAAACAAAAGAATTTCCCACAAAAAGTCAAAACAGTAAACTCACTTCAAGTGACAACAGGGAAAAACAGAGCGGCGCCCATAGAAACACGTGCCGCACGGTCTATCCCAGCAGAGTCCCAATGATGGTTGTCAAAACCAATCACCTTCGATCATCAGGACTATTCCGAAAGTATCCGAAGCGCAGGATGGACTGCCTTGATATTAGATCCTATAATCGACGGACTCCAATTTACACAAGTCCTAATGGACAGAGGTAGCGATCTAAACCTGCTATATCAGGACACAATTCACAAAATGGGGATAGACCCAACCAAAATTCGCCATAGCAACACCTCCTTCAAAGGGGTAATGCCAGGCCCATATGCCCATTGTACGGGCTCCCTACTGCTAGAAGTTGTGTTCGGCTCATCCGACAACTTCCGCCGCGAAAAATTAACCTTCCACATTGCCCCATTCGAAAGTAGCTATCAAGCACTACTGGGGCATGAAGCTTTCGCCCGCTTTAACGCAATACCGCATTATGCATCTCTTACACTTAAAATGCCCGGTCCACGCGGCATCATCTCATTAAAAGGGAGTATTAAGTGTTACTCGAGCACGGAAGAACGTGAGACTGCCTTGACAGCCCCACACCAATCCGGCTCCGCTAATCAAAGCACCTGAATAGGTCATTCAAACCCCGGACACGGCTAGACGAGTCCGGCGTATACTAGCGGCACACCCCCATACAAGGGGCTGCACGCACGTACAACAAGAGACAATAAAGCTCAATTTTATTTACCTTCTGAACTGTACTCTATTTATTTAATATAAAGTACATTTCTCGCACGATATTTTTTCTTTTCAACTAAGTTCTTCTCTTTTACAGATGAACACCATGCTACACCCGTCCAGGATACGGCACAACGGAGACATAGGCACAGACGTGCAGCAGGGACCTATTGCAAGGATTCTTTTCAGATTAAGACCCTGCATAAACCTTTTTTACTGTCTCTTGTTGATACACATCCCCCAGTTTCTTACTATAACCGAGGAGGAGGCTGGCGTTTTGGCATCGGCCGCACCAGAATTTTTGCGCGTACCTGGACACCAGGGGCTTAGGGCATTATTCTGCCCGTTTTCGTGAAGACCGAATACCTTAGGGAGTGTTCGGCGTCTCGAGTTAGGCCTTATATGCATCAGCTCCGAATCATGTCTTTGGTCAAATGTTGGGTTTGCCCGGCTCCCATGTTTTGGTACCTTATGTTCCGTTATATCGGCTAAGGTAGCGCTGGGAGAACCACTGCGATTGTGCCCCAGTTGAGCTGGGTTGAGCACCTCAGTGGAGAAAGCTAAAACTGACTGTCATGATATAGCGTGAGACTGGTCAACCACTCGATGACCCAGTGGAATGTTTAGAATTCCCCCGCATTGACGAAGGGCCATTTCCCGGTCAGGCACATACGCGCCCCAAATTCGGAAGAGCGCGGTGCCCCTAGGGGCTATATAGTAGCCCCACCAGCGAGCTCCTATGGCTAAGTGAAAGTGATAAAGCATTATAGTCCGGTTGCCTAGTTTGCTACGCTATCACCTCCTTCACAGGACCAAGACGTTGGATTAAGTGTGAAAATGCGCCTTTTTTGCAAACACCCCCGCACTATGTGCGTGGGGGCTAAAGCCGAAGACTGCCATCTTTCAGGTTATATACACATATACATCAACGGCCGCACAGGAGGCATTTTAATACTTGAACGCACAAGTATAAAAAGCTCTTATATTATATTGAAACATTGTTTTCACAAATCATACATGTCATTTAAACATAATATCCTTCGAGCACTGCGTCTCTATTAAGCGAGCGCCCTGCAGGACTTCCTCAAAATAGTGCTCGGCAGGTACTCGGCTTCTTTCCAAATCTTGGGATGCAACGTCGGTGGCCTTCATCTCCGCCCAGTATGTCTTGACACGGACAAGAGCCATCCGCGCTCCCTCTATGTGTGCTGACCGCTTCATTGCATCGATATGCGGCACCACACCAAGGAACTGTTGCATCAAGCCAAAATAACTCTTCGCCTTGGGGCTTTTCGGCCACAAATGAGTCACGACAGCCTTCATGGCAAGTCTGGACAACCTATTCAGCTCGGCCCATTCGGCCAACCGATCGGCTAACGGAAGAGGACGCTCTGGACTATGGAACTGCGACCAAAACAGCTCTTCCCTTCTATGCCCCTTCTGGCCTCGGAAGTGCTCAATCGCGTCCACGGCACTCGCCGCTAAATCTAGATAAGCATCCTCTGAACTCCACAACCGGTCCAACTGAGCATACTTCGGATCCGTGAACTTCCTTTGTAGCAGAAAAGGCTTTCTAGCAGCAACATCCACAGCCTGACGTAGCTCCTCCTTTGCAGCTCTCATTGCGGAGCGGGCACCCTTGGCTTCGGCGGTGGCCTTTTTCAGGTCCTCTTGCTCCGCTTGACGTTCTTTTTCAAGAACCCCGCAGCGGTCGGTAGCATTCTTCAACTTTATGGCCATATCGGCCATTTCCTCTTTGCTTCGGCAGTGAGCAGCCCGTTCGGCTTTTAGCTCTTCGGCCGCCCTTAAAGCGGCCGCATTACTATTTCTGGCTTGCTCTTTAGCTCGGGCGAGTTCCGCCCGCAGCTCCTCCACATCAGCGGCACCACCTGCATTAAGCATACAAGTAGTAAGGCACGGGCGTCAAGCTCCCTTACCATGCGTCCACGAAGAAGTCGCATACCTTGTGACTCATCAAACCGCTTATTGACAAGCGCGATGTCCGCATCTGCCTCGTCAAGTTGCCGCTTTAGTTCGGCAAATTCATCAGTTCGGTTGGCCACCGGACGCCCCACCACCTATTTAGGAGCGGCGATATGTTATAACTGAGATTATGATCCTCGGCACGCTGTCAATTTTGACAACATACCGAGTCTCAGGGGCTACTATCTATACAGGGCGCATTCTATATGCATAACTGTCAGAAGGTACATCATTTTTGCATACCTCGAACCCCGTCAGTAAGCTTCTGACGGCTTCACGCAATCCGCTCTCAGCGGATGCAATTCTTTCAATCACCGTACCCATTAGCGCACGGTGATCTTCTGAGATAGCCGCTCGCCCGAGCAGATCCTTCAGCTCCTCCGACCGCACGCCAGTTGGCGCCGGACCTTCCGGCCCCGCCGGACTCGGGGAAACCCTCCGCGATGAAACCTCAGGGTCGTCCGCCTCGCATGAAGGTGCGACAGGTGGAGGCGTTTCGCTCTCCATCATCTCCAGAAGAAGATCCCCCGAAGACGAGCTCTGCTGAGAAGGGCTGAGATCCGAACTACAAGGTACAATTTCGGTCATCTTCAGAAATAAATACAGGGATGTTCTTGAATACAAGACCCCTTCTTTTTACTTACGGCTCGCTGGAGGGCTGATCCCCTTGGGGAAATAGTGCGGCTGGGGTACTTCCCAGCGCCGGACTCTTTGACGAAGATTTCTTTCCCCTCTTTGAGGCCTTGACCTCCGGATCTTTCGAAGCGGTCCTCTTCTCTCCTTGGAGGGTGGGACTTTTGATCCCTCCTTCCTCGAAAGCATCCTTCGTGGAGGCAGTTGCTTCCCTGCTCCCCCCTTCGCCTTCTTTAAAAGGCGCGGCCTTCAACATCTTGGTCAGCATGGGATCCGGCGTGGTCTCTGGGAGGGGAGCCGGACACCTTATCAACTTTGCCTTGGCTATCCACTCCTGTTCAAGAAACGGCTCCCTTAAAAGGCATATATATAATAAATGAATGAACAGCCTGTCTGGTTACAGGGTTACTTACTTGAGTATCTGGGTGATTGCAGCTTAGAACTGCGTCCTCGGTCAAGTTCGGACACTTCTCTTGTGATCCGAAGAACAGTTTGTACATCTCCTTGGGCGTCGCGCCATAAAATGTTGGAGAGCTCGTGGTCCCTCCGGATTAAACTCCCACAGACGGAGGGGGCGATGTTTGCAGGGCAGAAGGCGTTGAATCAGCATAACCTGCGCCGCTACGACCAGATTGAGCTCTCTTTCTTGGAGATCTCGAATACGGCCCTGCAACAGAGGAACGTCCTTGGACGGCGCCCAGTCGAGCCCCCGGTTGACCCATGATGCCAGCCGCTGTGGTGGACCTGAGCGAAAGGCGGGTGGCGCCACCCATTTGGTGCCCCTGGGAGAGGTGATATAAAACCACTCCCGTTGCCACAAACCAAGCTCCTCTTGAAAAGAGCCCTCGGGCCATGGAGCATCAGCACACTTGCTTATGACCGCCCCTCCGCACTCTGCTTGTTGCCCCTCGATCATCTTCGGCTCCACCTTGAAGGTCTTGAGCCACAATCCAAAGTGAGGGGTAATATGGAGGAAGGCTTCACATACGACAATGAATGACGAGATATGGAGGATGGACTCCGGATTCAAGTCATGGAAATCCAGCCCATAATAAAACATGAGCCCCCGCACAAAGGGATCCGTCGGGAAGCCTAAACCCCGAAGGAAGTGAGACACGAACACCACGCTCTCGCCGGACTCGGGAGTGGGAATGACCTGCCCTGGAGCAGGCAGCCTATGCGAAATCTCGCCGATTAGATACCTGGCGTCTCGCAGCTTTAGCACATCTTCTTCTGTGACGAAAGAAGACATCCATCGGCCGTGCTAGTCGGAGCCGGACATCGTCGAAGGTCCGAAGCGCCTAAATCTGAAGCTTTGGGTGTTAGAACTCGAAGCGCGAGGCGAACTCGATGGAGGGTGGAAAAAAGAAGAGGGACTTGGTCTCATTATAAAGAGGTTGAATACCAAGAGCCCTCCCCGTGGTCGATTGGGACTCGCCTTCGATAGAGGAGGCGTGCCAACGGGCGCGGTCGGGTTACCCACGTCCGTATTGATGAGAATCCCGGAATAAGGGGGCATGATCTATGCTTTGATAAGACGTGCCAAGGAAACCGCCTCGCTAAACGCGCTGAGGCAGGACAGTAAAAAACGATTCGAATAAAGGCTTGGCCGTGGTGTGATGTCACGCCGCGGAATATGTCAGCAGATCTGTGCAAAAATTATTCTCTTTACGGTGGTATGTGGAACTTGTTTTGTAGAGCCGGACACTATCCTTGTGTTCAAAATCTTCTATGAAGTATTCGGAAGAGGAACCCGCCTTGCAATGTCGAAGACAATATGCGCGCCGGACTCATCGTCATTGAAGCCTGGTTCAGGGGCTACTGAGGGAGTCCTGGACTAGGGGGTGTCCGAATAGCCGAACTATCATCTTTGGCCGGACTCCTAGACTATGAAGATACAAGATTGAAGACTTCGTCCCGTGTCCGGATGGGACTTTCCTTGGCGTGGAAGGCAAGCTTGGCGATACGGATATGTAGATCTCCTACCATTGTAACCGACTCTGTGTAACCCTAACCCTATTCGGTGTCTATATAAACCGAAGGGTTTTAGTCCGTAGGACAAACAACAATCATACCATAGGCTAGCTTCTAGGGTTTAGCCTCTCTGATCTCGTGGTAGATCTACTCTTGTACTACCCATATCATCAATATTAATCAAGCAGGAGTAGGGTATTACCTCCATCGAGAGGGCCCGAACCTGGGTAAAAACATCGTGTCCCTTGTCTCCTGTTACCATCCGCCTAGACGCACAGTTCGGGACCCCCTACCCGAGATCCGCCGGTTTTGACACCGACAGCGGGCGAGGTGGGGGTTTGCCGATAGTCGGTTTCCTTAACTGCGGTCCCACTTGTAAGGCCAACTGCAACGCACGACCCCGAACGGACCTCCTTTTTGCACGAACTCCAACGGTAATTTTGACTAGAAAAGCAAGACCAAAGAAAACAAGAACCACAAGAATACATTTTACTACTCCTGTAAGTTGGATTAGTGCCTTCTCGATGCATTCATTGTTGATCTGCGGAGGCTCGATCTTGTGTGCTTCTTTCTTCTTTGAGTGTAAAGAAGTAGACGTTGCTTCCTCGCATCTAGTCTCATGTCTAGCCTCTATTCTAGTACTCCCTCTGGTCCGTTTTTCTCTGCGTCTAAGCAGCAACACACATACCAAGTAGGAGTATCAACAAGTGCACTAATCTCATCTATAGCCTCTGTGCTAGCTAAAAGTGATAGAACATCTACTAAATTGCGCTCTATCAATATATGGATGTACTCTTCTTCCCAATACAAAAACTTGCATCCATTCTACTCCCTCCGTTGCACAATACATGCCTTCTATTTGTCAAAATACATATGTATCTAGACATGTTTTAGTATATAGGTACATCCATTTTTGGACAAATGGAAGTCAAGTGTTTTGGAACGGAGGGAGTACACAATAAAAAATTTAAGTTAGCACAACTAGTCTAATCCGAGAGCACAACCGAAGATTTGATCGGGTTCTTCGTCCTTTTGCCGACACGTGGGACATCCAGCATCCAGGTCGTGTCATGAAAGAAAATAGAGTGGTAGTTGAAGCCACGAGATGTGCATCTTGGGTTAAACTATAAATAGAATCTTAGTACTCTTGAGTAACTCCAAAAGCGGCCACCGAAGATCTTTCTTGAATTTGTTTTTCATCACCAGCACGTCGAGGTGAAAGATGTGCAGGTTCAGTGGGTCCTCTTGCGTTTTCGCTGACATGTGGGACCGCATGTGAGCAAACAGACGATGGGATCCGCGCGTCCACTGGCTGGCTAAGAAGAGAGATAGAGGAAGGCTGAGCACGGACTGCAGGAAATTTGTTCTACGTACCTCGATATAGGCTCGATATAGTGGGGTGCATGGGCCATAACTAGCATTCACGTCTAGCAGTACGGCACACGGCACCCACACGAGTCCCATCCGACACCAATTTTCTTGGAGTCCATGCTACAGCCATCTCTTCTCCCTCCTGTTTTCTCAGCCATCGTGCGGTGGGCGGGGTGGGGGTTTGCCATAGTCGGTTTGCTCCACTGCGATCCCACTTGTAAGTGAAAATGCAACACCGCACGCATTCCCGCTTGAGCGGCGTGCCGGACCAACCATGTGGGGGTGCGACGCGAACACGGCAGGCTTTTCCTTTTGAACTCGTAACTTGTAAAATTTGGTTTTGCTCCATGGCGCGATCGATAGATAGAAAATAACGATTTTGCCTAGAGTAATGAGAAGTTTGGTTCTGGCGCCGTTCATGCATGGAGTACGTACGAAAATTATGAAGTTGATGCGAAAGGTAAGATAATTACTATAGTATCATATACTACTACATGGATTTGACGGAAAGATAAAAATACATACGAATCCATCAACGACATCCTCACGCCCTAGTGCGCCGGGTCACCAACCGACGTGTGAGGAGCAGCGGCGTTGGCGGCGAGCTCAACGTGCTTCTGAACAGTGTCGTCCAAGGTTGCCCTGCGGTCCAAGAAGGCCAGCGTCCTATCGTCCTCCTCTTGCATGTAGTAGTCCTTGTGGGCGATTTGCGCGTAGACGTGGGTGATTATGTCGATGGTGTCTTGCTGCGCCAGGCGCTGCGCGGCGAGCGCGACCTCGAGGTGGACATTCTCCGGCGCGACGGCGGGTAGTCACAGGGCCACCAGTGCGTCGAAGAGGTTGTCACCATAGTGGCCGTTGAGGGTGGCGGGCATCGCAGAGCCTGGGCGCGTCGGTTGGAAGCTTGCGTCAAAGTTGTCTGCGAGCTTCTTGACGACGGTGAACTTGTCGAGGAAACCGACGAGGACCTCGTCGAACAAGGAGACGAAGCTGTCGTCCAAGCGGCCCCTCGCCCTGGCAGCCTCAAGCAATACTACCTGGAGACGTTCCTCGTTGCCAGGCCGCAGGCTAGCATCGTGGACCATCTGGCACAGCCGGCTGATGCTCGCACTCATCGCCTCCATGGGTCTAGCTTAGCTTCTAGTCAACTGATCTTGCGATTCGAGTGATCACGCTTGCCCTTGGTTAGCGTGCGTAGGTGCGTAGGATTTCGTACTACTCCTCGGCCCTCTACTGCACCTGCCTTCAGCTGTATGATAGGTGGGCCAGCCACCCCCTAGGCCCACGTGTCATTCACCCAAAGGCAGTTGCCGTAAGTCAATGAAGCTGCGTCCCCCGCCGTGCCGGTGTAGTATAGTCATCTCACCGGACCTCTAGTTGGGGCCAAACGAGAGAAGTTTGATGTTTACTGGTTTATTGGTCCCCTTTGCATTTTGCGCCAAGTTTTGACCTTTGATTTAACTAATGAAATATTAATGTATGTAAACAAAAATGTTGTGTAAGTCACATTACGAAAACCAAATAATCCCAAAACACTTAGGCACGGTGCATTAACTCCCTCCTTGTTTCTTATTTCGTGACATATCAACCAATGAGAGATGTGGGCCGTGCATGCTTTCAATGACTTGAGACTACCAAACATGACATGCAGTGTTTAGTTCATTGCATGTAATCCTATTAGTACTGTAGTTAGCAAAAAAATTAAGTTCTCTCGCCGATAGGAATAAAACACCATGTATTTATTTACAGAGGGAGTAGTACATTTTTTGTGACATGCATTAATAGATATTGCTAGTCAAATACTAAAATCCAGATGGACGTGGTAGTACTCCTAAATCCAGACGGTGGTACTACCCGTTGGTCAAATTATTACGTGCTGCTCCTCACAGTGAAGTGACAAGACCCTGCGCCGGAGATGACACCTGAGTATAGGCGCCGTGTTCGGCATACCATAGTCAGCCTCACCGTCTGCAATCACTATCATCATGGCTGTAGAGCTAGCCTGCTTACAACTAGCCCTGTTCGACATAATTTCCTGTGCGTAGATGCCCGTGCATTGCACGGAACACCAAGATTGGGGGTGGACAGCTCCGGCAGCGGCCATCGCGCCAGATTTTTCCACGGCCTTCTAGATGTGGTGGGGAGGAGATAAGGCTGATTGTGAGAGACAAGGAGTTGTTTGTAAATAGGGAACAAGTGTGGGCATCTTTTTGCAAAAATGGAGAAGCTTGGGTTGTATGCGTCAGATCTAGATCCGACGGCTATTGGTGAAAGATGCGAGGCACAACATCATCACCAACTCAGGACCTGTTTGATTCGCAGGATTTTGAAAATGGATGAATAGGACACGCAATATTACAAGTTGCAAACTGATATTACAAATGTTAGGAGTAATGCTGCACCTAGGAAGAGGGAATTACTAGGAAGTTTACGTAAGAACTTTCATTACTTTAGGTGGATGCAGCGTTATCGTACAAACTAATATCCACCGCCCTGACAAGTCACTAATGGGCAAATAAGTTTTAGAGTCTCTGGCCACTTGATGTTTCAAAAACAAATTCAGCTTCTGCGGAGACTTTGTCATTTAGGCTTAGACGCTTGCGGTGATCAACACGCCATTCATTGTTGCGCCAGAGAACGTCAAACCTCATTACCTTGAGCACACTTGCCTCCAAAACAAAGAACCTGGCCAATTTAATCTCAGATGTGCTGCCTCGGTAGTCGATCAAATCAATTTATGTAAGATGGAGGTCAAGACATTCGATCAGATTGTTATAGTGCAGCACATTTTTCACTTTCGGGTCTTCTTTTATCTGCAAAAGAAGAGAACATATTAGAGCAGCTGGCTGCATAAGATTGTCGTGTCATCAAGAGGTACCAATATCATTCGCTCATACGATAGGGTTGGATGGCTAGTGATATTTTTTCACTCTCTCTCTCTCTTTCTGTTTCCTCTCATTTAACTTGGAGCACGTGAAGAGCTTGGGCATTTGTTACCTTCCACTATGTGGTCGATGCCATATTTCGCAAAAGTATGCCACATAATACGCATCGATGTCACATCAAAAGATTTTGGCACCGCTCTCGCGATGTGAGAGAGTTGGCACCGCTGTGCACACAGACCCACATGTATAAACAAATCAATCAAACCAACTACACCAGCCTCTCACTCTCCCAAACAAGTGGTTTTTATTGCCTCAGTCCTCTCTCTCTCCCACGCAGTGTTTTTTCGTTGTGTGAGTTAATTTGGCACCAGAGCAAAGTAGGTGATCCAGATTGGGGCACCAGGTGAGCAATGGAGGGGCATCGATGCCAAATGCATCACAAGTGAATTTGGCACATGTTTTGGCCTACATAGCCCACTTTTGTACTCCCTCCGTCCCAAAATTCTTGTCTTAAATTTATCTAAATACGGATGTATCTAGTTACATTTTAGTGTTAGATACATACGTATCTAAACAAATGTAAGACAAGAATTTTGGGACGGAGGGAATACTACCTCGTATTTAGTATAAAATTTTGACCATAGATTTACCTAAGAAAATGCCAATGCATGTCACTAAAAATTACACCATTTGAAATTATGTTCAAATACGAATCCAACGATATAGTTCTTAGTGACATGCATTAACATTTTGTCAGTTAAATCTATGGTCAAATTTTGATACTACAAAATTGGAAGAGTAAACCAGGACGGAGGTAGTACTTGCTCTTAGGGTAACCATAGAGTTACTGGAGTAGTCTAAGTTACTTTCCACTATGACTAGCCTAGGCTACTATAGTAGTACAGCATAAAAACGATGCAGGTGATCACGTGAGAAAAAAATATTAAAAACATTTCTTTCGGTGCAGTGCGTAGATGCAGTTTTGAACACTACACTTGTCATCGTAATTTGGGAAAATTACGAAAAAATTGAGCTACGTTGTGATTACCGTTTAATTATAGGAAATAAGTTTCACCTCGATGAGTAGCTTCTCCGTGCACGAAAAGCATGTAAGGAATCCAACAACTTGATCCAGATTGGGGCCGATAGATTTTAGTGCTAAGATCTTCACTATGCGCATGGACTGGGTCAAGCTTGTGGGAATCATTTTCTGGAAGACGGTCGTAAATACATCAAGAAGAAATTTAAAAATGTGAATTTCAAGAAGACGGAGAAGAAGATGAGTGTTGTACCTGAACGATTACGGATCCAATAAAGAGTTCAGAGAATTTGGCAGATGAGTACACCAATGCTGTCAATTTTGGCGCGTCAATGACCCTAATTTTTGTTGGACCTTCTAGATCCGATACAAGCAATCTCTCAAGGAAAGGTGCATTCTCAATGACCATAACGTTGAACAGCTGGAGTGATCTCTTCCCAGTTGATGTCTTGTTCCGGGGCCAGCAAGACACATAAATCCATCGAAGATTCATCGAGGCGATGTGGAGGCTAATGAACCCGTGGATCTGCTCAAGACGAAGGTACTCGAGCGCAGTACAGCTATGGAGCAGGTGCTCCATAGCCTTCTTCGAGATGACAACGTCGAAGAGGTCGAGCTGCTTGAGTTGAGGGAGAAGAAGGGCGGGCGTGGCATTAATCTGGGGAAGATAGCAGGAGCTGAAGCTGGCGCGGCGCAGCATTGGCGTGAGGCAGAGCGCGGACGGCGGCAGAGAGCGACATCGTCCAGCTTCAAAGCTGAGCTCCTCGAGCTGATCTAGGGCGGGGATAAGAACCACTCGTCGAACTTGGGTTGGACCTTGAAGTTGGTACTGAACATGCGAATGTCAAGGCGTCTGGCTGGCCCAGGGTGCGATGAAAGGATCTTGGAGACTGCGGCCATGCGTTTGCAATCCCTGTCGCAGAGGCAACTGTCGACGGTGAGGATGAGGGGGACGCAGCGCCAGAGTGGGCGCCACCGCCGGGAGACCAGGGTGGTCCGCACGGCAGATTTGGTGGGGAGGAGGCCGATGATGACGAGCAGCATGTCGTCGGGGAGGCTGCTGATGAAGTCCAGGCTCGCCGGATGCGGTTCTGGCTCGAGCCACCTCCGCTTGTTGGCTGCCTCGCCGTCCATCTCAACCGGCGGCGACGCCGGTGTACACGTGTGCTGGTGTGTGTTGTGTGTTGGGTGTGCGCGAGTGCGTCCTTCTGTGCATGCCGCCGCGCAGTGGTGAATTGTGCGCGAGTGCGTCCTTCGCGCGCAAGAAGTTTGTCCTCAATGCGCCCTCAATTTACTAGCGTGTGGGGTGCTACCCCGAGTGGTTTCAGCTTTGTTTACTTCACCACGTGTCAGATGGGCCTCTAGTTTACTTATTTTCACCCACTGCCACATGGGCCAGCACACCAAGATACAAAACACGAGCTGACAACGCAGCCTATGGATTGGTTGACCGGTCAACTAAACAATATACGGAGCTATACGCTGACATAGTGAGCGTATAATCCGTCGGTATAGAGAGTTCGAGTGAGAGGGGAGGCCCGTGAGAGATAGCAGAGAGAGAGAAAGAGCTACTCCCTCCGTTCGATAATGTAGTTACAACATTTTTTAAGTCAAACTTTTGAAACTTTGACCAAGTTTATAAAGAAATTACTTATATCTACAATACCAAAGATAAATGATAGTATGAAGTAAGTACATGTTGTGATGAATCTAATGATCGTTCCAGATGTAAATGTTTTTCTCCACATATACCTGGTCAAACTTTTCTGAGGTTTGACTTTTCAAAACATCCATATGCTTATGGACGTGACAGAGTCCCTAACGAGAGAGAGAGCGAGAGAGAGAGAGAGAGTGAAAAAAGTGTGTGTGCGTGTGTGAAAGAGACATGGACAACACATGATAAAAGTAGAGAAAAAGAGTGTGTGTCTTATGCAAACATATCACACATGCATCTTCGACAATGGAGGCAAGGTGAGGAGATAGTGTGTGGTTGTTTGGAACCGAGAGAGGAAGACCCCTAGCACGTGGCCAAGAGGGGTCTGACAAACAAGGGAGAGAGGTCGAAAGAGACGTATAGAAAAAATGCAGACATGGGGAGGAGAGAGTGTATGTTTGTCATAGAGAGATCCCCTGGAGATCGTGATGGGACTACATGGGTGGGAGGTCGAGTGACAAGGTGTGTGCATGATAGAAGATGCCCCGAGAGATATCGATATAGACGTATGGATGGAAGGAGACAATACGTGTGTTCCTAATGGCTAGTAAGAGATAATCATACTTAGGAGGGGGGAGTGCTTGCGCCTATGGCCCTATTTGGATACTCTAACTCAGTTAGAGGTTAGAGTTAGATTCTAACCCTGAACTAACTCTAAGTAAAGAGGTGTTTGGATGGCAGGGTTAGATGGAGCGCGGATACAGCGAGGCACCTTCATGGGCGGTGCGAGAGGGAGGGAGGGAGAGGACGAGAAGCTTCGAGGAAGTGGGGAGGGATCTGCTGCGGGGGGAGCGAGAGAAAAAAGTGTTTATTAGTGGTCCCGAGAAGAACTAACCCAAATAAGCACCTCTTGGATGGGTTAGTTTTTTTGGATGGGTTAGATGCATATAACCTAAATTAACCCTCCTGTTTGGATCTTTTTGGGTTAGTTGACTCCAAACTAACCCAAACTAACTCTAACCCATGGATCCAAACAGAGCCTATGATGGAGTGAGGGATTATGGTACTTAGGGGGTGCGTGTCACATGGAGAGAGAACAAGGGCGGAGAGTGTTGGATGGGTCTATATGTATAGCACGAGCGAGACATGTGTATGTGTGAACCAGGGAGATATAAGGCCGGTTTGTCTTGCGTCGTGAGCATCTTTTGCGTGGCCTGGGGTTGTGGCTGGATTTCATGCATGCTTGTTTGGTTGTTATCCTGTGAAAAAAACGTCTGGGCTGGGTTCCCTTGCACTTTAATTAGCCTGGCTGAACTCCAGACACTAAAGTAGCCTGGCCCTAGCGACCGATTTCGAACGCCTGGCCGTGCCTGGTCGTGCGGCCACGAGGCTAACAGCAACATGGATGGATATTAGCATTAAATAATTGATGCATGGATTGATTGATGGGACGTTGATGCTTTGCCTGGCCCAGGCATGAACCAAACGCTTCAGCACCACACAACCTTGCCAGGCAGAAATATTTTACATCTCATGTCCACACCAGGCAGTACCGGCCATCAAGGCATGAGGGTCAGGTCACGAACCAAACTGACCAATAAAGTTTGGGAGAGATTGAGGAGCCCCGATAAGGCTGAGTGGTGCGTCAGATAGCTGAGAGGGGGAAAGAGATATTCCATCCGCTCGATAATGCAGTGCATGTAAATTTCTTAGAAGTCAAACTTTGGAAACTTTGATCAGGTTTACGCAAATGTTATTTATATCTACAATACCAAAGATACATCATACAAAACTACATCTCATGGTGAATCTAATGGTATATGTTTGCCGTACTAGATGTAATTCTTTTTCTCCATGTACATGGTCAAACTTTGTGATGTTTGACTTTTCAATAAATCTATGTGCTATGGACGGAGGAGAGTGCCTCAGTCGAGACAGATCAAGTGCGTGTGAAGGAGAATGAGTAAGTGTGCAAAAAGAGTATGTGTGTGAAAGAGAAAGTGACAACAAACGATAAATTAGAGAGAGTGTGTGTTTTTTGTTTCTTATGCGAACATATCACGCATGCATCTCCGAGATGGAAAAGCGAGGCAAGGAGATACACGAAAATAGCTAGTGTGTGATTGTTTGCAACAGAGAGAGACACCCCTGTAGCACATGTCCAATAGAGGTCTGGCCAACAAGGAAAAAAGGTCGAGAGGGACACATGGATGGCATGGACGCATGGGGAGGGAGAGAAGGTGTGTTTGTGATAGAGAGATCCCCTCGAGATCGTGAGGGGACTATATGGGTGGGAGATCGAGGGAGTGCGTGCGCGATAGAAAGATGCCCCGAGAGAAATCGATATAGACCATGCACATGTTTGTGATGGAGACTAAGATTAGCTAGTCATATACATATAGGGGGGACTGCGTGTGCGTACAATTGAGTGAGAGACCATCATACTTGGCTAGCTATGCATGAGATTGTGTGTGTGTGTGCGTGTGAGATGGAGAGAGAACGAGGGAGAGAGATAGAGTTTTAGATGGGCCTATCGAGTGCGAGTGAGATATGCATGTGTATGTGTGACCTAGGTGGATGGAGAGTTTGAGAGAGGGGGAAGAGCTCCGAGACGACATAGTGGTGCGTGAGAGAGTTACGGGCAAAGAGCCAAGGAATTTGTGTGCGTACGATGAGTGCACCCAAGATATCTAGCTTGGACTAGCTAGAGCATCATACATAGTGTGCGAGAGAGACCTATAGATGGTGTATATATGAATGCGAACTAGAAAGACCCCCCCCACACACACACACACACACAGAGAGATGGAGAGAAAGGGAGAGGGACCAACAAGGTTTTTGTGTCGGATGCGTGCGACAGAATTGAAGATTCTCGGCGAGAGAGTGAGAGAGAGAGAGAGAGAGCAGGAGTCCGGGAGAGGGGGAGGTCGCGTTTTATGCATCAAAGACTGATATAAATCATGTTTTGATATAAACTTGCATTCAAATATTTAAATTGGAGAACATGTTGTGTGCAATCCAAACATGAACGAATATATGTGTATATCAAACAAGTTCATTAATTTGACTTTCAACATGTTCATGGAGTACTATAATACTGTACAACATGCTACTCGATTGAGGTGTTCAATTTTGGATTTAGTTCACTATTTTGACCTACTGAACGAGCTAGTTCATTGAATCGAGATATTTCATTTTGGGTTTGATTCACGTCTTTGAGTGGGTCAACTATTTGTCATATAGTAAATCGCTAGCAACGAGCATGTAAAAACACATTACTCCCGAGCATCATCTCTCCATCTAAAAAAGAAGTGGCAAGCTAATATTTCAAAATTTGATTCGAATCGACTTGGTAAGGTAGACGTGGATGCTCATTCTCCCAAAATTTGAATGAACCGTTAAACATCCTCTCTGCTCGGTGGAATTCACCCGAGCAAATAAATGGGAGACGCAAAATTACCGTCCTATGTGGGACACGCATCAATTGGCCCGTTGTACATTGAGGGTAGGTTCGTAACTTCATCCAAGCACGCCTTCTCCTCGGCCGAAATGACATGTGCCGAATAATTCATAAACCATGGTCGGCAAAACATGCTCTCCTCGCCCGAAATAGCTCGCGCCCACTATTTCAAAACACGCTCTCCTCGCCCGAAATCGCTCGCGCCCACTATAGTTCAAAACACGCCCTCCTCGCCCGAAATCGCTCCCGCCCACTATTTGGGGAGAAGCAAAGTTACTCTACTATCCCCGGCCCTTAGTACACAGACCCAAGCCGAGAAACCTATAGGCAAGGGTAAAACTGTAACTCCCCCTCACATTTCAGACAAATGCGTCCGTAAGACATGGTTCCACTCCCCTCCCAATTCCCCCCCCCCCCCCCGCCCGCCCCCATTCATACCTCGTGGGCACCAAATCACCTTCTCCCCAGGAAGCTCCCTTCTCCCAAGCTGCGAAACCTCAGCCCCACCTCCATGGCACCCCCCACCGCACCAATTTCACAGCCGCCCTCCTCCCTAATGCCAGAGACGCTGTCCAATTGTCGTCGTGCACTGGGCCGTGTGCCTCTTACTCCGTGCTGCTGGTGCTGCCTCAACGACGGCCGTGTGAACCGTACCGGAGCCGACTCACCCCCGCCATTATTCACGGCGCCGGAGCGGCTCCAACTTCGGATCCGTCCAAAGTCCTGGCGCGGCTTCCGCGTAGCCATCGACCGTCACGACATCGCTCTTTCCCTGCCGCCGGTCGCCACCGCAACCGCGCCGGCCTCACCGACTCGGCAGCTGGACCTGCCTACTTCACCATGCCGCCAGATAGGTCGCACCCTCATCTCAAATCACTTTATTTAGGCATCAGTTGTTTGAATTTTTATTCTGGGCCAATCAATTCCCAATGGGAAGCAGCACCCCTCGAGGCGGCGGAGCTCCTAGGCTGTCGGTTGGCTGGTGTCTAACGTAAGGGTGCGGGGCCGCAAGTTCGCCGCGGAAGCAACGCTTAGATGGCTATGTTTTAGAGTTGCATGGGTTGAAGGTACTGCCGCCGCCGAATCTGGATGACGGGGAGTCTTTGTGGATTGGCCCGGGGCGGGGAGCGGGGTTTTGGCCGGGGCCACGGATGGCGGAGGCAGGCTGCTCTGCCGTTGGTCGCTGGCTCTTCAGGGAAGATTCCGAATAGTGTCAGCCGGGAGGCACAAGACGGCCATCAAGCCATCCGGCGTAGATCGGACAGTACCAAAATAAAATAAAATCGTGTGACCCCAATTTAGTCTTCAGTCAACAGACGTGTGACCACTCTCGTACCTTGCTGTTGATCTCTTAGTGTATTTCTTCAGATCAAAGAGATATGTCACTCTTAACATTATGCGTTATCTGCATCTTCAGACACACTGTCGGAACACACCGTCTTCCGACTCACCGCAGCTGCTCCAACAAGGGAAGCATACACCAGAAGGGAGCTACAGTCCCCACTCAACAGTTCCCTGCATCGAATGCGCGTGCCCGACATGGACAGCCACAACAACTGCAGGGCCATCGACAAGTCAGCACATGATGCTCACTCCTATGGATGGCAGCCAGATAGGTTGTACCCTCATCTTACTTGTGTGCAACATTTATGGCTTTGTAATTCATCTAAGCACGGAAAATAGATCATCACATTTCACTGTATATTCATGTTGATCTCTTATGGGTCTTGTTCAGGAGTTCACGTTGTTCCATAGTTCAGCTAAGATACTTGTTCTTTAGGTAACGATGTTCCATAGTTATCATCCATCAGCCAATGCTATCTCACAGGCTGGTGATTATAGTATTATACCACTTCTAGTATTACCTATGTTGTTATTTAATACTTTTGTGTGCCATCTAGTTAATCTCGAGTACAAACGATACATATTTTGTAGCTTTCATTTGTGTTCTCCCTTTAGTTTATGAGACCTGTTGCTGCTAGTTAACCCCAGTCCTACTATTTATGTCTTCTCCTACAGGCACTCATTTGCATAAATCTAACTACTAGTTGTCTTCCATGCATGTCAGATATAATTGCACACACTGATATATCCACAAGAACCTCACGGAGCAATGTAAAGGCCAATAAACTTGATGTCAATGATACCCAATATGATGGAACATGTAAAGGCAGTTCTTCAGAAGACTTGCAGAAAGATGATGAATCCTCTTCACCCCACAAGGTCCTTGCTCTAACTTGGCCTGTGATATGGGTACAACATGCATATAATGTCCTGGAGTGTATCTACTCTGTTGCAATGCCATGTGCTTAGCATGCTGATCATGCATGTAAATATGTCATGCCTTCCTGTTTTCCAGTACCTATTCCATTCATGATAACATGTTTTCAAATTCAAGTACTGTCATTCTACTCTATCGCAATGCCATCTGCTTAATTTGGACATCATGCTTCTGAATATCTTATGCATTGTTATTCATCAGTATGTACTTCATCTGTCTGCCATACCATGTTTTTTTACATTGAAGTGTTGTTCTAGTGCTTTGTTGCAATGCCATCTTATTTTCCCAATCATACACGTGTATGTTGCCTTAGTTATTTCTATATGTATTCCACTAGCATATAGTTTTACATTCAACTAGTTTTTTTTGCTGCGTTGTCCTATCGTATCCCTAGCTCTTACACCATACTCCCTCCGTACGGATTACATGTTGCCGAAATGGATAAAAAAGGGTGTATCTAGAACTGAAATACGCCTAGACCCATCCATTTTTTCCGGATGGAGGGAATACATGTCAATATGTCATGCCTTTATATTCTTCAGTACCTATTCCATCTCTCTGCTGTCGCATGTTTTATAATTAAAGCACCATTCTTCTATACAAGGCATGCAAGGGGAAGACGACTATGTTAGAATCTGAAGGGTTACAAACAAGGCCTTTGCAAAAGATCCAAACGCCAGGAGATAATAAACCAACTCCAATTTTTATAGATACTGCTTCAGCACAGAGAAACCCAACTCCTACTGATAATAAGCAGATTCCAGTGGCCAAAGAACTAGTCCACTCCAGTCCAGCAAAAATATGTCAACTCAATTCTAAGAAGCGTGTGCGTATCCTTGCATCATGAAATTTTATAGCATGCTGATCATATTTTCTACATGTTTCTTACCCATCTCTCTTTTAGAAAATAAGCTTAACAGATAGAAGAATTTCTGCAATGGTATCGTTTATGAGGAAAGATTCTTGCAGGAATTCTCTGTGCTCCAATGTAGATGTAAGTACCTGTTGTATATCACTATATTTTTACATCAGCATGTATTTTGTTAATCGACATGAATCCAACCTTTATCTGATCTAAATTTAGTTGTAGCAAAATGTATGATTAAAGTCCACAATGTTGATTTTTGTAAGGAAAACTGCATATTAGTTTTGCATCCTGAGCTGCATGAGTGTACTATCTCATATCAGTGGGTTTGAATACTTTGGTTCTGCAGTGGGTTTTTCAATGTTTTTTTTACTGTGTTGTCCTGTCGTATCCCTAGCTCTTACATCATACTCCCTCCGTCCGGATTAAATGTCGCAGAAATGGATAAAACTGGATGTATCTAGAACTGAAATACGCTTAGACCAGTCCATTTATTCCCGGATGGAGGGAATACATGTCAATATGTCATGCCTTTCTATTCTTCAGTACCTATTCCATCTCTGTTGTAGCATGTTTTATAACTGAATCACCATTCTTCTATATAAGGCATGCAAGGGGAAGACGGCTATGTTAGAATCTGAAGGGTTACAAACCAGGTCTTTGCAAAAGATCCAAATGCCAGGAGATAATAAACCAACTCCATTTTTCATAGATACTGCTCCAGCACAGAGAAACCCAACTCCCACTGATAATAAGTAGATTCCAGTGGCCAAAGAACTAGTCCGCTCCAGTCCAGCAAAAGAATGTCAACTCCATTCTAAGCAGCGTGTGCGTATCCTCGCATCATGAAATTTTATAGCATTCTGATCATATTTTCTACATGTTTCTTACCCATCTCTCATTTAGAAAATAAGGTTAAACGATAGAAGACTTCCTCCATTCTGATCGTATTCGAGGAAAATATCTTGCGGGAATTCTCTGTGCTCCAATGCTGATGTAAGTACCTGTTGTATATCACTATATTTTTACATCAACATGTATTTTGTTAATCGGCGTGAATCTAACCTTTATCTCATCTAAAATTAGTTGTAGCAAAATGTTAAAGGCGCATGTTGATTTTTGTAAGGAAAACTGCCTGGTAGTTTTGCATACTGAGCTGCATGAATGTACTATCTCATATCACACACATTACTGAATTGTAGTGCTTCTCTGGTTGCCCATTCATTCATTGTGTCAATGTTGCTTTCGTACTACCTTACCTGGCTGATGATAGCTGTGCCATATTGTGTTAATTTGGTGTAGGCTAGTTGCCCAAACATTCGTTGTGTCAATGTTGCTTTCCTATTATCTGACTTGGCCAATGATAGCAATGCTAGTGTGTTAATTTTGTGCAGGCTACTGAAGATAAGAAGACAAACTCTGAAAACAGCAAGGCAACCCCATTGTTTCTTTCCAGTAAATCTAGGCCAGGTAATATGGCAATAACTCATGATTAATTTGTTTGGTTCATGTCCTAATTTATGTTATGATGCAATGGTCGAGACACTCTCCACTATCAATAATACAAGCCTGCCAAAATCGCCATCTGAATCTGTTCAGTATCCTCTGTCTCGAATGCAACGGAATAAATGTATGTTTGTGAACCAATTAATGGCTGAAGCAATGATGGAAATGGTGGATGAATCAGAGGTGCAGAGTCGTGCGGCACAACAACTGATCAATGTTTTCAGAGACAGTGTAGCAAAGCAGAAAGAACTTGCCCACATGCTTATGGGTGTCATCTGTGCTGAGGTTGCAGACTGTGACGTTGTAGATGGTTAGGTTCTGCTCATTTATTTGCACTGGCATCAATCTTTGATTGCCCAGTGGATGTAATTTCCTGTAATATATGCTGGATGTGCAATGTTATTCCCTGAATGTCGTACCTTTGCTTGATCGGTTTTGGTCCTGTGCATAATTGCTCGTCGTAATGGGCTCAAATTATCTAATTTGGCCTAAAGACATGTACGAACTTTAGTGGGCCCATTAAGTTAATGGGCCGTTACTAGGCCGAAAGTTAATGGTCGGCCCTCTTACCTCCTGGGTCGTTAACAGGCCGACATCGAAGTGGGCAACAGGTGGCCCTAATTTATTTCACAGGCCGTTACTAAGTTTGGGCTACATATGGCCCAACTATACTGTAGGCCTTTAGCAGGCCGAAAGAGACAGCGGGCTTGTACTGGACCATGAAGACCATGGGCCGCTAAGAGGCCGAAAGTCAGGTCGTATTGTAAATGGCCCAACTGTGTTGTGGGCCTTTAGCAGGCCGAAAGAGAAACTGGGCTGGTATTGGACCATGAAGGGCATGGGCCGTTAAAAGGCCAAAACTAAGGTCCGACTACAAATGGCCCAACTCATTTATGGTCCGTTAACAGGCTGAAAGGCACACAGGGCCGGGAATTGGCCCAACACTTAAAGGGGTCGCTAAAAGGCCAAAACTCAGGTCCGACTACAAATGGCCCAATTGATTTATGGGCCGTCAACAGGCTGAAAGTGACACCGGGCCAAAAATTGGCCCAACACTTAAATGGGCCGCTAAAACGCCGAAACTCAGGTCCGACAACAAATGGCCCATCAGATTTATGGGCCGTCAACAGGCTGAAAGACACACCGGGCCGGAAATTAGCCCAACATTTAAATGGGTCGCTAAAAGGCCGAAAGATGTACATCCTGAAAATTGGCACATCCATTAAATGGGCCGTTAACAGGCCGAAATCTCATCGGGCCGATATTGAGCCCAAATATATAGCGGGCTGTTAACGGGCTCGAACTGATGATGGGCTGCAATGGTGTCAAATCTTTAACGGGCCGTTGACGGGCCAAATTGGCACATCTCGTATGGGCCATGGGCTTAAATGGACCTGACACAAGTAGGCCTTATATGGGGTGGCCTGCTAATTTTTACTGGGCCGACCTTTTCACAGGAATGGGCCTCTGTTGGGCCGTGCCATGTGTCGACGTATCATAGGCGCCTTCCGTCCAATGAGTGGATGACATCTGTCCCAACGATGAGCCGACACGTGTTTCCTCCAGCCAATGATGATTTTACACATGGAAATCCCCATTGGTCGGGGCTGTTAACAGGTTATCGGATCCAAAACCCGACCCGATAGCTTAACGGTGTTCCGTTACGATGGATGCCACGTGTCAGTCACCCTTGACGAAAGCACTTCTGTGACGCGCGATTTATCATCATGGAAGTGGACACTTCCGTGATGATAATTTTGGTAATGTCATGGAACACTTCTACGACAGCACAGGTATGACTATCTTGATTCTGTCATAAAATTGTCATGGATGTACATGCATGACAAAAAATGCGACCTACTGTGACAAACACGTATCATCACGGAAGTGTATTTTTTGTAGTGAGTAAAACTGACTCATCCGACTCTGGATAAGATTTGCTCTCATTGTCTTCGCTCGAAGACATAGGATTTGGTTGAGCATCACTTCAGTCACTCTGACTTTGTTCACTTGGACCCCACTTAACAGTGCGGTGGTTCCTATGACTCAACAAAGAAGAAAGGAGAACAACGAAACAACTAAGTCTTCGCGCTCCATAGTCTTCACTCAATGTCTTCTCGTGTCATAGTCTTCAATGTGAATGGCTTCACAGACCACCATTGTCTTCAATGTCTTCACACATTTTTAGGGGTCATCTCCGGTAGGTAAACCGAATCAATGAGGGACTACTACCTGTGTTATCCTGCAATTCTCACAAACACATTAGTCCCTCAACTAGGTTTGTCATCAATACTCCAAAACCAACTAGGGATGGCACTAGATGCACTTACAACCTCCCCCTTTTTGGTGATTGATGACAAACTGGTTGAAGTTTTCTACGGGGATAAAAGTATGTGAAATTGTAAAGGATTAAGATATTGTCTTCATAAATGGCAAAAAGGCTCCCCCTGAAGATGTGCACATAAATGTTTTGCGTTGGAATGCAAATGCACATGGCAGGTTGTTCTTGTGGAGATCCTATTCACCATATGAAGACAATACATCATGCATGAACGTATATACAGGAATAATGACATGCATAATGAAAAATGGACGTCTGCGGAATGACTTCATGCGGGATTTATCATCGTATATGCGGAATTTATCATCGCATCACACAGAATAGCAGAAAAAGTAGCAGACGACCATCAAGTTTAAGTGTTACAACTCATAGAACCAAATGTATCAAAAACGAGAGTTGTAAGCACTAGGCAAAAAGTATATCAACCACCCATCTAGACCTGCTTGAATACTATCAACATATGCTTCTCCCCCTTTTATTAGTAAGGACCAAAAAGATTTGAAGACATAGTCTCTACTCGTTCCCATGAGGAGTACGTGAAGCAGCAGGGTCGTCGTTGAGGTTTGGTGGTGCAGAAGAACTTGGTGCAGTGTCGACACGCGCTGAGGTTGGAGGTGGTGAGGTAGCATCATCTGCGTCATCCAGGACTCTGGCATTCACAGTTGCTGCGGAGGAGTACTCTGAATCTTCAAGAGATGGGGTTCGACATAAGACAACATTCCTGGGAGGAGTGGAGTCGAACTTGAATCTCTCAGTGAAGCCATCGTCTTGAAGATCAGCTTCAGCACTTAGCAATGTCAGACTCTTCCAGGACCTCCGACAGGTTTCATGAGTGACAAAGGCATTCTTGGTCGCAAGATTGCGAATGCGATTGACGTCCACCAAGAGGCTTTGCATTTGACGCTTCATCTAGTAATGATGCTTGTCATATTTCTGATGCAAGCCACGAGAAGCTCTCGGTCGTTGAGCACACGAGATCGCTTCAGAGGCCTTGGAGCAATGGTGCTTTCTGTGGCTTCAGTGCGTGCACAGCGAGTGTTGCCGGCCAGAGGATAAACATGAGAAGCAACCTGAACACCTTCAACATGCTGGGAAAAGCTTTGATGATCTGCATTATGAATATATAGTGCTTCCTTGGCAGGCTCTGGGTAAATGGCTTCAATGGACATATCAACCTCTGGTAGAAATATGAGATGGTTACGAGTAGAGGGCTGATAGTCAATGGCAGAGTGAAGCTTGATCAGACGCATAATCCAAGGAGCATAGAATTTCAGACCAAAGATGTCAGACCCAGATGCAGCAAATTGGTGAATGAAGAAATCCTGAGTATTGAAGCTTTTGCCATTGAGAATATAGATGACCAATGTCTTCATTGCACCTTCAAGCTTTGCTGAGGAGGAATGCCCTTTGATGGGCCATAGAGTTCGCCTAATGATGTGATAGATGGTGCGGGGCAGATACTCTAGGTCTTCAACAAGGAATTCCTTGGGATATTCAGCATCTTGGGGCAATGGCTTCATCATACTTAGCATCTGGCTCATGTTGGGCTCTGGCTTCTGAAAGATGCTCTCCAATGCATCGCGGTGAAGCTGACAACCAGGTTCATACAGTTCGCCTGGAGTGGAGAGGCCGGTAAGCTCAATGAGATCAAAGGCTTTGGCTTCATGATGGACATTGCCTGTCATCCACTCAAGGGCCAATGTCGTTGTATCCCTGTTGTAGCCGCGAATGTGGAGGGTTGCATAAAATTGCAGGAGAAGCTCTTCATTCCAATGTTCCTTATCGGTAACAAACTGCAGAAGGCCAGCATCACGAAAGCAACCAAGTGCTTCTTCCAAGCAGGGCAGACCAACAATGGCTTCGATGTCCAGACGCATATGAGGAAATATGCACTGTTCATTGTACAGAATACAGGAGTAGTAGATGCGCTGCTGATAACTCCAGAACCGATCTGATGATATTCTTGGCTTGGAATATGGGTTCTTGGCAGTATCGAATAAGGTGTTGTGTGCAATGAAGCCGTTGACATTGAATGAGCCTGGTGCTGATGCAGTACCTGGAAACCTTGGCAGTCTTGGTTTTGGCTTCTGAAACTGAGGCTTGTGCTCCACATGATAGTCAAACTGAGGTCCGGGAACAGGCGGAGGAACCAGAATTGGCCATCTGACAGGGACAAGCTCGCCTTGGTAGAATTCTTGCTCAATGGTGTGGGGCCTTGGAGGCGGAACAGGAGCAGAGGCATTAGCAGAGGCATCAGGCTGCACATTTGTTGCAGGTGCATCAGTGGCTTCATGCACAGTGTTTATTGCAGGCGCCACATTGTCTTCAGCCATGGCAACGTCATTGGCTTCAGGAGTGTTGTTGGTGTCCACCTCAGGATTCTCAACCTCCACTTGAGTAGCTGGAGGGTCGGGCACATTCACGTTCTCCTAGAGAACAATTTCTTGGGTGGCAGGGGAGTAGCAACACGCTCTTCTTCTTGTCTTTCTTCGGCTGATGCAGCCGGATTGTCTTCAGCAACATTGGCTTCGGACGAGGGAACCGTCACAGAAGGATTATCTTTAGGGAACACTTGACGTGCCACTGAGCTGGACTGGTTTGAGTCTTCTTCTGTGATGGTTGTCATGGAGACAGATGGCCTTAGACCTTTGCGAAGCCGTTGAAACACGGGCGACGCCATTGGCGAGGGTGTGATCTCCATGTAATTATCATCATTCACCAATGGACTGGTGACTTGCGCTGGTGGAGGACGGGGTGTACTTGGTGAATCTTGACTTGGAGTTCCTGGTTGGGGGCGATCAGCCCACCAGGCATCTTGAGAGATTGTCGTCAAAGGACAACCAATACTGATGAGCTCGCTGTTCGTGAGAACAGGCGATGATACCGTTGGGCGCTCAATCTGAGGAAGGACTTCATCATCTTCTACATTGTCGTGAGGACCAATGTCTTCAGTCGCGATGGGGTCAACGACTGGAACTTCTTGAGCTCCAGGAGCCTCTTTGGAAGCAGACTCATGGACTATCAACCGACGCTCTTGATTTTCAGGGTTAGGGTGAGCAAAAGCAATGGGTTCGACAACAAGGGGCTCTATGGGAGCAGCCCGGTCTCTCTTCTTCGTTTTTCTCTTCTTGGGGGTGGTGCATCATCAGCAGTGCGCTTGATTTTTTGCTTCCTGGCTTCGGCTTCAGCTGCCTTGGTTTTCTTCTGTTCTGAAGCCACTGTGGGGACCTTAGGCTTCGAGCCTGTCATGCTGGCTGGGAAGACAACATGAGGTTCTTCCCGCCGTGGAGCTTCAGTTTGGGCCACAGTGTGCTTCTTCTTTCTCTTGGCAGCCATCTTGGGGTCAATGCCAGGACGCCCAAGAGCCTTGCGCTTTTCAGCTTTGTTGTAAGCCTGAACACACTTGGCAGCAAGATTTTTCATGCGCTCTCTTGAACCTTTGGCTTCCTCATGTTTCTTATGAAACGCCTCCTTGAGGTCATTCAGCATCAGCTTGAATTTCTGAACATCAGCCACACTAAGCTTGGCCACATGCTTCTTGAACTGCTCTTTCTCAAAATCAATCTTGTTCTTCAATTCAACAATTCGCTGAGCTAAAGCCAGCTCAGGAGCAATTGCGCCTTGAAATGAGACGCTGATGCCAATGGGGAGTTGAAGATCATCAAAACTGAGATCTTGATTGTTGAACCACTCATCAATGAAATTGCGCAAGATATTCTCATCGAAGAGGGGCAGATCATTGAAGATCTCCGCCTCTTGCATGCTCTTGATCAGCTGCTCAAGAGCATCATTGCCAAATTCTTCATCTGAAGATAGATCAATGGCTTCAGATTCGTTCCTCAGAACGGCAGCTGGAGTTAGTGCTTCACTGGGTCTCTGAACAGGTTTCTTCTGTGGCATCTCACGCTTCTTGGAGATGCGAGAGAGATCTTCAGAGGTGTTACTCGGAGCATGAGGGGCAGTTGCTAATGGCTTCACTCGAGAAGCTTTTGGAGCAGCAGATGATTTTGAAGCCTTAGCTTTCTTTTGCTTCTGCGACTTAGGAGCAGGAGCTGGAGCATCATCAGTGTCAGCACCATCATCAGAATGATCCACTTTTGCACCTTGGACAGCAATGTGTGTGATGAGGCCTGCAAAGTTGTAGAAGGGGCCGATCCTGTTCTCGTTGGCTTCACCGGTGCCATCTTCCCGAGGTGAAGAAGGACCAGGGTTGAAGTCAAGTCCTAAAGCCTTCTTGTTCTTCGCAGCTGAGTCTTTGGCGAACTGGTAGTTGCGCTTGAACATATGGTATTCACGGCACCACAGTAGAGAATAAGGGTCAGTGTTCTCAGGCTACGGTCCGTGAATCATGCACGGATAGAATTCTTGTTGAATGGCTTCAGGAAGGGACTGGGATTGAAGATTTTTGTACACAATATCTCCCTAGGGTCCCTTGATGTCATTCTTCTCTGCATATTCTTCAGTGACGAAGCGGTACTTGAACCATTCCTATGCCCAATATCTTCGAATCCACTGGATTCGATTCTTGCGACCTGTATAGGTTTCCTCAGTGTCTGTTTTGTACAGCCCGTGCAAATCTAGAGGCAAATCCTTGGATGTGTTCGCACGGTGATGTCTGCCACCCTTTCTTGCTGACTTCTCAGTGGCCATGAAGCTTAATCTGAAAGGCTTCAGAACTTGCAAGGGCTTCAGACGGCTGGTCAAACAAGAACTGGCTTTAGGTGAATTGATGTGACTTTGTAAGAATTCTGCAAACGAATGCAGACTATGAGAACCAAGGGATTCTCCCACGGACATGTACCTGTGATAGCGATAGAGGTGCGAGGGAAGGGGAAGAGGTCATATGCATTCTCAGAAGATTTTGAAGATAAATCAGTTTGAAGACATTGACCTCATAACGCGAAGACATTCACTTATTTGATGAGAGTTGGTTCCAGAGTTGTACAAATCCAAGAATAAGTACAAGTGAGGAATCTAACTTGTAAAGAAGCATAAGTGAATAGACTAGGCAGAGTATGAGATGCAGAATGAGATAGATTCAAGTTTGGAGATCTAGAAACCAATTTTGGTAAAGAAGGATGAATCTATCAGATTGAAAAGATGGTAAAAAGTGAAGTTTAATTACCACACGAAGAACTGCTAGACGGGGCGAAGTTGGAGGTCGAGCAGTTCAATCTTCTGTGCCCTAACTTGGCGACGGAGGACACCTACGACGACGGCGGAGAGGACGAGGTCCGCGGCCGGCGTGAGGACGGCGTCGGAGAAGTCACGGCAGCTAAGCGCTTCGTCGTCGGCGTCGTCGAGAGCTAGCGGAGGCACTAGGGTTTGCGAGAGGTGGCGTGGAGGAAGAAGAATTTTTGACCGAGACGTGACAGGTATTTATAAGGAAAGAGATGGCACAGCGCAATTACGCAGGTGCCCCTGGCGGTTCACATCTGACAGACACATGGCAAGCATGCAACACCTTGGAAGTTGTTCCATGTTCCCACGCATGCCTGGATTGTCGGGGTGGTCATTCCGAATTCTTCAGTTTTCAGGCAAAAAGGATATAACATTAAAAACAGATATAAATGTTTGTCAGATTGACTTCAGCTGACAAGGTCTCAGTGAAGACAATCGACAGTTTTCAATAGAATGCATATGATTTGGACAGATAGAGTTGAGGCAGAAGCATAGATAGGTTAGGGTCCGATCACATTCACTTAGTTCAAAAGATTCAACACGAAGATATAACTATAAGTGAATGATGTAGAGGACAGAACACAAATATGTATATTACTAGAATAAGACCAAATCAACCAAATGAAGATAGACTTGAATATAAGCCAAGGATGAAGATAAATCAAATATGAAGACTTTGCAAACATAACGCCAAGAAAACACTTCAAACAAAAGTTTGGTGGTGGCGTTACCCACCGTATAGGAAGTATTAGACCCAGACACGGCACACAATTATGATGGCACTCCGAAGTCAAATTCCGCATTAATGTATTCACACTTAGAGTGTATGTCTTCATTGATTGAAGATATTCATTACTTCGTGTGTTGCACATCTAAGTCATCAAAATGCATAAGTGTTAGGATGTGTGCCTAATCACAGGACATTTGAGGATTCCAAGATATTTAGCTCACACTGCAACTTGCAAAACCTTTTCTCATCCAAGGGCTTTGTGAAGATATCAGCCAACTGCTCTTCTGTCTTGACGTGAATGATATCAATATCTTCCTTCATAACATGATCTCTGAGAAAGTGATGACAAATTTCAATGTGCTTTGTCTTCGACTGCTGAACTGGGTTGTTGGCAATCTTGATGGCACTCTCATTATTGCAGTAGAGAGGCACATTCTTCAGATGGATACCATAGTCCTTGAGAGTTTGCTTCATCCAGAGAAGCTGAGCACAGCAAGATCCACCAGCAATGTATTCGGATTCAGCAGTGGAGAGAGATACACAGTTCTGCTTCTTTGAAGACCAACAGACAAGAGATCATCCCAGAAAGTGACATTTGCCTGATGTGGATTTGCGATCAACCTTGTCACCAGCATAATCAGCATCTGAGAATCCAACTAGATCAAATTCTGAGCCCTTTGGATACCATAATCCTAGCGTTGGGGTGTAAGCCAAATATCGAAGAATTCGCTTCATAGCTAAGTGATGCGATTCCTTTGGTGCCACTTGGAATCGGGCACACATGCAAACACTAAGCATTATATCTGGCCTAGATGCACATAAGTAAAGCAAAGAACCAATCATGGAGCAGTATACCTTTTGATCGAACTCTTTACCATTATCGTTGGGACCCAGATGACTTTTGGTTGGCATTGGCGTCATGTATCCTTTGCAGTCTTGCATTCCAAACTTCTTCATGCAATCTTTGAGGTATTTTTCTTGAGATATGAAGATGCCATTGCGTTGCTGGCGGATTTGAAGACCCAGAAAGAACTTCAGCTCGCCCATCATGGACATCTGATATTGCTCTTGCATCATGTGACCAAACTCATCACTGTATTTCTTGTTGGTGCAGCAAAAGATAATGTCATCCACATAGATTTGGCCCACAAAAAGTTCACCATCATATGTCTTCATGAAGAGTGTAGGATCTAGTGAACCAGGTTTGAAGCCTTTGCTCTTCAGGAAGTCTTTGACCATGTCATACCAAGCACGAGGGGCTTGTTTGAGGCCATACAGTGCCTTGTTGAGCTTGTATACCATATCAGGATGTTTTGGGTCTTCAAAGCCAAGAGGTTGTGCGACATATACTTCTTCTTCTATCTTTCCATTGAGAAAAGCACTCTTCACATCCATTTGATACAGAAGGATGTTGTGATGATTTGCATAGGCTAGCAGTATGCGAATGGCTTCAAGCCTTGCCACCGGAGCAAATGTTTCATCAAAGTCAATTCCTTCCACTTGAGTGTAACCTTGTGCAATGAGACGAGCCTTGTTTCTGACCACTTGACCATGTTCATCTTGCTTGTTGCGATATATCCATTTGGTGCCAATGACATTGTGCTTACGAGGATCACGACGCTTGACAAATTCTCACACATTATTCAGCTCGAACTGTTGAAGCTCTTCTTGCATAGCTCGAATCCATCCAGGTTCCATGAATGCTTCATCAACTTTCTTGGGTTCAGAGATTGAGACAAATGCAAAATGCCCACAGAAGTTGGTTAGATGTGTTGCTCTTTGAGTTGCTTTTAAACGAGTGAGTGGACCAGGTGCATTCAAGTTGTCAATTATCTTCTCAATCTGAACTTCATTTGCAACACGAGGATGAACAGGACGAAGATTTTGCTCTTGCTGATCAATGCCATCAGTTGGGGGATTGTCTTCAGGCTGAGCATTGTCTTCAGGTTGATTAGGTGCAGGAATAATAAGCTCTTCTTCAATCTGATTCTCAGAGGGTATAATTTCTCCAATTCCCATCTGCTTGATTGATTCACTTGGAGGTACTTCATCTAGCACATTTGGCAGGTGCTCTCTTTGCGAGCCGTTAGTCTCATCGAACTGCACATCCACAGTTTCAACCACTTTATAGTGGAAGAGGTTGAAGACTTTGTAGGAGTGCGAACCCTTTCCATAACCAAGAATAAAACCTTCATGTGCTTTCGGTGCAAATTTTGACGTGTGATGTGGATCCTTGATCCAGCACATAGCACCAAATACTCTGAAGTAACTTAAATTTGGCTTCTTACCAGTTAGGAGCTCATAGGATGTTTTCTTCAGAAGCTTGTGAAGATAGACACGGTTGATGATGTGGCAAGCAGTGTCAATGGCTTTAGGCCAGAACTTCCATGGAGTTCGAGCCATCTCAATGAGAGTTATGTTCTTGTGCTCTACGATGCCATTCTGCTGAGGTGTATAAGGAGCAGAGAACTCATGAGTGATACCCAGTGTATCCAGATAGAGGTCGAGGCCGGTGTTCTTGAACTCAGTGCCGTTGTCGCTTTTGATGTGCTTGATCTTGACGCCATAGTTCGTCATGGCACGATTGGCAAAGCGTCTGAAGACATCCTGCACTTCAGTCTTGTAGAGGATTATATGCACCCAAGTGTATCTAGAGTAATCATCAACAATGACGAAGCCATAGAGGCAAGCAGTAGCAGTGAGAGTAGAGTAATGAGTAGGGCCGAATAAGTCCATGTGGAGCAGCTCAAAGGGTTGAGATGTAGTCATGATTGTCTTCGAGGGATGCTTGGCCCTAGTCATCTTTCCAGCTTCACAGGCGCCACACAGATGGTCCTTCTTGAACTTGACGCCTTCGATGCCCACGACATGCTTCTTCTTTGCGAGAGTGTGCAAGTTCTTCATGCCAGCATGTCCTAGCCTTCGATGCCAGAGCCAACATTCTGAAGCCTTTGCTAGAAGACATACGGCCATCTGTGGTCCTATTGAGAAATCTACCATATATAGATCATCTTTCCGATACCCTTCAAAGACTAGAGACTTGTCAGATTCCATTAGTACAAGGCATCAATATTTTCCAAATAGCACAATCATGTTTAAGTCACAAAGCATTGAGACAGACATTAATTTGAAACCAAGGGATTCAACAAGCATCACTTTATCCATGTGCTGATCCCTTGATATTGCAACTCTGCCTAGACCCAATACATTGCTTTTACCAGTGTCAGCAAATGTGATGTGACTTTTGTCTGATGGACGTAGCATTGAACCCATCAGAAGACTTCGATCGCCCGTCATGTGGTTAGTGCATCCACTGTCCATAATCCATTCTGAAGTACGAGGTGTCATAGCCTACAGTGCAGTTTGGGGGATAGGCTTCACCAAGCGAGTTGCGAAGCATAAACATTTGACGAACAAGTGGAACATGAAAATTCAGATCTTGGTTAGGATAGATAGGATGAGTATCAAGGAATCCTAGAATGAAGTACATAGTAAGACCATTTGGGCATTTTATCTTGCGCCCACAAGATGTTTAAGGTCCCCAGCATTAGTTTTGGACGCCTTTGATTTCCGACTGGAGACCTTTCCCTGCAAAAGAGAGTTAAGTTTTCTTAACCACCCACATTTTCAGGGGTGGCTTAGAAGCAATGAGTCTAAGTGCAGCATCTGAGAATTTCGGCTTTGGAGCCCTAGTAAATAGCCTTGCAGGAGGTGAATAATACTCATAGGAATAAGCAGAAAAATTCTTTGTTCTATGAACATAGCGATTTGAGGAAACACGCTCATATTCATGGGTTTGAGTATGATTTCCCTGCAAAACATTGACGTTAGGGTGACTCAGATGAGTCCTCGGCCTGTATGAAGCTTTTGGACCATATGAAGCCTTTGGTATGGGATTTGTCTTCTTCACAGGTGGTGTCACGATGACATTCACTGGAAGATTCTCAAGACAGCTTTTAGGAACCCATATCTTCTTCATAGGTGGCCCATTCCTGCAGTTAGTACCAATATACCTGGCAAACACTTCACCATTCTGATTCTTAAACAGTTTATAGTTTGCATCAAAGGATTCATCAATGATAATGGGGTTAGCACAAGTGAAACCGGACAAGGTGGATGGATCTACTGGAGGTTCCTTTGCAGCAACCCATGTGGTTTTGGGGTACTGCTCAGGCTTCCAGTACGACCCATCAACATGCATTTTCCTCTCGAACCCAACACCCTCTTTCCTAGGGTTTCGGTTCAGAATCTGCTTTTTGAGGACATCACATAGTGTCTGATGCCCTTTGAGACTTTTGTACATCCCTGTCTCAAGCAGTGTCTTCAACCTGGCATTCTCATCAGCAATAGTAGTGGTATCCTCAGCAGAGGGGTTACTTACCACACCAACAATTAAAGATATTGCAACAGTAGAAGAAGTAGAACATTCAGCGACAGAAGCAGCGTTATCACGCTCAATGCATTTTAGGCAAGGTGGTTCAAATCCTTTCTGAGCGGGACTGATCTGTTGAGCGCGAAGTGACTCATTCTCCTTTTGAAGATCTTCATGATCCGATCTCAATTTCTCAAGTTCCTACTTCCTTTGAAGATAATCATAGGAAAGCTTTTCATGAGAAGTTGTGAGCGATTCATGTCGACCTTCAAGCTCCTGGTACTTAACATGAAGATTTTTATGTCTTCAGTTAAGTACTGAGACTTGGTCATTTCCACGTCCAACAGGTCATCGCTTTTGTCTAACAGTTTTTGAGTATGTTCCATAGCTTTCTGTTGTTCAGTTGCAATTTTAGCAAGTGTTTTGAAGCTAGGTTTGGATTCACCATCAGAGTCATCTTCACTAGATGTTTGAAAGTAAGCATCGCGTGATTTTACCTTGGCACCACGTGCCATGAAGCAATAGGTGGGAGGTGAGTCGTCCTCGTCATTATCATCAGCGTTGGTGACGAAGCCATTGTCTTCGATGTTGAAGATGGACTTGGCGACGTAGGCTGTAGCTAGAGCCAGACTCGCAACACACGAGCCAGACTCCCCCTCATACTCCACCTCCGCCTCCTCAGAAGCTGACTCCTCCTCTGATTCCATTTCCTTGCCAACAAAAGCACGGGCCTTGCCAGATGAGCTCTTCTTGTGTGACGAAGATCTAGAAGAAGACTTGGAAGAAGACTTTGAGGATTTCTTCTTCTTCTTGTCATCAGAATCATATTATTTGCTCTTCTTATTCTTCTTATTCTTCTCATTGTCCCACTGTGGACACTCAGAGATGTAGTGACCAGGTTTCTTGCACTTGTGACAGGTTCTCTTCTTGTGATCATAGGCAGAAGCTTCATCATTCCTTGAGCTAGATCGTGAAGACTTTCTGAAGCCTTTCTTCTTGGTGAATTTCTGGAACTTCTTCACAAGCATAGCAAGCTCCTTTCCAATATCTTCAGGATCACCAGAACTGTAGTCAGATTCTTCTTCAGATGAGGAACCAGCTGCCTTTGCCTTCAAAGCTCGAGTTCGGCCATAGTTGGGGCCATAGATATCTCGTTTCTCAGATAGCTGGTACTCATGTGTGCTGAGCCTCTCAAGTATGTCAGACGGATCGAGAGACTTGAAATCAGGGCATTCTTGTATCATCAGGGCTAAGGTGTCAAATGAGCTGTCAAGTGATTTCAGTAGTGTCTTCACTATCTCATGCTTCGTGATCTCAGTGGCGCCGAGTGCTTGGAGCTCATTTGTGATATCAGTGAGGCGATCAAACGTGAGCTGGACATTCTCGTTGTCGTGTCTCTTGAAGCGGTTGAAGAGGTTGCGGAGAGTACTGATACGTTGATCTCGCTGAGTTGAGATGCCTTCATTGACCTTGGAGAGCCAGTCCCAGACTAGCTTCGACGTTTCCAGAGCACTCACACGGCCATACTATCCTTTGGTAAGGTGACCACATATGATGTTCTTGGCGGTAGAGTCCAGTTGAATAAACTTCTTGACATCAATAGGGGTGACACCTTCACCAGTCTTGGGAACGCCGTTCTTGACGACATACCATAGATCGACATCAATGGCTTCAAGATGCATGCGCATCCTATTCTTCCAGTAGGGATATTCAGTGCCATCAAAGATGGGGCATGCAGCGGAGACTTTGATTATCCCTGCAATCGACATAGCTAAACTCCAGGTGGTTAAACTGAATCACACAGAACAAGGGAGTACCTTGCTCTGATACCAATTGAAAGGGCTAGTGATCGACTAGAGGGGGGGTGAATAGGCGATTTTTATGAACATCTTCAAAACTTGGGAGTTTCGAAGACAAACAATATAAACAACACTATTCGAATGCAGCTGAAGGTAGACTACACTAGACAAGCCATAGTCAAGTATTCAATGAAGTGAAAGCACGAAGACTAATAGCAGCTAGGTAGTAAAGATCAGGATGGAAGATAGTATGAAGCCAATCAGAACAGGTAGTCACATAGTGAAGTCAAACAGATAATGCAAGCAGGCAATGACTTCACGAAGACAAACTGTAAGTAAAGAGAAGTAAGAGATAGAACCAGTGGCTTCAGAAGGACAGGGATTTGTTCGACCAGTTCCAGTTGCTGTGACAACTGTACGTCTGGTTAGGGAGGCTGAGATTCAACTCAGAAGACTGCGTCTTCACCTTATTCCCCTTGAGCTAAGGACACCTAGTCCCCGCCCAATCACTCTGGTAAGTCTTCAAGGTAGACTTCCGAACCCTCACAGACTTCGTTCACCGGCAATCCACAATGACTCTTGGATGCTCAGAACACGATGCCTAACCGGCTGGAGGATTCACAGTCCTCAAGTGTAACAAGTCTTCAGATCACGCGGACAGAAAGACTTCAGTGATGCCAAACACTCTTTGGGCTCTGGGTGGTCTGGGCTTTGTCCTCGCAAGGATTCTCTCTCGAAAGCTTCGGCGGTGGGTTGCTCTCAAATGACAAAAGCCGTGTACTAACTCTGAGCAGCCACCAATTTATGGTGTAGGGAACTAGATCCATAATCATCCCGATGGCTCCCACCCCCACGCCGCCACCCTAACCCTAGCCACCCACCACCACCGGCAATCTCCACGTCCCACCGTGGGTGTTGCCATCTAATCGGGCCATCCTCTCCGGCATAACCTCCTCTCTCTGATGGTTATTATCTTCCTCATGGCGGTCTATGCTGCGATCTCCATGGGTTTGGACTTCACCCCGGGTATGAAGTTGTCCCAAGAGATTCAACGCACCTTCGGCAGATCGGTTCATCCATCGAAGGACACGGGGCACTTCATCATGGTGGTCTCCTTTGCCAGGCATTCTTTTCGTCTGGATGAGGAGAATGTTGGTCTGGCGTTGGAATCTGCTCTTGGAGGTTACTGTTCTCAGCTCAAGGTATCTTTCCTTAGCAATGGTGTTTTCTCGTTCAATGTTTCATGCAAAGAGGTGGGTTTTTTTATTCTGCATCAACGAAGCTTTGTTTGCCCTCAATTCAAGTGCTATTTCCACCTTTGGGGCCATGGGGGTCCGGATTGGGAGAAAGAGTTTAGATCCTGGCAATTTGACTGCCAGCAGGAATGGATCTTAGTGAGCCCCTCCAAACGTAGGGCTGCCATGGGTATGGAGGCTATGCATCATCGCCCTAGTAAATCTTCCCTTCATTCTGGCCATCCATCCAGTGATCCCAAGAAGAGGTTGCGTTTTGCGACGTTCATTAATTATCCAGCTCGTAAAGGTTATAGTTATAATCCTACACGCATAGATATCCAGACGATCCGCGAAGCTGGTTATGCTGTAGAATCACATGTGGCTGGTTCACTAAGCCCTACATTGTTAACCCCTGCTTCGCCGGAAAGTTCATCGGCGACGGTGGCGAGCCCTTTGATTCAGTTTGGGTCGATCCCGTCATCCCCGGACAAGATCAATTCTGTTGGCGGCAACTCCGGATCCTCAGGAACCTTCAAATTTGTTGGACCGGATTTTGGGGAATCGTCTCCCTCGGCCCAAGCCAGCCCGATAACACCGTCCCGGCAAGTGGGCTCCCTATTAAGGCCCATTGTTCTTTCGGATGATGAGACCGACGCGTCTCCGCTGGATTTTTTTGAGTCGCCCTCTCCACAGAATATTACCAAAGGTTTACAGAGTTTTGATGATATGATTGAAGACATGGCTGCAAGCTACTGGGATTGTCAGAACTGTTTGGGCATGGGCAGGGTGCGGTGCAGGTTATGTTTTTGTTCTGGTCACATTAAAAAGAATTGTTCCGGTCAGCCGCCTGACACATCCATCTGCGTCCCCAAAATCCCATCGAGCGGCTTTGGAGCTCGCGCCAACAGGTAAGACTCGCTTGCCTCTTTGGTTTCCAATACAATTGCAACACCGCAGCAAAAACCCCAATCGTCTCCCTGTCCTTCGCCGCGACCCAGCTCCCCTCCTTCACCGCCCCAATCTGACGCTCCGTCACCTGCATCGCCTCCCACCACCTCGCCGCTTCAGGATAGGCAACCAGCTTCCCCAATGGCGGTGTATGCCATTGACCCTCATCGCTTCCTCCCTACGGGCTTTGATGTGGTTGATGGTGGTGAGGACAGGCTGCCACGCACCTACTACTCACCTGCGGTTCCGCCACCACGGCGGCACGAGCAGTTCATGGTGGCGATCGTCGAGCCCCTTCCTCCGGCTCACTTGGTGGCAATCCGCCGAGAGCAGGTTCTGAACTTTCTGACACAAAACATGCAAGTTCCTGTCCTCTCTACTTAGACTTGGTTCCAAGGGGTGGGTTTATTTGAGATGGAAGATCCTGTGGTGCGTGCCTCCTTCACACAGCATGCACCTTTCCCGCTGGGTCTGGATGCAGAGGGCGATGAGTTTTTCATCAGATTTATTCCGCACAATCAGGGGGAAGGATTTCAAGCTATCCAGGGTCATAGGACTGGTTGGTTGATGTTCATTGGAGTGCCATTGGACTATAGGAATACAACTAACCTAGCGGAGATTGTTGGCACGTTTGGCCAATTTCATTACTGGAATGACACTGATCGTCGCAAGGTCCGGTCTGTGGTCAGATGCTCTTTCCCTGATAATGCGCTCGTTCCACGCTCGGTCGTCTTCAGAGATTTTGCAACTTGGGGAGGTGCTGTCGTTTCTTGGACTGCTGGCTGTTATATCTTAACTGGTGAGTTTGCAGAGGCAGTTATACCTGCGGATGAGGACCCAATGTCGTTGGATGGAAACCCCCATCCCATGCCAGGGGTAAATCCACTGCAACCTTTCTGGGCGATGCCACCCTACCCTGATCTGGGCTGGAATGCAGTGCCCCACAATCATCCGCAACCTTTTGATGGAAATCATATCAATGGAGGACATGCGGATCAGCAGGCGGATGGTTGGGGTGCTTGGGAGCAGCCCGAGGACCTGCGGCAGCAAGCTCAGGTGAATGAGCAAGTTCAGGATCAGAACTCTATGATCCTCAACCCATCCTTGGATTTTGATGATAATGGAGTGGATATGGAGGAAGTACAGCAGCCCCAGCCCCACCCAGTTATGCCAATGGATCCCATCCATCTCGGAATTGTGAGAATTGTGTATGGCCCGATGCTGCCACCTGAGATGATCTGGGCAAGATCGTTTTTGTCCCTTCTGCCGGATTTTCTCATCAAGAAGGTGCCATCTGCTCTGCCAGAGTTTTTCTTGCCGCCGTCAGTTCTCTCTCTGGGCCAGTTGAAGCCTGATCAAGAGAAGCGGTTGTCCCTCCTCCTTCAGGGGCCGCCTATGCCAGCACGCAGATCTTCAGTCGTTATTCAGGAAATATCAAATGCTATTGATTCATCTTTGGTCACTCCAAGTCTTCCTGACGCAGTTCCATCTTCAGACAGCAGGATTGCAGACTCTGACTTTCTATTCTCGGCCACTAAACCACCTGCAGAATCTGTGCTTGGGAAGCGGCAGCATGGGGGGAAGCGTGCTCGTCGTGTCGCACCTATTTCTGCTACTCCAGATTTCTCCACGAGGAGAATGACTAGAAGCTGTGTTAAATCTTCAGGTCTCAAAACTATCTCTGCAGTCCTGGTTAAACCATCACCCAAGAGGCGACCAAGAGGGAAGAAGCTGAAGATATCTGAAGAGGAGCCCATGGAGCAGGCTCGGATGCCACCGGATACCCCAATTCCGTTTATGCAGGCGGTCGGCCATGCCTTGGGCATCCCAGCTGGGGATCTGACAAAGGAGAAGCTTATGGATCCCTCTAAGAAGTCTGAAGAAGATGCAGTTTCCAATGATGAGTGATTATCAGTACTTCTCTATGATGTGGTGGTGGTGTGTTGTGGGCCTAATTGACTTTGCATTTTGTGGCCCATGGTTATCTCTTTTCTGTTTTTTTATATCTAAGCACCGCCGGCAGTTTATGGGTTTATCGTGTATGGATGTTTTGAACCTTGTGGCTTTTGGAGCTGCACTGTTAAGCAGTGGGCTGGATTATTCCCTCTATATAGTTTTTCATGGCTAGTACATCATATCGTAACTGGCGTGTTTTGCGCTGGAATGTCCGTGGTATGAATTCTGTGGCCAGACAGAGAGATGTTAGAGCGAAAATTGAGGAGAGTCAGTGCTCAATTGTGTGTCTTTAGGAAACCAAATGCGAGGAGTTTGACATTAGGACGATTAGAACCTTCTGCCCGCGGCAGTTTGATCATTTTGCTTTTGCTCCCTCACTAGGTGCATCTGGTGGTATTCTTGTCATCTAGAATTCAGGTGTCTTCACTGGCACACTCATTGAGATCCAAAGATTCGGTGTTGTGGTCTCTTTTACTTCGGTGCACAATGCTGAGACCTAGACCTTAGTGTCCGTTTATGGGCCTTGTGATGGGCCTCTTCGAGATGATTTTGTTCACTGGCTTTATCATCTGACTATCCCTCCTACTGAACATTGGCTTCACCTCGGGGATTTCAATTTTATAAGGTCCGTGGATAATAGAAACCTGTCCGGGGAAATGTTAATGATATTTTCCTTTTCAATGAGATAATTGGTCATTTGGGTCTCTTGGAGTTGCCCTTGAAAGGGAGAAGTTACACATGGTCTAATATGCAGGAAAACCCTCTGCTCGAACAACTTGATTGGTTCTTCACAACTTCAGATTGGATTTCCATTTATCCAAACACTGTGGTACTCCCCCTAGCGAAAACATCGTCTAATCATGTGCCATGCGTGGTTTCCATTGACACAACTATTCCAAAAGCCAGGGTTTTTCGTTTTGAGAATTATTGGGTTGACATGCCAGGTTTTATGGATTGTGTAAGCGGTCTTGGGAGGCTCTGTTTTTTTCTAACTTGTCTGCGGCTGCAATTATCTCCCGAAAGTTCAAACGACTGAGAATGGACCTCAAAGTGTGGAGCAAAAACATCTCCCACATTAAAAGGCTGACTTTGAATTGTGCCAAGGTAATTCTGCATTTTGATGGGCTTGAGGAATGGAGGCCACTCACAACTCCGGAGTTTAATTTCAGAAAGATAGTTAAGTTACACCATGAGAACTTGCTGCGTATCCATTACATTTATTGGAAACAGCGGTGTACAATCAGATATATCAAGGTGGGGGAGGAAAATTCAAAGTTCTTTCATGCAATGGCCTCAGAAAGATTGAGAAAAAATGCAATTTCTAGTCTTAGGGTTGATGGGAATGATCCAATCTCAGATCATACACAAATGGCTAGAATTTTGTGGTCCTCCTTTAAGAATAGGATGGGTCATGCTCAGGGCATTAACATGGGATTTGATCTCCCACGGTTGATTGAACCAGTGGAAGGGCTTGATGTACTCTCTGCTCCTTTCTCACAAGAGGAAATAAACAAGGTTTTAAAGGATCTGCCCACTGACAGAGCACCTGGACCGGATGGCTTTAATGGCATGTTTATTAAGAAATGCTGGCCTATCATTGAACAGGATTTTTTGCGGCTCATACAGGCTTTTTATGATGGACAGATATCTTTGGAGAACATCAATGGCTCACTCATCACCCTTATTCCTAAGATGATTTCTCCTCAAGGGCCTGATGATTTCAGGCCCATTTCCCTTACAAACAGCTATCTGAAGTTCCTCACCAAACTGTTGGCAAATAGATTACAGAAGGTAATTTTGCAATGCATCCATAAGAACTAGTATGGATTTTTGAAAAGTAGGTCCATTCAGGATTGCCTTGCATGGGCATTTGAGTACATACATCAATGCAAGAAGTCAAAGAGACCAATCATAATCCTTAACCTGGACTTTGCCAAGGATTTTGATACAGTGGAGCATGAGGTAATTTTACAAGTCCTTCATCATAAAGGTTTTGATAGCAAGTGGATTGCTTGGGTTAGAGAGATTCTGTCATCCGGGGCATCTTCTGTTTTACTAAATGGCATTCCAGGGAAGCAATTTAAATGTAAGTGTGGGGTCAGACAGGGTGATCCTTTGTCACCTCTCCTTTTTGTTATTGCTGCTGATCTGTTGTAGTCTGTGGTCAACCAAATGATGGCTCAAGGGTCTCTGACACTCCCAATCCCATCCTACCCAATTATCCAGTATGCAGATGACACAATCATCATTCTGCCTACTGTGGAGGAACAATTGGTGGCTCTTAAGAATATTTTGGCTGTGTTCCAACAGTCTACTGGTCTCAAGGTGAATTTTGCCAAGTCCTCTATGATACCTTTGAATATATCTAATGATGAGGCCCTCAGGTTGGCTGCTCTTCTGGGTTGCAAGTTAGGAGAACTCCCTTTCACTTATCTTGGTCTACCCCTTGGTACCACCAGACCTAGAATTGTGGATCTCCTCCCTCTTGTGGATAATATAGAAAGAAGGCTATCTGCTAGTTCTGCCATGCTCAACCAGGGCTCTAGGTTGCAGCTGTTGACTTCAGTCTTAACTTCCATGCCAATTTATTTCCTCTGCACCTTGCATATACCTCTGGGCATCATTAAGCAGTTGGATAGAATTTTCAGGCAATGTCTTTGGAGAGGGAATACAGATACACCTAAACAATCTCTGGCAGCTTGGGACCTGGTTTGCAGGCCTAAAGATAAGGGTGGGCTGGGTATTCTCAATCTAAATATCCAGAATCAGGGGCTGCTTATGAAACATCTGCATAAATTCTTCAATAAGCATGATGTTCCTTGGGTATCTTTAATTTGGGATTCCTACTATGACAACATTGTCCCTCAGGCAACTGTATTGACTGGCTCCTTCTGGTGGAGGGATGTTTTCAAGCTAAATGATTCTTACGGGGCCATTGCTTCTGTTCATATTAACATGGGGGACACTGCTTTGTTCTGGCATGATGCATGGCATGTGGCTGGTTCTTCCTTGCCCCTAGTAAGGAGGCTTCCTAGATTGTTCTCTTTTGTGATTGATGATAAGGTCTCAGTCAGGGATGTGCTTCAGACCCAGGACCTTTTTTTCATGTTTTATCTGCCCATCTCCCAAGAAGCTGCTGCAGAGCTAACAATTCTAGAAGGTAGGCTGCTAAACTTGCAAAGAGATCCTCTACTTCCTGATCAGTGGGTGTGGCCTTCCAAATATGGGTCTTTTTCGGCCAAAGGGTTCTATACTATCATGCACTCCCATATGCCCACTATTATGCCATGCAAATGGTTATGGAAGAGCAGATGCACAATGAAGATTAAAGTCTTTGGTTGGTTATTGTTCTTTGATAGACTCAACACCAAAGATATGCTGGTTCGAAGACACTGGAGGTCCCAAGCTGAGGATAATCTTTGTGTTATATGTAATGCTTATGTCCATGAGGATAGATCTCGTTTGTTCTTCCGGTGCAATTTCAGCTCCACAGTGTGGAATTACCTCCAGATTGACTGGTCCCAGGGGTCTAATACCCAGGAGTGTGTTTCCAGTGCCAGAACCAGTTTTGGACAACCTTTTTTCTTTGAGGTGATGCTCACAGCAGCATGGAATATTGGGATCCTCAGAAATGGGAGGATCTTTAGGGGAGAGCAGGCTCGTTTTGCCACTTGGAGGTGCAATTTTGTACATGATATCCTTCTTTTGTCTCACAGACTTAACAGTAGTGTTAGAGCTCAACTTTTAGCCTAGGTCAATGCCCTTCTGTAAATATAGGTTAGCATCAGCTGAACTTGGGTCATCCTTTGTAACTCTAGGTAAGTTCTAGATAGGATTCTTTTTGTTTTGGCACTTTCTCAGTGCTTTGTATTTTGCTGGACTTTCTCTTTTTCTAATAAAATGGGCTGTGGGGTTTTACCCCACAGTAAATATTCAAAAAAAATTATGGTGTAGGGGATGGGCTATTTATAGCCACTGGGCAACCCGACCGGATTTGTCCGAAATGACCCTGGGTCACTAAGGAACTGACACGTGTCGCAACGGTCAGATTTCAAACACACGCGGTAGCTTGGCTTGGGCTACAAGTAAAGCTGACTCATCCAACTCTGGATAAGATTTTCTCTCATTGTCTTCGCTCAAAGACATAGGATTTGGTTGAGCATCACTTCAGTCACTCTGACTTTATTCACTTGGACCCCACTTAACAGTGCGGTGGTTCCTATGACTCAACAAAGAAGAAAGGAGAACAACGAAACAACTAAGTCTTCGCGCTCCATAGTCTTCACTCAATGTCTTCTCATGTCATAGTCTTCAATGTGAATGGCTTCACAGACCACCATTGTCTTCAATGTCTTCACACATTTTTAGGTGTCATCTCCGGTAGGTAAACCGAATCAATGAGGGACTACTACCTGTGTTATCCTGCAATTCTCACAAACACATTAGTCCCTCAACCAGGTTTGTCATCAATACTCCAAAACCAACTAGGAATGGCACTAGATGCACTTACAATGAGGAACTTGTAGACACTCGCAAATAAGAAACATGTCGTAGGCATCGAGGGTGTCAAGTTCAAGAAGGATCATCTATGTGGTGCCTGCGAAGCTGGAAAGATGACAAGGGCCAAGCATCCCTCGAAGACAATCATGACGACATCTCGTCCCTTCGAGCTGCTTCACATGGACTTATTTGGCCCTACTCACTACTCTACTCTCACTACCACTGCTTGCCTATATGGCTTCGTCATTGTTGATGATTACTCGAGATATACATGGGTGCATATAATCCTCTACAAGAATGAAGTGCAGGATGTCTTCAGACGATTTGCCAATCATGCCATGACGAACTATGGCATCAAGATCAAGCACATCAGAAGTGAAAATGGCATAGAGTTCAAGAACACCAGCCTCGACACTTATCTTGATACGTTGGGCATCACTCATGAGTTTTTAGCTCCATACACACCTCAGCAGAATGGCATCATGGAGCGCAAGAACAGAACCCTCATTGAGATGGCTCGGACGATGCTTAATGAGTACAAGACTCCAAGGAAGTTCTGGCCTAAAGCCATTGATACTGCATGCCATGTCAGCAACCGTGTTTATCTTCACAAGCTTCTAAAGAAGACATCCTATGAGCTCCTAACTGGTAAGAAGCCAAACGTTAGTGTCAGTGTCAAAACCGGCGGATCTCGGGTAGGGGGTCCCGAACTGTGCGTCTAGGCGGATGGTAACAGGAGACATGGGACACGATGTTTTTACCCAGGTTCGGGCCCTCTCGATGGAGGTAATACCCTACTCCTGCTTGATTAATATTGATGATATGGGTAGTACAAGAGTAGATCTACCACGAGATCATAGAGGCTAAACCCTAGAAGCTAGCCTATGGTATGATTATTGTTCGTCCTACGGACTAAAACCCTCAGGTTTATATAGGCACCGGATAGGGTTAGGGTTACACAGAGTCGGTTACAATGGTAGGAGATCTACATATCTGTATCGCCAAGCTTGCCTTCCACGCCAAGGAAAGTCCCATCCGGACACGGGACGAAGTCTTCAATCTTGTATCTTCATAGTCCAGGAGTCCGGCCAATGGTGATAGTTCGGCTATCCGGACACCCCCTAATCCAGGACTCCCTCAGTAGCCCCCGAACCAGGCTTCAATGATGATAAGTCCGGCGCATTGATTGTCTTCGGCATTGCAAGGCGGGTTCTTCTCTGAATTCCATATACTTGTCGAAACAGTGTCCGGCTTCTGATAAACGCTGCGCTCCTTGGCTTCCACGCCCAATAATGGCCATCTTCCACGTGTTTGAATGAATGCGAAAAGCCAGGGTATTTTTACACTTACCCCCCTAGCTGCACAAATGAGCCGCCCATAAAAGGGGCGAGGATCTAGATCTGAGTCACACCATCCCCCCTCCGCAAGCCTTCATCGGAGCGCCTTTGACAAAAACCCATTCCATCATGGACAGTCGACGTGGCTCCTCCTCTCGCGCTCCCAGCCCTCAGCCTGGAAATTGGGAGAGATGCTCAGTCCCGCATAGCGAGCTAGTTATACTCCAAACCAAGGGATTTCTTCCCCCGGCCTTCATGGTTCCAGTTCGAGCTGGACTTGCCACCTACAAGGGCGGAAAGCAAGCGGAGAGTGTCCCCGATCCCTCTAAAGGAGAGCGGGTGTGTTTTGTCTCTTATCTAGTAAGAGGACTCTGATTTCCAATTCGTCCGTTTCTCCGGGGGCTCTTGGAGTTCTACGGCCTCCAGTTGCACCACCTTACGACTGCCTCCATTTTGCACATCGCGGGCTTCGTGGCCCTTTGCGAACTGTTCTTGGGCATCGAGGCTCATTTTGCGCTGTGGAAGAGATTATTCTGCCTAGTACCCCGTTCTCATGAGGGGTCAATATATCAAGTGGGCGGAGCCGAACTATGGCGCATCGCCGGGACCGAATACTTATCCGGAACCCCAAAGAAGGTGTCCGAGGACTGGCCCTCGGAATGGTTTTACATGGAGGACGTCCCACTGCCGGATCCTGTTCGGATCGGCCTTCCGGAGTTTAGCAACGCTCCTCTGAAGAAGCGCCTAAGCTGGCGCCCGCGGAGCCCCCAGAGGGAAAATGACCGGGACGTTCTTTACTTGATGAGCCGAATAAGATTACTGGCTCATGCCAGATTGACCATGATTGGAGTCATGGCAATCTGCATTATGAGGGGAGTGCAGCCGCTCCAATATAGGGGCCACCCCATGTGGGACTTCAACGGGGAGGACGATGCCACCCGCCATGGCCGCAAAGGGCCGGGATCGGTCACCGAACTGGTGAAGACCTTGTCCGCCATGTACAAAGGGGAAGAGGAGGATTTTCTCCGCGTCAGTCCACTGAGCGGGTTTTCTTCGAATAATCCTCGAAGTTGGGTAAGCAAATATCTTTGTGGCCTATCCAATCCATGTTCCCGTGGTTAAATATCTCATTTCATGGTTTCTATGCAGGAACTGCGCCAGGCCGTGGAGAAGATACACAGCCCGCCCCCACAACCCGAGGATCCGGAACGGTCCCTCGATCCGGCCTCCGAAGAGGACCCGAATATAAAGGTGGAGCTGATCGACGGGGTGTTCCACCAACTTAGCATCGACAATGCTTTGGTTGCCATTACAGCCGACTACCCCGGATTATTTCCGGCCTCCCAGGTAACCGTGACCGAAGTCCGGATACCATGACCCACCCGTGCTTTACTTCTAATCACCACGTATTTGATGGTGTTTCGCAGGGGGTGCCTTCAAGGCAGGAGGCCGAGCCCGCGGTGGCTAGCCAACAAGGGGCAGTACGGCCCCGCAGTCTAAAAAGAAGTGCGGTCCGGATCGAAACTCCGCCGCAACGGTCTGGCACGTCACCATATTCCCAGGATTGATTCCTGGAAGGCATACTAATGCTGGTGCTCTTTTCAGGAAAAAGAGCGCTCGCCGGACTGAGTCCGGAGAGGTTGCCAATCGAACCTCCGTCAGCCAGGCTCCAAAGCCGGGTCCAGAAGCGGAGGCGAGCACGAGGCGTGCGTCGGATGCTCCTTCGATAGAGGATGCCGACAGACTGTCCGCCACTAACTCCGAGGTGGAGAGCGCCATGAATCACAGGCGCCGCCGGACAGTTCTTCGTGACGCATGTTTCTCCCAAGAGGCCTTGAATGCCTTCAATTCGGGAGATGCGCACCTCCGTGCCACTCAAGATGGTCTAGCCAGAGCCACGGAGCAGTATGTAAAGGACATACGGGTAAGGAATTTTGACAGCTATATATGCCAGTAGCCCCCGAGACTTAAAATAGTTAGGATAATTGATTTAAGGATCATTTGGAATGCGGGTTTTTACCGAAAAGAATACCCGACTGTCCCAGGAGCTTGAAGAATGCAAGGCCCAACTTGAGGCCGCACTAGCCACTACAGGGGGAGCCACAGAGACCCCCTCTGGTAATATATGCTTCAAAAGATAAATAGTTTATGAAGCGCGGCGTGTGTGTAAATCTGACAATAATATTGCAGATGGCGCCGGACTAGATCCGGACAAGCAATAGCTCCTGCGCCAGCTAAAGGCCGGCGAGAGCGTGCTTACGAGGGTGCGGCAGGAGAAAAATAACCTCCAAGATGCCAACACCCAACTGGGTGAGGAACTAAAGGATGTTCGTGCCCAGTTGTCTGACTCCGTAAAGGAGAATCGACGGCTTCGTCGCGGCATTTTCAGTAAGTGCTTGAACGAACTTTGAAAGAGTTCGGCGAGGAAGGCTTCTAACATAAACATGTATGTAGGTTTGCTCACAGGTCGTCCTGAGGAGGAGATGCCCAGTTCTTTGGGTGATCTTCTTCCCGAACTGCGTTAGCTGCACGAACGAGTTCGGCAGGTGATGAAAGGCGTCGCCCAGGCCTTGTGGCCATCTATCTCCCTGCCCGAAGGCATTGGGGAGCTGGCAGAGCGGCTTCAAGGAGCACGGTGGCACTTCCGACTATGGAAGATATCGGCCTGCCGTCAAGGCGCCAGGGAGGCCTGGGCGATGGTAAAGACACGGTACACGAAGGCTGACCCAAACCACATGGCCGAGGTCGGACCTGTGGGGCCTGATGGGAAGGAGATCCCTGTAAGCTTAGTGTACGGCCAAGTAGAATTGGCCGCCAAGTATTCCCAGCAAGATTGTAAATTAGATAGCCTATTAGATGGCATTGAGGAGGAATACAATTAGTCGAGTTGACTATGTAATTGAATATGACATGAAAAAATGTCTTCTAGCCAGATTGTAGATCGTTTGTCATAGCGGACCTTTTCGCTTCGACCTCGGGACCCAATAGTCCGGAGTGTGTCCGAATACCCTCGTGGTTATGTAAGAACCGGGGCATGCATGGAGACAAGGCGTAGGGGTCATTATTGCTGTATCAGACAAGTGCCCAACTAGTTATGTTATATTACATGGATAGTAAGAAACATCTTCCAGGGAGAATAGTTCCGTTAAGGGTTCCTTTCGCTGGGAGGCATGCCCTAAAGTGCATGTCCAAACTGCTAAGAAAGCAGAAAATCATCTGGGGGCAGATGGATAAATAGTTAAAAATCATCTTTCAGTTCACTGACTGAATATTCCCTTAAGAACGCTAGCTTTCGGCTTCACCCAGTCTGAGGTACACATCCGGCTGACCCGGCAGTAACAATCGCAGAGGTGCTCCCTTTACCACCTAGCCGAACAATCGGGAACATAGGGGTAAGCACAGGAGCCAGGCAACCCAGCTTGGCCAAAACTTAAGTCATATCGATGCATATAATGGTGAGTAAAAGGTACATGCGGAAGTTTGACACATGTGTTGGGCATGAAGCCCGTATAAATAAGCTTCTGTTAAAGAAGCCCCCAGGTATAATGAGCGCGGACAGCGTGTCAAATATGTGCGAACAAAGCGCAAACGAGCCTCTAAAGGCTTCAAGAAGAAGGAGGAGGAAGGAGAGAAATAAAAGAAAGCAAAAATAGAAAATGTGGACGGAGGAAGGAGACGAACTTGGAGTCTGGCGCTTAGGCGTAGAATCTTCGTAGACGGGCTGCGTTCCATGGGTTCGGCTCGAGTCGGTTATCCAATGCGTTTCGCAGACGGTATGCTCCGCCGGTCAGGACCTGGTCGATGATGAAGGGACCTTCCCATTTGGGCTTGAGTTTGTCCTTTTTCTTGTCCGGCAGGCGTAGAACTAGTTCGCCAACGTTGTAAGCTTTGGCCCGTACTTCCCTGCTTTGATATCTTCGAGCCTGCTGTTGATAAAATGCGGAGCGAGCTTTTGCCATGTCGTGCTCCTCCTCCAATGCGTCCAAACTGTCCTGCCGATCGAGCTCGGCTTCTCTTTCTTCATACATGTGCACGCGAGGTGAGTCATGAATTATGTCGCAGGGCAAGACTGCCTCTGCGCTGTACACCATAAAAATGGTGTGAATCCGGTAGTACGATTCGGCATGGTCCGCAGCCCCCAGAGTACGGAGTCGAGCTCCTCAACCCAGTGCGTGTTAGATTCCTTGAGGGACCGCACTAGTCTGGGTTTAATGCCACTCATGATTAGACCGTTTGCTCGCTCGACTTGGCCGTTGGTTTGAGGGTGATAGACTGAGGCGTAATCGAGCATGATGCCCATGTTTTTGCACCATAATTTGACCTCATCGGACGTGAAGTTGGTGCCGTTATCAGTGCTGATACTGTGGGGGACGCCGTAACGGTGCACTACCCCTGATATGAAGTCTATCACCGGCCCGGATTCAGCCGTTTTAACAGGCTTGGCCTCTATCCATTTGGTGAATTTATCCACCATGACCAATAGATATTTTTGCTTGTGGGTTCCCCCCTTAAGGGGTCCAACCATGTCAAGCCCCCATACCACGAACGGCCAGGTGATGGGTATAGTTTTGAGGGCGGTGGGTGGCATGTGGCTTTGGTTAGCAAAAAGCTGGCAACCGACGCATCATTGGACTAAATCCTGCGCATCTGCCCGGGCCGTCGGCCAATAAAATCATGTACGGAAGGCCTTGCTACAAGGGACCGGGCTGTGGCGTGGTGCCCACCCAGTCCAGCGTGAATTTCAGCCACGAGGTTTCGCCCTTCCTCTTCGGAGATACACCTTTGAAGGACTCCTGTTGTGCTTTTCTTATAAAGCTCTCCCTCATAGACTTTATAGGCTTTGGATCGTCGTACTATGCAGCGAGCCTCATTTTGGTCTTCGGGGAGTTCCTGCCTAGTTAGGTAGGCTAGGAATGGTTCCGTCCACGGGGCGATAACCGCCATTGTTTCGTGGGCGGAGGGTATTATCTCGTTGGCAGAGCCTCCGATTGTGTCAGAGTGTTCGGCGTCAGGCAGTGCGGTTGGGTCCGGATTGTTATTTCCGGACTCCCCTTCCCATAGTACGGATGGCTTGAACAGCCGTTCCAGGAAGATGTTTGGCGGGACGGCATCGCGTTTTGCGCCGATGCGTGCCAATACGTCCGCCGCCTGGTTGTTATCCCGGGCTATATGATGAAATTCGAGCCCTTCAAACCGTGCTGACATTTTTAGGACCGCATTGCGGTACGCTGCCATTTTCGGATCTTTGGCATCAAAGTCTCCGTTTATTTGAGATATCGCGAGGTTCGAATCCCCGCGCACCTCTAGGCATTTAATGCCCATGGAGACTGCCATCCGGAGGCCGTGCAGAAGGGCCTCGTATTCGGCTGCGTTGTTGGAGTCCGTATACATTATCTGAAGGACGTATTGGACTGTGTCCCCGGTTGGGGATGTCAGGACGACGCCAGCCCCCAGGCCGGCCAACATTTTGGAGCCGTCAAAGTGCATGATCCAATTGGAGTATGCGCCGTACTCTTTAGGGAGTTCGGCTTCGGTCCATTCGGCCACGAAGTCGGCCAAAACCTGCGACTTAATAGCTCGTCGTGGCTTATAGGTTATGTCGAATGGAAGGAGCTCTATGGCCCATTTAGCAATCCGTCCCGTCGCGTCGCAGTTGTTTATAATGGCGTTAAGAGGTACTTCAGAGGCTACCGTTATCGAACGCTCTTGAAAGTAGTGTCGCAGCTTCCGGGATGCCATGAACACCGCGTATGCTATCTTTTGATAATGTGGGTACCGGGACTTGCATGGAGTTAGGACAGTGGACACATAGTAAAGCGGTTTTTGAAGAGGGAACCGGTGTCTGTCCGTTTCTCGTTCGACGACGAGCACCGCGCTGACAACTTGATGTGTTGCAGCGATATATAATAGCATTGGTTCGCCCACGTTGGGCGCGGCCAGGACCGGATTTGTTGCCAATATGGCTTTTATTTCTTCGAGTCCGGCCGTGGAGGCATCTGTCCACTCGAAGTGTTCGGTGCGCCGGAGGAGGCGGTAAAGGGGTAACGCCTTTTCTCCCAAACGGGAAATAAAGCGGCTTAGAGCCGCTACGCATCCAATCAATTTTTGTATTTGTTTGAGGTATTTTGGAATATCCAATTGTGACAGAGCTCGGATCTTGGCTGGGTTTGCTTCAATTCCTCTACCGGACACAATGAAGCCCAGGAGCTTTCCGACTGGAACGCCGAAGACGCATTTTTCCGGATTGAGCTTAATGTCATATTTTCGGAGATTGTCGAATGTGAGCCTCAAGTCGTCTACTAGAGTTTCGACATGCTTGGATTTGACGACCACGTCATCTACATATGCTTCCACTGTTTTACCGATCTGGTTTGCCAGACATGTCTGAATCATGCGCTGATATGTTGCGCCGGCGTTTTTGAGCCCGAAGGGCATTGTGTTGAAGCAGAATGGGCTGTATGGAGTGATGAATGTTGTTGCTACTTGGTCTGGCTCCGCCATCTTGATTTGGTGGTAGCCGGAGTATGATTCGAGGAAGCACAATGAGTCGTGTCTTGATGTAGCGTCGATAATTTGATCAATGCGAGGGAGGGGGAAGGGATCCTTTGGGCAAGCCTTATTAAGGTCTTTGAAATCAACACCTAGGCGCCAGGATTTATCCTTCTTTGGTACCATCACCAGATTTGCTAGCCAGTCCGAATGTTTTATATCTCTGATAAATCCGGCTTCCAGAAGTTTGGCTAGCTCCTCTCCCATGGCATGTCTCTTGGGTTCGGAAAAGCGCCGAAGAGCCTGTTTGACTAGCTTGAATCCTTTTAGGATATTTAGGCTGTGCTCGGCCAGCCGACGTGGGATTCCTGGCATGTCTGAAGGGTGCCAGGCAAAAATGTCCCAGTTTTCTCGTAGAAATTCTCGTAGTGCGACGTCTACATCAGGGTTTAATTGTGCCCCAATGGAGGCCGTCTTTGCAGGGTCCGTTGGGTGGACTTGGAATTTGACTATTTCATCCGCTGGTTTAAAAGAGGTGGACTTGGATCTTTTATCAAGTATCACATCATCCCTGTTCACCGTGGAGCGCATCGCAGTGAGTTCCTCGGCCACTAGGGCTTCGGATAGTGCCTCGAGGGCTAGTGCGGCTGTCTTGTTTTCGGCGCGGAGTGCTATGTTCGGATCACTAGCGAGAGTGATGATTCCGTTAGGTCCGGGCATTTTAAGCTTCATGTACCCATAGTGGGGTATAGCTTGAAAAAATGTGAATGCCTCTCGCCCTAACAAAGCGTGATATCCGCTGCTGAACGGGGCCACTTGAAATGTGACCTCCTCGGACCTGTAATTGTCCGGCGAGCCAAACACTACGTCCAGTGTGATTTTTCCTGTGCAGCATGCTTCCCGGCTAGGGATTATTCCTCTAAAGGTTGTGCTGCTTCGCTCAATGCGGTTCCAGTCTATTTCCATTTTTCGGAGGGTTTCCTCGTAGATGAGGTTTAGTCCGCTGCCGCCATCCATGAGTACCTTAGTAAGGCGAAAGCCGTCCATTATTGGACTGAGGACCAATGCGGCTGGTGCTCGGGCTGTTCGGAATTTGGGTTCGTCACTGGCATTAAAGGTAATAGCCGTGTCACTCCATGGATTTATTGTTGCTACTTGGTAGACTTCGGCAAGGTTGCGGAGTGTTCGTTTCCGCATGTTATTTGATGCGAAAGTCTCGAAGACTGTTAATACCGTACTGGTGTTGCTAGGCTGGGATTCTGAGGATAGAAGCTCTTCGCCACTTTTGGCCACCTCCCGTAGTATCCAACATGCTCGAAGGCTATGAGTTGGAGTGGCGCCCTCTGCGCTATGAATTTTGCAGGGTCCGTTTAGCCAACCCTCCAGTACGGTTCCGTACCCTTTAGGGGGTTTTTGTTTTTGATGTATAACCCAGGTGCTTGGTGATGATGCACCCTTTTATTTCGGACTAGGGCTGTATTCGGGGCCGGATTGTCCCAAAATTTACTTTCGGTTTTCCAAGCGCTCTCCATCGCACAGTACTTTTGTACTATGGTCACCAAGTCAGCAAAGCGTGTAATTTCGCGACGACTTATGGCGTTTAGGATTCCCTTGTCCGTGCAATTATTGCAGAAAAGTAAGATTGCGTCCTCCTCTCGGCAGTCCTTTATCCTGTCCATAACCAGGAGGAATCTGGCCCAGTAATGATGTACTGTTTCAGCGGGCTCTTGCCGAATTCGGGATAGATCGCTAATGTTTGGGTGGGCCGGTGGAACTAGATTCGGAACCCCGTCCAATTTAAGACTCAGGGGCCGAGAAGTTTCCTAACTTGGAAGTTTGGATTTTTGAATGCTATCCAATGAATCCAACCCGCCGCCTGACTTTAAGTTCAGGGCTTGATCGACATCCATCCCTCTGCGGGAATCCGGCATGGAGGGATCAGGAATCCGGACGTAGCTAGTCCTTAAGATAGAAGAAGAATCGCTGTATTGCTCCTCTATCACAGCAACATGATGGGTAGCCTGGGGAGAGTTGATCTCTCTCAGATCAGTTTTAGGCCCGATCTGGTCGTAGTCTGTGGCAACTCCCAGGGCGGCGATGCGATCCAAGAGCTCGTTTACGGAGGAGAGCTCGATCGGACCTAACTGCTCGGCAAGTTCCGAGTTAACGTGAAGATTGGTTTCGATGACCCGAGAAGTCATCGTCGGCACGGTGGCCGTACTGGCGGTCATAAGAAAACCACCTAACCGAAGAGTCTGACCAGTGGCCAAGGCTCCTTTGGCGATAGTATCGTCTTTAAATATGGGATGAGGCATCCTTCCTGACGGCGACAGCACAGAGGAACTCTCAATGAAAGCACCAATGTCGGTGTCAAAACCGGCGGATCTCGGGTAGGGGGTCCCGAACTGTGCGTCTAGGCGGATGGTAACAGGAGACAAGGGACACGATGTTTTTACCCAGGTTCGGGCCCTCTCGATGGAGGTAATACCCTACTCCTGCTTGATTAATATTGATGATATGGGTAGTACAAGAGTAGATCTACCACGAGATCAGAGAGGCTAAACCCTAGAAGCTAGCCTATGGTATGATTATTGTTCGTCCTACGGACTAAAACCCTCCGGTTTATAGACACCGGATAGGGTTAGGGTTACACAGAGTCGGTTACAATGGTAGGAGATCTACATATCCGTATCGCCAAGCTTGCCTTCCATGCCAAGGAAAGTCCCATCCGGACACGGGACAAAGTCTTCAATCTTGTATCTTCATAGTCCAGGAGTCCGGCCAACGGTGATAGTTCGGCTATCCGGACACCCCCTAATCCAGGACTCCCTCAGTCAGTTACTTCAAAGTATTTGGTGCTAGGTGCTGGATCAAGGATCCACATCACACTTCAAAATTTGCACCAAAAGCACATGAAGGTTTTATGCTTGGCTACGGAAAGAATTCACACTCCTACAGAGTCTTCAACCTCTTTCACTATAAAGTGGTTGAAACTGTGGATGTGCGGTTCGATGAGACTAACGGCTCGCAAATAGAGCACCTGCCAAATGTGCTATATGAAGTCTCACCTAGTGAATCGATCAAGCTTATGGGTACTGGAGAAATCATACCTTCAGAGGCACAGGCTAAAGAAGAAATCATCATTTCTGTACCTAATCAACCTGAAGACACTGCTCAGCCTGAAGCCAATGCTGAAGATGAAGACAATGATCAGCAAGGGCAAAATCTTCGTCCAGTCCATCCTCGAGTTGCAAATGAAGTATAGATTGAGAAGATAATTGATAGCATCAATGCACCTGGTCCACTCACTCATTCAAGAGCAACATAGCTAGCAAATTTCTGTGGGCACTTTGCATTTGTCTCTATATCTGAACCCAAGAAAGTTGCTGAAGCCTTCATGGAACCTGAATGGATTCAAGCTATGCAAGAAGAGCTTCAAAAGTTCGAGCTGGAAAATGTGTGGGAATTGGTTAAGCGCCCTGATCCTCGCAAGCACGATATCATAGGCACCAAATGGATCTATCGCAACAAACAAGATGAGCATGATCAAGTTGTCAGAAACAAGGCTCGTCTTGTTGCTCAAGGATACACTCAAGTTGAAGGGATTGACTTTGATGAAACATTTGCTCTGGTGGCTAGGCTTGAAGCCATTCGCATTCTGCTAGCCTATGCCAACCATCACAACATCCTCCTATACCAAATGGATGTGAAGAGTGCTTTTCTCAATGGCAAGATTGACGAAGAAGTGTATGTTGCACAACCACCTGGCTTTGAAGACCCAAAACATCCTGACATGGTATACAAGCTCAACAAGGCATTGTATGGCCTCAAACAAGCCCCTCGCGCTTGGTATGACACACTTAAAGACTTCCTGAAGAGCAAAGGCTTCAAACCCGGTTCCCTGGATCCCACTCTCTTCACGAAGACATACGATGGTGAACTGTTTGTATGCTAGATCTATGTGGATGACAATATCTTTGGCTGCACTGACAAGAGATAGAGTGATGAATTTGGGCACATGATGCAAGAGCAATATCAGATGTCCATGATGGGTGAGCTGAAATTCTTCCTGGGTCTTCAAATCCGTTAGCAAAGTAACGATATCTTCATATCACAAGAGAAATACCTCAAAGATTGCCTGAAGAAGTTTGGAATGCAAGACTGCAAAGGGTACACGACGCCAATGCCAACCAAAGGTCAATTGGGTCCCGACGACAATGGTAAAGAGTTCGATCAAAAGGTATATCGCTCCATGATTGGTTCTTTACTCTATTTATGTGAATCTAGGCTAGATATAATGCTTAGCATTTGCGTGTGTGCCCGATTCCAAGTGGCACCAAAGGAATCACATCACTTAGCAATGAAGAGAATTCTTCGATATTTGGCTTACACCCCGACACTAGGATTATGGTATCCAAAGGGCTCAGAGTTTGATCTAGTTGGATTCTCAGATGCTCATTATGCTCGTGACAAGGTTGATCGCAAGTCCACATCAGGCACATGTCACTTTCTTGGATGATGTGACACCCAAAAAATTTTGGCCTTGTTTTATTAAATTAAAATTTTTGCCAGGAATTAAAACTTTTATTTTCTGGGCTCCCTTTTGATTTTTTTGAACCATTTTCTCCCTTGTTATTATGGAGTTTTTCCCCAGAGTGAAAACCTTTCAAATATGTTATTGGACTTGTTTAACCTCTCAAGAAAAACTTTTCTTTTATCAGTGTAACTAATTAACTAATTAAATTTGCTTGATCTTTATTTTCTTGAAAAATGGTTTTTTTTAAGGTTATATGGCCATATTTGCACTACAACCATTTGATAAATTCACTTAAAATTCCAACCAAAATTTGGAGATGTCATGTGATGTTTTTAAATCACTTTTGTACAAAAATATCTTTTATTCATGTTATATTTTGAGCTCTACACTCAATTTTTCTTCTCTGGTCCATAGTGCAATTTGCACTATAACCCATTTAAATAATTCTTTCTGGCCTCCACCAAAATTATGGGATGTTGGTAGTAGAATATGATTCAACTTTATGCAAAAACATAGTGCTGTTCTTTGAAAAATTTGAGTGAATCAACCTATTTTCCATTCTGGTCCAGCCTTGTGATTTCTACTGCAACCCTATTTAATTTTGCTCCAAAGATCTTGTGCTTTCTCCTACTTGTAGACAGCCCTACCAAACCTCTAAGTCCAGGAGCATGCACCCATTGGCATATTTTTGGTTCATGAAATAATGTCATTTATTTCCTGTCCAGAATTGTAGTTTTGCAAAACTTGCACTAACAAGTTTCTGCTTTTGGCAAACCAACTTTACCACCCTCTTATTCATCTAAAGAGACCCCAATCTAGAAGTTTTGGCCACCCCAAGATATGCCTAGGTGCATGTGGCATTCTATCGAGCACCCTGTAGGCATGACCAGTTCTGACATGAGTTTTGGCATTGCACTGTGAGCTTGCACCTTTGATCAAACTAACATGTCCACTAGGCTCCCAGTTGCCCCTAGCCTGGGTCTATTAATTGCCAGCCTCACCCAAGCTCTGTAGCAGGCTCTGGCAATTCGTCGAGCACGTTTCGTGCGTGCTCTGGGCGCGCCCAGAGCGTGCGTTTGGCACGCACGTGCGCCCGAGCCGCCGCGTCCCGCCCTGCACTTACTCCAGTCCGTGACCGACCGTAGCCAGCGCGCCGTGTCCCCTTCTGCACCCCACGAACCCCGCAGCCCTCGCCACGTCTCCGGCAAGCCAAGAACTAGCCGCCGCAGCCGCCCGACAGCCTCTGCCCATGTCGGCGCCGCCGAGCCTTCCTCCGCTCGCCAGCTCGCCCTTGGAGCAGTAGCCGCTCGTCCGCTAGCTCCTGCCGCCATCCCCAGCCTCGCCACGATGCCCTGCAGCTACAGAATGGCGGTCGCCGGAGAGCTTATCCACGGCCGCCGCGGAACCGCCTTGCCACGCCTATAAAAGGAGCCCCGAGCTCATCTCCGCACGCAGGCAGTCCCAAGCCACCTCCCGAGGACCCCCATTGGCAGCCAATCGACCCGGGGAGGCCTCCTTCCTCATCTTCGGCAACCGCAGCCGCCGCCACTGCCCCGGCCATTCCGGCACCACCAGGGCCTCCCCCTCTCCGTTCTCTTCGCCAGGAACCTCCTCATCCTCACGTGAACCATTCCCACTACTCAATTTTAATCAGGGCTCACCGCGGGAGAAATATCACTTTGCCCGACGGTCTCCATCCGCCGCGAAGCTCGCCGCCGGCAGCTCCGTCCATCCCCGAGACCATATCGACCACTGGAGTGACCGTCTTGATCCCCTAAGCACGCCGATGGCCTCCGTTCCCCGAACGGTGCCGTCATTCGCCGGTGAGCCTCGCCGGAGCCCCGCCCTGCTCGGGCAGAGGAGGGAGAAGACGCGGGCGACTGGTCAAACCTGACCAGTGGGCCAGGCGGGCCCACCGTCAGTGACCCAGCGCCGGTCCACGTGGGTTAAGTGGAAGCGCATTTCCAAAATACGCTTTCGACGTGTACGTGTTTATTCGAAACGTTTTCTTTTCTGTTTTATTTTAAATAACAGATTTGACCACAACTTTGACTGACTATATCTTTTTAAATATAACTCCAAATGAATCAATTCTTTTTCCTAAATCTCTCAAATATTGTCTAGTTTATTTTAAGATTTATTTGAAAATTTTCCAAACAACTTTTTTTGTACTGTTTTTGAAATATGTGTTATTTGCATATTTCTGGAAATAGGATTTTTGGGAGAGAAGGAAGCTTTCAAAAATTTTGGAGAGCACCCCCACCTCTCCACACCATTAAAGGCAAGCATTCTGAACCCCGTAATAATATTTTTGGTGTGTTATTTGACACATTTATGACACCACCTTATATCGGAGAACTTGTTATTTCATGTGATATGATCATTTGCATGAAGGAATATTAGTGATTTCCTTGCTGTTGGAATGAATATACTTGTGATGGTAATCACCCTCATGTGCCTTGCATGCATGCCGAAAAGGAATCCGGGAAAGCCTCTGCCTTGGGTAGGAGTGAGCTTGTCGCCGGTCCCTGTCGGGACGGTTATGTCCGGTATGGCATGGTAAGGTATATTGAGTGGTGATTTTGTTGATTGAAATATATTTGTTTACATGTCATGCAGGGAACTTATAAACCTCCTGAGTCGACCGTAGACCGAGTCTTGTTTCCAGTAACCCCCATACTTGCTATGTACTACCACTTGTCCCTGCCGCAGGTAGGGTATGGTTCAGTAAGTCGTCAACCCCTTTCAAGCACACACCGTACAGAGAAGCCATGGTGGAAGATATCGGTTGTAGCCGGTAGGCATGCCACCTGGTCCGGGGGCATGGGTGTTTCCGGTTGGGACCGAGAGAGGAGGCCACCCCTTAGAGCGCGCGATATAAATTTGATCCCATGCTACGCGAGGTTGTAGCCTCCCCACTTAGAGTTTGCTTGACAGGTGTCGTGGGTGATTCCAGACACCGGTGAGTTAAGCTGGTGTGTGCAAGTTAGGCGTGTTTTCAACTAAAAGGCCGTAGACGGAATTAGTCCCAATGGACTAAAGGAATCTGTTACTCGTGGGTAAAGAGTACACCCTCTGCAGAGATTAAAACCTATTCGAATAGCCGTGTCCATGGTTAAGGATTACAGTCTGGGATGGGTCAAGTGTTGGTCTTAGTGTCGGTCTTCGGAGGAGAGATTGTTAAACCAGAACTTGGACCGTGACTTGTGACTTGTGAAGATTATGATTATTATCTTGTGATGGACTAACCCGTTGCATTATTTATATTATCGAGTATCCCTGGACGGTTCTACCTCCTGGATATTCATTGTGATTATTTATCTTGTAAGCCCTTTATGTGGTGTCGCTCAGACGCCCGACTGTGGCATTTCTTTTAAAGCCCTTTATGTGGTGTCGCTCAGACGCCCGACTGTGGCATTTCTTTTAAAGCCCTTTATGTGGTGTCGCTCAAACGCCCGACTGTGGCATTTCTTTTAAAGCCCTTTATGTGGTGTCGCTCAGACGCCCGACTGTGGCATTTCTTTTAAAGCCCTTTATGTGGTGTCGCTCAGACGCCCGACTGTGGCATTTCTTTTAAAAGCCCTTTATGTGGTGTTGCTCAGACGCCCGACTGTGGCATTTCTTTTAAAGCCCTTTATGTGGTGTCGCTCAGACGCCCGACTGTGGCATTTCTTTTAAAAGCCCTTTATGTGGTGTCGCTCAGACGCCCGACTGTGGCATTTCTTTTAAAGCCCTTTATGTGGTGTCGCTCAGACGCCCGACTGTGGCATTTCTTTTAAAGCCCTTTATGTGGTGTCGCTCAGATGCCCGACTGCGGCATTTTATTTCCCACTCTATTACTGGTTATTCATGTTGCATGATAATAACCTGCTTGCATGCATAAAAGATGTTTTATTTATGACTGGCGATGTGATCATAGAATTTTTCAGTGCATGATTATCAATTATATTATACCTGTGTTCTTAATGTTTGCAAGTACATTCAAAGTACTCACTGGCTTGTCCCTGGCTATTGTCTTGGCCAGATTGCTTGCTTGGAGAGGAGCGTGGCGATGACAGCCTCGGACCTAAGCAACGGTGATAGCAGCCTCGCGAAGATAGGAATTAACCTGGTCAGCTGTTCCTGTGGGAAATGGAGTCCCATAGACACTGATGTCTCACAAACCGCTTCCGCCATCGACCACTAGAAACCCAATTGTTGTACTCACAGGCCAGAATGGTCTTGTACTACATATTTTGTATTCTGCTTGGAATTTCTGTATCAAGTTTGGAGCCTCATCAGCTAACAGTAATCCTGGGGCTGATGAGCACGACGGTCTTTTTCTGGAAATTTATGTCTGGAAAAACCCGGTCGTGACAGATGATCTCTTATCTGTTGGTCTTCAAAGAAGCAGAACTGTGTATCTCTCTCCACTGCTGAATCTGAATACATTGCTGCTGGATCTTGCTGCGCTCAGCTTCTATGGATGAAGCAAACTCTCAAGGACTATGGTATCCATCTGAAGCAAGTCCCACTTTACTGCGACAATGAAAGCACCATCAAGATTGCCAATAACCTAGTTCAGCACTCGAAGACAAAGCACATTCAGATCCATCATCACTTTCTTAGAGATCATGTCATGAAGGAATATATTGACATCATTCACGTCAACATTGAAGAGCAATTGGCAGATATCTTCACAAAGCCCTTGGATGGGAAAAGGTTTTGCAAGTTGCGGTGTGAGCTAAATATCTTAGAATCCTCAAATGTCCTGTGATTGGACACACATCCTAACGCTTATGCATGTTGATGATTTAGATGTGCAACACACGAAGTAATGTATATCTTCAATCAATGAAGACATACACTCTAAGTGTGAATACATTAACGCGGAATTTGACTTCGGAGCGCCACGATAATTGTGCATTGTGTCTAGGTCTAATACTTCCTATACGGTGGGTAACGCCACCACCAAATTCTTGTTTGAAGTGTTTCAATTGGCGTCACAATTTCAAAGTCTTCACATTTGGTTTGTCTTCAACATTGATTTGACTTCATGTTTATCTTCTCAATGTTGAGTTGGTCTTATGTTGATATATACATATATTCGTGTTCTGTCCTCTACATCATTCACTTATGGCTATGTCTTCAGACTTGAATTTTTTCTTGATCTAAGTGAATGTGATCGGACCCTAACCCCTTATGTGCTTCTACCTCAAATTCTATCCATCCAAATCATATGCATTCTATTGACACATGTCGATTGTCTTCTCTGAATCCTTGTCAGCATAAGACAAAGAGGCAAAAGTTTAAATCTGTTTTTTAATGCCATATCCTTGTTGCCTGAATACCAGAGAAGCCAGAACGACCACTTGACAATCCAGGCGTGCGTGGGAACATGGAACAGCTTCCAATATGTTGCATGCATGCCACGTGTCCTTCAGATGTGAACCGCCAGGGGCACCTGCGTAATTACGCTATGTTGTCCCTTTCCTTATAAATACACAACTCACCGCGGTCATAATCTCTTCTTCCACCTCGCCACCTCGCACAAACCCTAGCGCCTCCGCTAGCTTGCGTCGACGCTGGAGACGAAGAGCTTAGCTGCTGCGACTTCTTCGACGCCGTCCTCACGCCGGCCGCGGACCTCGTCCTCTTCGCCGCCGCCGTAGGTGTCTTCCGCCGCTGAGTTAGGGCGCGGGAGATTGAACTGCTCTGCCTCTCTCTCTCTCTCTCTCTCGGCCTCGTCTAGCTAGCGGTTCGTCAGCCGTAAATAAAACTTATTTTTTACTGCCTTTTTGATCCGTCAAATCCATCCACTTCAACCAAAAGTGGTTTCTTAACTTCCAAATCTGGATCTATCTCCTTCTGCATCTCATATCATGCCAAGTATATTCACTTATGCTTCATAACTATTTAGATTCCTCACTTGTACTTATTCATGGATTCGTACAAATCTAGAACCAACTCTCATCAAATAAGTGAATGTCTTCGCACTATGAGGTCAATGTCTTCAAACTGATTTATCTTCAAAATCTTTGAGAATGCATATGACCTCTTCCCCTTCCCTCGCACCTCTAATGCTGTCACAGGTACATGTCCGTGGGAGAATCCCTTGGTTCCCATAGTCTGCATTCATTTGCAGAGTTCTTACAGCATCATATTCACTCTCCTGAAGCCAGTTCCTGTCTGACAAGCAAGAGGAAGCCGTTCACTGTCTTGAAGCCATTCAGTCTGAATATAATGGCAACTGAAAAATCGATAAGGAAAGGCGGCATGCAACGTCATGGAGATACAGCTAAGGATTTACCTCCTGATCTATTTGAAATGTACAAAACTAATCCTGAGGAGAGCTATGGCCAGTGCAAGACTCGAATCCAATGGAGTCAAAGATATTGGGCAGAGGAATGGTTCAAGTACAACTTCGTAACCCCTGAATATGCAGAGAAGAATGCTATCAAGCGCCCATGGGGAGATATTCTGTACAGGAATCTATAGCCCAAGTCCAAGTCTGAAGCCATTGCTCAAGGCTTCTACCCATGCATGGTCCGAGGACTGAAGCCAGATAATGCCGACCCATCATCTATGTTATGGTGTCATGATGACAATCTTTTCAAGCGCAACTATCAGTTTGCAAAAGATTCTGCTGTGAAGAATAAGAAAGATCTTGGCCTCAACTTCAACCCTGGTCCATCTGCTCCAAGGGCTGATGGCACACGCGATGCCAATCCCAATGTCATCGGCCCCTTCGACAACTTTTATGGCCTCCTCTCTCACATCGCAGCTCAGAGGGCCACCGTGGATCAATCTGCTGATGACGCTGACTCTGAAGCAGCGCCAGCACCACCAAAGCCGTAGAAGAAGAAGACAAAGGCTTCGAAGCCCTCTGCCACACCAAAAGCTTCGAATGTGAAACCATTGGCCACTGCACCTCCTGAGCTCAGTGTGCAATCTGAAGATCTGTCTCGTGTCTCCAAAAAACCGAGAAGACCAAGAAAATCATGAAGCCCAAGAAGATTTCTGGGCATGAACTGACTCCTGTTGTCGTTCTGCGCAATGAGGATGAAACCATTAATCTGTCCAGCGATGAAGATCTTGGTGATGATGCCCTTGAGCAACTGATCAAGAGCAAGCAAGAGGCGGAGATCTTCAACGATCTGCCCCTCTTTGATGTTGATATACTGAACAACTTCATTGATGAGTGGTTCGACGACCAGAGCATAAGCATCGATGATCTTCAGCTTCTTGTGGATATCAGCGTCACCTTCCACAGAGCCATTGCTAATGAGTTGGCCTTGGATCAGAAGATTGTTGAGCTCAAGAACAAAATTGATTATGAGAAGGCTCACTTCAAGAAGAACATGGCCAAGCTCAGCGTGGCAGATGTTCAGATCTTCAAGAAGATGATGCATGACCTCAAGGAACAATTTCACAAGAAGCGTGAAGAAGCTAAAGGTTCAAGAGAGCACATGAAGTACTTTGCGCAGAAATGTGTTCAAGCACATAATGAGGCCGAGAAGCGCAAGGCTCTTGGGCGTCCTAGCATCGACCCCAAGATGGCTGCCAAGCAAAAGAAGTTTGTTGTGGTCCAAGCTGAAGCACCAAGGCAGGAAGCACCTCGCATTGTCTTCCCTGCCAGCATGACAGGCTCGAAGCCCAAGGTCCCCTTAGCAGCTTTAGAACTGAAGAAGACAAGGGCAACTGACACCGAAGCCAAGAAATGCAAGCACAAGAATGCTTCTGATGATGCACCATCAAAGAAGAAATTAAAGACAAAGTCTTCCAAGAAAGAGCGTGATGCGGCCTCTGAGCCCCTTGTTGTTGAACCCATTTCTGTTGCCCGTCCAGCTTCCACCAACCAAGAACGTCGCCTTGTGATCCACTAGCCTGCTTTCACGGAGGCTCCTAAAGATGAAGAAGTTCCAGCTGTCGACCCGATCACAGCTGAAGACATTGGTCGTGAAGACAATGTTGAAGATGATGAAGTCCTTCCTCAACTCGAGCACCAATTGATATCATCGTGTGTTCTTACGAATAGCAAACTCATCAACATTGGTCGTCCATTGACACCAATTGCTCGGGATGATTCATGGGCCGATCGCCCTCAACAAGACACCCCCATTCATGATGAGACACCCAGAACTCCACCACCTCAAGTCACCACTCCGATGATTGATAACCCACAAGTGTAGGGGATCAATTGTAGCCTCTTTCGATAAGTAAGAGTGTCGAACCCAACGAGGAGCTAAAGGTAGAACAAATATTCCCTCAAGTTCTATCGACCACCGATACAACTCTACGCACACTTGACGTTCGCTTTACCGGAAACAAGTATGAAACTAGAAGTACTTTGTAGGTATTTTTGGATAGGTTTGCAAGAAAATAAAGAGCACGTAAATAAAAAGTAGGGGCTGTTTAGATAAAGACACAACTAAATTAGTTTTAGTAAAGAGCTTTTTGTTATGAGAAATTTATTTGTCCCTAGGCAATCGATAACTAGACCGGTAATCATTATTGCAATTTTATTTGAGGGAGAGGCATAAGCTAACATACTTTATCTACTTGGATCATATGCACTTATGATTGGAACTCTAGCAAGCATCCGCAACTACTAAAGATCATTAAGGTAAAACCCAACCATAGCATTAAAGCATCAAGTCCTCTTTATCCCATACGCAACAACCCCCTTACTCGGGTTTGTGTTTCAGTCACTCACGCAACCCACTATAAGCGAATCATGAACGTATTGCAACACCCTACAGCGGGAATCCCTCACGCTTGCGCGACACAGAGAGCACCATAGGATAGCACCAATAATAAAACATGCAACTCAAACCAATCTTGATCATCAAATAACCCATAGGACAAAATGGATCTACTCAAACATCATAGGATAGCCATACATCATTGGGAAATAATATATAGCATCGAGCACCATGTTTAAGTAGATATTAAAGCGGGTAAAAGAGGGGTTACACCACTGCATAGAGGGGGGAAGAGTTGGTGATGATGGTGGTGAAGTTGTTGGTGAAGATTGTGGTGATGATGATGGCCACGGCAGCGTTCCGGCGCCACCGGAAGAGAAGGGGAGAGGGGGCCCCTTCGTCTTCTTCTTCCTTGACCTCCTCCCTAGATGGGAGAAGGGTTTTCCCTCTGGTCCTTGGCCTCCATGGTGTGGGAGGGGCGAGAGGCCCTCCGAGATTGGATCTATCTCTCTGTCTCTCTTTGTTTCTGCGTTCTGTTCTGCTGCCCTTTCACCGTTTCGTATATATATGGAGGTCCGTAACTCCGATTGGATCGAAACTTTCGCCCAGATTTTTCTCTGAAAATTAGCTTTCTTGCGGCCGAAGAAGAGTAGTAACCGCCTTACGATGGGCCCACGAGGGTCAGGGGCGCGCCTAGGGGGTGGGGCGCGCCCCCCTGCCTCGTGCCTCCCTCGGGCACCGTCTCGCATTGATTCTTCTTCCGGAATTCTCCAAATATTCCAAAAATATTCTCCGTCCGTTTTTATCCCGTTTGGATTCCGTTTGATATGGGGTTTCTGTGAAACATAAAACATGCAAAAACAGGAACTGGCACTGGGCACTGGATCAATATGTTAGTCCCAAAAATAGTATAAAAAGTTGCCAAAAAGTATATGAGAGTTGTAGAATATTGGCATGGAACAATCAAAAATTATAGATACGACGGAGACGTATCAGCATCCCCAAGCTTAACTCCTGCTCGTCCTCGAGTAGGTAAATGATAAAAAGGATAATTTTTGATGTGGAATTCTACCTAGCATAATCTTGATCACATAATCTAATCATGGCATGAATATTAAGATACGAGTGATTCAAGGCAATAGTCTATCATTTGACATAAAAACAATAATGCTTCGAGCCTACTAATAAAGCAATCATGTCTTTTCAAAATAACATGGCCAAAGAAAGTTATCCCTACAAAATCATATAGTCTGGCTATGCTCCATCTTCACCACACAAAATATTCAAATCATGCACAACCCCGATGACAAGCCGAGCAATTGGTTCATACTTTTTAACGCGCTTTAGCCTTTTCAACCCTCATGCAATACATGAGCGCGAGCCATGGATATAGCACTATGGGTGGAATAGAATATGATGGTGGAGGTTGTGTGGAGAAGACAAAAAAGGAGAAAGTCTCACATCGACGCGGCTAATCAACGGGCTATGGAGATGCCATCAATTGATGTCCATGTGAGGAGTAGGGATTGCCATGCAATGGATGCACTAAGAGCTATAAGTATATGAAAGCTCAAACTGAAACTAAGTGGGTGTGCATCCAACTTGCTTGCTCATGAAGACCTCGGGCATTTGAGGAAGCCCATCATTGGAATATACAAGCTAAGTTCTATAATGAAAATTCCCACTACTATATGAAGGTGATAACTCAAGAGACTCTCTATATGAAGAACATGGTGCTACTCTGAAGCACAAGTGTGGTAAAAGGATAGTAACATTGCCCCTTCTCTCTTTTTCTCTCATTTTTTTTGTTTTTTTTCTTTTTTTTTCTTTTTTTGGGCCTTCTCTTTTTTTTGGCCTTTCTCTTTTTTTTATTTTTTTCGTCCGGAGTCTCATCCCGACTTGTGGGGGAATCATAGTCTCCATCATCCTTTCCTCACTGGGGAAATGCTCTAATAATGATGATCATCACACTTTTATTTACATACAACTCAATATTACAACTCGATACTAGAACAAAGATATGAGTCTATATGAATGCCTCCGGCGGTGTACCGGGATGTGCAATGATCTAGCGTAGCAATGACATCAAAAAATGGACAAGCCATGAAAACACCATGCTAGCTATCTTACGATCATGCAAAGCAATATGACAATAAATGCTCAAGTCATGTATATGATGATGATGGAAGTTGCATGGCAATATATCTCGGAATGGCTATGGAAATGCCATGATAGGTAGGTATGGTGGCTGTTTTGAGGAAGATATAATGAGGCTTATGTGTGATAGAGCGTATCGTATCACAGGGTTTGGATGCATCGGCGAAGTTTGCACCAACTCTCGAGGTGAGAAAGGCGATGCAGGGTACCGAAGAGGCTAGCAATGACGGAAGGGTGAGAATGCGTATAATCCATAGACTCACATTAGTCATAAAGAACTCATATACTTATTGCAAAAGTTTATTAGCCCTCGAAGCAAAGTACTACTACGCATGCCCCTAGGGGATAGATTGGTAGGAAAAGACCATCGCTCATCCCCGACCGCCACTCATAAGGAAGACAAGCAATAAATACCTCATGCTCCAACTTCGTTACATAACGGTTCACCATACGTGCATGCTACGGGAATCACAAACCTCAACACAAGTATTTCTACAATACACAACTACCCACTAGCATGACTCTAATATCACCATCTTTATATCGCAAAAATATTGCAAGGAATCAAACACATCATATTCAGTGATCTACAAGTTTTATGTAGGATTTTATGACTAACCATGTGAATGACCAGTTCCTGTCATCTCTCTAAATAGATATAAGTGAAGAAAGAGAGTTTAATTCATTCTACAAAAGATATGCCCACGCTCTAACAAATATAAGTGAAGCAAAAGAGCATTCTACAAATGGCGGTTTTCTAAGTGAACAGAAATAGGCAATCCAAAATTCAAATGATATAAGTGAAGCACATGAAGCATTCTATAAAGCCATAATCAAAAGATATAAGTGAAGTGCAAAGAGAATTCTATAAATAAACCAAGGACCATCTCATACCAGCATGGTGCATAAAATAAAAATGAAAACTAAATGCAAAAGACGCTCCAAGATTTGCACATATCACATGAACGAAACGAATCCGAAAACATACCGATACTTGTTGAAGAAAGAGGGGATGCCTTCCGGGGCATCCCCAAGATTAGACGCTTGAGTCTCCTTGAATATTTACTTGGGGTGCCTTGGGCATCCCCAAGCTTGAGCTCTTGCCTCTCATTCTTCTCCTCACATCGAGACCTTCTCGATCATCGAACACTTCATCCACACAAAACTTCAACAGAAAGCTCGGTAAGATCCGTTAGTATAATAAAGCAAATCACTACTCTAAGTAATGTTGCAAACCAATTCATATTTTGTTTTTGCATTATGTCTACTGTAATATAGCTTTTCCATGGCTTAATCCACTGATATGAATTGATAGTTTCATCAAAACAAGCAAACTATGCATCAAAAACAGAATCTGTCTAAAACAGAACAGTCTATAATAATCTGAACATTCACCATACTTATGATACTTGAAAAATTCTACCAAATTTAGGAAAAATAAAAACTTTGTATAGAAAGACACTGCAAAAAGAATCATAACCATTTGACGTTCCAGTAAAAAATTTAAAATCGCGCACTACAGCCAAAGTTTCTGTCCTGCACCATACAAACCAACAAGCATTGTAAACATCCTAAAGGCAAACCTTGGCACATTATTTTTATAATACAATGGAATTGTACAAGGGGATAATTATTTTTGTTGAAAAGTTTCTGTAATCAAGATTCACAAAGTTTCCATGGGCATGAACAAAGTTCAAGGCTAGCTCCCATTTTAACAATGCTCGTCTTTTCTCACTTTCACCTTTCTTTTTGAAAAGTTTTGGGTTCCCCTCTTTATTTTTTTTGGTTTTTAAACTAAATGAAAGCACTCAATAGAAATAAATGACTCTCTAAAACTTCCGGGTTGTCTCCCTGGCAGTGCTTTCTTTAAATCCATTAAGCTAGGCCCATAGTGCTCAAGTAGTGAATCCACCCGGATCCCAAGGTATATCAAAGACAATTTTAATTAACAATGATTTAGAATTTAGTAGTGAGCACAAGGTAACATATATCATATAATGACGAAGTCTAACTCTCTTCCTATGCATCGGCATGTCATAAAAGAACAATTCATGCACACAAAGTAAAGGCCAATGAGCTCACGGTTTCATCAATTTCTTCTTTCATAGACTCCTGCAAAATATTATTCTCTTCTTGGACAGCAGAGTAGTCCTCAATAAATGCATCAATATCAGAATTGAATTCATAATTCTCATAGCAATATTTAAGGATAGCTAAATTTTCAGGTCTATAAACAGCATCATAAAGATTTTCAAACTCTTTGAACATAGATTCAATTTCATAAGCACCCATAAAAGCAACAAATTCTTCTATTTGTTCCACATCATAGTAATCATATATACCTCTAGCATAAGAAGCCAAGGTTTCATTATCATTAAATTTGCATGCAAAGGTAAGGTGTGGAGACTTCATCCTAGAGCAACAAGTATAATCATATCTCAAGCATAGTTGCCTAGCATACCACTTCAACATATAAATTTGATCCCATAATAGTTTCCCTTTTTGAGTCAAGCGATAATCCCTAAAGTATTCACGTTGATCCAATGTGTCTCCCATTACTAGATTCAATGGGGTTTTCTCAGGATTATCAAAGTAGTACATAATATCTGTCACATAACGAGCATCGAGGGTTTTAGGAGGTTCCCCATCTCCATGAGTAGCAAGTAAACCTAATTTTTTTTGGTATTTAGTGTTCCATATCCATAACTAAATATAGAGAACAACTAAGAACAGCAAATAAAAATTACTTAGTGATAAAGCAAACAAGCACACACGAGAATATTCACCCCACGCTATGACTCCCCGATAACGGCGCCCGAAAAAGGTCTTGATAACCCACAAGTATAGGGGATCAATTGTAGCCTCTTTCAATAAGTAAGAGTGTCGAACCCAATGAGGATCTAAAGGTAGAACAAATATTCCCTCAAGTTCTATCGACCACCGATACAACTCTACGCACACTTGACGTTCGCTTTACCGGAAACAAGTATGAAACTAGAAGTACTTTTTAGGTATTTTTGGATAGGTTTGCAAGAAAATAAAGAGCACGTAAATAAAAAGTAGGGGCTGTTTAGATAAAGACACAACTAAATTAGTTTTAGTAAAGAGCTTTTTGTTACGATAAAGTTATTTGTCCCTAGGCAATCGATAACTAGACCGGTAATCATTATTGCAATTTTATTTGAGGGAGAGGCATAAGCTAACATACTTTCTCTACTTGGATCATATGCACTTATGATTGGAACTCTAGCAAGCATCCGCAACTACTAAAGATCATTAAGGTAAAACCCAACCATAGCATTAAAGCATCAAGTCCTCTTTATCCCATATGCAACAACCCCTTACTCGGGTTTGTGTTTCAGTTACTCACGCAACCCACTATAAGCGAATCATGAACGTATTGCAACACCCTATAGGGGGGATCGCTCATGCTTGCGTGACACGGAGAGCACCATAGGACAGCACCAATAATAAAACATGCAACTCAAACCAATCTTGATCATCAAATAACCCATAGGACAAAACGGATCTACTCAAACATCATAGGATAGCCATACATCATTGGGAAATAATATATAGCGTTGAGCACCATGTTTAAGTAGATGTTACAGCAAGTAATAGAGGGGTTACACCGCTGCATAGAGGGGGAAGAGTTGGTGATGATGGTGGTGAAGTTGTTGGTGAAGATTGCGGTGATGATGATGGCCACGGCAACGTTCCGGCACCACCGAAAGAGAAGGGGAGAGGGGGCCCCTTCGTCTTCTTCTTCCTTGACCTCCTCCCTAGATGGGAGAAGGGTTTCCCCTCTGGTCCTTGGCCTCCAAGGCGTGGGAGGGGCGAGAGGCCCTCCGAGATTGGATATGTCTCTCTATCTCTCTCTGTTTCTGTGTTCTGTTCTGCTTCCCTTTCACCGTTTCGTATATATATGGAGATCCTAACTCCGATTGGATTGAAACCTTCGCCCAAATTTTTCTCCGAAAATTAGCTTTCTTGCGGCCAAAGAAGAGCAGTAACCGCCTTACGAGGGGCCCACGAGGATCAGGTGCATGCCCAGGGGGGTGGGGCGCGCCCCCCTGCCTCGTGCCTCCCTCGGGCATCGTCTCGCATTGATTCTTCTTCCGGAATTCTCCAAATATTCCAAAAATATTCTCCGTCCGTTTTTATCCCGTTTGGATTCCCTTTGATATGGGGTTTCTACGAAACATAAAACATGCAACAAACAGGAACTGGCACTGGGCACTGGATCAATATGTTAGTCCCAAAAATAGTATAAAAAGTTGCCAAAAAGTATACGAAAGTTGTACTCCCTCTGTCGTATAATGTAGGACGTTTTTCGACACTACTGTAGTGTTGAAAAACGTCCTACATTATGGGACGGAGGGAGTAGAATATTGGCATGGAACAATCAAAAATTATAGATACGACGGAGAGGTATCAGTGCTTGACGACGACAACTACATGGTGCAGACCACTCCATCACCATAGGCGTCGCTCGCTTTCCGCAGGCTTCGCAAAGGCCCTAGGCCACAGGTCACCATGTCGAGCCTTCCCGAAGGGGAAGCGCCACAAAGCTCAGTAGCACGTCAAGTGTTTCCTGAAGCCACCCCTACTGCGAATGTCTCTGAGTCTGAAGCTAAAGCTGCTGAAGACATTCCGGCAGCATCAGTCGATGAAGATCAAGAAACAAGAGAAGAAGAAAGAGTTGCCACACCCCCTGCTGCTGATCCAGTCATTCTCAAGGAGAATGTGACTATGCCCGGCCCTCCTATTATTGAAGAAACGGAGGTTGAAAACACTGAGGCTGCCACAAAACAACGCTACTGACGTTGTCATGGCCGAAGACAATGTGGAGCCTGAAGCTAATGTGGTTCCTGAAGCTCAACTACAACCTGAAGCCACTGTGAATGCTGAAGCCACTGTTCCACCTCCAAGGCCTCACACCATTGAACAGGCCTATGATCACGGCCAGCTTGTCACGGTGAGATGGCCTGTTTTGGTTCCTCCAACTGCTCCCGGACCTCAGTACGACTACCATGTTGAGCAGATGCCTTAGGTTCAGAAGCCAAAGCCCAGGCTGCCAAGGCTTCTAGGTGCTGCCACATCGCCAGGATCGTTCAGCGTGACCAGCTTCAGGGCACACAACACATTCTTCGACAGCGCCAAGAATCCATATACGAAGCCAAAGATCTCTTCTGATCGCTTCTGGAGCTATCAGCAGCGTAGCTATTACTCATGCATTCTATACAATCAAGAGCGAATCTTCCCTCACATGCGTCTTGATTGTGAAGCTTTTGCTGTGTTTCCCTATCTTGAAGAAGCACTGGATTGCTTTAGGGATGCTGGTGTGCTGCAATTCGTAACTGATAAAGAGCACCGGAATGAAGAGCTTCTACTGCAGTTCTATGCCACACTTCACATTTGTGGCTACAACAGGGATCCCAAGACATGGATCCTTGAGTGGATGACAGGAGATGTGCACCATGAAGCCAAAGCTCAACACATCATCGAGTTGTCTTCCCGGCCCACTCCAAGTGATCTGTATGAGCCTGGTTGTCAGCTACACAGAAATGAACTGCAAAGTATCTTTCATAAGCCTGAGACAAATATGAGCCAGATGCTCAGCATGATGAAGTCATTGCCTCAAGATGCTGAATATCCCAAGGAATTCTTCGTCAAAGACCTCGAGTACTTGCCCCACACAGTGTATCACATTCTAAGGCGTACTCTATGGCCAATCAAGGGATATTATTTTGAAGCCAAACTTGAAGGAACCATGAAGACTTTGGTATTCTATATTGCCAATGGCATCAGATTCAACTCCCAGGATTTCTTCATCAGACAACTTGCTGCATCTGGAATTGATCTGTTTGGCTTGAAGTTTTATGCTCCATGGGTGATGCGCCTGATCAAACTCCATTCTTCTGCTGACTATCAGCCCTCAGTGCGCAACCATCTGGTTTTTCTGCCCGAGGTCAATCTGTCAGTTGAAGCCATCTACCCTGATCTTGCCAAGGAGCCTCTATATCTTCATAATGTTGATCGTCAAAGCTTCACGCAACCAATAGAATGAATTCCTATTCCCAATGCTACCACCACTGCTTATCCTCTGGCTGGCAATATGCGTGAGCCCCACCGTGCCAACACTGAAGCCACTGCTAGTACAATCGCCCAAAGGCCTCGAAAGCGATCTCGTGTACTCAACGACTGAGAGCTTCTTGTGGCCTTACATCAGAAGCAGGACAAACACCATGACTGGCTAAAGTATCAGATGCAGAGTATCTTGGTGGACGTCAATCACATCAGAAACTTGGACACCAAGAACTCATTCGTAGCCCATGAAGCCTATCAGCGGTCTTGGAAGAGTCTCACACTGCTATGCCCTGAAGAAGATCTTCGCGAAGATGGCTTCACTGAGGGCTTCAAATTTGACTCCAGACCTCCAGGCAATGCAAGCTGGCGCCACACTCCATCAATAGAAGATTCTGAGTATTCATCTTTGGCTGCAACTGTTGTTGCGAAAGTCGTCGATGAAGAAGACGACGCCACTTCACCATCCATGGTTGCACTGCATCTCGACACTATACCAGGCCCTTCTGCACCATCGAACTCCAGCATCGACCCTGCACCTTCATCTACTCCGAATGGGAACGAGAAGAAGCATATGAGTTGATAGTCTTCAAGCGGGTCCTTATGGGTGGTTGCTATATTTTGCCAAGTGTTTACAACTCTCGTCTTTTGATACATTTGGTTCTTTGGGTTGTAACACTTGGCAAAATATAGCTACCACCCATAAGGACCCGCTTGAAGACTATCAACTCATATCACCAGAGTAACGGCATCTTCATATCACAAGACAAATACCTCAAAGATTGCCTGAAGAAGTTTGGAATGCAAGACTGCAAAGGGTACACGACGCCAATGCCAACCAAAGGTCAATTGGGTCCCGACGACAATGGTAAAGAGTTCGATCAAAAGGTATATCACTCCATGATTGGTTCTTTACTCTATTTATGTGCATCTAGGCCAGATATAATGCTTAGCGTTTGCATGTGTGCCCGATTCCAAGCGGCACCAAAGGAATCACATCACTTAGCAGTGAAGCGAATTCTTCGATATTTGGCTTACACCCCAACACTAGGATTATGGTATCCAAAGGGCTCAGAGTTTGATCTAGTTGGATTCTCATATGCTGATTATGCTGGTGACAAGGTTGATCGCAAGTCCACATCAAGCACATGTCACTTTCTTGGATGATCTCTTGTCTGTTGGTCTTCAAAGAAGCATAACTGTGTATCTCTCTCCACTGCTAAATCTGAATACATTGCTGCTGGATCTTGCTGCGCTCAGCTTCTATGGATGAAGCAAACTCTCAAGGACTATGGTATCCACCTGAAGCAAGTGCCACTTTACTGCGACAATGAAAGCGCCATCAAGATTGCCAATAACCCAGTTCAGCACTCGAAGACAAAGCACATTCAGATCCATCATCACTTTCTCGGAGATCATGTCATGAAGGAAGATATTGACATCATTCACGTCAACATGAAGAGCAATTGGCAGATATCTTCACAAAGCCCTTGGATGAGAAAAGGTTTTGCAAGTTGCGGTGTGAGCTAAATATCTTAGAATCCTCAAATATCCTGTGATTGGACACACATCCTAACGCTTATGCATGTTGATGACTGTACCAGGCCCTTCTTCAAGTGGGTCCTTATGGGTGGATTGCTATATTTTGCCAAGTGTTTACAACTCTTGTCTTTTGATACATTTGGTTCTTTGGGTTGTAACACTTAAACTTGATGGTCGACTGCTACTTTTTCTGCTACTCTATGATGCGATGATAAATTCCGCATGAAGTCATTCTGCAGACGTCCATTTTTCATTATGCATGACATTATCTATGTTATATCTTTAATATGCATGATGAATTGTCTTCATAAGTTGAAGAGGATATCCACAAAGTAAAACCCGCCATGTGCATTTGCATTCAAAAGCAAACTACTTATATGCACATCTTCAGGGGGAGCCTTTTGCTACTTATGAAGACAATGCCTTAATCCTTAAAACTTTCACATACCTTTATCCCCATTGAAAACTTCAACCAGTTTGTCCTCAATCACCAAAAAGGGTGAGATTGTAAGTGCATCTAGTGCCACCCCAGTTGGTTTTGGAGTATTGACGACAAACTTGGTTGAGGGACTAATGTGTTTGTGAGAATTGCAGGATAACACAGGTAGTAGTTCCACATTGATTGGGTTTACCTACCAGAGATGACCCCTAAAAATGTGTGAATACATTGAAGACAATGGTGGTTTGTGAAGATATTCACAACGAAGATTATGACTTGAGAAGACATTCGCGTGAAGACTATGGAGTGCGAAGATATAGTTGTTTCGTAGTTTCCTTTTCTTCTTTGTTGAGTCATAGGAACCACCGTACTGTTAAGTGGGGTCCAAGTGAACAAAGTTAGAGTGACTGAAGTGATGCTCAACCAAATCCTATGTGTTCGAGCGAGGACAATGAGAGCAAATCTTATCCTGAGCTAGATAAGCCAGCTTTACTTGTAGCCCAAGTCAAGTTGTCGTGTGTGTTTGAAATCTGACCGTTGAACACGTGTCAGTTCCTTAGTGACCCAGGGTCATTTCAGACAAATCAGGTCGGGTTGCCTCCTGGCTATAAATAGCCCACCCCCTACACCATAAATTGGTGGGTGCTCAAAGTTAGTGCACGGCTTTTGTCGTTTGAGAGCAACCCACCTCCGAAGCATTTGAGAGAGAGATCCTTGCGAGGACAAAGCCCAAAACACCGAGAGCCAAAGAGTGTTAGGCATCACTGAATTCTTTCTGTCTGCGTGATCTGAAGACTTGTTACACTTGAGGACTGTGAATCCTCCAACCGATCAGGCATCGCGTTCTGAGCATCCAAGAGTCATTGTGGATTGCTGATGAACAAAGTCTGTGAAGGTTTGGAAGTCTATCTTGAAGACTTACTAGAGTGATTGGGCGAGGACAAAGTGTTCTTAGCTCAAGGGGAATAAGGTGAAGACGCGGTCTTCTGAGTTAAATCTTAGCCTCCCTAACCAGACGTACAGTTGTCACAACAACTGGAACTGGTCCAACAAATCCTTGTCCTCACCAAGCAACTGGTTCTATCTCTTACCCCTCTTTACTTACAACTTGTCTTCGTGAAGTCATTGCCTACTTGCATGATATGATTGACTTCACTGGTGAAGACTGTGGCAGTTTGGGTTCATACTATCTTCCATCCTGATCCATACTACCTAGCTGCTAATAGTATTCGTGCTTTCACTTCATTACTTACTTGGCTATGGCTTGTCTAGTGTAGTCGACCTTCCGCTGCATATCAATAGGTTTATTTCTACTGCTTGTCTTCAAAAAACCCCGTGTTTTGAAGACTTTCATAAAAATTGCCTATTCACCCCCCTCTAGTCGATAACTAGCAGTTTCACTTGGGACGAGAGTCGCTACGCGCGTATGGATGTCTGAGGGTTCGGATCGACCGGATCCTTTCTACGGTTGCCATGGGCCTCCTTTTATAGGTTAAGGGGTCACCACATTGGCAAATAAGTCTTTATGCACTGATTATATAGCAAACAGTGCTATCATACCTAACTCTGTAGGCTGACAGAGCGCATTAAATGTACCGCTCAGTGTCACATCGCGGCTCGCCCGACAAGGACTGCCGGGCTGTTTTGCCAGCTTCACGTCTTCTTGCTTGACACGTCTCATGATGGGTGTCACTAGGAGATTTTTGCTGTAGGAAGTGGCTGCCATGTGGCAAGGAATTTCCACTGAGCCACGTAGGAGCTTGACACCGCACTGATCGTCGACGTGCGTCGCTGCGAGCAAGGTTGTCAGAATCACGATTCTATAATACGATTCTACGAGTTTACGATCCAAACTAACCTCTCTGATTCTACGATTTTAGTTCATAGAATCTATGTTTTTATGATCCTGATAGTTAAGATTCTACAATTTGCGATCCTACCATTGGAGCTCCGATCTGACTCAAAATCGTGATTCTGACAACCTTGGATGCGAGGTGTTGTAATGGGGTGGTTTGCCTACGCGAGCCCCGGCAAGCCGGCCGGGACGATCTTGGAGGTTTGCTTCCGGGACGATCCTGACCCCGCCGGGCTCGCCTGCCCGGCAAGGGAGGCTCCTCCCCTTGGTGATATCTGGCCTCTCTGGCTAGTCTTGGTCGACTTGATCTTCTCGACCAGCCCTCTGATTTCTCAAAGGGTCGATCCCTTTGCGTCTTGGTCTAGTCTTGGTGCTGCATTCTTACCCTCGGGCCTGTTGGCTTGTCGTCCATGCACAAGTCAGGGGAAAACACACACCCATGTTTGTGTACCCCGACATAAGCCCCCGAGCCTGAGCCACATGTGTCGCTGGTCACGTTGGGTTAGGCCCCAAACAGTGCACGGACACGTGGCGGAAGAAGGCTGCGCGTATGGCGATTCGCCATGATGACTAGTCAATTCAACGTCCACTTCGCGTAATTACCGCGGGTTGTGGGGGTGTGGGACTGTAGCAGTTAATGTAAAAACAGTAACTTTTCTGAAGAGACGCGCCCTCCCACGCCGTCCCCCTTAATAAGGGAAAATGCAGAAAGAACTACTCATTCGTCGCCTGCCTTGCTTCTCCATCTTCTTCCCCCGCAAGCCCAGCAACTGCCTGTTCTTCATTCACATTCGCCGCCGATATCCTCCCGATTTCTTCCCCACGCCCCTACCGAAAGTTGGGGATATGGGGAAGAAAACGACGAGCAGGAGTAAGCCGGTGGCCGCTGCGAAAGAGACGGTCGCCGAGGGGAGCAAGAAGGCAGCGGAGTTGGACAAGAAGCGAAGGGGAGACGTTGTCTTCTTCCCGTCGCAACTCGATGGTGACATGCTACAGGCGAGGTATGCATACTTGTGGGGGAGGGAAGTCCCGAATGGGCACGACGCTCCCAAGGTTCTGGCGGAGGGGGAAGAGGACCCGCCAGATTCATACAGGTTCTTTTGTGCATACTTCATTTGCGGTCTCTGCCCTCCCTTCTCGGATTTCTTTGAGGTGATGATGGCGGTTTATGGATTCCATCTCTTGGATTTTACGCCAAATGCAATGGCGTGCATGGCGATTTTTGCCCATTTGTGTGAAAACTTTGTTGGAGTGGCCCCCGATGTCGATCTGTTCAAGCACTATTTCGTCCCGCGGGTGGAGAACAAGAGCCACCGCTCCGGCAATATAAGTTGGATGCCACGGGTAGTGCCAAGAGAAAACTAGGATTATATCTCCGGCAATCAGCAGCAAATGGGAGTGGAGGGGGATTGGTGCTGGATTCGGGATGAGGAGGCCCCTGGGTTCTGCCATGCACGAACGGAGTTCCTTGAGCGTGATAGTGTCTGGAGGGCATTCGGCCTCACTGAGTGCAGGCTTCGCCCGGCAATAAACATGATTACCCGTTTGAAGACTGCCGGGTTGACCGTCGAGCATGCATGGGCGGATTTTCCCCTTCGTTGAATTGCACCTCTGCAAAAGAGGGGCAGGTTTGCTTGGGAGTATGGAGATGTTGGCGACAGGATGAGACTGCTTCCTAGCCTGGCCAACAACTTGACAGTTTACGACCATGCCTGGTTGTGCGATTAGCTATTTGGCCGCTTTGGGCCATTCAAGCTGCCGGTAAACATCATCTCGCTAAACATCAACTCCGCCAGGAGTCAGATCTTGCAATGGATGCTGCACTGTAATGCCGACGGAGTCTCGAGTGACTGGCAGCTACCCACTCTCGACGAAGAGTTGGCATGGTCTTCCACCTTAGTAGAAAGGGTCGCTAAGGTGGAATCTAGAATGTACAAACGCACCTCCGAGGTGGAGGTGACGTACATCATCGTCAAATATTAGAGAAAGATCTTGCAATGAATGTTGGCGACGGAGTCCAATTTGCTTTATGGATGGTCAAATATTACTTACCATCATCTCAGGAAAATGTATTTACAATATCATGCAAGTTGTCGCTAACACAGCCGGAGGTGTTCACCTTTGTGCTTTATGGATGGTCAAATATCATCTACCATGTTCCCATCATACCATGCAAGTTGATGCCACTCCTACTTGAGCGTGCACTTTGTGTCTTCATTTTTCGTGGAGTATTAGAGAAAGAGATTTTAGCAACAGATTTGGTTTTTTTTCACCGTTGACACGTTGTCTCTTCATTCCTGGATTTTCCTCAGGATACATAAGCATACAATATGTCATACTCTGTGAAAGTTGTAATACACTATGCTTCTGCAAAACATGTCATATTTCGTGAAAGAGAAAGATGTAAGAGCATCTACAGCCGGGCGTCCCAAACCCACCTCAAATGTCCGGGCGGAGACCCGATAAGAAAAAAGCAACCCAGACGGGCTCCTCAAGCCAGCCTCAAACGCCCGGCTGACCGGCACCCCTCACATCCAACCCAAATCTAGGGCGGATACGCGGGCACCCGGGTGGACCCAACAGCCCTATCCCATCATAAATTGCACCAAATCCACCAAACTCTTTCTCCTTCTCCCGCCTCCCTCTTCCCTTTTCCGCATCCGAGCCCTCGCCGTCCTCCACCCTTGCTCCCCATCCTCACCGCCGGCGCCCCCGTCCTCGGTTTCACCGTGCAAGCCGGGGTACATCGCCCGGAGGAACCGGCGCCGCCGGCAACGAGAGAGGGAAGCGATCATGGCATCGCAAGGAGCAGAAGCAGGCATGGACGAGCAGCGGGTATTTTCTCGGTGAGGGAGAACAAGAGGAGAGGTACAAACTCATGTTAGATGCGCAAAAGAAGAGGATGGATTGGAACCGGAAGAGGGCGGAGAAGAAGGTAGAAATTGAGAGGGAGAAAATCGAGTTGGAGAAGTAAAAGGCGTCGATCAAATGGGAGCTGGAGAAGACAAAGACTTTTGGAGAGATTGAGCTTGAGAAGGATAGCTTGCAACTCACACAAAACGCGGAGTACGCGAAGAGAAAGGGGAGGACGCAAAACAAAAAAGGTTCTGGAAGTAAAAGTGTATTACACTATTTATGAATTTTTACCAATCCTACTTGAATTGCTACTTACATTAAGGCACAAAGGATGGCAACAAGGAGGGCCACCCAGAGGTTCCATGGAAGGGCGATGTCTTCCCTCACTGTGCTAGTATGCAAGTCGATCTGGGACGGAAGGAACGCAAGGGTTTTTTGACACAACTTTGCTCCTCCAACCATCCTTCTTCACACCATCCAGAAAGCAGCGATTCTTTGGGCGACCGCGGGGCCGAAACATTTGGGCCACATTCTATCGAAAGAGTAGTGCGGATGTGTTGTGCACCCCATGTTTGGGGCTTTTATTTTCTTGTCCTCTGTAACTTGAAAGACCTTTTCCCTCTCCTGATTAATGAAAAGGGGTAAATCTTTTGCCCCACGTTTCAAAAAAAACATTAAGGGAAAACGGTAAAACAGACAGTTGATTCTGTTTCCTTGTTCCATCTAGTGGTTTTTTTCTAGGCCACGCTCGCTATTCTCATAAGCAATTTTATAATTAACGTTACACTCATCATGTATTAAACAATAGCGGCTGATTTCAGAATGTACTTTCATGCTCGAACACTCATACTAACAGCAAGATAAGAAACAATTGAGTCTCTGCCAGCTAGTACTTTTATTACAGTGGTCGGGTTGAACAGGCTCAACCAGGATATGATGGGTTACCTCGGACCGCACTGAACGTTTCTATTACCCGTCTAAGGTGAGCTCTGCTCAAGCCGCGTAGTAGGTCTTGCCCCCGTGCCAGCCGACGGGGATGACATCTGCCGCCGTGACACTCCAGGTGACGGGGATGACATCCCCCCGTGTCACATAGGTACCTTCCACCTTGATCGTAATTGGGGCTACCATCTTCCTAGTGGCTGTGAATTTGGGGAGATCATGGCGATCGCCGCGATCAGCATCCACCCAGTCCATGCTCGACTCATCTTTGAAGTGAACCGTCAGCTGGCCGGGGTAGGCATCCCCTGGCACATAGAGGAGTACGACAGTGAAGCGCTCCGATGTGGCGCTCGGTTCGACGAGGTAGGCCATGCTGGATGAGTAGCGGCAGTCAACTCTGCAAAATCCTAGTGTTAGTGTACATACAGAAAGATGTCAGAGAAGAGAAACTTGACGTATCCAAACTTAATTTGCCCCCGACTTACTATTGGTACGTTACAGGAACAGTGGGTGACGCGCGCAGCTCGGATTCTCGGCCCGGCAGGGCCATCGCGGAAAACGCGTGGCCGCTCATCTCAATGACGTCGTTGTCGACGCACGGTCCGCCGCTGCAGTAGTCGGCGAACGTTACCGTGACTCCATCAGGATTGCACGCGGGGTGTCGACAGCCTATGTTGACGCATCCGCCGCATCCCATGTCGGCCCGCTGCGGCAAAAACCATTGCGTTGAACGGCGGCTTGGCCACCGCTGGCCCGTAACCGCATACTCCAGCTGGAAAAGAAAAAGAGCAGCAGAATGGATGGGAACAGATAAGCCAACATAAGCAGCAGAGGTGCGTGCATAGAATTGCAGTGTACTATTCGTTACGATTACCTTCATTCCCCGCGCCGTCGGCATCGCCATAGAAGGCGGCCGTCCCCTTGGTGCAACGATCCGGCGTGCAGGTGAGGGCCGATGCCCCGGCAACAGAGCCGGCGAGCGCAACTGCTAGCAGGAGGAGCAGGCTCACGCGGGTCGTCGCCATCCCTTTCTTCTGTCTCTCTGTGTGGAGTCGTCTGTGTGCGTGTGTGTGTCTGTGAGGCAGAGATCAATGGTGGCGGAGGTACTGGTATTTATAGCCCGGAGCCCCGGACGGCGACGTGCAGCGATGCAGGATTCGCGATGCACGACGCACGCTTCTCCCGGTACGCCATGCACGCTTCTCCCGGTACGCCATGCCAATTCAGGGCCTCTTTAATTCATAGGATTTCCAAAATACGGGAATAGGAAAAATATGGGATTAGAGTGGAATGTCGTCTTGAATCTTATAGGATTGTACGAGTGTTTGATTGTGCATAGAAAAAACGCAGGATTCTTTCAAACAGATTTGAGTGGATGGGATGTTTTCTATGAAATCTAGTGCAAATAAATCCTATGAAAAAATTCCTATGGTTTACAATCCTTCGAATCAAACAACCAAGATAGAAAAAATTTCTAAGATTAGAATCCTCCAAAATTCCTTTGAGAATCCTTTGAATCAAAGAAGCCCTAAGTATACAAGTTGAACAAAATTGAAACAGAGTGATTAGTCCGGCACCACGAATCCAGCCTCAATATCGCGACGGTGTGTAAACAAGAATAGAAACATGCAACCTCCCCGCATGTTCGCCATTGGGAACACGCAAGGTTTTGGATCGCAAGGATGCCTCTGCTGTCATAAAAGAGATGGTGTGATACACTTGCGGCTAAGGTAGAATGTCAAAAAGGAAGTGTCAAAATCTGCAAGCAAGGCTCACTAAAAGAATTATTGCATGGGGCGATACACTTTCTTTGGCCCGGAAAGAGGCGATGATCAAGTCAGTCGCGCAAGCCATCCTCACTTATATGATGGGGGTGTTTAAACTTCCAATGTCCGTGTGTGATGATCTTAATAGGGTGGTAAGAAACTTTTGGTGGGGAGCTTCCGGGGGAAAGCGCACAACTCATTAGCAGGCATGGCCCAAAATTCAGAGGCACAAACTCAGTGATGGACTGGGGTTTCGTGATGCGTTTAACCAGGCATTGCTGGCGCGGCAAACTTGGAGGCTTTTGACTAAACCTGAGAGTCTTTGTTCGCAGGTATTAAAAGCCCGTCAGCCCGCGCCACGTCGACCCAACAGGTGGGCCCAACCTGTCGGATTCGCTGTTTTCACAGCTAAAACGGCCCGTCGGTGCTCTGCGTTACCAATTAGTCCCAGAGTTGATGGTTTTTTATGACATGACTCAAATGTGATACTGACCTGTTACCCTAGCCCCAACTGTGGTGGGTTTGGGTAAATAACTCAAGGTACTACAGTAGTATGGACGGCGACGTGCAGGCAGCGATGCCGGATTCTCAGCGATGCACGATGCAGGCTTCTGCCGGTACGCCATGCCAATTCAGAGTATGACGTCCCAACGATATGGTCAACCGATGGAAGATCAAATGGCATGATGCATCAGTATGAAGGCAAGTTTTAGCACATGTAACAGAACAACCGATTATCTGGCCGGTTCAAGAGTAAGAAGAAACATTCAATATGTACCAGAAGAGTAACATCGATCATCAAGTTAAACATGGGCATGAGACTATCAAAGTTAACCCGTGCCAGAAGCAAGGCAGCATCCACTACGGTCATACGAATAGAAAAACTAATTAGCTAACATTAAGTTCAGTAATATGAGCAGAAACATAAGAGAGAAAAAGCAAACAATGGCAATGGAGGCAATAAAACTACGAAGCCATAGTTAGGCATACAATAGATAGCTTGGCTCAATTGCCTCCGTGAGTGCCATTCCATATGAACTTGATGTGAATAGTTTGTGAGATAGATGACCACAAAATTATTTTTGTATAGGCAATGCACTTGAGATTTGCTTTTAAAGCATATGGACAGTGAGCGATGGTTTCCCCCTTCTAATCTTAGAAGGCGAAGACCCAGATCTGTTATTCTTTGATCCCTGCCGCCTCGACAAAATTTTTAAGACCAAGAGGATTGTTGTCAGCTTGGACCTAGCAAGATATGTCATAGTAATCATTAAGCAATCACATTGGTAAGCAACACTGGAGGGCACAGTAGAACCAAATATATACATGTTGACCATATCTTAATCATGATAGATCCAGTTTTCTGAAAATATAAACAACCAAGCTTCTATCAAGCCTAAACCCACTACTGGAAGCAAAGTAAATTTCCTTATATACGGTGACTCTACCGGCAGTTTGGTTTGTTTGCCTGTGTGGGTGTTGACTTGCTTCAGAAGTCATAGATACAAATAGAAGCATAATATGTGGTTTTAGAAAATATATCAAGTTCTAAAGATAAATAAAACTACTTTCAGTATATATATAGTAGATGCCATTGCAGATAGCACTCCAATACTAACATTAGAAAAGGTAATCTGGTTTTGGTCACACCATCAAAAAATTAGATAAACACCAGATGGCAAACAAAATACATGTTAAGCCTCCATCCTTGTGATTATTGTTTTTCTTGTTCCAGAGCTCCTGTACAAATGATTTACATGGTGATCCGGAAAAAGTTGAAGCAAGCATATAAATAGTGACCCTCCTAGTGAGTGAACAAAATGTAAAAAAAACTCATTTTCATTTAATGCAAACTATGATTCAATCTTTCTTCTTTTTCCAACAAAAATGTTAATATTCAGAAGGTAGTTGGAGACAGGGCTACACCTTATGAAGGTTTTAATCTTACGGTTCAATGAATTGCATAGGCAGAGCACACAGTTGATGGATTCAAACTATTTTTAAGAGATGATGTGGCAAGGCTAAGAAGATGAAAATAATTAAGAAGAAAAGTTCATGCTCAACAACTTATGAAGATTTAACTGGGTAGTGCCTCATGGCAGTCATCAACCTTTGAACCGTAAGATCAAACTGAGACTCAAGCCTGCATAACCATAGGAAGAAAAGGATCATCAACAAAGAGGACAAAGTGAATCAGGAACCAGTTCCTGGTTCCTCTAAAAAATCATTCTAAATGACAAACTGTGAGAAGAAAAAAGAACTGGTCTAATGACATAGATGTGTTAAACGGCAAACACTACCAAGTCAGATCAAATACTCAGCTTATTTCTGTCCCTTTCCAATATTAAGAACGATTATTAAGTAACCAGGTACATAACAAAAACAAATAATGCCTACATAGTAGCTCATCTCTCTTAATACATCTACACTGATTTCGATGTACAGTTTAGGACCAATGGAAAACCAGAAAAACACAAACAACTCACACAATAAAGCTAAAACTAAATACTGCACGCCGTCGAGACCTATCTGGCGTGCAACATCTGTCACTACAGAAGGACATCGGCATCAATCACAGCGGTAGGGCCATCAGCATAGCCAACAGGAATTGCAGGCTGAACCACGGTCGCAGCTACTGACTCCAACATATTTTTGAACGTAGATATGATACATGATTGAGAATACCTAATCAGTAAAGCACCACTACCCAACCATAAACATAGAGGAAGTAATATGAGCCGAAATCTCTAATGGCATGAAAAAATTAGAGCATGTTTGACATATCATTTTGAAACTACAAATATGAAATAAACTACAGCCAAGAAAGAAAACTAAGTAGCTAGAGAGCATACACTGCTTTCTAATAGGAAAGAAGGCAACTTAACTGGCAAGGTACTGCCACTGACTCCAACATGAAAGAACGAAGGAAACTTTTGTAACCAACCTCTGCCATGCTCATGTTTCTTTTGTAATCAGTAGAGTAGTTGCAACCATGCGCATATCACTAAGAAAAAAAAGAGAAGGTCACGACTTACTTAATGTTTGACGGCGGCAAGAGCCACGATGGCATCGGCGGCGGTGGTGGCGTCCGATCGCCAACAACCATGCATATATCAAGTGCCATGATATGTGAGGCAAGACATAGGAATACAAGAGGGAAACAAAACAGAGGCACACATGATGCATACTTTACCATACAAACTTAAGGCAGCAAGAGAGGCCCCTATAACTTGCTGGGAGCATGTCTTTCTAGTATAACAAAGTGCAGCTTACTCTTAACCAGATTAAATCAAGGATCAACAACAAACAATAAAAGATCAAGAACAACTCATATGCAATAAAGGTATGAGAGAGAAGAAATCTTTACATAAGACGACTATAAACACCGGAGCATAAATAAGCAACACCTTTAAATACAAATAAAAAGGATCCAGGGTTCATTGCATAGTGGGCTCAGATCTGACTTTCCTCGATCATATAACCTACCCCCGTCTCTTATCACCAGATCAATCTTTTTATACAGTGGAGCTGCCCTGGTTATCACTCAACAAGAATGACCATCCAAGGACAGAGCAACAAGTATCACAGGATCAAAAAGGATTCTAGAGACAAGAGGGAGGATTCAACTTGATACCCACAGGTGCCTCGATTGCTCGAAGGCACACTTATTTCAGACACGGCTAATCATCATCGCCCCAGCACGAAAGCCATCGGAGCATAAATAAGTAACACCTTTAAGTACAAATAAAAATAGTTCAGGGTTCATTGCATAGTGGGCTCAGATTCGGCTTTCCTCGATCATATAACCTACCCCCGTCATCTCTTATCATAGATCAATCTGTTTATACAATGGAGCTGCCCTGGTTATCACTCAACAAGAATGACCATCCTAGGACATAACAACAAGTATCACAGGATCAAAAAGGACTCTAGAGACAAGAGGGAGGATCCAGCTTGATACCCACGGGTGCCTCGATTGCTCAAAGGCACACTTATTTCAGTCAAGGTTAATCATCATCGCTCTAGCACGAACACTACTGGTCAATTTTGCAAATCCAGGAGCATAACTATACAACCAGAGCATCCACATGTAAACCAGATCATCGCAGGAACTCCTATGATAGAAACCAAACATGAACTCAGCCTGCAAACCCTAGAATAGCATGCATCTACAACTAAAGAGCTCAAGTAGGAACCGATGCATGAGCAGGGAATAGAGCATCAACCAGACGAGCACCACATCAATATAGCCACGGCCATGTCCAATGCAGTAGCCGAAGCAGATGAGCAGGAGGAAGATGGAGCTCACCAAGGGAGGTTGTAGCCGAGGCAGTACTCAGTGGGCACCGGGTTGCGCCTGAACACCGTCCAACCGGCGAGGAACCACGTCGGAGTTACACCTTGCACTGCCCCGCCGACGAGCCTGCATACCATAGGAAGAAAAGGATCATCAGCCAAATTAGGAACCAGTTCCTGGTGAAGAAAAAAGAACAGATTCTGATTCCTATAAAAATCAACTTTAGATGACAACCCCTGGTAAGAAAAATCAGGAAGCAACAATCTTAAAGGGAGTAGCATCGATCCCTAAGCCACACAAGCATCATACAGCAGCAACTACAACCTACACCATAGGGGGGGAATCCATAAATGCAAGGCATAAGTGGGAAAAATTGCAACAAATGCAAGGAAGAATATATTACCAGGAGTCTAAAATAATATTTTCATTCAGCAAGGTGCCATGGCTGAGTATGCCTGCCCATCCTAATTGTCAATCCTTAAGACAAACTATTTTGTGCATAACGGTGAACATTTTTTATCTTTCTACAGTAAGAAATAAAAGGTTTATTATGGCATTTCATAAATGATTTAGTCGCGCCTCAACATATAAGAAGTAACAATAAACCAGAAGAAACAATTATGTCTTTGCTTTCCCTCTATATAAGTAAGAATAAAAGGTTTATTATGGCATTTCATAAATGATTTAGTCGCGCCTCAACATATAAAAAGTAACAATAAACCAGAAGAAACAATTATGTCTTTGCTTTCCCTCTATATAAAGAATGTCCTTATTATTCCTAGGAGGCATGTTGCCATCAAGTTTCTTGTTGAACTGCCTAATTTCGACATTTAACAATGATGCATATCATTTTAGAAGACTAAATACCTTACCACTACAACCATAGTCACCGTCATCAACTTGCACATCCTAATTTTGACATAGTAACCTTTAATAATGATCGGAACCTGTATTGAGAACCTAGTCGCCGTCAACCACTACAACCATAAACAACACAAATAAATGATGTAACCAGCTCATACAAATTTGTGGTTTTTCTTCTCTGCGGAGCTTATACTAATATTTCTACATGCTAACAACACAACATAACATCATACTCAAATGTGCATCTGCTAATCTAACAAATATCCCCATCTCAAACAGAAAGCTGTAGATATTTTCACACAGTCGATGGCCAAATCACTGTACTGAATTTAATCTAGCTCCTGAAAACATCACCTGGATAACAATTGCAACCACGACATATTTGTCCTATGATTATATGGCTAAGCAAGGACCAAACTTCTCTAGTTACTTAAATACATGCAAGCTGGTGCAACTAACTAAGATAAAGGTTAATAGAAGTTTCCTAAATAAATTTAGGTTAAAAGTCAAATCAACTAAAGTTTTTTTGTTCTTGCTATACACTGGCATATGGGATCGGTAACCCACGCACTCTGCTCCAACCCAACAAAAATAGAGAAAACAGAGCATCAATCTTGCTTTCTTTAACGCTAGAGAGATCGGTCCCAAAAGGCCTTGCTCAGGAACCAGCAAGGCATCATGTTGTGTTTCCCACAAAGACCATGGAGCATAAGCAACTAATCAGAGAAGTAGACACAAACTTGGTTACCTAGGCTCGAAATGCAGGGTTGGCGGCTACTCACCTAGGCTCGAAGTAGCTGTCTGTCGTCGGGTCATGGACAGTAAGGCGGGATAGATTCATCTTGGGTTCCTCTCCCTTTGTGTGGTGGCGGCCTGAGCTTCTCCTGCCGAGCGCCAAGGAGGAAGAGATCGAGCAGAATCGGTGAGTGGGTGACTTTCGTAATGCAAAATCGGTGAAACTAAAAACGCATGCTATAGTTTGAAGCAAAGAAGTAGCATACGCATTGGAGACATCATTGTTTTAATTATAGAAGTGGCATCAAATTAAAAAATACACAAAAATAATCTAAGAATATTATCATTATAGAGCAATAATTTCTGAACTTGGTGTCTATCAAAAGTAAAATAATATAAGGAAATCTCTCTACTATCACTACAACATTGCAAACCAAACCAATCAGTAGTATAACAATCAGATCGATGATAGGGGCTTTTTCCCATGATTTCCATGTAAAATAGCATCAGTAGTACATGAATTATGCATAATCACGTTTTTGTTTGTGTTTGCAATGCATGGTGTGTTATCAATAGCTTCTCTGACCAATAGGTAACAACCATCTCTAGCTGAAAATTCCATCACATATCATGCCGTGGATTGAAAATCTGGTACGTTTATCCGATGAGAACACCTACAGATTATGTGCGGATACAAAGCACCACGATGGCAGCCCCAAGATAAGGTGTGTGAAGGAGGAGGGGAGAGGAGAAGATCTCCAACCTCGAGCCGGCACAAGAGCTGGGATAGTGCGGGTGTGGATGGCAGCAGAGCGGGCACAGAGAAACCGAACGTATGGTCTCGATGTTGTTCTTCATGCCGTCGTTGCACGCCTCCCTGCACATCACCGGCCAAAACAACCACATGCATGAACATCTAGCTCACAATCACATAAACCTGAGAGTTGTGTATTCTCTCATAACTCGTACAAAACATGAGTTGTGTATGTATTCTTAGGAAGATATTAAAATTGCATCAAGTAGCAGGCAGTCTATTGTATACATTTTTTTACAGCGGTAATGTGAATATAAGATAAGATGGTAGTATAAGATACCACAAAATATGCTACAAACATGTATATTTCATGGATAGATGGAGTGGCCTGAAATTGCATGCAAGAGGTTGAGAAAAGAAGAAGAATACTTGTTAAAGAATTACTGGAACAAAGGCAAAGTCTGCGAGAATTCCCACAAAATAATGATTTTGGACATGTATACTTGGAGAGGTGTCACCACTACATCCATGAGACCACCACGGACAGAGCTACAAGAAAGTAATACAAAAAAAAATTCTTATCGATGGTCGGATGTGCACATTCTATCCATTGGTATATGTCGAAGAATGTAGTATTACTTTGACATTTAGCAAGTTGAATGGATAGTACATAACAATTAAGGCAAGTCATTTTTCCAAAAGGTGCATGAAACTCAGATATCAGTCTATATAGCACACCATGGTAGCTAATGAGAGAGAGATCGGGAGAGCAACCTGCAACACCCAGGTCAGGTTCTACGCGGTGATCAAAGAAGTTGCGCGACAAAGTAAGCAAGCGCACCCAGCGCCACCAGTCGCTAGTCAGAAGCAAACTATTATTAGGAAAGAAGAGGTGCATCACAATTGCTCATTTTCGTGTTAAGAAATTAGATTGACACCAGATGGCAAACTGTAATACATATACAAAGATCAAGTACTCTCAAGATGCATAGCATCCATTAAACTAAATTATACCTTTTGAGCGCGCGCACACACACACCGCAAACTGATCTGGAACTTGGAAGTATGTTCTTTTTAAACCATAAATCTTACATGCAGCTTTAAATTTAGTAAAATTTTAGTTACATTCTTTTTAATTTTCAACACCCTGGAACCTAGATAAAATCCCCCAGTAATATCCTAATCGCATCAATTGCAAAACTACATATAGTGAATAATCAGAATCAGACATGTAGCTGAACCCAGTCCCAGTTTGCTGATCAACATAGATAAGATTCGACTCCTGCAGTAGCCAATATCCAATTCCAAACAGAGAGAAGATTATACAGGGTCTAAACAATCTCTAAGAAAAATATTATACAGATTGATTGATTAGTACGCAAACTGTCGGTATATATAATATACCTGATCCCAACCAAACTCATTCCAGAGTAGCGACATGTTGTCTGCTATGTGGAAGGCGCCGTTCTCGTAGAAGAGGGCTAGCTCGCTGCAGTAGCCGGGCCTTCCCATCAGCCAGATCACCACTGGGTCCTCCTTGTGCCACCTGAATTCGAAGAAGTAGAACAGCCTCCACGAAAAAGTGGCAGATGTAAGGCATAGGATCATCATGAGAAACGCAACATGAACGAAGAGGCTGGAGGCTGCATGAGTGAGCTCACCTGGCGTCATGAGTGGTGGGGAGGCGGTAGCACTCAGTGTGGTGCCCGAGGTTGCTCACCGACGTCACAACAACGACTTTGGATAGAATCACCGCCCAAAAGGATCAAATATTCAAGTGTGGCGCATAGTTCCTTCAAGATAAAAGGAACAGCTGACTATGTGATGTTTCAAATAGTCCGTCCATAGTAGTGTACTGTGATATATTCAAGTAGTCCATCCAAAGTAGTGTACTGTGATATAAATATATAACGAATGATCACTTACTGATTAGGATCTCCTCCATAGCTAGCAATAGTATCACAAATAAATGAAAATGCCTCAAAAGCATCACTGACCATGTCACTTATTGTTCCTTGGGGCAAATTTCTGCAAGATATATTTACATATTTCATCAACCAGACATATGTCAATCTATACTTACTCGCCTAGAAGTCATGAAATTAGATAGAAATGCCATCAAAGGGTAAGCACCTATAATCAATGCAAGCGACTATAATTCCACGCTCCGCTAACCGTCTTCCAAGAAGAGCACCCCACGCCCTGTAACTAAACAGAATCATGACCATCAACAACGGAAGTCACGGAGAAAGGTGTCTTGATATGTACCTTATCTCCTCCTCTATATGGACCAGCTGGTGATAGATGTGTGGCTGTAGAGAGAGAGTTGACAGTAAACAAACCGAAAGCAATGAAAAAGGAAAACAAAGAGACTTATTACATAGGTGTATTATAAATTTTCTTGAACGGGGTATTAAATTGCCTTTCCTTTAACATTATCAAATTCGACATAATCCATGCTTTCATGGATATTATACATAGGCTGGGGGGACATTCATGCTTCCTTGAAGCACTGGTCTAATATAAAAAGAACCTTTGCTTCAGAAATATAAGTTGAAAAAAAAGAGCTGCTGATATACAATGTAAGAGTAGGACAGAGAAAATACTACACTAAATTCCTGCTCCTGTCATTTAACTAAAAAGTGAAAACCTAACCAAATATTCAATGGAATTGCTTATACTCTTCGTCCCAGCAAATCTTTCAAGTGTGTACAGAACTGCTGATGGAACGTAAGCCTATACACTACATAATCTGAACTCTTTTGGAAGGGAATTAATAAGAAATCCATAAGTTGAAAATTACTGAGTAAATAAAAGAGCACACATATTACATATATAATCTTCCCGGCAGTCTATAGGAGTTTTGTCGAACACCTACAGACAAATCTTGAGGAAGATAAGCTACCCTTCCAATCTAAATCATCGTCACACCAGCATCCACCCCTTTTCTCATCACCCAGATATTCACAACATCCATACAACCTGGGAAGTATATCGTGTAGAGGAGCTCACCCACAAATCTGCCCTACGGAGGGGCACCTCTTGCTGCTCCACCTACTGAGTCTTCATCCGAATGCGCAACCCATGCACCTCCTGCAAAGTCCAAGATGTGATTTAGGGAGGAAGAAACGCATCAGAAGATTGAGCTTAGATAGGAAAAGAAGAATGGGGGCGGAGAGGACACGGAGATGGCTTACCATGCTCATCTTGGCGTCCTCTCCGGCGGTGCGGACGTAGCACGAGCTACTCCTGTTGAGCACCGAGCGCAGCAGCGGCGTGAGCAGTGGCCTGTGCCCTTCGCTGACCTGCACCCCTCCGTTGCGCCGCGTCGTCGTCGTCGTCCTCGTCGTCGACGCCCTGCTGCTGCGCATGTGCGGGCGCGTGGGTGCGGGATTGGTTGGGTCGGCGCGGGCAGGGGATTCTGGGGTTTGGGAGGGAGGGGACAGGTGGGTGGGGTGGGGTTGGGGGCTGGATGGCCGAGGACGGGAGGGGGCGCTGGGTTTGGCGTCTTGCCGGTTCAGACGAGACGGCGGCGGGCGGCGGCGGCAGCAGGCGGTGGCGGGCGGCGGCGGGGCAGGGAGGCGGGCGGTGGGCTAGGGATCAGGTGAGAGGCGAGCAGGAGAAAGAGGAGAGGGAGAGGCGCGAGTGGGAGAGGAGACCGCCAGGTCCTCTCAGCGGAGGCGGCGGCGCGAGCGCGAGCGGGAGAGGAGGCGCTCGTAGCTTCCGCTTGCTCTTACCCCGTGAATTCGACCCCTTATCATTGCAGCATTTTTGAACGTTTCCTTTTTTTCTGAAACAGAATAAAAATGCATGAAGACAGAATCGAACACGCGACTGCTAACCAATGGATGCCTTTGCCACCAGGCCACTACGAGTTGTGTGGTAATAAAAGAGATGGTGTCCAATTAACTCGACAGTGAGCGTTTGAATTCAAAAATTTCAAAATATTCAAGATATTTTGCTCGGTATGAGTGTTTCTCGAGGGGGGACGGTAACCACGCGAGATCACAAAATTTCACTCGGTACCCAAAACGCTGGGAGCACACGATACATTTCCATTTTCACATGCCACATGGAGGCTCATCCTTACATTTGTGTGATAACCACCGTAATTTCGTCCCTCCAACCCGTCTTCAACTCATTTTTTTTAGATTTTGTATTATCCGATGCGTATTAATTTTGTGCGCAAACTCGTCTAGATTTTGTACTGGCAGAACGCCCGTGCATTACTACGGGCTATCCGCAATATCTGTAACACTCAGGTTCAACACAAAACCCCTATCCAATGACACACCTTCCCTTTTTCTGTCGGAACCTCTTAATTCCCGACCGGTTTTCCGCAGTAGCGGGACATTTCTCCTTTTTTTTCTTGCTGGAGCCACCTCCTTTAAAAGCAGATGACGTCCACCTCATCTTGGCCGTTCATTGCAATAAGGATAAAAAATTTCATGTTTACAATATAATAGAGTGGGTTAAACTAACACATACTATTGACACAAAACATCAAATAACTACAGGGATCATTCTCAAATGTGCATTCAACTTTGCAAATGCAAATTGACATTGAAGGAGAGTGGCAACGTGAACGTATTCCTAGTCATGGAAAGGTTTTTTTGAAAAAAGAGGAGAAAACCCCATCTATGGATCGTCCCATTTAGATACACAGTGATGTGAAAGGGGGCAGGCGGGGTGCGCCAGTTTCTGATAAGCGGACATCAGATAGAAATTGGAGGACTCCCAGCAACGCCCCTCGCAGGACCTACATTTGGCCTTAAGCTAGATGAGCTATTCTCGCCGAAGGGAATAGCTCCTCACACAAGTAATTGAGCCGGCCCCTTAGCGCACACTTAAAAAAAAGGGAAAAGAAAAGTTGGAGCGCACACAAGATTTGAACCCCGGTATAGTGGGCGGAAATTTCAGGGTAAAACGCCCGATTTTCTATTGGTTTTTCATTTTTTACACCATTTCTTTATTTCCTCATATTCACTATTTTTTTATTATTTCTTTCTTTTTCTTTAGTTTTATTTCTTTCTCGGTTTTCAACGGTTCATTTTTTTCGTTTTACTTCGTTTTTGTTTGTCTCTTTCACGTTTTTATTGTTTTTTTTGTTTTCCCTTGGGGTTTCCACTAGTTTACCGGGTTTTTATTAGTTTTTTTTCCTGTTTTTATTTATTTCCTTTTCTGTTATTACTGGTTTTTTCCTTTGTATTGCTTCGGTTTTATTTGTTTATTTCTTGGTTTCCAATGACTTTTTTATTTTATTTTTCTTTGGTTTAATTTGTTTATTTCTCTTTTTCCATTTACTTTTCTTTTTCTTTTCCTTGGGGTGTCATCGATTTTGCACACACACTTCTATCTATATATCTAATACATTTTTATTGGTTTTGTAATACATGGTTAATATTTCTTCTCTAAACATCTTGCGTATATATCCAACCTATTTTTAACTCAAATTTAATATATTTTACTAATACATAGTCAACATTTTTTCTATAAACATTTAAAACATTTTGAAAATATTGGATTAACATTTTTCAAAAACATTTTTTTAAAACATAGTCAACATTTTTCTATAAACATTTAAAACATTTTGAAAATATTGGATTAACATTTTTCAAAAACATTTTTTTAAAACATAGTCAACATTTTTTCTATACACATTTTACTATTTTTAATACTTGATTGAAATTTTCCAAAAAATGCTAAGATTTGTTAATACATGGTAGACATTTTTTCTATGCACATTTAATATTTTTTAAATGCTTGATTAACTTTTTTATAATAATTGTTCAACATTTGTTCAAATGCTTGATTAATATTTTTATATACATTGTATGAAAATCATCAGTTTTTTAATACATGTTTAATATTTTTCCTATACACATTTAACATTTTTAGAATGCTTGATTAATATTTTTCAAAGACTTGTTCAACGTTTTTTTTCAAATGCTTGACTAACATTTTTATATACATGATCAAAAGTTCATCATTTTTCAATACATGGTCAACATTTTTTCTATGCATAGTTAAAAAAAATACTTATTCAACATTTCTAACATTTTGAATATACATGATCAAATTGTATCATACACATTGTATTCTTCCTGTATACATTTTTCGTACGTGGTAATTTGTTCCTATTCACATTTAACATTTTTTAAATGCTTGGTCAACATTTAAATAATGTTTTATGTAGAGTTATTTTGGTTATAATTTTACTTAGAATACTTGAAAGTATAAAAAAAGAAAGCAAAAAACAAGAACAGAAAAGTGAAAAAAAAAAACAACAACAAAGCTATGGCTCCCACGTGCCTGGGCTGGCCCAACTCGGGCACGTGAGGAGGTGTTTGCGTGGCTAGGCTTGTAATGAGCTCGGCCCGGTGATACTGCTGGGGCTTATTTAGAGAGCATGCATTATGCTTTGGACTCGTTTCGACAGGCTAGCTTACGGCCCGTTCTGATGCTTACGGCTCAGTGCCGGCGATATATGTCTCAAGAAGAAAATGTCGTCGTCGATCGACATGCTGTCAGCATTCTTGGGGATTACTTGCTTCCCTGCATTGCAAAGCCATCACCATCACCATCACCGTCGCATACACACAGCCGGAGATGCCTTGCTTTCAACACGCACGCCCAGCTCGCCGATATACCAAACCCAAGCCTCCGCCCCGGTGTAACCTGGGATTCCCGGTGGCCACGTTAAAACCCAGCCCCGCGCGCGCCCATGCAGAAGAACAAAGGCCAGCTTACTGATCCCCGTCATCCATTCTAACCCTGCTCGCCGGCGACCAGAGCCAAGCTAGGGCGGGAGGTAGCTAGCTAGCTAGACGTGGGAATGGCGATCGGCGGGATCATCGGCGGCCACCACCGGCACTCCGTGGTGGCGTCGCGCGTGGCCATGTTCGCCCACCTGCTCTTCCTCACCACCGCCGTGCTCATGCTCGTCTGGCTCCTGCGCTTCCGCGGCGGCATCAACATCCAGTCCGACGACCCCGAGCAGATCTTCAACGTACGTTCCGGTTAATGCACACGCACAGTTCCTCGATCTCTCTGTTCTTATTTTGTTTACAGAAACAGTTCTGTAGATTAAACTGGCCGGCCTTATGCACTTGCAGTATTGATCTCTCCTTTCTGTGATGCAGGTCCATCCCTTTGTGATGACATGGGGGTTCATTCTTCTCATCGGTGAAGGTACGTCCAATGCACACTGCCCTGAATTGTCAATGTCGTCTTTATTACCAACTCCCAAACACAGTGACCTTAAGTCCTTAACCAAGCTTTACCTTTTTGTGGGAATCGTAACTAAGGTTTAGGGGAGATAGATATACAAGTATATGAGTGTACATGAAGTTTAGCAAAACGTCGCAACAGAATCATTATTAATTGCCAAAAGCACCTGAAGGTGTAGCTGTTGATGTTGCTACTGCTGTTGACATGGCCGAAATTCCATTGCAAAAAAAAAAGACAAGGTGTGAGTGTGTCACCACACTACATTTTAGACCAGATTGGTACGTAGTAGGGCTTTCTAGGTGTTTGGTGGCCGCAAAAGCACCGGACCAGTCTCATTCTGAAGTGCCAATGAGTGTGCTGGGTGGGCGTCCATGCCAAAGGTCACCTCGGATGATGCCGATAATGACCACCGTGGATCGCTACGTTTTCCTGCCAAGCTCATCATCCATCTCGCAACTGGCATACGATTGGTACATTATCCTTAGGCGAAATTAACATGTGCCGTGGTAGCTAAAGTCTTACAACATTTGTGCAGCCATACTGGTGTACACGACGATCCCGATGAACCACCGGGCGCAGAAGATGGTGCACATGCTGGTGCACCTGGTGGCCTTCGTCCTCGGCGTCTTCGGCATCTACGCGGCCTTCAAGTTCCACAACGTGGCCGTGGTGCCGGACCTTGTGAGCCTCCACTCCTGGATCGGCATCGGCGCCATCTCCCTCTTCGCGCTGCAGTGGCTCATCGGCTTCGCCGTCTTCTGGATGCCCGGCACGCACGAGCACACGCGCGCCGCCGCGGCCCCCGTGCACGTCGCCGGCGGGCTCGTCATCTTCCTCCTCGGCGTCTGCGCCGCGCAGACGGGGCTCGTCCAGAAGAGCGCCAGCGCCACGCCCGGCACCGAGGCCAGGCTCATCAACGTCACCGGCCTCTTCATCGTCTTCTACGGGGTCACCGTCGCGGCCACCGTCATGCTGCGCATCGCCACGCGCTACCAGTAGCTCGGTCGGTAGCCCCTCTTTTCGATCGGGTGGTCGGACACCGGCCGCGGACGCCGGCCGCCCGATGAGTCTGTGTGCATGTCTGTTTGATTGGTTGGGTTTCTTTCACCATTTGTATCTACGGCTGGTACATTTTACGTGTACATGTAAAGCAAGTTTGGGTGGTTTGCATTGCATGGCGTGTGTACGTAATGTCCTACTGAACCTTTTCTGCAACAATTCTAATCGGCTCGTTCACAGGAGCTTCGCAGAGAAACTCTGGGCTTCTCAATTTGTCTCCTTTTGTGTGAAGCATACACCACCCGCACGATTAGGGATGCAAGCAGAACCTACAAGTATATTAAAAGTCGATCGTGTGTAGTAGTTACTCAAGATTAACACGTAATTGGCTTTTGATATATCATACCTGTATGTAAACTTCGCATGATACATGCTTGCACCCATAGCCGTTACATACCACGTGAAGGTGGTTCTGCCAAGGTTGTCACCTCAATCTGCTCTGAAAATGGACCAGTGAAAGCGTCGGACCGGTTAGCCCCAGACTTGGCAGATGGCTCGGTCAGGGCCTCCGGCTTTAGATGTTAGGCTTAGGTGAGAGGTCTGGGTATGTGGCCCAGCTTGCACCCCTTCATCATTTGGATAGAATTCAGGCATCAAAATGGTGGATTCAGGAATATTGTTGGTCTACTTTATAAGAGCAACTCTAGCAGATGTTGCCAAAAATGACACTATAGCAATATTGACGCCGCATGATACTTGTGGCCATTCAGAGACTATTCGAGGTCACCTAAAATGCATTACATGTGGTAAGTGACATTTCATTGCAATCAAAACATCTATAGTTTCAAAGTTCCTAGAATCTGGCAAACGGAAACTTGAGTCGGAGCCGATGACCTACATGGAGGGTTCTCAGTCGTGCTACTCCGGTCTCCGGTTATTGTGGAAGCAGATTGCACGGAGCCAGTGAAGATGGTTCAACATGCTAACGCGGATCACTCTCTATATACCGCTCTGGTGAAGGAAATCTAAGCCATAATTATGGTGTCCCCAATCTTGTATCACGCATGTAAATCATAGTCAAAATACTTCTAGTCACTCTTCGGCAAATTATGCTCGTGTTGAAATTCATACAACGGTTTGGTTTGGGTTAAGGCCGTGCCAATCTCTCCAAACTCTGTCGAGCAGAGTGTAATCCATGCTGATATGAGTAAGACTAGCCTATTCACAGAAGAAAAAACGAGCTTAAAGGTTACTTGAAAGGAAAACCGAAAGCCATTTGTAGGGAAACAAAAGCGAAAGTGCGAGTGATGGCTTGACGCGGAAGGTATTTCTTGCAATATGCGAGTATGTTATTGGACGACCCAATTCTGCGTCCAGCAGGAGCTGTCTTCTAGGCGCATCTTTTTGCATATTTCCCGTGTTGCTTTTTATCAATTTTTCTTGTGGTTTTTTAGCTTCCTGTATTTCTTTAGCAATTTTCTTGATATTTATTTTTATTTATCTTTTATCCTTTTAGCTTTTTTTCTTCATTTTTCTGTGTCGGTTTTCGTTGTTCTTTCTCTTTCCAATGATTTCCTTTGTTTTTTTCCTTTTTCTTTTCCTTCTTTAACAGATGTCTACATTTTAAGTACACATTGGACATTTTCCTTATCCACGCGTAACATTTTTTATGCACATTGAACATTTTTCAAATACATGATGGATATTTTTAAAAATATATTTTTATAAACCTTTTCTGAATACATGCTAAAAATTAAGATATTTATTTATTTTTAATGGAATGAAAGATTTTCTGAAAACTAAGCTAACAATTTTTTATGCACATTGAATATTTTTCAAATACATGATGTACATTTTTTAAAATAAATTTTTGTAAACCTTTTTTGAATACATGCTAAAAAGATCAGATATACATTCAGTTTTATTAATGGAATGAAACATTTTCTGATAACTAAGCTAACATTCCTTTACGTTGTATAAACATTTTTTAAATGGCACATGTTTTTCTTAAAAGTCACATTTTTTAATGGCAGAAAATATTTTTTAGTTGTGTAAACATTTGTCACTGTATACCATTTTAAAAAATGTGACATGTATTTTTCTTAAATGCATGAATAGTTCTTAAATGTCACAGATTATTTTAATGTTATCAACATTTTGTTTACAGTTGCGCTAACAAAGGATATACACCGCATTGACATTTTTTAAATTCACAGTTAAAATTTTAAGAAAAATATGTAAAGTAAGGTTGAGTATGTGCATAGGAAGATTTTTAGAAATGCAAAAAAAATAATCCAAATGATAAGTGCCACAGAAGAACTCCGCCCCTGGCGTTTTTTACAACTAAAGTTTTCATCTGAAAAGAAAAAGGAAACCAGAAAAACTAAAACATGCCATCCGAAAAAATTCTTGACAAGTAAAGTTGCCATCCCTACGTTACTAAATTTGCCATAAAAAAGGTTGGAGTTGTCATGTCTTTGTGCTACACGTGTGACATTTATCATGATCCAAAAAGAAAATTACTACATGTGCCAGTACGTGCCTATGTGTACTTGTGATTATGTGCTGGCCCATTTAGTAAAGAGCTGCGGCGAGGGAGAGTGGCACAGACCGTATATGACGCTCCCGAGCGTCAAAACGATATGGTATCGCTGCTGCTTCTCTTTTTTTTCTGTTTTTATTTCTTTCTTTTTCCATTTTTTATTTTTTATTTTAATATGTTTCTTAATGTGTTATACAAAGTCCACTGCGTGTTTATATTCAAAAATGTTCATCATATATTTTAAGGAAATGTTCACCCTATATTAAGAAAAAATTCACCCTATATTTATAAAATGTTCAACTATTGTAATAAACTTTCCATTGTGTATTTTAAAATTGATCAGTGTATATCATAAAAATGTTCATTGTGTATTTTAGAAAAATTCAGCATATACCACAAAATGTTCAATGTGTGCTTAAATATTGTTCAGCATATATCCCAAAAATATTCATTGAGCATTTTAAAAATTGTTCAGCTTATATTACAATTTTTTAACATACATATAAGAAATTTGAATGTATATAAGAAAATTAATATATATTCGGAATTTCAAATGTTTGTTCGTGTTTTTCAATTTTTTGTTCACCTTTTCAATAATTCTTCATGTTTATAAAGTTTGTTCGAATTTGAAACTTGTTCACAATTTTCAAAAATTATTCACATTTTTAAAATGTTCACATTTTTTCAAGAAATGTTGAGAAAAATGAAATAAAATGAAACTGTTGATGTACTTAGTACATTAAGTTTAGTGTTGCGCTTTTACCACACTTAGTTGCCATCTCCGAGACAGAGAAGTTTAGTGTTGAAAAATTGATGTACTCTTTTTACAAAAATGGATGGGCTTTTTTTAATTTGATGAACTTTTTTAAAATCGGTCAAATCTTTTTCTAAATCTGATGAACTTTTAAAAAAAATCAATGAATTGTTTTTTCAAATGCGTAAACTTTTTCGATTTGATGAACTCTTTTTCAATTAAAAATCAACTTTTCCAAGTTGTTTTCAAATAATTTGAAAATCTACTCAATAGCACGGATATAATGGTTCTTAAACATTTCGGGTTCCTCCCAGTCAGTTGCGCCTACCAGCCGTAGTGGTTACCAAGACACTTTCGTTTGTTGTAACTCACATCATGAGCTTTATTCATATAATTGCAATCCTAGGACAGTCAGCCAAAAGGATGGTCACTAAGAAGCTCGGAGTCTCTTCGAGCCAGCAGTCCGTCACGTTCAGTGTGCAAGCATGCTTAGCACAAAGATGTGCCGGAAGTTAGCTGCTCAATTTACATGAAGAATATAAAAAAAAGCTGAAAATCTCTAACTAGGTCTCCAATTCCTAACGGGATAGGAGCCACAACTGAATGAAAATTATGGCGAGTGTTCCAGAGATCTACCATCTCCAGGCAATCAACTTCCATGATCACTTGCATATAGCCGCGCAGATACGCAAAATGCTCACCCTCCCGCATTGACAATGCTTTAGCTATCAGTGGGCCTGAAATACCCATATGGGGTTTGCACCAAGCACCAAGGAGGCCGGTGGAGGACCGGGCAACACCACCTGCACCACTACAATTTCCATCAAAGTTTAATGCTTTGTCGGCGTTGATCTTGAACACTCCCGGTTCTGGTGGCAACCACCCATGTCATGGTAATACACTTGCCAGAGTTCTGGGCAAGTCTAGAATCGCCAATGCTTCTTTTGTCAACCTCATACACGAGACAGGATCGGATCCTCCTTCCTCATGCTTGATTCGGTTCCTGGAGTGCCAGATCGACCACATAATAGTAATGATAATAGCTCGGTCCTTACCTCTGAACTTGTCATCACACAAAATGTCCCGCGCCCAAGGGTCCGGATGTAACCTTGGTAGACGTACCTCAAACATCGCAAAGGCTTCCTCCCCAAAACGCTTTGCATGGGAACAGTACGTGAGTGCATGTTGTAGATCTTCATCCATGGCTAAGCAAATCTTACATCGGCTAATTTATGCAATGTGCCTTCTCTTTAGTGTGGTCTCATCGGGAAGGATCCCTCGGAGAACTCGCCATTAGAAAACACGAACTTTTGGTAAGACGACAGAGTTTTCTTTCTCTCAACCCAATTTACACGAACTGTAAAAAAAGTCTTTCTTGCATTATTGTTTCAAAGTCAGTGTTGATGCAGTAGTCCCGTTTGAACGGAATAAAGAGCCGTCCCCTCTGTCCCAACTGCTAATAAATATAGTACTAGTAGACTAGTAGTAGTAAATATTTGCCTGTGTTCAGCTACTCGGCCATGAAACGGAGAGTCGTGCATGGCCGGCTGGCTGCTTTTCTAGAATACGGTTTTCTTTTCTTTTCTGGAATACCGCCGGCTGGCTGCTAGACCCGCCAGATTTTGTTTGTATTCATGCAAGTAGATTAGCCAGATTTTGTTTGCGTTCATGCTAGTAGATCACGTAGTCTTCCCTTACAAAGAACAAAAGTACTCAGATTGCGTAGTCCCTGATGATCAACAGAAGCTACTCGGTTTCTCAAGGAACGGAGGCCTTCTCGAACGTTGACACTCGACACACCAGGCATCCAATTCCACGAAGCACAACTGCACAAGCACCGCAAGACAACAAGAGAAAACAAAGGGGCGCCCGTGTGCCAAGTCGTAAAAAGCCAGCACCCGCAGCAAGATGATAGCAAAGGTAAATAGAAAAGAGAGAGCGAAAGCGCGCGCTGACTTTGCAGCAAGTGAGGTTTCTTTTCCTTCTCCACTCCCCGCCATGGCTTCGAACCGACGAGACGAGGCGTATCTTGGTAAAGTCTCTCCCGGAAGATCACCGACAAGGGCCTCCGTGACGGCAAAGCGCACCCGGATGCATGGCCCGGCCGTAGTGGCAGCGCACCATCCATATCAGACCACACATTCTCGCTCGACTCCAGTGCGAGTGGGCGCACATGTACAGTATCACTATCACCGGCCGGTTCGTGCGGACCGACTCTCCATGAATCCTTGGCCCACTGCTGGCCAGGTTAGAGCATGGTGTGCTTGAATCTCCAGGAAAAACAGGCTAGGCGATCTTGATTGATATATGAAGCCAAACGCGACACGGGGATCACTTCACTTCGTTTAACGCAAGATGACAACAGCATTGGGTTCTACGTTTCGGCTTTGTTTTTTTTTTAAGAAAACTTCCGATCTACAGTACTGTTTATCTTTAATTATGATAGTGTAACTAACACAAAAAATAATAAAAATTACATCCAGATCCGTAGACCATCTATCAACGATAACAAGAACTGAAGCGAGCCGATGACGCTATTCTTCATCCTGTTCCAATTCCAAGCTGCTGCTTGATCGGCGTCGCAGCGTCGGCCGTAAGCAATACGGCGCTACTACGACTATGCAGGCGAGCAACAGAGACACGTGTAGTCTACTACACTGCAGACTACACTGCTTTGCGATCTGATGCCACCGGTGGCACGACACAACACATGCGTGTGCCAATAATTGTACCCATCTATAGTAGTCCAAACCGGCCAACAACCATGACTATTGGGCAGTCCGAACCTTAACCGAGATCCTCGCGCTGACATGACAAGCAAATCACTGCAAAAAACCAGCCGCCACTCGACAAAATCGCCACTGTTCGTCTCGAGAAAAGCTGCTCTATCAAGGATATATGGCCCCGCAACGCAAACCAGCTAGCTCTTCCTCATGCCACCGATTATTGGCCGCTTTGCGCGCGCACTGGCGCCATGTTTCCTCGCACTATTGCTTTGCTCCATGTCCCATGTCCCATCCCATGATGGACGATGGATCGGATCGTTTTTGTCTCGCTTGCCCGTTGCCGTCGCCATTTGCCAACGATGAGCTCCGGCCTTCCAATTTCCGTGGCTGTAAGCTGGCCGATCCAACGGCCGGCACCGCTCTAGAAGTAGCAGTTGAAACGGCTTCCCAGTGTAGAAAGCTTCCAAGGTGATTTTCATCCACGACTTGTCATCTTCCTTCCGAACGATAATGGCGGAAAGAGCCCCCCGGGCCATGCCAAGTGGGACCCCCTCTTAGGGCCTGTTTGGTTCCAATAAGTCACCTGACTTATAAGTTAGGTGACTTAAAATCAGTGAGTTATAAGTCATGCATGTTTGGTTGTCATCTGACTTATAAGTCACCTGAGCACGCCTTCCCACCTTGTTTTTTTGATGTAAAGATGATGGGACCCACGCAAAAGAGGGTGACTTATAAGTTTTAAGTTGGGGTGAAGCAACTTATGACTTATAAGTTGGGGTGATTTATAAGTTGGGTCTGTTTGGCAAAATAAGTCACTTTTTTCACTTTTCGACTTATAAGTTGGTGACTTATTTGAAACCAAACAGGCCCTTAACTCTTGAGCTTTTCCTTGAGAAAGAAAAAAGAAAAGGAAAAGAAATGCAACTTGGAGCACGCATGGAAAAGGCAGACGCAAAGCTTGCCCGATCGGTGGTGGTGGTGGGCCCTCGGACTTTTCCTCCTGGGCTTGCCGAAGCGATAAAAGAGACACACATCGCGATCTCGTGGCGAGTGAGATCATTGCACCGTGCACAATTATTATTCCGGCTCCGCCCGCCTACTTCCGCTGGCTCGTGAATATGCCGCTGTCCTTGCCCGCAACAAGGCCATGCTTTTTCGCCCAAATGCTACTACAAACATTTGGAAAAAGCGAAATTGTGAGATGGGGCCCACATGCAGTGACGTATTTTTGAGACGGCTATTTGAATTCGGCGAAAATTGAGGCGGACATTTTTTGTCTCCGGCAAAACTTTCGGCACACCCACCCTGGTACCACCAGACAGGAACATGCATGTGGTTTTCCTCTATTAGAATTGTGTGCTGGTAAATGTGGTGATGGATAAGTATGGGTTTTGCAATATGAGTTGCAATATGGGTGGGTGATGACATGGATCGCGACATCAACGATGGCTGCCCTTTGTTCGTGTCTCTCATATTAGATTCGCTTTGTCGATATGTTCGTTCCCTCTCGCAGCGTTTGATTTTCTTTTTTCTTTTTTATAGTGTTTCTTGTACTGCCATGACAGATGCTGAATAGACCGGAAAAAAATCCAGTTAGCTTGCATTTTCCTCACATCTATACTACTTATAAAAGAGCAAACATTATCTTCTTTAAGTGCACCCCACAAACTGTATACGGATACATTATCACCGCATGATTAGTCCCACTAAACTTAATCTAACGGCTAGCCTTAACCGAATCTGTTCTCTGTGTGCACTTAGCAATTTACATTGACTGACCGTACTCCACCGCGGAGGAAAATATGAAAGTCTATGCCTGGTCAATTAGGAAACTATAATCACGGACACATCCTATTAAGAAACTAATCACGGGCACATCTAATTATTAGAAAACTAATCACAAACCCATCCTATTATTAGGAAAAAAATCACACGTGCATCCTATTATTAGGAAAATAATTACGAGCCATCCTATTAGAAAATTAATCACGGACTCATCTAATTATTGGAAAACTAATCATGGCTGCATCCTATTAGATAAGTAACCACGAACGCATCTAATTATTAGGAAACTAATCGCGAGCGCATCCTATCGTTTCCTATCAGGGAATCGTGATCGCGAGTCGCGAGCCGTCACCAGCCCACCACCCACGCGAGCCACAATGGGAGACACGCGAGGAGGAGCTGCGGCTTCCTCCGAACACACTTCTACTGACTGCAACGACTTCGTCCACATCCTGGGCATGCTCTTCGGGAACCACCGGCATCCGCGTCGACTTCGGCTCCATCCACAACACCCACGCTGACAAGCACCCACCGCCGAGGTCCTTCAAGTTGGGGGAACGCTGAGTATCTTGGACCAGTATAAGCGGGCCAAAAAAATCTGCCCCCACAACCATGCATGTAGATTCACCTGGTCGCCAACCATTATCGTCCCCAGGGCGGTGCAGGCCTCGGCCACTGTGAAGCAGGTGAAGCTAATCACGGCCCCATCTCACTCGCCCGAAGCTACCGCCGACTCCCTCAGCTCTGACGCGTGCTGCTCCGTTGGACACGCTTGTCCGGTACTCGCGCGTGGACGACGTCGTCCAAAGCTAATCCCGGTGCGTGGAGGCCGCCGCCTCAAAGCTGGACGACTGACTCACCTGCGTCGACAATGCCGCCCAGCTGGTGAGAGGACACGGTCGCCGCGGCCGCTCGCACGCCTAAACGACGGAGACTCTCGCCTTCACGCGAACGCACCACACACACGCATTAATCAAGTAAGTATCCAGTGTTGTTTTTTTACTGTCATCGCTACCTCGCCGGTGGTGACACATCTAGAAGTACAGGAACTAGAGATGAGGCAATGACAAACAGAGGAACGTTGGAGCGCACACAAAGACGTTCGCCTTCTTTCTTTCTTTATTTTTTCACTGATTTTCACGTACCTGCAACAGACATCCCTGTTCTTTTAAGTACTGACTACCGGTTATTACATGGCCAACTCACGACTATATAGTGAACTCACAGACAAATTCGCTGAACCAAGACCTTACTTGCAGTCATGAAATTACGTTTCACTGAAAAAAACCCAGAAGTTTGCATAAGTTTTAATGAAAAAAACTAAAGTTCGCATAAGTTTTACTAAAAAACCCTGAAGTTTGCATAAGTGTATTTGTTTGTCCAGCAGATACATGGCAATTGTAATTTTACATGAGCATTTTCATACCATCCTTATCTACAGTTGAGCTAACATGTTTTCCTGATAGAAAATTTGGACTACATACAAGAGAAGCAAAAACTGCATGTTGATTATGATGATGATGAACGTAGGATATTTTGTGGTCATGGTAAATTTCATATCATTTAGTACATAAACAATATTCACAATTTTATTTTATTATCATCAATTGTGTTGAGTTTCTTTCATATATATGTATTGACCCTCTTCTTTAAATTAGATGTGACAGATGCGGAATGAACTCATACCACATGATCGCATACGAGCAATTCAAGAGGAATTGGCGGGATTCTTTCTTGACCATGTCATACATAAAGACGGAGAATGCCATGTAGAAGTTGAAGTCGATTTTAGATGTTAGGGATTATAAGAGATGTTATATTGTATATATGTAGTAGTGTCGGATAGATATATACAAAAACTTGTTGTTCGATCAATCTCGGAGAAAGAGAGGTCACTTCTCTCTGTATATGTTCACGACGATCTTGTGTAATTCTTGACTGGAATTTGTTGGCACTGAAACGGTTCCTTAGCTTGTCCTAAGTGACATTTTCATGTGTGACTATACTTGCATAAATGTGTGCATATGAAGAATCATGATGAATCTTCTAAATAATTTTGAATTTTATACATTGAGAAAAGTGGGTGGTCTTTTAATACAGGAGACATGTTGATTAAGAAGAAACGATATTTCAAATTATTTGTACGAGTTGGAAATAAGAGATCGTGTACTTTATAGGGAAATTTCAAATTTATGAATAAATTGTCTTGTATTAAGTTTAGTATAATATGTTAATCCAAATAGATGCGTATTGCGTGTGCACACTTATTAGTTTAAATAGACGTGCGTTGCACGTGCATACTTACTAGTGCATGATCAAAACTCTTTTGCTTCCTTCTGGAGAAAATAACTCTTATATTTCCTTGTTTAAAAACAAATTAAGCCTTGACTTAATAAATCCACTTAAACATGTAAATCAACCGGGATCTTATTCCGAAGATATCACCGTGATAAATGAAACGATTCATTATTTAGACGCTTGGCTTAATACTTATCTCCATTTTGAGCTTTTGTTAAGAAGAAGAAAAAAACTCATCATATGCCCTCATGCTGAAATGGGTACCTTCTTAGGAAAAAGGACATCCTCCCCCACAACATGTCGATTGAGTGGCGTCGAGCCCTCCCCGTGTAATCCATGGAGCGGGCAACTTTTTTCCCCTAGAGATGACCTTCCATTTTTAAATAGATCATTTCTCCCATAAATTCAAAATTGTTGATGATTTTATGGGTAAACTAAATTTTAGGTTCCAGTAAAAATATAGCTCACAAATGAATTTGGCTTTAATTACCACAAATTATTATTTTTGTTCAACACTTCCTCAAATTATGGAATGATCGTTACTAAAATAAAAAAAATCTTTTGCCCGATGAAAACTGACATCATTAAGAGCAACTCTAGCATAGTCACTATATTGGCAGCCTCCATAACGTGTATGGAGTATGCTCCATAATATTATATAGGTTGGCGAGGCGAGGTGCAAACACGGGATCGTAATAAACCGTAGGCTTTAACGTTTTTTTCATGTGAGACCTTTGTCATTGACTGCAATGTCTCTTCCTTCCCCATCTTGACAATGGAAGTTTCTTCTACTAGATTTCTACATGGGTGACAACTAGGATTTGACAACCATTTAACCTACAATTCTCTGTTAGAATTAGAACTGCATGCTCTTCCTCCTTTTGTAAGTGACCTCGCAGGCGGGAATACTTCCACTGTCACAGCCATGTGGTCAACGAACACATGTGGGTCCTTGATGTTGAGAAATTCCACGTTTTTAAGGCAGACGTGCCTCCAAGACTGATTCGGCCTTACATAGCATGCCCTCCTCCACAAAAGTTATTTCTACTAGATTTCAACATGGGTGACACCCGGTCGAAGTAGCGGAGGGCAACAGTGAGGCACTCCCAGTGGACGACTGATTCGGCCTTACGGAGCACGTCCTCCTCCACCCACCATGAGTAGTGTCACGCCCTCTCCCGAAACCCCTCTCAGTGGGGTCCTCTTCGATCTTAACGGGTAAAGGTTCAAAAGAATGGAGCGGCTGTCGCAACATGGCCGATGCGGTGAGTGGGGTGGCGATGGGGAAGGGAAAAGATAGGGGGTGATTTGGCGTTGGAGAAGGGGATCGATGGCAGTGAGTGTGGCGGCAACGAAGAAGGGGGAGATATGTGAGGAGTAACGACACCAAGCAGGGTGGCCCGGTTTACATAAGGGGCGAATGGATGAGCTCCGATGGGAAACATGGATTTGACGTGCGCGGGTGGGCAATGGATGTGAAACGCGGCGGCGACCAGTCATTGACGCTCTTTCTGGCGAAGACGCTATTGCGTCATTGACACAGGCGGAAGCAACGCCCATATGGACGGCAACACGATTGACTGGGATGTGCGTGTGAGGAAGAGGTTGGGCCGAACTCCCCGTCTGGTGGATGTAGTGCGCTCCAAACCAATGCTCTCCAACCTGCAAATATGGAGGCTTGCGGGCTCGATTTGGTGCAGACTTCATAAATCATTCACACCGATGTGCGTTGGTATCTCTCCAAAACTGTCCGTTTGACTGCAACAACATATGGGGTTACGCCGTCGATCGACTTGATATGATGACCATTCTGGAGTTGCTCCAAGATTTTTTTAAAACGGCTAGATTTGGGGTGCCTTCATAAATTACGTAGTCCAATGGATATAGGTAACTCCGCTAGACCGCCCATTTCAACCACCACATCATATGAGTCTTCTTTGGTTCATAGGATAAAAATAGTATAGGAATAGAAAAATCATAGGAAATGAGATGACATGGATCTCAATTTCTACTATATAGAAGGAGATTTCATTTGATGCATATGATATGATTTTCTCATTGGGTTTAGGTTGATGTTTCTTTTCCTTTGAAATGTGAAGGGTTTTTTTTGGAGGAGGGGGGGGGGGGGGAGGGGGAGGGTTGATTCCTATCCTACAAAGGAATAGGAATACGTTCCTACAAACCAAATGGCTCGAAATTTTTTCTACAAAATTTTCATCCTTTACAATTCTTATTACTCCCTTCGTTTTTATTTAGTCCGCGTATTAGCTTTGGTCAAAGTCAAACTTTATAAATTTTGACAAAGTTTATAAGCAAAAGTATTAATATATATATATATATATATATATATATATATATATATATATATATATATTAACAAATCAATACTACTCCCTCCGTTCCTAAATGTAAGTCTTTTTTAGAGATTCCACTACAAACTACAAACGGATGTATATAGACATATTTTTGAGTGTAGATTCACTCATTTTGCTTTGTATGTAGTCCATAGCGAAATCTCTAAAAAGACTTATATTTAGAAACGGAGGGAGTATTAGATTCTTTATTGAATGTAGTTTCACATCATGTAGATTTGTTATGGTAAATATTTATATTTTTTTTATAAATCTGATCAAACTTTAAAAAAATTGATTTCAGTCAAATCTAATGCAGAGTAAATAAAAACGAAGGGAGTACAATGTTCCTATGAACCAATGAAGGCGTGAATGGTTATTATGGTGATCGACTGTATACGACGACTACCTGAGTTGCCGCCCATGAGATGACCGAAAAACCCGATGACTCCAGCCGGTGGATCGAAATGGGGACGCACAAATTTCGAATCCCTGTTTTTGACAATCACCGTCACAGTGTGCACAGCAGCTTCTCCACCTCGACAGCAACCCATCGAGCACGAGCAGAATCAGTGGCGGAGGCACCGCCCGGCCGGTCCGTCGTGCCATCATAGCTTCGTCTTCACGGGGCGCAGCGCTGTACGCCCCCGTACTGTACTCCTGTGCGCGCGCCTAATGAGTGGCGGCACACGTCACAACTCATCATGTGGTTCCGTTGTTTTGCGCGGCTGGTTTTGTTCATAATAATCAGACCCCAAGTTGCCGGTCAACGTCACGATCCTCGTTATTTTTCTTCCATGCAATCAATTATCAAGCATCACAGACGTCGTTGGGTGGGTTGGATCAGACATTCAGACATCAGAAGCTCCACCAAGCGCCAAAGAAGGCTTTATTGGCAGAGAGACACCCGGACAGAAAACCGATGGGAAAATGTTACGTTTTGCCACCCACATTTCGTGCTGTAAAAGGGAGACAATTCACCTCATGATGCGCGTACGACCCGGGCGATCGATCGGACATATCCGTGTGAAAGCTCACGAGCAAGATAGTTCTACGGCTCCCATCATGGCGATGATTTTACCCGTCTTATTCTTGGCGGTATGATGAGGAACCGATGGATGGCGTCGTTTTCCAAGTGGATGTCATCGCTCACAAGAGGGGAGGAGGGGAGAGATCGTCCTCCCCTTTTCACGTGTGCTCGGCAGCCTTGCAAGAAGTTGAAAGATGCTGATGCCGCAAGCTATATTCCACCATGGTATTATTTCACCGGCAACTGATTACTTGATGTAGTCGACGATTTTGTTGAGAATATATATTGCATGTATATTTGTATTTTTTCTAACCCACCTTCTGTTTTTTTATATAGTTGAGATTGAGGCCCACATTGTACATCATGCATGCGTGCGATTGCACCCGATCAATACACCGAGAGTTGCATCATATTATTCTACATATTTTTTCCGAAACAGTTTTTATTTTTTATTTTTTGAAATGTGTGGGTATCTATTTTGCGAATGCTTTGAAAGCGGGGTCAGAACAGCAAATGTTGGCACTGGTTTGGGCAGCGAGTACGAGAGAAGCATAGTCCTAACAACAAATATTTTGGAGATCAGTCTTAAATCGGCACTAATCTGATCCTGTAAAGCACGGCTGCCAAGTACTGCCAGTAACAATTAACAAAGATCGTAGTACCAAGAACCTTGCATCTTTGCATAGCATGTGAGGGCATCTCCAACAGTCGTATGATCATCGTTGGTTACATTGTCATATAGACTATTTTGATGACATGACACATAATAAAAGAAGAGAGAGAGAATGAAACCGTATGAATCTGAACCAACGCTCCAGGCACAAGCTTCAAGGCAAGTCTGTTAATTTCTTCAACATTTAGTGGACCCGCCTAGTTATTTAACATATGCTTAACATACTTCCTCTGTTTCTTTTTACTCTGCATATAAGATTTGGTCAAAGTCAAACTGCACAAAATTTGACCAAATTTATATAAAAGAATATGAACATCTACAATACTAAAACTATATACTGTGAAAATACGTCTCATGGTGCATCTGATAATATTGATTTCATATTGTGAATGTTTATATTTTTTAATATAAAATTAGTCAAACTCTACAGAGTACGTCTTATTAAAAAGCATGTATGATGTGCTGTTGGCTGCTGATGTGAACAATTATACCAACGATTGAACATAACAAACTATTGCAGATGCTCTGAGGAAGGGGAACACATTCTCTCTCGGCCACTCAGCATTCAGCTAACCCAACCAGCGTATGTTTTGGTGTGAGGTGCCGCAGGTAAAAAGCAAGTACTACTCCAAATCCTGCACTGCCGGGCGCCCTTCACGTGAAGGCCAAGGCCCAGCGCGCGGGTGACCGACCCCTCGCGACCGGCCGGCCGTTTCATGGGACGGAGGCCGCTTCCGCGTGCCTAGCTAGCCGTAGACGACCTCACGCCATCCTCCGTGACGCCGGCGGCCCCAACGGCTGGCCGCGTGGTGGTCTCGCCCACCAACCCGGCCGAGAGACAGCGACGAGGAAGACGATCGACCGCACGGCCGATGCTTGCCATGCCATGGAGCTAGCTAGATCAGACTTCCTACTACCCCTATAAAAGCACAAGAGGATGGAGAACCAAATCATCTTATCCATCAAAACCTGCGATCTGATGGTCTACATCCCTCCAGCCTACTAAACGTGTTTTATGCTTTAATTATTCACCATGCCATCGTTAATGAAATTGGCCACTTACGAAACGTAATCCCCTCGCTAATGAAACGACTTAAGCCCCACGCTCGCGAAACAGACTCCCCGCCACGCTCCGGAACTGCTCGCCCCCACGCTCGAGCCCACCACGCTCGGGAACCGCTGCGCCCCTACCTCCCCATTCTCACCGTCGGTCGCCCCACCCCGCCCGCACCGGTTGCCTCCCGCCGCTCAGCGCCGCCGGTCGACAGGCTCCGCACCCGCCGCTAGCCCCCGCCCCGCCCACACCGGTCGCCTCCCGCTGCTCAGCGCCGCTACTCAAGGATGCTTTGCCGGCTTCCCGCAGTTGCCATCGGCATCAAGCTTGGAGGGAACGAGCTCCTCTTGGCTCCCATCTGCCTCGCCTTCGCGACCACGGTCCTCCGCTCCGCTCGCCCTCCGTCGCCGGCCGCCGATCCTCTCCTCGGACGCCGCCCCGCCGTTCCTCTTCTGCTTCCCCGCGAGTGTGAGCAGCCCCCCGCCGGTTCTCCTCTTCTGCCCCAAGAAGGCGGGAGAGCGTGAGCATCCCGCCGGCCTTCATCTGCTGCCCCACAGAAGGACGTGAGCGCGAGGTGGTGGCGTCCTTTGAAATCCTTTAATTGGGTTACTGAGATTTAGTATTTCTGATCTTCTTCAGTCTTTCGAATAATCGATTGCTGAGATCTTGATCTTGATGTTGCATTTTTCTTGTTTTATTTAAGATTGGTTTTAGATGTAGAGTTGGGTTCATTTTGGATGTGAATGTTGGTTTTTAGATTACTCAATGGTTCATTGCAGAATGGTTTTGGTTGTTGGTGCAGGGAAGCTTTGCATCAATGTTAGACCCCCATTCAAGGTCATGTTCATCCCGAAAGAGCGGAGGCAGATTATGTTATTTGCACAAGGTATACACAGTATACGTCTCTAACATCATGTCAGTTGATTAAACAAGAGAAGAACTTCTGTTGTTTTGTGAAAGTACAGTCGTATGTCTTATAACATTGTCTTCCGCTGTAATCCTTGGTGCAGAATGCCAATTTTATGCCATCGAGATCATCAACCTTCCGATGGATCTGAGAAAGACACCACCTATTGCTTGTCTGAACTTGTGTTGTTCATTGTTTGTAGGTTTCCCAATCTCTCCTGAAGCTTATCCTTTTTGATAGAATCGATCGATTAGCCCGTCTCAAGGTCTTCCCAGATATGCGGCCTTGTTGGAACAAATGGAGTTGGAAAATCCACATCACTTAAAGTCTTAGCTGGCAAGCTGAAACCTCATGTGGGATGATTCAAATTATATCTTCTAAAAAAAGATATTCCCTATATTGTGACTTGCTCAAGATAGTCTTATTTAGCTTTGCACTATTTTTTGTGCAGAATCCGGCAAGAGATCATTACATACTTCTAGGGTTCTGAGCTTCAGAATTATTTTACATGTATATTGGAGGACCTGAAGGTAATGCACCGCTACCTTACATACTTCTTTGGACAATTTTCTAATTTGGCAGGTTTAATTCAAGACTACAATTTTCTAATTTTCTAATTTTCTAATTTGGACAATGTATGTGCCCCTTAGAAGACGACTTTATAAAATTCATATGCAGTACTATTTTTTGTGTGTGATGCATAGCCAGGACAACCTAACTATCTGATCTTTGGGATGCTACTTTTGAGCACACAGGCAACAAAAACCGGTAGCAACGACAATGTTTGCTATGTAGATCAATACCTGCTACATATGCATTGTTTCCTGTTATGATCAATTCCTGCTACGCCTACATTGGAACCTATGGTGCATTGCGAGACCTGGAACGGCTTCAATTTTGACTTTTTTTTGTTTCAGAGCTGTTTAATCCAGCAATGAAATGCAGGTCATCGCCCATTCTACTCGCAGCATCGGCACAAACTGCCGCTGCTGACCATCATTATTCGGTCGTAATCCCGGCGTCCTCCTCCTGTTGTGCCCTTGGCTTATTGCCTCGAGGTGCCACCCAAATGCGCGTGGCTGCAAAAGTGTTTCATCATGGTCAGGCGCAGGTAGATGACAACAAGCTGCAGAACAATGAGCAGCTCGACAGAGGAGTACCGATGCAACGCTCGCCATAGGGAATTGGGAAGGTACAGAGTTGGGTACGTAATCTTCCTCGGTCGTCACTTTTTTTTAAACTATCTTCGCCACAGAATGATTCTTGATGGCACTACCTCTCATTTATGTTTCCTTTTCAGCATAATCATATCCTAGTGTGTTGTATATTCTTTTCTCCAATGAGGGTCTGTTGCATGACCAATTCATTTCGACCTTCTATCTGATTGCTAGTCTGGTGACGACTTTCTGATAATTTGTATGTCTTTTGGACTGGTTATTAGTTTCTGAAATTAAGGTACTGTGATTTGGGAGGAATAGATGCGTATGGACTGTTGTTACATTGCAGGAGAGTGAATTGTGATCATTTTCCTATTGTGTATACTCTGTTCTATGTAATCAGATTTTCCTTTAGCCTCTTAAAGATATTTCTCCACTTCTTTCTCATTGGTTTGTTTGCAGCCTGATTATATGTTGTATGTGCTCTCCCATTAATGTCTCAGGCCTATTAATCCATATATTAATTGTTCCTGAATTTCTGCAGGCTCCCCTGATCACTATATTTATTGGGAAGCTTGGTACAAGACAATCTTAGTTTGGGCTATGATGCAACAATAGGTATGTGCTTTTTAACCGTGTTTGGGTGTTCATTTTTAAGTGCAGTACAAATGTTGAAGGAAATATGCCCTAGAGGCAATAATAAAGTTATTATTTATTTCCTTATATCATGATAAATGTTTATTATTCATGCTAGAATTGTATTAACCGGAAACATAATACATGTGTGAATACATAGACAAACAGAGTGTCACTAGTATGCCTCTACTTGACTAGCTCGTTAATCAAAGATGGTTATGTTTCCTAACCATGAACAAGGAGTTGTTATTTGATTAACGGGATCACATCATTAGGTGAATGATCTGATTGACATGACCCATTCCATTAGCTTAGCACCCGATCGTTTAGTATGTTGCTATTGCTTTCTTCATGACTTATACATGTTCCTATGACTATGAGATTATGCAACTCCCGTTTGCCGGAGGAACACTTTGTGTGCTACCAAACGTCACAACGTAAATGGGTGATTATAAAGGTGATCTACAAGTGTCTCCAAAGGTACATGTTGGGTTGGCGTATTTCGAGATTAGGATTTGTCACTCCGATTGTCGGAGAGGTATCTCTGGGCCCTCTCGGTAATGCACATCACATAAGCCTTGCAAGCATTGCAACTAATGAGTTAGTTGCGAGATGATGTATTACGGAACGAGTAAAGAGACTTGCCGGTAACAAGATTAAACTAGGTATTGAGATACCGGCGATCGAATCTCGGGCAAGTAACATACCGATGACAAAGGGAACAACGTATGTTGTTATGCGGTCTGACCGATAAAGATCTTCGTAGAATATGTAGGAGCCAATATGAGCATCCAGGTTCCGCTATTGGTTATTGACCGGAGACGTGTCTCGGTCATGTCTACATTGTTCTCGAATCCGTAGGGTCCGCACGCTTAAGGTTTCGATGACAGTTATATTATGAGTTTATGAGTTTTGATGTACCGAAGTTAGTTCGGAGTCTCGGATGTGATCAGGACATGACGAGGAGTCTCGAAATGGTCGAGACATGAAGATTGATATATTGGACGGCTATATTCGGACACCGGAAGTGTTCCGGGTGATTTCGGAGAAAACCGGAGAGCCGGAGGGTTACCGGAACCCCCCGGGAGAAGTAATGGGCCATATGGGCCTTAGTGGAGAGAGAGAGGGGCAGCCAGAGGTGGGCCGCGCGCCTCCTCCCCCCTGGTCCGAATTGGACTAGGAGAGGGGGGCGGCGCCCCCCCTTTCCCTCTCCCTCCCCACTTCTTTCCCCCTCCTAGTAGGAGTCCTACTCCTACTAGGAGGAGGACTCCTCCTTGGCGCGCCTATAGGGCCGGCCGGCCTCCTCCCCTTGCTCCTTTATATACGGGGGCAGGGGGCACCCCTAGACACAAGTTGATCCACGTGATCATATTCTTAGCCGTGTGCGGTGCCCCCTTCCACCATAGTCCTCGATAATATTGTAGCGGTGCTTAGGCGAAGCCCTGCGACGGTAGTACATCAAGATCGTCACCACGCCGTCGTGCTGACGGAACTCTTTCGCGACACTTTGCTGGATCGGAGTCCGGGGATCGTCATCGAGCTGAACGTGTGCTAAAACTCAGAGGTGCCGTAGTTTCGGTGCTTGATCGGTCGGGCCGTGGAGACGTACGACTACATCAACCAAACGCTTTCGTTGTCGATCTACAAGGGTACGTAGATCACACTCTCCCCTCTCGTTGCTATGCATCACCATGATCTTGCGTGCGCGTAGGAAATTTTCTGAAATTACTACGAAACCCAACAAATGTCATGTTTCATATTTCTCCAACAGCGTAATAATCTTTAAAGGTTCGGTAGTTAACTCTTGCATATAGGTACTCTCATATACATGTTTCTATCCTTTTACCTATTTTTGTTTGCCATTTGTTTACGTGGGCGCTTGCTAATTTTACAAGTTATCTATTGTATATTGCCATGATGCTTTTGATGCCAAAATCATGTTTTTTGCTGCTCATGGTTGCACTGTCCTCCCCATTCTCCAGGTAAAGTTTTAGGTCTAAGCTCTGATGTTCTATACAAATGGCAGATTTCAAAAATAATGAAGTATGATGTGCATGTTTCATGGATTATAACAACATCTTGGTTCTTTATTTTAGGTTCAAGCTGAGTGAACAGTATTTGTGATCCAAGTGACTGGTTTTAGCTTGTCAACTTGACATATGTATGCATGAATCCCAATTTTCACATCCTTTGATTCTTTGGGTCATTTTAGAACCTCCGATGTGTTTTTATTTGCAGTACACAGCGTCGACGATGCTCTAGGACTAACAAAAAAACACTTTTGCGTTGCACAAGGTATCTTATCTCTGAAGCTAAAAATAAAGAACCAAGATGTTGTTGCTGCCTTCATCCTCCTTAACATCCGTACAACATCAAGCACGACAACCTAACTTGCCTCTCTTTGTTTGTACTCCCTCCATCGTAAATACTTGTCGGAGAAATGGATGTATCTAGAACTATTTTAGTTTTAGATACATCCATTTTTATCAATTCTAGGACAAGTATTTTCGGACGGAGGAGCTCTCTCCAAAAAAGATAAAATTACAAAATCTGCTCAAACAGTGCAATTACATTTTGACTAATTTTCAGTGATTTTGTTTTTTTTGTAGAGAGCTCCTTGAATGTTATTTGAGCACCAAATTTTACAAGCGCCTATAACATTTGTTGATAATCATTCACACAAAGTTTCAGAATTTTTTGAAATGTTTTGGTACGTTTTCTTGCGTGGGTGCATCGAGCCTGGGTGTAGAAAAACTACTCTCTATTTCATAGTGACATGCCAAACTGTAATTGTTGGAGATGCTACAGGCACTCCAGGTCCACCAACCCACATCGTATCTGAAATTGAATATTAAAAGTGGTTAACTTATGGCCTTGCTATTTGGAATCTTGAACAACTTCATTTGTTGCCGACTATAGAAATATACAATCTACTGATTTAGCCACATTTGCAGATCTTATGTTATTACTGCTAACATTCTTTTGATAAATAGGTTTTGATTGCCAAAGCTGGACTTGACTGAGCAGATACATTGACGATGTTCATCAAGGGGTTGTTGGATATCTTGACCGGTCTGCAGTACTTGGAAGAAAACTTCCTAGGTAACGTTCAGGAGATAAATGATTTTAATGTTACATAGCACACTCCTCTCTGCATGTTCCATGCCAAGTGGAGCAAACCCTATTTTACTGCTTTTGTGTGACTGTAGTTTGGAACAAGATTCCTTCAGTGGGTTCTACATTTTAAGTTTAATATGAGAAATGCTGTCAAATTATCAATATGCACTTATTATTGTAACTCAATGTGAATCGAGTTCTTTGTATTTCTTTGTGCTTGTTACTGAGTATTATTTGTTAAGACCACTCTAAGCAGAGAGAATCAAAACAAAGGATGGTAAGCTGAAACTTACTGCATTTGTTTTTGAAAAACTACCATTGTTTCCAGAACACACATAAACTATAGCTTTTTAGTAGCAACATCCATTCTTATTCTCAGATTCTCAAATGCAGTGGTGCATGAAAATAGATTCCTAGCCATAGGGAAAACTATGTTGTGAAGCCCAATAAAACTTGAGAAAATGGGTTAATGATGTGGTCCAAGCAAGCTTAAATAAGAGGTAAAGACGCCCAGATCCTGGGATTACCAAAGTTAACGTTTACGTGGCATTCTCATGTGCCAATGCTCGTGCGACCATGGAGTTAATTGTAAGACGTACTAGAGGTGAGTTCATTATAGCAGCGTCTCAGAGGTATGCAAATATTCCAAACTCTCTGGTTGCTGAAACACTTCTCTCCAGGATGTGGTACGTACGACCTGTGAAGGAGGAAGAATGGCCTGATGTTACCTTTCAATATGATTGTCAGGTACTGGTGGAGATGTGGAACTAATGAAAAGAGAACATATCAGACATTATGGGCCTCCTGTGTGAAATTGAGGAGCCGAGCCAAGCCTTTTGTCCCTTACGGTGTCTTCTATTCTTAGAGGCTGATTTTTGTGTGCAAAGCTGCCCCTGCAGGTTAGTGACCGGAGACTGTGGCATAATGCTGCTCCGGATCAACTTGATTTTTGATGCAAACTGACAGTAATCATGAGGAAGAGAGCTGAGCTCCTTTGATTGTGAAAAAAGTCCCTTTGATCTTTTGGTGTTAAGAGGATTGTACTTCACAATATTGGTTCAATGCCGTTGATATTTTAATGTGAGATATCTGCTTTCCATTTTAGTGCTCATCCGGGTGTGTTTTGAGTATTTGCAACATGTGATGGAGTGTCAGGATTTTCATAATACACTATCAATGCCTATGGCATTTGCAACTTTACATAAGCATTTGGTTAGCAACCTCATCTAAGAAGTATGTGTTGATCTACTATCCCTTGTTCTTTTCCTCAAATTTTAGTTATGAATTGCTTACACCATCATATTCAAGACCAAATGTAGGATTATGTCTCCATGTACTAAGCATAATGCAAGGCTTTTTTCAATCATAACTAGATTTTTTATTCTCTTTCAACATATAGAATATTCAATAGATTAAATATATTATTGTCTCTATGCAGAAGGAGGACGGCAATGATGTCCCACTTTTGAAAAAACAACTTGAGTGACATCACAATATAGTGTATCCATTTAACTCATACTCTCTCCGACCCATAATACAAGATTTTACAAGCTATTTTTTTATTGCATATAGGTGTGAATCTTATTTGGTCAACGTTCGAAACGTGGGTTGCACGTGTAAGCTTACTAGTTTTAAGTAGTATAAGGCGCCCGAAAGTATCCATCTGTCCGGCCGGCCGGAAAGCGACGCCATGCTTTAGTAGCACACCACCACGGCTAGAGTAGAGTGCACACGAACGCCTCATCCTAAACGTCTGTGCTACTAAAATACACTGACAACATACCATCAACGAGCACGCGCGGAAGATCAAACAAAGCTGCTTGCTACGTGCGCGGTAACTACTGCAGTACGACTCACGCGAGCCCCCGCGCAGCTTATGTATTGCGATAAACAAAGCAAAGCTTTGATCGTGTCTCGCCCAACCGGAGGCTACTGGAACTGCAGCAGGCGCCGTTAAAAATTCGCTATGGACATTGTTTATAAGTAATAATCGGGCATGTGGCCGAGATGCTTTCGCGCTTATAATACGTTAGCCGGAGCAGTGGTTAGTAGCATAAATAATGCTGGGCTAACACAGCGCTGTGCGTGGCGCGTTTCTCTATGCGGAAATGTCGGGGCCTTTCTGTGCACAAGGAAAAGGCGTCGATCGCCTTCTCCGTATCCCGCCGTGCTTTCGGACATTCTTCTGTGCTTATTTATTTATATGTCCGGCTCTGCTTGGAACCAAAGCATGCATGCATGCACTGGGTAGACATGGATTAATTAAGCTGGGATTGTTCGCTGGACAGCCCTGCCGGTGCGCTGCGGTCGTTGCGGTCTGCCGGGAGACCGCCAGTGGGGAGAAGAGGGAAGGCTCACATGGGGTATCGCGGATATGGATCTTGTATTTTATGGGCTGTGGGTTCTGATCGGATAAGTCTGTTTGTGAGTTCGCACGACACGCCCGCACCAGCTTGGAGATGATGATTGAGCTCCTATGGTTATGCGTTGCGTATATTCATGGCGTTGACAAGATCAGACACCTGCAGGCCACACAAATTCCGTGAATGCAATCGGGCCGTACCGAAATTCGAAAGCATAATTAACCAGCTACGCTACGCCCCTGTCTGATCTCGTACAGCAGCGCTCCTGCTCCTATTCCGATAATGGAGGAGCGAGTGCGCGTTTCTGATACAAATAATGGAGGAGCAGAAGAAGAAGACGGGCGGGCGATGGCACGGGCAAAGTGAAAGCCGCACCGATGAAAGAGACGAAAGTGAAAGTGTGCAGATCAGTAGATCAGGACGAGATATGTCCGAGGCGAGCGAGGAGGGAGAGATCGATCGCTGTTGCCTGTTTACTATTGACCACCACTGGGAGCAGTAGTAGTAGCAGCCAGGGCGCCACCTTCTCCCCTCTTGGTCCGTCCGTCCGTCCGTTTCCGGAGCGCGTGGGCGCGGGCCCGCCCCCAGATTTGGGAGGATCCCCCGCGGAGCAGATCCCCGAGACCGCGACGCGCGCACCCACCCGCCCAACCCACTGCCGCCGCGACCGACCGCGCGCCCCCACCACTCCCACCACCCGTGAGACGGGACGAGATGAGATGAGAAAATCCGCAGGCGAATCACCGTATCCCGGCGGGCGACGGACCGAATCAGAACCGCCGCACCGCACCCACCCCGTGCCGCTGGCGGCCGGCCGAGTCGACGGATGCAATGCATGGACCGATGGGCGACGGCGCGGTGTGGGGTTCGGATAAGGGAGGGAAAGGGACGGGGCAGCGGCAGCGACGGCGGTGGGCCTGCTGGGTCGGGCCGGGGAGGCAGGCAGGGCCGCAAAAGGCATGCGGGGCCCACGGGGGATGGGGAGGGAAAAGGAGGCCCGGTTTGTTTATTTGTTTATTTTAGTAAAGTAGTAGTCGGGCGCGTCGCGTATCTCGTAAAATCCAGGAAATTCGATCGATCGTCCACCCGTGGCCCTCCTCTGGCGACGAAAAGCAACAAGGTCCAAGCAGCGGACCGGCAGCGAGGCCAGTCCGGGAAAAGCGACCCCCCCTCCCTCTCGCTCAAAGCGGAGTAGCAGGGCCGTCCTGTCTCATCCTCTGCTGCTGCTGCTCGCGCATGTGAGCTGATTGGGCCGGCGGGGATGGGGGTGGGAGGAGGGGAGATGGCGGCGGCGGCGGCGGTGGTGGAGGAGGAGGGGAAGGAGGAGGAGGAGGAGGAGGGGGAGGAGGGGGGCTGGGGGTGGCGCGCGAGGTCGAAGCTGAGCGCGGCGCTGGCGGTGGTGTGGGTGGTGCTGGTGGTGACCGGGGTGACGGCGCTGCACCGCAGCCTCCGCCACGGCGCGCTGGTCAAGGCCGAGGAGGGCATCGTGTGCATGTGCGAGGAGCGCGCGCGCATGCTGCAGGACCAGTTCGCCGTCTCCGTCAACCACGTCCACGCCCTCGCCATCCTCGTCGCCACCTTCCACTACGAGAAGCAGCCGCCCGCGCTCGACCAGGTACCGCCCACGCCCGCCCCTCCATCTCCATGTGCGCCGTACCACCACAGCTCCAACAATTGTTAGCGAATTTGTGGGCGCCATGCGCAGACCTCAGATGCTCGCCCGCTGGCTCTGCGCCCGCAGTTAATCGCCTGTCTTTTCGGCCCTGGTTCCTGCTGCCTCTCCCATCCATTACGATGATACTACCTTGACCATGCAGCAGCAGCAGCAGTACATGCTCTGCCTGACTGCCTCTGCCTCCGCCGCTGCGGCGGCTCCCTCTCCATTTAATTCGATTCATGCGAGAGCTTCCCGGGCCTGCCATGGAAGGACATGCTGCCAGTACTATTACTACCGTTTTACCACAACCTGTAGCATGCATGCATGCCATCCTACACAGAAAGAAGCTACTCCTGTTCCGCGGTTTGAATTTGACTGCGGGTTGCTCTGGCTTTAACGCGTGCGCTTCTTCTTCTTCTTCTGCTTCTTCTTCTTCTTCTTGGAGCAGGACACGTTCGCGGACTACACGGCGCGGACGTCCTTCGAGCGCCCGCTGCTGAGCGGGGTGGCGTACGCGCAGCGGGTGATGCACGCCGACCGGGAGGCCTTCGAGCGGCAGCAGGGCTGGATCATCAAGACCATGAAGCACGAGCCCTCCCCGCCGCAGGACGAGTACGCGCCGGTGATTTACTCCCAGGAGACCGTGTCCTACATCGAGGGGCTCGACATGATGTCCGGCGAGGTCTGTGGCGGTGGTCTCCCGCTGCTCTGTTTCTTGGGTTAATTTCTCTGTTGGTTTTGGGGCTCTGAAGGTCTGTGCTGCTGCTGCTGCTGCTGCAGGAGGACCGGGAGAACATCTTGAGGTCGAGGGCGACAGGGAAGGCCGTGCTCACGAGGCCATTCAGGCTCATGTCGAATCACCTGGGCGTGGTGCTGACGTTCCCTGTCTACCTTGTCGACCTCCCCCCGGATGCCAAGGTGGAGGATCGTGTTGCTGCTACCGCCGGGTGAGGTTTCCCCTCCCCTCGATCAACTCATTTCTCTTCTATTCTACTACTCCACTGTAGAACTGCCAGTTCACCGCCATTTGCTGCCCACTATGCTGCTCATAAAGAAAAGCACATTAGTTGTCAGGACTGCTGTCACAAACACAATAGTGCTGCACTGCTGCTACATGTTTTACTTTACTATATCAGAGAATGAAATGTTTACAGAGGTTACTATTCATAGTGCCATTTTGAGTACAGCAGTGATCAAAATGGTTCTTTTATATCTGACCTTTTTAGTGCCTTCTTAGAAGGCTCTGTTTTTGGCATTGCGCGGGCTTTTAACAAGCACTAGTTCATTCCTATTTATGGATATAATAATTATTTGGAACTTGAAAGCACCTCTTTTGAGGTGTAACGAAATAGTCTTGCTAAAACTAGTAAGATTCCCCTAACTAACTGAACTCGACGGTTCGGCGCAGCTCAGCACAACAACCGCAAACTGAACTCAAATTCTGATTTTTTGCTTGACAGATACCTTGGAGGCGCTTTCGATGTAGAGTCACTTGTGGAAAATTTGTTGCGGCAGCTAGCTGGCAATCAGGAGCTGGTGGTGAATGTTTATGATGTCACAAACCATTCAAACCCTCTTGTCATGTATGGGTCTGAAGTCCCTCTTGGTGCCCCCTCGCCCTCGCACACCTGCACGCTAGATTTTGGTGATCCATTCAGAAATCATCACATGATATGCAGGTAAGGATGTGCGGATTGGTCATTTTGATTTTGTCAAAATATATTTATTTTTTTGTATCTTTTTACCCCTCTGGACATTATTGTGTGCAGATACAGAAGCGAGCCCCATGTTCCATGGTCTGCTATTACTACCCCATCTGGTGTCTTCGTTATACTTATGCTTATCGGCTACATAATATATGCTGCGTGGAATCGCTATGATAGCGTTACGGAAGATTGCCGGAAAATGAAAGCACTGAAAAAACGGGCGGAAGCCGCTGATGTTGCTAAGTCTCAGGTCAAGTTCTGTTGGAAGTTACTTGCTGTTGAGATATTCTAAGATTATGATCTAACATACCCTTCTTTGTCATTGCCAGTTCCTTGCAACTGTTTCTCATGAGATCAGGACACCCATGAACGGTGTGCTAGGTGATTCTTTTGTATAAATCCTATGGATTCCAGCTTATTGTTCATGTAATTCCTTTCTTCCAAGGGAAGTGAGTGGTTTATGTTTTTCTTGTTTTTGTAGGAATGCTTGATATGCTATTAGACACAGAGCTGAAGTCAACCCAGAGAGATTTTGCGCAAACTGCCCAAATCTGCGGAAAGGCATTGATATCCCTAATTAATGAAGTGCTTGACAGGGCCAAAATTGAAGCTGGCAAGTTGGAGCTAGAGTCTGTACCGTTTGACCTTAGGTCCATCCTTGATGAAGTCGTCTCTCTATTTTCTTCGAAATCAAGAGAAAAGGGAATTGAGGTTAGTTTAACTTTGTTCAGAAATTGGAAAAATATCATCAGGCATGCTAATGCAATATCATACTGTACATTATTCGCTCTAACGTTTCTTCATTTATTCGCTTTCTTAAAATACTCTGCATTTCAGGAAAGTATTTTGCTTATAGTTAACTCATTGGTTGCTCTCCTAATTTCTGTTTACTCCTCAAATCGTAGCTTGCGGTATATGTCTCTGAAAGAGTTCCTGAAATCCTGCTGGGCGATCCTGGAAGGTTCCGTCAGATAATTACAAACTTAGTTGGGAACTCAATTAAGGTAAATGTGCACCGAAGTCTCACCTTCTCTCGTAAAAAAACACATGCCTGTGTTGACATGTCGGACAACTGGGTTTACTTAAATTCAATTACACCCCAGCTTACATTGTATTGTTGTTTGCTGTGTGCTTACCTTCTCACAGTTCACGGAAAGGGGACACATTTTTGTGCAAGTTCACCTGGCAGACCACTCAAATCTAGCAACTGAACCAAAAGTTGAATCAGTTGCGAATGGCATCAATGGACATATAGACGAGACAAGTGTTGTATCCACAAGCGTGTCGCACAATACACTAAGTGGTTTTGAGGCTGCTGACAGCAGAAATAGCTGGGAAAACTTCAAGGCTTTGCTTTCTTATGACACAAATGATATGGCATATGGAAGTGATTCTGAGAATGTCACTCTTGTAGTAAGTGTGGAAGATACAGGGATAGGGATACCAATTCATGCCCAAGGCCGGGTCTTCATGCCTTTCATGCAAGCTGATAGTTCAACATCTAGAAACTATGGTGGGACTGGAATTGGATTGAGTATCAGCAAATGTCTTGTTGAACTAATGAGTGGTCAGATAAACTTTGTCAGTCGACCCAATGTTGGAAGCACATTTACATTCACAGCAGTTCTGCAAAGGTGTGAGAGAAATGCTATTAATGTCAGTAAGTCTGCTTTGTTGCATCCTCTGCCATCCAGTTTTCAAGGTCTATCCACACTGCTGGTTGATAAAAGACCAGTAAGAGCAACTATAACTGAGTATCATTTGCAAAGACTTGGCATTGCCTCGAAATCTGTGCGTACCATTGAACAAGCACTCAGTGTTTTGCTTGGGAGAAATGGCACTTCGCTACCCAGGTATTTATCAATGACAACTTACATCATAAGTTTTTTTTAGAAAAGGAGGACGACCCCCGGCCTCTGCATCTGGGCGATGCATATGGCCATTTTATTAATTATTGACACAAGACCGTACAGAGTCATACAACAATAAGTTATAAGTCTAAAGCCACCAAAACAAGCAACAACTGTCGCTATCCCTATCCAGTTGATGTAGGGGCGCTGAAAGTCTGGGCCTAATACCAAACAGATCACGCAGCCAAACCTAAACATCTAAAGACTTGAGGTCCCACCCAGGACGCCTGCCTGGTATGGGCACCCACCAGTCCGGCGTGTTTCTCAACCAGGACCCCTGCCGGGTATGAGGCCGCCGCAGCCGCCTGCCACCAATCCATCTTCAGAGCTGTACTGCTGCACCGACCTTGCCAGGCCTATCTGCCATCAACGCCACCATGACGCCAGACAGCTTCCACCTCCTGCACGAGTCCATCTCCGCGCATCAGACGCCGAGTCTCCACAGCGCCACGCCGCCGAGATCCGCCACCATCAATGTGTAAGATGAAGCACCGCTCCACCAAAGTCGCCGTCCTCTAGTCCCTCGAGCCCGTGTGCACCTCCAAGAATGACGCCCCCAGGGGGGAAACGACACCAGAGAGCCGCCGTCATCCGATATACTGATCTAGGGTTTCCACCGGAGGTAGCAGAGAGTGGCCTTGAACTTCTCCACGACGATGCCTTCAGGAAGGGAACGACGCAGACAGCGTCGCCATCGCCGGCCTTGGCAATAGCCAATAGCAGGTTTTCACCCGGATCTGATCGAAGACCTCCATCCCTCGTGCACGGGTCGCCGCCATCCTTGCCGGGATCTGGATGATCCCGCTGCTAGATCTCAGCAAGGAGAAGCCCCCCACCGAGACCCGCCGGCCGAGCAGGGGAAGCCGAGACCGCGCCCGCAGGATCAGATCCGCGATGGATCCATGCCCGCGCCGTCGCCCCGGAATCAGCCCCGCGCGCAGCCGCCACCACCTGCCGAGGCTCACCGTCGCGTGCCCCGCGCCCCGCCACCGCTCGCCGAGGCCTGCCACCTCGCGCCAAACCGCGAGCGCCGCAGGACACCGCCGCCCGCGGAGGAAGGGGAGTCGGGAGAGGGAGTCCCCCCGCCGCCGCCGTCTGCCACGCGGGTTTCACCCGGCGGCGTCACCCGGCGGCGGCGCGAGGAGGGGAGAGGGAGAGGACGGCGGCGGCCCTAGGGTTGGAGAGCCCCCGAGTCGCCCAGGGCGGGGGTGACGCGAGGACGTCAAAACACGTCTCTGTCCTGCAACCTAAACTTACATCATAAGTGCTTCCCGAGTTACAAATGTGAAGTGATAAGTTACCATTTTTAGAGAAAAGGGAAATGGAACATGCTTTCATCCTTATAAATATTTAGCTTTTTCAGAAAATATGCTACAAGAATTTGATTGCAAATAGGTTGATAGTGGATGTAGGCAATAATATTGACCACGTGATGTTGTTACTGCTTGTTACATCGCATTTCTGATTATTTGGTAGAATGGATTCTTGGGTTTGCTTTCATGTTGTATTGCTACTACTATGAAGTTCAGTTCTTCTGTTCATGACTTCAAATTTGTAGAATTGAATGGCGACTCCTTATTTTCAGAAAGAAAAACTCTTACTTATTTTGTAAGCAAGTGCACTTTTCAAATAACTACTAACATGATTCTTAACTGTGTTATTTGACATATTTTTATAGCCAGTTTTATCCTATTGAACTTAATGTTATATGAATTTGTTGCACCATGCCCAGGAAACAACTTTCCATGTTATTAGTTGAGAGTGACTCATGGGGCTTAAAGATGGACGTCCCCTTGCGTACTAGATTTTTGGAGATGAAACAGAACGGGTGTGAATCGGTGTTCCCTCAAGTTATTCTCCTTTCATTGGCTGATTCAGACAAAATGAAAGCGGAATATGGCGTTGATTCTGTCATCACAAAGCCTCTGAAAGCAAGCACACTTGCAGCTTGTCTATTTCAATCGCTTGGTATCAGTATCACACAGGCAAACAATGAGAAGAAACATCATGGCCCGGACTCTCTTTATGGGTTGCTTCTTGGAAAGAACATCTTGGTGGTTGATGACAACAAGGTAAACCTTAGAGTTGCTGCTGGTACACTGAAGAAATATGGGGCAAAGGTGGAGTGTGTGGAGAGTGGAAAAGATGCTCTTGAGCTTCTGCAAGTCCCACACAAGTTTGATCTCTGTCTAATGGATATTCAGATGCCAGAGATGGATGGGTAAGCTTATATGCTATCAAACTATTAAACTTATACATAGTAAACTTGAGCATATTTGTTCTTACATCTAACCCTAAAACTCAACACACAATCAGTCCCAATTTGTACAAGCACAATCACATGACAACCTGTTTTTGTTGAGTTATATTTCTGTTTCTTCTTTCATGTCAGTAATAAGCTATAACATGTATATATCTGACCTGAAAAAGCATGTATATATCATCTTGATACCAATGGCTGATTGGGAATAGTACCAAATTCCAAGCTATATATGATTGAATGTGTCGCTAAAAAAATATACTTTTTGAAATCTAAACCCCTAATTAGAGGCTTGTGTTCTATCTAATACTGTAGTAATTACAACACCATGTGATGATTGTAATACCAAAGCTAGTATACAAAAATATGTGGTGATTCCTTGTAAATCCTCGTATTTGCGTAGCCATGGCCTCGTGGGTGTTTAACTTGAGTCAATATCTCTTGTGTAACCAGTACAGTACATATTGGTTGCACACGTCTCGTTTTAATGGTTGCACACGTCTTTGTACCTGAGTCAATATACCACCCTTGTGCTTCTCTTTAAAGGAATACACGTATTTTTGATACGCCAGGTTTGAGGCAACCCGGCAAATACGGGCAATTGAAGCAAAGGCACATGAGCAGACCGACAATGCTGATAATTCAGAAGCGGGTAGCGCAGCAAAGAAGGCCCAATGGCATCTACCGGTCCTGGCAATGACTGCCGACGTTATCCAGGCCACTCATGAGGAATGCACAAAGTATGGAATGGATGGCTACGTCTCGAAACCCTTCGAGGAGAAGCAGCTCTTCAAGGCAGTGCAGAAGTTCTTGGGACCTAGCACATCCAGCTGACAGCAATCTGCGCATTCGGGTGTGTGCATTGACTGGGAGAAACTCTGACTGAACGGAGGCAGCTATGTTTTGTGCGGTCCTTTAACGGAGGATGCATTCTGATTCCGGTGCTGCCCGCGGTCGCGGCTTCTCCGGAGTCCGCGCGACGATCAAGTTCGTGGCGAGGCGGGCAGCCCAGAGAGGTAACAGAGCTGTACATGTATTGTATTGGCAGGCCCTGTTTTATTACCGTAAGCTAGGAGAAACGTATGCCAAAGGGCGAGCACTGCGTTGGGCGCTGTTGGGGAGCAGCATTGTGTACTGTACTGTACGCGTTGATCTAGAGCATAGTTTTTGCTGTACAGCTTCCACGGTTTTTTCTGCTACGGTCTGCGGTTGACTTCACGGCATGCGGACATGGTAAGGCTGGGAAAGGATGAGATTAATTTTTGGCTGTTTTACTCCGTACTGGAAATGTGCCGGTATGTGTGGGTTAAGCTGATGTAAATGGCTCGATTGCATTTCCATGTGGATATGTATTGGGGAGAAATAATGAATCGATTATGGAAGTATGTTGGGAGGGAGTTGTTGAATCTAACTCTCAATGTTTATATCTGCTTCCATTCTGTTCGAGTAACGATTTAGAGGAAATCTCCCTCCAAAGTATCCGTTTGCAAACCCTAGATCCATGCGGGGGAGGTTCACCATCTTTTCATAATGAATGAGAGGAGCTAGAATTCACTGGCTTTAGATCACTAGAACAACAATTTGCGTTTACAAGATCCTTGCTAGAGCGAGCTCGGAATTTGTAGATTGTAATGCTAAAAGGAGATGAGCAATGAGGAGCAAGAGAGCAATGAGGAGCAAGAAATTTCCGAATATGAAGGATGAGCAAGAAATTGTGGTTACACCAATTCAAGATGGCATATTCTCACCATGTATAATTTCCTATGAATAAGGAGCTGTAATAAACTAGTTAGAGAGGGCACGAAACAATATTCGACATTTAAGTAGTAAGCTATGTAGTGCCTGGTACCTTTTGCAAATTAAGTTGCTATGCCGACGAAGCCCCCAAACTCCTCGATGCGAAACTGGATGTTGGTTTACTGGAAAGATGCAGCTAAACATGCGCCGCGTGAAATGTAATGCACTAGACACATTATGTCTGCACCTTAAGATCTATCTTATCGGCACCTTAATAATAATATTCGAGATGGTAGGTCAGTAGAGAATATCTTTGTTTTCATCAGAAAAAAAAGAAGGAAGGTTTTATTGGTTGCTCCCTAACGCAAGGATCGATCGAAGCAATGCACTCAGAGTTTGAGCCCTCGAGTCATCTTGGATTGGAACGACTGGGTACCCTGCAACTCAAGTGGCTTCCGCTGATCACTACACTCTCTAGGTACTCTGAGTTTGAGCATAGCATAAAACGGACACCGCACATCGGCTGAGAAAAAATATACTCCCTTAACTTTGTATTGAATTCGAGACACTTATTTTGGGACGGAGTGAGTATCACAGCAGACCGTAGCACGTCACTGCTACTCCCTCTGTTTAGTTAGTAGTGATCTAAAGATCTTATACTAGTTTACAGAGGAAGTATAAAGAAAGGTAAAAACTAGTACTGTAGTAAGGGCCTGTTCGAGTCCCTCCACTCCACGAGGCCGCTCCCGGAGCTGGCGGAGTTCCAGCTAAAAGTTGTGGAGCGAGCGAACACGTACTCCGCAGATTCTTAAATTTTAGGGAGCGGGTGGACTGCCGAACAGCTCCTAAATCTCACTGAAACCACTCTACTCTGCATTTCCAAGACCAGCGCCGTTGTCTTGAGTACTGTAGTAAATCTCACTGAAACTCATCCTGCTCAGGCAAGATCTGGTGAGAATCAGACACAGGGGAGTGCTCAGAGGAGCTCGTGCTGTGGCAAGCAACTGGTGAGTAGAGAGTATTGTTCATGACCTCCTGAGAGCAATTCACAAAAAAGAACAGTGTATAGCATGCATGTGACAGTCACTTTTCAAAGAAATATCATGGGCACAATTTAGTATGCTCTTCTTCACCCACACCCAGACGTGTGTTCTTTCTCCAAGCCTACAACATAAGGAGAAAGGCAGTAATGCTTCCATGACACCATTTTTCTGTCATGTCATCTCATGAGGTGCTATTGCACTAGCATATGCATTAAACTTGACAGTGGCTACACCAGCTAATCCTATCAAGAAATAAATACACAACAAATCCTGCTTCGGAGAACGGCCAATTCGAATTGTGCCGCGCATGGATTTGTAATTTTTTGGCAGGATAGTTGTTGTATCTTCTGAAAATGCTCATAACGGCAGTGCAGCCACATGAGCAATTCTGCTTGCAAATACTTCCACATAGTAACTTTTCCTTGCACAAATGCTTGTTTATGCTCAAACTTGTGTCTCGCTAATTGGACTGATGCAAGTCTACAATCACACACACTCAGACCATTATAGCACGGCAGGAGGCTGCCTTCACAACCAAATCATAGTTTAATACTTTAAATCTTAGGAATCTCCTGTTTTTATAATTCAGTTATCTACTACTGCTTGAATCTTGTAAGTTCCAGGAAAGTTGCTGCTATAATATTGTTCCAAATCAATCAACAACAACAACAAAGCCTTTAGTCCCAAACAAGTTTGGGTAGGCTAGAGGTGAAACCCATAAGATCTCGCAACCAACTCATGGCTCTAGCTAGCTCTTTCCAAATCAATACAGCATACAAATTTGACTAACTACCTACAAAGGGAATATGGTTACAACTTTCAGAATTGTGCAAAGTCATAAGTCATAACACTCCAATGGATATGCATAGTGCCCAACTTAGTAATTGCTAAGAAAAAAGACCCAAAATCGTAGCAATGCAAAATTATGCATGTTTAGATGTCCTTTGGTTTTATCACGTGATGCGGGCTGGTATGACAGATCGGTGACTATGAGGTGAGAAATAGATGCTTTTGTAACCTTCACTACCTTGTCCTAATCATTCTCAATCTCCAGTAATGACTCCCTTTAGTCCCCAGAGCTAGCACCATGCAAAAACTTGCTTCTCATGTTATAATTGTTCCAAGGAATATGGCTTCTGATGATATCATATTAATGTAAGGACCATTTATCTTTTACATAGACTAACATTAAGAGGCGGTTCCTAGAAAACCAAACTTTTTCCTATCTCATTGGCCAAAACAAAGTTACTTTGCCTTTTATGTACTGCAAAGCCATCAATGAGATCTTATTGTTCATTGCAGGTACCACTTCAATTCAAATTTTCCTTTGGCTGCACTTTTTGTTTGGAACAAAGAAAAGTATCTGCTACAGATAAATTATATTAGCTATTCTCACTCCTACATTCTCTTATCCTCATTAAATCCGTAAGCTGCGGTTTTCTATCATTAGATAATGTGCTGATTACCTGTACACTGTATTTGTGCAGCTACATCATCAGTGGGTGGCTTTGTACTTCTTGTGTTGATGGTGGCTACCACTCTATCTTTCACCGAAGACGAGATATAACAAAGAGATACATTTGAAGGTTGAAATGTTTAACAAGGTGAAATAACAGCAGCATACAATGTGGATCAAAGCCTTCCTTTGGCATCATGCCAAAACAGAACAAAATTCTGGGCTATCTTTAGTACAGCCACTTATAAAGAATGAAGTAACAGGATATTATAGATGTAATTCTGAACTAAATTCATAAGAAGCACATCTGCCTCAATTATTAAACATGTTTCTTCGCTAAGACATGGTGCAAGATTAAATCAGGGTTTTCGTGAGAAAGGTAAATTTACCAATCTTGCTTGAGCTAGGATGAAAATCCTCATTTGACAGATGGCCCAACAGGCATTGACGAAACAAACAAAGAGCTGATTTCTTTTCTTCTTCAATTAAAAAAGCAAACAGGATCTCCCATGAATTCTGAAACCTCGCTACGCACCCATGGCAGAGTTTTTGCCCCTCTTGGATGTTGAAGATCCATTCTCTACCAAGATCCTAGACAAAATGTCAGCTTGCTTAGAGTATCCTCCAGCTTTTAAGCTATCCATCAAAGCATCACAGCCCTTCTGGTCTACAACACCTCCTTTGTGCTTGATCTTGCAGAGCATGGAGTAGGCTGGCAATGTCTTCTCCTCAGTGTACAGGGCTTCCAGGACTTTGTCATAGGTTGAGAAGCTAACTTCGAAGTCCCGGTCCAATGCAAAATCAGCCAGCTTATGTGCCTCCATCACCTTGTCCTTCTGGCAAAGGGAAACAAGCAACTTGTCCAGATCAGGCATAAAGCCATTTTCCACCATCAGATTGACGCGACCAATCGCCTCCTCCACATGACCCCTCATGAAGAGAGCTTCCAAGATCTTATGTGCCACATCCATATTCTCAGTAACCCCCTTCTCGATCATACTCTTCATGACCCTACTTGAGGTCTGAACCCGGCCAGCATTGAAAAGCGACACCATGACAGACTGGAACAGAGCTGGCCTTGGTAAGTGACCATGCACCATCATGCTGTCCAATGCTGTCTTTGCATCAGCTGGCTCATTTTTCTTCAGGAAGCTATCAATAAGCAGTGCATGCGAATGGGGGTCAGTAGGGACACCACGGCGTGTCATAATGGCCAGAATCTCCTTTGCAGCCTCCAGTGCACCTTCCTTTGCATGCCCACGGATAAGACTGTTGAATGCAGACTTGTCATCCACACCTTTCTTCATCAGCTGCCTGAAGAACGTCTCAGCCTTGTTGGTATTTCCGTTGTTGCACAGATACTCAATCACTGGATTATAAGCCGATGCTTCCAGCACTGGACTCTTTGGGCTAAGCAGTGTGCCCTTCTCAAGAAGCTCATCGAGCACCTCCACAGCACCATCACACTTACCACCTGCACACAAGCTCTCCATCAGCACACCGTACTGCCTCGGGTCCAGCAGGACATGCTTGAACTGCCCGCTCTTCTTATGCACCTCCAATGCCCCATCCAAATCTCCAGCTTTGCACAATGTCGACACAAGCCTCAGAAACACCGATTTGTCCTTTGGCGTGAGTCGCCGCTCTGCCATATCCTCCACTGCCTTCCGGGCCTCCGCAGTCTTCCCCTCGTCATCACAAAGCCCTGGCATCAATGCAGCAAACGTCTTCTCGCTCAACCTCAGCCCCTTCTCCCCCATCTCCTTGAACAACCCCACTGCCTCCTCAACCTTGTTCGCCTCAACATATCCCTTGATCATGACATTGTATGAGATTGAGTTCTGCTCAAAGCCAGCGCCCGGCATTTCATCAAACACATTCCGTGCACTCTCCATATCACCTGTCCGCACCCAGGCATTGAGCAGGGTGTTGTAGGTCGTCACATCAGGCGTCACCCCGTGGCCCTTCATGTCCCCAAAGACCCTCACGGCGGACTCCATCTTTTTGCACAGGCCGAAGCCCCAGATCAGCGTGTTGTAGGTGGACAAGTCCGGGACGACGCCGTCGGCGATCATGGCGTTGTAGATCCGCCTGGCCATGGCCTCGCGGCCGCGGCAGAGAATGGCCTTGAGCACGGCGTTGTAGGAGAGCGCGGTGCGGGCGATGCCCAGCTCGGGCATCAGGCGGAAGAGCTTGACGGCCTCCTGCGGGATGCCGGCCTTGCCGTAGGCGGCGACGAGGGCCGCGACCGTGGCCTCTTCAAGGGGGATGGAGAAGGACGGCATGGTCTCGAGGAGGATGCAGCGGGCGTGGTTGAGCATGCTCTTGGACGCGAGGATCGGGACGAGGAGCGCGAAGGTGGCCGGCTCCGGGCGGAACCCGGCGCGGCGGTACGCGAAGCGGAAGAACTGGAGCGAGAGGTCGGCGCGGTTGGCGGCGGCCGCGGCGGAGATCACGCCGTGGACGAGCGGCGCCGAGAGAGTCGGGGAGAGCAGGCGGACCGAGTTCTCCATGCGGGTTGTCCACTTGCGGCGGCGGATCATGTGGAGGATCTTCTCGTGCAGGGGCTCCTCCTCCCGGAGGGCACGGGCCGGGGCCGACTCCAAGGCCTCTGCCTCCGTCCCCGGCGCGGCCGTTGCTGCCGGGCCTTGTTCCGGGGTCTCCACGGCGGAGACGGATGCGGGGGATGCTGCGTCGATAGTGGGGGCGGCGGCGGAGGAGCAGAAGGCATGGCGGAGGTGGAGGGGGGTGGGGGCGTGGGGGTTGCCGGAGACGAGCGGGAGGAGGGGGATGCGAAGGTGGCGGCGCGCCATGGCTGCGGGAGGTTTCGGGGAACGGCAAAGTCAAGTGTGGGATGTTTTTTTGTTTTTGGAGTGACCGGAATTGTGTGATGGTGGGCTGTGTTAGCTGGGCCGACAAATGGCCTTGTTGTTGCTCTTTTTTTCTTTCAAAAAATAGATCCACATGATGCTAAAAAAATAGATCCACCTTCAAGCATAGTAAAAAAAAGTAAAAAAATATGTTGGTTGTGTGTACGTAGTAGCGGTGAGTGGCGTGTCGATGGTGGAGCAACGTCGCCCAAAATAAAAATGTTGTGGTTTTGTCCCCACTTTGGTGCAGCCATCATGGCTAACACGGCACACATCGGATGTCAGCAATACGGGAAACAGGGTCCCTCGAGCATGTTGAAATGTGTCGGACTTGGAACCATGGGGCCCAAGAAGCAAGGTCCCAGGAGACAACGCCAAGGACCAGTGATCAGGCCTTTCCGAGCACATGCCCTCATCCAGCTCGAGCTGGGCGATCTCGCATTGTTCACAACCCCTAATCTGTACAACCCCAACTTCAATGGCCACAAAGAAGATTTAAGGACCCAAGGGAAGTGCCCAGGTCCGTCCCTGAGCGCCTTCAATCTTCGCGAGCGCTAGCTCTGCTCTTGTGGGCCCTCCAGGGGCCTACCAACCGACAAGGAAGATAGGCGCATTTAATGCCAGGCTAATCCAGGAGGAAATCAACCGGAGATGGAAACCTGTCATAGAAAATTATCTTAAGTGACGTTTTTTGGTCCTTCACTAGGATTTTTGTCACAAAATAGCACACATTTTTATAGTATGATTGGGGTTGTTGAGCGATTCGTTCAAGATGGCATGGTCGTCGGGGCCGAGATCGCTTAGAGGTTGCCTGCGTTGTCATCGGGATTGCCGTTGCCGCCATTGCTATTGACGTTCCCGCCATTATTGCCATCATCACCGTTGATATGTCTCCAACGTATCTATAATTTTTGATTGTTCCATGCTATTATATTATCAACCTTGGATGGTTATATGCATTTATATGCTATTTTATATAATTTTTGGGACTAACCTACTAACCTAGAGCCCAATGCCAGTTTCTGTTTTTTCCTTATTTTTGAGCATCGCAGAAAAGGAAAACCAAACGGAGTCCAATTGACCTGAAATTTCACGGAGATCATTTTTAGACCAGAAGAAGTCCACGGAGTACCGGAGATGGGCCAGAAGAGTCCCGAGGCCACCACGAGGGTGGGGGCACGCCCTACCCCCCTGGGCGCGCCCCTACCTCGTGGCCGCCTCGGGGACCCCCTGACTTGATCCCAACTCCAACACCTCTTATATAACCCCAAACTTCCAGAAAGAAACCTAGATTGGGAGTTCCGCCACCGCAAGCCTCTGTAGCCACTAAAAACCAATCTAGACCCGTTCCGGCACCCTGCCGGAGGGGGGAATCCCTCTCTGGTGGCCATCTTCATCATCCCGGCGCTCTCCATGATGATGAGGGAGTAGTTCACCCTCGGGGCTGAGGGTATGTACCAGTAGCTATGTGTTTGATCTCTCTCTCTCTCTCTCTCTCGTGTTCTTGATTTGGCACGATCTTGATGTACCGCGAGCTTTGCTACTATAGTTGGATCTTATGATGTTTCTCTCCCTCTACCTTCTTGTAATGGATTGAGTTTTCCCTTTAAAGTTATCTTATCAGATTGAGTCTTTAAGGATTTGAGAACACTTGATATATGTCTTGCATGTGCTTATCTGTGGTGACAATGGGATATCATGTGATCCACTTGATGTATGTTTTTGGTGATCAACTTGCGAGTTCCGTGACCTCGTGAACTTGTGCATAGGGGTTGTCACACGTTTTCGTCTTGACTCTCCGGTAGAAACTTTGGGGCACTCTTTGAAGTTCTTTGTGTTGGTTGAATAGATGAATCTGAGATTGTGTGATGCATATCGTATAATCATACCCACGGATACTTGAGGTGACATTGGAGTATCTAGGTGACAATAGGGTTTTGGTTGATTTGTGTCTTAAGGTGTTATTCTAGTACGAACTCTAGGATAGATTGAACGGAAAGAATAGCTTCGCATTATTTTACTACGGACTCTTGACTAGATCGATCAGAAAGAATAACTTTGAGGTGGTTTCGTACCCTACCATAACCTCTTCCTTTGTTCTCCGCTATTAGTGACTTTGGAGTGACTCTTTGTTGCATGTTGAGGGATAGTTATATGATCCAATTATGTTATTATTGTTGAGAGAACTTGCACTAGTGAAAGTATGAACCCTAGGCCTTGTTTCCTAGCATTGCAGTTACCTTGCTGTTTTTATATTTTCAGATTACAAAAACCTATATCTACCATCCATATTGCACTTGTATCACCATCTCTTCGCCGAACTAGTGCACCTATACAATTTACCATTGTATTGGGTGTGTTGGGGACACAAGAGACTCTTTGCTATTTGGTTGCGGGGTTGTTTGAGAGAGACCATCTTCATCCTACGCCTCCCACGGATTGATAAACCTTAGGTCATCCACTTGAGGGAAATTTGCTACTGTCCTACAAACCTCTGCACTTGGAGGCCCAACAACGTCTACAAGAAGAAGGTTGTGTAGTAGACATCAAGCTCTTTTATGGAGCTGTTGCCGGGGAGGTTAGCGCTTGAAGGTATATCTTTAGATCTTGCAATCAAATCTTTTAGTTTCTTATTTTATCACTAGTTTAGTCTATAAAAGAAAACTACAAAAAATGGAATTAAGGTTGCCTCATATGCTTCGTCTTTTTTATGTCTTTCGTGAAAATAAGTATTCCGATAATTGTGCCAAAGTGTTAGAAGAAGAATGCATTGGAATGTTTGGCACTAAATCTTTGTATGATGAGCATGATTGCAATGTTGTTAGTACGAGCTCTTTGAATATCCATGATACTAATGATGATTGCACTAGTCATGATGAAAATGTCTCTTATAAGCATGTCAATTTTTGTGGAGTGCATAGAGTTTGCAAGTACACACCAAATAGGGAAGATAGATTTTGCAAGAGGCATAAGTATTTAGAAACTAATTGGTTGCAAGAAAGGCTAGATGTTTGTGCTGAAAATTTAAATTTTCTTGGCCATCCTTGTGAACTTTGTAATGAATGTGGTCATTTAAATATCCAATGCAAATTGTTTCATGATCGAATCATGTCCAAAAATTGCGATGACTTGATTTCCCTTGCGCATCATAATGAACTTAGTTTGTTTCTGGGTTATGAAGAAATGAAATGTATAATTAAGGATATTCCAGAATTTGCCCTCGATAATGTTCTTGATTTTGATCAAGAGGAAATTTATATGTATTGTGCGGTGAATTGCATTGAAAATCCTTATATTGCCAATTACATAAAGACAAGAAAACAAATAGAAGATGAAGAGAATACTAATGAAAGGGAAGAGACTTCCCAATATCCTCCTATTATTTCTTATGATGAATCAGGTAACGAGGAGGAGCCTTCTATTCAACCAATCTCATTAATAACAAGCTCCAAAAAGAGGATTAAACCCACACATGATGTGAAGAAGAAAAAGAAAAGACGGAGAAGCAAAGGTAATAAGGTATTCCTCCCAAATGATGTTGCTCCTATTACTCATTGTGACGATGATAATTGTTATATTATTGGTGCTATCCATACTATTAATGATGAGAGTGATTATGCTTATGATATGAAAAAGCCCAAGCTTGGGGATGCTATGATTAATGAAGATGATATTTTTAGTCTCCCAAGTTTTGATGAGCAAATTTACTATGATGATAGCATGCCTCCAATTTATGATGATTATATTGATGAAAGTGGGTTCGGAAGAATGTCAACTTTAGGAAGTAATGATCCCACTATTTTGGAGGATGTTGAATCTTATTGTGATAATTATAAAGTGTATTTGGAGAGGTCATGACTTTATTTAGTAATGATTCCACTATCTTGGAAGAGGTTTCAATTGATTATGATGAGAACAAAGTTGCTACTTATGATGATTATTGTGATGACACTTATTCTATAAAAAGTAGTGATGATTATATTTATAAAACTTGTCATGATTATGATTACCCTTTTTCTGAACATTACTCTTTTAATGTGGAAACAATTTATAGTATTCGAGTTTCTTATGATACTCCCACTATTCCGAATGAGAAGAATTTTGCTTATGTGGAGAATAGTAAATTTTCTATGCTTGTAGATCATGAAAAGAATGCTTTATGTGATAGTTATATTGTTGAATTCGTTCATGATGTTACTAAAAATTATTATGAGGGAGGAATATATGCTGTGGGAGTTGCAATAATATCAAGTTTCCTCTCTATGTGCTTAAAATCCTGAAGTTATGCTTGTTTTACCTTCCTATGCAAGTTGATTCTTGTTCCCATAAGTTGTTTGCTCACAAAATCTCTACGCATAGGAAGTGGGTTAGGCTTAAATGTGCTAGTTATATTCTTCATGATGCTCTCTTTATGTTTCAATTCTTATCTTTTATGTGAGCATCATTGAAATCATCATGCCTAGCTAGGGGCGTTAAACGATAGCGCTTGTTGGGAGGCAACCCAATTTTATTTTTATTCTTTGCTTTTTGCTATTGTTTAGTAATAAATAATTCATCTAGCCTCTGTTTAGATGTGGTTTTATTTTTTAATTAGTGTTTGTGCCAAGAAGAACCTTTGGGAAGACTTGGGTGAAGTCTTTGCGATCTTGCTGTAAAAAACAGAAACCTTTGCGCTCACGAGATTAGCTGCCATTTTTTACTGGAGAGTGCGATTAGGTTGATTTTTTGAAGATGATAAATAGAAAAATTCCTCAGGTACACCAATTTATTTCAGAATTTTTGGTGCGACAGAAGTATTTGAATGATATAGATTACTACAGATTGTTCTGTTTTTGACAGATTCTATTTTCATTGTGTTGTTTGCTTATTTTGATGAATCTATGAGTAGTATCAGAGGGTATGAACCATAAAGAAGTTGAAATACAGTAGATATTACACCATTATGAATTTATAATGATTTCACAACAGTACCTAAGTGGTGATTTATTTTCTTATACTAACGGAGCTTACAAGTTTTCTGTTAAGTTTTGTGTTGTGAAGTTTTGAAGTTTTGGGTAAAGATTCGATGGACTATGGAATAAGGAGTGGCAAGAGCCTAAGATTGGGGATGCCCAAGGAACCACAAGGTAATATTCAAGGACAACCAAGAGCCTAAGCTTGGGGATGCCCAGATGACATCCCCTCTTTCGTCTTCGTTCATCGGTAACTTTACTTGGAGCTACATTTTTATTCACCACATGATATGTGTTTTGCTTGGAGCGTCATTTTATTTTCTTTTGTTTTGCTTGCTGTTTGAATAAAATACCAAAATCTGAAATTATTAAATGTTAGAGAGTCTTCACATAGTTGCATAACCATTCGACTACTCATTGATCTTCACTTATATTTTTCGGAGTAGTTTGTCGTTTGCTCTAGTGCCTCACTTATATCTTCTTAGAGCATGTCAGTGGTTTTATTTTATAGAAATAGATGAACCCTCATGCTTCACTTATATTATTTTGATAGTCTTTTATAACAGCATGGTAATTTGTTTGAGTTATAAAATTAGTCCTAATATGATAGGCATCCAAGATGGGTAAAATAAAAACTTTCATATAAGTGCATTGAATACTATGAGAATTTTGATACTTGATAATTGTTTTGAGATATGAAGATGGTAATATTAGAGTCGTGCTAGTTGAGTAATTGTGAATTTGAGAAATACTTGTGTTGAGGTTTGCAAGTCCCGTAGCATGCATGTATGGTAACCGCTGTGTGACAAATTTGAAGCATGAGGTGTTTCTTTGATTGCCTTCCTTATGAGTGGCGGTCGGGGACGAGCGATGGTCTTTTCCTACCAATCTATCCCCCTAGGAGCATGCACGTAGTGCTTGGTTTTTGATGACTTGTAGATTTTTGCAATAAGTATGTGAGTTCTTTATGACTAATGTTGAGCCCATGGATTATACGCACTCTCATCCTTCCATCATTGCTAGCCTCTTCGGTATCACACATTGCCCTTTCTCACCTTGAGAGTTGGTGCAAACTTTGCCGGTGCATCCAACCCCCGTGATATGATATGCTCTGTCACACATAAACCTCCTTATATATTCCTCAAAACAGCCACCATACCTACCTATTATGGCATTTCCATAGCCATTCTGAGATATATTGCCATGCAACTTTCCACCGTTCCGTTCATCATGACACACAATTCATATTGCCTTGCATGATCATGTAGTTGACATCGTATTTGTGGCAAAGCCACCATGCATAATTTATCATACATGTCACTCTTGATTCATTGCCCATCCCGGTACACCGCTGGAGGCATTCATATAGAGTCGTATCTTGTTCTAGTATCGAGTTGTAACCTTTGAGTTGTAAATAAATAGAAGTGTGATGATCATCATTAATAGAGCATTGTCCCAAAAAAGAAAAAAAAAGAAGGGCCAAAAAAGGCCAAATAAAAAAACAAAAAAAGAAATAAAAGGGACAATGCTATTATTCTTTTTTCCCACACTTGTGCTTCAAAGTAGCACCATGATCTTTATGATAGAGAGTCTCTTGTTTTGTCACTTTCATATACTAGTGGGAATTTTTCATTATAGAACTTGGCTTGTATATTCCAACAATGGGCTTCCTCAAATGCCCTAGGTCTTCGTGAGCAAGCCAGTTGGATGCACACCCACTTAGTTTCTTTTGTTGAGCTTTCATACATTTATAGCTCTAGTGCATCCGTTGCATGGCAATCCATACTCCTCCCATTGACATCAATTGATGGGCATCTCCATAGCCGTTGATTAGCCGCGTCAATGTGAGACTTTCTCCTTTTTTGTCTTCTCCACACAACCCCCATCATTATATTCTATTCCACCCATAGTGCTATGTCCATGGCTCATGCTCATGTATTGCGTGAAAGTTGAAAAAGGTTTGAGATTACTAAAGTATGAAACAATTGCTTGGCTTATCATTGGGGTTGTGCATGATGAGAGCTTTTTTGTGTGACGAAAATGAAGCATATCCAAACTATATGATTTTGTAGGGATAAGATTTCTTTGGCCATGTTATTTTGAGAAGACATAATTGCTTAGTTAGTATGCTTGAAGTATTATTATTTTTATGCCAATATTAAACTTTTATCTTGAATCTTATGGATCTGAATATTCTTGCCACAATAAAGAAGATTACATTGATAAATATGTTAGGTAGCATTCCACATCAAAAATTCTATTTGTATCATTTACCTACTCGAGGACGAGCAAGAATTAAGCTTGGGGATGCTTGATACGTCTCCAACGTATCTATAATTTTTGATTGTTCCATGCTATTATATTATCAACCTTGGATGTTTTATATGCATTTATATGCTATTTTATATGATTGTTGGGACTAACCTATTAACCTAGAGCCTAGTGCCAGTTTCTGTTTTTTCCTTGTTTTTGAGTATCGCAAAAAAGGAAAACCAAACAGAGTCCAATTGACCTGAAATTTCACAGAGATCATTTTTGGACCAGAAGAAGCTCATGGAGCAACGGAGATGGGCCAGAAGAGTCCCGAGCCTACCACGAGGGTGGGGGGCACGCCCTACCCCCTTGGGCGCGCCCCCTACCTCGTGGCCGCCTCGGGGACCCCCTGACTTGTTCCCGACTCCAACACCTCTTATATAACCCCAAACTTCCAGAAAGAAACCTAGATTGGGAGTTCCGCCACCGCAAGCCTCTGCAGCCACCGAAAATCAATCTAGACCCGTTCCGGCACCCTGCCGGAGGGGGGAATCCCTCTCCGGTGGCCATCTTCATCATCCCGGCGCTCTCCATGACGAGGAGGGAGTAGTTCACCCTCGGGGCTGAGGGTATGTACCAGTAGCTATGTGTTTGATCTCTCTCTCTCTCTCGTGTTCTTGATTTGGCACGATCTTGATGTATCACGAGCTTTGCTACTATAGTTGGATCTTATGATGTTTCTCCCCCTCTACCTTCTTGTAACGGATTGAGTTTTCCCTTTGAAGTTATATTATCGGATTGAGTCTTTAAGGATTTGAGAACACTTGATGTATGTCTTGCATGTGCTTATCTGTGGTGACAATGGGATATCACGTGATCCACTTGATGTATGTTTTGGTGATCAACTTGAGAATTCCGTGACCTCGTGAACTTATGCATAGGGGTTGGCACACGTTTTCGTCTTGACTCTCCGGTAGAAACTTTGGGGCACTCTTTGAAGTTCTTTGTGTTGGTTGAATAGATGAATCTGAGATTGTGTGATGCATATCGTATAATCATACCCACGGATACTTGAGGTGACATTGGAGTATCTAGGTGACATTATGGTTTTGGTTGATTTGTGTCTTAAGGTGTTATTCTAGTACGAACTCTAGGATAGATTGAACAGGAAGAATAGCTTCGTGTTATTTTACTACGGACTCTTGACTAGATCGATCAGAAAGAATAACTTTGAGGTGGTTTCGTACCCTACCATAATCTCTTCGTTTGTTCTCCGCTATTAGTGACTTTGGAGTGATTCTTTGTTGCATGTTGAGGGATAGTTATATGATCCAATTATGTTATTATTGTTGAGAGAACTTGCACTAATGAAAGTATAAACCCTAGGCCTTGTTTCCTCGCATTGCAATACCGTTTGTGCTCACTTTTATCATTAGTTACCTTGCTGTTTTTATATTTTCAGATTACAAAAACATATATCTACCATCCATATTGCACTTGTATCACCATCTCTTCGCCGAACTAGTGCACCTATACAATTTACCATTGTATTGGGTGTGTTGGGGACACAAGAGACTCTTTGCTATTTGGTTGCAGGGTTGTTTGAGAGAGACCATCTTCATCCTACGCCTCCCACGGATTGATAAACCTTAGGTCATCCACTTGAGGGAAATTTGCTAATGTCCTACAAACCTCTGCACTTGGAGGCCCAACAACGTCTACAAGAAGAAGGTTGTGTAGTAGACATCGACCGCCCTCGTTTTTGTTGTCGTTGTCGTTGCCACCCCTGCCGTTGTTGTTGTCTAGGGTGTCTGCCATGTAGATGTTGTAGGTGGAGGTATCTGTCCACTTGCCTATGAGCATGGCTATTGGTGGGTTGTCTGAGGACTCGCCAACCTCCTTGTCGCCGATTTTGTCAGAGGCACTTGCGAGGACTTCGCTTAGATCCTCAACATTGGCGACGAGATGGGTGGTGGGTGTGTCAAAAAACCTGACCCTCCCCATCGATTCCTAATATGATCATATGCCTAGACCTCACTGTGTCATATATTTAGTTTTCTAAATCTGATCTAACATCTCATGTACTAGAAGTTTCTCACATTCTTCTTGGATCTGATCTGACATCGGGACCAGAGGAAGCTTTTCCAAGATCCAATCTGACATGGATCTCGGTTTTTCATCCTTGGCCTGATCTGACATCTGGGCCTTGGGAGGTGTCGTTGGGTCCTAACTTGAAGCTAGGTCCGATGAGGATTTTTCACAATTGTCCTGGACCAGATTTAACATCCGGGCAAATTTTCGACCTAGTTTGACACTCAATGCGTGAAGACTAGCTCCCCGCGTGAAACCGTTGTGTACTCCATGTTCCCGAATCCGAGGACCCGGTCATGAGCAAAGGTTTCGACCTGGCCTAGGTGGCCGGCCGAGTCAACGAGGAGGGTGATGTTGCCGAAGAAGAAGATATGTCCTGGCATGAAAGTAGCACCGGTACCGATGTGTTCTCTGATCTTGATCCCCATCGTATAGTGATGACTACTTAGCAGGACCAGCATGGGCCACCAATGACAGAGCTAAATCCAGAAGATCTCAGGTATGGGATCCCGAATTAAGCGTCTAGATACGACAATGACAAAGACACAAGGTGTTACCCAGGTTTAGATTATCCGAAGAGTTAACACCCTACATCCTGCTTGTCTTTATTGCTTTGGATTGAAAGTTCAAAGTACAAATGATCTACCATGAGATTGTTGTGTGTCCTTTACGAGTCCTACCCATCGGCTTATATATACCAGGGGGTCTAGGGTTACATTATGCTGGTCGGCAACATATGAGAAAATCGAGTTTACAATGAATCTGACATCTTGGGGTACACGACAAGTCTTTGGGAGTGAACCATTGATGCGTCATGGGTCCTTTGGTGTGCCCCACTCCTAAACCGACATGGAGTCTTGAGCCCGTGGGCCGGGAGATGACATGGTGAGAAACCCCCTAGCGGGGACACCATTGCGTGGCAGCGGCGTGCCTGCGTAGTGGCCCGATGCCCATCGACGGCGTGGAGGTGGCAGTGACACAGCATGACGACGACGCGGTAGCGACGGTCCGGCCCGATGCATCATGAAGTTTCACACGGTTATCCACCCGTAAAAATTATAAGGGAAGGCTTTCATCCCATAAATGTGCGAGACGAGAGAGGTGATTATATGGGATCAGTAACAAAATCGGGTTTATGGGAACCATTTGAGTATTTTTAGGGGCAATCCCTATTTGGTGAGATTCGGTGCATTTGTTAAAAGAAACAATTCACTTAGATTCGAACTAGAGACCTCCTGGTCATTCATAGGTTGCACTAACCACTCACCTTCCTCACCTTATCTACTTAGTTACATTCATCCTCCTTACATCTATTTGTTTTTTCTGTTTCTATTTATTTTTTATTTTTTATTTGAAAGGGTTTTGTTCATTTTTTTATTCTTTTTCTTTTGCTAAATTGAATGAACTTTTCCAAAACCGATGATATTTTTTCAAAAATGATGAACTTTTTGTTGGGGAACGCAGTATTTTGATACGTCTCCGTCGTATCTACTTTTCCAAACACTTTTGCCCTTGTTTTGGACTCTAACTTGCATGATTTGAATGGAACTAACCTGGACTGATGCTGTTTTCAGCAGAATTGCCATGGTGTTATTTTTGTGCAGAAATAAAAGTTCTCGGAATGACCTGAAAATCAACGGAGAATTATTTTGGAATATATAAAAAATAATGGAAGGAAGATCCACGTCAGGGGGGCCTCCACCTGTCCACGAGGGTGGGGGGCGCGCCCCCTGCCTCGTGGCCCCCCTGACGCTCCACCAACCTCAACCCTGACTCCATATATTCACTCTCAGGGAGAAAAAAACCAGAGAGAAGGATTCATCGCGTTTTACGATACGGAGCCGCTGCCAAGCCCTAAACTCTCTCGGGAGGGCTGATCTGTTGTCCGTTCGGGGCTCCGGAGAGGGGAATTCGTCGCCATCGTCATCATCAACCTTCCTCCATCACCAATTTCATGATGCTCACCGCCGTGTGTGAGTAATTCCAACGTAGGCTTGCTGGGCGGTGATGGGTTGGATGAGATTTATCATGTAATCGAGTTAGTTTTGTTAGGGTTTGATCCCTAGTATCCACTATGTTCTGAGATTGATGTTGCTATGACTTTGCTATGCTTAATGCTTGTCACTAGGGCCCGAGTGCCATGATTTCAGATCTGAACCTCTTATGTTTTCATCAATACATGAGAGTTCTTGATTGTGATGCCCAGATACTTAAGCTACAATGAACCTGTGCTAATGATGCCACATCACCTCGACTACCGTGGCTAATGTCGGTTAGTTTGATACCATTCAAATTCAAATTAAAAATCAAGCAAACAATATTTTTTTTCAAATATTAAAACTAAAATGTTCAGGTTGTGCCAATTAATGCCTAGGTATTTATGGTGAAGAAATCATGCTTTTACAAATTGTCTGGATACTTTAAAACGAATTAAAATAGTAAAGGAAAGTAATAAATAAAAACAAAACAAAACAAAGAAAATAGAAATAAAAGAAAAAGGGAAAACACCCCCGGGCCACGGCCTAACCGGCCACCAGGCCGCCCGGCCGGCCCAGCTGGCCCAACCAGCCAGCCGGCCACCCCCACTTCCCATATCCCCTCACCCCGTAACCTAACCCACCGACACCCACTTCCCCCCACTCGCCCCCTCTCCTCCCTCTGTCCTCCCGATCCAGATCGGGGGAAATGCCCCTGACGCCGCTTGTCTCCGCCCCACCATGCCTCCGACCTCCTCTGCGACGCCACCTCATCGGAGCGCTGCCTCGCCGTCTTCCTCCTCGACCCCTCGCTGGAGCTGCCCCACCGGACTCCATCGTCGACGAGGCCTTCCCCGTCTTCCATCTCGCGCCCCACTGCCCATGCCCTACGCCCACAGTGAGCCGCCGCCTCCCTCTCCCTTCCTTGCTTCCGTAGCACCGCCGCATAGCCACCGCAGCTCACTTCCTCAGTTGCGGCTCGCTACCGCCCGCGACCACTAGAGCCCGTGTGCTCACCCGCAGTGCTCGCCTGCTGCTGCTTCCTCCCGCGTGCGCACGCCCGACCACACGCTCGCGGCCACCACGACCCCGACCGCACCCGCGCGCCCCGGCACAGCTCCGCTGCAGCCCAGTCGCCCTGGCCTCTCCTCCTCTCGCACCCGCGCGCACACCGCACCCATCGCACGGTGCTGCGTCGGCCGCCGAACCTGCTACCGCGGCCTCGTTCGCCTCCAGTCGCCGCGCCCATGGTCCCCTCGCGCACACCGCGCCCGTCGCGCCCTGTCCTCCCGCCGCGGTTCTCGCCCCTGCAGTACCTCCCCTGCCGCTGCCGCTATTCTTGCGCCGCGCGCAGCCCGAACCCCCCCTCGCACGGCCTCGCCGGTGCCATTCCCGGCCGGCTCCCAGTCGTCGCCCAGCGCTGGCGCCCCGTTCCCCCACCGTTGGCCGGGGCGTGCACCCAAATGGGCTGGTGCCCATGCCCGACACCCGTAAACCGCTCGCCCGCTATGCCCCTATGGGCCTATGACCAGTGGGCCCAGCCCCAGAACAAAAAAAAGAATTTTAATAATAATAATAAATAAATATATTAATTAATTATTTAATTAATAAATTAATTAATTAACTAACTGTGTTTAATTAAACTAATTAACCTAATTAACTACTATAGTTAACTTAACTAATCTGTTAACTAAACTAATTAACGTGGTTAGTTAGTTAGCAGTCAATGACATGTGGGACCCACACGTCAGCGACCCAGTCAACATCTCTGTTGACTGCTGACGTCAGCATGTACTGTTCTGGATAATGTTGAATTAAATTAATTAAGAAAATTCTAAAAATGATTTAAAACTTTAGAAAATCATATAAAATAAACTGTAGCTCAGATGAAAATACTTTCTACATGAAAGTTGCTCAGAACGATGAGACGAATCCGAATACGCAGCCCGTTCGTCTGCCACACATCCCTAGCATAGCGAACACACAACTTTTCCCCTCCGGTCCGTTTGTCCAAAAATGCAAAATGCCGGGAATACTTTCCCGGATGTTTCCCCCCTTCGCCGGTATGACCTAATACCGTGTTAGGGCATACCTAGCTCCGTGTATTACCTCGTTATGCTTTGTGATGCTTTGATTGCTTCGTATTTACTATTTCTCCCCCCTCCTCTTCTCTCGCTAGACACCGAGTCTGACGCCGCTGCTACCCAGTACGACTACGCTGTTGACGACATTTCTCTCTTGCCAGAGCAACCAGGCAAGCCCCCCCCCTTGATCACCAGATATCGCCTACTCTTCTCTATACTGCTTGCATTAGAGTAGTGTAGCATGTTACTGCTTTCTATTAATCCTATTCTGATGCATAGCCTGTCCTTGCTACTACTGTTGTTACCTTTACCTGCAATCCTAAATGCTTAGTATAGGATGCTAGTGTTCCATCAGTGGCCCTACACTCTTGTCCGTCTGCCATGCTATACTACTGGGCCGTGATCACTTCGGGAGGTGATCACGTGAATATGTTGTATACTTTATACTGTTACATTACTTATGATACTGTTCGGAGATGGGGGCTGAAGGGGCAGGTGGCTCCATACATGTAGTGGTGGGCCTGAGTTCCCGACGGCCCCCGACTGTTACTTTGAGGCGGAGCGACAGGGCAGGTTGAGACCACCTAGGAGAGAGGTGGGCCTAGCCCTGGTCGGCGTTCCCGGATACTTAAACACGCTTAACGAGATCTTGGTATTTGATCTGAGTCTGGCCACTGGCTTATACGCACTAACCATCTACGCGGGGACAGTTATGGGCACTCGACGTTGTGGTATCAGCCGAAGCCTTCGTGACGTCAGCGACTGAGCGGCGCGTGCTGGGTTGGACCACGTAACGCAACTTCCTTTGTAATGGAGGTTGCTAGGTCTGCTCACCGGCCGCCCTCGCAACATGCAGGTGTGCAATGGGCGATGGGCCCAGACCCATGCGCCATAGGATTTAGACCGGCGTGCTGACCTCTCTGTTGTGCCTAGGTAGGGATGCGACGTGTTGATCTTCCGAGGCCGGGCATGACCCAGAAAAGTGTGTCCGGACAAAGGGGATCAAGCGTGTTGGGAAATGTGGTGCACCCTGCAGGGAAGTTGATCTATTTGAATAGCCGTGTCCCTCGGTAAAAGGACGACCCATAGTTGTACCTTGACCTTATGACAACTAGAACCGGATACTTAATAAAACACACCCTTCCAAGTGCCAGATACAACCGGTGATCGCTCTCTCACAGGGCGACGGAGGGAGGATCATCGGTTAGGATTATGCTATGCGATGCTACTTGGTGAACTTACCATCTACTCTCTTCTCCTACTGCAAGATGGAGGTTACCAGAAGCGTAGTCTTTGATAGGACTAGCTATCCCCCTCTTATTCCGGCATTCTGCAGTTCAGTCCACATATGATACCCCTTTTTCCATTTGATACCAATGCATACATGTGTAGTGTAGCTCCTTGCTTGCGAGTACTTTGGATGAGTACTCACGGTTGCTTTGCTCCCCCCTTTCCCCCTTTCTGTACCTGGTTGTTGCGACCAGATGATGGAGTCCAGGAGCCAGATGATCCCGAGGATGATTCTACATGGAGTTCGACTTCGAGGAGTAGTTAGGAGGTCCCAAGCAGGAGGCCTCGCCTTTTCGATCGTTCCTACTTTTGTGCTAGCCTTCTTAAGGCAAACTTGTTTAACTTATGTCTGTACTCAGATATTGTTGCTTTCGCTAACTCTTGTGCCTTCGAGCATTTGTATTCGAGCCTTCGAGGCCCCTGGCTTGTAATATAAAGCTTGTATTATTTTAATTTGTGTCTAGAGTTGTGTTGTGATATCTTCCCGTGAGTTCCTGATCTTGGTCGTACACATTTGCGTGCATGATTAATGTACGGTCAAATCGGGGGCGTCACTAGTTGGTATCAGAGCTGACTGCCTGTAGGAATCCCCTTCCCAACTCCTTGGCCGAAGTCGAGTCTAGTCATTGAAAAACTTTTACTAACATGGCCGTGTGGCTTACGGGCCCATGTCGCCATTGGGTGGTTTTAGGATCTTTTACTCCTTGTCTATACTCTGGGACTCTGATCTCTCTTCTATTCGGGTTAAATGAATTTTGCTAAATCTAACATTAGGATCTCGTTATCACTTTCACTCGGAGAGCCCCTTATTACTGATGATCATCTGCTGCACGTGAAGACCCTGAAGATACTCTCCGCTATTAACCCGAGAACTTGTGTTCATCGCATTTGCAATTCCCCTTCCACCGTCAACCCTTATGGATAACTACTTGCAGTTGTTATTCTTACATACATCCCTAGTTGGTCTTGTTATTACAAGATACCCCTAAATACTCGTCATTGTTTCGATAATCCTTTGAGCTTACTGCCTTGCTGTTCTTTGTCATCTGAATACCCCTATGGATAATTCTCACACTTATCGAGTATCCGCTCATCCCCCAGTTGTTCATGTGTTTCACAATGGTCTTCGAAATACTATTCGATCCTCCAAAAATCCTTAGTAGCTTATTGCTCTGCAATACTTGTCTGCTTGCATTATGGATGCTTTCCATATGTCTGGCAATATTCGTTAGTATTCTTAGACACCGTCATTTTGATCCTATTGATTCAAAATGAGTGCGAATGCACGCAGTCATCAGTTGATCCTTTTAAATTATTTTTCTGGCTCAGACGTCATTTTTGAACATAAGCTTGTTCTCGACCAATCTGTTTGCCGTCAATTGTACCCTTAGGTCTATTGAACTTATCCACCCTTGATCAGAGCGTCTGCTTCTGATCCTTCTATTTGGAAATCATAATTCCTTTGATATCTAAGCATCAAATCATTCAGGTGTCCTATAATCTGATGCCCTTGCATCCTTTCTTCAACTGACTGTATGCCGATGCTCACATCAGCTCCGCTATGGACCGTCAGATCCTTTATTGGATTATTATTCGACAGTGTCCTCCTTATTCAATAACCTTGTGAGCTTTTCCTCGGATACATAATGCTTTTGGTAAATTGTATCCTCTGTTTTCTCAACCATGCTCTGTTTTCGAGCTGGTGGTATTTATGATTGAAGCTTGTGGTATATGTTTCCACGATACCCTGACGGGTTGAACCTATGCCTTTCTTAATCTGTGTGAACCCGAAAGTTTTCACGAGTCATACTCCTCTGGTAATTCACCAGGTAGGTTTTGACACTGAAATCATTTTTATCTAGAGCAGTGAATGAAAGGTTATGCATTAAAGAAGTGGGAGTCGACCTTGAACTTTGTGTTCATGCCCATGGACCCGATGTAGACCTTATCATGGAAGCTTCTCTTAAATTAATTATCCCCTTGGTATGTTCATCTTATATCTGGGATTTGATCTTTTACAATCGTGGTTTCGGCCATATTGTTCTTCTTTGATCCCGTTTCTCGGATTGTTTGTTACGTCAGAATCTGAAGAAACTAATTCTGTATGGAGAAACAAAAAATCTCTCATTTCCGACGCGAATAGATTTTTTTTATTTTGAAATAAAGCAAGTTAAAATGCTTGTCTTCTGCACCTCATTTCAGCTGTCAAGCATCTATTCTACTCTACCTTCAAGTATTACCCCTGGTATCTTAAGGATATCAACCCATTGCACTTCCTCTTATGAATTTCTGATGAAGTGATACGTTTCCCCGCCATAGTCACTCCACGGGTTCTGGGTTGTCGTCAACCGAGAACACCGATTTGTGAATCAAATCAACACTGTGATTCGGTACTTCCACTACTTTGTTGTCGAGAAGTTTAATACTCCATCACGTCATTCCTAGCTTGATTGACTATATCATTATTGTGCTAATTTTTAACTGTGCTACCTGGTCATTCTTCCCGGAGCACAATTTTCGATGATGAGCAAATCATACGCCGATCTTCCTCGTCTTACCGTTTCGCCTTGAACAACAAGCTTGATTTCGAGTTTGTGCCATACCCGTGGTTCCAATAACGTTTTGCCTCATCATTCCTTTGACTTGATGTCGTCGTCGATCGATTATATCTTCATGAAACCTCTCGACAAATGTGTCATGATCATCATCAACATTCCGAGCTCCTCAAGGATATCAATTGAATTCATGATGAGGAATACCATCCTTGCCCTCGATGATTTGTGTTATCATCGACCACTCGATTGCCTTCTGTTCAAACACAAACTTGTTCGTGTTTTGTGTTATACCTTGAGGTCCTTGCTATTCAGCATTTGTTCTTCTTTACCTTGGAGTATTACCATCTTTTATGACAAGAATGTTGTGAGGATTACTCCACCTCATAAGAATTCTTGGTATAGTGATACTTCTCACCATCATCATTCCTTCTTGGTCCTCGTGTTGTTTCTAACTGGAAAACCGACAATTGAACTATGACATGCGAATTCAAAACTTCTAGCAACCCTATTGCTTTGAAGTTAATGGTCGACATTTCATTCTTAGACCATTGGTTATCGAATCACCATTCTAACATCGGTCATACTACCTAAGCCCTTATTTCGGTGCACCTTTCAACCAATGTTTAAATTGGGTATGTTTTCCTCGAGCATACCTCAATATCATTTGATCTGACAAATGTTATCTCCTTGTTCACATGACTGTGGAAACCCATCTTTTTGGAAATCTGGAGGAATTGTCGCTGATTCAATCAGCCACCTCCTCACCTCTCCTTGATTTAATGATGAACTCATGATTCGGAACTCGCTTCCATAGTTCATTTCCCAAGAATCTTACAATGACATCTCGTCAATTTGAGTTGCTCCTTTTCTTCTCAGGCATACTGAGTTTGAGGCATCTTGGCACCAATCAGATCTGGATCTCAGTCAGATATGATGATTGGGACATATTTCCAAGACTTATAACATTGGTCTTTATATGACCCGGTAAGATGATGTCATGCCTAGCACACCTGGCCGGAGGACCTATTGTTATAGTTTCCTTTTTAGCAAGCTTAGCGATTCTTCCATGAGGAAATTGCAAGGCTTTTTCTACAAGTTGTTCCTGATGGATCTTTTGAGTATCCAAAGTCTGACATTTGCTTGAAGACCATGTCAATGCTATCTCGAAGCATGTTTGTGGTACTCCGATTTTTAACAAGAACATTTGAAGCCAATGCTAAATGTTTCTTGCTCAATTATCCAAACAACATTGTATGGGTAATGTCATGAAATTCCCCCCTTTCCTAAATGGTTTTCTTCTTTATATCCTGTCATGGATATTTCTTCTCTGCTTGTCCTTGAGAAGGATATACCCCGAAATATGTGTTGAAACACATTTTCCTTTCCATTGTTCCGTTTAAGTTGATAATCTTATTATCCTTTCCATTGTTTGGTTTAACCTTTCTCGAGGTTTATATGATCTAAGCACTAATAAGTCACTGCTTTTGTAAGCACCTCGGTGTACAACTTTGTCAGTTAGAACCTGTTACTATTGTTGATGACAGTCCGATATCCACTGATGGACGAGAACTTTGCCTAATGGTCCGCCTCGTTCAACGAGCAGGAGAATGGTTCTCATCGTCCCTCGCCCTTGGTACCGATGCTGTTGCCGACATAACTGACCGGCTATCCTCTGGCATGCCTTACTTGCATGATCGTGCAAGACATCACCGCCTTCCTGCTTTTAACCCACATGGTGGGCCCATAACCCACAGTTCCACGGGATCGAAACCTGACTCTCCTGTACACCTTGTTGATACAGTTATCCCTTGCTCTTGGTTTCGTAGGTAATTCGCGAGCCACCTTCCTAGTGATCTATTCCGATATCAGACGCAATACTTATTCTCGTTGCTCTGAACCCCTTTTCACACACTGTTTCAGGCATCGAACGACTGCCTACCCATTTGAAACTTTGGTACCATCGTATATTGCACTCAGCGAATTCACTGAAATACAACTCGTGGTGTACCTTATGTATTTCCCATTGAGTTCACCGTCAGATGCCCAGCTTTGTGGAGATGCGTTCTTCCAGAGTTTTTCCCCTTGGTCGTGTTCGTAGGGCGATGGAGATCCCGAAGAAAGGATGACGACTTGATCATGATGACCTGGAGCAGAGAAATAAAGACTTCAACGTAATGGATCGACCTCTTTGAGAAGAGCAACCAAGATCGAGAAGACCCGTTAGAATTTCGTAACCAGAATTTTCCCTTTAGTCCCCCTCTTAAATCTCGGGACGAGATTTCTTGTAGTGGAGGAGAATTGTGACGCCCGGATACTTAAGCTACAGTGAACCTCTGCTAATGATGCCACGTCACCTCGATTACCGTGGCTAATCTCGCGTTAGTTTGATACCATTCAAATTCAAATTAAAAATCAAGCAAACAATAAAAGTTTTCAAATATTAAAACTAAAATGTTCGGGTTGTGCCAATTAATGCCTAGGTATTTATGGTGAAGAAATCATGCTTTTACAAAGTGTCTGGATACTTTAAAACGAATTAAAATAGTAAAGGAAAGTAATAAATAAAAACAAAACAAAGAAAATAGAAATAAAAGAAAAAGGGAAAACACCCCCGGGCCACAGCCTAACCGGCCACTAGGCCGCCCGGCCGGCACAGCTGGCCCAACCAGCCAGCCGGCCACCCCCACTTCCCATATCCCCTCACCCCATGACCTAACCCACCGACAGCCACTTCCCCCCACTCGCCCCCTCGCACGATCCCCTCTCCTTCCTCTGTCCTCCCGATCCAGATCGGGGGAAATGCCCCTGACGCCGCCTGTCTCCGCTCCACCATGCCTCCGACCTCCTCCGCGACGCCACCTCGTCGGAGCGCTGCCTCGCCGTCTTCCTCCTCGACCCCTCGCTGGAGCTGCCCCACCGGACTCCATCGTCGATGAGGCCGTCCCCGTCTTCCATCTCGCGCCACACTGCCCATGCCCTACGCCCACAGTGAGCCGCCGCCTCCCTCCCCCCTCCTTGCTTCCGTAGCACCGCCGCATAGCCACCGCAGCTCACTTCCTTAGCCGCGGCTCGCTACCGCCCGCGACCACTAGAGCCCGCGTGCTCACCCGCAGCGCTCGCCTGCTACCGCTTCCTCCCGCGTGCGCATGCCCGACCACACGCTTGCGGCCACCACGGCCCCAACCGCGCCCGCGCGCCCCGGCACAGCTCCGCTGCAGCCCGGTCGCCCCTGGCCTCTCCTTCTCTCGCACCCGCGCGCACACCACGCCCATCGCACGGCGCTGCGTCGGCCGCCGAACCTGCTACCGCGACCTCGTTCGCCTCCAGTCGCCGCGCCCATGGTCCCCTCGCGCACACCGTGCCCGCCGCGCCCCGTCCTCCCGCCGCGGTTCTCGCCCCTGCACTGCCTCCCCTGCTGCTGCCGCTATTCTTGCACCGCGCGCAGCCCGAACCCCCCCTCGCACGGCCTCGCCGGTGCCGTTCCCTGCCGGCTCCCGGTCGTCGCCCAGCGCTGGCGCCCCGTTCCCCCACCGTTGGCTGGGGTGTGCGCCCAAACGGGCTGGTGCCCATGCCCGACACCCGTAAACCGCTCGCCCGCTATGCCCCTATGGGCCTATGACCAGTGGGCCCAGCCCCAGAACAAAAAAAAGAATTTTAAAAATAATAATAATAATAAATAAAAATATTAATTATTTAATTAATAAATTAATTAAATTAATTAATTGTGTTTAATTAAACTAATTAACCTAATTAACTGCTATAGTTAACTTAACTAATCTGTTAACTAAACTAATTAACCTGGTTAGTTAGTTAGCAGTCAATGACATGTGGGACCCACACGTTAGCGACCCAGTCAACATCTCTGTTGACCACTAACGTCATGCTGACGTCAGCATGTACTGTTCTGGATAATGTTGAATTAAATTAATTAAGAAAATTCTAAAAATGATTTAGAACTTTAGAAAATCATATAAAATAAACCGTAGCTCACATGAAAATACTTTCTACATGAAAGTTGTTCAGAACGACGAGACGAATCCGAATACGTAGCCTGTTCGTCCGCCACACATCCCTAGCATAGCGAACACACAACTTATCCCCTCCGATCCGTTTGTCCGAAAATGCGAAACGCCGGGAATACTTTCCCGGATGTTTCCCCCCTTCGCCGGTATGACCTAATACCGCGTTAGGGCATACCTAGCTCCGTGTATTACCTCGTTATGTTTTGTGATGCTTTGTTTGCTCCGTATTTACTGTTCCCCCCCGTCCTCTTCTCTCGCTAGACACCGAGACCGACGCCGCTGCTACCCAGTACGACTACGCTGTTGACGACCTCTCTCTCTTGCCAGAGCAACCAGGCAAGCCGCCCTTGATCACCAGATATCGCCTACTCTTCTCTATACTGCTTGCATTAGAGTAGTGTAGCATGTTACTGCTTTCCGTTAATCCTATTCTGATGCATAGCCTGTCCTTGCTATTACTGTTGTTACCTTTACCTGCAATCCTAAATGCTTAGTATAGGATGCTAGTGTTCCATCAGTGGCCCTACACTCTTGTTCGTCTGCCATGCTATACTACTGGGCCGTGATCACTTCGGGAGGTGATCATGGGCATATGCTGTATACTTTATACTATTACATTACTTATGATACTGTTCGGAGATGGGGGCTGAAGGGGCAGGTGGCTCCATCCAGGTAGTGGTGGGCCTGAGTTCCCGACGCCCCCCGACTGTTACTTTGAGGCGGAGCGACAGGGCAGGTTGAGACCACTTAGGAGAGAGGTGGGCCTGGCCCTGGTCGGTGTTCGCGGATACTTAAACACGCTTAACGAGATCTTGGTATTTGATCTGAGTCTGGCCACTGGCTTATACGCACTAACCATCTACGCGGGGACAGTTATGGGCACTCGACGTCGTGGTATCAGCCGAAGCCTTCGTGATGTCAGCGACTGAGCGGCGCGCGCTGGGTTGGACCGCGTAACGCAACTTCCTTTGTAATGGAGGTTGCTAGGTCTGCTCACCGGCCGCCCTCGCAACGTGCAGGTGTGCAATGGGCGATGGGCCCAAACCCCTGCGCCATAGGATTTAGACCGGTGTGCTAACCTCTCTATTGTGCCTAGGTAGGGCTGCGACGTGTTGATCTTCCGAGGCCGGGCATGACCCAGAAACGTGTGTCCGGACAATGGGGATCGAGTGTGTTGGGAAATGTGGTGCACCCCTGCAGGGAAGTTGATCTATTCGAATAGCTGTGTCCCTCGGTAAAAGGACGACCCGGAGTTGTACCTTGACCTTATGACAACTAGAACTGGATACTTAATAAAACACACCCTTCCAAGTGCCAGATACAACCGGTGGTCGCTCTCTCACAGGGCGACGAAGGGAGGATCATCGGTTAGGATTATGCTATGCGATGCTACTTGGTGAACTTACCATCTACTCTCTTCTCCTACTGCAAGATGGAGGTTACCAGAAGTGTAGTCTTTGATATGACTAGCTATCCCCCTCTTATTCCGGCATTCTGCAGTTCAGTCCACATATGATACCCCTTTTTCCATTTGATACCAATGCATACATATGTAGTGTAGCTCCTTGCTTGCGAGTACTTTGGATGAGTACTCACGGTTGCTTTGCTCCCCCTTTTCTCCCTTTCTGTACCCGGTTGTTGCAACCAGATGATGGAGTCCAGGAGCCAGAGGATCCCGAGGATGATTCTACGTGGAGTTCGACTTCGAGGAGTAGTTAGGAGGTCCCAGGCAGGAGGCCTCGCCTTTTCGATCGTTCCTACTTTTGTGCTAGCCTTCTTAAGGCAAACTTGTTTAACTTATGTCTGTACTCAGATATTGTTGCTTCCGCTGACTCTTGTGCCTTCGAGCATTTGTATTCGAGCCTTCGAGGCCCCTGGCTTGTAATATAAAGCTTGTATTATTTTAATTTGTGTCTAGAGTTGTGTTGTGATATCTTCCCGCGAGTTCCTGATCTTGGTCGTACACATTTGCGTGCATGATTAGTGTACGGTCAAATCGGGGGCGTCACATTGGTCCTATATTGCAAGTCTATAGTCACCTACTATGTGTTATGATCCGACAACCCCGAAGTGACAATAGTCGGGACCACTCCCGGTGATGACCGTAGTTTGAGGAGTTCATGTATTCACTATGTGTTAATGCTTTGTTCCGGTACTCTATTAAAAGGAGGCCTTAATATCCCTTAGTTTCCAATAGGACCCCGCTGCCACGGGAGGGTAGGACAAAAGATGTCATGCAAGTTCTTTTCCATAAGCACGTATGACTATATTCGGAATACATGCCTACATTACATTGATGAATTGGAGCTAGTTCTGTGTCACCCTAGGTTATGACTGTTACATGATCGATCGCATCCGGCATAATTCTCCATCACCGATCCATTGCCTACGAGCTTTCCATATATTGTTCTTCGCTTATTTACTTTTTTGTTGCTATTGTTATCATCACTACAAAACACCAAAAATATTACTTTTGCTACCGTTACCTTTTGCTACCGTTACCACTACTATCATATTACTTTGCTACTAAATACTTTGCTGCAGATATTAAGTTATCCAGGTGTGGTTGAATTGACAACTCAACCGCTAATACTTGAGAATATTCTTTGGCTCCCCTTGTGTCGAATCAATAAATTTGGGTTGAATACTCTACCCTCGAAAACTGTTGCGATCCCCTATACTTGTGGGTTATCAAGACTATTTTCTAGTGCCGTTGCCGGGGAGCATAGCTCTATCCTTGGAGTCACTTGGGATTTATATCTGCTTATCATTATGAAGAATGTGAAAGATGCGAAAACAAAAATTTATCCCTCAACTACAAGGGGAGGTAAGGAACTGCCATCTAGCTCTGCACTTGATTCACCTTCTGTTTTGAGTAAACTTGCGACACCTAAACCTACTTCTGCTATTAATTCTGATATGTCGCATGTTATTGATGATGCCACTTCTGCTATGCATGATACTTATGATGAAACTACTTCTATGCTTGATACTACTGTGCCACTTGGTGAATTTCTTGATGAACAACTTGCTAGGGCTAGAGAGAATGAAATTATTGAAACTGATAATATTGATGAAAGTGATGATGAAGACTCTCCCCCTAGATATGAATTACCTGTTGTGCCTGAGGGCTATGTTATGGATGAAGAAGCTGCTAGAGATTTTCTTGCTTGCGATGATAGGAGTGATCTTAAGAAACTATTAGCTAAGCTGAAACAAAAAACTTTGAATGCTAGAATGAAATATGATCCTGCTTATGCTACTTCACCTATCTTTGTTACTGATAAGGATTATGATTTCTCTATTGATCCTGAGATAATTACTTTAGTTGATTTTGATCCTTTCTATGGCTATGAATCTGAAACTGTTGTGGCACATCTTACTAAATTAAATGATATAGCCACCCTTTTCACTAATGATGAGAAAACTCGCTACTATTATATCCTTAAGATATTTCCGTTCTCATTAAAGGGTGATGCTAATATACGGTTTAATTCCCTTGATCCTGGTTGTGTGCGTAGTCTCCAGGATATGATTTATTACTTCTCTGCTAAATATTTCCCCGCTCATAAGAAACAAGCTGCTTTAAGAGAAATATATAATTTTGTGCAAATTGAAGAAGAGAGTCTCCCACAAGCTTGGGGGAGGCTTCTCCAATTACTTAATGCTTTGCCTGATCATCCTCTCAAGAAAAATGAAATACTTGATATCTTTTATAATGGACTAACCGATGCTTCCACAGACCACCTGGATAGTTGTGCTGGTTGTGTTTCCAGGGAAAGAACACCAGATGAAGCTGAAATTTTATTGAATAATATGCTGACTAGTGAAAATAATTGGACACTTCCTGAGCCAACTCCTAAGCCAACTCCGAAGAAAAGGGGTATTCTATTTCTAGTCCTGAAGATATGCAAGAGGCAAAGAAATCTATGAAGGAAAAGGTTATTAAAGCTGAAGATGTTAAGAATTTACCTCCTATTGAAGAAATACATGGTCTTAATTTACCGCTTGTTGAAGAAATACATGGTTTTAATCCATCACCTATTGAAGAAATACATGGTCTTGATAACCTGACAGAGGTAGTAAAGCTAAATTCTCTCTATAGATATGATAAAGCTAAAATCCCATTTACTAAGTTTGCTAGCCCATGCTTGGATGAGTTTGATGACTTTATGGTTAAACAAGAAAACTTCAATGCTTTTTTCATAGAGAAATTAAACGCAATGCTGATATGCTTGAACACTTGGGTGATTATATGGCTAATGTTAAAGGTGAACTTAAACTTATTAGTAAACATGCTTCTATGGTTACCACTCAAGTAGAACAAGTACTCAAAGCTCAGAATGATTTGCTCAATGAATTAAATAGTAAGAAAAAAGATAATGATGTTAGAGTTATGACTAGAGGTGGTAAAATGACTCAGGAACCTTTGTATCCTAAGGGCCATCCTAAGAGAATTGAGTAAGATTCTCAGAGAAATAATATTGATGCGCCTAGTCCTTCTAAGAGGAAGAAAAAGAAAAAATGATAGGACTTTGCATGCTTCTAGTGAACCTGTTATTGACACACCTGAGAATCCCAATGATATTTCTATTTCTGATGCTAAAACACAATCTGGTAATGAACATGAACCTAGTAATAATGTTAATGATGATGTTCATGTTGATGCTCAACCTAGCAATGATAATGATGTAGAGATTGAACCTGTTGTTGATCTTGATAACCCATAATCAAAGAATCAATGTTATGATAAGAGAGACTTTGTTGCTAGGAAGCACGGTAAAGAAAGAGAACCATGGGTTCAGAAACCCATGCCATTTCCTCCTAAACCATCCAAGAAAAAGGATGATGAGGATTTTGAGCACTGTGCTGAAATGATTAGACCTATCTTCTTGCGTATGCGTTTGACTGATATGCTTAAAATGAATCCTTATGCTAAGTATATGAAAGAAATTGTTACAAATAAAAGAAATATACCGGAAGCTGAAATTTCCACCATGCTTGCTAATTATACTTTTAAGGGTGGAATACCAAAGAAACTTGGGGATCCCGGAGTACCAACTATACCATGCTCCATTAAAAGAAACTATGTTAAAACTGCTTTATGTGATCTTGGAGCCGGTGTTAGTGTTATGCCTCTCTCTTTATATCGTAGACTTGATTTGAATAAGTTGACACCTACTGAAATATCTTTGCAAATGGCTGATAAATCAACTGCTATACTTGTCGGTATTTGTGAGGATGTGCCTGTTGTGGTTGCAAACGTTACTATTTTAACGGACTTTGTTATTCTTGATATTCCTGAGGACGATAGTATGTCTATTATTCTTGGAAGACCCTTTTTGAATACTACAGGGGCTGTTATTTATTGCACCAAAGGCAATGTCACTTTTCATGTTAATGGCAATGAGCATATGATACACTTTCTGAGGAAACAACCTCAAGTTCATAGTATAAACTCTATTGGAAAAATTCCTTCGATTATTTTTTGAGGTTTTGAATTTCCTCTTCCTACTGTCAAGAAGAAATATTATATTCTTATTGTCGGGGATGTGCATATCCCTGTTGAGGTAACCTAGTGTTATTTGAAAATTCTCCGGTTCCATGTTATTCGGAATGAGTTTGTTAACAAGACCTGATCAACCTTGTTAGTGGATTCCTTTTGATGAGCATGAGATGGATGAATTTAGAAAACACAACTCTCTGTACCCTCTTTTTACTTTCTGTTATTTATATTAAATAAAGCAAAAATAGTAATTTCTATCTGTTTTCTGAATTATCCATGCAATAAAAAATACCCCGAAAATAAAAGTTCTCCAAATGCCTTGAAATTTAAATATGATTTTTCTAGAATATTCGAGAATATCTGGCACTGAGAACACAGCAGGGGAGCAAGCACCTGGCCACGAGGGTCCAGGGCACGCCCTACCCCCCTGGGCGCGCCCCCTGCCTCGTGGGGCCCATGGTGGCTCCCCTCCACTTATTCCAGCTATCACACACTCCTTATTCCTCCCACAAACATCACTAACCAGCTCAAACCCGAGTCCAAGCTCATTTTGCTGCCATTTTCGACCTTCTTGCTCAAAGCTCCATTCACAAAACTGCTTTGGGGGGTTGTTCCTAGTATGTGACTCCTCCAATGGTCCAATTAGTTTTTGTTCTAGTGCTTTATTCATTGCATATTTTTGCTGCTTAGGTGACCCTGTTCTTGAGCTTGCATGTCAAATTTATATGGTCAAAAGTAGTTTTGATGCATGATATTGCCTCTAGGCACTTGTAGGAGTAGTTGCTATCAATTTTGTTGAGTTTGATTCACTTTTATTTTGAAGTTACTAAAATTTCAGAAATTTTTCAGAGGAAGAAATATGTTTAGGAAAATGTACCAAGGTGGTCCTTCAAGGAAGCAAGGACCCAGGCTCGCAATACGCGATGCCGGCGATGAACCACCGAGGGAAGCTCAAGTGCGGTCTTGTGAATGGCCTTCAGAGGACTTTATGGATCGAGCAGGAATCAAGGAAGAATTTAACGCGTATGTGCATAACGCCGATCTTGAGAGCTTTGAGGCAGATAAGTGCCGCCAGTACCACTATCTCACTGATTCCTCTGTGAGAAGGTTTGAATTTTCATCATCACGCAATTCTCAAACTGTCCTGTTTGATCTTTATGAAAATTCTTATACTATGGACTTAAAGGATTTTAACACTGCTTGCAAACTTCCACAATGGGGTTATCCTAATGAAACTTGCAAATCTGAATTTAGCGATTTTCTTGCTAGTATAACTGTGGTGGAATCTAGAGATATAACACAAGCTACCATAGGGAGCATTCATTTTCCTGCTATACATTATTTTGCTCTCTTCATAGGTAGGTGCATAAATGGTAAGGATGAAGCATGTCACATGTGTGTCCCTGATCTTAGCATTCTCAGAAGCGCTGTTTTAGGAGATAAACAATACAACTTGGGGGCTATCGTTGCACGTAGGTTGCATAATAATAGATTTAATGGAGACTTCTTCGGTGGAATTTATGCAACCCGTCTAGCTAATTTTCTTGATATACCTATACATGGGTATGATATTGAGTTGCCTCCTGTTTATTTAGATTATGAGGCCATGGTTCGTCATCAGTTTGTTGAGAGGAACGATCAATTCCTCCAGTACCGACTAATCTTTGACAGATGACGCACCTATCAAGTCGCTCTCCCTGCTCTTGCTTTCTTTGACTCTCAGGCAAAAGGGAGATATGTTATAACCAGGGAGGAGGCGGACGAATATAAGAGGAGGATGGAGACGGCCCGTCTCCAAGCGGCAGCTCATGAGGCAATAGCTTCTGCATCTCAGTACGACCCCAGCTATAACTTTGGATATCCGCCAGGCCAACCGTGCCCATAGACCAACTTAGGCCAAAAGCCTAAGCTTGGGGGAGTACATATTTCTCACCGACATTACATTTATGTTCACACACTCATGCTAGGTGTCGGTGCTCATACTTTTTCATTGTATCATCCATGCTAGTTTATTTTCCTTTTTATGCTTTCTTCTTGTGGGTTTAATAAACCTTAAGAAAAACAAAAAAATAGTTGTAGCTTTTAATTAGTTTAATTTCCATGCTTGTAGTAGTAATTAAAAACAAAACCCAAAAAGATTTCTCGCACTTTGATACGTCCATTTTGCATCATGCTTTTATATCGATATTTATTGCACTATGGGCTGTTATTACACATTATGTAACAATACTTATGCCTATTCTCTCTTATTTTACAAGGTTTACATAAAGAGGGAGAATGCCGGCAGCTGGGATTCTGGGCTGGAAAAGGAGCAAATATTAGAGATCTATTCTGCATAGCTCCAAAACTCCTAAAACTTCACGGAAGTCATTTTCGGAATATATAAAAAATACTGAGTGCAAGAAGTTCCGGAGGGGGGCCACACCCTGCCCATGAGGGTGGGGGGTGCACCCTACCCCCTGGGCACGCCCCCTGCTTCGTGGGCCCCCTGGTGGCCCTCCGATGCCCAGCTTCTGCTATATGGAGTCTTTCGATGAGGAAAAAAATCATAAGCCAGCTTTCGAGACGAGACTCCACCGCCACGAGGCGGAACCTTGGCGGAACCAATCTAGGGATCCGGCGGAGCTGTTCTGCCGGGGAAACCTCCCTCCGGGAGGGGCAATTCGTCGCCATCGTCATCACCAACGATCCTCTCATCGGGAGGGGGTCAATCTCCATCAACACCTTCACCAGCACCATCTCCTCTCAAACCCTAGTTCATCTCTTGTATCCAATTCTTGTCTCTAAGTCCGGGATTGGTACCTATAGGTTGCTAGTAGTGTTGATTACTTCTTGTAGTTGATGCTAGTTGGTTTATTTGGTGGAAGATCATATGTTCAGATCCTATATGCATATTAATACTCCTCTGATTATGAACATGACACTTCACCATTATTTGGGCCTAGAGGAAGGCACTGGGAAGTAATAAGTAGATGATGGGTTGCTAGAGTGACAGAAGCTTAAACCCTAGTTTATGCGTTGCTTCGTAAGGGGCTGATTTGGATCCATATGTTTCATGCTATGGTTAGGTTTAACTTAATACTTTTGTTGTAGTTGTGGATGCTTGCAATAGAGGTTAATCATAAGTGGGATGCTTGTCCAAGTAAGGACAGCACCCAAGCACCGGTCCACCCACATACCAAATTATCAAAGTACCGAATGTGAATCATATGAACGTGATGAAACCTAGCTTGACGATAATTCCCATGTGTCCTCGGGAGCGCTTTTCTCTATATAAGAGTTTTCCCAGACTTGTCCTTGGCTACAAAAGGGATTGGGCCACCTTGCTGCACTTTATTTACTTTTGTTACTTGTTTCTCGTTACCAATTATCTTATCACAAAACTATATGTTGCCTATAATTCCAGTGCTTGCAGAGAATACCTTGCTGAAAACCGCTTATCATTTCCTTCTGCTCCTCGTTGGGTTCGACACTCTTACTTATCGAAAGGACTATGATAGATCCCCTATACTTGTGGGTCATCAAGACTCTTTTCTGGCGCCATTGCCGAGGAGTGGAGCGCCTTTGGTAGGTGGAATTTGGTAAGGAAAAATTTATATAGTGTGCTGAAATTTACTGTCACTTGTTACTACAGAAAGTAATCCTCTGAAGGGCTTGTTCGGGGTATCTTCACCCCGACCAGTAGAGCAAAGAGTTGCTCCTCAACCTATTGAACCTACTGAAAATGAAAATGTCTACTTTGAGATTCCTTCGGGTATGATAGAAAAACTGCTAGCTAATCCTTTTGCAGGAGACGGAACAATGCATCCTGATGAGCACCTAATATATGTGGATGAAGTTTGTTGATTATTTAAGCTTGCAGGTGTGCCCGATGATGTTATTAATAAGAAGGTCTTCCCTTTATCTTTGAAGGGAGATGCATTGACATGGTATAGGCTATGTGATGATATGGGATCATGGTACTACAAACGATTGAAATTGGAATTTCATCAGAAGTTTTATCCTATGCATCTTGTCCATCGTGATCGCAATAATATATATAATTTTTGGCCTCGCGAAGGAGAAAGCATCGCTCAAGCTTGGGGGAGGCTTAAATCAATGTTATATTCATGCCCCAATCATGAGCTTCCAAGAGAAATAATTATTCAAAATTTATATGCTCGGCTTTCTGATAACAATCGCACCATGCTCGATACTTCTTGTGCTAGCTCTTTTATGATGAAGACTATTGAATTCAAATGGGATTTATTGGAAAGAATTAAACGCAACTCTGAAGATTGGGACCTCGACGAAGGTAAGAAGTCAGGTATGACACCTAAGTTTGATTGTGTTAAATCTTTTATGGATACCGATGCTTTCCGTAAATTTAGCACTAAATATGGACTTGACTCTGAAATAGTAGCTTCTTTCTGTGAATCTTTTGCTACTCATGTTGATCTCCCTAGGGAGAAGTGGTTTAAATATCATCCTCCCATAGAAGTAAAATTAGTTGCACCTATTAAAGTTGAAGAAAAGACTGTCACTTATAATGATCCTATTGTTCCTACTGCTTATGTTGAGAAACCACCATTTCCTGTTAGGATAAAAGATCATGCTAAAGCTTCAACTATGGTTCGTAAAAGCAATATTAGAACCTATACACCTCCTGAGAAAATTAAAGTTGAACCTAATATTGCTATTGTTAAAGATCTCTTGTCTGATAATATTGATGGGCATGTTATTCATTTCTGTGATGAGACTGCTAGAATCACTAAACCTTGTGCTAAAGATAAACATAGACCTGTGGTAGGCATGCCTGTTATTTCTGTTAAAATAGGAGATCATTGTTATCATGGCTTGTGTGATATGGGTGCTAGTGCTAGTGCAATACCTATTAAATTATACAAAGAAATTATGCATGATATTGCACCTGCTGAGTTAGAAGATATTGATGTCACAATTAAACTTGCCAATAGAGATACTATTTCACCAATTGGGATTGTTAGAGATGTTGATGTCTTGTGTGGGAAAACTAAATATCCTTTTGATTTTCTTGTTCTTGATTCCCCACAAGATAGCTTTTGTCCCATTATATTTGGTAGACCCTTCTTGAACATAGTTAATGCTAAGATAGATTGCGAAAAGGATGTTGTTACTATTGGTTTAGGTGATATGTCTCATGAATTTAATTTCTCTAAATTTGGTAGATAACACCGAGAAGAGGAATTGCCTAGTAAAGATGAAATTATTGGTCTTGCTTCTATTGACGTGCCTCCTAGTGATCCTTTAGAACAGTATTTGCTAGACCATGAAAATGATATGTTTATGAATGAAAGAAGGGAAATAGATGAAGTATTCTTTAAACAAGAACCCATCCTGAAACACAATTTTCCTGTTGAAATCCTAGGGGATCCTCCTCCACCCAAGGATGATCCCGTGTTTGAGCTCAAACCGTTACCTGATACTCTTAAATATGCTTATCTTGATGAGAAAAGGATATATCCTGTTATTATTAGTGCTAACCTTTCAGAGCATGAAGAAGAGAGCTTATTGAAAACTCTGAAGAAGCACCGTGCTGCTATTGGATATACTCTCAATGATCTTAAGGGCATTAGTCCCACACTATGTCAACACAAAATAAATTTGGAGAAAGATGCCAAACTAGTTCGTGATCACCAATGACCGCTGAATCCTAAGATGAAACAGGTGGTAAGAAAGGAAATACTAAAGCTCCTTGAGGTAGGTATAATTTATCCCATTGCTGATAGTCAGTGGGTAAGTCCTGTCCATTGTGTCCCTAAAAATGGAGGTATTACTGTCGTTCCTAACGATAAAGATGAATTGATTTCGCAAAGAATTATTACAGGTTATAGGATGGTAATTGATTTCCGCAAATTAAATAAGGCTACTAAAAAAGATCATTACCCCTTACCTTTTATTGACCAAATGCTAGAAAGATTATCCAAACATACACATTTTTGCTTTCTAGATGGTTATTCTGGTTTCTCTCAAATACCTATGTCAGCTGATGATCAATCTAAGACCGCTTTTACTTGCCCGTTCGGTACTTTTGCTTATAGACGTATGCCTTTTGGTTTATGTAATGCACCTGCTACCTTCCAAAGATGCATGATGGCTATATTCTCTGACTTCTGTGAAAAGATTTGTGAGGTTTTCATGGACGATTTATCCGTCTATGGATCCTCTTTTGATGATTGCTTAAGCAACCTTGATCAAATTTTGAGAGATGTGAAGAAACTAACCTTGTCTTGAATTGGGAGAAGTGACACTTTATGGTTAATGAAGGTATTGTCTTGGGGCATAAAGTTTCTGAAAGAGGTATTGAAGTTGATAAAGCTAAGGTTGATGCTATTGAAAAGATGCCATGTCCCAAGGAGATCAAAGGTATAAGAAGTTTCCTTGGTCACGCCGGTTTTTATAGGAGGTTCCTTAAGGACTTCTCAAAAATTTCTCGGCCTCTGACTAATTTATTACAAAAAGATATACCATTTGTTTTTATGATGATTGCGTAGAAGCATTTGAAATACTTAAGAAAGCATTGATCTCTACACCTATTGTTCAGCCACCTGATTGGAATTTACACTTTGAAATTATGTGTGATGCTAGTGATTATGCTGTAGGTGCTGTTCTAGGGCAAAGAGTTGATAAGAAATTAAATTTTATTCAATATGCTAGTAAAACTCTAGACAATTCTCAGAGAAATCATGCTACTACTGAAAAAGAATTCTTAGCAGTTGTATTTGCTTGTGATAAGTTCAGACCTTATATTGTTGATTCTAAAGTAACTATTCACACGGATCATGCTTATATTAAATATCTTATGGACAAGAAAGATGCTAAACCTAGACTCATCAGATGGGTTCTCTTGCTACAAGAATTTGATTTGCATATTATTGATAGAAAGGGAGGTAAGAACCCCGTTGCAGACAACTTGTCTAGGCTAGAGAATGTTCTTGATGACCCACTACCTATTGATGATAGCTTCCCTGATGAACAATTAAATGTCATAAATGCTTCTCGTACTGCTTCATGGTATGCTGATTATGCTAATTATATTATTGCTAAATTTATACCACCTAGTTTCACATACCAGCAAAAGAAAAAGGTTTTCTATGATTTGAGACATTACTTTTGGGATGAACCACATCTTTATAAAGAAGGAGTAGATGGTGTTATTAGACGTTGTTACCTGAGCATGAACAGGAGCAGATCCTACGCAAGTGTCACTCCGAAGCTTATGGAGGACACCACGCTGGAGATAGAACTGCACATAAGGTATTGCAATCCGGTTTTTACTGGCCTACTCTCTTCAAGGATGCCCGTAAGTTTGTCGTATCTTGTGATGAATGTCAAAGAATTGGTAATATTAGTAGACGTCAAGAAATGCCTATGAATTATTCACTTGTTATTGAACCATTTGATGTTTCAGGCTTTGATTATATGGGACCTTTTCCTGCCTCCAATGGATACACACATATTTTAGTTATTGTTGATTACGTTACTAAGTGGGTAGAAGCTATTCCAACTAGTAGTGCTGATCATAACACCTCTATTAAGATGCTTAAAGAAGTTATTTTTCCGAGGTTTGGAGTCCCTAGATACTTAATGACTGATGGTGGTTCACATTTTATTCATGGTGCTTTCCGTAAAATGCTTGCTAAGTATGATGTTAATCATAGAATTGCATCTCCTTATCACCCACAGTCTACTGGTCAAGTAGAATTGAGCAATAGAGAACTCAAATTAATTTTGCAAAAGACTGTTAATAGATCTAGAAAGAATTGGTCCAAGAAACTTGATGATGCATTATGGGCCTATAGAACTGCATATAAAAATCCTATGGGTATGTCTCCGTATAAAATTGTTTATGGAAAAGCATGTCACTTACCTCTCGAACTAGAACATAAGGCTTATTGGGCTATTAAAGAGCTCAATTATGATTTTAAACTTGCCGGTGAGAAGAGGTTATTTGATATTAGCTCACTCGATGAATGGAGAACCCAAGCCTACTAAAATGCCAAGTTGTTTAAAGAAAAAGTTAAAAGATGGCATGATAAAAGGATACAAAAGCGTGAGTTTAATGTAGGTGATTATGTATTGCTATACAACTCTCGTTTAAGATTTTTTGCAGGAAAACTTCTCTCTAAATGGGAAGGTCCTTACATTATCGAGGAGGTCTATCGTTCCGGTGCCATAAAAATCAACAACTTCTACGGCACAAATCCGAAGGTGGTGAACAGTCAAAGAATTAAACATTATATCTCAGGTAATCCTATAAATGTTGAAACCAATGTTACTGAAACTGTAATGTCACAGCCCTAGAGTTTGATTGCACTTAGTTTCATAAGCATTCATGTCATCATGTTCAATTTAATAAATTTGAAATGGGGATTGATAAACCCTAGCACAAATGCAATTCAAATAGGTTCAACCAAAATATTTTCAATGACCTCAAAATATCCTTTTAAAAATGTTCATGATTTATGGAAAAAGGTGAAAGCCTCTACCAGAGATGATGCATATTTTTCCAGGACATTTTGGTCATTGAATTAAATCATTATGGTATTTGAGTTGGAGTTTAAAAGTTACCATTAAATATTGGTTGCTCCAAATATTCTGAAATTTATTGTGTGGTTTGAAAATAATTCAAATATTCCTCACAAAATTTTACAGAATTAACAAAGTGTTTTAGTTGGTATTTTATTTGCAAACATAAAGCAGAAAAATAGAAAAATAGAATAAAATTAGAAAGGATAGAGAGAGAGAGAGAGAGAGAAGCCCAACCACTTACCTGGAGCTGGCCCAGTTGGCCTAGCCCACCAACCCCTGCCAGTCGTCTCCTAGCTTCTGCCAGGAGGACGACGCCGTGTCAACGCGCGCGCAACCGAGCTCCACCTCCTGCTTCCACCTCCTGCTCCCCCTTCGCCCTGTCCTCGCGATGCCACGGAGATGCCAGAGACCCCTGTCCTCTCTCTCCCTCGCCCGCAACCTCTTCCTCCCCTCTGCTCTCTCTCCCATGGCCGACCGAACGAGCCGGAGCGCACCGACGCCGTTCGCCGTGGCTGCAGCCACTCCCTCGCTCCCTCTCCGCGTCCCCGAGCTCTGCCACGACCCCGTGGAGCAACACACCGACGCACGCGACCAAAAGAGGCCCCAGTCGACCGGAGCATCGTCGTCTTCACCTCCGGTGCCTGGAGATCGACTCCATCGATTCGCCTCGTCCAGAGCGTCCCCGAGCCCGCTGAGCTTGTCTACGTGACTGCTGTGAGCTCACCGTCTTCTCCCCCTCATTATCTTCGTCGTTTGCGACCTCCAGCGTTCGTAACCGCCGTGGCCGAGCTTCCCCTACTACCGGCCATGTCACCGTCGTCGTTGCAGCCACTGCAGCTCGAGCCTGAGAGCGTCACCATGCTCAGCGTGTCTGCAGGAGCACGAAGCACCCCACCGCTCGAACCGCCATGCACTACAACGCTGATTCCGAGCTTGACCGAACCACGGCCGCCGCAAACCTCGTCGCCGGCATTGATTCCGGCGAGCCCCACGCCCAACTCCGCCTCCTCTTGATGCGGGCGAGCAAGGGCTATGCCCTGGTGCCCTCAGCGCACTAACCCGACGCCTCTAGCGCAAATCCGGTGCGCCCCGCCGTGTTCTGTGGTCACCGCCGGTTGAACTCCGGTGAGATGACGTGGCCCGTCATTAGTAGCTAACAGCCCCACTAATTAACCCTCCAGTGACACCGACATATGGGCCCCACGCCCTTAATTAACCATAGTTAGTTTCTGATTTGTTTTAACTAATAACCGTGGCCCCACCAGCCAGAGTTGACCCTGCTGACATGGCCGTTGACCGGACCCACCTGTCCGTGACACTGATGACCCCGGGTCACTGACTAGTGGACCCCACTGGTCAGGTTTGACCTGGACCGGCCTGTTGACCCTCCTGACATCACCCAGACGCAATGCTGATGGAGTAATTGATTTTTTGGATTTAAAATAATTAGAAAATTCCCAAAACTTCTAAAAATCATAGAAAATTATCTATAACTCCAAATAAGATAAATTATATATGAAAAATTATCAGAAAAAATCCAATCTATCCATTTATGCTAGTTTCATGCATGTTAGAACACTTTAACCTTGCTGTTTAGGTGAAACAAGTTAATGCACTTATATGACTTCATAAAATGGGTTTGCATTTGAATCCTTGGTTCAAATGGATTCATTTCAATATGTTCTAGCTTGCATTAGCCCAAAACACATTCATATTGCCATGTCATAGCATGCATCATATTGTTACATATCGTCATGTGTTGATTGAGTTCTTTCTCAGTTGCCGGTGTTTGTCCCCCCTCAGTAGACGTTGATCCAGCGATGAATTCGATGACACCGATGAAGAACTATACTATCTTCAGAAGTGCCAGGCAAGCAAAACCCCCCTTATTCATTCCGATATGATCCCACTCTCTCACTCCTGCTCTCTTTTACTGCATTAGGACAACAACGTTTCAACTGTTACATGCTGCGGTAGCTGAACCCCTTTCCTCTGCATGACCTGTCATTGCCACAGAAAATAGATGAAACCCACTAGCATGAGTAGGAGTTGTTTGAGCCCCGATGTGCCTACTCATTAATGCTTGTTTGTCATGCCTGCTACTGCTTAGAGTTGAGTCAGGTCTGGTTCATCGGAGATGAATTGGAAGGGTGATGAACATGTCCTACTGTGTGAGAGCTAAGTGTGTGAACACGATTTGGTAAAGGTAGCGGTGAGAGGCCATGTAGGAGTACATGGTGGGTTGTCTCATTGCAGCCGTTCTCAGGAACTGAGTTCTGTGTTAGTGATCCATGAACAGTTACTACCACACATTGGGTTCCGGTAACTCGGCCCTCTCGGCTTATTAATCAACTCAATCTCTGTCCAGGAGTTGCAACTAGTTTCTGGTGTTTGTAGGTAGTGTTAGTAGTCTACCAAGTGGCATCCGGTACAGGTGGGCTTGGGACAGACTAGGCATAGTGGCACGGTGTACCAAGTGGCACCCCGATGGTGGGCTTGGGAACCCTGCACACATCGTTTGGGGCCGTGAGTGACACCCCGGCCGGATCTCCTTGCGGATGGAACCCGAATAGGCGATAAACCTGGACTAGAGACTTGTTGGTTAGTCAGGTCATGGCCGACTCCCTCGCCCGGCTTCCGCTTGAAGGTTGCCGAGGTACATGACGTGTACAGGGCGATAAATGGCGAGAGCGTGTGTGAAGAAGTACACCCCTGCAGGGTTATCATTATCTATTCGAATAGCTGGATTCCTTGGATATGGAAACTTGGACCCCTTGCATAGTTCATAGACAAGTGAAAGTGGATACTCTAAAATTTGCAAGATAAGCGTGAGTGCTATGGATGGCGTTCTCGCAGGGAGACAGGAGCGGATCCATAGTGGTGTATTGGTATGGTGAATTTGTGGACTCATGTGCGCCACCTCAAAAGAGTTACTTGCAGTCGTAGTTCAGGTTAGCCACTGAGTCAAAGCTGGCTTGCTGCAGTTAAACTCCACCACCCTGTTTGTTGATACCGATGCATATGTGGTTAGTTCTGATGTAAGTCTTGCTGGGTACATTTGTACTCACGTTTGCTTATTTTATGTTTTGCAGAGAGACTTCAATCTCGCTAGTAGTTCCACGTGGGCTTCGACGTTTAGCTTGTTACCTCAGCTACGATCTTGTACCCTTGGAAGGGTCTGGTAGATAGTCAGGCTCCTCAGCCTTCTTCATTTTTAGTTGTCTGTACTCAGACAAATTAAGCTTCCGCATGTGTTTTGACTTGTATGCTCTGAATGTTGGGTCATGAGATCCATGTTTGTAATATCTCGCTCCTCGGAGCCTAATGAGTAAATACTCTGAGTCATAGAGTCTTGTTGTGATGCCATGTTGTATTGCACATATTGAGCATGTTATGTGTATGATTGAAATGCTTGGTATGTGTGGGATCTGACAACCTAGTTGTTTATCCTTGGTAGCCTCTCTTATGGGGAAATGTAGTCTTGTGCTTCCATGAGCCATAGTAGTCCGCTACAGCCCGGTTCACCGGAGTCCTGCTAGCCCAGCACTTCTGCTCCGAAACACTTGATTGGCCGGCATGTGATTCACTTCGTTCCTGTGTCTGTCCCTTCAGGGAAATGTCACACGGTGACATCCGGAGTCCTGCCTAGCCTGCTACAGCCCGAGTTCCCGGAGTCCTGTTAGCCCAGTGCTACAGCCCGAATTCACACGCTGCTGACCGACATGCTCGATGTTGATTCATGTATGCCTGTTCCCGTAAGTTAGTGCCACTTTGGGTTCACGACTAGTCATGTCAGCCCGGGTTCTCTGTCATATGGATGCTAGCGACACTATCATATACGTGAGCCAAAAGATGCAAACGGTCCCGGGCCCTGGTAAGGCGACACCCGTGGGAATACCGTGCGTGAGGCCGCAAAGTGATATGAGGTGTTACCAGCTAGATCGATGTGACTTGGAATCGGGGTCCTGACATGTAACCCCGGAGGAATACATAAGGGACACTTTCCGGAACATTTCAGACTCCTAAAAGGAATAGGTATGTGGTACGGTAAGTAAACCGACTCCAAAACAGTTCTAATGGCAATTTTCCTCCGTTTTGGAATATTTAGAAAAATAGAAAAATAAGAAGCAGTCCGGGAAGGACACGAGGGCTCCAAGAGGGTGGAGGGAGTGCCCTACCCCCTTGACGCGCCCCCTACCTCGTGGGCACCTCGTGTGTTCTCCGAACTCTGTTTTCTTGCACGTTACGTATTTTGATCGGTAAAAATTCATTATATAATCTCCCGAAGGTTTTAAATCCCGTATCACGCAAATATCCTCTGTCTTTGTTTTGAGGTGTTTTTCTGACAGATCCAGGTCGTCATGTTGTCTTCAAGTGCCCCCAAGGACCAGTTCTTCGAGAAGGTCATCAACCCCTACCTCGCAGAAGTACTGCAACACCCTCAAACCATTGAGATGCGTGAGGGGTTGTTGCACATTCGTGATGTTGAGGGACCGAGGAAGACCGGAAGCACAGAGTCAAGGCTCGAGGCATTCGAGCAACAAGTTTTCAAGTGTCAGGATATGGTGGAGTGTGGACTCTATTCCAATCACATTATGATCACGAAGTTCACCAACAACCACAAGCTGGACGTCAAGGACATTGGGGAGGCCATCTTCAAGCTTCATGAGAAAATCGAGCACCTCCAAGCCCAGATCTATGACCTGCAAAATCAAAACTATGAGTATGAATATAGATTCAAGAGGATGAGTTTGGCTGCAGATTTGAGGTTTCTGGAGACTCGATCATCCTTCTATGATGATGAGCCTATGCCTTGGAAGAGGGACGACAAGCCTACGCCATCAATAAAACCATCAACTCCTTCACCGGCAAAAGAGATATAATCACATGGTATGGGCACTCCCCTTGGCAGCTGCCAAGCTTGGGGGAGTGCCCCGGTATCGTATCACCATCACTTCTATCTTTACCGTTTTTCCTAGTTCGATCCTTTTGATAATATCTTAATCTAGTAGCATAAAGTTTTAGTACGATCTAGTTGTGAGTTTTGCTTTGTGATCCTTCTATGTAATCGAGTCCGTAAGCTATATATATAATAAAGATTAGTGTTGAGTCAAGGGCTTGATTATTTTGCCATGATTTTGAGTGAATAAAAGAAAAGAAGAAAGAATAAAAAGAAAGAAAATAGATCATATGGATCTTATGGAGAGTAATGAGCTCACATAGAAAGAGTATGATGAATAAAAATTGTTGAGAGTTGACAAACATAGTTTTGGTCATCCTTGCAATTAATAGGAAGTAATAAAGAAAGAGATGTCTTCACATATAAATACGCTATCTTGGACATCTTTTATGATTGTGAGCACTCATTAAAATATGACATGCTAAAGAGTTGACGTTGAACAAGGAAGACAATGTAATGGGTTATGTTTTCTTACATCTGAGATAAATTATATTGTCATGGATCATCCAACATGTTTGAGCTTGCCTTTCCCCCTCATGCTAGCCAAATTCTTTGCACCAAGTAGAGATACTACTTGTGCTTCCAAACACCCTTAAACCAGTTTTGCCATGAGAGTCCACCATATCTACCTATGGATTGAGTAAGATCCCTCAAGTAAGTTGTCATCGGTGCAAGCAATAAAAATTCCCTCTAAATTTGTATGACTTATTAGTGTGGGAGAAAATAAGCTTTATATGATTGTGTGATATGGAAGAAATAAAAGCGACAGACTGCATAATAAAGGTTCATATCACAAGTGGCAATATAAAGTGACGTTCTTTGGCATTAAGATTTTGTGCATCCAACCATAAAAGCGCATGACAACCTCTGCTTCCCTCTGTGAAGGGCCTATCTTTTACTTTTATCTCCTACCTTACATAAAAGTCTTGCTGTTCCTCACCTTTTCTTCTTCACATTTTATCTTTTGGCAAGCACAACATGTTGGAAAGATCCCGGTATATATGGCTAATTGGATGTGAGTTTTCATGAACTATTATTGTTGACATTACCCTTGAGGTAAAAACGTTGGGAGGCAAAAATATAAGCCCCTATCTTTCTCTGTGTCCGATTAAAACTCCATACCCATAAGTATTGCGTGAGTGTTAGCAATTGTGAAAGACTATATGATAGTTGAGTATGTGGACTTGCTGCAAAGCTCTTATATTGACTCTTTCCTATGTTATGATAAATTGCAATTGCTCCAATGACTGAGATTGTAGTTTGTTAGTTTTCAATGAAGTTTATGATTCATACTTGAAATTGTGACTGAATTGTTACTCTAGCATAAGAGATCATATGACAAGAATTATATAAGTTGTTGTTCTAAGAATGATCATGATGCCCTCATGTCCGTATTTTATTTTTATCGACACCTCTATCTCTAAACATGTGGACATATTTTTCGATTTCGGCTTTCACTTGAGGACAAGCGAGGTCTAAGCTTGGGGGAGTTGATACGTCCATTTTGCATCATGCTTTTATATTGATATTTATTGCATTATGGGCTGTTATTACACAGTATGTAACAATACTTATGGCTATCCTCTCTTATTTTAAAAGGTTTACATAAAGAGGGAGAATGCCGGCAGCTGGGATTCTGCGCTGGAAAAGGAGCAAATATTAGAGACCTATTTTGCACAGCTCCAAAAGTCCTGAAACTTCACGGAAGTCATTTTCAGAATATATAAAAAATACTGAGCACGAGAAGTTCTGGAGGGGGGACACACCCTGCCCACGAGGGTGGGGGCGTGCCCTACCCCCCTGGGCGCGCCCCTTGCCTCATGGGCCCCCTGGTGGCCCTCCGATGCCCATCTTCTGCTATATGGAGTCTTTCGATGAGGAAGACATCATAAGCCAGCTTTCGGGACGAGACTCCGCCGCCACGAGGCAGAACCTTGGCGGAGCCAATCTAGGGCTCCGTCGGAGCTGTTCTGCCGGGGAAACTTCCCTCCGGGAGGGGGAAATCATCGTCATCCCCAACGATCCTCTCATTGGGAGGGGGTCAATCTCCATCAACATCTTCACCAACACCATTTCCTCTCAAACCCTAGTTCATCTCTTGTATCCAATTCTTGTCTCTAAGTCCGGGATTGGTACGTGTAGGTTGCTAGTAGTGTTGATTACTTCTTGTAGTTGATGCTAGTTGGTTTATTTGGTGGAAGATCATATGTTCAGATCCTATATGCATATTAATACTCCTCTGATTATGAACATGACACTTCACCATTATTTGGGCCTAGAGGAAGGCATTGGGAAGTAATAAGTAGATGATGGGTTGCTAGAGTGACATAAGCTTAAACCCTAGTTTATGCGTTGCTTCGTAAGGGGCTGATTTGGATCCATATGTTTCATGCTATGGTTAGGTTTACATTAATACTTTTGTTGTAGTTGCAGATGCTTGCAATAGAGGTTAATCATAAGTGGGATGCTTGTCCAAGTAAGGACAGCACCCAAGCACCGGTCCACCCACATACCAAATTATCAAAGTACCAAACGCGAATCATATGAACGTGATGAAACCTAGCTTGACGATAATTCCCATGTGTCCTCGGGAGCGATTTTCTCTATATAAGAGTTTGTCCAGGCTTTCCTTTGCTACAAAAGGGATTGGGCCACCTTGCTGCACTTTATTTACTTTTGTTACTTGTTGCTCGTTACCAATTATCTTATCACAAAACTATATGTTACCTATAATTTCAGTGCTTGCATAGAATACCTTGCTGAAAACCGCTTATCATTTCCTTCTGCTCCTCGTTGGGTTCGACACTCTTACTTATTGAAAGGACTACGATAGATCCCCTATACTTGTGGGTCATCACTCTTCTTTTGCTTGTTGGGAGCTTTCCCGTGTAAATAGTTTTATTTCTTTTCTTGTTCTTTGGGGTCGAGAGGAGAAGACCATAATTAAAATGTTGAGTGGCTCTTATATGCATTATTGTTGATCTAACAGAGAGCCCATATTACCTTGTGTTCTCTCTTGAATTGAATCCTTGCAGATTCCAGCTTAGTCCAATGCACGTGCACTATTATTGTTATCCACACTATTCGGTCATGCAAGTGAAAGGCAATAATGATGATTATATGATGAACTTATTGAGATGAGAAAAGTTGGTATGAACTCGACCTCTCTTGTTTTTGTAAATATGATTAGTTCATCGTTCCTGATTCAGCCTATTATGAATAAACATGTTTGCAATGACAATTAGAGATTGTAGTTGCTTATGCCATGCTTAATTAGCTAGGAGCTTATAAACGTTTACCTTGTGTGCCAACATGCTACTAAAATGGTTGTGATGTGGTATGATATGGTGGTATCCTCTTTTGAATGATTCGAGTGGCTTGACTTGGCACATGTTCACGCATGTAGTTGAAACAAAATCAACATAGCCTCTACGATATTTATGTTCATGGTGCATTATATCCTACTCATGCTTGCATTCGGTGTTGATTAATTTTAATGCATGTTCATGACTGTTGTCGCTCTCTAGCTGGTCGCCTCCCAGTCTTTTTCTAGCCTTCACCTGTACTAAGCGGGAATACTGCTTGTGCATCCAATTCCATAAACCCCAAAGTTATTCCATATGAGTCCACCATACCTACCTATATACGGTATCTACCTGCCGTTCCAAGTAAATTTGTATGCGCCAAACTCTAAACCTTCAAATAAACATTTTGTTTTGTATGCTCGAATAGCTCATGTATCAACTAGGGTTGTCCGTATCTTCCATGTTAGGTGGGTTATTCTCAAGAGGAGTGGACTCCGCTCCTTACTCACGAGAAAATGGCTGGTCACCGGGATGCCCAGTCCCATGCTTTAGGCAAATCAAATCAAAATAATTGCAAACAAAACTCCCCCGGGACTGTTGTTAGTTGGAGGCACTCGTTGTTTCGAGCAAGCCATGGATTGATGCTTGTTGGTGGAGGGGGAGTATAGACTTTACCATTCTGTTTGGGAACTGCCTATAATGTGTGTAGCATGGAAGATATCGCCATCTCTTGGTTGTTATGTTGACAATGAAAGTATACCGCTCAAAATATTATTCATATCTATTTCAAAAACGAGCTCTGGCACCTCTACAAATCCCTGCTTCCCTCTACGAAGGGCCTATCTATTTACTTTTATGCTGAGTCATCATCCTCTTATTAAAAAGCACCAGTTGGAGAGCACTGTTGTCATTTGCATCCATTACTGTTAGTTTACATTGAGTATGACTTGACTGGATCTCTTTTACCATGAATTACAATATCTAGTCAGTCCTTGATCTTTAAAGGAGCTCTGCATTTATGTTTTGCGGTCTTAGAAAGGGCTAGCGAGATACCATCCTGTTATATCATATCATGATTGTTTTGAGAAAGTGTTGTCATCCGAGATTCATTATTATTGCTCGCTAGTTGATTATGTCATTGATATGAGTAAGCATGAGACCTAAATGTTATTGTGAATATGGTTAGTTCATAATCTTTGCTGAAAACTTGAATGTTGGCTTTACATACTTACAACAACAAGAGCAAACAGAGTTTGTAAAAGTTTTCCTTTCTTTCTTTCAGTTTATCAACTGAATTGCTTGAGGACAAGCAAGGTTTTAGCTTGGGGGAGTTGATACATCTCCGTCGTATCTACTTTTCCAAACACTTTTGCCCTTGTTTTGGACTCTAACTTGCATGATTTGAATGGAACTAACCCGGACTGACGCTGTTTTCAGCAGAATTGACATGGTGTTATTTTTGTGCAGAAATAAAAGTTCTCGGAATGACCTGAAAATCAACGGAGAATTATTTTGGAATATATAAAAAAATACTGGAAGGAAGATTCACGTCAGGATGGCCTCCACCTGTCCACGAGGGTGGGGAGCGCGCCTGCCCCCCTGGGCGCGCCCCCTGCCGCGTGGCCCCCCTGACGCTCCACCGACCTCAACCCTGACTCCATATATTTATTTTCGGGGAGAAAAACCAGAGAGAAGGATTCATCGCGTTTTACGATATGGAGCCGCCGCCAAGCCATCGTCATCATCGAGAGGGCTGATGCGGAGTCCATTCGGGGCTCCGGAGAGGGCAATTCGTCGCCATCGTCATCATCAACCTTCCTCCATCACCAATTTCATGATGCTCACCGCCATGTGTGAGTAATTCCATCGTAGGCTTGCTGGACGGTGTGTAACACCCCGGATGTAATTTACCCAATATGTAATCCAACTCTTGCCGTTTCCGGCCTTAAGTTATTTTATTTTCTTGGGTTCGGGTTTTTGTCTCCGTGTGTTGTTATCGTTGTCATGCATCTCATATCATGTCATCATGTGCATTGCATTTGCATACGTGTTCATCTCATGCATTCGAGCATTTTCCCCGTTGTCCGTTTTGCATTCCGGCGCTCCGTTCTCCTCCGGTGGTCATTTCTACCTTTTTTTCGTGTGTGGGGATTAAACATTTCTGGATTGGACCGAGACTTGCCAAGCGGCCTTGGTTTACTACCGGTAGACCGCCTGTCAAGTTTCGTACCATTTGGACTTCGTTTGATGCTCCAACGGTTAACCGAGGGACCGAAAAGGCCTCGTGTGTGTTGCAGCCCAACACCCCTCCAAGTTGGCCCAAAACCCACCAAAACCCTCTCCATCATCTAGAGCGTTCGATCACGATCGCGTGGCCGAAAACCGCAGCTCATTTGGACACTCCTAGATCCCTCTATGCCTATTTAAAGACCCCCCATTTCAATTCCCGGATCTTCTTCCCCTAACCTAGCTCCTCTCCACCCGCCGCCGCCGGACAAAATCCGCCGGGCCGGACGTGTCCGGTCCGCCCCGCCGCCGCCATGTGGCGCGCTGCCATTCGCCCGCGCCCCCGTGACCACTTCGCCGCCCCCCGCGTCGCGGGCCCGCAAGGCCCGTGCGGGGCCCTCCCCCGGCCCGGCAGCGCCGCCCGCCTGCCGCGCCTCACGCCTCAAGCCGCCGCCGCCCTCTTCGCGTCCGGCGCCCGAGGCGACCGGAGCCGCCGCCCGCCATCGACGCCGGCTGGTGCAAGCTCGCCCGACCCGGCTCCGCCGCCTCCCAAGACCGCCGCCGACCCCGCCGACCTCGTCGCCTTGCTGCCCCGACCGGATCCAGCTAGGAGAGGACCGGATCCGGCAATCTCCTCCACTCCGGCGACACCCTGCCCTTTCTCCGGCGAGCCCGCCGCCGACCTCAGTGCGCGCGCCGGCGATCCAGATCTGAAACCCTAGGGGTTGACCTCTCAGTTTTTCCCTAAGTCTCTAATTATTTTGGGTATGTTCATCGCATCGTAACTCCGCATCCGTAACTCCGTTTTGGGCTTATAGCATTGAAGGAAATATAACCTAGAGGCAATAATAAAGTTATTATTAATTTCCTTATATCATGATAAATGTTTATTATTCATGCTAGAATTGTATTAACCGGAAACATAATACTTGTGTGAATACATAGACAAACAAAGTGTCACTAGTATGCCTCTACTTGACTAGCTCGTTAATCGAAGATGGTTATGTTTCCTAACCATAAACAAAAGAGTTGTTATTTGATTAACGGGATCACATCATTAGGAGAATGATGTGATTGACATGACCCATTCCTTTAGCTTAGCACCCGATCGTTTAGTATGTTGCTATTGCTTTCTTCATGACTTATACATGTTCCTATGACTATGAGATTATGCAACTCCTGTTTGCCGGAGGAACACTTTGTGTGCTACCAAACGTCACAACGTAATTGGGTGATTATAAAGGAGCTCTACAGGTGTCTCCAAAGGTACATGTTGGGTTGGCGTATTTCGAGATTAGGATTTGTCACTCCGATTGTCGGAGAGGTATCTCTGGGCCCTCTCGGTAATGCACATCACTTAAGCCTTGCAAGCATTGCAACTAAATGAGTTAGTTGCGGAATGATGTATTACAGAACGAGTAAAGAGACTTGCCGGCAACGAGATTGAACTAGGTATTGGAATACCGACGATTGAATCTCGGGCAAGTAACATACCGATGACAAAGGGAATGACGTATGTTGTTATGCGGTATGACCGATAAAGATCTTCGTAGAATATGTAGGAGCCAATATGGGCATCCAGGTCCCGCTATTGGTTATTGACTGGAGACATGTCTCGGTCATGTCTACATTGTTCTCGAACCCGTAGGGTCCGCACGCTTAAGGTTTCGATGACGGTTATATTATGAGTTTATGAGTTTTGATGTACCGAAGGAGTTCGGAGTCCCAGATGAGATCGGGGACATGACGAGGAGTCTCGAAATGGTCGAGACGTAAAGATTGATATATTGGACGACTATATTCGGACATCGGAAAGGTTCCGAGTGATTCGAGTATTTTTCGGAGTACCGGGTAGTTACGGGAGAAGCAATGGGCCTTGATGGGCTTTAGTGGGAAGAGGAGAAAGGGCCAAGGGGCTGCTGCGCCCCCCCTCCCCTCTAGTCCGAATTGCACTAGGGAAAAGGGGGCCGGCCACCTCTCCTTCTCCTCCACTTCCTTCTTCCTTCCTCCCCTCTTGGTGGACTCCTACTAGGACTTGGAGTCCTAGTAGGACTCCACATCCTGGCCGCACCAACCTTGGCCGGCCTCCTCCTCCTCCATCCTTTATATACTGAGGCAAGGGGCACCCCAAAGACACAAGTTGATCCACGTGATCTATTCCTTAGCCGTGTGCGGCGCCCCCAGCCACCATAGTCCTCGATAATACTGTAGCGGAGTTTAGGCGAAGCCCTGCTACTGTAGTGCAACAAGATCGTCACCACGCCGTCGTGCTTACGGAACTCTTCCCCGACACTTTGCTGGATCGGAGTCCGGGGATCGTCATCGAGCTGAACGTGTGCTAGAACTCGGAGGTGCCGTAGTTTCGGTGCTTGATCGGTCAGATCGTGGAGACGTACGACTACATCAACCAAACGCTTCCGTTGTCGATCTACTAGGTATGTAGATCACACTCCCCCCCCCTCGTTGCTATGCATCACATGATCTTGCGTGTGCGTAGGAAAATTTTGAAATTACTACGAAACCCAACAGAGGCATCACAGCCTAGGTTTTATATGTTGATGTTATATGCACGAGTAGAATACAAGTGAGTTGTGGGCGATATAAGTCATACTGCCTACCAGCATGTCATACTTTGGTTCGGCGGTATTGTTGGATGAAGCGGCCCAGACCGACATTACGATTACGCTTACGCGAGACCGGTTCTCCCGACGTGCTTTGCACAGAGGTGGCTAGTGGGTGACAGTTTCTCCAACTTTAGTTGAACCAAGTGTGGCTACGCCCGGTCCTTGCGAAGGTTAAGACGGAGTCAAATTGACAAACTATTGTTGTGGTTTTGATGCGTAGGTGAGATTGGTTCTTGCTTAAGCCCGTAGCAGCCACGTAAAACTTGCAACAACAAAGTAGAGGACGTCTAACTTGTTTTTGCAGGGCATGTTGTGATGTGATATGGTCAAGACATGATGCTGAATTTTATTGTATGAGATGATCATGTTTTGTAACCGAGTTATCGGCAACTGGCAGGAGCCATATGGTTGTCGCTTTATTGTATGCAATGCAATCGCGATGTAATGCTTTACTTTATCACTAAGCAGTAGCGATAGTCGTAGAAGCACAAGCTTGGCGAGACGACAACGATGCTACAATGGAGATCAAGGTGTCGCGCCGGTGACGACGGTGATCACGACGGTGCTTCGGAGATGGAGATCACAAGCACAAGATGATGATGGCCATATCATATCACTTATATTGATTGCATGTGATGTTTATCTTTTATGCATCTTATCTTGCTTTGATTGACGGTAGCATTATAAGATGATCTCTCACTAAATTATCAAGAAGTGTTCTCCCTGAGTATGCACCGTTGCCAAAGTTCGTCGTGCCCAGACACCACGTGATGATTGGGTGTGATAAGCTCTACGTCCATCTACAACGGGTGCAAGCCAGTTTTGCACACGCAGAATACTCGGGTTAAACTTGACGAGCCTAGCATATGCAGATATGGCCTCGGAACACGGAGACCGAAAGGTCGAGCGTGAATCATATAGTAGATATGATCAACATAACGATGTTCACCATTGAAAACTACTCCATTTCACGTGATGATCGGTTATGGTTTAGTTGATTTGGATCACGTGATCACTTAGAGGATTAGAGGGATGTCTATCTAAGTGGGAGTTCTTAAGTAATATGATTAATTGAACTTAAATTTATCATGAACTTAGTCCTGGTAGTATTTTGCAAATTATGTTGTAGATCAATAGCTCGCGTTATTGCTTTCATATGTTTATTTTGATATGTTCCTAGAGAAAAATTATGTTGAAAGATGTTAGTAGCAATGATGTGGATTGGATCCGTGATCTGAGGTTTATCCTCATTGCTGCACAGAAGAATTATGTCCTTGATGCACTGCTAGGTGACGGGCCTATTGCAGGAGCAGATGCAGACGTTATGAACGTTTGGCTAGCTCAATATGATGACTACTTAATAGTTTAGTGCACCATGCTTAACAGCTTAGAATCGGGACTTCAAAGACGTTTTGAACGTCATGGAGCATATGAGATGTTCCAGGAGTTGAAGTTAATATTTCAAGCAAATACCCGAGTTGGGAGATATGAAGTCTCCAACAAGTTCTATAGCTAAAAGATGGAGGAGAATCGCTCAACTAGTGAGCATATGCTCAGATTGTCTGAGTACTACAATCGCTTGAATCAAGTGGGAGTTAATCTTCCAGATAAGATAGTGATTGACAGAATTCTCTAGTCACCATCACCAAGTTAGTAGAACTTCGTGATGAACTATGATATGCAAGGGATAACGGAAACGATTCCCAAGCTCTTCGTAATGCGGAAATTGACGAAGGTTGAAATCGAGAAAAACATCAAGTGTTGATGGTAGACAAGACCACTAGTTTCAAGAAAAGGGCAGAGGGAAGAAGGGGAACTTCAAGTAGAATGGCAACAAGTTGCTGCTCAAGTGAAGAAGCCCAAGTCTGGTCCTAAGCCTGAGACTAAGTGCTTCTACTGCAAAGGGACTGGTCACTGGAAGCAGAACTGCCCCAAGTATTTGGAGGATAAGAAGGATGGCAAAGTGAACATAAGTATATTTGATATACATGTTATTGACGTGTACTTTACTAGTGTTTATAGCAACCCCTCAGTATTTGATACTAGTTCAGTTGCTAAAATTAGTAACTCGAAACGGGAGTTGCAGAATAAACAGAGACTAGTTAAGGGTGAAGTGACGATGTGTGTTGGAAGTGGTTCCAAGATTGATATGATCATCATCGCACACTCCCCTATACTTTCGGGATTAGTGTTGAACCTAAATAAGTGTTATTTGGTTTTTGCGTTGAGCATGAATATGATTTGATCATGTTTATTGCAATACGGTTATTCATTTAAGTAAGAGAATAAATTGTTGTTCTGTTTACATGAATAAAACCTTATATGGTTACACACCCAATGAAAATAGTTCGTTGGATCTTGATCGTAGTGATACACATAATCATAATATTGAAACCAAAAGATGCAAAGTTAATAATGATAGTGCAACTTATTTGTGGCACTACCGTTTAGGTCATATTGGTGTAAAGCGCATGAAGAAACTCCATGCTGATGGGCTTTTGGAATCACTTGATGCTTGCGAACCATGCCTCATGGGCAAGATGACTAAGACTCTGTTCTTCGGAACAATGGAGCGAGCAACAAATTTGTTGGAAATCATACATACTGATGTATGTGGTCCGATAAATATTGAGGCTCGCGACAAGTATCATTATTTTCTGATATTCATAGATGATTTGAGCAGATATGAGTATATCTACTTGATGAAACATAAGTCTGAAACATTTGAAAAGTTCAAAGAATTTCAGAGTGAAGTGAAAAATCATCGTAACAAGAAAATAAAGTTTCTATGATCTGATCGTAGAGAAGAGTATTTGAGTTACGAGTTTGGCCTTCAGTTTAAAACAATGTGAAATAGTTTCACTACTCACGCCACCTGGAACACCACAATGTAATGGTGTGTCCGAACGTCATAACCGTACTTTATTAGATATGGTGCGATCTATGATGTCTCTTACCGATCTACCACTATCATTTTGGGGTTATGCATTAGAGACAGCTGCATTCACGTTAAAAGGGCACCATCTAAATCTGTTGAGACGACACCGTATGAACTATGGTTTGGTAAGAAACCAAAGTTGTCGTTTCTTAAAGTTTGGGGTTGCGATGCTTACATGAAAAAGTTTCATCCTGATAAGCTCAAACTCAAATCGGAGAAGTGCGTCTTCATAGGATACCCAAAAGAAAATGTTGGGTACACCTTCTATCATAGATCCGTAGGCAAGATATTCGTTGCTTAGAATGGATCCTTTCCAGAGAAGGAGTTTCTCTCGAAAGAAGTGAGTGGGAGGAAAATAGAACTTGATGAGGTAACTGTACCTGCTCCCTTATTGGAAAGTAGTTCATCACAAAAATCTGTTCCTGTGACTACTACACCAATTAGTGAGGAAGCTAATGATGATGATCATGTAACTTCAGATCAAGTTACTACCAAATCTCGTAGGTAAACCAGAGTGAGATCCACACCAGAGTGGTACGGTAATCCTATTCTGGAAGTCATGTTACTGGACCATGACGAACTTGCGAACTATAAGGAAGCGATGATGAGCCTAGATTCCGCGAAATGGTTTGAGGCCATGAAATCTGAGATATGATCCATGTATGAGAACAAAGTATGGACTTTGATGGATTTGCCCGATGATCGGCAAGACATAGAAAATAAATGGATCTTCAAGAGGAAGACGGACGCTGATATTAGTGTTACTATCTACAAAGCTAGAATTGTCGCAAAAGGTTTTCGACAAGTTCAAGGTGTTGACTACGATGAGATTTTCTCACTCGTATCTATGCTTAAGTCTGTCCGAATCATGTTAGCAATTGCCGCATTTTATGAAATCTGGCAAATGGATAAACAAAAGTGCATTCCTTAATGGATTTACTAAAGAAGAGTTGTATACGATGCAACTAGAAGGTTTTGTCGATCCTAAAGGTGTTAACTAAATATGCAAGCTCCAGCGATCCATCTATGGACTGGTGCAAGAATCTCGGAGTTGGAATATACGCTTTGATAAGTTGATCAAAGCATATAGTTTTATACAGACTTGCGATGAAGCCTGTATTTACAAAAAAGTGAGTGGGAGCACTACAAAATTTCTGATAAGTATATGTGAACAACATATTGTTGATCGGAAATAATGTATAATTTTCTGGAAAGCATAAAGGAATATTTGAAAGGAGTTTTTCAAAGAAAGACCTCGGTAAAGCTACTTACATATTGAGCATCAAGATCTATAGAGATAGATCAAGACGCTTGATAAGTTTTTCAATGAGTACATACCTTGACAAGATTTTGAAGTAGTTCAAAATGGAACAGTCAAAGAAAGAGTTCTTGCCTGTGTTGCAAGGTGTGAAATTGAGTAAGACTCAAAGCCCGACCACGGCAGAAGATAGAAATAGAATGAAAGTCATTCCCTATGCCTCAGCCATAGGTTCTATAAAGTATGCCATGCTGTGTACCAGATATATTGTATACCCTACACTGTGTTAAGCGAGGGAGTACAATAGTGATCTAAGAGTAGATCACCGGACAGCGGTCAAAATTATCCTTAGTAGAATAAGAAATATTTCTCAATTATGGAGGTGACAAAAAGGTTCGTCGTAAAAGGTTACGTCGATGCAAATTTTGACACAGATCTGGATGACTCTAAGTCTCGATCTAGATACATATTGAAAGTGGGAGCAATAAGCTAGAGTAGCTCCGTGCAGAGCATTGTTGACATAGAAAATTCGCAAAATACTTACGGATCTGAATATGGCAGACCCGTTGACTAAAATTATCTCACAAGCAAAACATGATCACACCTTAGTACTCTTTGGGTGTTAATCACATAGCGATGTGAACTAGATTACTGACTCTAGTAAACACTTTTCGGTGTTGATCACATATCGATGTGAACTATGGGTGTTAATCACATGGTGATGTGAACTATTGCTGTTAAATCACATGGCGATGTGAACTAGATTATTGACTCTAGTGCAAGTGGGAGACTGAAGGAAATATGCCCTAGAGGCAATAATAAAGTTATTATTTATCTCCTTTTATCATGATAAATGTTTATTATTCATGCTAGAATTGTATTAACCGGAAACATAATACTTGTGTGAATACATAGACAAACAAAGTGTCACTAGTATGCCTCTACTTGACTAGCTCGTTAATCGAAGATGGTTCTGTTTCCTAACCATAAACAAAAGAGTTGTTATTTGATTAACGGGATCACATCATTAGGAGAATGATGTGATTGACATGACCCATTCCTTTAGCTTAGCACCCGATCGTTTAGTATGTTGCCATTGCTTTCTTCATGACTTATACATGTTCCTATGACTATGAGATTATGCAACTCCCGTTTGCCGGAGGAACACTTTGTGTGCTACCAAACATCACAACGTAACTGGGTGATTATAAAGGAGCTCTACAGGTGTCTCCAAAGGTACATGTTGGGTTGGCGTATTTCGAGATTAGGATTTGTCACTCCGATTGTCGGAGAGGTATCTCTGGGCCCTCTCGGTAATGCACATCACTTAAGCCTTGCAAGCATTGCAACTAAATGAGTTAGTTGCGGAATGATGTATTACAAACGAGTAAATAGACTTGCCGGCAACGAGATTGAACTAGGTATTGGAATACCGACGATCGAATCTCGGGCAAGTAACATACCGATGACAAAGGGAACGACGTATGTTGTTATGCGGTCTGACCGATAAAGATCGTAGAATATGTAGGAGCCAATATGGGCATCCAGGTCCCGCTATTGGTTATTGACTGGAGACATGTCTCGGTCATGTCTACATTGTTCTCGAACCCATAGGGTCCGCACGCTTAAGGTTTCGATGACAGTTATATTATGAGTTTATGAGTTTTGATGTACCGAAGGAGTTCGGAGTCCCGGATGAGATCGGGGACATGACGAGGAGTCTCGAAATGGTCGAGACGTAAAGATTGATATATTGGACGACTATATTCGGACATCGGAAAGGTTCCGAGTGATTCGAGTATTTTTCGGAGTACCGGGTAGTTACGGGAGAAGCAATGGGCCTTGATGGGCTTTAGTGGGAAGAGGAGAAAGGGCCAAGGGGCTGCTGCGCCCCCCCTCCCCTCTAGTCCGAATTGCACTAGGGAAAAGGGGGCCGGCCACCTCTCCTTCTCCTCCACTTCCTTCTCCCTTCCTCCCCTCTTGGTGGACTCCTACTAGGACTTGGAGTCCTAGTAGGACTCCACATCCTGGCCGCACCAACCTTGGCCGGCCTCCTCCTCCTCCATCCTTTATATACTGAGGCAAGGGGCACCCCAAAGACACAAGTTGATCCACGTGATCTATTCCTTAGCCGTGTGCGGCGCCCCCAGCCACCATAGTCCTCGATAATACTGTAGCGGAGTTTAGGCGAAGCCCTGCTGCTATAGTGCATCAAGATCATCACCACGCCATCGTGCTGATGGAACTCTTCCCCGACACTTTGCTGGATCGGAGTCCGGGGATCGTCATCGAGCTGAACGTGTGCTAGAACTCGGAGGTGCCGTAGTTTCGGTGCTTGATCGGTCGGATCGTGGAGACGTACGACTACATCAACCAAACGCTTCCGTTGTCGATCTACTAGGTATGTAGATCACCACTCCCTCCCTCGTTGCTATGCATCACATGATCTTGCGTGTGCGTAGGAAAATTTTGAAATTACTACGAAACCCAACAAGCATATCAATATGTTCGTCTCAGAGAGCACATCATTTCATCTCATCGCATCATTTTCATTTGAGTTCATCTTGATGACCGAAATGCTGTTAGAAGAATGCTATTTGAGATAATTGTCAGATCTGCTGCTCCATTTAGAGATTTGTCATTTTTGCCATGATTATTGTGTGCATGATATGCCCCTGAGCTCTTCATGTGTTTTGTTATATGTTTTGCCATCTTTCCAGAGGTGCAACCCATGTATTTTTGTGATGTGTGTGGTGACTAGCACAAGCTTGCAAAGTGGTGCATTTGTTAATGCCGATTTCAGGGACTTAGCATTTCCACTAAGTCCTTGATCTGTTTATCTCAAATTGCCATATGTTCATGTTGTTTCCTAGTGATCCGTGCCTCTTTTGAGGATGATCAGTAAGGATGTTTTGTTAATCTTGTAGTGCTCTATCCATCCATGTCTTTGTTTGCAATTATGGAGCACCCTATCTTGAGTCAATCGAGCTCTACTTTTGTCATTTCGTGAATCTGGGTAGATTGTCTACTTGTTAGCGATTTTGCCGAGGATGTTGTAGTTGATCGGTGCATGCTATGTTATTGTTCTTGCCATGTATAGCTTGTATTTTGTGTATTCTTGATGGGTGTATACTTAGATTGTCATGACATGCTCTTTAGTGAGTGCATCGAGCTCGTAAACATGCCTACTTGATATCTGTTTCAGCATGCTCCAGTTTTCACTAAGTCTGTGATCTGATTATGTTTTTGCCATGTTCACATGCTTGCAAATGTATTTTCTGATCCCTTTTGGCTCAAGGTTACTAAGAGACTTTTGGTAAGCTATTTGAGTAGCTCCATTCCATGCTTTACTTTGTCATGTTCAGGTCCTGTAGCATATAGTTTTTCATGCTCCAAAGAGTGCTATCTGATCTGAAATTCCAGACAAGTGTTAATTTCACTAAGTCTGAAATCTGTTTACCAAATGCATTTTTGCCATGCTTGTTTGAACCTGTTAATGGATGAATTGGCCGTAGCTCAGTGCTAGTCTTTTGTTAAACATCATGACTGGATCCCTTCCATGTATTTTGTTGTCATGTTTGGGTGCTGTAGCATGTTCATCTTGTTGCATTTAGCTGGCTACTTGCTGTAAATTGCAGACCGGTGCCATATTTGAATTGCTTGCCATTTCCAAACCGTAACTCCGATTCCGGTGTTCTTTATATCGTTTTCAAGCGATTTAATCTCACCTTTCCACTGGCACACTTGGATTTCCAAGTTGAGGCCAGGTTCTTTCATTCCTTGTCAAATCTTGCATATGCATCCCATATCGCGTCCCGCATAGCATACCATCTTTGCATCATATTGTTTGAGCTTTGCACGTGGTTGATTGTGTCCTTGTTGCTTGTTTGTCCTGTTTGGGTAGAGACGAGAGACGAGTTCGCTAACGAGGAGCCCGTTGAGTTTGCTTTCGAGGATCCAGTCAACTCTGACAACTTTGCGGGCAAGATGATCATATCCTCGAAATCACTACTATCTTTGCTATGCTAGATGCTCGCTCTTTTGCTATGCCTATGCTACGATGCCTACCACTTGCTTATCATGCCTCCCAACTTGCCATGTCAAACCTCTAACCCACCATGTCCTAGCAAACCGTTGATTGGCTATGTTACCGCTTTGCTCAGCCCCTCTTATAGCGTTGTTAGCTGCAGGTGAAGACCGTTCCTTGTTGGAACATTATTTACTTGTTGGGATATCATTATATTGCCTTGTTATCTTAATGCATCTCTATACTTGGTAAAGGGTGGAAGGCTCGGCCTCTCGCCTAGTGTTTTGTTCCACTCTTGCCGCCCTAGTTTCCGTCATATCGGTGTTATGTTCCCGGATTTTGCGTTCCTTACGCGGTTGGGTGATAATGGGAACCCCTTGATAGTTCGCCTTGATTAAAGCTTTTCCAGCAATTCCCTACCTTGGTTTTACCATTTTCCACCTAGCCTCTTTTTCCCTTGGGTTTCTGGAGCCCGAGGGTCATCTTATTTTAAACCCCCCCCCCCCCCGGGCCAGTGCTCCTCTGAGTGTTGGTCCACTTGTCAGCTGCCGGTGGCCACCAGGGGCAACTCTGGGCTGGCCTACCCATACCTAGGACAATCTGAGTGTGCCCTGAGAACGAGATATGTGCAGCTCCTATCGGGATTTGTCGGCACATTCGGGCGGTGCTGCTGGATTGGTTTTGACTTGTCGAAGTGTCTTGATGAACCGGGATACCGAGTCTGATCGGAATGTCTCGGGAGGAGGTCTATTCCTTCGTTGACCATGAGAGCTTGTCATGGGCTAAGTTGGGACTCCCCTACAGGGGTTTGAACTTTTGAAAGCCGTGCCCGCGGTTATGGGCAGATGGGAATTTGTTAATGTCCGGTTGTAGATAACTTAAACCTTAACTTAATTAAAATGAATCAACTGTGTGTGTTACCGTGATGGTCTCTTCTCGGCGGAATCCGGGAAGTGAACATGGTGTTGGAGTAATGCTTGCCGCAGGATGCCCTCTAGTTACTCGCTCGCGCTTTGCCTCCTCTTCTCGCTCTCTTTTGTGAACAGGATAGCCACCATATATGCTAGTCGCTTGCTGCAGCTCCACATATTTTCTTTTGCCTTACCTATTAAGCTTAAATAGTCTTGATCGCGAGGGTGCGAGATTGCTGAGTCCCTGTGGCTCACAGATTACTTCAAAACCAGATGCAGGGCCTGATGATTCCGTTCCAGATGACGCGCTTGAGCTCAAGTGGGAGTTCGACGAGGACTCGCGCCGATACTACGTGTCTTTCCCTGATGATCAGTAGTGGTTCCCAGTTGGGGTGATCGGGACCGTGTCGCATGTTGGGTTGTTCTTTTATTTTGGCGCTGTAGTCGGGCAATGAGTGTTTGAATGTTGTAATGCTATTTATGTACTTTGATTGACGTGGCGAGTGTAAGCCAACTATGTATCTCCCCTTTATTATCTATATTACATGGGATGTTGTGAAGATTGCCTAACTTGCGATATTGCTTTCAATGCGGTTATGTCTCTAAGTCGTGCCTCGACACGTGGGAGCTATAGCCGCATCGAGGGCGTTACACGGTGATGGGTTGAATGAGATTTATCATGTAATCGAGTTAGTTTTGTTAGGGTTTGATCCCTAGTATCCACTATGTTCTGAGATTGATGTTGATATGACTTTGCTATGCTTAATGCTTGTCACTAGGGCCCGAGTGCCATGATTTTAGATCTGAACCTATTATGTTTTCATCAATACATGAGAGTTCTTGATCCTATCTTGCAAGTCTACAGTCACCTACTATGTGTTATGATCCGGCAACCCCGAAGTGACAATAGTCGGGACCACTCCCGGTGATGACCGTAGTTTGAGGAGTTCATGTATTCACTATGTGTTAATGCTTTGTTCTGGTACTCTATTAAAAGGAGGCCTTAATATCCCTTAGTTTCCAATAGGACCCCGCTACCACGGGAGGGTAGGACAAAAGATGTCATGCAAGTTCTTTTCCATAAGCATGCATGACTATATTCGGAATACATGCCTACATTACATTGATGAATTGGAGCTAGTTCTGTGTCACCCTAGGTTATGACTGTTACATGATCGATCGCATCTGGCATAATTCTCCATCACTGATCCATTGCCTACGAGCTTTCCATATATTGTTTTTGCTTATTTACTTTTCCGTTGCTATTGTTATCATCACTACAAAACACCAAAAATATTACTTTTGCTACCGTTACCTTTTGCTACCGTTACCACTACTGTCATATTACTTTGCTACTAAATACTTTGCTGCAGATATTAAGTTATCCAGGTGTGGTTGAATTGACAACTCAGCTGCTAATACTTGAGAATATTCTTTGGCTCCCCTTGTGTCGAATCAATAAATTTGGGTTGAATACTCTACCCTCGAAAACTGTTGCGATCTCCTATACTTGTGGGTTGTCATATTTCAAAAAAATTCCTACGGTCACGCAAGATCTATCTAGGAAATGCATAGAAACAAGATGGGAGAGTGTGTCTACGTACCCTCGTAGACCGAAAGTGGAAGCATTTAGTAACGCGGTTGATGTAGTCGAACGTCTTCGCGATCCAACCGATCAAATACCGAACGCACGACACCTCCACGATCTGCACACGTTCAGCTCGGTGACGTCCTTCGTACTCTTGATCCAGCTGAGGCCGAGGGTAAGTTTCGTCAGCACAACGGCGTGTTGACGATGAGATGTGTTGGTGAACGTTGTAGAAAACAAAAAACAATTCCTACGGTTTCACCAAGATCCATCTATGAGTTCATCTAGCAACGAGTGATCAGATGCATCTACATACCTTTGTAGATCGCGAGCGGAAGCGTTCAAAGAATGGGGATGAGGGAGTCATACTCGACGTGATCCAAATCACCGGAGATCCTAGCGCCGAACGGACGGCACCTCCGCGTTCAACACACGTATGGTCAGCGTGACGTCTCCTCCTTCTTGATCCAGCAAGGGAGAAGGAGAGGTTGATGAAGATCCAGCAGCACGACGGCGTGGTGGTGGATGCAGGAGTCACCGCAGCAGGGCTTCGCCATTCTACTACGAGAGGGAGAGGTGTAGCAGGGGAGAGGGAGGCGCCAAGAGTCAAGGGTGCGGCTGCCCCTCCCTCCCCCCCTTTATATAGGCTCCCCAAGGGGGGCGCCGGCCCTAGGAGATGGGATCTCCTAGGGGGGGTGGCGGCCAAGGGTGGAGTAGCCCCCAAGGCAAGTGCGGCGCCCCCACCCTAGGGTTTCCAACCCTAGGCGCAGGGGGTGGGCCAAGGAGGGCGCACCAGCCCACTATGGGCTGGTTCCCCTCCCCACTTCAGCCCATGGGGCCCTCCGGGATGGGTGGTCCCACCCGGTGGACCCCCGGGACCCATCTGGTGGTCCCGGTACAATACCGGTGACCCCCGAAACTCTCCCGATGGCCGAAACTGCACTTCCTATATATAATTCTTCACCTCCGGACCATTCCGGAACTCCTCGTGATGTCCGGGATCTCATCCGGGACTCCGAACAACTTTTGGGTTACTGCATATTCATATCTCTACAACCCTAGCATCACCGAACCTTAAGTGTGTAGACCCTATGGGTTCGGGAGACATGTAGACATGACCGAGATGGCTCTCCGGTCAATAACCAACAGCGGGATCTGGATACCCATGTTGGCTCCCACATGCTCCTCGATGATCTCATCGGATGAACCACGATGTCGAGGATTCAAGCAACCCTGTATACAATTCCCTTTGTCAATCGGTACGTTACTTGCCCGAGATTCGATCGTCGGTATCCCAATACCTCGTTCAATCTCGTTACCGGCAAGTCACTTTACTCGTACCGTAATGCATGATCCCGTGACCAGACACTTGGTCACTTTGAGCTCATTATGATGATGCATTATCGAGTGGGCCCAGAGATACCTCTCCATCATACGGAGTGACAAATCCCAGTCTTGATCCGTGTCAATCCAACAGACACTTTCGGAGATACCCGTAGTATACCTTTATAGTCACCCAGTTACGTTGTGACGTTTGGTACACCCAAAGCATTCCTACGGTATCCGGGAGTTACACGATCTCATGGTCTAAGGAAAAGATACTTGACATTGGAAAAAACTCTAGCAAACGAACTATACGATCTTGTGCTATGTTTAGGATTGGGTCTTGTCCATCACATCATTCTCCTAATGATGTGATCTCGTTATCAATGACATCCAATGTCCATAGTCAGGAAACCATGACTATCTGTTGATCAACGAGCTAGTCAACTAGAGGCTTACTAGGGACATGTTGGTGTCTATGTATTCACACATGTATTACGATTTCCGGATAACACAATTATAGCATGAATAAAAGACAATTATCATGAACAAGGAAATATAATAATAATCCTTTTATTATTGCCTCTAGGGCATATTTCCAACAGTCTCCCACTTGCACTAGAGTCAATAATCTAGTTACATTGTGATGAATCGAACACCCATGGAATTCTGGTGTTGATCATGTTTTGCTCTAGGGAGAGGTTTAGTCAACGGATCTGCTACATTCAGGTCCGTATGTACTTTACAAATATCTATGTCTCCATCTTGAACATTTTCACGAATGGAGTTGAAGCGACGCTTGATGTGCCTGGTCTTCTTGTGAAACCTGGGCTCCTTGGCAATTGCAATAGCTCCAGTGTTGTCACAGAAGAGTTTGATCGGCCCCGATGCATTGGGTATGACTCCTAGGTCAGTGATGAACTCCTTCACCCAAATTGCTTCATGCGCTGCCTCCAAGGCTGCCATGTACTCCGCTTCACATGTAGATCCCGCCACGACGCTCTGCTTGCAACTGCACCAGCTTACTGCCCCACCATTCAAAATATACACGTATCCGGTTTGTGACTTAGAGTCATCCAGATCTGTGTCAAAGCTAGCGTCGACGTAACCCTTTACGACGAGCTCTTCGTCACCTCCATAAACGAGAAACATTTCCTTAGTCCTTTTCAGGTACTTCAGGATATTCTTGACCGCTGTCCAGTGTTCCTTGCCGGGATTACTTTGGTACCTACCTACCAAACTTACAGCAAGGTTTACATCAGGTCTGGTACACAGCATGGCATACATAATAGAACCTATGGCTGAGGCATAGGGGATGACACTCATCACTTCTATATCTTCTGCCGTGGTCGGACATTGAGCTGAGCTCAATTTCACACCTTGCAACACAGGCAAGAACCCCTTCTTAGACTGATCCATATTGAACTTCTTCAATATCTTGTCAAGGTATGTGCTTTGTGAAAGACCTATGAGGCGTCTTGATCTATCTCTATAGATCTTGATGCCTGATATATATGCAGCTTCTCCAAGGTCCTTCATTGAAAAACTCTTATTCAAGTAGGCCTTAATGCTGTCCAAAAGCTCTATATCATTTCCCATTAAAAGTATGTCATCTACATATAATATGAGAAATGCTATAGAGCTCCCACTCACTTTCTTGTTAACGCAGGCTTCTCAAGAGTCTGCATAAACCCAAACGCTTTGATCATCTCATCAAAGCGAATGTTCCAACTCCGAGATGCTTGCACCAGCCCATAAATCGAGCGTTGGAGCTTGCACACTTTGTCAGCATTCTTAGGATCGACAAAACCTTCCGGCTGCATCATATACTATTCTTCCTTAAGGAAACCATTAAGGAATGCCGTTTTGATGTCCATTTGCCATATTTCATAATCATAGAATGCGGCAATTGCTAACATGATTCGGACGGACTTCAGCTTCGCTACAGGTGAGAAAGTCTCATCGTAGTCAACCCCTTGAACTTGTCGATAACCCTTAGCGACAAGCCGAGCTTTATAGATGGTCACATTACCATCCGTGTCTGCCTTCTTCTTAAAGATCCATTTATTTTCTATGGCTCGCCGATCATCGGGCAAGTTAGTCAAAGTCCATACTTCGTTTTCATACAGGGATCATATCTCAGATTTCATGGCTTCCAGCCATTTGTCGGAATCCGGGCCCGCCATCGCTTCTTCATAGTTCGAAGGTTCACCGTTGTCTAACAACATGATTTCCAAGATAGGGTTGCCGTACCACTCTGGTGCGGAACGTGTCCTTGTGGACCTACGAAGTTCAGTAGCAACTTGATCTAAAGTTTCATGATCATCATCATTAACTTCCTCTCTAGTCAGTGCAGGCACCTCAGGAACATTTTCTTGAGTCGCGCCACTTTCCGGTTCAAGAGGTAATACTTCATCAAGTTCTACTTTCCTCCCACTTACTTCTTTCGAGAGAAACTCTTTCTCTAGAAAGGATCCATTCTTGGCAACAAAGATCTTGCCTTCGGATCTGAGGTAGAAGGTATACCCAATAGTTTCTTTAGGGTATCCTATGAAGACGCATTTTTCCGACTTGGGTTCGAGCTTTTCAGGTTGAAGTTTCTTGACATAAGCATCGCATCCCCAAACTTTTAGAAACGACAGCTTAGGTTTCTTCCCAAACCATAATTCATACGGTGTCGTCTCAACGGATTTCGACGGAGCCCTATTTAAAGTGAATGCGGCAGTTTCTAAAGCATAGCCCCAAAATGATAGCGGTAAATCGGTAAGAGACATCATAGATCACACAATATCTAATAGAGTGCGATTACGACGTTCGGACACACCATTACGCTGAGGTGTTCCAGGCGGCGTTAGTTGTGAAACTATTCCACATTTTCTTAAGTGTGTGCCAAATTCATGACTCAAGTATTCTCCTCCACGATCTGATCGCAAGAACTTGATTTTCCTATCACGTTGATTTTCAACCTCACTCTGAAATTCCTTGAACTTTTCAAAGGTCTCAGACTTGTGTTTCATTAAATAGACATACCCATATCTACTCAAGTCATCAGTGAGGGTGAGAACATAACGATAGCCACCGCGAGCCTCAACACTCATTGGACCGCACACATCAGTATGTATGATTTCCAATAAGTTGGTTGCTCGCTCCATTGTTCCTGAGAACGGAGTCTTGGTCATTTTACCCATGAGGCATGGTTCGCACGTGTCAAATGATTCGTAATCAAGAGACTCTAAAAGTCCATCGGCATGGAGCTTCTTCATGCGTTTGACACCTATGTGACCAAGGCGGCAGTGCCACAAGTATGTGGGACTATCATTATCAACCTTACATCTTTTGGTATTCACACTATGAATATGTGCAGCATTACGATCGAGATTCATTAAGAATAAACCATTCACCATCGGAGCATGACCATAAAACATATCTCTCATATAAATAGAACAACCATTATTCTCGGATTTAAATGAGTAGCCATCTCGAATTAAACGAGATCCCGATACAATGTTCATGCTCAAACTTGGCACTAACTAACAATTATTGAGGTTCAAAACTAATCCCGTAGGTAAATGTAGAGATAGCGTGCCAACGGCGATCACATCGACCTTGGAACCATTCCCGACGCGCATCGTCACCTCATCCTTCGCCAGTCTCCGCTTATTCCGCAGCTCCTGCTTTGAGTTACAAATGTGAGCAACTGCACCGGTATCAAATACCTAGGAGCTACCATGAGTACTGGTAAGGTACACATCAATTACATGTATATCACATATACCTTTCGTTTTTCCGGCGTTCTTGTCCGCTAAGTATTTGGGGCAGTTCCGCTTCCAGTGACCACTTTCCTTGCAATAAAAGCACTCAGTCTCGGGCTTGGGTCCATTCTTTGGCTTCTTCCCGGCAGCTTGCTTGCCGGGCGCAGCAACTCCCTTGCCGTCCTTCTTGAAGTTCTTCTTACCCTTGCCTTTCTTGAACTTAGTGGTTTTATTCACCATCAACACTTGATGTTCCTTTTTGACTTCTACCTCTGCTGATTTCAGCATTGCAAATACTTCAGGAATGGTCTTTTCCATCCCCTGCATATTGAAGTTCATCACAAAGCTCTTGTAGCTCGGTGGAAGCGACTGAAGGATTCTGTCAATGACCGCGTCATCCGGGAGATTAACTCCCAGCTGAGTCAAATGATTATGTAACCCATACATAGTGAGTATGTGCTCACTGACAGAACTGTTTTCCTCCATCTTACAGCTGAAGAACTTGTCGGAGACTTCATATCTCTCAACCCAGGCATGAGCTTGAAAAACCATTTTCAGCTCTTCGAACATCTCATATGCTCCGTGTCTCTCAAAATGCTTTTGGAGCCCCGACTCTAAGCTGTAAAGCATGCCGCAGTGAACGAGGGAGTAATCATCGGTACGTGTCTGCCAAGCGTTCATAACGTCTTGTTCTGCAGGGAGAGCAGGTGCTTCACCTAGCGGTGCTTGTAGGACATAATCTTTCTTGGCAGCTATGAGGATGATCCTCAGGTTCGGGACCCAGTCCGTATAATTGCTGCCATCGTCTTTCAGCTTGGTTTTCTCTAGGAACGCGCTGAAGTTGAGGACAACGTTGGCTAGGAAGGGCTGAGTTGAGTATTATTAATTTAGAAGATATGCTCACCTTCTTATTTCCCGTCCTTAGTTTAGGAAAGTGGAAAGTTTTTTCCTTTTATTTTAGGAATTTTTGGAACAGAACATTTCAACAAAGGAAGTCTTTCACCGGTCAAACAAGACGTAAGACTTAATCTAAAAGAAATTACTAGATTGAATCTATTTGCATTAAAAAAACCGATCAACCCCAATCGAATTATTTGGGCCTACTCGTTATCAGTGGGATCAGGGATACTTTCAGCAAGAAATATATCGAAGAGTTAGCAATGGTTTAGCCGAAAATCTTAGTTTATCAGAAGCTTGGTCTAAAATTCCCGAAAAATTAGCCTTTTATGATTATATTGGTAATAATCCGGCAAAAGGGGGATTATTCAGAGCAGGCTCAATGGACAATGGGGATGGAATAGCTGTTGGCATCCGCCCCTTATCCAGCTAAAGGATTTTTTTCTTTTTTCCATTGATCATTATTCTATTTATTCTGACCTCCGTACTTCGATCGAGATATTGGACATAGAATGCCACTCTTTAAAAAGGAAAAAAGGAGTAATCAGCAGATGGTGGGGGTGAGGGTCCCGTGCCCGATAGCAATAGTAATAATGTGGGTTGGGGGAGTATTCTCATCGGATTTGGTCTAATAATTGGTGGAGTATGCATTGGGACTGGTGTAGTTCCTCCAGACCTAAATCTCTCAGAAATTCTCAGCAACATATTGAAAGGAGGGAACGAATAATAAACGAGGGTATTCGTGCGTGGATGGCAGCTCAGGATCAGCCTCATGAAAATCTTATATTCCCTGAGGAGGTTCTACCACGTGGAAACGCTCTTTAATGGAACTTTCGTTTTAGCTGGTCGTGACCAAGAAACCACCGGCTTTGCTTGGTGGGCTGGGAATGCCAGACTTATCAATTTGTCCGGTAAACTGCTTGGAGCTCATGTAGCTCATGCCGGATTAATCGTATTCTGGGCCGGAGCAATGAACCTATTTGAAGTGGCCCATTTCGTACCAGAAAAGCCCATGTATGAACAAGGGTTGATTTTACTTCCACACTTAGCTACTCTAGGTTGGGGAGTAGGGCCAGGGGGGGAAGTTCTAGATGCTTTTCCGTACTTTGTATCTGGCGTACTTCACCTAATTTCCTCCGCAGTCTTAGGCTTCGGTGGCATTTATCACGCGCTTCTGGGACCCGAGACTCTTGAGGAATCTTTTCCATTCTTTGGTTATGTCTGGAAAGATAGAAATAAAATGACTACAATTTTGGGTATTCACTTAATTTTGTTAGGTCTAGGTGCTTTTCTTCTAGTACTCAAGGCTCTTTATTTTGGCGGTGTATATGATACCTGGGCCCCTGGGGGGGAGATGTAAGAAAAATTACCAATTTGACCCTTAGTCCCAGTGTTATATTTGGTTATTTACTAAAATCTCCTTTTGGTGGAGAAGGGTGGATTGTTAGTGTAGATGATTTAGAAGATATAATTGGTGGGCATGTATGGTTGGGTTTTATTTGTGTATTTGGCGGAATTTGGCATATTTTAACCAAACCCTTCGCATGGGCTCGCCGTGCATTTGTATGGTCTGGAGAAGCTTACTTGTCTTATAGTTTAGCTGCTTTATCTGTCTTTGGTTTTATCGCTTGTTGTTTTGTATGGTTCAATAATACAGCTTATCCGAGTTTCACTCAAACTCAAGGGAGAAACTTTGCTTCTTATCTTTTTTTTTAAAGATTGACGAATCAAATGATATTTCTGTTCTAATTTCTGCCGCTTCTTCTCCCTCTGAATCAAACTTTTTTTTGCCATAATGTGTCGTTGCTATTATTACCAAGTATACGGTTCTAATCCTAGATGGAAAAATAAATAGAAAAAGAAATCTAAATGTGAGACCATTAACACGGTTAAAGCTAAACTGCTTGAAGTCCAGGCAAAAAGAGGTACTCTTTCTACAACTAAGCTCAAATCGAACGGATAGAGCAGATGGTCCAACTACAGAACTTCTTCTTTTTCATTACTTCCATGGTCGTGCCCCGTGGCACGGCAGCACCCGTACTATTGAAATGGTTCGTCAGTAGAGATGTTCCCACTGGTGCCTCTTCTTCCAATGGTACTATAATTCCATGACAATTAAGTTCACCTAATCAAATTATTCAATGAACTCCCACTTAGATAGACATCCCTCCAGTCATCTAAGTATAACATGATCCGAGTTAACTAGGCTGTGTCCGATCATCACGTGAGACGGACTGGTCAACATCGGTGAACATCTTCATGTTGATCGTATCTTCTATACGACTCATGCTCGACCTTTCGGTCTTCTGTGTTCCGAGGCCATGTCTGTACATGCTAGGCTCGTCAAGTCAACCTAAGTGTTTGCATGTGTAAATCTGTCTTACACCCGTTGTATGTGAACGTTGGAATCTATCACACCCGATCATCACGTGGTGCTTCGAAACAACAAACTGTCGCAACGGTGCACAGTTAGGGGGAACACTCTCTTGAAATTATTATGAGGGATCATCTTATTTACTACCGTCGTTCTAAGTAAACAAGATGCAAAAACATGATAAACATCACATGCAATCAAATAATAATAGTGACATGATATGGCCAATATCACATAGCTCCTTTGATCTCCATCTTGGGGCTCCATGATCATCTTGTCACCGGCATGACACCATGATCTCCATCATCATGATCTCCATCATCATGTCTCCATGAAGTTGCTCACCAACTATTACTTCTACTACTATGGCTAACACGTTTAGCAATAAAGTAAAGTAATTTACATGGCGTTTCTCAATGACACGCAGGTCATACAAAAAATAAAGACAACTCCTATGGCTCCTGCCGGTTGTCATACTCATCGACATGCAAGTCGTGATTCCTATTACAATAGCATGAACATCTCATACATCACATATATATCATTCATAATTCATCACAACTTTGGCCATATCACATCACAAAACACTTGCTGCAAAAACAAGTTAGACGTCCTCTAATTGTTGTTGCAAGTTTTACGTGGCTGCAATAGGGTTCTAGCAAGAACGTTTTCTTACCTACGTGAAAGCCACAACGTGATTTGTCAACTTCTATTTACCCTTCATAAGGACCCTTTTCATCGAATCTGCTCCAACTAAAGTGGGAGAGACAGACACCCGCCAGCCACCTTATGCAACTAGTGCATGTCAGTCGGTGGAACCGGTCTCACGTAAGCGTACGTGTAAGGTTGGTCCGGGCCGCTTCATCCCACAATACTGCTGAAGCAAAATAAGACTAGTAGTGGCAAGAAAGTTGACAACATCTACGCCCACAACAAATTGTGTTCTACTCGTGCAAAGAGAACTACGCATAGACCTAGCTCATGATGCCACTGTTCATGAACGTTGCAGAAAAAAAAAATTCCTACGGTTTCACCAAGATCCATCTATGAGTTCATCTAGCAACGAGTGATCAGATGCATCTACATACCTTTGTAGATCGCGAGCGGAAGCGTTCAAAGAACGGGGATGAGGGAGTCGTACTCGACGTGATCCAAATCACCGGAGATCCTAGCGCCGAATGGACGGCACCTCCGCGTTTAACACACGTACGGTCAGCGTTACGTCTCCTCCTTCTTGATCCAGCAAGGGAGAAGGAGAGGTTGATGAAGATCCAGTAGCACGACGGCGTGGTGGTGGATGCAGGAGTCACCGCAGCAGGGCTTCGTCGTTCTACTTCGAGAGGGAGAGGTGTAGCAGGGGAGAGGGAGGCGCCAAGAGTCAAGGGTGCGGCTGCCCCTCCCTCCCCCCTTATATATGCTCCCCAAGGGGGGGCGCCGGCCCTAGGAGATGGGATCTCCTAGGGGGGGCGGCGGCCAAGGGTGGAGTAGCCCCCAAGGCAAGTGGGGCGCCCCCCCCCACCCTAGGGTTTCCAACCCTAGGCGCAGGGGGTGGGCCAAGGAGGGCGCACCAGCCCACTATGGGCTGGTTCCCCTCCCCACTTCAGACCATGGGGCCCTCCGGGATGGGTGGTCCCACCCGGTGGACCCCCGGGACCCATCTGGTGGTCCCGGTACAAAACCGGTGACCCTCGAAACTCTCCCGATGGCCGAAACTGCACTTCCTATATATAATTCTTCACCTCCGGACCATTCCGGAACTCCTCGTGACGTCCGGGATCTCATCCGGGACTCCGAACAACTTTCGGGTTACTGCATATTCATATCTCTACAACCCTAGCATCACCGAACCTTAAGTGTGTAGACCCTACGGGTTTGGGAGACATGTAGACATGACCGAGATGGCTCTCCGGTCAATAACCAACAGTGGGATCTGGATACCCATGTTGGCTCCCACATGCTCCTCGATGATCTCATCGGATGAACCACGATGTCGAGGATTCAAGCAACCCCGTATACAATTCCCTTTGTCAATCGGTACGTTACTTGCCCGAGATTCGATCGTCGGTATCCCAATACCTCGTTCAATCTCGTTACCGGCAAGTCACTTTACTCGTACCGTAATGCATGATCCCGTGACCAGACACTTGGTCACTTTGAGCTCATTATGATGATGCATTACCGAGTGGGCCCAGAGATACCTCTCCGTCATACGGAGTGACAAATCCCAGTCTTGATCCGTGTCAACCCAACAGACACTTTCGGAGATACCCGTAGTATACCTTTATAGTCACCCAGTTACGTTGTGACGTTTGGTACACCCCGTTACCTTTTGCTACCGTTAGGACTACTGTCATATTACTTTGCTACTAAATACTTTGCTGCAGATATCAAGTTATCCAGGTGTGGTTGAATTGACAACTCAGCTGCTAATACTTGAGAATATTCTTTGGCTCCCCTTGTTAAATCAATAAATTTGGGTTGAATACTCTACCCTCGAAAACTGTTGCGATCGCCTATACTTGTGGGTTGTCATATTTCAACAAAATTCCTACGATCACGCAAGATCTATCTAGGAAATGCATAAAAACAAGATGGGAGAGTGTGTCTACGTACCCTCGTAGACCGAAAGTGGAAGCATTTAGTGACGCGGTTGATGTAGTCGAACGTCTTCGTGATCCAACCGATCAAATACCGAACGCACGACACCTCCACGATCTGCACACGTTCAGCTCGGTGACGTCCTTCGTACTCTTAATCCAGCTGAGGCCGAGGGTAAGTTTCGTCAGCACAACGGCGTGTTGACGGTGAGATGAAGTTACTAACGCAGGGCTTCGCCTAAGCACTACGACAATATGACCGAGGTGGAAAACTATGGAGGGGGGCACCGCACATGGCTAAAGATCAACTTGTGTGTCTATGGGGTGCCCCCCTCCCCCATATGTAAATGAGGGGAGGAGGAGCCGGCCGGCCACAAGGGGCGTGCCCAAGGGGGATTCCTACTCCTAGTAGGAGTAGGTTTCCCCCTTTCCTAGTCCAAGTAGGAGAAGAAGGAAGGAGAGGGAGAGGGAGAGGGAAAGAGGGGACGCGCCCCCTTCCCCTAGTCCTATTTGGACTCCCCTTGGGGGGTGCGCGCCACCTCTTGGCTGCGGCCCTCTCTCTCTCTTGGCACTCCGATTTTATCCGAAACTATCTGGAACACTCTCGGTATCCGAATAACATGGTCCAATATATCAATATTTATGTCTCGACCATTTCGAGACTCCTTGTCATGTCCGTGATCACATCCGGGACTCCAAACAACCTTCGGTACATCAAAACACATAACTCATAATACAAATCGTCATCGAACGTTAAGCGTGCGAACCCTACGGGTTCGAGAACTATGTAGACATGACCGAGATACATCTCCGATCAATAACCAATAGCGGAACCTAGATGCTCATATTGGCTCCTACAGATTCTACAAAGATCTTTATCAGTCAAACCGCATAACAACATACGTTGTTCCCTTTGTCATCGGTATGTTACTTGCCCAAGATTCGATCGTCGGTATCATGATACCTAGTTCAATCTCGTCACCGGCAAGTCTCTTTAATCATTCTGTAATGCATAATCCTGCAACTAACTCATTAGTTACATTGCTTGCAAGGCTTATAGTGATGTGCATTACCGAGAGGGCCCAGATATAACTCTCCGACAATCGGAGTGACAAATCCTAATCTCGCTCTATACCAACTCAACAAACACCATTGGAGACACCTGTAGAGCATCTTTATAATAACCTAGTTACGATGTGAAGTTTAATAGCACACTAAGTGTTCCTCTGGTATTCGGGAGTTGCATAATCTCATAGTCATAGGAACATGTATAATTCATGAAGAAAGCAATAGCAATAAACTAAACAATCATAGTGCTAAGCTAACGGATGGGTCTAGTCCATCACATCATTCTCTAATGATGTGATCTAATACGTCCATTTTGCATCATGCTTTTATATCGATATTTATTGCATTATGGTCCGTTATTACACATTATGTCACTATACTTATGCCTATTCTCTCTTGTTTTACAAGGTTTACACGAAGAGGGAGAATGCCGGCAGCTGGAATTCTGGGCTGGAAAAGAAGCAAATATTAGAGACCTATTCTACACAACTCCAAAAGTCTTGAAACTCCACGTGAGTCATTTTTAGAATATATATAAAAAATATTGGGCGAAGGAGGCACCAGAGGGGGGCCACCTACCATCCACGAGGGTGGGGCGTGCCCTACCCCCTGGGCGCACCCCCTGTCTCGTGGGCCCCCTGGCAGGCCTCCGGTGCCCATCTTTGTTTATATGAAGTCTTTCGCCCTGGAAAAAATCATAAGCAAGCTCTCGGGACGAGACTCTGCCGCCACGTGGCGGAACCTTGGCGGAACCAATCTAGGGCTCCGGCGGAGCTATTCTGCCGGGGAAACATCCCTCCGGGAGGGGGAAATCATCACCATCGTCATCACCATAGATCCTCTCATCGGGAGGGGGTCAATCTCCATCAACATCTTCACCAGAACCATCTCATCTCAAACCCTAGTTCATCTCTTGTATCCAATCTTTGTCTCAAAACCTCAGATTGGTACCTGTGGGTTGCTAGTAGTGTTGATTACTCCTTGTAGTTGATGCTAGTTGGTTTACTTGGTGGAAGATCGTATGTTCAGATCCTTTATGCATATTAATACCCCTCTGATTATGAACATGAATATGATTTGTGAGTAGTTACGTTTGTTCCTGAGGACATGGGAGAAGTCTTTCTATAAGTAGTCATGTGAATTTGGTATTCGTTCGATATTTTGATGAGATGTATGTTGTCTTTCCTCTAGTGGTGTCATGTGAACGTCAACTACATGACACTTCACCATTATTTGGGCCTAGGAGAAGGCATTGGGAAGTAATAAGTAGATGATGGGTTGCTAGAGTGACAGAAGCTTAAACCCTAGTTTAGGCGTTCCTTCGTAAGGGGCTGATTTGGATCCATATGTTTCATGTTATGGTTAGGTTTACCTTAATACTTATTTTGTAGTTGCGGATGCTTGCAAGATGGGTTAATCATAAGTGGGATGCTTGTCCAAGGAAGGGTAGTACCCAAGCACCAGTCCACCCACATATCAAATTATCAAAGTACCGAACGCGAATCATATGAGCATGATGAAAACTAGCTTGATGATAATTCCCATATGTCCTCGGGAGCATCTTCCTTTATATAAGAGTTTGTCCACGCTTGTCCTTTGCTACAAAAAGGATTGGGCCATCTTGCTGCACCTTATTTACTTTTATTACTTGTTACCCGTTACAAATTACCTTATCACAAAACTATCTGTTACCGATAATTTTAGTGCTTGCAGAGAATACCTTACTGAAAACTGCTTATCATTTCCTTCTGCTCCTCATTGGGTTTGACACTCTTACTTATTGAAAGCACTACGATAGATCACCCATACTTGTGGGTCATTGTCGGTGTCAAAACCGGCGGATCTCGGGTAGGGGGTCCCGCATCTAGGGTTGATGGGAATAAGAGACAGGGGACACGATGTTTACCCAGGTTCGGGGCTTCTCTATGGAGGTAATACCCTACTTCCTTCTTGATTGATATTGATGAATATGAGTATTACAAGAGTTGATATACCACGAGATCGTAATGGCTAAACCCTAGAATTCTAGCATGTATGACTACGGTATTGAGTATACCCTTTACGGACTACAACCTCCGGTTTATATAGACACCGGGGGGATCTAGGGTTACATAGAGTCGGTTACATAAGACGGAATCTTCATAGTTGTTCGCCAAGCTTGCATTCCACGCCAAGGAGACTCTTATCCGGACACGGGTACAGTCTTCGGTCTTCATATCTTCATAGCCCATCAGTCCGGCCCATAGATAACAGGCCGGACACCCGAGGACCCCTTAGTCCAGGACTCCCTCAGTAGCCCCTGAACCTGGCTTCAATGAGAAGGTATCCGATGCGTAGTGATGTCTTCAGCATTGCAAGGCGGGTTCCTCCTTTTGAACTCCCGAATAGTCTCCAGACGAATTGATCATGTCTGGACCTGTAACACACACCGCACACAACCGCAGGGAGAATATAATGACACACAAGTCCAATCTGCCGACAACTTTAGTAATGCGACGTCATGCCTGTCCGGTCATAATTTCGAACTGTTTTTCGCCCCATGTTTCGAGGCGCGGTTGTCAATGGCGTGTCTTGTCAAAGCAGAGATCGTGTCCCCTTATTATGGTATTCTCATCAATACGAGTGTGGGTAACCCAACTGTGCCATTTACACAGCCCTTGGGAGCAGGCAAATTTTAAGGCGAATGGGGGGGCGTTCGATATTCACCGCCCTTGTAAGGAGATAAGATTCGCCTTTCTTCTCCCACGCTTTCTTCCTGCCTCTCCGTTCTCGAGCTCCAACGCCCAAGTTCTCGTTTCCCTATCTCGAGAAAGAACTCAACCATGTCCGGATCCGGAGGTCAACGCAAATGGATGGCCTCCTCAGTTAAGGAGGAGGACATCGCCGAGCTTCGGGCGTCCGGGTACCTGGCGAAGGAAGTCGCCCACCGTCTTCTAGCCCGGGGACAAATCATCCCCACACCGAAGCCCAACGAGAGGGTAGTGTTCATCCCTCATTTCCTCCGCGGGCTAGGGTTTCCACTCCACCCCTTCGTCCGCGGGATAACGTTCTACTACGGGATAGACTTCCACGATCTATCCCCGAACTCCTTCCTCAGTATCTCGGCGTTCATCATCGTGTGCGAGGCCTTCCTCTGCATCCACCCCCACTTCGGGCTGTGGCTCAAAACCTTCAACGTGAAGTCCAAGGTGGTGGACGGACAGCATGCAGAGTGCGGGGGCGCCATGGTGAGAAAGCTCACCAATGTCTCTTGGCCAAAAGGCACATTCGTGGAATCTGTCAAGGAATGGCAGAAGCCATGGTTCTTGAAAGTGTGTTATATCGACTAGAGGGGGGTGAATAGGCGATTTTTATGAATTCTTCACTAAGGAATTTGCAGTTGAGGAAATTCCTTAGCGAAGAACCGCTAGCAGCGGAATAAGTACTCAAAAGTAAACATAACAGAACACAAGCATAGTCATCATGATGAAATGAAGACAAGCAGAGAGTACAGGAAGCGTAAGCACAGGATAACACAGGATGAAGACAAACAGACTGAAGAAATTGAACTGAGGAAATTGAGAAAATCTTCAGTCAAAGTCTTCAAGCACAGATATGAACGAGTACACAACACAGTTATGAGGAGATGAAAGAGTTGAGGAAATAGAACCGGTAAGCTTGGTGAAGACAATGATTTGGTAGGCCAGTTCCAACTGCTGTCTCAGTTGTACGTCTGGTTAGGGCGGCTAGGTATTTAAACCTAAGGATACACAGTCCCGGACACCCAGTCCTGAACACGCAGCTCAGGACAATCAGTCCTCACCGTATTCCCCTTGAGCTAAGGTCATACAGACCTCGCCCAATCACTCGTGGTAAGTCTTCAGGTGACTTCCGAACCTTCACAAACTTGGTCACTCGGCGATCCACAATTCCTCTTGGATGCTCTAGACCATGACGCCTAACCGTCTGGAAGAAGCACAGTCTTCAAAGGTAACAAGCGTCGGATCCACGCAGGATCATCTCTTCAGTGATGCTCAATCACTTGGGGTTTGTAGGTGTTTGGGTTTGGGTTTTTCCTCACTTGATGATTTTCGCTCAAAGTCCTCGGAGGATGGGTTGCTCTCAAATGACAAGTGTTAGTTTCTCTCGGAGCAGCCAACCAGCTAGTGGTTGTAGGGGGCGGCTATTTATAGCCTAGGGAGAAGCCCGACATGATAAGACATAAATGCCCTTCAATGATATGACCGTTAGGTGGATAGATATTTTGGACAGCTGGCTCATAGCACAGCAACAGTCAGAATTTTGAGTAGCAAAATCCTCAGGGCTATCATGTTCCTCACTGTGTAGGTAATCCGCACTGGCGAGTTCCTAACTCCTTAGTCAGAACAAATTCCTTAGAGACCAGAAGAACTTCGTCTCTGTCACTGAAGAAAATGACTGGACTGTATGAGATTTCCAATGGCTTCACTCAAAGGGATTGGTAGGTGTAGGATTTTGAGTTGAGCATCACATGGAAATTTTTCCTTAGTATTTCCTCGACCCCCTTTAACAGTACGGTGTTTCCTATGACTCAAGAAAGAGAAAATGAAACCACGAAAACAAAAGTCTTCACGCTTCATGTTCATCGAATGAATACCAAGTCTTCAAGGTCACACCAATTTATTCACTTTCAAAGTCTTCAAAAAGTCTTCAGAAATCCAAAGTCTTCAGTCGAAGAACTTCATTTTTAGGGGTCGACTTTCTCTGTAAATATCAAACTCCTCATAGACTTATATACTTGTGTACACTCACAAATGCATTAGTCCCTTAACCTATAAGTCTTCAATACACCAAAATCACTAAGGGGCACTAGATGCACTTACAATCTCCCCCTTTTTGGTGATTGATGACAATATAGGTTAAGTTTTCAACGGGGATAAACATATGAAGTGTAAATACTGATATTGAGGAATTTGATCGCAAGATATAGGAGAACTCCCCCTGAATATGTGCATGGTGAGGTATTTGCTTTTGAAGCATTGCACACTTGAAGAGTAGAATCATGGAGATCTCCCCCTATATCTTGTAATTCATACACTCATTTGACATATCACAATGAAGAATTTGAAATGCATGATGAAATATGGTGACTGATGTAATTCTGCATGTGTTAGCATATATGAGGAATAAGCATGCAGAAACACATATCAAAAGTATCAGAGCACCATCGGGTTTAAGTTTACAACTCAATCCAATAAAGTCTCAGAAGAACGGGAGTTGTAACTTAACAAAAAACGCCCATATAGAAAGACCCGCTTGAAGACTAACTCAAAATTCCCCCCTTTGTCATCAAATGACCAAAAGGATCGAATATGAGGACTAACGCCCCTGAGGAATATTAAGTTGATGAAGGAGCGCCAGCGTTGTTGGGGTCCTTTGTCATGGAAGGGCCTGCCGCAGTGTCGTCCAAGTCTTCATTCTCATCGGTGTCGCGCTATGAAGAATATGAGCTGGCCACCAAGGAAGGAACCTTGACCTTCTTGAATTTCTTCGGTGGGGGTGCAGACCAGTCAAAATCTTCCTTGAGACCCATTTTCTTGAGATCTTCTTCACCATACAGATGTGACAGAATGGCCCAGGTGCGACCGAAAACTTCATGGAGGTAGTAATGGTTTTTCTTCATTGCATTGTGCGTAGCAATCATGTTGGGAAGAAATGAACCAAACTGACGCTTAACCCATTTATGATTTCGATCCACCTTCTAGTGAAGACTAAGCAGAAGCTCATGATCAGTCATCACACGAGGAGCAGTGGCTTGAGGAGTGGACTTGGGTGCATTGGCAGAGTCATGTGTGGCAGAGTCATCATTGGTGGAATAAGATGCAGCTTTGCGAAACTGTCCATCCAATGGACGAATGCCTTCATCTATAACAGCTGGTGCCTTGCCCTTTTCATCAACTGACGAATAGGTCTGCTTAAGGACTTCAATCGGGGGCAAGTAGCTGAGGTGATTCTGAAAATCAACTTTGTAGTTGAGTGAAGACCTTGTCCTGAGGAATCTCATAATCCAAGGTGCATAAGGCTTCAGCTCAAACGGAGAAAGTGCAACATTTGCCAGAGTCCTCATGAAGAAATCGTGATAATTGACAGGAATGCCATGAATGATATTGAATACCAGATTCTTCATGATGCCAACAATTTCCTCATCAGATGAGTCGTGGCCTTTGATGGGACTCATTGTCCTCGTTAGAATGCGATAGACAGTTTTGGGCACATAAAGTAATTCCTTCACGAGGAATTTTGTTCGTGGGGCCTGACCTGGCTTCAAAGGTTTCATCAGAACTTGCATGTAGTGATTTGTAAGCTCAGGTTCACTGTAAATGCAACGAGCTTCTTCAAGGGGAGGACTGAGTGGTAAGGCACGAAGCAATTTAGTAGCTAGTGCTGTGTAGTGAGTGTTCTCAGACATCCAGTCTAGTACCCATGAATTCACATCTTCAGAATCTCCTGTGATGTGCAACGTCGCATAAAATTGAAGAATCATTTCTTCATTCCAATCGCAGATGTCAGAACAAAAGTTTAATACTCCAGTGTCGTGAAGAACATTGAGGACTGGCATGAAGCACGACAGAGATTCCATATCCACGTGAGGAATGTGCTCATGGTAGAAGATTTTGTTTTTGTTGAATAGCACTGAGGAAAAGAAATTGGCTTGGCTGGCTGTCCAGAAATGCCTCTTCCTAATGCGAGCAGAGTCATAAGGGTTATAGTCTGCGAAGAATACGTGCTCACTGAAGAAATCATCAGCCTTGAATTTTTGCTTCCTGGAGAATGGATCATTTGGCTTGGGTAGAGGAGTGTAAGTGAGTTGCATCACGACCTCAGGAATCTCAATCACAGGTCCTTCAGGCTAAGGAATTTCTGGTTCCTCTTCAGTGGTAGTCTGCGTCTTTAGATGTTCAGCACTAGTGGCTGGAATTTCTTCACGTACAGATGAAGTGGGGTGAGTTTCTTCAGAGCCCATTTGGACAGTTTGTGCAGGGGACTGAGGTATTTGCTGCAACGGTGTGAACATTGGAGAGTTTGGATGCTGACTTTCCCAGAATTCATCACTCATCACTGGTGTGGAGCAGCCAACGTCCACATCTTCATCTTCCATTTCTTCAATGCCAGCCTCTTCAGTAGTGAACTGAGGCAGAGGCGAGGAAATGACAGGTGTTGAAGGGATCTCATCCACTTCAATTTCTTCATCCAACTTCTCTGACGAAGCAGCAGAAGGAGTTTCTACATCAGATCCGCTGGGAATCTCATATTCTTCATCGAAAGGAACAAGGTCCTTTGATGGCATAGTAGAGAGAGGAACAACATCAATGGGATTTTCAAACGAGCTGGTCAAAGGCTTCATCTTCTTCGGAGCTGAAGACTCTGAAGTAGCTGATGCTTTCCTTTTCTTCACTGTTGCACGCTCTGCAGCCTTGGTTTTCTTCACATCTGATGTAGATGGAAGGATCGGAGTTGGTGTAGGCGCAGGAGGAGCAGAGGAATCTGGTCGATTTTCTTCAGGCACAACTGATGCAGTTGCCCTGACTTCTTCATTTTCTTTAGGCGCACCACTAGTGGATGCCCTGGCAATTTCTTCAGTGGCTGGAATGCAGTCATCAGCCCTGGAACTCACATTTTCTTCAGCAACCTGATTTTCATCAATGGTGCTGGCATGTTCTTCAGTTGGCTGAGTAGATGCTTCAGCCTGAGGAATTTCCTGTTGCGTTGGGGCAGCAACATTGGAAGTGAACTATTCAGTTATCTTTACAAATTTGACTTTGGCTCCTTGCCAATCAGCATAGTAGGCTTTGAAGTCATCGCTGAGGGTTTTGATTTCAGATTGGATTTTTACAAGTTCATCAGTTGTCATAGTGACAACGTTGTTCTTCAGAAATTTCTCCTTCTTGTATTGCGCTTTCTTGATCTGCCTGGCGTTCTCATATTTCCATTTTTCTTCTTGGATGAAATGGGTCAGCATGTGACTTTGGCCAGGAGTTAGCTTGAAATCAGGCATGGGAGTGTTGGGGTCCTTGTGCCAAACATCAATGTATTCGAGGATCAACTTTGGATCCAAAAGTAGTGGCACATCTGTTCCCTTGGCTCTAGCGGCCCTGACTTGCCTATCTCTGATGATTTCAGCAAGTTCATCATCATCAGCTTCGTCTTCTTCAGACGGCACTTGGAAGGCGACCTGCTTCTTCTGAGGACTAGGGCGAGGACCTCGTCCAGCAGTGGCCTTTGTCTTCAGTAGAGAGGGTCTCATTGAAGAATTTCGTGCAGCTAAGGAACTAGCTGAAGCTCCTGAGGCAATTGAGACGCCTGTGGTCCTTTGACACGTGGCAAGATGCACGGGTGCAGAGGACTTTGTCGGAACAACTGAGGACTTGTGAGGAGCTGAGGATTTGGGAGGAAGAGGAGCAACATGAGAAGTTGGCCTTGATGGCTTTGAAAATTCTGGCCGTGAGGGCATTGCTAAGGAACTTGGCCTTGAAACCACTGAAGGTGAAGCACTTGGCTTCCGCGCAGGCTTCTTTGACATGGCCTTCTTAGGCTTGACAGAGGCCTCAGCGGCGGCAGCAGCAGCAGAGTCTTCGTTGAATTTCCTCACAGCTTCTTTGGCTTGTTTAGCCAACTTAGCTTGGCGCTTGGCCCATTCATCAGGATAATCCTCACCACGCTTGAGGCTGGTGGGATCAGCTATTTGGCCAGGTGCCAATGGAGGTCTTGGGCATGGAGGATTGAGTGCGAATTTCTTCATGTATTTGGGAGTAACATACCTGTACTCCCTCCACTCTCTTGCCTATCTCCTTTCTATCTTCTGAATGCGCACCTTGCGCTGATTTTTGTCTTCCTCAGGAGGTGTGCAGTACCCAACATATATATCATCAGGGATTTCAAATGATGTGTTGACCTCAGCCCTCTTTCCTCCTTTCTGAGGCTTCTTACCGTCAGCCATTTTATTCAGTTGAGGAATTTGAACATTTGAATTCTCTGAAGAAGTATGCAACTTTTCTTCGAGGAACGCTGCAAATGAGTTAAGTTGATGAGAACCTAGAGATTCAGCAGCTGACATGAGTACCTGTGAACAGAGTATAGTTGCGAGGAATTTGGAGAGGTCATATGCGTTCTCAGAAGGTTTTGTAAAAAAAAGAACAAGTTTGAGGAAATTGACCAGATGTGTCTTGAAGAATTTCACTAAGCGTTCTTTGTCTTGGGTTCCAGAGATGTGTAGATCAAAAATCCACACATTTGAGGAATCTTGAAGAAAAACATAGCTTAGAGAAACGAATCAAGAACAGATGATATGTGAGGTGTTTTAGTGTGAGAGGATTTGAAGAAAAACACCTTTGAAGATTTTGTAGAAAACATTCGAATCAAAGAGGGCAGTAAAAGTAACTTTTAATTACCCTAGATGAAGAACACGACGAACTGTGAGATGGAGAGGTGAAGTTCGTCTGTGTAGATCTTCCACGCCCTAACTCGGCGGAGGAATGCGGTTACGGCGGTAGTGGAGTGAAGATTTCCGCGGACGGCGGGAGTACGATGGCGACGAGGTCGAGGCAGTGAAGCTCTTCCTCACCGGCGACGATGAAGTAGCGGCGGCGCTAGGGTTTGAGAAGCTCGAGCTTGAGAGAGGTCGAGCGGAGTAAAAGAAGTGAGGAAGGGGGAGAGAGGTATTTATAGCCATGGTGAAAACCGTTCGCCCGAAGAATTTGGACGAACGTGCCCCTGACCCTTCTCATTCGCATGACATGTGTCACCCACGTACTGAGAAGTGGAGATCATGTTAGATCGTGGGTGAGTGGATAAGTATGTCGTGGGATGCGGAACGGTTTGAGCGGCAAAGCCGAAAATTGGATAAGATAAGTTAAAAGTTCCATTCGCAATTTCTTCAGCTGACAAGGACACAGTGAAGATTTTGAACGAGTTTCAAATAGAACGCATATGAAGAATTTGTGAACAGATTGGGTTGAGTATAGCATAGAGGGGGAAGGGTCCGATCACATTCACTTTGCAGAAAAACCAACTTGAAGATATGGCTATAAGTGAATGTTGTAGAGGACATAAACTCATATATATATATAGGGTCGCGCTATTCGTCACCCTGGGTGAGGAATAGTTATTTTTCACCCCCTCTATTTTACCATCAATGCACCGTAATTTTACGTTCCGTAAGTTTTGTTTTATTTCCGACGCAAAAAGAGACCGTAAGAAAATATATAATCGCCATAAAAAATATTTGATGTTATGTAAAATTACAAACGTAAAAACATAGTCTAAAATACACATAAACTGCAAATTTTCTTGTCTTATAATCTATATTTTTATTTCCTTATGTTAAATTTTACGTAGTGAATCAATAGAAATGTAACTATTTGAATTCCAAACGTAATTTAATTATGAAATGATCGTAAGATTACCTCGGGTGAAGAATAACTTATTCTGCACCCTGGGTGATGAATAGTATATATATATATATATATGTATATATATATATGTAGCCAATGAAGAAAAACAACGGAAACAGTGAAGACAATGCAAAGTTGAAGAATTTCAACTTTTGGTGGTGGCGTGACCCACCGTATAAGAATGATGATTTCAGACACCGCGTACAATTATCGTAGGGTTCTGAGAATCAAATTCTTTGTTAATTTCTTCACACTTAGAGTGTTATTCTTCATTGAGTGAAGAAAAACGTTTCTTCATGTGTTGCACATCTAAGTCATCAATTTTGCATAAGTGTTAGGATGAGTGTCCTTTTCAAAGAACATTCGAAGATTCTAGGATATTTAGCTCACACCGCAACTTGCTAAATCTCTTCTCATCCAAGGGCTTAGTGAAGATATCGGCCAGCTGTTCTTCAGTCTTCACCTGCTCAATAGAAATGTCGCCCTTTAACACATGATCATGAAGAAAATGATGACGAATCTGAATGTGCTTAGTCTTCGAGTGCTTAACTGGGTTGTGAGCAATCTTGATGGCACTCTCATTGTCACAGAAGAGAGGCACATTCTTCATGTTGACGTTGTAGTCCTTGAGAGTTTGCTTCATCCATAGCAATTGAGCACAGCAAGAACCAGCAGCAATATACTCAGCTTCAGTAGTAGATAGTGATACGCAGTTCTGTTTCTTCAAGGACCAACATACCAAAGATCGTCCGAGGAAATGACATGTACCAGATGTTGATTTGCGGTCCACACAATCACCAGCATAGTCAGAGTCAGAATATCCAATGAGGTCAAAAGCCGAGCCCTTAGGGTACCATAATCCAAGTGTTGGTGTGTGAGCTAGATATCGAAGAATATGCTTCACAGCCTTATGGTGTGATTCCTTCGGTGTAGCTTGAAATCGGGCACACATGCAAACACTAAGCATTATATCTGGCCTAGATGCACATAAGTACAATAAAGAACCAATCATGGAGCGGTATACCTTATGATCAAAGTCAATACCATTTTCATCAGTGCACAGATGGCCATTTGTGGGCATAGGAATTTTGACGCCTTTGCAATCTTGCATGCCGAAATTCCTCAGTACATCCTTGAGGTATTTCTCCTGAGATATGAATATGCCATTGCGTTGTTGACGAATTTGAAGACCTAAGAAGAATTTTAATTCTCCCATCATAGACATTTGATATTCTTCACTCATCATGTAGGAAAATTCATCACTATAACGTTGGTCAGTATAGCCAAAGATAATATCATCAACATATACTTGGCACACAAACAATTCACCGTCATAAGATTTAGTGAAAATAGTAGGGTCGAGTGAACCGGGTTTGAAGCCTTTCTTCATGAAGAATTCCTTCAAGGTATCATACCACGTCCGTGGGGCCTACTTAAGGCCATAAAGGGCCTTGTTGAGTCTGAAGACTTTGTTAGGATTCTTTGGATCTTCAAAACCTAGGGGTTGAGCAACATATACTTCTTCCTCAAGCTTACCATTGAGGAATGCACTTTTCACATCCATTTGATATAAAGTGATATCATCATGGTTAGCATAAGCAAGTAATATACGAATAGCATCAAGTCTAGCAACAGGTGCAAAATTTTCATCGAAATCAATTCCTTCAACCTGTGTGTAGCCTTGAGCTACGAGTCGTGCCTTATTCCTCACCACAAGGCCATTTTCATCTTGCTTGTTGCGGTAGATCCACTTTGTGCCGATGATATTGTGCTTGCGAGGATCTGGACGTTTGACTAGTTCCCAGACATTGTTGAGCTCGAACTGATGTAGTTCTTCTTGCATGGCCTGAATCCACTCAGGCTGCAGAAATGCTTCATCTACCTTACTGGGCTCTGTGATAGAGATAAAAGCATAGTGCCCACAAAAGTTAGATAAATGTGAAGCTTTTGAGCGTGTGAGAGGACCTGTCGCTTTGATGTCATTGATGATCTTTTCAACTTGCACTTCTTTTACAATATGAGGATGAGCTGGTTGTCGTTGAGGAATTTGATCAGCATTCTCTTCAGCACCATTTTCTTCAGTATTTTATTCAGGTGCATTAGCTTGATGTTCTTCATGTTCTGGAATGAATTCTTCAGCAGATTCTTCAATAGGAATGACATCCTCAGTAGCCTTGAACTTGATAGTTTCCTCAGGTGCTGGTTCATCTATCACAGTGGGTAGGTGCTCTCTTTGCGAGCCATTAGTTTCATCGAACCGCACATCTATAGTTTCAACAACCTTGTGAAGAACGTTGTTGAAGACTCTGTAGGTGTGCGAGTCCTTTCCGTAACCAAGCATAAAACCTTCATGTGCTTTCGGTGCAAATTTTAAGTTGTGATGAGGATCTCTAATCCAACATTAACACCGAAGACTTTGAAATAACTTACATTGGGTTTCTTGTCAGTGAGGAGTTCATAGGCAGTCTTCTTGAAGAATTTGTGAAGATATACTCTATTGATGATGTGGCACGCGGTATCAATTGCCTCAACCCAGAAACGACGAGGCGTTTTGTATTCATCAAGCATAGTGCGAGCCATCTCAGCAAGAGTCCTGTTCTTGCGCTCCACAACGCCGTTCTGCTGAGGAGTATAAGGAGCAGATAACTCATGAGTAATACCAAGTTCATCAAGATAGTCATCTAGACCAGAATTCTTGAACTCAGTTCCATTGTCACTTCTGATGTGCTTGATCTTCACACCAAAGTTGGTTGAAGCCCTCGAGGAAAATCGTTTGAAGACATCCTGCACTTCATGTTTGTAAGTAACAATGTGTACCCATGTGTATCGAGAGTAATCATCAACAGTAACAAAGCCATATTGAGATGCATCATTTGAAACAGCAGAATAATGATTAGGACCGAAGAGATCCATGTGAAGCAATTCAAATGGACAAGTGGTGGTCATGATAGTCTTCGCTGGATGCTTAGCCTTTGTCATCTTCCCAGCTTCACAGGCTCCGCATAGGTGATCCTTGAGGAATTTGACATTCTCGATGCCGATGACATGCTTCTTCTTCGCAAGCGTGTGCAGATTCATCATGCATGCATGACCAAGTCGTCGATGCCGGAGCCAGCCTTCTGAAGCTTTTGCAAGTAGACACACGGCTGGTTGTGGTCCTGTAGAGAAATCAACAATATACAGGTCTCCTCTCCTAAAGCCTTCGGAGACTTTGGAATTGTCAGCTTCCATAACCACAACACAACGGTACTTGCCAAAGGCAACAACCATATCAAGATCGCAAAGCATTGAGATAGACATGAGGTTGTATCCTAAGGACTCGACAAGCATGACTTTGTCCATGTATTGATCCTTTGTGATCGCAACCTTACCTAGACCCAATACCTGACTTTTGCCTTTGTCGCCAAAGATGATACGCTTCAAATGTGACGGAGATAATGGAGCATCCATCAATAGATTCTTGTCACCAGTAATGTGATTTGTACATCCACTATCGAGGACCCACTCAGTGGCTTTGGGTTGATCATCCTGCAAATGAATTAGTGCAACTTACGAACTCATATACTTCATTAGTGAAGAATATGACATCAATTCATCAGATCAATTTCATCAAGCAAAAGAACAGATAAAACAGTATGAGGACGTGAGAAATGAAGGTTCATTTCTTCATGATTAGCCTGCGTCCTTTCAGGCATACTCAGGTCTCCAGCAAATTCTTCAGACGATTACGTACGTCTGGAGACCTGACCCTGCATAAGAGATTAGTTCTTTTTCTTCACCACCCACATCTGAAGGGGTGGCAAAGAGTTCATCACTCTACGAGCTCCATACGAGAAGGGTGGCATAGAAGCCAGTCCATTTCGTTTCACATAAGAGGAGTTAGGATAAGCATATGAATAAGCAGAGAAATTCTTCGAGGACTTATGAACATGATGATTAGAAGAATAATGCTCATATTCATAGCCCTTAGCTCTTCCCTGCGAAACAGAGTTGTTAGCACGATGATACTCATGTGAGGACTTTGATCCTTTTGAGGAATTTGGTCCATATGAAGAATTTGCTCTGGGGTTCCTATTCTTCACAGGTGGTGTCCTGAGGACATTCACCTGAAGACTTTCAAGGCATCTTTTGGGAACCCAGATTCTTTTCATAGGGGAACCATTCCTGCAGTTAGTGCCAACATATCTAGCAAATACTTCACCATTCTGATTTTTGAACAATTTATAGTTGGAGTCAAATGACTCATCATCAGAACGAGGATATTCACATGCAAATCCAGATAAGTTAGATGGATCAACTGGAGGTCCCTTTGGAGCAACCCATGTAGTTTTGGGGTACTGCTCAGGCTTCCAATATGTACCATCAGCATTGAGTTTCCTCTCAAAGGCAATACCCTCTTTCCTAGGGTTCCTGTTGGGGATTTTCTTTTTAAGCACATCACAAAGAGTCTGATGCCCTTTGAGGCTTTTGTACATGCTTGTCCTGTACAATTCCTTCAGCCCTGCATCGTTAGTGATACTAGCAGTGTCCTTAGATGAGGAGTTAGTGATAGCAGAGGCATGTGAAGAGTTTGAAACATTAGCAGTATTTGAACATTCAGGTGAAGAATTAGCATATTCACGTTCAATGCATTTCAAACAAGGAGGAACAAATTCTTCCTGAGAAGCGCTGATTTGTTGAGCAAGTAATGAATCGCGCTCCTTCTGAAGATCTTCATAACTCACTCTTAGCTTCTCAAGATCTTGCTTTCTTTGAAGAAATTCATAAGAAAGCTTCTCATGATCAGATAAGAGAGTGTTATGATGACCTTGAAGGTTGTCAAACCTAGTCTGAAGTATCTGAAGATTTTCAGTCAAGGCTTTAGTGCGATCCATTTCTTCACCCAACATATCATCACTTTTGTCTAGCATGTTTTGAACCTTTTCAAAAGCCCTTTGTTGTTTTACAACAATCTTAGCAAGTTTAGAATAGCTGGGCTTGAGGTTTTCATCAGATTCATTCTCACTTGATTCAGAGGAGGTGTATTTGAGTACCTTGGCACCCTTTGCCATGAAGCAATAGGTGGGAGCGTAGTCATCATTGCCTTCATCATCCTTGTTGGTGAGGTCATTTTCTTCAGAGTTGAAGATAGACTTGCTGACGAATGCAGTAGCGAGGGCTAGGCTTGCCACACCGGATTCGGACTCCTCAGATCCCTCCTCTTCCTCATTTTCTTCAGATTCAGCCTCAGAGTCCATTTCCTTGCCAATGAATGCCCGAGCCTTTTTGGAGCTGCTCTTCTTGTGAGATGAAGACTCTGAGGATTTTGATGATGAAGATTTTGTGGATTTCTTCTTTTTCTTCGCATCATCAAAACTGTAATCCTTGTATTTCTTCTTCTTTGATTCCTTTTCCCGCTAAGGACAATCTTGAATGTAATGTCCAGGTTTCTTGCATTTGTGACAGAGCCTCCTCTTGTAGTCACTGGATGAGGAATCATTGCTCCTTGAGGGTCTTCCAAAGCGAGCACGTCTTGAGAACTTTTGGAACTTCTTCATGAGCAGCGCTAGCTCATGGCTTAGTTCTTCAGGATCACTAAGGCTGCTACCAGAGTCTTCATCTTCGGACTCAGATACTGCCTTGGCCTTCAGTGCACGTGATCTGCCATAGCTCGAACCATAAAGATCTCTTTTTTCAGCAAGTTGGAACTCATGAGTATTTAGCCTCTCGAGAATATCAGCGGGATCAAGTGACTTGTAATCAGCACATTCTTGTATCATCAATGCCAGAGTGTCAAATGAGGAATCAAGCGATCTCAGCAATTTCTTCACCACCTCATGGTCGGTGATGTCAGTGGCACCAAGTGCTTGAAGCTCATTTGAGATGTCAGTGAGGTGATCGAAGGTTTGTTGAACATTTTCATTGTCGAGTCTTTTGAAGCAGTTGAAGAGATTGCGAAGAACATCAACTCGAGAGTCACGATGTGTTGAGACTCCTTCAAGACTTTGGACAGTCTATCCCAGATAAGCTTAGCAGTTTCCAAAGCACTCACTCTTCCATACTATCCTTTGCTCAGATGGCCACATATGATATTCTTCGCTTTAGCATCGAGTTGCTTGAATCTCTTCACATCAGCAGCATTCAGAGAAGGTGTGACTGAGGGAACACCATTTTCCACAACATACCAGAGATCATTATCAATTGCCTCAAGATGCATTCACATCTTATTCTTCCAGTAGGTGTAGTCCGTCCCATCGAAGGTAGGACACCCAGCACAGACCTTGATCATACCTGCGGTCGACATAACTGAAACTCCAGGCGGTTAAACCAAAATCACACAGAACAAGGGAGTACCTTGCTCTGATACCAATTGAAAGTGTGTTATATCGACTAGAGGGGGGTGAATAGGCGATTTTTATGAATTCTTCACTAAGGAATTTGCAGGTGAGAAAATTCCTTAGCGAAGAACTGCTAGCAGCGAAATAAGTACTCAAAAGTAAACATAATAGAACACAAGCATAGTCACCATGATGAAATGAAGACAGGCACAGAGTACAGGAAGCGTAAGCACAGGATAACACAGGATGAAGACAAACAGACTAAAGAAATTGAACTGAGGAAATTGAGAAAATCTTCAGTCAAAGTCTTCAAGCACAGATATGAACGAGTACACAACACAGTTATGAGGAGATGAAAGAGTTGAGGAAATAGAACTAGCAAGCTTGGTGAAGACAATGATTTGGTAGACCAGTTCCAACGGTTGTCTCAGTTGTATGTCTGGTTAGGGTGGCTAGGTATTTAAACCTAAGGACACACAGTCCCGGACACCCAGTCCTGAACACGCAGCTCACGACACTCAGTCCTCACCGTATTCCCCTTGAGCTAAGGTCACACATACCTCGCCCAATCACTCGTGGTAAGTCTTCAGGTGACTTCCGAACCTTCACAAACTTGGTCACTCGACAATCCACAATTCCTCTTGGATGCTCTAGACCATGACGCCTAACCATCTGGAAGAAGCACAGTCTTCAAAGGTAACAAGCGTCGGATCCACGCAGGATCAATCTCTTCAGTGATGCTCAATCACTTGGGGTTTGTAGGTGTTTGGGTTTGGGTTTTTCCTCACTTGATGATTTTCGCTCAAAGTCCTCGGAGGATGGGTTGCTCTCAAATGACAAGTGTCAGTTTCTCTCGGAGCAGCCAACCAGCTAGTGGTTGTAGGGGGCGGCTATTTATAGCCTAGGGAGCAGCCCGACATGATAAGACATAAATGCCCTTCAATGATATGACCGTTAGGTGGATAGATATTTTGGGACAGCTGGCTCATAGCACAGCAACGGTCGGAATTTTGAGTAGCAAAATCCTCAGGGCTATCATGTTCCTCACTATGTAGGTAATCCGCACTGGCGAGTTCCTAACTCCTTAGTCAGAACAAATTCCTCAGAGACCAGAAGAACATTGTCTCTGTCACTGAAGAAAATGACTGGACTGTATGAGATTTCCAATGGCTTCACTCGAAGGGATTGGTAGGTGTAGGATTTTGAGTTGAGCATCACATGGAAATTTTTCCTTAGTATTTACTCGACCCCCTTTAACAGTACGGTGTTTCCTATGACTCAAGAAAGAGAAAATGAAACTACGAAAACAAAAGTCTTCACGCTTCATGTTCATCGAATGAATACCAAGTCTTCAAGGTCACACCAATTTCTTCACTTTCAAAGTCTTCAGAAAGTCTTCAGAAATCCAAAGTCTTCAGTCGAAGAACTTCATTTTTAGGGGTCAACTTTCTCTGTAAATATCAAACTCCTCATAGACTTATAGACATGTGTACACTCACAAACGCATTAGTCCCTTAACCTATAAGTCTTCAATACACCAAAATCACTAAGCGACACTAGATGCACTTACAGTTCTACATCACCGAACCCCGCGATGCCACCTGGGCCGTGGCTGCCGAATTCAACTCCGGCGCCCCCGTGCGGCTCACCTCCTGGGTTGAGAAGAGCCCAAACTGGTGTTCGTCAGACGAGCTGATTGCACTGCAAACGCGTATCCAAAGTATGATTGCTAGGGACATCAAGCTTGTCGACATAATCCAAGTGATGTTGGTGCGCCGAATCCTTCCCTGCCAGAGCCGAAGCCGTCCTCTATGGGATTTCAACCCAAAGAAACACCATACCCTGGTGAGGCTTTTCAAAACGACTCATGAAGATGCCTGGAAGTTGCTTTTCAAGGGCAACGAGATACCGCCGGCCACTGACTCGGACCGGGGTCACGACATAAATCACCTCCCCAACGAGGTATGTTGTTTTCAACACATTCCTTTACTTGCTTGTTTCAAGGATAATATCTAAGCTTTCATTACCATTGCTTTTTTAGTACTGGTTGGAGAAGGCGAAGCAGATCCGATGTCCGGCTCCCTTGCCCGAGGAGCCAGTCATCCCGCGCTTAGCGAAGATGCTGGAGCCGGTGCCTTATAAGGCACCAGAGAAGAAGGCCACAAGAAAGGCCAAGGGGGTCCGTAGCGGCCCCCGCCGCAAGGGTACTTCGGACGCGACTTCCTAAGACAAGGCCCATCCCCCCCCCCCCCCCCCGCCGCCGAAAACGACGCAGATGAGGAGGAGGAGGAGGAGGAGGAGGAGGAGAGCGACTCCCCCCCCCCCGATGGGAGAGGAAGAAGAGGGCGGCCTCCGCAACTCTGGAGGCGGAGGCACCCAAAAGGGGGAAGGGCTCCCTCGCGGATAATTACGCATGGGATGTCGAGGACAGTCCGGAGAGACGCCCCCACGCTAAGTCTCGGGCCGCATCGTAAGTACTAACACCTTATCCGCCCATGAAGTTTCCCCTCCTTATTGTGCTGAGACGATTGATTATGTTATTGTAGTCCAATCCACAACAGCCTTCCGCGATCCTCGTCAGGAGGCTCGCTGGATTCCAAGGCGATGGCCAGTGACTCCTCGCCAGCCGCACACTCCCCCAAGAACAGGGATGATGCGGAGGTGCTGTCCCGAAGGACTGTTCCCGACGGGGGAGAGGCTTAGGAGGAGCTCGAAGGCGTAACCCCCGTCACCAAACACCAAGGGGAATCAATCCCCTCGGAGACTGGCGGGGAGGGCCGTATACATTTCAGCCCTCAACCGGACTCAATTCCGGAGACCGAGGCGGCTCCGGAATCCAGCACGCACCCTCCTTCGAAAGAAGGGGGATGCCTGTTCCGCCGGTGGCCCCTGTCCAACCAGGGGCATCAGATAATCTATAATTTTTGATTGCTCCATGCTATATTATCTACTGTTTTGGATATTTATGGGCTTTATTATACACTTTTATATCATTTTTGGGACTAACCTATTAACCCAGAGCCCAATGCTAGTTTCTGTTTTTACCTTGTTTTAGGGTTTCAAAGAAAAGGGAAATCAAACGGAGTCCAAGTGACCTGAAACTTCACGGAACTCATTTTTGGAAGGAAAGAAGCCCAGCAGACTTGAAGTGCACGTAAGCGAAGCTTCGAGGGGGCCACGAGGTAGGGGGCGTGCCCACCCCCCTAGGGCGCGCCCTCCACCCTCGTGGGCCCCTCGTGGCCCCCCTGACGTACTTCTTCCGCATATATATCTCCATATACCCCAAAAACATCAGAGAGCACAATAGATCGGGAGTTTCGCCACCAGAAGCCTCCGTAGCCACCGAAAGCCAATCTAGACCCATTCCGGCACCCTGCCGGAGGGGGCAATCCCTCTCCGGTGGCCATCTTCATCATCTCGGTGCTCTCCATGACGAGGAGGGAGTAGTTCTCCCTTGGGGTTGAGGGTATGTGCCGGTAGCGATGTGTTTGATCTCTCTCTCTCTCTCTCTCATGTTCTTGAGATGATACGATCTTGATGTATCGCAAGCTTTGCTATTATATTTGGATCCTATGATGTTTTCTCCCCCCTCTACTCTCTTGTAATGGATTGAGTTTCCCCTTTGAAGTTATCTTATCGGATTGAGTCTTTAAAGATTTGAGAACACTTGATGTATGTCTTGCGGTGCGTATCTGTGGTGACAATGGGATACCACGTGATTCACTTGATGTATGTTTTGGTGATCAACTTGCGGGTTCCTCCCATGAACCTATGCATAGGGGTTGGCACACATTTTCGTCGTGATTCTCCGGTAGAAACTTTGGGGCACTCTTTGAGGTCCTATGTGTTGGTTGAATAGATGAATCTGAGATTGTGTGATGCATATCGTATAATCATACCCACGGATACTTGAGGTGACATTGGAGTATCTAGGTGACATTAGGGTTTTGGTTGATTTGTGTCTTAAGGTGTTATTCTAGTACGAACTCTAGGGCTGTTTGTGACACTTATAGCAATAGCCCAACGGATTGATTGGAAAGAATAACTTTGAGGTGGTTTCATACCCTACCATAATCTCTTCGTTCATTCTCCGCTATTAGTGACTTTGGAGTGACTCTTTGTTGCATGTTAAGGGATAGTTATGTGATCCAATTATGTTATTATTGTTGAGGGAACTTGCACTAGCGAAAGTATGAACCCTAGGCATTGTTTACTATCATTGCAATACTGTTTACGCTCACTTTTATCATTAGTTACCTTGCTGTTTTTATATTTTCAGATTACAAAAACTATTATCTACCATCCATATACCACTTGTATCACCATCTCTTTGCCGAACTAGTGCACCTATACAATTTACCATTGTATTGGGTGTGTTGGGGACACAAGAGACTCTTTGTTATTTGGTTGCAGGGTTGCTTGAGAGAGACCATCTTCATCCTACGCCTCCTGCGGATTGATAAACCTTAGGTCATCCACTTGAGGGAAATTTGCTACTGTCCTACAAACCTCTGCACTTGGAGGCCCAACAACGTCTACAAGAACAAGGTTGTGTAGTAGACATCAAGCTCTTTTCTATCGCTGTTGCCGGGGAGGTTAGCACTTGAAGGTATATCTTTAGATCTTGCAATCGAGTCTTTTAGTTTCTTGTTTTATCACTAGTTTAGTTCATAAAAGAAAACTATAAAAAATGGAATTGAGTTTGTCTCATACGCTTCACCTTTTTAATATTTTTCGTAAGTATGATGGAAAGGAAAATTATGCTCAAATACTAGAAGAAAATTACATAGAATGCTTGGCATAAAATATGTGAATGATGAGCATGATTGCAATGTTGTTAGTACGAATTCTTTGAATATCCATGGTACTAATGATGATTGCACTAGTTATGATGAAAATGTCTCCAATAAAAATGTCAATTTTTGTGGAGTGCATTGGGTTTGTAAGTACACACCAAATAGGGAAGATAGATATTGCAAGAGGCATAAGTACTTAGAAACTAAATTGTTGCAAGAAAGGCTAGATGATTGTGCTGAAAATTTAAATTTTCTTGGCCATACTTGTGAGCTTTGCAATGAACATGGTCATTTAACCATCCGATGCAAATTGTTTCATGATCTAATCATGTCCAAAAATTGTGATGATTTGATTTCTCTTGCACATCATAATGAACTTAGTTTGCTTATGGGTTATGAAGAAATGAAACGTATAACTAACTATCTTCCAGAATTTACCCGTTATAAACTTCTTGGCTTTGATCTAGAGGAAATTTATATGTATTGTGCGGTGAATTGCATTGAAATTCCTTATATTGCCAATTACATAAAGGAAACAAAACAAATAGAAGATGAAAAGAATACTAATGAAAGGGAAGAGACTTCCCAATATCCTCCTATTATTTCTTATGATGAATCAGGTAATGAGGAGGAGCCTCCTATTCAACCAATCTCATTAATAAGGGGCTCCAAAAAGAGGATTGAACCCACACATGATGTGGTCAAGACGAAGAAAAGAAAAAGGAAGAGAGGTAAAAAGATATCTCCCCCCCAAATAGTGCTGCTCCTATTACTATTGTGCCTCATGAAAATATAACTGTGGAAGATAATGATACTTCTTATGATCTTGAAAATCTTCTTGGCACTTGCTTGGAAGAATATGATAATTGCTATACTATTGGTGCTATCCATACTATTAATGATGATAGTGATTATGCTAATGATATGAAAAGGCCCAAGCTTGGGGATGCTATGTTTGATGAAGATGATATTTTTGAGAATATATTTGCTGCAATTAATGTTTATCCCAAGCTTGGGGATGCTACGTTTAATGAAGATGATATTTTTAGTCTCCCAAGTTTTGATATGCAAATTTATAATGATGATAGCATGCCTCCTACCTATGATGATTATTGTGGTGATACTTATGCTATAAAAAGTAGTGATTATATTTATAAAACTTGTCATGATTATGATTACCCTTTTTCTGAACATTACTCTTTTAATGTGGAAACAATTTATAGTATTCGAGTCTCTTATGATACTCCCACTATTCCGAATGAGAAGAATTTTGCTTATGTGGAGAGTAATAAAATTTATATGCTTGTAGATCATGAAAAGAATGCTTTATGTGATAGTTATATTGTTGAATTCATTCATGATGCTACTGAAAATTATTATGAGGGAGGAATATATGTTTGTAGGAATTGCAATAATATCAAGTTTCCTCTCTATGTGCTTAAAACTTTGAAGTTATGCTTGTTTTGCCTTCCTATGCTAGTTGATTATTGTTCCCATAAGTTGGTTGCTCACAAAATCCCTATGCATAGGAAGAGGGTTAGACTTAAATGTGCTTGTCATATGCTTCATGATGCTCTCTTTATGTTTCAATTCTTATGTCTTATGTGAGCATCATTGAAATCATCGTGCCTAGCTAGGGGCGTTAAACGATAGCGCTTGTTGGGAGGCAACCCAATTTTATTTTTGTTCCTTGATTTTTGCTCCTGTTTAGTAATAAATAATTCATATAGCCTCTGTTTAGATGTGGGTTTATGTGTTAATTAGTGTTTGTGCCAAGTAGAACCTTTGGGAAGACTTGGGTGAAGTCTTTATGATCATGCTGTAAAAAGCAGAAACTATAGCGCTCACGAGAAATGCTGCATTTTTTTACTGGAGAGTGATATTTAGTTAATTATTTTTTCAGATGATTAATAGACAAATTCCTAAGGTCCACCAATTTATTTTAGAAATTTTGGGGTTCCAGAAGTTTGCATTAGTTACAGATTACTACAGACTGTTCTGTTTTTGACAGATTCTGTTTTCTATGTGTTGTTTGCTTATTTTGATGAATCTATGGCTAGTAAAAGAGTTTATAAACCATAGAGAAGTTGGAACACAGTAGGTTTAACACCAATATAAATAAAGAATGAGTTCATTACAGTACCTAGGTGGTGATTTATTTTCTTATACTAACGGAGCTTACGAGTTTTCTGTTAAGTTTTATGTTGTGAAGTTTTCAAGTTTTGGGTAAAGATTCGATGGACTATGGAGTAAGGAGTGGCAAGAGCCTAATATTGGGGATGCCCAAGGCACCCCAAGGTAATATTCAAGGACAACCAAAAGCCTAAGCTTGGAGATGCCCCGGAAGGCATCCCCTCTTTCGTCTTCGTTCATCGGTAACTTTACTTGGAGCTATATTTTTATTTGCCACATGATATGTGTTTTGCTTGGAGCGTCATTTTATTTCATTTTGTTTTGCTTGCTGTTTGAATAAAATACCAAGATCTGAAATTCTTAAATGTTAGATAGCCTTCACATAGTTGCATAATTATTTGACTACTCATTGATTTTCACTTATATCTTTCGGAGTAGTTTGTCATTTGCTCTAGTGCTTCACTTATATCTTTTTAGAGCACGGTGGTGGTTTTATTTTGAAGAATTAGATGAACTCTCGTGCTTCACTTATATTATTTTGAGAGTATTTAGAACAGCATGGTAGTTTGCTTTGGTTATGAAACTAGTCCTAATATGATGGGCATCCAAGAGGGATATAATAAAAACTTTCATATAAAGTGCATTGAATACTATGAGAAGTTTGATACTTGATAATTGTTTTGATATATGGAGATGGTGATATTGGAGTCATGCTAGTTGAGTATTTGTGAATTTGAGAAATAGGTGTGTTGAAGTTTTTGATTCCCGTAGCATTCACGTATGGTGAACCGTTATGTGATGAAGTCGGAGCATGATTTATTTATTGATTGTCTTCCTTATGAGTGGCGGTCGGGGACGAGCGATGGTCTTTTCCTACCAATCTATCCCCCTAGTAGCATGCGCGTAGTACTTTGTTTCGATAACTAATAGATTTTTGCAATAAGTATGTGAGTTCTTTATGACTAATGTTGAGTCGATGGATTATACGCACTCTCACCCTTCCACCATTGCTAGCCTCTCTAGTACCGCGCAACTTTCGCCGGTACCATAAACCCACCATATACCTTCCTCAAAACAGCCACCATACCTACCTATTATGGCATTTCCATAGCCATTCCGAGATATATTGCCACGCAACTTTCCATCGTTCCGCTTATTATGACACGCTCCATCATTGTCATGCTGCTTTGCATGATCATGTAGTTGACATCGTATTTGTGGCAAAGCCACCGTTCATAATTTTTCATACATGTCACTCATGCATCATTGCACATCCCGGTACACCGTCGGAGGCATTCATATAGAGTCATATCTTGTTCTAAGTATCGAGTTGTAATTCTTGAGTTGTAAGTAAATAAAAGTGTGATGATCATCATTATTAGAGCATTGTCCCAGTGAGGAAAGGATGATGGAGACTATGATTCCCCCACAAGTCGGGAGGAGACTCCGGACGAAAAAAGAGAGGCCAAAGAAGCCCAAATAAAAAAAGAAGAGGCCATAAAAAAAGAGAGAAGGCCCAAATAAAAAATAAAAAAATAAAAAAAATGAGAGAAAAAGAGAGAAGGGACAATGCTACTATCCTTTTACCACACTTGTGCTTCAAAGTAGCACCATGATCTTCATGATAGAGAGTCTCCTATGTATTCACTTTCATATACTAGTGGGAATCTTTCATTATAGAACTTGGCTTGTGTATTCCAATGATGGGCTTCCTCAAATCGCCCTAGGTCTTCGTGAGCAAGCGAATTGGATGCACACCCACTAGTTTCTTTTGTTGAGCTTTCATATACTTATAGCTCTAGTGCATCCGTTGCATGGAAATCCCTACTCACTCACATTGATATCTATTCATGGGCATCTCCATAGCCCGTTGATACGCCTAGTTGATGTGAGACTATCTTCTCCTTTTTGTCTTCTCCACAACCACCATTCTATTCCACCTATAGTGCTATGTCCATGGCTCATGCTCATGTATTGCGTGAAGATTGAAAAAGTTTGAGAACATCAAAAGTATGAAACAATTGCTTGGCTTGTCATCGGGGTTGTGCATGATTTAAATATTTTGTGCGGTGAAGATGGAGCATAGCCAGACTATATGATTTTGTAGGGATAGCTTTCTTTGGCCATGTTATTTTAAGAAGACATGGTTGCTTAGTTAGTATGCTTGAAGTATTATCATTTTTATGTCGATGTGAACTTTTGTCTTGAATCTTTCGGATCTGAATATTCATACCACAATTAAGAAGAATTAGATTGAAATTATGCCAAGTAGCACTCCGCATCAAAAATTCTATTTTTATCATTTACCTACTCGAGGACGAGCAGGAATTAAGTTTGGGGATGCTGATACGTCTCCAACGTATCTATAATTTTTGATTGCTCCATGATGTATTATCTACTGTTTTGGATGTGTATGGGCTTTATTATACAGTTTTATATCATTTTTGGGACTAACCTATTAACCCAGAGCCCAGTGCTAGTTTCTGTTTTTACCTTGTTTTAGGGTTTCGAAGAAAAGGGAAATCAAACGGAGTCCAATTGACCTGAAACTTCACGGAACTCATTTTTGGAAGGAAAGAAGCCCAGAGGACTTGAAGTGCACGTAAGGGAAGCTTCGAGGGGGCCACGAGGTAGGGGACGCGCCCTCCACCCTCGTGGGCCCCTCGTGGCCCCCCTGACGTACTTCTTCTGCCTATATATCTCCATATACCCTAAAAACATCATAAAGCACAATAGATCGGGAGTTCCGCCGCCAGAAGCCTCCGTAGCCACTGAAAGCCAATCTAGACCCATTCCGGCACCCTGTCGGAGGGGGCAATCCCTCTCCGGTGGCCATCTTCATCATCCCGGTGCTCTCCATGACGAGGAGGGAATAGTTGTCCCTCGGGGCTGAGGGTATGTACCAGTAGCTATGTGTTTGATCTCTCTCTCTCTCGTGTTCTTGAGATGATATGATCTTGATGTATCGCAAGCTTTGCTATTATATTTGGATCCTATGATGTTTTCTCCCCCCTCTACTCTCTTGTAATGGATTGAGTTTCCCCTTTGAAGTTATCTTATCAGATTGAGTCTTTAAAGATTTGAGAACACTTGATGTATGTCTTGTCGTGCGTATCTGTGGTGACAATGGGATACCACGTGATTCACTTGATATATGTTTTGGTGATCAACTTGCGGGTTCCACCCATGAACCTATGCATAGGGGTTGGCACACGTTTTCGTCGTGATTCTCTGGTAGAAACTTTGGGGCACTCTTTGAGGTCCTATGTGTTGGTTGAATAGATGAATCTGAGATTGTGTGATGCATATCGTATAATCATACCCACGGATACTTGAGGTGACATTAGGGTTTGGATAGATATTTTGGGACAGCTGGCTCATAGCACAGCAATGGTCGGAATTTTGAGTAGCAAAATCCTCAGGGCTATCATGTTCCTCACTTTGTAGGTAATACGCACTGGCGAGTTCCTAACTCCTTAGTCAGAACAAATTCCTCAAAGACCAGAAGAACTTCGTCTTTGTCACTGAAGAAAATGACTGGACTGTATGAGATTTCCAATGGCTTCACTCGAAGGGATTGGTAGGTGTAGGATTTTGAGTTGAACATCACATGGAAATTTTTCCTTACTATTTCCTCGACCCCCTTTAACAGTACGGTGTTTCCTATGACTCAAGAAAGAGAAAATGAAACTACGAAAACAAAAGTCTTCATGCTTCATGTTCATCGAATGAATACCAAGTCTTCAAGGTCACACCAATTTCTTCACTTTCAAAGTCTTCAGAAAGTCTTCAGAAATCCAAAGTTTTCAGTTGAAGAACTTCATTTTTAGGGGTCGACTTTCTCTATAAATATCAAACTACTCATAGACTTATAGACCTGTGTACACTCACAAACGGATTAGTTCCTTAACCTATAAGTCTTCAATACGCCAAAATCACTAAGGGGCACTAGATGCACTTACAGTTCTACATCACCGAACCCCACGATGCCACCTAGGTCGTGGCTGCCGAATTCAGCTCCGGCGCCCCCGTGCGGCTCACCTCCTGGGTTGAGAAGAGCCCAAACTGGTGTTCGTCAGACGAGCTGATTGCACTACAAATGCGTATCCAAAGTATGATTGATAGGGACATCAAGCTTGTCGACATAATCCAAGTGATGTTGGTGCGCCGTATCCTTCCCTGCCAGAGCCGAAGCCGTCCTCTATGGGATTTCAACCCAAAGAAACACCATACCCTGGTGAGGCTTTTCAAAACGACTCATGAAGATGCCTGGAAGTTGCTTTTCAAGGGCAACGAGATACCGCCGGCCACTGACTCGGACTGGGGTCACGATATAAATCACCTCCCCAACGAGGTATGTTGTTTTCAACCCGTTCCTTTACTTGCTTGTTTCAAGGATGATATCTAAGCTTTCATTACCATTGCTTTTTCAGTACTGGTTGGAGAAGGCGAAACAGATCCGATGTCCGGCTCCCTTGCCCGAGGAGCCAGTCATCCCGCGCTTAGCAAAGATGCTGGAGCCGGCGCCTTATAAGGCACCAGAGAAGAAGGCCACAGGAAAGGCCAAGGGGGTCCGGAGCGGCCCCCGCCGCAAGGGTACTTCGGACGCGACTTCCGAAGACAAGGCCCATACCCCCCCCCCCCCCCCGCCGCCGCCAAAAATGACGCAGATGAGGAGGAGGAGGAGAGCTACTACCCCCCCCCCCCCCCGATGGGGGAGGAAGAAGAAGGCGGCCTCCGCAACTCTGGAGGCGGAGGCGCCCAAAAGGGGGAAGGGCTCCCTCGCGGATAACTCCGCATGGGACATCGACGACAGTCCGGAGAGACGCCCCCATGCTAAGTCTCGGGCCGCATCGTAAGTACTAACACCTTATCCGCCCATGAAATTTCCCCTCCTTATTGTGCTGAGACGATTGATTATGTTATTGTAGTCCGATCCACAAAAGCCTTCCGCGATCCTCGTCAGGAGGCTCGCTGGATTCCAAGGCGATGGCCAGTGACTCCTCGCCAGCCGCACACTCCCCCAAGAACAGGGATGATGCGGAGGTGCTGTCCCAAAGGACTGTTCCCGGCGGGGGAGAGGCTTAGGAGGAGCTCGAAGGCGTAACCCCTGTCACCAAACACCAAGGGGAATCAATCCCCTCGGAGACTGGCGGGGAGGGCCGTATACATTTCAGCCCTCAACCGGACTCAATTCCGGAGACCGAGGCGGCTCCGGAATCCAGCACGCACCCTCCTTCGAAAGAAGGGGGATGCCTGTTCCGCCGGTGGCCCCTGTCCAACCAGGGGCATCGGATAATCTGTTGAGAGCGCTGCGAGGCGCTTCCATTATGGATGAGCACCGTGTCCTTTGATATGTCTCCAACGTATCTATAATTTTTGATTGCTCCATGCTGTATTATCTACTGTTTTGGATGTTTATGGGCTTTATTATACACTTTTATATCATTTTTGGGACTAACCTATTAACCCAGAGCCCAGTGCTAGTTTCTGTTTTTACCTTGTTTTAGGGTTTCGAAGAAAAGGGAAATCAAACGGAGTCCAATTGACCTGAAACTTCACGGAACTCATTTTTGGAAGGAAAGAAGCCCAGGAGACTTGAAGTGCACGTAAGGGAAGCTTCGAGGGGGCCATAAGGTAGGGGGCGCATCCACCCCCGTGGGCCCCTCGTGGCCCCCCTAACGTACTTCTTCCGCCTATATATATCTTCATATACCCTAAAAACATCAGAGAGCACAATAGATCGGGAGTTCCGCCGCCAGAAGTCTCCGTAGCCATCGAAAGCCAATCTAGACCCGTTCCGGCACCCTGCCGGAGGGGGCAATCCCTCTCCGGTGGCCATCTTCATCATCCTGGTGCTCTCCATGACGAGGAGGGAGTAGTTCTCCCTCGGGGCTGAGGGTATGTACCAGTAGCTATGTGTTTGATCTCTCTCTCTCTCTCGTGTTCTTGAGATGATACGATCTTGATGTATCGCAAGCTTTGCTATTATATTTGGATCCTATGATGTTTTCTCCCCCCTCTACTCTCTTGTAATGGATTGAGTTTCCCCTTTGAAGTTATCTTATCAGATTGAGTCTTTAAAGATTTGAGAACACTTGATGTATGTCTTGCGGTGCGTATTTGTGGTGACAATGGGATACCACGTGATTCACTTGATGTATGTTTTGGTGATCAACTTGTGGGTTCCGCCCATGAACCTATGCATTGGGGTTGGCACACGTTTTCGTCGTGATTCTCTGGTAGAAACTTTGGGGCACTCTTTGAGGTCCTATGTGTTGGTTGAATAGATGAATCTGAGATTGTGTGATGCATATCGTATAATCATACCCACGGATACTTGAGGTGACATTGGAGTATCTAGGTGACATTAGGGTTTTGGTTGATTTGTGTCTTAAGGTGTTATTCTAGTACGAACTCTAGGGCTGTTTGTGACACTTATAGGAATAGCCCAACGGATTGATTGGAAAGAATAACTTTGAGGTGGTTTCGTACCCTACCATAATCTCTTCGTTCGTTCTCCGCTATTAGTGACTTTGGAGTGATTCTTTATTGTATGTTAAGGGATAGTTATGTGATCCAATTATGTTATTATTGTTGAGGGAACTTGCACTAGCGAAAGTATGAACCCTAGGCCTTGTTTACTATCATTGCAATACCGTTTACGCTCACTTTTATCATTAGTTACCTTGCTGTTTTTATATTTTTAGATTACAAAAACTATTATCTACCATCCATATACCACTTGTATCACCATCTCTTCGCCGAACTAGTGCACCTATACAATTTACCATTGTATTGGGTGTGTCGGGGACACAAGAGACTCTTTGTTATTTGGTTGCAGGGTTGCTTGAGACAGACCATCTTCATCCTACGCCTCCTACGGATTGATAAACCTTAGGTCATCCACTTGAGGGAAATTTGCTACTGTCCTACAAACCTCTGCACTTGGAGGCCCAACAACGTCTACAAGAACAAGGTTGTGTAGTAGACATCATCCTTATGGGCACAGTGATTGAAAAGGTTTAGTCTGCCAAGAGCGGACTAACCGAGGCCAGCGGCAACCTGCTGACAGGTTTTGAGGTAGGTGACGCCAAAAGGAGAGAATCCCAATGTAGACAGCAGCCCCTGAGACACTGTCCGATGTTCGAAAATAAAAAACTAGACATAGGATCAATCTCCTATGACAGGAAACTAACTACATTTTTCTTAAATACAGGCGTCGTTGCTGGCCGCGGCCTCGCATACTGCCGAAGTCTTCGGACTGAAGCAGAAACTGGCAGAGGCCGAGGGAGAGCTGAGCCAAGTGAAGAGGCAGCTCCAGGAGAAACGAGGTAAGCGATAACCTGTTATATATACGAAAAGAAGAAAATGATATGCGATGACCAAAATGCCATGATTTGTATAGAAGCGACGACCGAGGTCGAGGCCCTGAGAAAGGCCCTGGTCGAAGCCGAGGGGAAGGTTGTCCAACAGCAAGCTGCCCGTAAGAAGCTCAAGGCCCGGGTCGGCGAGGTCCAGCAGGAGCTACAGGACATGGTGAAGAAGTGTGAAGCTTTGGAGCGCGAGGCGTTGGCTCGAGAGGCCAAACTTACCAAGGCTCGTCGGAGCGCAGAGGCCGCATGGAATGAGGCCTGGGACGCTCTCTAGGAGATCCAGGAGGCGAAGAAGATCGCAGCGGGTAAGGCGTTTAACATGCAAAGCAAGTAGGCGGAGAGGAAGTACCTTTTACTAACCCGGATTTGGAGTTGTCCAGGGGCTTTTGTGGATCTGCCACACAGTGTATCCGATGCTGTGGAGTTCTTCCGAGCCAGGGAAGGGAATTCTCCAGAGAAGCTGTTCTGGTCGTAGTATGCTGTGCCAGAACATCCGCTGGCCTTTGCCGATCAACTGAAACAGTTGGTCGAGCTGCACAGGATGGCCGAACTAGCCATGAAGGATTTAATAATCCGACTATGGCCAGCCGAAGCTATACCTAGCAGTTATTTTGGCCTCGTGAGGCGGGTGGTGGAGGCTTTTCCGCGGCTAGACATCATCAAGCGATCAGTCTGCATCGAGGGTGCCCGCATGGCCTTCGCTCGTTGCAAGATGTGGTGGGCGAAGATGGACGCCGTCGAGGTGGCCCGGGGGCCATTGGAGGGCAAGGAGCACCGCACACCCGAGCGATATTTTGTGGATGTCCTGGAGGGAACTCGACTTGTAGCAACGCAGTGCGGGAAGGACGTTATTCTCGAATGAATACATTCATATTTTTCCTTGTATGATGAAAACAAATCCGCTTTGTAATATAATTTGTGTTATGTTTTAATTGTATCCTCCTGTGTGGCCGTGTTGTATGAAATCTGAGGGTTGGACAGTCGTCGGCTTCTGCCCTCACGTAGGTAGTACGGAGGTGTTCGGGATGGTATCTAAACAATCTTGATCCAATTATATGGTCCTTGAAGGAGTTTTTTAGCGCAACGAACCAGGCAACCAGGTTATACGGCTTGAACGCCCTCACTTAGCCATAGAAGTTTTATAATAAAACATAGGCGCAACCCCTGGTATACGAACCAGAGTGCTGTCAGCGTCTGATCGGGAAGTACCGATCCTTCGCGTAATGCGGGAAAATCTCCAACGATTTGAGACCTCCGAACAGCTGACCCGCTCTCGCCACATCATGACAGTCAGTTTTCGGCTTTCTCTACTGAGGTGCTCATCCGGTTTAGACCAGGGCACAAGCGCAGTAGTTCTCCCTTTACTACCCTAGCCAATGTAGTGAAACATAGGGTAGCAAGCACAGGAGCCGGGCAACCCAACTATTGACCAAAGACATGATTCGGAACCAATGCATATAATGTTAAATTCGGGGTGCCGAACTATAGTTATAAGAAGTGCTCGGACTTTTGTTGCCGTAATGTGGGGTGCTATAAAGCCCCTGGCAAATATCAAAACGTACCAAACTGTACAGGTGCTACCTGATGGGGTTATCCACAGGGAAACTGAAAAAAAAGAAAAGAGAAAGAGAAAACAGAAAAGATGTAAAGGTAAAAAACTGGGGTCCTACAACTCCAGCTACAAACTGTTTTCATTGTAATGTAATTAGTACGTCAAGGCGCATTGATACAAGTAGTGCAATAAGCAACAGGCTATTTAACATGCCGAAACCAGGGGAGAGTTGCACGTGGGTCCTGAAAGACATGTAGAGTTATCGTTAATGGAATCACCTAAAAAGTCCCCGTATGTCTGCGCTTCTCGCCATCTTGGTGTATTTATCCTTCAAGAGGACCGATAACCAGACCATCCGATGGGGCCTGTAGGATTAAAACCTGAAAGAAAACAAGCAAAAGTGAAAGTATGTGTGTATCCGATGTCGGTTGAGCCGTGCCGCGGATCACAAGCTAGCTATGCCTCTGTCGATGCCCATGGAATTTTGAGTGCGTAGTTATGTACGCGCGGGACGCATGCCACCGCTTGATCGGGACTGAGACAGAGGCCGGATTGCTAGTCGAGCTCCTGACGAGCCGAGCTCTCCTGCTGTAGAGTAGTTCGGACCCTCTTAAGGGTGTCTGAGGGCTCGGCAGCCGAATAAAGGTTCTGCTTGAGAAGGCCGCTTTGTACTTCTGCTGCTAGGACAGCTGTGTGCTCTTCTGTACGGAGAGAGCATTCCGTATTGCCATTGACTGTTATGACGCTGCATGGGCCGGGCATCTTAAGCTTGATATAAGCATAGTGTGGCACTGCGTTGAATCGAGCAAACGCAGTTCGTCTGAGCAGTGCATGGTAGCCGCTGCGGAATGGGACGATATCAAAGACTAACTCCTCGCTTCGGAAGTTGTCCGGAGATCCGAAGACAACCTCTAGTGTGATTGAGCCCGTACAATGGGCCTCTACGCCTGGAATGACTCCTTTAAAGGTGGTCTTTGTAGGATTGATCCTTGATGGGTTAATGCCCATTTTTTGCACTGTATCCTGATAGAGCAGATTGAGGCTGCTACCACCGTCCATAAGGACACAGGTCAGGTGGAACCCATCAATTATTGGGTCTAAGACCAGTGCGGCTGAGCCTCCGTGACGGATACTGGTCGGGTGATCCCAGCGATCAAAAGTGATCGGGCATGACGACCATGGATTGAATTTTGGGGCGACTGGCTCTATCGCATAGACATCCCCGAGCGCACACTTGCGCTCCCTCTTGGGGATGTGGGTAGCATATATCATGTTCACCATTTTGACCTGAAGGGGAAACTTCTTCTGTCCCCCTGTGTTTGGTTGTCGTGGCTCTTCGTCATCGTCCTCGCTTTGTGATCCCTTTTCCCTGTTCTCGGCGTTTAATTTGGTCGGCCTGTTTGAAAACCCAGCACTCTCTATTTGTATAATTAGGAGGCTTGTCGGTGGTGCCATGGATCTGGCATGGACGATCAAGTATGCGGTCCAAGCTGGATGGGCCCGAATTGTTCTTTTGGAACGGCTTCTTGCGCTGACCGGACTTAGAGCCACTAAATCCGGTGTTGACCGCCATATCCTCGGTGTTGTCACTATTGTTTCGGCGCTTGTATCTATTGCGTCGAGACTTGTCTTTGTTGCTTTTAACTTCAGGGGTGCCGGCATCGCTCGCATTGTTTTTGCTACGGGCCAACCAACTGTTCTCGCCCACACAAAAGCGGGTCATGAGTGCCATGAGGGCCACCATGGATTTTGGCTTTTCTTGGCCGTGGTGGCGAGCGAGCCATTCATCGCGGATGTTATGCTTGAAAGCTTCTAGGGCTTCGGTGTCCGGACAGTCGACAATTTGGTTCTTTTTAGTTAAGAACCTTGTCCAGAATTTCCTGGCGGACTCTCCGGGTTGTTGAACTATATGGTTTAAGTCATCAGCGTCCGGAGGTCGAACGTATGTACCTTGAAAGTTATCAAGGAAAGCCTCTTCCAAGTCCTCCCAGCTGCCAATGGAATTTTCAGGCAGACTGTTTAGCCAATGCCGAGCTGGCCCTTTGAGTTTTAGAGGGAGGTATTTTATGGCGTGGAGGTCATCTCCGCGGGCCATATGGATGTGGAGAATGAAGTCCTCGATCCACACCGCGGGGTCCGTGGTTCCATCATATGATTCTATGTTCACGGGCTTGAATCCTTCTAGGAATTCGTGATCCAGGACCTCATCAGTGAAGCAATGAGGATGTGCGGGGCCTCTATATCAGGCCGTATCATGGTGCGACTCTGCTAGAGTCTGTATGCGGTGTTCAGCCCGCGCATGACTGGGTTTGTCACGCCCGAATAGGTGGCCGTTGCCGCGTGTCGAGGCGCATCCTCGCGATCCGTAGATTGATCTGGTATGTCCTGCTTTATTGTTCAGGTTCTGCCGGAGGTCATATGTATGGTTGTGGGCTAATTTACCTCTACCTGAGTGATGAGGCAGGGCGGGCTGGTGTTTGGCATGAGTTGTCATTTTGTCCCGACCACGTGGTGGTCGGTCGGCCGTATTGTGCGATGGTGGTATGTACTCCGGCGCCTCCTCGTCGAACTGAGGTAGCAATTTGCGCTTTGGGTAGCTTTTGGTTGGGCGCTTGAGGTCGTATTCTTCGGCTGCTAGGACATCAGTCCATTTATCATTGAGCAGATCTTGGTCAGCTTGAAGCTGCTGCTGCTTCTTTTTCAGGCTCCTTGCCGTAGCTATTAGCTGGCGCTTGAAGCGCTCCTGCTCAAGAGGTTCCTCGGGCACGATGAAATCTTCGGTGCCGAGGCTCGCCTCATCTTCGGAGAGCGGAAGGTAATTATCGTCCTCTGAATCTTCATGCATGGCCTGTTTAACAGGGCTAACCTGCTCATCTTCCCGTTCATCTTGTTCGTTTGCTTTATCGACGGGATCTTCGTTGTCTTCGGCACCTTCCGGAGTGTCATCTTCTCCTGTGTCGGTGTTGCTGTCTTTACTGCGGCGTGGCTTAGAGCGGCGCCGCTGACACCGGCGCTTTGACTGTGTTTCGAAAGGTTTATCCTCAACGGGGTCTTCCTTATCGTCGCTGATGTGCTCCTTAGGTGCATCCACCATGTATACGTCATATGAGGAAGTGGTCGTCCAGCGTTTGGTGAACGGCGGGTTCTGGGCCTCCTCTTCTCCGGCATCGTCATACATACCATCGATGTCCTTGGAGTCGTAATCAAGTTTGTCAGTCAAATCCTCGATCGTGGCTATAAAGTGGGTGGTGGGTGGGACGTAAAATTCTCCATCGTCAGCCCCTAGTTCGAGCCGGATATAGTTTGGCTATGAGTCCTCCGCCAAGGACAGGTTTTGTAATGAGTTCAGCACATCGCCCAAAGGCGAGTGCTGGAAGATGTCTGCGGACCTGAATTTGAAGATCGATAAACGATCAAGCTCGGCGTCCGCGGGCTCGCGCGGTTCGGAACCTGCGGCCGGAGACGAGTCCGGCGTTCCGGTGGCATAGGCATCGTGTGAGACCTGGTCCATGTACGGCTCCAACGCCGTGGAATCTGCGGCCTCCGAGGTGGGGTTAATCCTTCCATCTTTGGATGGCGTGTCCTGCTCCGGCTCTAGGGCCAAAGCGGTTATAGGAGAGATCTCCTGGATGTGGCCCGATGACAGATTTAGGTCATGATCATCGGGGTGACCGGGAGCGGCCACCGCGGTGTCGAATCAGGAGAGGATCAAGTCTCCACGGATGCCCGTGACGTAGTTCAAGCTCCCGAATCTGACCTGATGGCCAGGGGCGTAGCTTTCGATCTGCTCCAGATGGCCAAACGAGTTGCCCCACAGTGCGAAGCCGCCGAACACGAAGATCTGCCTGGGGAGGAAAGTTTCTCTGCAGACAGCGTCATTATTGACGATTGAAGGGGCCATCAAACCTTTCAGCGACATCACAGAGGAACTCTCAATGAAAGCACCAATGTCGGTGTCAAAACTGACGGATCTCGGGTAGGGGGTCCCGAACTGTGCGTCTAGGGTTGATGGGAACAGGAGACAGGGGACACGATGTTTACCCAGGTTCGGGCCCTCTCTATGGAGGTAATACCCCACTTCCTGCTTGATTGATATTGATGAATATGAGTACAAGAGTTGATCTACCACGAGATCGTAATGGCTAAACCCTAGAAGTCTAGCCTGTATGACTGCGGTATTGAGTATATCCTTTCCAGACTACACCCTCCGGTTTATATAGACACCGGGGGGTCTAGGGTTACATAGAGTCGGTTACATAAGACGGAATCTTCATAGTTGTTCGCCAAGCTTGCCTTCCACGCCAAGGAGAGTCTTATCTGGACACGGGTACAGTCTTCAGTCTTCATATCTTCACAGCCCATCAATCCGGCCCATAGATAACAGGCCGGACGCCCGAAGACCCCTTAGTCCAGGACTCCCTCAGTCATCATGATCCCATTCATCAAATGACAACACATGTCCATGGCTACGAAACTTAACCATCTTTGATTAACGAGCTAGTCAAGTAGAGGCACACTAGGGACACTTTGTTTGTCTATGTATTCACACATGTACTAAGTTTCCGGTTAATACAATTATAGCATGAATAATAAACATTTATCATGATATAAGGAAGTATAAATAACAATTTTATTATTGCCTCTAGGGCATATTTCCTTTAGTCTCCCACTTGCACTAGAGTCAATAATCTAGATTGCACAGTGATGATTCTAACACCCATGGAGTCTTGATGCTGATCATGTTTTGCTTGTGAGAGAGGCTTAGTCAACGGGTCTACAACATTCAGATCCGTATGTATCTTGCAAATCTCTATGTCTCCCTCATTGACTTGATCGCGGATGGAATTGAAGCGTCTCTTGATGTGCTTGGTTCTCTTGTGAAATCTGGATTCCTTTGCCAAGGCAATTGCACTAGTATTGTCACAAAAGATCTTCATTGGACCCGATGCACTAGGTATTACACCTAGATCGGATATGAACTCCTTCATCCAGACTCCTTCATTTGTTGCTTCCGAAGCAGCTATGTATTCTGCTTCACACGTAGATCCCACCACGACGCTCTGCTTAGAACTGCACCAACTGACAGCTCCACCATTCAATAAAAATACGTATCCGGTTTGTGACTTAGAGTCATCCGGATCAGTGTCAAAGCTTGCATTGACGTAACCATTTACGGCGAGCTCTTTGTCACCTCCATAAACGAGAAACATATCCTTAGTCCTTTTCAGGTATTTCAGGATGCTTTTGACCGTTGTCCAGTGATCCACTCCTGGATTACTTTGGTACCTCCCTGCTAAACTAATAGCAAGGCACACATCACGTCTGGTACACAACATTGCATACATGATAGAACCTATGGCTGAGGCATAGGGAATGACTTTCATTTTCTCTCTATCTTCTGCAGTGGTCGCATTGAGTCTGACTCAACTTCACACCTTGTAACACATGCAAGAACCCTTTCTTTGCTTGATCCATTTTGAATTTCTTCAAAACTTTATCAAGGTATGTGCTTTGTGAAAGTCCAATTAAGCGTCTTGATCTATCTCTATAGATCTTGATGCCCAATATATAAGCAGCTTTGCCGAGGTCTTTCATTGAAAAATTCTTATTCAAGTATCCTTTTATGCATTTCAGAAATTCGGTATCATTTCCGATCAACAATATGTCATCCACATATAATATCAGAAATGCTACGGAGCTCCCACTCACTTTCTTGTAAATACATGCTTCTCCAAAAGTCTGTATAAAACCATATGCTTTGATCTCACTATCAAAGCGTATATTCCAACTCCGAGATGCTTGCACCAGTCCATAAATGGATTGTTGGAGCTTGCACACTTTGTTAGCACCTTTTGGATCGACAAAACCTTCCAGTTGCATCATATACAACCTTCTTTAAGATATCCATTAAGGAATGCAGTTTTGACATCCATTTGCCAAATTTCATAATCATAAAATGCGGCAATTGCTAACATGATTCGGACAGACTTAAGCATCGCTACGGTGAGAAGGTCTCATCATAGTCAACTCATCGAACTTGTCGAAAACCTTTCGCAACAAGTCGAGCTTTGTAGACAGTACATTTATTCTCTATGGCTTGCCGATCATCGGGCAAGTCAACCAAAGTCCATACTTTGTTCTCATACATGGATCCCATCTCAGATTTCATGGCCTCAAGCCATTTTGCGGAATCTGGGCTCATCAACGCTTCCTCATAGTTCGCAGGTTCATCATGGTCAAGTAACATGACCTCCAGAACAGGATTACCGTACCACTCTGGTGAAGATCTTGCTCTGGTTGACCTACGAGGTTTGGTAGTAACTTGATCAGAAGTTTCATGATCATTATCATTAGCTTCCTCACTAATTGGTGTAGGAATCACTGGATCTGATTTCTGTGATGGACTACTTTCCAATAAGGGAGAAGGTACAATTACCTCATCAAGTTCTACTTTCCTCCCACTCACTTCTTTCGAGAGAAACTCCTTCTCTAGAAAGGATCCATTCTTAGCAACAAATATCTTGCCTTCGGATCTGTGATAGAAGTTGTACGCAACAGTCTCTTTTGGGTATCCTATGAAGACACATTTCTCCGATTTGGGTTCGAGCTTATCAGGTTGAAGCCTTTTCACATAAGCATCGCAGCGCCAAACTTTGAGAAACGACAACTTGGGTTTCTTGCCAAACGACAGTACATATGATGTCGTCTCAACGGATTTCAATGGTGCCCTATTTAACGTGAATGCAGCCGTCTCTAAAGCATAACTCCAAAACGATAGCGGTAAATCAGTAAGAGACATCATAGATCTCACCATATCTAATAAAGTGTGGTTATGACGTTCGGACACACCATTATGTTGTGGTGTTCCAGGTGGCGTGAGTTGTGAAACTATTCTGCATTATTTCAAACGAAGACCAAACTCATAACTCAAATATTCACCTCCACGATCAGATCATAGAAACTTAATTTTCTTGTTACGATGATTTCCTACTTCACTCTGAAATTCTTTGAACTTTTCAAATGTTTCAGACTTATGTTTCATCAAGTAGATATACCCATATCTTCCCAAATCATCTGTGAAGGTCAGAAAATAACGATACCCGCCACGAGCATCAACACTCATCGAACCGCATACATCAGTATGTATTATTTTCAAAAAGTTTGTTGCTCGTTCCATTGTTCCGGAGAAGGGAGTCTTAGTAATCTTGCCCGTGAGACATGGCCCGCAAGCATCAAGTGATTCGTAATCAAGTGATTCCAAAAGCCCATCAGCATGGAGTTTCTTCATGCGCTTTACACCAATATGACCTAAACGGCAGTGCCACTAATAAGTTGCACTATCAATATTAAACCTATATCTTTTGGCTTCAATACTATCAATATGTGTATCACTAGTATCGAGATTCAATAAAAATAGGCCACTCATCAAGGGTGCACGACCATAAAAGATAATACTCATATAAATAGAGCAACCATTATTCTCTGATTTAAATGAATAACCGTCTCGCATCAAACAAGATCCAGATATGATGTTCATGCTTAACGCTGGCACCAAATAACAATTATTCAGGTCTAATACTAATCCCGAAGGTAGATGTAAAGGTAGCGTGCTGACGGCGATCACATCGACTTTGGAACCATTTCCCACGCGCATCGTCACCTCATCCTTAGCCAATCTTCGCTTAATCCGTAGACCCTGTTTCAAGTTGCAAATATGAGCAACGGAACTAGTATCAAATACCCAGGCGCTACTGCGAGCATTAGTAAGGTACACACCAATAACATGTATATCAAATATACCTTTCACTTAGCCTCCCTCTTATCCGCCAAATACTTGGGGCAGTTCCGCTTCCAGTGACCAGTCCCTTTGCAGTAGAAGCACTCAGTCTCAGGCCTAGGTCCAGACTTGGGCTTTTTCACTTGAGCAGCAACTTGCTTGCCGTTCTTATTGAAGTTCCCTTTCTTTCCTTTGCCCTTTTTCTTAAAACTAGTGGTCTTAGTAACCATCAACACTTGATGCTTTTTCTTGATTTCTACCTCCACAACCTTTAGCATTGCGAAGAGCTCGGGAATTGCCTTATCCACCCCTTGCATATTATAGTTCATCACGAAGCTTTTGTAGCTTGGTGGCAGTGATTAAAGAACTCTATCAATGACACTATCATCGGGAAGATTAAATCCCAGGTGAGTCAAGTGGTTGTGGTACCCAGACATTCTGAGTATATGTTCACTGACAGAACTATTCTCCTCCATCTTGCAGCTATAGAACTTATTGGAGACTTCATATCTCTCAATTCGGGCATTTGCTTGAAATATTAACTTCAACTCCTGGAACATCTCATATGCTCCATGACGTTCAAAACGTCGTTGAAGTCCCGATTCTAAGCCGTAAAACATGGCACACTGAATTATCGAGTAGTCATCAGCTTTGCTCTGCCAGACGTTCATAACATCTAGTGTTGCTCCTGCAGCGGGCTTTGCACCTAGCGGTGCTTCCAGGGCGTAATTCTTCTGTGCAGCAACGAGGATAAACCTCAAGTTACGGACCCATTCCGTGTAGTTGCTACCATCATCTTTCAACTTAGCTTTCTCTAGGAACACATTAAAATTCAATGGAACAATAGCACGGGCCATTTATGTACATCAACATAGACATGCAAAATACTATCAGGTACTAAGTTCATGATAAATTAAAGTTCAATTAATCATATTACTTAAGAACTCCCACTTAGATAGACATCCCTCTAATCATCTAAGTGATCATGTGATCTATATCAACTAAACCATGTTCGATCATCACGTGAGATGGAGTAGTTTTCAATGGTGAACATCACTATGTTGATCATATCTACTATATGATTCATGCTCGACCTTTCGGTCTCAGTGTTCCAAGGCCATATCTGCATATGCTAGGCTCGTCAAGTTTAACCCGGGTATTCTACATGTGCAAAACTGGCTTGCACCCGTTGTATGTGAACGTAGAGCTTATCACACCCGATCATCACGTGGTGTCTCGGCACGCCGAACTATAGCAACGGTGCATACTCAAGAAGGACACTTTTACCTTAAAATTTAGTGAGAGATCATCTTATAATGCTACCGTCGTACTAAGCAAAATAAGATGCATAAAGGATAAACATCGCATGCAATCAATATAAGTGATATGATATGTCCATCATCATCTTGTGCCTTTGATCTCCATCTCCAAAGCACCGTCATGCATGATCACCATCGTCACCGGCTTGACACCTTGATCTTCATTGAAGCATCGTTGTCGTCTCGCCAACTATTGCTACTACGACTATCGCTACCGCTTAGTGATAAAGTAAAGCAACTACATGGCGATTGCATTTCATACAATAAAGCGACAACCATATGGCTCCTGCCAGTTGCCGATAACTGTTACAAACATGATCATCTCATACAACAATTTATATGTCATCATGTCTTTGACCATATCACATCACAGCAAGCCCTGCAAAAACAAGTTAGACGTCCTCTACTTTGTTGTTGCAAGTTTTACATGGCTGCTACGGGCTTCTAGTAAGAACTGTTCTTACGTACGCATCAAAACCACAACGATTTTTCATCAAGTGTGCTATTTTAACCTTCAACAAGGACCAGGCGTAGTCACACTCGATTCAACTAAAGCTGGAGAAATAGACACCCACTAGCTACTTGTGTGCGAAGCACGGCGGTAGAACCAGTCTCATGAACGCGGTCATGTAATGTCGGTCTGAGCCGCTTCATCCAACAATACCGCCGAAACAAAGTATGGCATGCTGGTAAGCAGTATGACTATTATTGTCCACAACTCTTTGTCTCCTACTCGTGCATATAACATCTACGCATAGACCTGGCTCTGATACCACTGTTGGGGAACGCAGTATTTCAAAAAAAATCCTATGATCACGCAAGATCTATCTAGGAGATGCATAGCAACGAGAGGGGAGAGTGTGTCTACGTACCCTTGTAGACTGAAAGCGGGAGCGTTTAGTAACGCGGTTGGTGTAGTCGAACGTCTTCGCGATCCAACCGATCAAGTACCGAACGCACGACACCTCCGCGATCTGCACACGTTCAGCTCGGTGACGTCCCTCGTACTCTTGATCCAGCTGAGGAGGAGCGTGAGTTTCTTCAGCACGATGGCGTGTTGACGGTGATGATGAAATTACCAATGCAGGGCTTCGTCTAAGCACTACGACAATATGACCGAGGTGAAAAACTGTGGAGGGGGGCACCGCACATGGCTAAAGATCAACTTGTGTGTCTATGGGGTGCCCTCCTCCCCTGTATATAAAGGAGGGGAGGAGGAGGCCGGCCGGCCACAAGGGGCGCGGCCAAGGGGGGGATTCCTACTCCTAGTAGGAGTAGGTTTCCCCTTTTCCTAGTCCAAGTAGGAGAAGAAGAAATGAGAGGGAGAGGGAGAGGGAAAGAGGGGCCGCGCCCCCTTCCCCTAGTCCTATTCGGACTCCCCTTAGGGGGCGCCACCTCTTGGCTGCGGCCCTCTCTCCCCTAAGGCCCACTAAGGCCCATAACTTCCCGGGGGGGGGGGTCGGCAACCCTCCGGCACTCCGGTTTTATCCGAAACTATTCGGAACACTTACGATGTCCGAATAACATGGTCCAATATATCAATCTTTATGTCTCAACCATTTCGAGACTCCTCGTCATGTCCGTGATCATATCTAGGACTCCAAACAACCTTCGGTACATCAAAACATATAGCTCATAATACAAATCGTCATCGAACGTTAAGCGTGTGGACCCTATAGGTTCGAGAACTATGTAGACATGACCGAGACACATCTCCGGTCAATAACCAATAGCGGAATCTGGATGCTCATATTGGCTCCTACATATTCTACGAAGATCTTTATCGGTCAAACCGCATAACAACCTACGTTGTTCCCTTTGTCATTGGTATGTTACTTGCCCGAGATTCGATCGTCGGTATCATCATACCTAGTTCAATCTCGTCACCGGCAAGTCTCTTTACTCGTTCTGTAGTGCATCACCCCGCAACTAACTCATTGGTTACATTGCTTGCAAGGCTTATAGTGATGTGCATTACCGAGAGGGCCCAGAGATACCTCTCCGACAATCGAAGTGAAAAATCCTAATCTCGATCTATGCCAACTCAACAAACACCATCGGAGACACCTGTAGAGCATCTTTATAATCACCCAGTTACGTTGTGACGTTTGATAGCACACTAAGTGTTCCTCTGATATTCGGGAGTTGCATAATCTCATAGTCATAGGATCATGTATAAGTCATGAAGAAAGCAATAGCAATAAACTAAACGATCATAGTGCTAAGCTAACGGATGGGTCTAGTCCATCACATCATTCTCTAATGATGTGATCCCGTTCATCAAATGACAACACATGTCCATGGCTAGGAAACTTAACCATCTTTGATTAACGAGCTAGTCAAGTAGAGGCACACTAGGGCCACTCTGTTTGTATATGTATTCACACATGTACTAAGTTTCCGTTTAATACAATTCTAGCATGAATAATAAACATTTACCATGATATAAGGAAATATAAATAACAATTTTATTATTGCCTCTAGGGCATATTTCCTTCACTTTTTACCCAAATCAGTGGATTGTTTTCTAGAATCCATGAACTTAATTCAAAATTGACGAGCTTTTTTTCAAAATTGATGAACTTTTTCAAGTTGATGAACTTTTTTCAAATTGAATGATTTTTTTCAAAACCGATGGATTTTTTTTCTAATTCGATGAACTTATTTTCAAAATTGTTGATCTTTTTTTTAAAAAAATTGTGAACTTTTCTTTAGAAATGAGGAACTTATTATAATTCATGATTTTTTAAATAATTTGAAAAACTAAATGATACAGTACACATGCAATAGATAGTGCCACCACATGTTCTTATATCATTGGGCTTTTATCAATCGATACAATCGAGTAGCCCTAGTGGTTTCTTTAGTCACCACATATATTTCATAAAAAACAAATTACAAAGAGAATACGCAAATGTCACCACAAGAGACATACATAGATGTCTTGCAGTTTTGCATCAAAGACTTCACAAGAAATAAAACTAGAATTTCACTCCGACATAATCTTGTGCCATACCGAAACGTTATCCACCTTCGTCTTCCGCAGTCACCGAGGCAACACTGAAGAAAAAGGAGAGTTACCATCATACCCAGATCTATAGGAGCACATTTATATATAAGGATACTTTTCGAGCCGATGAATCGGACCGTCGCAAGCGACAAAAGCAAAACTTTGTAGCATATCGACCGGGGTTCTCCTCCATGTCCGCTAGATCCCAGCGCCATCAACTTCATCCGCGTGGTCGAACAAGAGGAACGTTACTGCTTGCAGCCATCCACGCATCACACTTCAAAGACACCAAACACAACCGCACCAGATGTGTTTGGACTAAAAAAAATCCAGTATATTACCAGTGAAATGCAATTTTACATCCCCTCCGTACCTTTGGCACCCTACTGCCGCTGTAAAGAAAAGAAAGAAAAAACTGCATTCCCAGATCCGCCCCACCAACCCCGGCGCCCCTTGCCGCCGACGCCCCCCACCCCCCTCCGGCCCCAGCCCCCGCCCCCCGCCTGTGCGCGCCTGCCACCTCGAAGCCAAGGAGCTCAGTCCCCCGTAATCCCGTCCTCTCCGGCTCCGCTCAACAGTCCGGAGCGTGGTCCGGTCGCCATTGCTTACTGAACAGTCCAAACTGGCGTGGTCCGGGCCGGCGCTACTCCTTTCGCTGGTAAGGAAGCCCTACCTTTCCTTTCCTCGGATAATCGTACGTTTCCCCGTCAATTCTGCCCTGAACAATCAAATCCAGCCGGACCCGTTCCTCCAGGATCCACCCCGAGTTCCCTGACCGGGACAAGCATCAGGGTCAGCTTGCTGAATTTGGTCCCTGTCTTCTTGCACCCCAGTGTAACTTCTGCAAAAAACACAGCCATGTCTGCTCCCCATGCCTTGACCCCAATTAGTTGTGTGTGTGTGTGTAAAGGCAGTGGAGATCGGGGGATAGAGTAGGGTGGTGGAAGCTGCAGATCTGACCACATGCTGGTAACAGCGCATCATCTTTTGTTTATGCATCTAGACTCCAGTGGCCAAAGCAGAGAGGTTGGTGGTGTGTCATGGACTCATGTGGAGGCCTTTTTCGCTTGCTTGATTAATGGGAGTCCGGTGGGCTCATGGATGGCATGCATCGGAGCACTTTGCCGTAAGATGCAACAAACACCTGCTAGTCTGTCTGTCATGATTTCTCACCAACCTTGCCACGTTTTTTTTCCTCCAAGGGGGGGAGTGGGGTGGGGGGAGGGGTAGATCCAGCATGGTGTGGGCAGTGTGGAGAGGGGTATATAAGGAGCTGCGGCCTTCTCTCTGCACACAACTTGTAGGCACGCAGCTTCTCCTCTGTTTCTTCTCTGCGGCAGTGTGCTTGTCGAGATCTCCCTCGGCTCTTGAGATCTGGTGAGCGTCTCCCTGATCCATGCATCAATTTTTACATAGTTTGTAGTCTGGTATCTCGTCCATCATGTGAGTAGTGTGGCTTCATGCTGTAGTTGGCCTTTCTCATGTTTTCTGAAGATACTTGCAACTTCAGATCTTAGAGTTTGCTTAGGATCCATTGACTTTGCTGATCTAGTCCTGGTTTGATTTGGTAACCTGAATCACATTCATTGATGTCATGAATTTATTCTACTTTCCCGTTTTTAGTTTAGAATTACGTTTCATTTTACTGATTGTTCCTATGGCCGGTGAATCGGATGATTGTTGTGATATTCTTCAGTCTGCCATTCTCCTTACACACATTCTGTCATACGCATTACCCCGTAGTCTGCAACAAAAGGCACATAGTTTATTTTCTTTTTGCCACCTCAAGTTAGCTGATGCTATGAAGTTGCCAATATCTGACTGTTTACTGAATTTATTGGGGCGTCTTTGTTAGAATCTGGCTTTGTATGTGTCTGTCGTGTCAACCCTTTTCCACACCAGGATCTGAATCTTAATCACTTCTGTTGACTCAGAAATGTCTTAACTATGTCTGATCTAACCAATAAAATAGAAAACTATGTCTGATCTAAGTAATAGTTTTCACTTCTTGTTTTACAGTCCCCTAAAGATCCACTCTCTGTGATCCCAGGTTAAGCGGACAAGATGGTGAAGATCTGCTGCATCGGAGCTGGCTATGTCGGCGGCCCAACAATGGCTGTCATTGCCGTCAAGTGCCCAGCAATTGAGGTTGTTGTTGTTGACATCTCCAAGCCTCGCATTGACGCTTGGAACAGCGACAAACTCCCGATCTACGAGCCTGGCCTTGACGAGGTTGTCAAGGCGTGCAGAGGCAGGAACCTCTTCTTCAGCACCGACGTCGAGAAGCACGTTGCTGAGGCCGACATCATCTTTGTCTCAGTGAACACCCCCACCAAGACCCGTGGTCTGGGAGCCGGCAAGGCTGCCGACCTCACCTACTGGGAGAGCGCTGCCCGTATGATCGCCGACGTGTCCAAGTCTGACAAGATCGTCGTTGAGAAGTCCACTGTCCCTGTCAAGACTGCAGAGGCCATTGAGAAGATCTTGACCCACAACAGCAAGGGCATCAACTACCAGATCCTCTCCAACCCGGAGTTCCTGGCCGAGGGCACGGCTATCGAGGACCTGTTCAAGCCTGACAGAGTGCTTATCGGTGGCCGGGAGACCCCCGAGGGCAGGAAGGCCGTTCAGGCTCTCAAGGAGGTGTACGCCCACTGGGTTCCTGAGGAGAACATCATCACCACCAACCTGTGGTCTGCTGAGCTCTCCAAGCTCGCTGCCAACGCGTTCTTGGCCCAGAGGATCTCATCCGTGAATGCCATGTCCGCGCTCTGCGAGGCCACCGGCGCCAACGTGTCCGAGGTGTCTTACGCCATCGGTAAGGATTCCAGGATCGGCCCCAAGTTCCTGAACGCCAGCGTTGGGTTTGGCGGGTCCTGTTTCCAGAAGGACATCTTGAACCTGGTGTACATCTGCGAGTGCAACGGCCTCCCCGAGGTGGCCAACTACTGGAAGCAGGTGATCAAGATCAATGACTACCAGAAGAGCAGGTTCGTCAACCGTGTCGTGTCCTCCATGTTCAACACCGTCTCCGGCAAGAAGGTCGCCATCCTCGGGTTCGCCTTCAAGAAGGACACTGGTGACACCAGGGAGACCCCGGCGATCGACGTGTGCAAGGGCCTGCTGGGTGACAAGGCCCATGTCAGCATCTATGATCCCGAGGTCACCGAGGACCAGATCCAGCGGGACCTCGCCATGAACAAGTTCGACTGGGACCACCCCATGCACCTGCAGCCGACGAGCCCATCGGCTATAAAGCAGGTGAGCGTGGTGTGGGACGCGTACGAGGCCACCAAGGGAGCCCACGCCGTGTGCATCCTGACCGAGTGGAACCAGTTCAAGGAGCTGGACTACCAGAAGATCTTCGACAACATGCAGAAGCCGGCCTTTGTCTTCGACGGGCGCAACGTGGTCGACGCCGAGAAGCTCAGGGAGATCGGCTTCATCGTCTACTCCATCGGCAAGCCGCTCGATGGGTGGCTCAAGGACATGCCCGCAATCGCCTAATTCCTCTCCACAGGAGCTTCAGGAATTCGACAAACTTTTGCGGAGGCGCGGCATTTTCTGTCAGGCATAAAATTGGGTTGTGTTGGTATCTTTGCTTTCAGTTGTTCATTCTTGCACTGCCGTCTGTAGATCATACATGTTCCTCAATCCTTGTGCTGTTTTGAGGATTGTAAAAGAATGTTTTCTTTGTATCCAATGAGCTTATAGCAATTTGATTATTCCCAACTTTTTTCCTCTCCTAAAATCATGACAGCATCAATGTATTTTTCGTTGAGAGCAGACTTCAGTGCTTTAACTCATCATTTTTTTCTTTTCTTGGGACAGCTAATCTAAATCACCTTGAGCTGTTTGACATCTTTATTTAAGGTTGTTTCTTTGTATTCTACTACGAGCTACTCCCTCTGTCTCTCTGAAACCAGAGCTTATAACTTTTGTCTGAAGTCAAACAAACGGTGCATAATTTCATCATGTATATAGAAAAGATAATCAACACCCACACCACTAAATATATATATATAATATGGAAATATACATTATTGTGCATCTACTGATAATAATTTGGCACCGTAGTTCTTGACAATTTTTTACAAACTTGGCACCGTTTGACTTCAAATAAAATTCATAGGCATTCTTTTCAAAGACAGGGGAGGAGCATGTAGCTACTTGATTCTTCAAAAGTTTCTGCAAGATCGTCACAGAACTGATATATATCTTCCCAAATAGCAGCAGGGGAGCCATTGATCTTTATCTCATCGTGGTCATTTGTACTACAGCTGATGGATGGCAGCAGCGAAGAATTACACGTTTTACGTCAGAAAAGGGCCAGTCAGTTAGACCAGTGGCGGCAGGAAGACGTGCACGGTGCATTCTCGCATGACATCCACAGAAAAAAGGCCGATAAAAGAAGAAACATCGACAGAAAATGGAGTGGTTCCTGCTCGCGCGTGTGTCGAGACGTCTGCCTCTCGAACTGCGCCTTCCCGGCACCGGGATCTCTCTCTACTTCAACTTGGCTGTTGGCCTGTTGTCGATCGAGCCTGCTGTCAGGAATATCCAGGCGAGCGAGCCCACTGCCCACGTCTCCCTCTCCTGCTCTCTCTGGTTTCGTTTCAGAGCCTCAGGGAGACACGAGGCCAGGAAAACAGAGATCTTTTTCCTGCGGCGGTGAGGAGCTCGCGCTTGTCAGTTTCCGACGGGGAAGCGTGGAGAGTTTTCCGGGCGAGTGTGGATCTCTCGCCTGCGCCACAAGCGGAGACGTGCGGTGGGGGCGGGCGTGGTGGCCGCCGGTGGAGCTGCCAACAAGTCTCCGGGCCGGCGTCCTTGTCCGTGTAGTGTAGACCCCGGAGAGGTGGACGGCAGCCCACGACCCCGTTAGACGTGTGCCGGACATGTATGACTATTTGTGTGGAGTATTTCTGTGCTGGAGAGTGGGTGCAGTGTTTAGTTGTTTATAACAGGTTACGTCAATGTGGTACGAGATAAATGTGCCTATTTTGGGGAGTTTGTTTGGTTGAGAGGAATCTGATTTTTGTGGTGTTTATAAGGATGGTTTCAGGGACGGAGCCAGAATTTTGGCACGGGGGAAGAGCAAAACGAACGATTACCGTGGAACAAATATAGTGTACCAAGATAACAAGCGAAAGTGTTCTTCTGATCCGAGCTCACATGCATCCGGATGAACAGTAAAATTAGGAGAAAAAATAATAAAAACATTCAATAAAATCTATTTTTTTGTCAACAAACATCGACGAGTGTTTTCACATGTGTACAAAAATTCATGACTGAATTACATCCGTGGACGTCTAGGCAAAACAAAATAAAGGCGATGCTCCAATTTTTTTTCCGAAAACAATCTTCTGGAGTGAAACCACGGCAAAAGAAAGCTATCATTTTGCATTTTCAGATATAGCTCTATTTTTACCAAAGATTTGGATCTAGATGAAGGCGCCATGCCCCTGGGCCCTGGGCATAGCTGCGGAGGACAAGGCCCAACGATAATAGGGCGCTCCAGGCCCACAACTCGATGTCCGCTGACAATACAGAGTGCATCATCACCTTGGGTGGCAAGACGAAGACTCCTCTCTAGATTAGACTATAGATCGCCGGGATACAACATATACTAGTTTATTAGGCCAGCTCCTCGGCTGACTTGGAACTTGTAATCCTATCCAATCCATCTATATAAGGCTCGACAAGGACCACCCCCACCGATAGACACCTGATTCTAGGAGACATATGAGGCTTTGCCCCCAAGACAATTTTGTGATCGACCCCTTATAAACACGAAACCCTAGTTCTCATACGAAGCAAGATAATTAGTGAGACAAGTTGGAAGTACGGTATTACCTCGATCCGAGGGTCCGAACCTGGTTAATTTTCCTTGTTTGCATCATCCAGATCTCTAACGCGTCAGCTATCCTCAGATCGGTGTTGTCACCAGGTAGGGGTTGCATGTGTCGAAACCATGATAGATGGCTTCTGATCTTCAACGCCGACAAACTCAACGCTTTGCAACTCCGCGAACGCGACTTTCTACCAGACGACGGAGTTTCCTTAGAGTCTTCATCAACTTCTACTTTGATTTTGCTCAGAGATCATCGAAATTTCATCCAAGGAGCTCGAGGGCTCGACCTCTAGGTCGCCCTCCAGTGGCCATGTGCAGAACAACATGAATGACTAAATTGTTCACATTGCTCTCGCCTCTTTGAGAATCATTCCGCTAATCCTTTTGAAGGGGCTGTGAGAAATTTTTTCTGTTACGACCTTGTGATTTCATTGCGATCTGACGGCGGGATCTCTGGCTAGGTTCGAAAAGGGAAGGCACTGTCAGATATAGGCGGGAATCTGCGCGAGCTCGAAAGAAGAAGGAGAAAGGCAGACCACGACAGGTTTTCGACGGTCGCATAGATCAGACCGTGTGGAATTGGCGTGGCTGCAATACCACAAAATTTCAGCTCAATCATACAGTTCAAACTCTGCCAAACACCAGAAAAGTGTTTCAATTCGCAAATACATTTTTCTTGCGCAGTATCTTCATGCGTTGTGGACTACCGGTTAGCGAAGACTTGGAGTCCTTTTGCTCGGTTTCACAAATATGATTCATGCTTGTGGCCAACCAAACTTTACACAACAACGCATCTTTAGGGGTTGAGTATGCGTGTCCTCTTGCCTTCAACTTATTTTTGTGAGTGTTCGATGATTGCCCAATATCGAAAGGGGAATTAGTATCACCCATCTTATAAGTTGGAGTTTCTTGACCGTCATTTATCAGATCCACCATGAATAAGCTCTACATATACATCACAATGCAACTACCATCCTAAGTTTGATCCGATAAATGCACAACAAGAAAGGGCTTGCATATTTTGTTTTAGACTTTCCTTAGACGGTTAGTGGACATGTCTGGCGCCGGAGATTCTCAACTTTGTCCGCGATTGTTCGAGTGTGGTGAATCGTCCGCTTCCGGCGTGAAGCCGTTCGGGATGCCGACCATTGCGAAACTGGAACGACGTCGAGCTCGGTTGTCATTCGCGATGTCTCATGAGGCGTGCTATCGGGTGCATCGCTCCCTGCGGGCGACGGTCTCCGCCTTGTTCATGATGGTAAGGATCCCTACAAACTCCACCGAGCCATCCTCCACGGTGTTGGCGAACGACGGAGCCGGCGTCGACAGCTAGGACGGAGGAGGAGGTCGGCGGCGCAGAGGCGGAGCAAGAGCGAAGGTGGCGCCGACACAAACACGGGAAATAGAGGACAAACGCAGGAGAGAGCAGTTGATTTGGTGGATTTTGTGAATTTGAAGGGATTTAGGGTGGATCCAGCCTGTTGGATCCAGCTTGAAAACGTCTCGACGACCCTAAATTTGCCCTCCAAATATGAGTTGGGTATGAGAAATGCAAAACATACCGAATCAATGAACTGGATTCAAAAAGTTCGGTTGGCTAGCTTTTATTTATTCTAGCGGTGTGCGGAATGTTCACCGAAATATGATCCGAAGTAAGGGGTCCGATAGAAGATGATCTAAACGAAGACGGAGAGAATAAACCAGCCCATCAGTGTTCAAGTCTTAGATTTGACACTGGTGCTCATATTTTTCTGAATTTATTTTAGGTTTTTCGGTGATGTTCGTTTAGTGCAAGAAAAAGTTACCGTCGACTACGAGCCGTTTGTGATGACTTCGTCAATCTCATGATGTTGTACCGGCTCAATATCTCGAGGGTTATTATAGAGGTAGGATGTGCGTGGGATGAGTGTATGTGCGATATGTGATCATCATAATATGTTAAAAAGATTGTACCCCTTAGAGCATCTATAGCAGGGCGCCCCAAACGCTCCTCAAACGTCCGGGCGAACGGCCTAGTCACCTACCGGTCACGGAAATGCGACCCAGACGGACCTCGAACGCCGAGGCTAACCGACACCCCTCATATCCGGTCCAAATATGAGGCTGATATAGGGGCGTCCGGACACATCTGCCACGTCGGTCTGGGCTGTCGCTGGCCCACCCAACCCTACATATATTCCTCCTCATCCGCTCGCTGGACCAAACCCTAGCCACTTCACCCACTCCCCTCCGCCACCCAAACTCCCGTCCGATGATCTCCGGCCTTCTCTGGCATGGCGGGTTAGCGGATCTGACTTCGACCATTCTGGGCCATCGACTGGGGTGTCGTCCCATGTGGGTTGTTGGAGGCCATGGCCATCCGCATTGCACCCCGCCACTCCTGGGAGGACAGTGCCCGGCCGATGGCAGGATCTGTCCGACGCGACTCCATATCGTCGGCGCATCAGGCGCTCGGATTTTCCGGGGCTGGATCATCGCGGTCCTGGGAGCCTTCAAATTTCTCGTTCCCCATCATCGGTCCGGTGGAGTATGAGTCCCACCTGGACCGGTGTGCCCGTCGTGGGAAGGAAAGGGCAGTGGAGGCCCGCCTCGCTGCCGACATGGCGGCGACGGAGGCGGCTGATGCTGCTGCGCGGGTGGTTGCAAAGGAGGAAGTCATCCGTGCCTGCATTGTAAAAAAGGCGGCAGCGGAGAAACACGCGCTTCCTCGACCGAGAGCAGAATCGGGCGGTCCGTGTCATGGCCGGACTGCCACCCAAGGAGGAGAAGGAGGACAACGACCGGGCAGACAGCTCTGGCGACGAGCGGATCCGGCTCGATCCCTACCGCGTCTTCGACATGTACTTTCGCAAGAAGGATGGCAATGGCGCTGGAAAGGTTAGGTGCAGCTGTGGATGATCTTTTCCATCATAGCCAAACATGCCAAAATTTGGGAGTCCGATGACATGTTGTGATGCAGTAGCCGGACGATATGTATAATGCATTGTTTACGTAGTGAGTTTGTATGAATTTGAGGTACTAATTGAGATGTTCGGTTGTGAGCAGAAAAATTCAAGTCTTGACCGGTCAGCGTCTCTTACCGTGCACCCGAAAAAAAAGTGTCTCTTACCGTGCGCCCAAATGCGCCCATCATCTGTAGTTTTCAATCTCACCTAAACAAATCAGTAATTTTCAATTCTCCCCTAAAAAAACCTATAATTTTCAACCATCCTCTTACGTCCGGCTCACGCTTCAAAACCTTCCTTCTAGACCCCTCAAGCCCCCTGCCTCACACGTCAAAACACGAGAAAAATATTGAAGGCCCAAAAAAGGCGAAATAAAATAGAGGCAAGGACCATAAAAAAATTGCATTTTTTCTGTTAAACTAGCACGAGAGAGAGGAACACGCCTGCGGCGCTGCCGTCTCGTCCCGGCCGCGTGCTCTGACCGACCACCCCCACCCCCACCCCCGGCGTATATATACGGACTCCCAGTCTCCAGAACCTCTCATCCCATCCTCGCCGCCGAACCGAATCAATCAGCCCCCCGTCTCACGTCTCCAACCACCGCCGGGCAGATCCCCAATCCCGCCGTCCCAACCCCCCGAACCCGAGCGAATTCGTTCGTGCCTGTTGAGCGATGGAGGCCGCAGCAGCAGCAGCCGTGGCTCTCAGGTCGCCCGCCGCCGCGCCCTCGCGCCGGGCCGCCGCCGCCAGTTCGCTCCCCTTCGAGCGGAGCCGCAGCTTCGCCCTCGGCTCCATCAAGGTAAGGACAGATGAGCTTTGAGTTCTCACCTGTTGTTGGTGCTCCCTCCGTGATGGCGTCGTAGTATAATCTTGGGCTTATCCTTTTACGGTGTTCTTATCCATTTCTTGGTTTCCGTAAAATCCCAGCTGCCTGCCATAGTTTAACGCAAAGATTGTTCATTATTGCTTTGATTATTCTGCAATTTCGCTGCATCAAATGGCCTATCGCCTAAAATAAACCAGATCTATATGTGTTCTACTGCAAAAAATAAAAATAAAAATTACCACTTCCCCCAGTTCTATGCGTTCTCAGTTGGGCGCTTGGAGGTTCAAGTAGTCTGAGCATAGAAATGGTTTGGTAATGGTGACTTGATGGCTGACGCGCTTCCTTGTCTGGACGCTATCCTCAGGGCCTCGGGCGGCGGCAGCTCACTTCCAGGAGGCTACGCAGCGTGGTCAGGGCATCCTCCTCGTCCCCGTCGGAGTCTCTGCCATCTTCTTCGCCGATCGCCCCGCTGCAAATGGAGTCGCCGGTAGGGCAGTTCCTCTCGCAGATTTTGGTCACGCACCCGCACCTGCTCCCGGCCGCCGCCGAGCAGCAGCTCGAGCAGCTCCAGACCGTCCAAGACTCTGCAGAAAAGAAGGACGCGCAGGCACCGCCGGCAGCCGGCGATATCGTGCTGTACAGGTAAATGATGTTTGGAATGGTGACTTGTTATTTCCGATGCATCCGGCTGTAAGAAGTTTGGATTTTTGGTAAATAATCTTAAGAAGGGGGCAAGCCAATTGTAGAACCATCATCAAGCTAGCTTGACCAGCTGGCATGCTTGCCTCCAAGCACAGATAAATCTTTTTTGTGTGCCGTTGCCGACATGGGTAAAAAATTCACAAGTTTACATAACAGATAGAGCTGTCACGAAATGTTTAACCTTTGATTGAAGTGCCGGCTGCGTTTTCTGTAGGGAGAAAAAAAGTCAATTTTCTTCTAGTCTGTATGTCTGATTGATTAGGATAGAGCAGTCACGTTCATTTTAGAATTGTTTCGTCGGTCAGAATTTCCTATATAAAAAAGGATATACAACTCATGGTTTGAATTGTAGGAAATACAAGTCCAATTTGTAAAACTGCTCACCGGAAGTTCAATATCTGGTTAATTCCAAAAAGTCCCTGTCAGTTAATGAAATCTTGCTAATTTTTAACTCTATTGTTTTATAGGCGAATTGCCGAGGTTAAGGAGAAGGAAAGGAAAAGGACCATGGAGGAGATACTGTACGCTCTGGTTGTTCAGAAGTTTGTTGAAGCTGGCGTCTCTTTGGTCCCAGCTCTCTCTCACTCCATCGATACCTCTTCTGGTAGAGTTGATCAGTGGGCAGAGCATGTGGAAGGGAAGCTTGAGCGTTTGCACTCACATGAAGCATATGAAATGATCCAGAACCACTTGAATCTCATATTGGGGCAGCGGCAAGCCGATGGCACTGTCGCGGCCATAAGTAAGCTCCGAGTTGGCCAGGTCTATGCCGCATCAGTAATGTATGGCTACTTCCTCAAGAGAGTTGACAAGAGGTTTCAGCTGGAGAAGTCGATGAAGAGCCTCCCTTGGGGATCAGAAGACGATGCGCTCAATCAAGTTATGACGACCGACTCACGGCCCTCGGATCAGACTTACAGTTCCCATCCAGAGGTGGAGTCGTGGACTTCCCCAGACCTCAGTGCAGGAGGTCTTGGCCAGTCTGTCAAGCCTTCCCGTCTTCGATCGTACGTCATGTCATTTGATTCAGACACGTTGCAAACTTACGCGACAATTCGGTCGAAGGTGGCGTTTGGCATCATCGAGAAGCACACGGAGGCGCTATTCGGGAAGCCGGAGATCGTGATCACCCCGGAAGGAACAGTCGATTCTTCCAAGGATGAGTATGTCAGGATAAGCTTCTCCGGGTTGAGAAGGCTCATCTTAGAGGCTGTCACTTTCGGATCCTTCCTCTGGGACGTCGAGAGCTATGTGGACTCCAGGTACCATTTTGTCACCAACTAATTGGATCAAGATAGGGTAGATTCATGGCATGTATGATATTTGGTCTGAAGTTCATCGGCTTCACTGAAGACTATTGTACAATTACCCCGTGCTGCATGCCCAGGAATGTATGATTCTGGCATCAGGTCATTGTAAAGAGGAAGTGTCATTAGCATTTTATCTAGCTACTAAGCTTTGTTAGTATTTGCTCTTGTTGGGTTGTTCCTCCTCACGATATTGAATTTGGGGAGTCCTAGCTGAACCTATTCAAGATATTGTATGTTTTGAGATATGTTGTCTTGTTGCTCGTCTTGGATGATAACTGTGAACGATACCGTTTGATGGTCAACGCCAGTGTGTGTGTGATGAGCATCAGCAATAATGCAACTTGTCTAACTGGCTTAATGCTGCTTAAATGGGTCATCGGCAAACAGCAATAATGTAACTTGTCTAACTGGCTTAATGCTGCTTAAATGGCTGGCTCTGATGGACAATAATTCAACTCAATTATATGTGGACTAGTAGCTGGCAAAATGCCGATTAAGAAGAGAAATTTTGTAGGAAATGAGACATACGATAGGATTATCATAGGAAGAGAAATTTTGTAGGAAATGAGATGGCATGTATCTCAAATCTTATGAGTAGGAATAGGAAAGGAGATGTCATTTGGTTAACACCAAAAGAATTTTTTCATTGAGTCTAGGCTTATTTTTATTTTCCTATGAAATGTGAAGGATAGAAACCAATTCTATATAAGAATAGGAATCTATTCCTATGAACCAAAGGGCTCTAAAGAAAAAAATCCTATAAAAATCATATCTTCTAAAATTCTTATGAAATTCTTTCAAACCAAAGGAGGTCTGTTTGGCTCTACAAGGGTAATTACTTTTTTTTAATGGTCATGGGGGAGTAGTTGCCTACAAGGCTTCACAACCTCTACAAGATAAGAGGGACTTGGCAAATCCGCTCCCTGTATGTCCACGGACAGTGCACGCTGGTCCCTCATATTTTGTGTCGGGTATCATCCACATATCTCAAATCCGAACTCGCAAATTCATACAATCGACATACACGTCAATATTGCATGTAAATAACAAATGATGGTATCAAAGATAAATATCACACGTAGATAACAAATGTTGGTACCGAAAAGAAATAGTGTTTTCATAAAATTTATTTTAAGTGCACAACTCAAACATCAGCTCTTTGGTTTCCATTATGGGTCCACATATGCTCCATAAGATCACTGAGTAACTGCACATGCATGTGATGATCTCCAAGATTCTGATGCATCTGCAGAAAGTTCATAAGCCGAGTTGCATCTTGATCTTCCGGGATTGAACTTGTTCTCCGGGCGCTTCAAAATCATTGGTTTGGGAAACACCATCACCTTCATCCTCGACAATCATATTCTGCAAAGTAACACAATATGTCATGAGCTGACACAAAGTTTCTAATTCCCACAACATTGCAGCCCGACGAACAATTCCCCAACGAGTTTGAAGCACTCCGAATGCCCTCTCCACATCCTTCCTAACTGCATCCTGCATTGTTACGAGGTGGCTTTGTTTGTTGCCCTGTGGTTTGGATATGGTCTTCACAAACGCGGTCCACCGAGGATAGTTACCATCGGCAAGATAGTATCTCATGTTATAGTCACGATTGTTGCCAGTGTAGTTGCACGGCGGTGATTCCCCATTGCAAAGCCTTCTAAGCACCGGAGATCGTTGAAGCACGTTGATGTCATTGTGAGAACCCGGCATTCTAAACAAAGCATGCCAAATTCATAAGTCATGTGATGCCATGGCTTCTAGTATGATGTTGGCCTCTTTGGTGTGACATTCATACATTCCCCGCAAACCTTTGAGACATTTCTTCCATTGCCAATGCATGCAATTAATTGATCAGAGCATTCCTGGAAACCCTCTAGCCTCTTCAATAGCTAACAACTTCTCTGTGTCCTACGGATTTGGTTCTCTCAGATACTCTACTCCAAACACCTGCACCAAGGTGCGGGAAAACTTGGCAGCCTTCAGGCATGTGCTCTCCCCCATCCTGACCATCTCACCAATGACATTTGCAGCAGTACCAAGTGCAAGTATCCTCAGAGTAGCTGTGCACTTCTGCTTAGCAGAGAAAGAAAGTTGGCCGTAGGAATCCCTTGTGAGCTTGAAGTAGTCATCGTGTGCCTCCACTCCCTCCACAATGCGCAAAAACAATGGTTTTCGCATGCGAAGACGGCGACGAAACCATGGATCATCCGAGAAAGTTGGGTTCGGAGCAAAGTAGTCCTTCTGTAGTAGCCGTGCTCTAGACACCCTATCCCGATTGACCACTCTTCTCCCTTTGATTGAGCCCTTGAAATTGAGAATATGCTCCACTTGCTGGTCCATTTTCCTCTTGCATGCTCATGGGCATGATCATATCCACTTCTTTGTCAGAATCCAAGGAATCGAAGAACTCATCTTGAATCACTTGATCAAGCTCCGTCGGTCCATACGCCTTGTGCGACGAAGCATTGGAATTCATCATTTTCCCCAAAAAATCACAAAAAACTAGGTCGGACAATGTGTCGAACACATAGTGCAAGGGGGAGCTCGGGAGTTGCCGGACGTACCGCGGTGGCGTCCGGGCAGGCAACGACGTCCCTAGCGGCGAGGACAGGAGACAAGAGTGTTGTGCCGTTGCTCCCAGTGCAGAGGCTTGGAACGACTATAGAGCGTGTGCAGCGATGGAGCTACGAGACAAACGTCGTGGAGGAGAAAGAAGAGAGGAGAGAGCAAATGGATCTGGTAGGTCGAGGGGGTGGATTTGGTGCAATTTGCTATGGGGTAGGGATGTCGGGTTGGACGTGGCGGACGCGTCCGGGCGCCCCCATATCAGCCCCATACTTGGGCTGGATATGAGTGGTGCCGGTCAGCCAGGGCATCTGATTGCGTCCGTCTGGGTCGACATTTCATGACTGGTCAGTGACCGTGTCGTACGCCCGGACGTTTGAGGTGGGTTTGGGGCGTTCGGCTGTAGATACTCCAAGATAGGTTAACCAGAGTTCATAAGGGCTACAAGAGGGAAGAAAAAAATAAGGTCACTCCAAGAACCCTGAAAGATCAAATGAGAAAACCCATCTTATCATGTAGAGATAATATATGTTAACCAGAGTTCACGAGGTCAGTCTGAGAACCCTCAGAGATCAAATGAGAAAACCCATCACGACCAAATCACAGTGAACACAAGTGAGTCAGCAGGACATGACAACGCAAGAGAGAACCCAACTCGAGGCATCGCCGGAGTAATCGAACGACATTGGTCAGCCAAGGCCCAACCCGCGACACCATAATCGAAAGGCAATGTGCATCTGAGACCACACTTAACGCCAACACCACCTATGTCGTGGGTGAATGGTCATGCGAGACCGAGACGATGCCTGTGTGCAACCAGTGGGCGTCGAAGGGTATCACAATGCATACACACACCATAGAGCACTCTCACATGGAGCACCATCACTGCACGTGGTAAGAGCATTTTCAACAGATGATAAAAAAATAGCTGTTTAGGGCACTCGAGCAAAAGCGTTTCTCCAACAGACGATGTATATGTATATGGTGATATAATTTGTTTGGGCAGCCGAAAAAACTGCCTTCTGCGGCTACACATTCGCAGCACCCGAGCGGCTGCCGCAAAAATACAGCCGAGTGCGCAAACCCGCAATCGTGGACCTGCAATAGTTTCCACGTGCGTAGCCGTTTCGTCTCCGGCCGGCCCTGCCATCGATTTCGGCCGCCCCACGCCGCATTCGCCACACTGGCTAACCCTAGCCACATCTCCACCAAGATCCCCATCGCATCCCCGTTGTCACCCTCTACGTCGCCGTCCCATCGTCGTCCAAATCCATGTTGATTCTGGTCGAGGCTGCCCGATTTGGCCGCCGATCTATCGACTCTGGCCATTGGGCGACCGAATCAAACATAGAGGGCTTGGATGACGACAAGGAGGAGGTAAAGTCGTTTATATTCAATCAGCATAAGGCATGCCTGTTCGGAGGCCCACCAGGGGCAATCAACCTCGACGACGATGACGATGAATCATGTTTTGTAGGTTTCATGGTTTGTGATGATCTACTATAATAGTATGTCGGTAGTAGTGTCGGTCTATCATAGTAATATATAATTATGTTGTTTGAAATGTTTAGTGTTCAACTAGAGTTCAAAATTTCAGTATCGTTTCTAGGGTAACCGTCGCAGTTTTGAAGATTTTAGTTAAAAACTACGACACTTATTTTGGATACGATGGAGTATATACTAATACTAATAATTGTAAAGCATGAGTTTAATCAATCCATATAATCTTGGCCATCCAACCACCTATATCCAACGTCTCACGCTGCTCCAATGTTGTATCCATCACATCATCAATAATTTGGCACATGTTAATTGCGTTACACACAATTAGTGTTGAAATCAACATTAATCACAGTTAATCTTAGGGAAAAAATATTACTATCATACTGGACATGTATGCACGCACACAATTACTAGTCATCTGTTAAAGCAACAGTTAACTTATGATGCTAGCCATTACGGGCAGACTAATAATTTTTACATCACCATTTTTTTTGAAGCAACTAACGCCAGCAGCCGCCTCTTCCTCCTCCAAGAAAGAAAGTTAGGATTCGTGCCTCTCGTCGGCGCCGACGCAGGTCCACCTCGTCTCGGTGGCCCTAGGGCCATGGAGGCGTGGTGGATCTTGGCAAGGGCCAACGGGAGGGCTCCGTTTTTAGTCGTTTTTTCAATCTTGTTAGGGTTTGTGTCCTGCTCAGGAAGGTGAGACGGCGGCGGCTCCCTGAAGATGTAATAAAGGTCTCTCTGCCTAGCCCCCGTTTCGGGCGTGTGGAGGTGTGTCTTCGGCAGATCTATCTTTGATGGATTTACTCGGATCTCGTCATTGTTCGTCTACGTTCATATGTCTTCGGTTTGGATCCTCCCGATCTACGTTATTTTTCATTGGCGGTGGTTGTTGTTCTGGAGTGCTGGCCCTAGCGGGTCTTAGCACGATGACTTTCCGACTGTCTACTACAATAAGTTATGCCCGACTCCGGCGATGGAGGAATGATGACAGCGGCGTGCCTTCGGCTCGCTTCAGTGCTTGTAGTCATCGCTAGATGGTCTACGAATCTGGATGTAATTTTTATTTCTGGTGTTCGTTGTACTGCCGTAATTGAAGATAAATAGATTGAAAGTTTTCTCATAAAAAAATTCTTTTTTTGTAAATACGATGGGCAGCATATCATTTTATTGATAGGTAGAAGAGAGGAGTATATATTATAAGGTGACACCTTGGAGACGTACACAATCGGACGTCTGGGAGGTTGCAAGGATGAGCAGGAGGGGGAGAATGCTCAGCCTCAATACACATAGTTCAGGTACATTACCAAAATCTTTGTTTTGTTCAACGTGTGTTGGAGATGCTCTTACATAATTACTTTACCAACTGTTGTTTGGTTGAGGGGGTGAAACATTTCCTCCTGAATAATCTTATTCTGGCCGAAGATCTTGGACCTAGCGATACGTCGAGAATTCCCCGTGACCGTGCCACGTGCTTCAGTCCGGCTGCTGTAGCCGGGTCAAGACGTGGCCTCGACTTGCTGAAATGTGCCACGCCGTGCCATTTGGCAGCGACCTCCCATGAGACAAAAATGTGATTTACGCGAGCCTGTGTTGCGATAACGATACAAGTACTTATTTTTCTTACCGGCGACGAGGATACAGTTCGTTGACGAAGCACCGGGACGACAAAATTAACATGTGTTGAGTATCCGTGCTCCGCCCCAAGAGAATCTCCGCCTGTTCTTATCGCGTCTGCCCACTCCGTTTGCCCGAAAGTACTATGAAGCAACACACAAAATTTCATTCAAAATGAAGCATCAAATAGATACAAACACAATAAGCACATGTCCGGACTTTTGCATAGCCAAAATACACACAACTGACACCAATGTGCGCACATAAAAAAACGTCAATAGATGGCAAAGTCATATAAGATAAGAGCTATGCCTAAGCAAGAGAAAAAAAAAATCTAAAGCGATCAAATTCGTGATCAACAACTATAATAATGATCATATCCACACAAATCATCTCATGACACCACAAAGGACAACGAGGTTTTTCAATAGCAACGCCTTCAGGAAAGGAGCGAGGCTCGAGTGCAGCCGTCTTCGGATGCAACCACCGAAAGGCAGAACCTATGTTTTCATTCGGAAAAACTAGTCTGAGCATATCCGAGCAATGCCTTTAATAAGATAACGATGTGTTGATGGAGCGGATGCTATTGTGTGTTGTGGCCCCTTGCCTTGCACTTTTGTGGGGTTGCGCTTGGGCACTTGTCAGGTTTCTTCATCTCACCTTCAAGGTCTGGTGGATAAGACTGCCAACATGCTTGTGTCTTGGAGGGCTTCCTCATGCACAGGGTTAGCTCACTTGCCTTCGTTACAGTCACGTTATGACGATGCATATGAGCATATCTATGCCATGATGTCTGTTGATCTCCCCAAAGACCATCACGGACTTCACCAAAATCTTTCGAGCATTTCTATGGACGGGGAGGAAGCAAATAAGTGGCGGACCATTGTTTGATTGCTTGGACTCCCCAACCTTCGCCAACTAAATCTAGCGTTGTGCATTAGGTGGCTTTGGTTTGCTCGATCTGATCAGACGAAGCCGTGGGCAAAATTAAACAATCAAATTTATTGGGAGGCGCTTGCCATGTTTTTCTGCGACGATGCTACCTCCCTCTTCTGGACTGACTAGTGGACCGGCTCGGGCAAATTTGTGGACTGCTTCCCGCACCTCACCGTCAAGGTGCATCATTGGTTCCTGCAGTCGCATTCGGTGCGTGAAGATTGGTTATTATGTTGGCCCGAACCTATGACCCGTGAAGATTGGTTAACTCCAGCAACTGTGGTATCTTGTCGGAACATCCGGCTTCACGACGAGAGGATTCCTTTTGATGTAACTTGGAGCTGAGCGCAGTCTATTCCTCACGATCGACCTATGCAGCTTTCCACGTGGGTTTGGTCTCAACTCCGGAGAGGGAGCAGATTTAGCTCTCTCGTGCTCCAAGTACCACCAAAATCCTTGCATGGTTGGCTGCTAACAACCGGTATTGGACCGCCGACCGACTGCAAAAGCATGGGCTGCCACACCCCCGTGACACCCTTTTTGTGATCAGGAGCCTGAGACCTCGCAACACCTACTCCTTAATTGTGTGCTGACTCGCCCAGCTTTGCTTGAGGTGCTTGGGTGGTGGAACCTTGCAACATGAATAACGTCAACACTGTTAGAGATCTTCAGCTCGTGGACTAACCTGGTGACGCTGCGGCAAGAAGCGGAACATCTTTGGTCTGATGTTCTAGTGCACTTGGTACCATCGAAACAACTTCATCTTCAATGGGGCGAGACCTTCCTCGCGAGTCATAATTGAGGTCGTCCACCAGGAGGGTGAGCAATGGTGTAAAGTTGAACTTCCTCATGTTGGACGTTTTGCGGCCATGGGTGCTCTACCGACAATTTTTTTAGATGTTGTGCCAGCATTGTTGGTAGGTTCTAGTGAGGAGCAGTCCTTTGTCAGAAGTCCATCTAGAGCCTATCAAGCGTTGTAAGGCTGACGATGTTGTTGGCTTCCTTGATTTTGTCGCGCTGTCGCCGGCTAGGCCTCTCCTCCTTGCCGCTTCTTGGCGACTGGCTTCTCCAGAAGCACCGGAACAACATTGTGTTCGACGATGAGGCTCCCTCTCTTCGGCGTCTCCTCAACCACATCACTGGCGAGGCCCGCCTTTGGTCCGCCGCCAGAAACATTGGCTTGGCCAACATATTACCTGTGTAGTCCCCTTGAGGCCTGATGACCCACATGTTGGGGAACACAGTATTTCAAAAAAAATCCTACGATCACGCAAGATCTATCTAGGAGATGCATAGCAACGAGAGGGGAGAGTGTGTCTACGTACCCTCGTAGACCGAAAGCGTAAGCGTTTAGTAACGCAGTTGATGTAGTCGAACGTCTTCACGATCCAACCGATCCAAATCCGAACATACGGCACCTCCGTGTTCAGCACACGTTCAGCACGATGATGTCCCTCGAGCTCTTGATCTAGTTGAGGATGAGGGAGAGTTTCGTCAGCACGGCGGCGTGATGATGGTGATGATGAAGTTACCGGCATAGGGCTTTGTCTAAGCACTACGATGATATAACCGAGGTGTGTAACTGTGGAGGGGGGCACCACACATGTCTAAGAGAAGACTTGGTGTGCTTTGGGGTGCCCCCTGTCCCCTATCAAACATCACAACGTAACTGGGTGATTATAAAGATGCTCTACAGGTGTCTCCGAAGGTGTTTGTTGGGTTGGCATAGATCAAGATTATGATTTGTCACTCCAAGTATCGGAGAGGTATCTCTGGGCCCTCTCGGTAATGAACATCACAATAAGCCTTGCAAGCAATGTGACTAATGAGTTAGTTGCGGGATGATGCATTACGGAATGAGTAAAGATACTTGCCGGTAATGAGACTGAACTAGGTATGAGGATATCGACGATCGAATCTCGGGCAAGTAACATACCAATGACAAAGGGAATTACGTATGTTGTCATTGCGGTTTGACCGATAAAGATCTTCGTAGAATATGTAGGAACCAATATGAGCATCCAGGTTCTGCTATTGGTTATTGTTCGGAGATGTGTCTCGGTCGTGTCTACATAGTTCTCGAACCCGTAGGGAAATATCTTAGTCTTTGGATCCTTCAAATTCTTCATACTGATAATATGATAATAATCCCAAGTGACTCAACAAATATAGGTATGCTCCCCAGCAATGGCGCCAGAAAAAGGTCTTGATAACCCACAAGTATAGGGGATCGCAACAGTTTTCGAGGGTAGAGTATTCAACCCAAATTTATAGATTTGACACAAGGGGAGCCAAAGAATATTTGAAGATATTAGCAGCTGAGTTGTCAATTCAACCACACATGGAGATTAATTATTTGCAGCAATATGATCAGTAGCAAAGAAGTTTGATAGTTTTGATAGTAGTGACAATAGCAACGGTAACAGTAACAGTGATAGCAGTAATTTGTAGCAAGTGTAACAGTGACGATAGCAATAGTAACGCAACAAGATCAATAATGATAAATTTGTAGGCATTGGATCGGTGACTTGTTGGATGATATTCATCATGAGACAGTTATAACCTAGGGCGATACGACACTAGCTCCGGTTCATCGATATAATGTAGGCATGTATTTCGTAAATAGTCAGACATGCTTTATTAAAAGAACTTGCATGACATCTTTTGTCCTACCCTCCCGTGGCAGCGGGGTCCATATTGGAAACTAAGGGATATTAAGGCCTCCTTTTAATAGAGAAGCGGAACAAAGCATTAACACATAGTGAATACATGAACTCCTCAAACTACGGTCATCACCGGGAGTGGGCCCGGTTGTTGTCACTCCGGGGTTGCCGGATCATAACCGTAGTAGGTGACTATAACTTGCAAGATCGGATCTAAAACATGGATATAATGATGAATTCATAAACGGTTCAGATCTGAAATCATGGCACCCGGGCCCAAAGTGACAAGCATTAAGCATGGCAAAGTCATAGCAACATCAACCTAAGAACATAGTGGATACTAGGGATCAGGCCCTAACAAAACTAACTCGATTACATGATGAATCTCATCCAACACCTCACCGACCAGCGAGCCTACGAAGGAATTACTCACTCCCGGTGGGGAGCATCATGGAATTGGCGATGGAGATAGGTTGGTGATGGCGAAGATCGAAGATCCTCCTCTCCGGAGCCCCAAGCGGACTCCAGATCTGCCCTCCCGAGAAAGAACAAGGCTTGGCGACGGCTTCGTCTCGTGGATCGCGATAATTCTTTCTCCCTGATTTTTTTTCTGGAAATATGTGAATTTATAGTATCAGGGGGGTCATCAGCGGGGCCACCAGTTGGGTACAACCCACCTGGGCGCTCCAGGAGAGGGGGCGCGCCCTGGTGGGTTGTGCCCACCCAAGGGCTCCTCTCCGGTGGGTCTTGGCTCCAGAAATTCTTATCATTTTTATAAAAAATCCCTAAAAAGTTTCATTCCATCCCGAGAACTTTTATTTCTGCACAAAAACAACACCATGGTAGTTCTTGCTGAAAACAACGTCAGTCCGAGTTTAGTTTCATTCAAATCATGCAAATTAGAGTCCAAAACAAGAGGAAAAGTGTGAGAAAAAGTAGATACGTTGGAGACGTATCAACTCCCCCAAGCTTAAACCTTTGCTTGTCCTCAAGCAATTCAGTTGATAAACTGAAAGTGAGAAAGAAATTTTTACGAACTCTTTTGCTCTTGTTTGCATAAATAAGCTTAAATAGCACCTAGGTTTTCAGCCAACATTATAACTAACCATGTCAACAATAACTCTTAAAGATTATAATGATTCATATCAATGACATAATCAGCTAGCGAGCAATAATAAGATATCTCAAACAGCAACACGTTGTCAAAACAACCATGATATAATATGACAATAATGTTATCTCGCTAGCCCTTTTTGAGACCGCAAAACATAAATGCAGAGCCCCTCCAAAGTTCAAGCAGCGTCTAAACATTGTAATTCATGGTAGAAAAGATCTAATCATGATGCACCCAACATTAACTATACACAATGCATAAATCATGACCGTTGTGCTCTACTCAGTTTCTGGCGCTTGTTTATAGAAGGCGATGACTCAACATAAAAGTAAATAGAAAGTCCCTTCGCAGAGGGAAGCAGTGATTTGTAGAGGTGCTAGAGCTCAGTTTTTAAAACAGAGATAAATGATATTTTGAGACATGCACCCTTCTTATTCACTTCACGACCATCAGTTATCAACATCTTCCATGCTAAGCACACTAGTGGCGGTTCCCAAGCTATAAAAGTAAAGGTTTACTCCCCCTCCGCCATCAATCACACTCCACGGTTTGTCTGAAACAACGGGTGCCGTCCATACCAACATCAGTCCTAGGGGAGTTTTGTTTAATTATTTGCATTTTTTAGTTCGGCACTGGGAATCCCTATTACCGCCCAATTCCTCGTGCGATGGCGAGTGAATAAACACTCGACCCGAGGATAACATGCTTAGTACGGAAGATATCGACCACCTCCTGTCGTTCCATGAACGATCCAGGCACACAAAACGGATAATTTTTTAGAAGTTTTTTGAGGTGGCACATGCAAATTTACTTTGGACGGCAGGGTAATACCGTATATAGGTAGGTATGGTGGACTCATCTGGAATAACTTTGGGTTCAAGGTTTTTGATGTACAAGCAGAATCCCCACTTAGTACAGGCAAAGGCTAGCAATTTAAGACTGGCAAGCGGCCAACTAGAGAGCAACAATGATCAAAACCAGGCATTATGCATAAGTAACATTGGACACTAGCATGAGTAGGATATGAACACCATGAACATAAACATTATAGAGGCTATGTTGGTTTTGATTCAACTACATGCATGAACATGTTGGGAAGCACAGTATTTCAAAAAAATTCCTACGATCACGCAAGATCTATCTAGGAGATGCATAGCAACAAGAGGGGAGAGTGTGTCTACGTACCCTTGTAGACCGAAAGCGGAAGCGTTTAGTAACGTGGTTGATGTAGTCGAACGTCTTCGCGATCCAACCGATCAAGTACCGAACGCACGACACCCCCGCGATCTGCACACGTTCAGCTTGGTGACGTCCCTCGTACTCTTGATCCAGCTTAGGCCGAGAGTGAGTTCCGTCAGCACGACGGCATGTTGACGGTGATGATGAAGTTACTGACGCAGCGCTTCGCCTAAGCACTACGACAATATGACCGGGGTGTAAAACTGTGGAGGGGGGCACCGCACATGGCTAAAGATCAACTTGTGTTTCTATGGGGTGCCCCCTCCCCCGTATATAAAGGAGGCGAGGAGGAGGGCCGGCCTCAAGGGGCGCGCCCAAGGGGGGGATTCCTACTCCTAGTAGGAGTAGGTTTCCACATTTCCTAGTCCAAGTAGGCTAAGAAGGAAGGAGAGGAAGAAGAGAAGGAAAGGGGGGACGGCCCCCTTAGCCCTAGTCCAATTCGGTTTGGGCTAGGGGGCATGCGCCACCTCTTGGCCCGTCTCCTCTCTTCCACCACTAGGCCCATAAGTCCCAATAACTTCCCGGAGGGGGTTCCAGTAACCCCCGGTACTCCGAAACGACCCGAACCATTCCGGTGTCCGAATGTAGCCTTACAATATATGAATCTTTATGTCTCGACCATTTCGAGACTCCTCGTCATGTCCGTGATCACATCCAGGACTCTTAACAACCTTTGGTACATAAAATCACATAACTCATAATACATATCGTCATCGAACGTTAAGCGTGCGGACCCTACGGGTTCAAGAACTATGTAGACATGACCGAGACTCATCTCAGGTCAATAACCAATAGCAGAACCTAGATGCTCATATTGGTTCCTACATATTCTATGAAGATCTTTATCGGTCAAACCACATAACAACATACGTTGTTCCCTTTGTCATCGGTATGTTACTTGCTCGAGATTCGAGCGTCGGTATCATCATGCCTAGTTCAATCTCGTCACTGGCAAGTCTCTTTACTCGTTCCGTAATGCATCATCCCGCAACTAACTCATTAGCCACATTGCTTGCAAGGCTTATAGTGATGTGCATTATCGAGAGGGCCCAGAGATACCTCTCCGATACACGGAGTGACAAATCCTAATCTTGATCTATGCCAACTCAACAAACACCATCGGAGGCACCTGTAAAGCATCTTTATAATCACCCGGTTACATTGTGACGTTTGATAGCACACTAGGTGTTCCTCTGGTATTCGGGAGTTGCATAATCTCATAGTCCGAGGAACATGTATAAGTCATGAAGAAAGCAATAGCAATAAACTAAACGATCATAGTGCTAAGCTAACGAACGGGTCTTGTCCATCACATCATTCTCTAATGATGTGATCCCGTTTATCAAATGACAACACATGTCTATGGCTAGGAAACCTAACCATCTTTGATTAACGAGCTAGTCAAGTAGAGGCATACTAGGGACACTTTGTTTGTCTATGTATTCACACATGTACTAAGTTTCCGGTTAATACAATTCTAGCATGAACAATAAACATTTATCATGATATAAGGGAATATAAATAACAACTTTATTATTTCCTCTAGGGAATATTTCCTTCAGTCTCCCACTTGCACTAGAGTTAGTAACCTATTTCACATCATCATGTGATTTCACACCAATAGTTCACATCTTTATGTGATTAGTTCACATCTCCATGTGACTAATGCCCAAAGGGTTTACTAGAGTCAATAATCTAGTTCACATCGCTATGTGATTAACTCACAAAGAGTGATCATGTTTTTCTTGTGAGACAAGTTTAGTCAACGGGTCTGCCACATTCAGAGCCGTATGTATTTTGCAAATTTTCTATGTCTACAATGCTCTGCTTGGAGTTACTCTTGCTAATTGCTCCCACTTTCAATATGTATCCAGATTGAGACTCAGAGTCATCCGGATTGGTGTAAAAGCTTGCATCGACGTAACTCTTTACGATGAACTCTTTATCACCTCCATAACCGAGAAACATATCCATATTCCACTAAGGATAATTTTGACCGCTGTCTAGTGATCCACTCCTGGATCACTATTGTACCCTCTTGCCAAACTTTATGGTGAGGTACATAATAGGTCTGGTACACAACATAGCATACTTTATAGAACCTAGGACTGAGGCATATGGAATGACTTTTCATTCTCTTTCTATTTTTTGTCGTGGTCGGGTTTTGAGTCTTTACTCAACTTCACACCTGGCAACACATGCAAGAACTCCTTCTTTGACTGTTCCATTTTGAACTACTTCAAAAACTTGTCAAGGTATGTACTTATTGAAAAATTTATCAAGCGTCTTGATCTATCTCTATATATCTTGATGCCCAATATGTAAGCAGCTTCACCGAGGTCTTTCATTGAAATTTTTTAATTCAAGTATCCTTTTATGCTATCCAGAATTTCAGTATCATTTATGATCAACAATATGTCATCCACATATAATATCAAAAATGCTACAGACCTCCCACTCACTTTCTTGTAAATACAGGCTTCACCGCAGGTCTGTATAAAACTATATGCTTTGATCAACTCATCAAAGCGTATATTCCAACTCCGAGATGCTTGCACCAGTCGATAGATGGATCACTGGAGCTTTACACACTTTGTTAGCACCTTTAGGATCGACAAAACCTTCTGGTTGCATCATATACAACTCCTCTTTAAGAAATCCATTAAGGAATGTAGTTTTGACATCAATTTGCCAGATTTCATAAAATGTGGCAATTGCTAACATGATTCTGACAGACTTAAGCATCGCTACGAGTGAGAAAATCTCATCGTAGTCAACACCTTTAACTTGTCCAAAACCATTTTCGACAAGTCTAGCTTTGTAGATAGTAACACTACTATCAACGTCCGTCTTCCTCTTGAAGATCCATTTATTCTCTATGGCTTGCCGATCATCGGGCAAGTCAACCAAAGTCCACACTTTAATCTCATACATGGATCCCATCTCAGATTTCATGGCCTCAAGCCATTTTGCGGAATCTGGGCTCATCATCGCTTCCTCATAGTTCGTAGGTTCGTCATGGTCAAGTAACATGACCTCCAGAACAGGATTACGGTACCACTTTGGTGCGGATCTTTCTCTGGTTGACCTACGAGGTTCGGTAGTAACTTAATCCGAAGTTTCATGATCATCATCATTAGCTTCCTCACTAATTGGTGTAGGAATCACTGGAACTGATTTCTGTGATGATCTACTTTCCAATAAGGGAGAAGGTACAGTTACCTCATCAAGTTCTACTTTCCTCCCACTCACTTCTTTCGAGAGAAACTCCTTCTCTGGAAAGGATCCATTCTTAGCAACGAATATCTTGCCTTCGAATCTTCGATAGAAGGTGCACCCAACAGTCTCCTTTGGGTATCCTATGAAGACACATTTCTCCGATTTGGGTTCGAGCTTATCAGGTTGAAGTTTTTTCACATAAGCATCGCAGCCCCAAACTTTAAGAAACGACAACTTGGGTTTCTTGCCAAACCATAGTTCATATAGTTTCATCTCAATGGATTTAGATGGTGCCCTATTTAACGTGAATACAGCTGTCTCTAATGCATACCCCCAAAACGACAGCGGTAAATCAGTAAGAGACATCATAGATCACACCATATAGAATAAAGTGTGGTTACGATGTTCGGACACACCATTACGCTGAGGTGTTCCAGGTGGCGTGAGTTGCGAAACTATTCCGCATTGTTTCAAATGAAGACCAAACTCATAACTCAAATATTCACCTCCACGATCAGATCGTAGAAACTTTATTTTCTTGTTACGATGATTTTCCACTTCACTCTGAAATTCTTTGAACTTTTCAAATGTTTTAGACTTATGTTTCATTAAGTAGATATACCCATATCTGCTCAAATCATCTGTTAAGGTCAGAAAATAATGATACCCGCCCGAGCATCAACACTCATCGGACTGCATACATCAGTATGTATTATTTCCAATAAGTCTGTTGCTCGCTCCATTGTTCTGGAGAACGGAGTTTTAGTCATCTTTCCCATGAGGCATGGTTCGCAAGCATAAAATGATTCATAATCAAGTGATTCCAAAAGTCCATCCGCATGGAGTTTCTTCATGCGCTTTATACCAATGTGACCTAAACGGCAGTGCCACAAGTATGTTGCACTATCATTATCAACTTCGCATCTTTTGGCATCAATATTATGAATATATGTATCACTATGATCGAGATTCAACAAACCGTTTATATTAAGTGTATGACCATAGAAGGTTTTATTCATGTAAACAAAACAACAATTACTCTTTGACTTAAATGAATAACCGTATTTCAATAAACATGATCCAATCATATTCATGCTCAACGCAAACACCAAATAACATTTATTTTAGGTTCAACACTAATCCCGAAGGTAAAAGGAGTGTGCGATGGTGATCTTATCAACCTTGTAATCATTTCCAACACACATCGTCACCTCGCCTTGAACTAGTATTTGTTCATTTTGTAACTTCTGTTTCGAGTTACTAATCATAGCAACTGAACCAGTATCAAATACCCAGGGGCTACTATGAACACTAGTAAAGTACACATCAATAACATGTATATCATATATACTTTTGTTTCACTTTGCCATCCTTCTTATCCGCCAAGTATTTGGGGCAGTTCCGCTTCCAGTGACCATTTCCTTTGCAGTAGAAGCACTTAGTTTCAGGCTTGGGTCTAGTTTTGGGATTCTTCATGGGAGTGGCAACTTGCTTGCCATTCTTCTTGAAGTTCCCTTTCTTTCCCTTGCCCTTTTACTTGAAACTAGTGGTCTTGTCAACCATCAACATTTGATGCTTTTCTTGATTTCTACCTTCGTCGATTTCAGCATCACGAAGAGCTGGGGAATCGTTTTTGTCATCCCTTGTACGGAGTATATTATAGTTCATCATGAAGTTCCAGTAACTTAGTGACAGTGACTAGAGAACCCTGTCAATCACTATCTTATCTGGAAGATAAACTCCCACTTGATGCAAGCAATTGTATTACTCAGACATTCTGAGCACATACTCACTGGTTGAGCTATTCTCCATCTTGTAGGCAAAATACTTGTCAGAGGTCGCATACCTCTTGACTCGGGCATGAGTCTGAAATACCAATTTCAGCTCTTGGAACATCTTATATGCTCCTTGTCGTTCAAAACGTTTTTGAAGTCCCGGTTCTAAGCCGTAAAGTATGGTGCACTAAACTATCAAGTAGTCATCATACCGAGCTTGCCAAACTTTCATAACGTCTGCATCTGCTCTTGCAATAGGCCTGTCACCTAGCGGTGCATCAAGGACATAGTTATTTTGTGCAACAATGAGGATAATCCTCAGATCACGGACCCGGTCCGCATAATTGCTACAATCATATTTCAACTTATTTTTCTCTAGGAACATATCAAAAATAAAACAAGGAAGCTACACGTGAGCTATTGATCTACAACATAGATATGCAAATAATATCAGGACTAAGTTCATGATAAATTAAAGTTCAATTAATCATATTACTTAAGAACTCCCACTTATATAGACATCCCTCTAGTCATCTAAATGATCACATGATCCATATCAACTAAACCATGTTCGATCATCACGTGAGATGGAGTAGTTTTCAATGGTGAACATCACTATGTTGATCATATCTAGTATATGATTCATCTTCGACCTTTCGGTCTCAATGTTCTGAGGCCATATCTGCATATGCTAGGCTCGTCAAGTTTAACCCGAGTATTCCGCGTGTGCAAAACTGTCCTGCACCCGTTGTATGTGAACGTAGAGCTTATCACACCCGATCATCACGTGGTTTCTCGGCACGACGAACTGTAGCAACGGTGCATACTTAGGGAGAACACTTATACCTTGAAATTTAGTGAGAGATCATCTTATAATGCTACAGCCGTACTAAGCAAAATAAGATGCATACAAGATAAACATCACAAGCAATCAAAATATGTGACATCGTATGGCCATTATCATCTTGTGCCTTTGATCTCCATCTCCAAAGTTCCATCATGATCTCCATCGTCACCGACATGACACCATGATCTCCATCATCTTGATCTCTATCAATGTGTCGTCACATGGTCGTCTCGCCAACTATTGCTTTTGCAACTATCGCTACCGCTTAGTGATAAAGTAAAGCAATTACATGGCGATTGCATTTCATACAATAAAGCGACAACCATATGGCCCCTGCTAGTTGCTGATAACTGTTACAAAACATGATCATCTCATACAACAATTTATATAATCACGTCTTGACCATGTCACATCACAACACGCCCTGCAAAAACAAGTTAGACGTCCTCTACTTTGTTGGTGCGAGTTTTACGTGGCTACTACGGGCTTCTAGCAAGAACCGTTCTTACCTACGCATCAAAACCACAACAATTTTTCGTCAAGTTTGCTGTTTTAACCTTCAACAAGGACCGAGCATAGTCACACTCGATTCAACAAAAGCTGGAGAAACAAACACCCACTAGCCACCTGTGTGTGAAGCACGTCGGTAGAACCAGTCTCATGAACGCGGTCATGTAATGTCGGTCTGGGCCGCTTCATCCAACAATACCGCCGAATCAAAGTAAGACATGTTGGTAAGCAGTATGACTATTATCGCCCACAACTCACTGTGTTCTACTCGTGCATATAACATCTACGCATAGGCCTGGCTCGGATGCCACTGTTGGGAAACATAGTATTTCAAAAAAATTCCTACGATCACGCAAGATCTATCTAGGAGATGCATAGCAACGAGAGGGGAGAGTGTATCTACGTACCCTTGTAGACCGAAAGCGGAAGCGTTTAGTAACGCGATTGATGTAGTCGAACGTCTTCGCGATCCAACACATCAAGTACCAAACGCACGACACCTTCGCGATCTGCACACGTTCAGCTCGGTGACATCCCTTGTACTCTTGACCCAGCTGAGTTCGAGGGTGAGTTCCGTCAGCACGATGGCATGTTGACGGTAATGATGAAGTTACCGACGCAGGGCTTCGCCTAAGCACTATGACAATATGACCCGGGTGTAAAACTGTGGAGGGGGGCACCGCACACGGCTAAATATCAACTTGTGCGTCTATGGGGTGCCCCCTCCCCCGTATATAAAGGAGGGGAGGAGGAGGAGGGCCGGCCTCAAGGGGCGTGCCCAAGGGGGGATTCCTACTCCTAGTAGGAGTAGGTTTGCACCTTTCCTAGTCCAAGTAGGAGAAGAAGGAAGGACAGGAAGAAGAGAAGGAAAGGGGGGCCGACCCCCTTAGCCCTAGTCCAATGCAGTTTGGCTAGGGGGGCGTGCGCCACCTCTTGGCCTGCCTCCTCTCTTCCACCACTAGGCCCATAAGGCCCAATAACTTCTCGGAGGGGGTTCCGGTAACCCCCGGTACTCCGAAACGACCGAACCATTCCGGTGTCCGAATGTAGCCTTACACTACATGAATCTTTATGTCTCGACCATTTCGAGACTCCTCGTCATGTCCGTGATCACATCCAGGACTCCGAACAACCTTCGGTACATCAAAGCACATAATTCATAATACATATCGTCATCGAACATTAAGCGTGCGGACCCTATGGGTTCGAGAACTATGTAGACATGAACGAGACTCATCTCCGATCAATAACCAATAGCGGAACCTGGATGCTCATATTGGTTCCTACATATTCTACGAAGATCTTTATCGGTCAAACCGCATAACAACATATGTTGTTCCATTTGTCATCGGTATGTTACTTGCCCGAGATTCGATTGTCGGTATCATCATACCTAGTTCAATCTCGTCACCGACAAGTCTCTTTACTCGTTCCATAATGCATCATCCCACAACTAACTCATTAGTCACATTGCTCGCAAGGCTTATAGTGATGTGCATTATCGAGAGGGCCCAGAGATACCTCTCTGATACACGGAGTGACAAATCCTAATCTCGATCTATGCAAACTCAACAAACACCATCGGAGACACCTGCAGAGCATCTGGATAATTACCCAATTACGTTCTGACGTTTGATAGCACACAAGGTGTTCCTCCGGTATCTGGGAGTTGCATAATCTCATAGTCTGAGGAACATGTATAAGTCATGAAGAAAGCAATAGAATAAACTAAACGGTCATAGTGCAAAGCTAACGGATGGGTCCTGTCTATCACATCATTCTCTAATGATGTGACCCCGTTTATCAAATGACAACACATGTATATGGCTAGGAAACTTAACCATCTTGGATTAATGAGCTAGTCAAGTAGAGGCATACTAGGGACACTTTGTTTGTCTATGTATTCGCACATGTACTAGGTTTCCGGTTAATACAATTCTAGCATGAGCAATTAACATTTAACATGATATAAGGAAATATAAATAACAACTTTATTATTGCCTCTAGGGCATATTTCCTTCAAAACATGTACCAAGTCAAGCCACTTGAACATTTAGAAGAGGATACCATATCATCATACTACATCACAATCATTTTAACGCTATGTTGATATCCAAGATAAATCATTATTAACTCCCAGCTACTTATGCATGGCATGAGAAACTATAATCTCTAATTGTCATTGCAAACATGTTTAATCATAATGGGCTGAATCATGGGCACTAGGTTAAACATATTTATACAGACAAGACAATTCGAGTTCATACCAATTTCTCTTTGCCACAGTTAGCTCATCGAATATCGTCATTATTGCCTTTCACTTGCACAACCGAATGATATGAAAATAATAATAGTGCAAGAGTGCCATGGACTAAGCTGGAATCTGCAAACATTTTATTCAATAGGAGAAGACAAGGTAAAATGGGCTATTATTAGTTCAACAGCTATTCATGTGAGAGCCACTCAACATTTTCATCGTGGTCTTCTCCTCCGTAAGACTCAAATAAAAGAAAGAAATTCAGAGAAACACATTGAAATATTTTTGGAGTTTTTGTTTTTTCTTTTCCTTAAGAAGCAAATAATAAGCAAAAATGAGAAAAACTATTTACACGAGAAGGCTCCCAACAAGCAAAAGAAGAACAAGGAAATCTTATTGGATTTTCTTATTAGTATTACTACTAAGCATGCATCGAAAGTAAATTACTACAACTAATTTTTTTATTTTTCTAAAGTTTTTCAAACACACAAGAAGAAAGCAAGAAAAATAAATCTAAGCATGGATGATACAATGACAAAGTGTGAACACCGACAAATATAATGATATGTGAACATGAATATAAAGTCGGTGAGAACACGTACTCCCCCAAGCTTAGGCTTTTGGCCTAACTTGGTAGTGAATCAATAGCCTAGAGGGTAGTATGGATCCTGAGGACCAGGCATTCACTCATCCCACTGCTGAGGAGCGGGCATCCACTGATCCCAATGTGGAGGTACTTGTGCAGCCTCTGCAGCAGCGTGAGCATTCCAGTAGGCGAGGATGTCTGCAGGCATAATCCGGTATCTGCCCTGGCAGCAGAATCAAACAAAGCAGGTGCGGGCAAGGGGATAACATCACGAGTGTCAATGTTATAGACCAAGTTATAAGGAATGGCAATGTCAGGACGATCATGTGCAATAAAGTGATGGTGATCCATGGTTGCACGGTCTAGGTAAACCTTGGCCAGAGGGTAATCATGAGGGCGTATCTCAACCTCGAAGTGAGCCGCCAAACGAGTAGCATAAATCCCACCATGTATTTTACCCTGAGATTTATTAAGGTGCAGGCGACGAGCCATGATAGCTCCCAAGCTATACGTGTTGTCGCCCTCAATGGCACGACGTAAAATAACAAGGTCTGGTGAACTAAGTGCACCCACCCTCTCCCTATCAAGCAAGCATTTGGTAATGAAATATGCAAAGTAACGAATAGCAGGAAAATGTAAACCACCAACAGTGATGGCTGACACTCTCCTCTCATCACCCACTGTTAAAGTGCGATAGAAATCCTCAAACTCAACCGGCCTAGGCTCGGCCAAGCTCCCGTCAGAAGGGATCAAGCATATGTCACAAAACTCAGTAAGTGGTATTTGATGATTTTCAGCATATAGATCAAAGCTCACTTCAGGAGGATTATTTCTAGGCAAGAAAGTAAAGCTTTGAACAAATATATTTTTGAGGATTTGGTGCTGGTCACACTCATCTGCGATGAAGTAGGTGAGACCGGCATTGGCAATGAATTGCCTGAACTCATCATCAATTCCAGCTTCTTGCAGGAACGGGGTATGAGGCCATTCACACGGCCGTACCTCTGTCAACCTCCGAGGGTGGAGATCATTGTCAGAAGACTCCCCAATAACACCCTTGGAGTTCTTCCTTGAGCCGTATTTCCTGAAGATATTCATGTCTGCGTACAATTTTCTGAAAATAAAAATGTTGGAGTGACAAAAATTTGTCAACAAAACTTTGTAAGATTGATAGCAACTACTCATAGGGATACATAGAGGCCATAACAAGCATTCAAACAACTTAGAACACTAAGAATTCAACATGCAAGCTGATACGTCTCCAACGTATCTATAATTTTTGATTGTTCCATGCTATTATATTATCTATTTTGGATGTTTAATGGGATTTAATATGCACTTTTATATTATTTTTGGGACTAACCTATTAACCGAAGGCCGAGTGCAAATTGTTGTTTTTTTTGCCTATTTCAGTGTTTCACAGAAAAGGAATATCAAACGGAATCCAAACGGAACGAAACCTTCGCGTGGATCTTTTTTGGAACAAACACAATCCAGGAGACTTGGAGTGGAGGTCAAGGAAGCAACGAGGCGGCCACGAGGTAGGGCGGCACACCCCCCATCCTCGTGGGCCGCTCGTAGCTCCACTAACCTACTTCTTTCGCCTATATATACTCTTATACCCTGAAAATATCCAGGGAGCCACGAAACCACTTTTCCATCGCCGCAACCTTTTGTACCCGTGAGATCCCATCTGGGGACCTTTTCCGGTGATCTGCTGGAGGGGGATTCGATCACGGATGGCTTCTACAACAACACCATAGCCTCTCCGATGATGTGTGAGTAGTTCACCACAGACCTTCGGGTCCATAGTTATTAGCTAGATGGCTTCTTCTCTCTCTTTGGTTCTCAATACAAAGTTCTCCTTGATGTTCTTGGAGATCTATTCGATGTAATACTTTTTGCGGTGTGTTTGCCAAGATTCGATGAATTGTGGGTTTATGATCAAGTTTATTTATGAACAATATTTGATTCTTCTCTGAATTCTTATATGCATGATTTGATATCTTTGCAAGTCTCTTCGAATTATCAGTTTGGTTTGGCCTACTAGATTGATCTCTCTTGCAATGGGAGAAGTGCTTACCTTTGGGTTCAATCTTCAGTGCTCGATCCCAGTGACAGAAAGGGAACCGACACGTATTGTATTGTTGCCATCGAGGATAAAAAGATGGGGTTTATATCATATTGCTTGAGTTTATCCCTCTACATCATGTCATCTTGCCTAATGCGTTACTCTGTTCTTATGAACTTAATACTCTAGATGCATGCTGGATAGCGGTTGATGTGTGGAGTAATAGTAGTAGATGCAGAATTGTTTCGGTCTACTTGACACGGACGTGATGCCTATGTTTATTGTCGGTGTTCTGGGAACGGGGATCCCCAGACTTGCCTGCCTGCGGCCTGCGGCCTGCGGCATGGCTCAAAGGGGGGCCCAGCACGACCCATCTTCACCAACACAAACTCAAGACCCTCGCGAGGGGCCAAGCCTCGCGAGGCGGACGACGCGGAGCTTCCTCAGGCGCAGCCTCATCAGGAAGGCTCACGAGGAGGCGGAGAGATCAAGGCAGGGTACCTCGCGAGGTGCCCGTGACACAAGCTATGACGACTCAAGGCGCCAGGCGGGCGCCAGCCCGCGCAGCGTCCTCCTTTCCTCTTTGGTGCAAAGGAGGCAAGCGCAGCCGCGGAGTACCGAGGCATCAGGAAAAGGTTGCCATTTCGGTGCAACAAGACCAAGACCAGGAGGACTACGAGACGGAGGTCACCGTGGAGCCCAAGACGGCGTCATCACCAGAGCTTTGCAGGCAAAGACTACTTTTGTCAGGATAGCTGATACTTGCTGTCCCCTTTCAAATTAGCCCGCCATTGTTGGCTCCCTTCCCACTCAATATTTGGGAAGAGGACCAGGGCCTCTATAAATAGGACCAGCCACCCACATGGCAAGGGGGTCGGTTCGGTCGTGTCGAAGTGTCTCTAGGGGTCGACTGGTTAGAGAGAGAGAGAGAGAGAGAGAGAGAGAGAGAGAGAGAGAGAGAGAAGGGCGACTGAACTCCTCCCAGCAGTTCATCGCCCCAGCCAAGAACAGACCCTCGCGAGGCTGTTCTTCCTTGTACTGTTCATCATCCTCAGCCCAAGAGGCAATCCACCACACCACACACTGGAGTAGGGTATTACACCACAACGGTGGCCCGAACCAGTATAAACCCTGTGTCTCTTGTGCTGTTCTTCCCATAGTTTTGATCCTAACATGGCGGAGGGGTGCAGGTAGGTAGAAGGTGAAATCTCCACGCGCACCCCAGTGTTCGAACCTCAAGGGTCTGCCGGAACTCGAAATCCGACATTTGGCGCGCCAGGTAGGGGTGCGCCGAAATCCGTCTTCCATCACCCCGTTCTCCTCCGACCATCACGCTCATGTCTGACGCTCGTCGGGCCCGCGCGGAGCGCCGGGCCGCCCTCGCTTCCCGCCTCGCCCAGACAGCCCCTGTCGGCGGGCGTCCTCACCGTTCCCCGTCACCTGCCGTCAACGCCGCCACCGGCCCGGCGGGGGACGAGCAGCAAGCATCGTCTCAGCATCCATCCGTGCGCCAAGACGGCCGCACCGCGACTCCCTTGCTCGCCCCAGCTGGATCTTCGTCCCGCGCGCTCCACGCGCCCATGGAGGCTCGGTGTCGTGGAATTGTCACGGCAGATGTCCTTAGTGTCAGGACTTAGTCGTGAGGCCAACGCATCTATGTAGTAGCTTGAGAGGGGTTGAGCGGAATCGAGAGACGCAACACAAGACAGGGATTTAGACAGCTTCGGGCCCCAGGAAACATCATCCGGTAACAACCCTACATGCTGTTTGAGGCTAGGTCTCATTATCATCACGAGGGAGTCGCCGTAAACCGGCTCTCCTCTTTGTATCTAACCCTAAGTTTGTTTCTCTTGCTTGTAGCTTGTCCCTCTTGGGGTGCCCTGCCCCTCCTTATATATGTTGAAGGGGCGGGTTCATGTGGAGTCCTATTAGGATTAGGACTAGTCTATCTCTAATACAAACCGGATACAAGTCCTGGTCTTAACTCCTTGTAAGGTAAATATTCCTCATGCCTTTCCTCTTAAACCGGCCCACCATGGTATGAACCGGCCTTCTGGGCCTTGGGCCTTGTCATTCGTCTGATCCGCCCGCCGGGTCACCAGTGAGTCATAATGACCAGGCGGGTTGCTTGTAAACCGCCAGGTCAGGGCGAGTCGCCAGTAACTCGCCAAGTGCCAGCGGGGTCTTCAGATAAACCGCCAAGTCCGGCCGGGTTACACTTCCGGCCGGTTTACACTGCGGGGTATATCCCCGACATTAGCCCCCAGTTTAATTTGGATTTATCCATGTTAAACTGATCCTGTAAAACAAATACAAGAACAAATTTGATAGATTATGCTCCGGGTTAAGAATTCTTGTAAACCGGCATCTGATCATCCTTAATTCCTTGCCATTTCCATCTTCTAGAAAATCCAGGTCAATAAGCCAACTTCATACTCAATTTGCCGACATTGGTTTGTCACCGAGAAATATTGTGAAGAATAACTCCTTTGACTCAGCTCCCAAAGCACCGGTTTAAGAAATATGGGTCTGAAAATACTTATCTGATATTCAGCCGGTTTGAAGATGTAAAACTTGCCGGTTTAACATTACCAAAATGGCCGGGTTATAAAAACTGATGATCCCGGATTATGACCGTTGATAGACGCTGGGTTATGATTGTTGTAGCCCCCAAATCTTGAGCAGAACAAAGTGATGGCTTAAGACTTGCTTCAATATAAATGTTACTAATTTTGAAGAAATCCATGTTGTTCATCCCAGTCATTAGTCAGAATTGAGTATTCCACATATGTAGCCCCCAAGTGCTGGGTTGTCATGCTTGCAGCAACCTGGGACTTGTAATTGCTTGATGCTCATAAAAACTTCAATCAGTGTAGCCCCCAAGGGTCGGGTCATTATGCCATAATGAGTAGGGACTTTGTAAATATAATCTTGTAAACTTTGAATAGCAACGTGTAGCCCCCAAGGGTTGGCTTAGTAAGATAATACTGAACCGGGACTTGATATATACTTCAATGAAAATAACATATTATAATGTAGCTTCCATCGCAGGGCTTGAACCCATGTCCACAAGGTTAAGAGCTTTGTGCTTTACCAACTGAGCAATGGATCCCTCAATATTATGGACGAAAACTTGTGTACCTTGAATTGTTGACAGGAGCAATTGGTAGCCCCCAAGGGCCGGCTCATTATAATATGATGAGTCGGGTCTTCAATAAGACTAGTAAAAAAATGACTTTGCATTAGCCCCCAAGTGTCATGGTGCATGCTTGCAGCGCCATGAGACTTATGTATTTGATGTAATTTCAACTGAAATAATGTAGCCCCCAAGTGCCGGGTCGTAAGCCTGCAGCAACTCGGGACTATTCCTTCAATTGTAGAATAAATCATATCTATTGATAATATGATAGCCATTGCGCTAAAGCGACTTTGAAAACCTTAATCATAATACTGGTTATTGATAACCATAATAAAAATCCAGCCATGTTGGCTATTTTAATAATATACCCAATGATTTATAAGCGCATAATTCCAATGGCGCAATCCAAATATATACTGGCGACTTATAGTCCAAAGCCAGGCCGGTTTAACAAACCTGTTTCTGCATACAACAAGTGTAAAGTGTCCTGGCGGTTTACCGCCGGACGGGTCATAATGCCCAACATATAACCCGGGTTTATAACCAAGGCTGCACTTAAGAATAATCAAATATGAAATAGATCATACCTGTGGCATTGAATCACATTTTTGGTTTTGCCAACTTTTTGTAGTAAGGGTGACAATCCCAATCTTGAGTACTGATAACTCCTTCCATATTGTGCCGGTTTATGATAAAACCGTGCCAGGTTGTGTGAAAGTGCAACTATCCCTAGGTGGTTTTGGTAATTCATAACAACATATAGCTCATTGAGCTAATGCTATTCCAAGATGACTATTTCAGGAAAGCTCAATGATTGGCATGGCATGGATGTGAAAGTGGAACCCTCAAAATGCTAAGGACAAAGGATTGGCTCAAGCTCAAAAGCTCAAGACTCTTCATTTTATATTTTAGTGATCCAAGATCACATTGAGTCTTTAGGAAAAGCCAATACTATCAAGGAGGGATGAGGTGTTGCTTAATGAGCCTCTTGCTTCATGTGCTTAGTGATATGCTCCAAAACCCTCAACTACTTTCCCATATCCACATATGACCTAGACCCTAAGCCAAACTCGGTCCTACCGATTCTTTCTATCCGGTGCCACCGAGTTTCACTTGTCATAAGCCACTGCCAAACCCTAGCAATTCGGTTCTACCGATAGGGATCTCGGTCTCACCGAGATGGGATTGCAAACTCTCTGTTTCCCTTTTGTAACTTTTCGGTCTCACTGAAAGAGCGGATCGGTCCCATTGAGATTGCAATGTAAATTCAGTGTTTCCTTTTTGTAACTTTTCGGTCTCACCGAAAGAGCAAATCGGTCCCACCGAGTTTGCCTGACCAACTCTCTGGTTAGCTAATTACCAAATTCGGTCTCACCGAGTTTGTGTAATCGGTCTCACCGAGATTACGTTATGCCCAAACCCTAACCATATCGGTCCCACCGAGTTGCATGTCAGTCCCACCGAAAATCTCTAACGGTCACTAGGTTTACCTTTTCGGTCCGACCGGGTTTGTTGATTCGGTCCCACCGAGATTGGAAAACTGTGTGTAACGGTTGGATTTTGTGTGGAGGCTATATATACCCCTCCACCTCCTCTTCATTCGTGGAGAGAGCCATCAGAACACATACACAATTCCAACTCATATGTTCTGAGAGAGAGCCACCTACTCATGTGTTGAGACCAAGATATTCCATTCCTACCATATGAATCTTGATCTCTAGCCTTCCCCAAGTTGCTTTCCACTCAAATCTTCTTTCCACAAAATCCAAATCCTATGAGAGAGAGTTGAGTGTTGGGGACACTATCATTTGAAGCACAAGAGCAAGGAGTTCATTACCTACACACCATTTGTTACTTCTTGGAGAGTGGTGTCTCCTAGATTGGCTAGGTGTTACTTGGGAGCCTCCGACAAGATTGTGGAGTTGAACCAAGGAGTTTGTAAGGGCAAGGAGATCGCCTACTTCGTGAAGATCTACCGCTAGTGAGGCAAGTCCTTCGTGGGCGATGGTCATGGTGGGATAGACAAGGTTGCTACTTCGTGGACCCTTTGTGGGTGGTTGCTTCTTCATGGACCCTTCGTGGGTGGAGCCCTCCGTGGACTCGCGCAACCGTTACCCTTCGTGGGTGGAGACCTCCGTGGACTCGCGCAACCGTTACCCTTCGTGGGTTGAAGTCTCCATCAACGTGGATGTAGGATAGCACCACCTATCCGAACCACGGGAAAAACATCCGTGTCTCCAATTGCGTTTGAATTCTCCAAACCCTTCCCTTTACATTCTTCCAAGTTGCATGCTTTACTTTCCACTGCCAATATAATCTATGCATGCTTGCTTGAATTGTGTGATGATTGCTTGACTTGTCCTACAATAGCTAAAATCCGCCAAGAACTAAAATTGGGAAAAGGTTAAGTTTTTATTTGGTCAAGTAGTCTAATCACCCCCCCTCTAGACATACTTTCGATCGTACAAGTGGTATCAGAGCTTTGGTCTCCATTTGCTTTGATCTCCATAGCTTTTGGTGGTCATAGCCTTGGTTTCACAACCTAGGAGAGTATGGCGTCTAGCGAGGGAAATTATCACCGTAGAGGTCCTTACTTTGATGGTACTAATTTTGCTAGTTGGAAGCATAAAATGAAAATGCATATTCTTGGACATAACCCCGCCGTTTGGGCTATTGTGTGTGTTGGTTTGCAAGGTGACTTCTTTGATGGGAAAGAACCAAACCGTGAAGCTACCGCGGATGAGTTGAAGATGTTGCAACACAATGCTCAAGCTTGTGATATTCTCTTCAACGGATTGTGCCCCGAAGAATTCAACAAAATCAGCCGTCTTGAGAATGCAAAGGAAATTTGGGACACTTTGATTGATATGCACGAAGGTACCGACTCCGTCAAGGAATCCAAGTTGGATGTGCTTCAAAGTCAACTTGACAAGTTCAAAATGAAGGATGGTGAAGGTGTCGCTGAAATGTACTCTAGGCTTGCTCTCATCACAAATGAGATTGCCGGCTTAGGAAGTGAAGAGATGACCGATAGATTCATCATCAAGAAGATTCTAAGAGCCTTGGATGGAAAATATGATACCGTGTGCACATTGATCCAAATGATGCCCAATTACAAAGATCTCAAGCCAACGGAGGTGATTGGAAGAATTGTTGCTCATGAGATGTCACTTAAGGATAAAGAGGAACTTCACAACAAATCAAGTGGTGCCTACAAAGCCTCATGTGAAGCCCCTACATCATCAAGTGAGAAACAAAACTTCAATGAAGAATTGAGATTAATGGTGAAGAACTTCAACAAGTTCTACAAGAGTAGAAGCAAAGATAGAAGCTTCAAGTCAAGGTCCTACAATGACAAAAGATATTCTAGTCGAGAGCGAAACTGCTACAGTTGTGGAAGACCTGGACACTATTCCAATGAGTGTACGGCTCCCTACAAGAGAAGAGAAGATTCTCCAAAAAGAAGAAGCAAAGAATCACCACCAAGAGAGAGAAGGAGTAGAGATGATCGTTATGAACGAAGATACTCACGGAGAAGAAAGGATTCGGAAAGGAAGGAAAAATCATCAAGGAGCTACACAAAACGAATACATCAAGCTCATGTTGGTGAATGGGTATCCGGCTCCGACTCCGACAGCCACTCCGAGAGAAGTTATCACTCCGACTCCGAAGATACTCAAGATAAAGGTGTTGCCGGTCTAGCACTTGTGTCAACCAACTCCTACGACATATTTGACTCACCAAATGAAGGAATTGGAAGATGCTTCATGGCCAAAGGTCCTAAGGTAACACACCCCGAGTATGTTGATTTCAATAGTGATGAAGATGACTTGTTAGGTGATGATTTGCTTGTTGACAACTCTAGTGATGAATACTATGATGAAACGTCAATTAATCATGCTAATCAAGATAAAACGAATGACAATGATAAGGAGAAGATTGAGGCTCTAACTAAAGAAGTAAACACTCTTAAGTTAGCTCATGAAACTATCTTCGAAGATCATCGAGAACTTTTAAGAGCTCATGAGAAATTACGCTTTGAAAAGCTCAATCTTGAGCAAGAGCATGAGTTCTTAAAAGCAATCAATGATGATCTCCACAAGAAAAGTTCTTCTTACATTGCCAAGCGTTTACTCTTATCCACTTACATGCCTCAAGTCAAGTCTAGTAACAAGAACAAGAAAGATTCTTCCTCTAGCAGTAACAATGATCATGCTAAATCCAATATTGTTGCTTCTAGTAGTTCTCTTGATTCCACTAATGATTCTCTTAGCCAAGTTACACTTGAGCAAGAAAATAGCTTGTTGAAGGGAATTATAGAGAAAGGAGTGTACAAAAGCCTTGCCGGGAGTAAGCAATTCGAGGAAATTGTGCGCAAGCAAGGAATGCACCGGAAGAATCAAGGTGTTGGTTTTGAATGAAAGTTCAATGCCAACTTAGTTGAGTGGGAAGAAGATCAATACCCCAAGACAAAGTTTGTTCCTCAACAAGAGAAGTATGATACTTCTTTCAAGGGGACACAAGCTCAAGATGATCTTCCACCACAAGACTACAAGCAAAAAGGCAAGGACAAGCTTCAAGAGGAAATTGATGCATTTGAAGAAGCTCCTAAGACCTTAGTCAAGTGGATTCCCAAGACTACTTCAAGTTCCACTTCATCAAGTACGACTACAACTCCAAGGATTCCCATCAAGATGGTGTGGATCCAAAAGAAGAAGAACTAGAGAGTTCTTGAGGGTGACTCCGCCAACATACTTCACTCTTATCATTTTGTCAAGAACAAGTGCAATCAACTTCCACATCTTGCACTAGTTCAAGGAGTCACAAACCCTCTTGTTGGTAAGACAAGGGACAAAGTAACCTAAAAGTTTTCATGGACATCATCTTGTGTGTGCATCACTCTATGTCTATGGATATCCTTGTTTGTTCCTTGTGGGACTAACCCATGTAGGTATTGAAAGTGCAATTCACTCAAATGGATAGGTCCAAGTGATCTACATCAACATTGAGCATCCACATCTTCAACATCTACATGAAGTCATCATCGACAAAATCCGAGGTTAGTTCATCCCTCTAAGGGGGGGATATCACATCTAGGGAGAGCTTTACTCTAAGACTTGAGCTAAAGCAACTCTAAAGATGTGAACACAACAATGCTTTATGTAAAAGTGGTAACCCCACTTGAGCTTAAACGATGAGTATGACCTATGATCAAGTGTTCTCACTTGACTCCTAAGTCAATATACTCATATATAGATGACCTTGTCATCGCAAATTGCTTGATAGATGCTAGAATTGGTTGTGCATGCCTTGTCACATATTTCATTTGCCATCTTATTGTGTGAGCATGCTGGTTGCATATTTTACTCATTCGAGGACATCCACTTGTTGTTTTGATTGTTTGGTTTTATTTCCTTTTGCCAAGTGGATGGACAAGAATGCCTAAGACCCTCCTCTAGCTATCTATGCTTTTCTCGTCTCAAACTCTATTCATGCTACATCACAAAATTTGATCAAGTCAGATTCGAACCACTCTGTGTGAGGAGCGCTCGGAGTCCCCGATTCGTCATAGACTTAAACTTCCAAAACCTCTTTATGATTCTCGGTCTGACCGATACCCTACTTTCAGTCCTACCGAGATCATTAAGTTGATCTAGGTTTTCGATCTCGGTGCAACCGATTTGAACCTTTCGGTCACACCGAGTTTCAGTAACTGCTTGCAGTTATGAATCTCGGTGCCACCGAGTTGTTCCACTCGGTCACACCGACAGGGTCGGGCTATATATAGTCACGGGCAAAAATTTGGAAATTTCTCCGAACCCCTTCGCCCGCGCGATAGCCTGCTCTGCCAACTTGGTCTCCGGATCGTCTCCTTGCCGCCAGCCGCCTCCAGTCGCTGGTCTCCGTCGCCGTCAACGGAATTCAACCCCGCCGTTGCCGCCGTAGCGAGTCTCCGCCGAACTAGGGTATGGACTCGATCACAGTGCTATTCCCCGTCCGATTCCTAGCACATTTTGTTCTTAATGATTCTTGCCACGATTGAAACACTCCTATCCAGTCAATGTGTTCATAGATTAGTTTTGATTCGAAAATTTTAGGGTTAGGTTTCCGCCGAAACCATCTCGGACCCACCGAGTTGAAAAACTCGGTCCCACCGATTTGGCTTATGCCATTGCACAAGTGAGACTCGGTGTGACCGAGAATTACTTATCGGTGTGACCGATTTTGGAACTTTGTGAAACCCTAGCAGTCTCGGTGCCACCGAACTGTGACTCGGTCTGACCGAGTTCACTAGTTTAGGTTCCAAAACTGCTTCGGTATCACCGAGTTTAAAAATCAGTAGATCCGAGATGATTTCAGTGGGAAACTAAAACTAAGTTTTTGGATCATTCTTTTGCAAAAATCTCTGCATTTTGTGATGCTCATCCACTCTATCTCATCTATAACCTATTCACAGGGTCAGCAGTCAGAGTTTGCAACATGTCTGATCAGAGTGACAGCCAGAACATGTCAGAACAGCAAGTGCAGATGAGTGAGGGCACTAGTCCCTCAAGTTCTTCAGATGAAGGCAGCAGAAGTACTCCTAGCAATTTGCCAAAAGCTGCCACCAGACAAAGGAAGAAAAGAACTTCAGATTTTGAGGATGAAGATTATGTGGCAGAGGAAGAGGAAGCAACTTCCAAGAGAGTTGAGTCAGCTCAAGGCACAAAGCCAGGGTTAAAGATCAAAAGGCCAGCAGGCAGGCGACCTATGTCAAAGGCCAGAGCTTCAACTGAGAAGCCCACTCCCAAATAGCCAGTTGCTGCTGAAGGAAAGAAAAGAAAGGAAAGGGTCAAGAAGACCGTAGCCAGAGTGCTTGGAAAGGCTTCCATCATGGAAGAAGAGGAAGAAGAAGAGGTAGCTGCACCAACACCTAAGGCACCCAAGCTGATGGGTGATGCCATAAGATCAGGGGCAGCTGCTTCCAAAGCCAAGCCAGCTCCAAAGCCAAAACCAAAGAGAAATACGAGGAGCATACCTGCAACTGAGAAGAACAAGGCCTCAGTGCCTGAGACTGTTGTTGAAGAAAATGATGAAGAGCATGTTCTGAGAAAGCTCAAGCCCAAGATCCCAGACTACAACGATGCTCATCCTGTGGCTGAGGATATGAAGCTCAGGAGAGACTCAGGGCTGAGGAAGTGGAGAGAAGCAGATCCGTATGCTTCAAGGAGAAGGACTGCTGTTGACTACAGGTTCCACACTAAGGAACAATAGGACTTCTATGAGACAGTTTTGCTTGATAAGAAGCCCATTGTTTGTGACATGAGATGGGTCGACTGGACCTACATGAAGGAAAATGAGGAACACTATCCTGGTGTGATTCACAGCTTTAGTGCTTGTGGAGTTGCAGACTTTGTTGGGCAGAAGCTCACAAAGTGGAACGAGGAACTCATTATGCAATTCTACTCCACAGCACACTTCTACCCAGATGGAAGGATAACATGGATGTCTGAAGGTACGAGGTACCAATCTACTGTTGCTGAGTGGGCACAGCTCATCAATGCCCCAGAAGAGCATGAAGATGACTTGGATGTCTATGCCAAGAAAAGATGGATAATAACTCAATGTCAAACATGTACAAGGAAATTCCAAATGAAGCACTTGACACTTTCAAGTTTGGCTCAGTACACTATCTTCTGTCAGGGCTGCCAACCATTAACTGGATCCTTAGGCACACTCTGTTGCCCAAGTCAGGTGATCACAAGATGATCAGAGGCCATGCAATCAATTTGCTTCATGTATTTGATGTACCTCAGAAATTCAAGGTCATGAGCCTCATAGTAGAGACTATCAAGAGGACTACAGCAGATCAGAAGAGGAGCTGTGGTTATGCCCCTCAGATTCAGGAGTTGATCAACTCAAAGATGGGCACAGACATATACTTGTTGGACAAGGAACACTTGCCCATCCGTCCAGATTTTGAAGATAATCAAGTTGTTATGACCGAGAATGAACCATCATCTGCACAAGCACAAGCCAAGAAGGAGAAGGCGAGGAAGGAGAAAGCTGCCAAGATGCCAACTCAAGAGGAGGCATCTGAGTATTTCTTGAAAACCAAACAAGAGCAGCTTGGTTACCTAATTGCATCCACCCTGCGGATTGAGAAAGGACTAGCCACCCTAACTCAGAACCAGGCAAGCCTAGAGAGAATCATGGAACAGAAGTTCTATGACTTGGATGTCAAGGTGACAGAGATTCAGACTGCAGTGGAGCAGCTCCAAGATGACATGCAGGAGAGGAGAGGCAGGACTACAACTGATGCCTTTGCCAGAGGGACACGAGGTCCGAGGTCGTCTGCAGTGCCAGTTGCTGACCCCAGAGCCACCACGTCTGCACTAGCTACAACCTCAGTTCCACTAGCTCCAGCATCTACTTCAGCCTCAACTCCAACCATGTCTACAGAAGGCTTCGTCCTTGGAGTGCTCCGGACTCCACCACCACCTGAAGATCAAGCCTGAGTGTCGACTTAGCACTATGCATTTTCTAGGAACTTTTTGGTAACTTGTTGCCAAAGGGGGAGAAAAATGTATAGATCATAGGCTTCAAGAGAGAGTGTTGCTTTTATTCTCTCTTGCTTTATTTGGTGGTTTTTTCGAAATTTGTTTGCTTTTGAGTGCTTGAGATACTATGTCATTGCTCGTGAGACATTGATGATCATGTGTTTGATCATAAGCTACACTTAATGTTTGCTTAATATTATCATCTTATCTATCTTATGTGATCATTCACTATTCTTGGTGATGAGTGCATGTATTTCATTCTTATCATTTTAAGCGCTCCACCAAGATGTATGTGACATGGAAGAGTAACCCATGACTCTAACTCTTTGTGCATTTGCAGTCCAAAGCAAATTTTAAATATGCACAAATTTAGGGGGAGCTCTTACTTGTCACATACTTCTCAAAGCGACGATATATTTCATGCTTATTATCATTTGTCGAAGCTTTGATCTATATGTTGTCATCAATTACCAAAAAGGGGGAGATTCAAAGTGCAACTATCCCTAGGTGGTTTTGGTAATTCATAACAACATATAGCTCATTGAGCTAATGCTATTCCAAGATGACTATTTCAGGAAAGCTCAATGATTGGCATGGCATGGATGTGAAAGTGGAACCCTCAAAATGCTAAGGACAAAGGATTGGCTCAAGCTCAAAAGCTCAAGACTCTTCATTTTATATTTTAGTGATCCAAGATCACATTGAGTCTTTAGGAAAAGCCAATACTATCAAGGAGGGATGAGGTGTTGCTTAATGAGCCTCTTGCTTCATGTGCTTAGTGATATGCTCCAAAACCCTCAACTACTTTCCCATATCCACATATGACCTAAACCCTAAGCCAAACTCGGTCCTACCGATTCTTTCTATCCAGCGCCACCGAGTTTCACTTGTCATAAGCCACTGCCAAACCCTAGCAATTCGGTTCTACCGATAGGGATCTCGGTCTCACCGAGATGGGATTGCAAACTCTCTGTTTCCCTTTCGTAACTTTTCGGTCTCACCGAAAGAGCGGATCGGTCCCACCGAGATTGCAATGTAAATTCAGTGTTTCCTTTTTGTAACTTTTCGGTCTCACCGAAAGAGCAAATCGGTCCCACCGAGTTTGCCTGACCAACTCTCTGGTTAGCTAATTACCAAATTCGGTCTCACCGAGTTTGTGTAATCGGTCTCACCGAGTTTGTGTAATCGGTCTCACCGAGATTACGTTATGCCCAAACCCTAACCATATCGGTCCCATCGAGTTGCATGTCAGTCCCACCGAAAATCTCTAACGGTCACTAGGTTTACCTTTTCGGTCCGACCGGGTTTGTTGATTCGGTCCCACCGAGATTGGAAAACTGTGTGTAACGGTTGGATTTTGTGTGGAGGCTATATATACCCCTCCACCTCCTCTTCATTCGTGGAGAGAGCCATCAGAACACATACACAATTCCAACTCATATGTTCTGAGAGAGAACCACCTACTCATGTGTTGAGACCAAGATATTCCATTCCGACCATATGAATCTTGATCTCTAGCCTTCCCCAAGTTGCTTTCCACTCAAATCTTCTTTCCACAAAATCCAAATCCTATGAGAGAGAGTTGAGTGTTGGGGAGACTATCATTTGAAGCACAAGAGCAAGGAGTTCATTACCTACACACCATTTGTTACTTCTTGGAGAGTGGTGTCTCCTAGATTGGCTAGGTGTTACTTGGGAGCGTCCGACAAGATTGTGGAGTTGAACCAAGGAGTTTGTAAGGGCAAGGAGATCGCCTACTTCGTGAAGATCTACCGCTAGTGAGGCAAGTCCTTCGTGGGCGATGGCCATGGTGGGATAGACAAGGTTGCTACTTCGTGGACCCTTTGTGGGTGGTTGCTTCTTCATGGACCCTTCATGGGTGGAGCCCTCCGTGGACTCGCGCAACCGTTACCCTTCGTGGGTGGAGCCCTCCGTGGACTCGCGCAACCGTTACCCTTCATGCGTTGAAGTCTCCATCAACGTGGATGTAGGATAGCACCACCTATCCGAACCACAGGAAAAACATCCGTGTCTCCAATTGCGTTTGAATTCTCCAAACCCTTCCCTTTACATTCTTGCAAGTTGCATGCTTTACTTTCCGCTGCCAATATACTCTTTGCATGCTTGCTTGAATTGTGTGATGATTGCTTGACTTGTCCTACAATAGCTAAAATCTGCCAAGAACTAAAATTGGGAAAAGGTTAAGTTTTTATTTGGTCAAGTAGTCTAATCACCCCCCCTCTAGACATACTTTCGATCCTACATTGTGAAATACACCGGATTAACCATATATAATACTGGCGACCTGTAGTCAAACCAGACCGGGCTGATAGTCTCCGGATTATAACTTGATCGTGTACTGACAACTTGTAGTTTGAAAGCCGAGCCGGGTTGATAAACACCGGTTTACTCCATAATAGGATGGTAACAGAAAATCAAACCGGGCAGATAGTCTCCGGATTAAGATTTGATCGTGTCCCGTCCATTTGTAATTGACAGTCGAACCGGTTTAAGAAATGTCGGTTTAAAAACGCAACAAAAAGAAAGAAATATCTATCAAAGAAAATTGTGAAGCAAAGGCAATGATAAAACCGTTTGCAAAAAAGAAGCTTATTTGAGCTGATCAGATGGCGTTACCATGGTCGGACACGACCAAGCTCCCGATAGGTGTAGCTATGGTTCAAGTCAGCCAGGTCCCAAAATGAAACCGTGGCATTTATGCCGATCAAGTGGCATGGCGATGGTTCGGGTTCGACCAAGCCCCCAAGTGATTCTGTGGCCTTAGGCCGATCAAGAGGCATGACTGGTTCAGACGTGACCAAGTCCCCAAGTGATCTGGTGGCTCTCACCGATCAAGAGGCATGGCAATGGTTCGGCTTCGACCAATCCCCCAAGTGATTTTGTGGCCTTAGGCCGATCAAGAGGCATGACTGGTTCAGACGTGACCAAGTCCCCAAGTGATCTGGTGGCTCTCGCCGATCAAGAGGCGTGGCAATGGTTCGGGTTCGACCAATCCCCCAAGTGATTTTGTGGCCTTAGGCCGATCAAGAGGCATGACTGGTTCAGACGTGACCAAGTCCCCAAGTGATCTGGTGGCTCTCGCCGATCAAGAGGTATTGCATTGGTTCGGAGACGACCAAGCCCCCAAGTGATGTTTATAAAAGTTTCAAGGGGTAAACCGGAGGCCGCTTTAAGACAGAACAACTCCGTGTAACCACGCATGATGTAAAAGAACAGAGACCCCGCTTTATGAAGCAGAAGCCCCCATGTGATCAATAATATGTCTGGCCAGTAAGGCGGGATATCCATGTTTGAACCGCGCATCGTGGCAGCAGGTCCTCTTCGGCAATTTTTAACTTTTTGCAAGAGATAAATTCTTCTTTGAACCGGGATCTTGAACCGGATATGGAGACCTTCAAAGCTTTGTGGGGGACATCTTTCCCTTGAACCGGATTTTAAACCAGAATCTTCATTTTTAGCCAGAAATTTTCTGACGGCCTTTAAACTCGAACTTGCGAGAAGTTAATTCCTTTTTGAACCAGAAATTCTTAAACCGGATTTGAGAGCTTCAGAGCTTTATTGGAGAACAAATTTCCCTTGTACCGGATTGTAAACCGGAATCCTTTTCTGATGACCCGAAACTTCTTCATTGAGCTAGGATTGTGTAACTGTCATATACTTTCTAATCTGGAAACCTTCTGACAGCATGATGTGAATCCGGGACTGGGTTATCTCTCCCTCCAACGTATTGGGGTTCTTGACTTCACTGAAAACCGGCAACGTTTGCTAAGTCATATCATTGTAGCCCCCAAGTCTCAAGGTGACTCGAGGAGTTGGCTTGAGATTCTCCATATTTGATCGTGATATAAACCGGCATAACTTGTATAGCACAATGTGAATCCATAGAAGGTTGAGGTGACTGCGGCGGGTTTTAAATGATCCCATATGAGCCGTGTCAGCAACTCGGCCAATGGTTCCTTCCAACTAGCGACTTGAAGTTAACCAAACTGTAGTGGCGGCGACTTGTGCGCCCCCCCGTTGAACCATCCAGTGCAGACGCGGCTGATAATATATGATAATTTACCCCCAATTTGTTGGAAAGAAACCGGGCTTCCCAAGTAGTGACTTGCTCATAGTCAATAAACAGTTCATCCAGACAAGTGCGGCCCGGTATGTTGATGTAGACTAGGCCGCGGGGGCGGACGACAAAGACGATCGCAGCATCACAGGCGGCACAGATAGATGAGTCGGCCGCAGCGTTGTAAGCCGGTGCAGACGAGGAGAGTCGGCACTGGTGTTCTAAACTGGTGCGGACGCATGAACCGGCCGCGGGCATTGTAAACCGGCGCGGACGGAGAGTTGGCCGCGGGCATTTGTAAACCGGCGCGAACGGAGAGTTGGCCGCGAGCATTGTAAACCGGCGTGATTGATCGTCGGTGTAGACAGACGCCAGCAATGTGCTCTCCGTATCTGTGGCACGGTAGCCACTCTTATAATGAGTAATTTTCCTGCATATCAAAATATACGGTCCAAAGTAATTGTTCCCTTGATAAAAACAATATATACCAAGAAACTAGATTTAGATGGATATCACCTGATGTTTTTTGTTCGGACAACAGATGATCTGTTTGTCGCGACAGAGGCGGTTTAGGCTGGTCGGCGACTCAATATGGTCCTGGCGGTTCAAGCAGAAACCTTCCGTGTTATTCTCCAGGTCTTTAAACGCCCAGCACGGGCGGTGCAGATGTATACGTTGCCTCCGACGCTGGTGCACGAGGACCGGATCATACCTTGGCCATGAGTCCGTTGACCTGTGTATAGCATAGCATACCGTGGAAAAAACTTTGGATGATACTTAATTATACCATTAGAAGTTTAGAAAAATAGCACCTGATTTGTTCATATGGCAGATGATCCATATGTAATATCCGTCAATAAATTTGGGAGTGAAGCGCAGCAGAAGAGGCAGGCAAGCCGGCAGGCGTAGCAGTGAAACACCGTGGTGAGGTCAGCGGAAACACGGCCAGCCCGTGACTTCGGCGACTTGGAGCAGAGGACGGCTTCAGGTCGTAGCTACTCCTCCCTTTTTTTTATCTTTTTTTCTTTCGCAAAGGCTGTCGCATGTCCTCATTAGTTCTGACATTTATCTAGAGGTACGTGGCTGACGATCCTTTGATATCACATCCTTGTGAGACTTTGGGCCCTGTGCTAATTCATTTGATGAATAGTACTAGTACTAGACCTCCCGTACTAATAATAGTCCTTTCCTTATTCTCCTTTTCTCTTGGCCTTTTGACTCCCGCAGATTTCTCCTGCATGTGCGTGCCCCGTCAAACAAGGCTAGCGGGCACATGCCCCGAGTACCTCTTTGTCTGCGGCCTTGGGCGTCTGCTATTGTATATATTTCTTTTGTCGTAGGTGACAGCCATAACAGTAGATCCTGCCGCTGCCCCTTTACTTTGTTGATGCTGTCCACACGCAGCCGCTAATCATCGTCCATATGATTGCTATCAGTATTAAAACCCAAGCCCTCCTGACCGCTGCTCCATCAATCGCGGTGAACGAGCTCCTGCGCTACCGTCCCGTCGACAACGTCTATGAAGAATGGCTCGACCGCGTCGCCGAGCTCGTCCGCGCCGCAGGGGGCTCTTCCGCGCCGTCCGTTCCGCTGCACCGCACCCCGCCCCGCGCGGGCGACGAGGCTCCGGCGGCGCCCCGGCCGCCTCCTCCTCAAGAAGATGCCATGGCTCCAAGGCGCGTGGCCCCTGGGAGAAACCCGCTCCGTCAGGTGCCAGCGTGGCAAGAACAGAGCTGCCAAGAAGTCCCTCGCCCGCCAGAAGCTGCCCGGGCGCTCCCTGCGCCAGCACGTCGCGACCATCCTCCTGCTCCAGTGCGTGGGGACATGCAAGACCAGGATCTCCATCACCCAAGGCCTCCCGTGGCCACAGCAGGATGCCGCACCTACACCACTAAACTGCGCAGCATCGCATGGCCAGGCAAGTTCAAGCCAGACCTGCCTCCTCGCTACGACGACACGGCCGACCCTGCGGAGTTCCTCCAGCTCTACGAGCCGGGCATCGAAGCTGCCAACGGAGACGAGAAGGTCATGGCGAACTGGTTTCCCATGGCGCTCAAGGACGGGGCCCGCACCTGGCTCCTAAACCTGGCTCCAGGCACAATCTCCTCCTGGGAAGAGATGCGCACCCGCTTCATCGCCAACTTCCAAGGTACTCGCGACCGGCCACCCGCCGTGAGCGACATGCGCCGCATCAAGTAACAACCCGGGGAGACCCTACAGAAGTACATCCAGCGCTTCAACAACGCACGCCTCAAGATTCCCAAGGTGATTGAAGAGGCCATCATCTCAGCCTTCTCCGACGGCGTGCGCGACGTCAAGATGAAGGAGGAGCTGGCAATGCATGAAGATCTGTGCACTTCCTTGGAGCTGTTCAACTTGGAGAACAAGTGCGCCAGGGCTGAGGAAGGGCGTCTCTCCCTCCTCGAGATGCCTGCCGCAGACCCAGAAGAGAGGAAGCTCAAGGCCAAGGAAGTGAAGCGCAAGGGGGCTGCCATGCTCGCAGCAGAACCAGACACCAAGCGGGGCAGAGATCAGCCCGAACCTCCCAAGGGCAGCCGGTACTGCGTGTACCACAACCTCCACACCCACAACACCAGCGAATGCCAAGAACTCCGAGCCGTGCGAGAAGGAAGGATCGGCCGTCGCCCTAACCGCGGTGACCGGGGCTACGGCCGAGGAGGAGGAAGGAACACAGGGCGTTGGGAAGACCGTGGCCCACGCCAGGGGTGGCATGACCAACCTCGCGAGGATCGCTGGCAAGACCCGCCTCGCGAGGGAGGCTGGAGGGATCAGCCTCGCGAGGATCGCCCGCAAGGCAACGCAGGCCTCCCACTGCTGCCGCCGCAGCCAAGGAGAAATGAGGACCGCCACCAGGACGAGGAGGCTGGGGCTTCCAGGAGCCGCGCGCGATCGCCTGCATCCTGGGCGGAGCTCAAGCCCCAGCCTCTCAACGCATCTTCAAGCAGTTCGCCCGCGAGGTGAACGCAGTCCTCCCCAGACTCGAAGCCACACGCCCTCTCAGGTGGTCGGCGTGCGCCATCACGTTCAGCTCAGCAGATCAGCTCAAGTGCGCCGCTACAGCCGGAGTCCTCCCGATGCTTTGTTCCCCAATCATCAGCAACGTGGTGGTCACCAAGACCCTCATCGATGGCGGGGCGGGGCTCAGCGTCTTGTCCGTGGAGACATTCAACAACCTCCAAGTTCCCTACAGCCAGCTTCAGCCAACCAAGCCTTTCTCCGGCATCACCGACGGCTCCACGGTCCCGATCGGGCAGGTCCGCCTCCCTGTCACCTTCGGGGCACGCAACAACTACCGCACCGAGCTCATCGACTTCGGACATCGACCACCTCTCCCAGGGCTGCATCGCGAGTAGCCTTCGCCTCAAGGACGGCCTGCTTCTCCTTGTCGCATGCCGTCGAGGCCTGGACCAGCGCCGCCCGAATCGAAGCATCGGAGCGGACCCATCCAGAAGCCAGCTCCAAGCGCCCGGCCACCAGGCGAGGGTCGGCACCGAGAAGATCCTGCCACAGCCGGTCCAGCTCAGCAACGACGCGGTCCAAAACGGTGGAAGGAGTCGAGGAGATAGCAGCCGGTGGAGTAGGAGGAGAAGGCGGCAGCACGGCCGCAGCATCCTGAGGCAGAGTCTGCCGCGCCCCGATAGCTGTAGCGGCGGCGGCAGGCGAGAGCACCTGGGAGCCGCTTGGGCCGTGGGGGCTGCGCTTGCCCCAGCCGGCTCAGTCAGGCCTCGCGAGGACGACCGGGCAGGAGAAGCATGTGCGTCACGGTCACCCTCCTTCAGGGGCGCTGCCGTGGATGGAACCTCAGGAGCCCCCTTTGACTTCTTCGCTGCGGGCGCCAGCCTATCCAAGGGATGCGAACGTCAAGCCTCAGAGGTAGATTAAGAAATAAAGACAAGAATCGAACACTTACGGGTCGTCGCCAGTGAGCTCAAGCGGCCTCCGGCCGAATTTGAAGCCCGAACGCCGGCTGGAAGGGTCAACCTCGGGAAGCTTGGAGGCGGAAGGTGCGCCTGTAGCCCGCCCCGAGGCCAGGGCGGACCCGCGGGAGATCAGCCCAGTCCTGTCCTTCTTCGGGATCGGGGGTGAGCTCCCGCCGCCCTGCTCGTTGTCGTCCACGTCGTCGTCCTCGTCGTCGTCCTCGTCATCATCCTCGTCGTCGTCGCTCGGAGGAAGGCGAAGAGCGCGGGACTTGCGCCAGGGAAGGGGAGCCCTCGACTCTCCGTCAGTAGCCTCGGAGTCAGGCCCTTTTCCCCGCTCCCCTCCTTCCTCCTCTTCGCTGGAGTCGTCGGAGGGCACAACCACCGGTCCCTCAGGAGCCTCCAGGGGCACGGGCCCTTCCCCGTTGAAGACGGGCATGGACTTCACTACCCGCTCCCAGTCATCGCAGAGGAACAAGGGCGTAGGAGCGCCCTCCAACCTCGCCACATTGCCCCCAACCAGAGATTGGAGAACCACAGCCAGGTCTCCGTCGGCCCAGGCCGCGGGGCCCGGACGAGGCCTCCACATTGGAAGCAAGTACTGCCGAAGTAGAGCCAGCTGGTGCTCCAGGAACTCCCTCAGCAACGACGCGCCGGTCAGCTTCGCCGCCGCCATGTCGGTCGGCCTCAGATCCGCGTCCATCTTCTCCAACACCATCTTCGCGCGGGGATCCGTGAGCTCCGCTCGACCCCAGTTGCTGGAGCTCGTGGGCTGCTCCGTGGGCAAGATCAGCCGAGGGTGGATGCGCTCAGCATCCACCATGACCCACTTGCTCCTGAAGCCCTCAATCCTCTTCCCAAGGTTCGAGATGGCAATGGCGCCACCGTACACGACGAAGCTCGCGCACGCGGAAGCAGGACCGCGAGAGGTCCGGAGGTAGAAGTAGTGGTGCAGCAAGGCCACTGAGGGCTGCACCCCAACGTGGGCCTCGCAATAATAAGCAAAGATCGCGAGGAGAAGGACAGAGTTGGGATGGAGATGCAGAGCCTGTAGCTTGTAATGGCGGAGGACAGAGAAGAAGAACTCGGAGAAGGGAGGCATCAGGCCAGCAACAATGGCACTTACAAAGAGCGGATAGAAGGTGCTCCTCTGACCCTCAGGGGTGGCGGGGCCGGCCTTGAACACCTTCGCCCCGTCAATACCTCGCGCCATCGCTATCCGGCGCAACCGGGCAAGGCCCGTCCCCGACACGTTTGGCGGGTCCAGGGCAGACGAGTACCAAGCTGCGGCCGGGGGCTGGCGAGGCGCCATGGCTTCCTAGGTCGCACGGTCAGAGCAGATCTGGAGATTTCGGGGGAAGGGAGAAGAGGCGTAAGAAAGGGGATTTGAGCAGCAACCGGGGAAAGCAAGAAGAAGGGCCTAGGCGGATGCCACTCCCTTATCAACTCGCGCGGTTGCTAAGGCGCCCACGTCCAGTCAACCGCCACGTGGCGCCCAGGGCCGCAGGCTGTTAGGGCCCGTGGCGCTTCGCTCTTGCCCTTCCGCCTCCCTGCACGGCCAAGTCCGGGCGCGCCTTGGGCCCGGGGGCTACTGTCGGCGTTCTGGGAACGGGGGTCCCCAGACTTGCCTGCCTGCGGCCTGCGGCGTGGCTCAAAGGGGGGCCCAGCACGACCCATCTTCACCAACACAAACTCAAGACCCTCGCGAGGGGCCAAGCCTCGCGGGGCGGAAGATGCGGAGCTTCCTCAGGCGCGGCCTCATCAGGCAGGCTCACGAGGAGGCGGAGAGATCAAGGCGGGGTACCTCGCGAGGTGCCCGTGACGCAAGCCATGACGACTCAAGGCGCCAGGTGGGCGCCAGCCCGCGCAGCGTCCTCCTTTCCTCTTTGGTGCAAAGGAGGCAAGCGCAGCCGCGGAGTACCGAGGCATCAGGCAAAGGTTGCCATTTCGGTGGAACAAGACCAAGACCAGGAGGACTACGAGACGGAGGTCACCGTGGAGCCCAAGATGGCGTCATCACCAGAGCTTTGCGCAGGCGAAGGCTACTTTTGTTAGGATAGCTGATACTTGCTGTCCCCTTTCAAATTAGCCCGCCATTGTTGGCTCCCTTCCCGCTCAATATTTGGGAAGAGGACCAGGGCCTCTATAAATAGGACCAGCCACCCACATGGCAAGGGGGTCGGTTCGATCGCGTCGAAGTGTCTCTAGGGGTCGACTGGTTAGAGAGAGAGAGAGAAGGGCGACTGAACTCCTCCCAACAGTTCATCGCCCCAGCCAAGAACAGACCCTCACGAGGCTGTTCTTCCTTGTATTGTTCATCATCCTCAGCCCAAGAGGCAATCCACCACACCACACACTGGAGTAGGGTATTACACCACAACGATGGCCCGAACCAGTATAAACCCTGTGTCTCTTGTGCTGTTCTTCCCATAGTTTTGATCCTAGCATGGCGGAGGGGTGCAGGTAGGTAGAAGGTGAAATCTCCGTGCGCACCCCAGTGTTCGAACCTCAAGGGTCTGCCGGAACCCGAAATCCGACATTTATGATCATGCCTAGATATTCTCATAACTATGCGCTTTTCTATCAATTGCTCGGCAGTAATTTGTTCACCCACCATAATATTTGCTATCTTGAGAGAAGCCACTAGTGAAACCTATGGCCCCCGGGTCTACTTTACATCATATAAGTTTCCGATCTACAATTCTAGTTTACTATTTATTTTATTTTGTAATCTTTACTTTTCAATCTATACAACAAAAATACCAAAAAAATTTATCTTATTATCTTTATCAGATCTCACTTTCATAAGTGGTCGTGAAGGGATTGACAACCCCTTTATCGCGTTGGTTGTGAGGTTCTTGATTGTTTGTGCAGGTACTAGGCGATTTGCGTGTAGTCTCCTACTGGATTGATACCTTGGTTCTCAAAAACCGAGGGAAATACTTACGCCACTTTGCTGCATCACCCTTTCCTCTTCAAGGGAAAACCAACGCATGCTCAAGTGGTAGCAAGAAGGATTTCTGGCGCCGTTGCCGGGGAGATTTGCACCAAGTCAAGTCAAGATTTGATCTCCCGTCAAATAGCCATTTCCGGCGCCATTGCCAGGGAGATCTACAATCAAGTCAAGACATACCAAGTACCCATCACAAACTCTTATCCCTCTCATTACATTATTTGCCATTTGCCTCTCGTTTTCCTCTCCCCCACTTCACCTTTGCCATTTTATTCGCCCTTTTTCCGTTCGTCTCTTTTCGCTTGCCTCTTGTTTGCTTGTGTGTTGGATTGATTGTTTGTCACGATGGCTCAAGATAATACTAAATTGTGTGACTTTTGCAATACCAACAATAATGATTTTATTAGCACTCCGATTGCTCCTACTACCGATGCTGAATCTTGTGAAATCAATACCGCTTTGTTGAATATTGTCATGAAAGATCAATTTTCTCGCCTTCCTAGTGAAGATGCCGCTACCCATCTAAACAACTTCGTTGATTTGTGTGATATTCACAGGAAGAAAGATGTGGATAATGATATTGTTAAATTGAATCTATTTCCGTTTTCGCTTAGAGATCGTGCTAAAACTTGGTTCTCTTCTTTGCCTAAAAATAGTATTGATTCATGGAATAAGTGCAAAGATGCTTTTATCTCTAAGTATTTTCCTCCCGCTAAGATCATCTCTCTTAGAAACGATATTATGAATTTTAAGCAACTTGATCATGAGCATGTTGCACAAGCTTGGGAGAGGATGAAATTAATGATACGTAATTACCCTACACATGGTTTAATTTTATGGATGATTATACAAACAATTTATGCTGGATTGAATTTTGCTTCTAGAAATCTTTTAGATTTGGCCGCGGGAGGCACTTTTATGGAAATCACTTAAGGAGAAGCTACTAAACTCCTAGATAATATTATGGTTAATTATTCTCAATGGCATACCGAAAGATCCACTAGTAAAAAGGTTCATGTGATAGAAGAGATTAATGTTTTGAGTGGAAAGATGGATGAACTTACGAAATTGTTTGCTAATAAGAGTGTTTCTTCTGATCCTAATGATATGCCTTTGTCCACTTTGATTGAGAATAATAATGAATCTATGGATGTGAATTTTGTTGGTAGGAACAATTTTGGTAACAACGTGTATAGAGGAAACTTTAATTCTAGGCCGTTTCCTAGTAATTCCTCTAATAATTATGGTAATTGCTACAACAAATCTTATGGAAATTTTAATAAGATGACCTTTGATTTTGAGACTAGTGTTAAAGAATTTATGAATTCACAAAAGAATTTCAATGCTTTGCTTCAAGAAAATTTTCTTAATATTGATGAGTTGGCTAGGAACGTGGATAGAATTTCTCTTGATGTTGATTCTTTCAAACTTAGATCTATTTCACCTAAGCATGATATCAATGAGTCTCTCAAAGCCATGAGAATTTCCATTGATGAGTGCAAATAAAGAACCGCTAGGATGCGTGCAAAAAAATTGCTTTGTGAAAGCGTGTTCTTCTAGTTTTCATGATAATAATGATGATCTAAAAGTGATTGGTGTGTCTCCTATTAAGTCTTTGTTTGCTGGTACGTCCATTTTGCGTCATGCTTTTATATCGATATTTATTGCATTATGGGCTGTTATTACACATTATGTCACAATACTTATACCTATTCTCTCTTATTTTACAAGGTTTACATAAAGAGGGAGAATGCCGCCAGCTGGGATTCTGGGCTGGAAAAGGAGCAAATATTAGAGACCTACTCTCCACAGGTCCAAAAGTCCTGAAACTTCACGGAAGACGTTTTCAGAATATATAAAAAATACTCAGCGGAAGAAGTTCACCAGGGGGCCACACCCTGCCCATGAGGGCAGGGGGCGCGCCCTACCCCCTGGGCGCGCCCCCTACCTCGTGGGCCCCCTAGTGGCCCTCCGGTGGCCATCTTCTGCTATATGAAGTCTTTCGATGGGAAAAAAATATGAAGCCATCTTCTTGGACGAAACTCCGCCGCCACGAGGCGGAACCTTGGCGGAACCAATCTAGGGCTCCGGCAGAGCTGTTCTGCCGCGGAAACTTTCCTCCGGGAGGGGGAAATCATCGCCATTGTCATCACCAACGCTCCTCTCATCGGGAGAGGGCAATCTCCATCAACATCTTCATCAGCACCACCTCCTCTCAAAACCCTACTTCATCTCTTGTATCCAATTCTTGTCTCCAAGTCCGGGATTGGTGCTAGTAGGTTGCTAGTAGTGTTAATTACTCCTTGTAGTTGATACTAGTTGGTTTAATTGGTGGAAGATCATATGTTCAGATCCTATATGCATATTAATACCCCTCTGATTATGAACATGGTTATGCTTTGTGAATAGTTACGTTTGTTCCTGAGGACATGGGAGAAGTCTTGCTATTAGTAGTCATGTGAATTTGGTATTCATTCGATATTTTGATGAGATGTATGTTGTCTCTCCTCTAGTGGTGTTATGTGAACGCCGACTACATGACACTTCACCATTGTTTGGGCCTAGAGGAAGGCATTGGGAAGTAATAAGTAGATGATGGGTTGCTAGAGTGACAGAAGCTTAAACCCTAGTTTATGTGTTGCTTCGTAAGGGGCTGATCTGGATCCATATGTTTCATGCTATGGTTAGGTTTACCTTAATACTTTTGTTGTAGTTGCGGATGCTTGCAATAGAGGTTAATCATAAGTGGGATGTTTGTCCAAGTAAGGGCAGCACCCAAGCACTGGTCCACCCACATACCAAATTATCAAAGTACCGAACGTGAATCATATGAACGTGATGAAAACTAGCTTGACGATATTCCCATGTGTCCTCGGGAGCGCTTTTCTCTATATAAGAGTTTGTCCAGGCTTGTCCTTTGCTACAAAAAGGATTGGGCCACCTTGCTGCACTTTATTTACCTTTGTTACTTGTTGCTAGTTACAAATTATCCTATCACAAAACTATCTGTTACCACTTATTTCAGAACTTGCAGAGAATACCTTGCTGGAAACCGCTTATCATTTCCTTCTGCTCCTCGTTGGGTTCGACACTCTTACTTATCGAAAGGACTACAATAGATCCCCTATACTTGTGGGTCATCAAGACTCTTTTCTGGCGCCGTTGCTGGGGAGTGAAGCGCCTCTGGTAGGTGGAATTTGGTAAGGAAAAATTTATATAGTGTGCTGAATTTACTGTCACTTGTTACTATGGAAAGTAATCCTCTGAGGGGCTTGTTTGGGGTATCTTCACCCCGACCAGTAGAGCAAAGAGTTGCTCCTCAACCTACTCAACCTACTGAAAATGAAAATGTCTGCTTTGAAATTCCTTCGGGTATGATAGAAAAACTGCTAGCTAATCCTTTTTAGGAGATGGAACAAAACATCCCGATGAGCATCTGATATATGTGGATGAAGTTTGTGGATTATTTAAGTTTGCAGGTGTACCCGGAGATGTTGTTAAGAAGAAGGTCTTCCCTTTATCTTTGAAGGGACATGCATCGACATGGTATAGACTATGATGATATGGGGTCTTGGAATTACAAACGATTGAAATTGGAATGTCATCAAAAGTTTTATCCTATGCATCTTGTTCATCGTGATCGCAATTATATATATAATTTTTGGCCTCGCGAAGGAGAAAGCATCGCTCAAGCTTGGGGGAGGCTTAAATCAATGTTATATTCATGCCCAAATCATGAGCTCTCAAGAGAAATGATTATTCAAAATTTTTATGCTCGGCTTTCTGATAACAATCGCACCATGCTTGATACTTCTTGTGCTGGCTCTTTTATGATTAAGACTATTGAATTCAAATGGGATTTATTGGAAAGAATTAAACACAACTCTGAAGATTGGGACCTCGACAAAGGTAAGGAGTCAGGTATGACACCTAGGTTTGATTGTGTTAAATGTTTTATGGATACCGATGTTTTCCGTAAGTTTAGCACTAAATATGGACTTGACTCTGAGATAGTAGCTTTTTCTGTGAATCTTTTGCTACTTATGTTGATCTTCCCAAGGAGAAGTGGTTTAAATATCATCCTCCCATAGAAGTAAAAGTAGCTGCACCTATTAAAGTTGAAGAAAAGACTATCACTTATAATGATCCTATTGTTCCTACTTCTTATATTGAGAAACCACCTTTCCCTGTTAGGATAAAGGATCATGCTAAAGTTTCAACTGTGGTTCGTAAAAGCAATATTAAAACTTATACACCTCCTGAGCAAGTTAAAGTTGAACCTAATATTGTTATTGTTAAAGATCTCTTGTCTGATAATATTGATGGGCATGTTATTTATTTCTGTGATGAAACTGCTAGAATTGCTAAACCTTGTGCTAAAGATAAACCTAGACCTGTGGTAGGCATGCCTGTTATTTCTGCTAAAATAGGAGATCATTGTTATCATGGCTTATGTGATATGGGTGCCAGTGCTAGTGCAATACCTATTAGCCTATATAGAGAAATTATGCATGATATTGCACCTGTTGAGTTAGAAGATATTGATGTCACAATTAAACTTGCCAATAGAGATACTATTTCACCAATGGGAATTGTTAGAGATGTTGAAGTCTTGTGTGGGAAAACTAAATATCCTGCTGATTTTCTTGTTCTTGGTTCCCCACAAGATAGCTTTTGTCCCATTATTTTTGGTAGACCCTTCTTAAATAGTGTTAATGCTACCATAGATTGCAAAAGGGATGTTGTTACTATCAGTTTAGATGATATGACTCATGAATTTAATTTCTCTAAATTTAGTAGACAACACCGTGAAGAAGAATTACCTAATAAGGATAAAATTATTGGTCTTGCTTCTATTGCTGTACCTCCTAGGGATCCTTTAGAACAATATTTGCTAGACCATGAAAATGATATGTTTATGAATGAAAGAAGGGAAATAGATGAAGTATTCTTTAAACAGGAACCTATTCTAAAACACAATTTGCCTGTTGAAATCCTAGGGGATCCTCCTCCACCCATGGGTGATCCCGTGTTTGAGCTTAAACCATTACCTGATACTCTTAAATATGCTTATCTTGATGAGAAAAAGATATATCATGTTATTATTAGTGCTAACCTTTCAGAGCATGAGGAAGAGAGATTATTGAAAACTGTGAAGAAGCACCGTGCTGCTACTGGGTGTACTCTTGATGATCTTAAGGGCATTAGTCCCACTCTATGTCAACATAAAATTAATTTGGAAGAAGATGCTAAACCAGTTCGTGATCATCAACGATGGCTGAACCCTAAAATGAAAGAAGTGGTAAGAAAGGAAATACTAAAGCTCCTTGAGGCAGGTATAATTTATCCTGTTGCTGATAGTCAGTGGGTAAGTCCTGTCCATTGTGTCCCTAAGAAGGGAGGTATTACTGTCGTTCCTAATGATAAAGATGAATTGATTCCTCAAAGAATTATTACAGGTTATAGGATGGTAATTGATTTCCGCAAATTAAATAAGGCTACTAAAAAGGATCATTACGCCTTACCTTTTATCGATCAAATGCTAGAAAGATTGTCTAAACATACACATTTTTGCTTTCTAGATGGTTATTCTGGTTTCTCTCAAATACCTGTGTTAGCTAAGGATCAATCAAAGACTACTTTTACTTGCCCTTTTGGTACTTTTGCTTATAGACGTATGCCTTTTGGTTTATGTAATGCACTTGCTACCTTTCAAAGATGCATGATGGCTATATTCTCCAACTTTTGTGAAAAGATTTGTGAGGTTTTCATGGACGATTTCTCCGTCTATGGATCTTCTTTTGATAATTGCTTAAGCAACCTTGATCGAGTTTTGCAGAGATGTGAAGAAACTAATCTTGTCTTGAATTGGGAAAAGTGCCACTTTATGGTTAATGAAGGTATTGTCTTGGGGCATAAAGTTTCTGAAAGAGGTATTGAAGTTGATAAAGCCAAGGTTGATGCTATTGAAAAGATGCCATGTCCCAAGGACATCAAAGGTATAAGAAGTTTCCTTGGTCACGCCGGTTTTTATAGGAGGTTCATTAAGGACTTCTCCAAAATTTCTCGGCCTGTGACTAACTTACTACAAAAATATATACCATTTGTCTTTGATGATGATTGTGTAGAAGCATTTGAAATACTTAAGAAAGCATTGATCTCTGCACCTATTGTTCAGCCACCTAATTGGAATTTACACTTTGAAATTATGTGTGATGCTAGTGATTATGCTGTAGGTGCTGTTCTAGGGCAAAGAGTTGATAAGAAACTAAATGTTATTCAATATTCTAGTAAAACTCTAGACAATGCTTAGAGAAATTATGCTACTACTGGAAAAGAATTATTAGCTATTGTATTTGCTTGTGATAAGTTCAGACCTTATATTGTTGATTCTAAAGTAACTATTCACACTGATCATGCTGCTATTAAATATCTTATGGAAAAGAAAGATGCTAAACCTAGACTTATTAGATGGGTTCTCTTGTTACAAGAATCTGAGTTACATATTATTGATAGAAAGGGAGCTGAGAACCCCGTTGCAGACAACTTGTCTAGGTTAGAAAATGTTCTTGATGACCCACTACGTATTGATGATAGCTTTCCTGATGAGCAATTAAATGTTATAAATGCTTCTCATACTGCTCCATGGTATGCTGATTATGCTAATTACATTGTTGCTAAGTTTATACCACCTAGTTTCACATACCAGCAACAAAAAAAGTTCTTCTATGATTTGAGGCATTAATTTTGGGATGACCCACATCTCTATAAAGAAGGAGTAGATGGTGTTATTAGATGTTGTGTACCGGAGCATGAACAGGAACAGATCCTACGCAAGTGTCACTCCGAAGCTTATGGAGGGGTATTGCAATCTGGTTTTTATTGGCCTACTCTCTTCAAGGATGCCCGTAAGTTTGTCTTATCTTGTGATGAATGTCAAAGAATTGGTAATATTAGTAGACGTCAAGAAATGCCCATGAACTATTCACTCGTTATTGAACCATTTGATGTTTGGGGCTTTGACTATATGGGACCTTTTCCTTCCTCTAATGGTTATACACATAGTTTAGTTTCTTTTGATTACGTTATTAAGTGGGTAGAAGCTATTCCAACTAGTAGTGCTGATCATAACACTTCTATTAAAATGCTTAAAGAAGTTTGTTTTCCAAGGTTTGGAGTCCCTAGATATTTAATGACTGATGGTGGATCACATTTTATTCATGGTGCTTTCCGTAAAATGCTTGCTAAATATGATGTTAATCATAGAATTGCATCTCCTTATCACCCACAGTCTAGTGGTCTAGTAGAATTGAGTAATAGAGAGCTCAAATTAATTTTGCAAAAGGCTGTCAATAGGTCTAGAAAGAATTGGTCCAAGAAACTTGATGATGCATTATGGGCTATAGAACAACATATAAAAATCCTATGGGTATGTCTCCGTATAAAATGGTTTATGGAAAAGCATGTCACTTGCCTCTCGAACTAGAACACAAGGCATATTGGGCTATTAAAGAGCTCAATTATGATTTTAAACTTGCCAGTGAGAAGAGGTTATTTGATATTAGCTCACTCGATGAATGGAGAACCCAAGCCTACTAAAATGCCAAGTTGTTTAAAGAAAAAGTTAAAAGATGGCATGATAAAAGGATACAAAAGGGTGAGTTTAATGTAGGTGATTATGTATTGCTATACAACTCTCGTTTAAGATTTTTTGCAGGAAAACTTCTCTCTAAATGGGAAGGTCCTTATGTTATCGAAGAGGTCTACCGTTCCGGTGCCATAAAAATCAACAACTTTGAAGGCACAAATCCGAAGGTGGTAAATGGTCAAAGAATCAAACATTATATCTCAGGTAATCCCATAAATGTTGAAACCAATGTTATTGAAACCATAACCCCTAAGGAGTACATAAGGGACACTTTCCGGAACGTTTCAGACTCCGAAAAGGAATAGGTATGTGGTACGGTGCCCTCTTGATGGAGGTAATACCCTACGTCCTGCTTGATTGTTCTTGATAATATGAGTAGTACAAGAGTAGATATACCACAAGATCAGAGAGGCTAAACCCTAGAAGCTAGCCTATGGTATGATTGTTGTTGTTTCTACGGACTAAACCCTCCGGTTTATATAGACACCGGAGGGGGCTAGGGTTACACAGAGTCGGTTACAAGGAAGGAAATCTACATATTCGTACTGCCAAGCGTGCCTTCCACGCCAAGGAGAGTCCCATCCGGACACGGGACGAAGTCTTGAATTTTGTATCTTCATATTCCAATAGCCAGGTCAAAGGATATAGTCCGGCTGTCCGGATACCCCCTAATCCAGGACTCCCTCAGTAGCCCCTGAACTAGGCTTCAATGATGATGAGTCCGGCGCGGAGATTGTATTCCGCATTGCAAGGCGGGTTCCTCCTCCGAATACTTCATAGAAGATTTTGAACACGAGGATCGTGTCCGGCTCTGCAAAACAAGTTCCACATACAACCGTAGAGAGAATAATATTTTCACAAATCTAATCTGCTGACGCATTTCATAGTGTGACATCACACCACAGCCTGGTCACCATTCGAATCGTTTTTCATAACCAATCTCAGCGTGTTTCGCGAGGCGGTTTCCTTGGCACGTCTTGTCGAAGCAGAGATTGTGTCCCCTTTATTATGGGATTCTCATTAATACGGACGTGGGTAACCCAACCATGCCTATTGGTAGGACTCCTAGATCTTAGGCAAGTCCCAAACGGCTACGAGGAGGACGCTTGATATTCACCCTCTTTATAAAGGGGACAAGGCTTTTTCTTTTTTCCCTCTTGTGCTCAATCAAATCCTTCCCCCGCCTCGAGTTCTAACACCCAAAACTCAGGTCAGGTGCTTCGAACATTCAACTATGTCCGGATCCAACCTTCAAGGTCGATGGATGCCCTCCTCCGTCACGAAGGAGGACATCAAGAGGTTGAGAGAGGCCAGATATCTGACCGCCAAAATTTCGCATCAGCTGCCCGCCCGAGGGCAGGTCGTCCCTACACCCGAACCCAACGAGAGCGTCGTGTTCGTCTCCCACTTCCTCCGAGGACTAGGCCTCACTCTAGATCCCTTTGTTAGGGGTCTGATGTTCTATTACGGGCTAGATTTTCACTATCTGGCCCCGGATTCCCTTCTCCACATCTCGACATTTATTGTCGTATGTGAGGCCTTCCTCCGCATTACCCCTCACTTCGGCCTGTGGCTCAAGACCTTCGATGTGAAGCCGAAGATGATCGAGGGGCAGCACGCAGCGTGCGGAGGCGCTTCAATAAGCAAAATTGCTGACGCTCCATGGCCTGAGGGTTGCTTCCCAGAGGTATCTGGATTGTGGCAGCGGGTGTGGTTCTACATCACAACTCCTCGAAGTGCCAAGTGGGTAGCTGCCCCCACCTTTTGCTCAGGCCCCCCACCACAACTGATGTCATGGATCAGCAGGGGGCTGAGCTGGGGTCTAGCCAAGGATGTGCCAATACTGCAAAGCTGTATCCGAGATCTCTTTGAGAGAGATTTCAGTCTGGTTATGGTAGTGCAAGTTATGCTAGTTCGTCAAGTCCAGCCTTGCAAACACTGGCCCCTTCGCATGTGGGAATTCAACCCGGAAGGACCGCGAGCTATTCAATATTTCCTCGGCATGACGCACGAAGAGATGTACAAATTGTTCTTCGTACCACAAATAATGTGTCCGGACATCACTGAGGATGCATGTCTGAGCTGCAATCGTCCGGATACCCAAGTAAGTAGCCCCGCATCCGAACACACTGTCCGTTTATTTATCGCAACATTGCCCGAAAAAATAGCCGCTCTTTGACCCAGATTGGATAGCGAAGGCAAAGTTGATCAGGTGTCCGGCCCCCCTCCCTGAGACCTCACCAAATCCCGTGCTAACCAGGATGCTAGAGATCGCGCCTTATCAAGCGCCCTCAGGAGAGGATGAAGGGGGGAACAAGGAGGCTAGCGCCTCCGTGAAGGAGGTTAGCCGGGGAGAAGGAACTGAAACTTCCTCTCCCCAGGGAAGGAAGAGAACCGCCTCTGAGGACCCGGAGAGAATGGTCTCCAAATGGGGGAACAAATCTCCGCCGGAGGGTCCTGCCCTAGGGGATACCCTGGCCGCACTATGCCCTCAAGGGGATCAGCCCTCCACCGAGCTGTAAGTAAAAGGGTACTCAATAATGAAAATATGTCGCTTTACCTTTGAGGAAAATAACCGAGGCATTTATCTTGCAGTTCGGATCTTAGCCCTTCTCAGCAGAGCTCGTCTTCAGGGGATCTTCTTCCAGAGATGATGGAGAGTGAAACGCCTCCCCCTGCCATACCGCCTCATGAGGCGGGCGACCCCGAGGTGTCATCGCAGAGGGTTTCTCTTGATCCGACAAGGCCAGAAGGTAATCCTATGGCCACCCGAAGTCCTCAGTATCCGGCTCTTGAAGAGAGCAATCAAAAGAGTCCGGCACCGTCTGGTGTGCGGTCGGGCGTACTGAGGGATCTGCTAGAGCAAGCGGCTATCTCAGGAGAGCACTGCACATTGATGGGTACGGTGATTGAAAGGATTTCGTCCGCCAAAGCGGGTTGCATGAAGCCTTTGTGAGTCTACTGACGGGTTTTGAGGTACACGAAATAATGTACATTTTTGACAGTACCGCACATTTTTAGATGTGCCCTGTGTAGATAGTAGCCCCTGAGACTCTGGTTGTCGTCGAAAAAGGTGGCAAACATAGGATCATAGTCCCAGGTAATAACCAGACCGCCTTTATGTGCAGGTGGTTGAAGCTCCGGTGGCCAGCCGGACTGATGGGTTTGCCGAACTAAAGTGGCAGCTGGATGCGGCAAATGCCGACATCGTGCTTGTTAACAAGCGGCTTGACGAGGCATAGGGTAAGTGATTTTTCTGGTGATTGTCACATAATAAGAGCATCATGATGCCAGTATCTTTAATATGTTGTGACTGCAGATGGAGCTGCCACCGTGGAGACCCTTCGGGCAAAGCTTGCCCGAGCCAAGGAGTAGCAATGCGGCCGCTTTAAAGGTGACCGAAGAGTTAAGGGCCGAACAGGCCGCGCATTACGAGAGCAAAGAAAAAATAGCCAAGATGGCTGTAGAGTTAAAAGATGTTGCTGACCATTACCAGCTTCTTGAAGAAGAAAATCGGGCGAAGGCGACGGACCTGGAAAAGGCCCGGGTTGCTGCCAAGGAAGCTCGCTCCAAAATTAGAGCGACGAAGGAGGAGCTGCATCAAGCTGCGGAAATTGTATCTGGGAAGCCCTTCTTGTTGCGGACTAAGTTTGGGGATCCGAATTATGCACCTCTAGACCGGCTATGGAGTTCTGCGGACGCCTACGTGGATTTGGCTGCAAGTGCTGCTGATGCAGCCGAGTATTTCAAGGATCAGAAAGATCACAAAGTGGAAAAACTGTTTTGGTCACAGTTTCATGCTCCATCCCGTTCGCTGCTGTTGAATGAGCAAATGGCCGAGTGGGCCGAGCTCCATAGATTATCCGGACTTGCCATGAGGTCCGTTGTGGATCATCCGTGGCCGAAAGGGCCAAGGCCGAATAGCTACTTTAGCTTAGTGCAACAATTCCTTGGTGCTGTGCCACACATCGATGCTGTAAAGACGTCGGCGTGCATAGAAGGCTCACGGATGGCCCTTGCCCGTGTCAAAACATACTGGGCGGAAATGGATGCCACCACTGCTGCGGCACAGGGTTCGGCCATAGGCCGAGTGGCTACCGAGCACTACTTTGAAGAAGTTCTTGAAGGCGCTCGTTTGATAGAGGCTCAGTACTCGAAGAATATTATGTTTGAGTGACATGTATTCCCATTGTAAAAACAATGTTTTATTTACTTTTGCCCGAAAGTACTATGATGCCTCCTGTGTGGCCGTTTATGTATATATGTATATAACCTGAAAGATGGCAGTCGTCGGCTTCAACCCCCATGCATATAATGCGGGGGTGTTCGCAGAAGACGCATGTTCACACTTGATCCAACGTCTTGGTCCATTAAGGAGGTGATATCGCAGCGAACTAGGCAATCGGACTATAATGCTTTAACACTTTCACTTAGCCAGCGGAGTTTGACAGTGGGGCTACTATATAGCCCCCGGTGGCTCCGCGCTCATCGGAATTCGGGGCGCGTACATGCCTGGCCGGGAAACGGCCCTTCGTTAAGGCGGAGGAATCCTAAAGATTCCGCTAGGTCATCAAGTGGTTGACCAGTCTCACGCTATATCATGACAGTCAGTTTTCGGCTTTCTCTACTGAGGTGCTCGTCCAGATGAACCAGGGCACAATCGCAGTAGTTCTCCTGGTGCCGCCTTAGCCGATAGAGCGGAACGTAAGGCAGCAAAACACAGGAGCCGGGCAAACCCAACATTTGACCAAAGACATGATTCAGAGTTGATGCATATAAGGCCAAACTCGCGACGCCGAACACTCCCTAAGGTATTCGGTCTTTATGATGTAAACCGGGCTAAACAGTGCCCTTTGTAATAAGCCCCTGGTGTCCAGGTACGTGCAATATTCTGACATGGCCACATGCCAATACGTTAGCATCCTTCTTAATTGTACTGAGAATCCGGGGGATGTGTATCAACAAGAGACAGTAAAAAAGGTTTACGCAGGGTCTTAATCTAAAAAGAATCCTTGGAACGGGTCACTGCTCCACGTCTGCGCCTGTATCTCCGTTGTGCCGTATCCTAGATGGGTGTAGCACGATGGTCATCTGTAAAAGAGAGGAACTTAGCTGAAAAGTTGTCGTGCAAAAGGTAGGTTATACTGAATAAACCATGTACAGTTCAAGATGAGTAAAGTTGAGCCTTATTGTCACTTGTTTACACGCGTTGAGCCCCTTGTATTGTTATAGGGGCATAGCCATCAAACCTGTATCAATTATATATAGCTGCACCAGACTCGTCTAACCGCGTCCGTGGTCTTAATGACCTGTCAGATGCTCTAGTTGGTGAGGCCGTTTAGTGTGCGGCTGCCAAGGCAGCCGCACGGTCTTCTGCGCGTAAGGAGCGCTCAATATTTCCATTTACTGTAATGATGCCACGTGGACCGGGCATCTTAAGCATGAGGGAAGCGTAATGCGGTATTGCATTAAAGCGAGCGAAAGCTTCGCGTCCGAGTAGTGCTTGATAGCCACTTTGGAACGGAGCGATGTGGAAGGTTAAATTTTCGCTGCGGATGTTATCGGGAAAGCCGAATATAACCTCTAGTAGCAGGGAGCCCGTGCAATGGGCTTCTGGGCCTGGCGTTACTCCTTTAAAGGTAGTATTGCTATGGCTAATTTTTTTTGGGTATATCCCCATTTTCCGGACTGTGTCCTGATATATCAGGTTTAAACTACTGTCTCCGTCCATCAGGACTCGTGTGAAGTGGTATCCGTCAATTATCGGGTCTAACACCAAGGCAGCCCATCCTGCATGCCGGATACTTGCCGAGTAATCCCGATGGTCAAAGGTGATCGGTTGGGACGACCAGTGGCAGAACTCCGCGGTGATAGGCCCTGGGGCACGTGTCTCTAGGAGTGCCGCTTTGTTTCTCCCCTTCATCACGTGTAATACGTTTACTGTTTTGATTTCTGGTGGGAATTTCTTCTATTCCCCAGTGCTTTGCTTGTGAGGCTCGTCCTCGTCTTCGCTTGGTGTATCCTGCCCCTTGTGTTCGGTGTTGAGCTTGCCAGACTGCTTGAAGACCCAACATTCTCTATGGGTGTGATTTGCAGGTTTATCGGGGTGCTGTGGATCTGACATATTTTGTCTAGAATCTTGTTTAGGCTGGACAGTTCATCTCTGTTGCCTTTGGAGGGCAGCTTTTGCTGACCTGGCCGAGAGCTTCTAAATCCGGCGTTTACCGCCGTGCTCTTTGGGCTGTCTTCTTTATTCCGGTGCTTGTTTTTGCTGCGTCGTGGTTTCCCGTTTCCGTCCCTGACTTCAGATGTACTTGGGTCGCTGGTGTTACATCGGGCTAACCAGCTGTCCTCGCCCGCGCAAAAGCGGGTCATGAGGCTTGTTAATGCTGCCATTGTTCTCGGCTTTTCTTGGCCGAGGTGTCTGGCAAGCCATTCGTCTCGAACGCTGTGCTTGAAAGCTGCTAAGGCTTCGGCGTCCAAACAGTCGACTATTTGGTTCTTTTTAATGAGAAACATGTTTCAAAGCTTTCAGGCTGACTCTCCGGGCTGTTGAGTTATATGACTTATATCGTCTGCATCCGGTGGTCGGACATAGGTCCCTTGAAAATTTTCCCAGAAAGTGTCTTTGAGCTCTTCCCAGCTTCCAATGGAGTTTTCGGGGAGGCTTTTAAGCCAGTGCCGAGCTGGCCCTTTGAGCTTGAGGGGTAAGTACTTGATGGCGTGGAGATCGTCTCCTCGAGCCATGTGGATATGGAGGATGTAGTCCTCTATCCAGACCCCAGGGTCTGTCGTTCCGTCATACGCCTCTATGTTTACGGGTTTGAATCCCTCTGGAAATTCATGGTCCAGCACCTCATCGGTGAAACATAGGGGGTGTGCGGCACCCCTATTTTTGGGTGTACCGTGGTGTTCGAATTTTTGTTGTGTTGCATTGCGTGCTGGAGCGCGCTTGCTTGGCCCGTAGATGGATCTAGTTGCGCTGTCATTTTGATGCAAGCCCTCACGTGGATCGCGTGCTGGCTTGTGTGCGGCGTCGTTTGCCGCTCTAAGTTGGCCACGAGGTCCTCTATCCGACCGGATGGCTGTTTTGTTTTTTGATTGCGGGGGATCTAAGGCCTCCTCATCGAATTCAGGTAGCAGCTTTCGCTTCGGGTAGCTCCTTGTGTGGCGACTACCGCCGTATTTTGCTGCAGTGTTGAGTATTTTACTCCATCTAATTCTGAGTGTGTCTTGTGCAGCCCTGAGACTTTGTTTCTGCTTTTTCAGACCCCTCGCAGTGGCAACAAGCCTTTGATGGGTATTCTGTTGCTCCGGGTGCCTGTACGGTGTGATGTCATCCGGACTGTTATCTTTGCCGGAGTCGGGTTGTTCGGTTTGATTCTCCATGTTGCCGTGGTCGGACGGTGGTTCAATTCCGTGTTTGTCCTCCGCTGGCTCACCCTGCTCTATCGCTGGGTCTATATGCTCGCTGTTTCTGCCGAGGCGGGATTTGGAGCGGCGCTTACGCCGCCGCTTTGACTGCTTCTCGAGGGAACGATCCTCCGCTGCGTCCTTCCGTTCCTCATCGTCATTTTCTTTCGGTGTGTCCACCATGTATACATCATATGATGAAGTGGGCGTCCAGTGCCCTGTGGGCAGTGGCTCCTGTTCGTCTCCTGCATCGTCGTCCATACCGTCGATATCTTCGGAGTCAAAGTCGAGCATGTCGATCAAATCGTCGACAGTGGCTACTAAGTGGGTGGTGGGTGTGTGGCGAATTTCTTCGTCATCCGCATCCCAATCCTGCCGGAGATAGTTCGGCCAGGACTCTCCTGACAAGGAGAGAGACTTTAATGAATTCAGTATGTCGCCGAAGGGTGAGTGCTGAAAGATATCCACGGAGGTGAACTCCATGATCGGCGCCCAGTCGGATTCGATAGGCACGGGCGCAGGCGGTTCGGAGTCCGTGGCCGGGGAAGAGTCCGGCAGTTCGGCGTCACGGCTCCCGTGAAGGGTAAGGTCGATACTCGGCTTGATCGCCGCTGAGAATGCAGCCTCCGTGGCGGGGTCTATCCACCCGTCCATGGATGGCGCAATTGACTCCGAATTGAGGGTTGGAGCGGTTGTCGGTGCGGTCTCCTGAACACTGTCCGATGGTAGAGCTAAATCATGCTCATCGTGACCATGCGGCGCACACGGCAGGGGCTCGAATCCGTCAAAGATCAAGTCTCCGCGGATGTCGGCCGTGTAGTTTAAGCTTCCAAACCTGACCTGGTGGCCAGGGGCGTAACTCTTGATCTGCTCCAGATGGCCAAGCGAGTTGGCTCGCAGTGCGAAGCCGCCGAATACAAAGATCTGTCCGGGGAGAAAAGTCTCACCCTGGACTGCATCACTATCGATGATCGAAGGAGCCATCAAGCCTAACGATGACGACACAGAGAAACTCTCAATGAAAGCACCAACGTCGGTGTCAAAACCGGCGGATCTTGGGTAGGGGGTCCTGAACTGTGCGTCTAGGCGGATGGTAACAGGAGGCAGGGGACACGATGTTTTACCCAGGTTCGGGCCCTCTTGATGGAGTTAATACCCTACGTCCTGCTTGATTGTTCTTGATAATATGAGTAGTACAAGAGTAGATCTACCACGAGATCAGAGAGGCTAAACCCTAGAAGCTAGCCTATGGCATGATTGTTATTATTTCTACGGACTAAACCCTCTGGTTTATATAGACACTGGAGGGGGCTAGGGTTACACAGAGTCAGTTACAAGGAAGGAAATCTACATATCCGTACTGCCAAGCGTGCCTTCCACGCCAAGGAGAGTCCCATCCGGACACGAGACGAGGTCTTCAATCTTGTATATTCATAGTCCAACAGTTCGGCCAAAGGATATAGTCCGGCTGTCTGGATACTCCCTAATCCAGGACTCCCTCACCAATATTATTGAAACTGTAACCCCGGAGGAATACATAAGGGACACTTTTCGGAACATTTCAGACTCCGAAAAGGAATAGGTATGTGGTACGGTAAGTAAACCGACTCCAAAACAGTTTTTAAGGCAATATTTCTCCGTTTTGGAATATTTAGAAAAATAGAAAAATAAGAAGCAGTCCGGGAAGGACACGAGGCCTCCACGAGGGTGGAGGGCGCGCCCCCTACCTCGTGGGCACCTCATGTGCTCTCCGGACTCCGCTTTCGTACACGATACGCATTTTCGTCGGTAAAAATTCATTATATAATCTCCCGGGGGTTTTGACTCTCGTATCACTCAATTATCCTCCGTTTGTGTTTTGAGCTGTTGCTACTACAGATTAGAGCAGGATGTCTTCGCAAGAGTCAGTCGGGGAGAGCCGGGTGTCTCATCCGGCACCAAGATCAACGACAAACAACTACGTTGACCCCTTTGGGCCAGCAACAGAGGACGAGATGGAGGCTGATTTGAAGAGGATAGATGCCATGGAAGAGGATCAAGAAGTCACTTCCTGCCTCCAAGATGGATTAACAATGGGAGAACTGCAGAGCTCGGCTATTCCAAACTCGGTTATCCCTTCCAATGTTAGATTTCTTTCTTATGAGAATATGAAAAAGAGTGTCACTGGTTCTCCCGCAGCTATGCAACGCCCTTGGGTGTAGGGAGCTTTGGCTGTTACAGGAAAACTCCGAAAGGAAATAATGGACCTCAAGCAGCAAGTCAACAAGCTTGAGGAGGAGAATCGTATCTTGAGAGGCATCATCGCCAAGAACATCACATCACCATCCCCGAAAAGAGAGACATAATCACATGGGTATGGGCACTCCCCTTGGCAACTGCCAAGCTTGGGGGAGTGCCCCGGTATCGTATCACCATCACTTTTATCTTTACCGTTTTTCTTAGTTCGATCCTCTTGATAATATCTTGATCTAGTAGAATAAAAGCTTTTAGTATGATCTAGTTGTGAGTTTTGCTTTATGATCCTTCTATGTAATCGAGTCCGTGAGCTATATATAATAAGGATTAGTGTTGAGTCAAGGGCTTGATTATTTTGCCATGATCCTAAGTGAATAAAAGAAAAGTGAAAGAATAAAAAGGAAACAAAGAGATCATATGGATCTTATGGATAGTAATGAGCTCACATAGAAAGAGTATGATGAATAAAAGTTGTTGAGAGTTGACAAACATAGTTTTGGTCATCGTTTCAATTAATAGGAAATAATAATGAAAGAGAGGTCTTCACATATAAATATACTATCTTGGACATCTTTTATGATTGTGAGGACTCATTAAAATATGACATGCTAAAGAGTTGACGTTGGACAAGGAAGACAACGTAACGGGTTATGTTTTCTTACATCTGAGATATATTATATTGTCATGGATCATCCAACATGGTTGAGCTTGCCTTTCCCCCTCATGCTAGCCAAATTCATTGCACCAAGTAGAGATACTACTTGTGCTTCCAAATACCCTTAAACCAGTTTTGCCATAAGAGTCCACCATACCTACCTATGGATTTAGTAAGATCCTCCAAGTAAGTTGTCATCGGTGCAAGCAATAAAAATTGCTCTCTAAATATGTATGACTTATTAGTGTGGGAGAAAATAAGCTTTATACGATCGTGTGATATGGAAGAAATAAAAGCGATAGACTGCACAATACAGGTCCATATCACAAGTGGCAATATAAAGTGGCGTTTTTTCGCATTAAGATTTTGTGCATCCAACCATAAAAGCGCATGACAACCTCTGCTTCCCTCCGCGACGGCCCTATCTTTTACTTTTATCTCCTACCTTCAATAAGAGTCATGGTGATCTTCACCCTTCCTTTTTACATTTATCCTTTGGCAAGCACGGTATGTTGGAAAGATCCTGGTGTATATGGCTAATTGGATGTGAGTTTTCATGAACTATTATTGTTGGCATTACCCTTGAGGTAAAACATTGGGAGGCAAAACTATAAACCCCTATCTTTCTCTGTGTCCCATTAAAACTCCATACCCGTAAGTATTGCGTGAGTGTCAGCAATTGTGAAAGACTATATGATAGTTGAGTATGTGGACTTGCTGAAAAGATCTTATACATTGACTCTTTCCTATGTTATGATAAATTGCAATTGCTCCAATGACTGAGATTATAGTTTGTTACTTTTCAATGAAGTTTACGATTCATATTTGAAATTGTGATTGAATTATTACTCTAGCATAAGAGATCATATGATAAAAATTATATAAGTTGATGTTCTAAGAATGATCATGATGCCCCCATGTCCGTATTTTATTTTTATCGACACCTCTATCTCTAAACATGTGGTCATATTTTTCGATTTCGGCTTTCGCTTGGGGACAAGCGAGGTCTAAGCTTGGGGGAGTTGATACGTCCATTTTGCATCATGCTTTTTATATCGATATTTATTGCATTATGGGCTTTTATTACACATTATGTCACAATAGTTATACCTATTCTCTCTTATTTTACAAGGTTTACATAAAGAGGGAGAATGCCGGCAGCTGGGATTCTGGGCTGGAAAAGGAGCAAATATTAGAGACCTATTCTGCACAGCTCCAAAAGTCCTGAAACTTCACGAAAGACGTTTTCAGAATATATAAAAAATACTCAGCAGAAAAAGTTCACCAGGGGGGCCACACCCTGCCCACGAGGGTGGGGGTGCGCCCTACCCCCCTACGCGTGCCCCCTACCTCGTGGGCCCCCTAGTGGCCCTCCGGTGGCCATCTTCTGCTATATGAAGTCTTTCGATGGGAAAAAAAATAAGAAGCCATTTTCTCGGACGAAACTCCGCCGCCACGAGGCGGAACCAATCTAGGGCTCCGACAGAGGTGTTCTGCCGGGGAAACTTCCCTCCAGGAAGGGGAAATCATCGCCATCATCATCACCAATGCTCCTCTCATCGGGAGAGGGCAATCTCCATCAACATCTTCATCAGCACCACCTCCTCTCAAAACCCTATTTCATCTCTTGTATCCAATTCTTGTCTCCAAGTCCGGGATTGGTGCTAGTAGGTTGCTAGTAGTGTTAATTACTCCTTGTAGTTGATGCTAGTTGGTTTAATTGGTGGAAGATCATATGTTCATATCCTATATGCATATTAATACCCCTCTGATTATGAACATGTTTATGCTTTGTGAGTAGTTACATTTGTTCCTGAGGACATGGGAGAAGTCTTGCTATTAGTAGTCATGTGAATTTGGTATTCGTTCGATATTTTGATGAGATGTATGTTGTCTCTCCTCTAGTGGTGTTATGTGAACGTCGACTACATGACACTTCACCATTTTTTGGGTCTAGAGGAAGGCATTGGGAAGTAATAAGTAGATGATGGGTTGCTAGAGTGACAGAAGCTTAAACCCTAGTTTATGCGTTGCTTCGTAAGGGGCTGATTTGGATCCATATGTTTCATGCTATGGTTAGGTTTACCTTAATACTTTTGTTGTAGTTGCGGATGCTTGCAATATAGGTTAATCATAAGTGGGATGTTTGTCCAAGTAAGGGCAGCACCCAAGCACTGGTCCACCCACATACCAAATTATCAAAGTACCGAATGCGAATCATATGAACGTGATGAAAACTAACTTGATGATATTCCCATGTGTCCTCGGGAGCACTTTTCTCTATATAAGAGTTTGTCCAGGCTTGTCCTTTGCTACAAAAAGGATTGGGCCACCTTGCTACACTTTATTTACCTTTGTTACTTGTTGCTCGTTACAAATTATCCTATCACAAAACTATCTGTTACCACTTATTTCAGTACTTGCAAAGAATACCTTGCTGGAAACCGCTTATCATTTCCTTCTGCTCCTCATTGGGTTCGACACTCTTACTTATCGAAAGGACTACGATATATCCCCTATACTTGTTGGTCATCATTTGCCAATATGAATCTTGATAAAGATGGGACTAGAGATGAGTCAACTTTAGTTAAAAGGCGTCCCAATGATTCGGAGTTTTTAGATCTTGATGTAAAAATTGGTAAAAGTGGGATTGAAGAGGTCAAAACTTTACATAGCAATGAACTCACTATTTTGGATTTCAAGGGATTTAATTATGATAATTGATAATTGATAGATTGTATTTCCTTGTTGCAATCCGTGCTAAATTCTCCTCATGCTTATGATCAAAACAAAGCTTTTACTAAACATATCATTGATGATTTAATGCAATCTTATGAAGAAAAACTTGAATTAGAAGTTTCTATTCCTAGAAAACTTTATGATGAGTGGGAACCTACTATTAAAATTAAGATTAAAGATGATGAATGCTATGCTTTATGTGAATTGGGTGCTAGTGTTTCCACGATTCCAAAAACTTTGTGTGATGTGATAGGTTTCCGTGAATTTGATGATTGTTCTTTAAATTTGCATCTTGCGGATTCCACCATTAAGAAACCTATGGGAAGGATTAATGATGTTCTTATTGTTGTAAATAGGATTTATGTGGCCGTAGATTTCATTGTTATTGATATAGATTGCAATCCTACATGTCCTATTATTCTTGGTAGACCTTTCCTTAGAATGATTGGTGCAATTATTGACATGAAAGAAGGAAACATTAGATTCCAATTTACGTTAAGGAAAGGGATGGAACACTTTCCTAGAAAGAAAATAAATTACATTATGAATCTATTATGAGAGCCACATATGGATTGCATACCCAAAATAACAATACCTAGATCTATTCTTGTTTTTATGCCTAGCTAGGGGCGTTAAATGATAGTGCTTGTTGGGAGGCAACCCAATTTTATTTTTGTTCCTGTTTAGTAATAAATAAATCATCTATCCTCTGTTATGATTGTGTTTTTATGTTTTAATTAGTGTTTATGCCAAGTAAAGCCTTTAGGATCTTCTTGGGTGATTGTTATTTAATCTTGCTGAAAAAACAGAAAGTATGCGCTCACGAGAATAATTTTCATTTTTGACCAGAGGGCGATGAAATACCAATACCAACTGCAGTATAATAATATACAAATTATTTAGGACTTCCTAATTTCTTAGGATTTTTGGAGTTACAGAAGTATTTGAAACTTCCAGATTGCTACAGACTGTTTTGTTTTTGACAGATTCTGTTTTCCGTGTGTTGTTTGCTTATTTTGATGAATCTATAGCTAGTATCGGGGGGTTTGAACCATAGATAAGTTGGAATACAGTAGGTTTAACACCAATATAAATAAAGAATGAGTTCATTACAGTACATTAAAGTGGTGCTTTGTTTTCTTATACTAACGGAACTCATGAGATTTTCTGTTGAGTTTTGTGTTGTGAAGTTTTCAAGTTTTTGGGAAGATTTGATGGATTTTGGGACAAGGAGTGGCAAGAGACTAAGTTTGGGGATGCCCAAGGCACCCCAAGGTAAAATCCAAGTACGACCAAAATCCTAAGCTTGGGGATGCCCCGGAAGGCATCCCCTCTTTCGTCTTCATCCATCGGTAACTTTACTTGAGGCTATATTTTTATTCACCACATGATATGTGTTTTGCTTGGAGCATCTTGTATGATTTGAGTCTTTGCTTTTTAGTTTACCACAATCATCCTTGCTGTACACACCTTTTGGAGAGACATACATGAATCGGAATTTATTAGAATACTCTATGTGCTTCGCTTATATCTTTTGAGCTAGATAATTTTGCTCTAGTGCTTCACTTATACCTTTTTAGAGCACAGTGGTGGTTTTATTTTACAGAAATTATTGATCTCTCATGCTTCACTTAAATTATTTTGAGAGTCTTTTAGAACAGCATGGTAATTTTCTTTGGCTATAAATTAGTCCTAATATGATAGGCATCCAGGACGGGTATAATAAAAACTTTCATATAGAGTGCATTAATATTATGAGAAGTTTTGAAAGATCGTGGATGTCGCCTAGAGGGGGGGGGGGTGAATAGGCGTTTAAAAAAAATTACGGTTTAGGCTTGAACAAATGCGGAATAAACCTAGTGGTTAATTTGTCAAGCACAAAACCTAAAACAACTAGGCTCACCTATGTGCACCAACAACTTAAGCTAAGCAAGATAAGCAACTATGTGATAGCAAGATATATGACAAGAAACAATATGGATATCACAAAGTAAAGTGCATAAGTAAATAGCTCGGGTAAGAGATAACCGAGGCACGGGGAGACGACGATGTATCCCGAAGTTCACACCCTTGCGCATGCTAATCTCTGTTTGGAGCGGTGTGGAGGCACATTGCTCCCCAAGAAGCCACTAGGGCCACCGTAATCTCCTCACGCCCTCGCACAATGAAAGATGTCGTGATTCCACTAAGGGACCCTTGAGGGCGGTCACCGAACCCGTACAAATGGCAACCCTTGGGGGCGGTCACCGAACCCGTAGACTTTGGCAACCCTTGGGGGCGGTCACCGAAACCCGTAAAATTGCTCGGGGAGATCTCCACAACCTAATTGGAGACCCCGACGCTTGCCCGGAGCTTTACACCACAATGATTGAGCTCCGAACACCACCAACCGTCTAGGGCGCCCAAGCACCAAGAGGAACAAGCTCAAGGGCACCAAGCACCCAAGAGTAATAAGCTTCTCAACTTTTAACTTCCATGTATCACCGTGGAGAACTAAAACCGATGCACCAAATGCAATGGCAAGGGCACACGGAGTGCCAAGTCCTTCTCTCCCAAATCCCACTGATGTCTACTACACAGCCTACTTCTTGTAGACGTTGTTGGGCCTCCAAGTGAAGAGGTTTGTAGGACAGTAGCAAATTTCCCTCAAGTGGATGACCTAATGTTTATCAATCCGTGGGAGGCGTAGGATGAAGATGGTCTCTCTCAAGCAACCCTGAAACCAAATAACAAAGAGTCTCTTGTGTCCCCAACACACCCAATACAATGGTAAATTGTATAGGTGCACTAGTTCGGCGAAGAGATGGTGATACAAGTGCAATATGGATGGTAGATATAGGTTTTTGTAATCTGAAAATATAAAAACAGCAAGGTAACTAATGATAAAAGTGAGCACAAACGGTATTGCAATGTGTTGAAACAAGGCCTAGGGTTCATACTTTCACTAGTGCAAGTTCTCTCAACAATAATAACATAATTGGATCACATAACTATCCCTCAACATGCAACAAAGAGTCACTCCAAAGTCACTAATAGAGGAGAACAAACGAAGAGATTACGGTAGGGTACGAAACCACCTCAAAGTTATCCTTTCTGATCGATCTATTCAAGAGTCCGTAGTAAAATAACATGAAGCTATTCTTTCCATTCAATCTATCATAGTGTTCGTACTAGAATAACACCTTAAGACACAAATCAACCAAAACCCTAATGTCACCTAGATACTCCAATGTCACCTCAAGTATCTGTGGGTATGATTATACGATATGCATCACACAATCTCAGATTCATCTATTCAAACCAACACAAAGTACTTCAAAGAGTGCCCCAAAGTTTCTACCGAAGAGTCAAGACGAAAACATGTGCCAACCCCTATGCATAGGTTCATGGGCGGAACCCGCAAGTTGATCACCAAAACATACATCAAGTAGATCACGTGATATCCCATTGTCACCACAGATAAGCACGGCAAGACATATATCAAGTGTTCTCAAATCCTTAAAGACTCAATCTGATAAGATAACTTCAAAGGGAAAACTCAATCCATTACAAGAGAGTAGAGGGGGAGAAACATCATAAGATCCTACTATAATAGCAAAGCTCGCGATACATCAAGATCGTACCACCTCAAGAACACGAGAGAGAGAGAGAGATCAAACACATAGCTACTGGTACATACCCTCAGCCCCGAGGGAGAACTACTACCTCCTCATCATGGAGAGCACTGGGATGATGAAGATGGCCACCGGAGAGGGATTCCCCCCTCCGGCAGGGTGCCGGAACGGGTCTAGATTGTTTTTCGGTGGCTACAGAGGCTTCTGGCGGCGGAACTCCCGATCTATTGTGCTCTTCAATGGTTTTAGGGTATATTGGTATATATAGGAGGAAAAAGTAAGTCGGTGGATCTCCGAGCTGTCCACGAGGCAGCCCTCGTGGACAGCCCGGGACTCTCCTGGTCCATCTCCGATACTCCGTGGGCTTCTTCTGGTCCAAAAATAAGTTTCGTGAAGTTTCAGGTCAATTGGACTCCGTTTGATTTTCCTTTTCTGCAATACTCTAAAACAAGGAAAAAAACAGAAACTGGCACTGGGCTCTGGGTTAATAGGTTAGTCCCAAAAATCATATAAAATAGCATATAAATGCATATACAACATCCAAGGTTGATAATATAATAGCATGGAACAATCAAAAATTATAGATATGTTGGAGACGTATCAGCATCCCCAAGCTTAATTCCTGCTCGTCCTCGAGTAGGTAAATGATAAAAACAGAATTTTTGATGTGGAGTGCTACCTAACATATTTATACATGTAATCTTATTTATTGTGGCAAGAATATTGGATCCATAAGATTCCAGACAAAAATTTAATATTGACATAAAAATAATAATAATTCAAGCATACTAACAAAGTAATCATGTCTTCTCAAAATAACATGGCCAAAGAAAGCTATCCCTACAAAATCATATAGTCTGGCTATGCTCTATCTTCACCACATAAAATATTTAAATCATGCACAACCCCGATGACAAGCCAAGCAATTGTTTCATACTTTTGATGTTCTCAAACTTTTTCAATCTTCACGCAATACATGAGCGTGAGCCATGGATATATCACTATAGGTGGCATAGAATGGTGGTTGTGGAGAAGACAAAAAGGAGAAGATAGTCTCACATCAACTAGGCATATCAACGGGCTATGGAGATGCCCATCAATAGATATCAATGTGAGTGAGTAGGGATTGCCATGCAACGGATGCACTAGAGCTATAAGTGTATGAAATCTCAACAAAAGAAACTAGTGGGTGTGGATCCAACTTGCTTGCTCACGAAGACCTAGGGCATTTTGAGGAAGCCCGTCATTGGAATATACAAGCCAAGTTCTATAATGTAAAATTCCCACCAGTATATGAAAGTGACAACATAGGAGACTCTCTATCATGAAGATCATGGTGCTACTTTGAAGCACAAGTGTGGTAAAAGGATAGTAGCATTGTCCCTTCTCTCTTTTTCTCTCATCTTTTTTATTTTTTTATTTGGGCCTTTCTCTCTCTTTTTTATGGCCTATTTTTTCTCTTTTTTTTATTTGGGCTTCCTTGGCCTCTTTTATTTTTATTTTTTTTCGTCCGGAGTCTCATCCCGACTTGTGGGGGAATCATGGTCTCCATCATCCTTTCCTCACTTGGGACAATGCTCTAAAATGATGATCATCACACTTTTATTTACTTACAACTCAACAATTACAACTCAATGCTTAGAACAATATATGACTCTATGTGAATGCCTCCGGCGGTGTACCGGGATATGCGATGAATCAAGAGTGACATGTATAAAAGAATTATGAACGATGGCTTTGCCACAAATACAATGTCAACGACATGATCATTCAAAGCAATATGACAATGATGGAGCGTGTCATAGTAAACGGAACGGTGGAAAGTTGCATGGCAATATATCTTGGAATGGATATGGAAATGCCATGATAGGTAGGTATGGTGGCTGTTTTGAGGAAGGTATATGGTGGGATTATGGTACCGGCGAAAGTTGCGCGGTACTAGAGAGGCTAACAATGGTGGAAGGGTGAGAGTGCGTATAATCCATGGACTCAACATTAGTCATAAAGAACTCACATACTTATTGCAAAAATCTATTAGTTATCGAAACAAAGTACTACGCGCATGCTCCTAGGGGGATAGACTGGTAGGAAAAGACCATCGCTCGTCCCCGACCGCCACTCATAAGGAAGACAATCAATAAATAAATCATGCTCCGACTTCATCACATAACGGTTCACCATACGTGCATGCTACGGGAATCACAAACTTTAACACAAGTATTTCTCAAATTCACAACTAATCAACTAGCATGACTCCAGTATCACCATCTTCATATCTCAAAACAATCATCAAGTATCAAACTTCTCATAGTATTCAATGCACTTTATATGAAAGTTTTTATTATATCCCTCTTGGATGCCCATCATATTAGGACTAAATTCATAACCAACGCAAATTACCATGCTGTTTAGGACTCTCAAAATAATATAAGTGACGCATGAGAGTTCATCTATTTCTATAAAATAAAACCACCAACGTGCTCTAAAAAGATATAAGTGAAGCACTAGAGCAAACGACAAACTACTCCGAAAGATATAAGTGAAGATCAATGAGTAGTCAAATAATTATGCAACTATGTGAAGACCCTCTAACATTTAATAATTTCAGATCTTGGTATTTTATTCAAACAGCGCGCAAAACTAAATAAAATGAAATGACGCTCCAAGAAGAACACATATCATGTGGTAAATAAAAATATAGCTCCAAGTAAAGTTACCGATGAACGAAGACGAAAGAGGGGATGCCTTCTGGGGCATCCCCAATCTTAGGCTTTTGGTTGTCCTTGAATATTACCTTGGGGTGCCTTGGGCATTACCAAGCTTAGGCTCTTGCCACTCATTATTCCATAGTCCATCGAATCTTTACCCAAAACATGAAAACTTCACAACACAAAACTTAACAGAAAACTCGTAAGCTCCGTTAGCAAAACAAAACAAAACACCACTTCAAGGTACTGTAATGAACTCATTATTTATTTATATTGGTGTTAAAACTACTGTAATCCAACTTCTCTATGGTTTATAAACTCTTTTACTAGCCATAGATTCATTAAAAATAAGCAAACAACACACGAAAAACAGAATCTGTCAAAAACAGAACAGTCTGTAGTAATCTGTAACTAACTAAAACTTCTGGAACCCCAAAAATTCTAAAATAAATTGCTGGACGTGAGTAATTTATATATTAATCATCTGCAAAAATAATTAACTAAATGGCACTCTCCAATAAAAAATGGCAGCAATTCTCGTGAGCGCTAAAGTTTCTTTCTTTTACAGCAAGATCAACAAAACTTTCTCCAAGTCTTACCAACGGTTCTACTTGGCACAAACACTAACTAAAACATAAAAAATCAATCATAACAGAGGCTAGATAAATTATTTATTTCTAAACAGGAGCAAAAAGCAAATAACAAAAATAAAATTGGGTTGCCTCCCAACAAGCGCTAACGTTTAACGCCCCTAGCTAGGCATGATGATTTCAATGATGCTTACATAAAAGATAAGAATTGAAACATAAAGAGAGCATCATGAAGAATATGACTAGAACATTTAAGTCTAACCCACTTCCTATGCATAGGGATTTTGTGAGCAAACAACTTGTGGGAATAAGAATCAACTTGCATAGGAAGGTAAAACAAGCATAACTTCAAAACTTTAAGCACATAGAGAGGAAACTTGATATTATTGCAATTCCTACAAGCATATATTCCTCCCTCATAACAATTTTCAGTAGCATCATGAATGAATTAAACAATATAACCAGCACCTAAAGCATTCTTTTGATGATCTACAAGCATAGAAAATTTATTACTCTCCACACAAGCAAAATTCTTCTCATGAATAATAGTGGGAGCAAACTCAACAAAATAATTATCATGTGAGGCATAGTACAATTGAAAACTAAAATCGTGATGACAAGTTTCATGGATATCATTATTCTTTATAGCATACAAGTCATCACAATAATCATCATAGATAGCAACTTTGTTCTCATAATCAATTGGAACCTCTTCCGAAATAGTGGATTCATCACAAAATAAAGTCATGACCTCTCCAAATCCACTTTCATCAATATAATCATCATAAATAGGAGGCATGCTTTCATCATAATAAATTTGCTCATCAAACCTTGGGGGACAAAAAATATCATCTTCATCAAACATAGCTTCCCCAAGCTTGTGGCTTTGCATATCATTAGCATCATGGATATTCAAGGAATTCATACTAACAACATTGCAATCATGCTCATCATTCAAATATTTAGTGCCAAACATTTTAATGCACTCTTCTTCTAACACTTTGGCACAATTTTCCTTTCCATCATACTCACGAAAGATATTAAAAAGATGAAGCGTATGAGGCAAACTCAATTCTATATTTTTTGTAGTTTTCTTTTATAAACTAAACTAGTGCTAAAACAAGAAACAAAAAGATTTGATTGCAAGATCTAAAGATATAACTTCAAGATCTAACCTCCCCGGCAACAGCGCCAGAAAAGAGCTTGATGTCTACTACACAACCTTATTCTTGTAGACGTTCTTGGGCCTCCAAGTGCAGAGGTTTGTAGGACAGTAGCAAATTTCCCTCAAGTGGATGACCTAAGGTTTATCAATCTGTGGGAGGCGTAGGATGAAGATGGTCTCTCTCAAGCAACCCTGCAACCAAATAACAAAGAGTCTCTTGTGTCCCCAACACATCCAATACAATGGTAAATTGTATAGGTGCATTAGTTCGGCAAAGAGATGGTGATACAAGTGCAATATGGATGGTAGATATAGGTTTTTGTAATCTGAAAATATAAAAACAGCAAGGTAACTAATGATAAAAGTGAGCACAAATGGTATTGCAATGTGTTGAAACAAGTCTTAGGGTTCATACTTTCACTAGTGCAAGTTCTCTCAACAATAATAACATAATTGGATCACATAACTATCCCTCAACATGCAACAAAGAGTCACTCCAAAGTCACTAATAGAGGAGAACAAACGAAGAGATTATGGTAGGGTACGCCACCTCAAAGTTATCCTTTCTGATCAATCTATTGAAGAGCCCGTAGTAAAATAACATGAAGCTATTCTTTCCATTCAATCTATCATAGAGTTCGTACTAGAATAACACCTTAAGACACAAATCAACCAAAACCCTAGTGCCACCTAGATACTCCAATGTCACCTCAAGTATCTGTGGGTATGATTATACGATATGCATCACACAATCTCAGATTCATCTATTCAAACCAACACAAAGTACTTCAAAGAGTGCCCCAAAGTTTCTACTGGAGAGTCAAGACGAAAACGTGTGCCAACCCCTATGCATAGGTTCATGGGCGGAACCCGCAAGTTGATCACCAAAACATACATCAAGTAGATCACGTGATATCCCATTGTCACCACAGATAAGCACGGCAAGACATATATCAAGTGTTCTCAAATCATTAAAGACTTCAAAGGGAAAAATCAATCCATTACAAGAGAGTAGAGGGGGAGAAACATCATAAGATCCTACTATAATAGCAAAGCTCGCGATACATCAAGATCGTACCACCTCAAGAACACGAGAGAGAGAGAGATCAAACACATAGCTACTGGTACATACCCTCAGCCCCGAGGGAGAACTACTCCCTCCTTTTCATGGAGAGCACCGGGATGATGACGATGGCCACCGGAGAGGGATTCCCCCCTCCGGCAGGGTGCCGGAACGGGTCTAGATTGGTTTTCGGTGGCTACGGAGGCTTCTGGCGGCGGAACTCTCGATCTATTGTGCTCTTCGATGGTTTTAGGGTATATTGGTATATATAGGAGGAAGAAGTACGTCGGTGGATCTCCGAGCTGTCCACGAGGCAGGAGGAGCGCCCAGGGGGTGGGCGCGCCCCCCACCCTCGTGGGCAGCCCGGGACTCTCCTGGTCCATCTCCGATACTCCGTGGGCTTCTTCTGGTCCAAAAATAAGTTCCGTGAAGTTTCAGGTCAATTGGACTCCGTTTGATTTTCCTTTTCTACAATACTCTAAAACAAGGAAAAACAAAAACTGGCACTGGGCTCTGGGTTAATAGGTTAGTCCCAAAAATCATATAAAATAGCATATAAATGCATATAAAACATCCAAGGTTGATAATATAATAGCATGGAACAATCAAAAATTATAGATACGTTGGAGACGTATCACCCACCAAAGCAACTAATGCTAGGGAGGAAAATGAGAGGAAGAACAAGAAGGAGAACACCAAGAACTCCAAGATCTAGATCCAAGGGGTTCCCCTCACATAGAGGAGAAAGTGATTGGTGGAAATGTGGATCTAGATCTCCTCTCTCTTTTCCCTCAAAAACTAGCAAGAATCCATGGAGGGATTGAGAGTTAGCAAGCTCGAAGAAGGTCAACAATGGGGGAAGAACACGAGCTAGAAGGATAAGGTTCATTGGGGAAGAAGATCCCCTTTTATAGGAGGGGAAAAACCAACCGTTATGTGCTCAGCCCGCACATGAGTGGTACTACCGCTCGGGCGGAAGAAGCTGGGAAAAGGAGCAACAAAACATGAACCTTGGGGCGGTAGTATCGCTTATAAGCGGTACTACCGCTCACCCCAGCGGTACTACCGCTGGAGGAGCAGAACATGGGACCAAAAGTGGTAGGGCAGAGCAGAGTACGGTGGCTGTAATGCAGTAGCGATACTATCGCCCGACCGGAGCGGTACGACCGCTTATAGGCGGTAGGCGGAACTACCGTGCCTTACTGCCGTGCAACTAGTGCTAAACCCGACACGAAAAGTGAAGGACCCAAAATTGAGGCGGTAGTAGAGCGGTACTACCGCTTGACGCTACAAGCAGTACTACCGCTGCCGACCGCGGTACTACCGCAGGGAGAAAACCAGAACTGCCATTACTTCTTCATAAGAGCTCTGAATTGAGCAAACTCAAGCTTGTTGGATACAAGACGACGAGTAGCATCAAAACCTCCAACCAGGAAGAGGTAGGGGAGGTAAGCCTAACAAATAGAGGAGTGAAACCTCCAACCGAGAAGAACCGGCAAAACCTCCAACATCGAAAACATCATAGAAGATGCATGTGAACTCTGTTTTCGATGAACTCGAGCTTGTCATCAAGATGACAATAAGCTCTAAGACTCACAAAGCGAACCAAACAAGAACCAATAAATATGATGCAAGGATGCAAAGGTTTCAGCTCTCTATGAACGATACGATCAAGCTACTCATCGAGAGCCCCCCTTGATAGTACGACAATCGATCCTATAACCCGGTCTCCCAACTACCACCATGAGACCGGTAAAATAGAAAACCTATCAAGGGAAAACCTTTGTCTTGCACATAGTCCACTTGATCTAGATGATGACGATCTTGACTCCCTCAAGTTGGACCACCTTTATTGATTGTGTTGGCTCGATGAAGACTAGTTGATTGCTCCCCCATACTCCACTATGGGTGAGCCACTCTTCCGCACATCTTCACAAGTCCATTGTCACCACAATGGACGGCAAGCTTCAAGCATTTGATCTCTTCATGATGCTCCACTTGAACTTGCACACCGCATCCTAACCCCACAAAGAACTCTCACGAAGACCATGGGTTAGTACACAAAGCGTAATTGACAATGCTTACCATACCATGGAATCACTTGATCCCTCTCGGTACATCTTCTACGCTTTGTGGGTAGATCAACTTGATTCACTCTTTTACTTAGTCTTGATCAACCTCTAACAAGACCAATATTTAGGTAATTCCTTGAATAGCACCTTGGTCGACACAAACTCTCCTTGAAACCAACACATGTACTCCAAGAAAAGCCTATGGACAAAACCTTCAAATATAACTCAAGGCAACCATTAGTCCATAGATATTGTCATCAATTACCAAAACCAAACATGGGGGCACCGCATGTTCTTTCAAGTTTGATACTTGATAGTTGTTTTGAGATATAAAGGTGGTGATATTAGAGTTGTGCTAGTTGAGTAATTGTGGAATTGGGAAATACTTGTGTTGAAGTTGGCAAGTCCCGTAGCATGCACGTATGGTAAATGTTGCGTGAAAAATTGGAAGCATGAGGTGTTCTTTGATTGCTTTCCTTATGAGTGGCGGTCGGGGACGAGCGATGGTCTTTTCCTACCAATCTATCCCCCTAGGAGCATGCGCGTAGTGCTTGGTTTTGATGACTTGTAGATTTTTGCAATAAGTATGTGAGTTCTTTGTGACTAATGTTGAGTCCATGGATTATACGCATTCTTACCCTTCCATCATTGCTAGCCTCTTTGGTACCGTGCATTGCCCTTTCTCACCTCGAGAGTTGGTGAAAACTTCGCCGGTGCATCCAAACCCCGTGATATGATACAATATATGACACATAAGCCTCCTTATATCTTCCTCAAAACAGCCACCATACCTACCTATTACGGCATTTCCATAGCCATTCCGAGATATGTTGCCATGCAACTTTCCACCATTCCGTTTATTATGACACGCTCCATCATTGTCATATTGCTTTGCATGATCATGCGGTTGACATCATATTTGTGGCAAAGCCACCTTCATAATTCTTTCATACATGTCACTCTTGATTCATTGCATATCCTGGTACACCGCCGGAGGCATTCACATAGAGTCATATTTTGTTCTAAGTATCAAGTTGTAATTCTTGAGTTGTAAGTAAATAAAAGTGTGATGATTTTCATTATTAGAGCATTGTCCGATGTGAGGAAAGGATGATGGAGACTATGATTCCCCCACAAGTCAGGATGAGATTCCGGACAAAAAAGAGGGCATAAAAAAAGAGAAAAAGGCCCAAATAAAAAAATGATGAGAGAAAAAGAGAGAAGCGGCAATGTTACTATCATTTTTCCACACTTGTGCTTCAAAGTAGCACCATGATCTTGATGATAGAGAGTCTCTTATGTTCTCACTTTCATATACTAGTGAGAAATTTCATTATAGAACTTGGCTAGTATATTCCAATGACGGGCTTCCTCAAAATGCCCTAGGTCTTCGTGAGCAAGCAAGTTGGATGCACACCCACTTAGTTTTTTTGTTGAGCTTTCATATATTTATAGCTCTAGTGCATCCATTGCATGGCAATCCCTACTCCTTGCATTGACATCAATTGATGGGCATCTCCATAGACCGTTGATTAGCCACATCAATGTGAGACTTTCTCCTTTTTTGTCTTCTCACACAACCTCCATCATCATATTCTATTCCACCCATAGTGCTATGTCCATGGCTCGTGCTCATCTATTGCGTGAAAGTTGAAATAGTTTGAAAAGGCTAAGTATGAAACAATTTCTTGGCTTGTCATCGGGGTTGTGCATGATGGGAGCATTTTGTGTGACGAAAATGAAGCATGGCCAAACTATATGATTTTGTAGGGACAAGCTTTCTTTGGCTATGTTATTTTGATAAGACGTAATTGCTTGGTTAGCATGCTTGAAGTATTATTATTTTTATGTCAATATTAAACTTCTGTCTAGAATCTTTTGGATCTAAACATTCATGCTGCAATAAAGAGAATTACATTGAAAATTATGTCAGGTAGCATTCCACATCAAAAATTCTGTTTTTATCATTTACCTACTCGAGGACGAGCAGGAATTAAGCTTGGGGATGCTTGATACTTCTCCAACGTATCTATAATTTTTGATTGTTTCATGCTATTATATTATCTGTTTTGGATGTTTAATGGGCTTTAATATGCACTTTTATATTATTTCTAGGACTAACCTATTAACCGAAGGCCCAGTGCAAATTGTTGTTTTTTTGCCTATTTCAGTGTTTCATAGAAAAAGGATATCAAACGGAATCCAAACGGAACGAAACCTTCGCGTGGATCTTTTTTGGAACAAACGCAATCCAGGAGACTTGCAGTGGAGGTCAAGGAAGCAACGAGGCGACCACGAAGTAGGGCGGCGTGCCTAGGGGGTAGGCGCGCCCCCACCCTCGTGGGCCCCTTGTAGCTCCACCGACCTACTTCTTTCGCCTATATGTACTCTTATACCCTCAAAACTTCCAGGGGAGCCACGAAACCACTTTTCCAATGCCGCAACCTTCTGTACCCATGAGATCCCATCTGGGGACCTTTTCCGGCGATCTGATGGAGGGGGATTCGATCACGGAGGGCTTGTACATCAACACCATAGCCTCTCCGATGATGTGTGAGTAGTTGACCACAGACCTTCGGGTCCATAGTTATTAGCTAGATGGCTTCTTCTCTCTCTTTGGTTCTCAATACAAAGTTCTCTTCGATGTTCTTGGAGATCTATTTGATGTAATACTTTTTGCGGTGTGTTGCCGAGATCCGATGAATTGTGGGTTTATGATCAAGTTTATCTATGAACAATATTTGATTCTTCTCCGAATTCTTATATGCATGGTTTGATATCTTTGCAAGTCTCTTCGAATTATCAGTTTGGTTTGGCCTACCAGATTAATCTCTCTTGCAATGGGAGAAGTGCTTAGCTTTGGGTTCAATCTTGCGGTGCTCGATCCCAGTGACAGAAAGGGAACTGACACGTATTATATTGTTGCCATTGAGGATAAAAGATGGGGTTTATATCATATTGCTTGAGTTTATCCCTCTACATCATGTCATCTTGCCTAATGCGTTACTCTGTTCTTACGAACTTAATACTCTAGATGCATGCTAGATAGCGGTCGATGTGTGGAGTAATAGTAGTAGATGTAGAATCATTTCGGTCTACTTGACACGGACATGATGCCTATGTTTATGATCATGCCTAGATATTCTCATAACTATGCGCTTTTCTTATCAATTGCTCGGCAGTAATTTGTTCACCCACCATAATATTTGCTATCTTCAGAGAAGCCACTAGTGAAACCTATGCCCCCCTGGTCTACTTTACATCATATAAGTTTCCGATCTACAATTCTAGTTTACTATTTATTTTATTTTGCAATCTTTACCTTTCAATCTATACAACAAAAATACCAAAAATATTTATCTTATTATCTTTATCAGATCTCACTTTGGTAAGTGACCGTGAAGGGATTGACAACCCCTTTATCGCGTTGGTTGCGAGGTTCTTGTTTGTTTGTGCAGGTACTAGGCGATTTGCGTGTAGTCTCCAACTGGATTGATACCTTGGTTCTCAAAAACTGAGGGAAATACTTACGCTACTTTGCTGCATCACCCTTTCCTCTTCGAGGGAAAACCAACGCATGCTCAAGAGGTAGCACAAGCACATCTATAGCAGCACCAAGAGTAGTTAATTATCCAAAGTATAAACCACTAAAACAAAAATTAATTGGACAAATGGTGGAGTCAGATACCAAGCAACAATCTCCCGAAACAGTTTCAGAAATGGAGCTTCGAGCAAAGAGATCGAAATTGGCAGCAAAATGAGCAAGAACTCAGGAGAGAGAGGGAGAGTGATTTTTTCTGGAGGTAGGTGACAATGTCGGCTAAAGAGGTAAGTGAGGGGGCCACGTGGGGACCACAACCCCTAGGGCAATCCAGGGGGTGCTGGCGTGCCCAGGTGGGTTGTGCCCAACTGGTGCACCCCCTTTGGTTACTTTTGCACCAAAAATTCTTAAATATTCAGGAAAAAATCATATAAAATTTTCAGGGCATTCTTGGAACTTTTATTTTTGGGTCATTTTTTATCGCACGGGAAATTCAGAAAACAGACAAAACATGACATTCTATTTTATTTAACTAATAAAAACAGAAAACAAAAGGTAGGGACAGAAAGTAGTGCTTACTAACATCAACTTCATACCGTTCAAAAATGATTCATTAATAAGGTTGATCAAGTCTTATTAACAACCACTTTCGGTTAGCATGAAACCGAAGAACTTTCGTAAATCACTATGTTACCTCAATGGGGATATGCATTTCCCCAACAATAAGCATTTCATATTTCTTTTTGACAGTAGGTAGAGGTATTTGAAAACTTCCAATAGTGATTGTCGGAGATTTTTCAATAACATTAATACCATTCACTTGGAATTGTTTCTTCGGAAAGTGCATCGTATGCTCATTACCATTAATATGAAAAGTGACCTTGCTTTTATTGCAATCAATAGCAGCCCCTACAGTATTCAAGAAGGGTCTACCAAGGATAATCGACATGTTGCCGTCCTCGGGCATCTCAAGTATAACAAAGTCAGTCAAAATAGTAACATTAGCAACAACAACGGGCACATCCTCACAGATACCGATAGGTATGGCAGTTGATTTGTCAGCCATTTTGTCGGTGTCAAAACTAGCGGATCTCGGGTAGGGGGTCCCGAACTGTGCGTCTAAGGCGGATGGTAACAGGAGGCAGGGGACACGATGTTTACCCAGGTTCGGGCCCTCTTGATGGAGGTAATACCCTATGTCCTGCTTGATTGTTCTTGATGATATGAGTATTACAAGAGTTGATCTACCACGAGATCATAGAGGCTAAACCCTAGAAGCTAGCCTATGGTATGATTGTATGTTGTCCTACGGACTAAACCCTCCGGTTTATATAGACACCGGAGGGGGCTAGGGTTACACAGAGTCGGTTACAAGGGAGGAGATCTACATATCCGTATTGCCAAGCTTGCCTTCTACGCCAAGGGAAGTTCCATCCGAACATGGGACGAAGTCTTCAATCTTGTATCTTCATAGTCCAACAGTCCGGCCAAAGGATATAGTCCGGCTGTCCGGAGACCCCCTAATCCAGGACTCCCTTAGTAGCCCCTGAACCAGGCTTCAATGACGATGAGTCCGGCGCGCAATTTTGTCTTCGGCATTGCAAGGCGGGTTCCTTCTCCGAATACTCCACAGAAGATTTCGAACACAAGGATAGTGTCCCGCTCTGCAAAACAAGTTCCACATACCACCGTAGAGAGAACAATATTTCCACAAATCCAATCTGCTGACACGTTTGACAACATGACATCATGTCATGGCCCGGTCATTATTCGAACCGTTTTTCTCAACCAGCACCGCACATATCGCGGGGCGATTTTCTTGACACGTCTTGTCAAAGCAGAGATCGTGTCCCCCTTATTTCGGGATTCTCATCAATACGGACGTGGGTAACACACTCATGCCCGTTGGTATGACTCCTCGATTTTAGGCAAGTCCAAAACGGCCACGAGGAGGACGCTTGATATTCACCCTCTTTATAAAGAGGCCAAAGCCTGTCCTTTTTTCCTCTCGTTCTCAATCGAATCCTTCCCTCGCCCCGAGTTCCAACACCCAAGGCTCAGGTCAGGCGCTTCGGACCTTCAACCATGTCCGGATCCAATCTCCAAGGTCAGTGGATGCCTTCCTCTATCACAGAGGAGGACATCAAAAAACTGAGAGAGGCCAGGTATCTGACCGCCGAAATCTCGCACAGGCTGCCCGCCCGAGGGTAGGTCATCCCCACTCCTGAACCCAACGAGAGTGTTGTGTTCATCTCTCACTTCCTTCGAGGGCTAGGCCTCGCTTTGGATCCCTTTGTTAGGGGGCTCATGTTCTATTATGGGCTGGATTTCCATGATCTGGCCCCGGATTCCCTCCTTCACATCTCGTCGTTCATTATTGTATGTGAGGCCTTCCTCCGCATTACCCCACACTTCGGCCTGTGGCTCAAGACCTTCAATGTGAAGCCGAAGATGATCGAGGGGCGGCATGCAGAGTGCGGAGGTGCCGTAATAAGCAAAAGTGCTGACGCTCCATGGCCAGAGGGTTCCTTCCCAGAGGTGTCCAGTTTGTGGCAGCGGGAGTGGTTTTATATCACAGCTCCCCGAAGTGCCAAGTGGGTAGCCGCCCCTGCCTTTCGCTCGGGCCCCCCACCACAACTGACGTCATGGATCAGCAAGGGGCTGAACTAGGGTCCAATAAATGATGTGCCGATATTGTAGAGTCGCATCCGAGATCTCCTTGAGAGAGATGTCAGCCTGGTTATGGTAATGCAAGTCATGCTAGTTCGTCGAGTCCAGCCTTGCAAACGTTGACCCCTCCGTATGTGGGAATTCAACCCGAAAGGACCGCGAACTATTCAGCACTTCCTCGGCATGACGCTCGAAGAGATGTACAAATTGTTCTTCGCACCCCAAATAGAGTGTCCGGACACCACTGAGGATGCGGGTCTGAGCTGTAATCGCCCTGATACCCAAGTAAGTAATCCCATGGCCGAACAAGCTGTCTTTTTATTTATCATGACATCATTCTGAAAAGTCGCTCTTTGACCAGGACTGGATAACAAAGCCGAAGATGATCAGGTGTTCGCCCCCCCCCCCTTCCCGAAGGCTTGGCCAATCCAGTACTAGACAGAATGCTCGAGCCGGCGCCTTATCAGGCGCCCTCAAAGGAAGATAAAGGGGGGAATAAAGAGGCCGAAAGCGGGCCTCACTCACTACTCGTCCAAATCGGGGGAATTAGCGCCTCCGCGAAGGAGGATAACCAGGGAGAAGAATCTGACATTCCCTCTCCCCGAGGAAGGAAGAGGACCACCTCTGAAGTTCCGGAAACAAAGGTTTCCAAACGGGGGAAGAAATATTCGCCAGAGGGTCCTGCCTCGGAGGGTACTCTTGCCGCACAATGTCCGCAAGGGGATCAGCCCTCTACCGAGCTGTAAGTAATCAAAAAGTAGTTAATAGTGAAAATATCCTACCTTACTTCTGAAGACAATAACCGAAGCTTATATCTTGTAGTTCGGATCGTAGCCCTTATCGACAGAGTTCGTCTTCGGGGGATCTTCTTCCGGAGATGATGGAGAGCAAAACACCTCCCCCTGCCACCCCGCCTCATGAGGCGGGCGACCCTGAAGTGTCGTCGTGGATGGTTTCTCCTGCTCCGCCAAGGCCAGAGGGTAATCCTTTGGCCACCCGGAGTCCTCAGTATTAGGCTCCTAAAGAGAGCAACAGAAAGAGTCCGGAACCATACAATGTGCGGTCGGACGCACTGAAGGATCTTCTGGAGCAAGCGGCCATCTCAGAAGCGCATCGTACGCTAATGGGTACGGTAATTGAAAGGATTTCATCCGCCGAAAGCGGGTTGCATGAAGCTTTTATGAGTCTGCTGAAAGGCTTTGAGGTACGTGAAATAGGGTATGTTTTTGACAGTACCGCACACGTTAGGTGTGCACTATGTAGATAGTAGCCCCTAAGACTCTGGTTGCCATCGAAAACGGCGGCAAATAGAGGATCATAGTCCCAGGTGTAGGTGTCAAAACCGGCGGATCTCGGGTAGGGGGTCCCGAACTGTGCGTCTAGGCCGGATGGTAACAGGAGGCAAGGGACACTAAGATTTACCCAGGTTCGGGCCCTCTTGATGGAGGTAAAACCCTACATCCTGCTTGATTAATATTGATGATATGGGTAATACAAGAGTAGATCTACCACGAGATCAGAGAGGCTAAACCCTAGAAGCTAGCCTATGGTATGATTGTTGTTCTGTATGTTGTCCTATGGACTAAAACCCTCCGGTTTATAGACACCGGAGAGGGTTAGGGTTACATAGAGTCGGTTACAATGGTAGGAGATCTGCATATCCGTATCGCCAAGCTTGCCTTACACGCCAAGGAAAGTCCCTTCCGGACACGGGACGAAGTCTTCAATCTTGTATCTTCATAGTCCAGGAGTCCAGCTGAAGGTATAGTCCGGCCATCCGGACACCCCCTAATCCAGGACTCCCTCAGTAGCCCCCGAACCAGGCTTCAATGACGATGAGTCCGGCGCGCAGATTGTCTTCGGCATTGCAAGGCGGGTTCTCCTCCAAATTTCGTGTACCTGTTGAATAAAGTCCGGTTTCTTGTAGATGTTGCGCTCCTTGGCTTCTACGCCCAATAATGGCCGTCTCCCACGTGTCAAACGAATATGAAAAGTCTGAGTGTTTTACATCCACACCCCTAGCCGCGTAAATGAGCCGCCATTTAAGGGGACGAGGATTTAGATCCAAATCACACCTTCTCCCCTTCGCGAGTGTTCATCAGAGCGCATCCGACAAAGGTCCATTCCACCATGGCCAGCCGTCGCAACTCCTCTTTCGCCCTTCCAGCCCTCAGCCTAGATATTGGGAGAGATGCTCCATCCCGCATAGCGAGCTAGTGACGCTCTAGACCAAGGGATTTCTCCCCCCGGCCTATATGGTCCCGGTTCGAGCCGGTCTTGCCATCTATAATGGCGGAGAGCAAGCGGAGAGTGCACCTAATCCCTCCAAAGGAGAGCGGGTATGCCTTGTCTCTTATTTAATAAGAGGGCTCAGATTTCCAATCCATCCGTTTCTCCGGGGGCTCCTGGAGTTCTATGGCCTCCAGCTACACAATCTTACGCCTGCCTCCGTATTGCATATCGCGGGCTTCGTAGCCCTTTGCGAGCTGTTTTTGGGTGTTGAGGCTCATTTCAGGCTGTGGAAAGAGCTATTTTGCCTTGTGCCCCGTTCTCAGAAGGGGTCAATATATCAAGTGGGCGGAGCCGAAGTGTGGCGCATCACCGGGACCGGATATCTATCCAGAACCCCAAAGAAGGCGTCCGAGGACTGGCCTTCGGAATGGTTTTACATATAGGACGTCCCGCTGCCGGATCCTCTCCGGATCAGCCTCCCTGAGTTCGATAGTGCTCCACTAAAGAAGTGCCTAAGTTGGCGTCCACGAAGCCCTCAGATGGAAGGTGACAAGGACGTTTTTTACCTGATGGGCAGGATAAGATTGTTAGCTCATTCCGGACTGACCATGATCGGGGTCATGGCCGCATGCATCATGCGAGGGGTGCAGCCGCTACAGTATAGAGGCCACCCCATGTGGGACTTCAATGGGGAGGACGACGCCACCCGCTACGGCCGTAAGGGGCCGGATTCGGCTGCGGCTCTAACAAAGACCTTGTCCTCTTTGTACAAGGGAGAAGAGGAGGAATTTCTCCGTGTCGACCCACAGGGTGGATTTTCTATGTACAATCCCCCAAGCTGGGTAAGTGGTTTCATTGACTGGCCCATCCGTTTTATATTCCCATTGTTAAATATTCAGTCTAACGACTTTAACGCAGGAACTGCGCCAGGCTGTTAAAGAAATAAACAGCCCTCCTCCACAACCCGAGGACCCAGGACAGTCCCTCAACCCGGCCTCTCAAGAGGATCCAGACTTATCTGTGGAGCTGATTGATGGAGTGTTCCATCAATTGAGCAAGGACAATGCCTTGGTGGCCATTATGGCCGATTACCCAGGGCTAATCCCGGCCTCCCAGGTAACTGAGATCGAAGTCCCAGTACCCCGAATAGGGGTCCGCGCTCTCGTGTTTTCAGTTTCCTGATTACAACCGAGCTTTGCATGGGAGGTTTTTGAGACGGGAGGCCGAACCTGCGGCGACAAGCCAGCGAGGGGCCGCAGGGCCCCGTGGGCAGACAAGAGGTGCAGTCCGGACCGAGGCATCAGCACAAAGGTATGACGCGCCCCCTTATCCCAGGTGTTATACCTTCAAGGCATATTAACACTCGTGCTCTCTTCAGGACAAAGATACCTCGCCGGATTATATCCGGAGAGGCTGCCAATCGCGCCTCCACCAGTCAGGCTCCAAAGCCTGGTCCGGAGGCGGAGGCGAACACAAGGCGCGCATCAGACGCTCCTTCGACGGAGGATGTGGATAGGTTGTCTGCCACCAACTCTAAGGTGGAGAGTGCCATGAACCACAGGCGTCACCGGATAATTCTTCGCGATGCTTGTTTCTCCCAAGAGGCATTAGATGCCTTCAATTCGGGAGATGCATACCTCCGTGCCGCTCAAAATGGTCTAGCCAGAGCCACGGAGCAATATGTAAAAGACATACAGGTAAGAAAATTTTGGTAATTATATATAGATACCAGTAGCCCCCGAGACTTGAAACAGTTAGAATAACTGATTTAAGGATCATTTGTTATGCGGGTTCTTACAGAAAAGAATTCCCTACTGTCCCAGGAGCTGGAAGAGTGCAAATCCCAACTTGAGGCCACACTAGCCGCGGCAGGGGAGCCCAAGGAGACCCCCTCTGGTAATATACACTTCGAGAGATAAGTATTTTGCGAAGCATGGCATGGGTGCGAATCTGACAAATGAAATTGCAGATGGCGCCGGATTGAATCCGGAAAGGCAACACCTCCTACGCCAGCTGAAGGCTGGTGAGAAGGTGTTGACAAAGGTGAGGTGGGAGAAGAACGATCTCCAAGATGCCAACACCAAGCTGGGCGTCAACCTGAAAGATGTTCGTACCCAGCTGTCAGACTCCGTTAAGGAGAATCAGCGGCTTCGGCGCGACATATTTAGTAAGTGCTTGAACGAACCTTTGAAAAAAAGGTTCGGCGGGGAAGTCGACTAACAGAGTAATGTCTGTAGGTGTGCTAACAGGTCGTCCTGCAGAGGAGACGCCTGGTTCTACGGGTGACCTTCTTCCCGAGCTCTCGCAACTGCTCGAGCGAGTTCGGCAGGCGATGCAAGGCGTCGCCCAGGCCTTGTGGCCATCCATCTCCATGCCCGAGGGTCTTGGAGAGCTTGCGGAGAAGCTAAATGGAGCACGGCGGCGCTTCCGATTGTGGAAGATATCGGCCTGCCGTCAAGGCACTAGGGAGGCCTGGGCCATGGTGAAGATGCGGTACACAAAGGCTGACCCCAACCACATGGCCGAGGTCGGTCCTGTGGGGCCCGATGGGAAGGAGATCCCTGTAAGCTTAGTGTACGGCCAAGTAGAATTGGCCGCAAAGTATTCCCAGCAGGACTGTAAATTAGACAGCCTGTTGGATGGTATTGAAGAGGAATACAATCAGTCAGAATGACTATGTAATTTAATTGACATTTATAATGCCTTCTAGCCGGATTGTAGATCATTTGTCATGGCCGATCTTTTCGCTTCAGCCTCGGGACCTGACGGTCCGGAGTGTGTCCGAATTCCCATGCGGTTATATAAGAACCGGGGAATGCATGGAGACCAGGCGTAGGGGTCATTAGTGCGTGAACAGACAAGTGCCTGACTAGTTATGTTATATTACATGGTTAGTAAGAAACATCTTCCAGGGAGAATAGTTCCGTTAGGGGTTCCTTTCCCTGGGAGGCATGCCCTACAGTGCATGTCCGTACTGTGGAAAGAGTCACAAAAAAACATCTGGGGGCACATATGGAAAATAAATAAGTAAAAAATCATCTTTTGTTCACCGACCAAATATTCCCTTAAGAACGCTAGCTTTCGGCTTCACCCAGTCTGAGGTACACATCCGGCTGATCCGGCAGTAACAATCGTAGAGGTGCTCCCTTTACCGCCTAGCCGAATAATCGGGAACGTAGGGGTAAGCACAGGAGCCAGGCAACCCAGCTTGGCCAAAACTTAAGTCATATCGATGCATATAATGGTGAAATAAAAGGTACATGCGGAAGTGTAACACATGTGTTGGGCATGAAGCCCGTATAAATAAGCTTCTGTTAAAAGAAGCCCCCAGGTTTAATGAGTGCGAATAACACGTCATTTGATGAGCCTTTAAAGGCTATAAGAGAAAGGAAGGGGAGAAGGAGAGAAATGTAAGACAGACAGTATATAAAAAATGGACAGAGGAAGGAGACAAACACAGAGTCCAGTGCTAGGCATAGAATCTTCGGAGACGGGCTGCGTTCCATGGGTTCGGCTCGAGTCGGTTATCCGATGCATCTCGCAGGCGGTACGCTCCACCAGTCAGGACTTGGTCAATTATGAAGGGACCTTCCCACTTGGGCTTGAGTTTATCCTTTTTCTTGTCCGACAGGCGTAGAACTAATTCGCCAATGTTGTAATTTTTGGCCCGTACTTCTCTGCTTTGGTATCTTCGAGCCTGCTGTTGATAGAATGCGGAACGGGCTTTTGCCACGTCATGCTCCTCCTCCAATGCGTCCAAACTGTCCTGCCGATCGAGCTCGGCTTCTCTTTCTTCGTACATGCGCACTCGAGGTGAGTCATGAATTATGTCAAAAGGCAAAACTGCCTCTACGCCGTACACCATAAAGAATGGTGTGTATCCGGTGGTGCTATTCGGCGTGGTCCGCAGCCCCCAGAGTACGGAGTCGAGCTCCTCTACCCAGTGCGTGTTAGATTCCTTGAGGGACCGCACTAATCTGGTTTTGATGCCGCTCATGATAAGACCATTTGCATGTTTGACCTGGCCGTTAGTTTGTGGGTGATAGACGGAAGCATAATCGAGCTTGATGCCCATGTTTTTGCACCAGAGTTTTACCTCATCGGCCGTAAAGTTCGTGCCGTTATCAGTGATGATGCTGTGGGGGACGCCGTAACGATGTACAACCCCGGATATAAAGTCTATCACCGGTCCGGATTCGGCCGTCTTAACAGGCTTGGCTTCTATCCATTTGGTGAACTTATCCACCATGACCAGTAAGTATTTTTGCTTGTGGGTTCCGCCTTTAAGGGGTCCAACCATGTCAAGCCCCCAGACCGCGAAGGGCCAAGTGATGGGGATAGTTTGGAGGGCGGTGGGTGGCATATGGCTTTGGTTTGCAAAGAGCTGGCAACCGACGCATCGTTGGACTAAGTCCTGGGCGTCTGCCCGGGCCGTCGGCCAATAAAAGCCTGTACGGAAGGCCTTGCTTACAAGGGATCGAGCTGTGGCGTGATGACCACCGAGTCCGGCATGAATTTCAGCCAGGAGGTTCCGCCCTTCCTCTTCGAAGATGCACCTTTGAAGGACTCCGGTAGTGCTTTTCTTATAAAGCTTTCCCTCGTGGACTTTGTAGGCTTTGGATCGCCGCACTATGCAGCGTGCCTCATTTTGGTCCTCGGGAGTTCCTGCCTAGTAAGGTAGGCGAGGAATGGTTCTGTCCACGGGGCGATGACGGCCATTATTACGTGGGCTGAAGGTGTTATTTCATTGGCAGAGCCTCCGATTGTGTCAGAATGTTCGGTGTCGGGCAGTGCGGTTGGGTCCGGGCTGTTATTGTTCGGCTCCACTTCCCATACTACGGATGGCTTGAACAGCCTTTCCAAAAAGATGTTGGGGGGGACTACATCGCGTTTTGCGCCGATGTGTGCCAGGACATCTGCCGCCTGATTATTTTCCCGGGCTATATGGTGAAATTCAAGCCCTTCGAACCGAGATGACATTTTTAGGACGGCGTTGCGGTAAGCTGCCATTTTTGGATCCTTGGCATCGAAGTCTCCATTTATTTGGGATATTGCGAGGTTCGAGTCCCCGCGCACCTCTAGGCGTTGAATGCCCATGGATACTGCCATCCGGAGACCATGTAAAAGGGCCTCATATTCGGCTGCATTGTTGGAGTCTATGTACATAATCTGGAGTACGTATTGAACTGTGTCTCCTGTGGGGGACGTCAAAACGATGCCAGCCCCTAGTCCGGCCAACATCTTGGAGCCGTCTAAATGCATGATCCAATTTGAATATGTGCCGTACTCTTTAGGGAGTTCGGCCTCCGTCCATTCTGCGACAAAGTCGGCCAAAACTTGCGACTTGATGGCTCGTCGTGGCTTA